>NC_091541.1:28175000-29425000 GCF_042242935.1 Bactrocera oleae | reverse complement strand
AGCGTCTTGTTGCAACCACAGCTCCTGGACATCATGGTTGTTCAATTCAGGAACGAAAAAGTTAGTAATCATGGCTCTGTACCGATCACCGTTGACTGTGTTGACGTTCTGGCCATCATTGTTTTTGAAGAAGTTCGGACCAATGATTCCACCAGCTTATAAAGCGCACCAAACAGTCAGTTTTTCTGGATATAATGCTGTTTCGACATACACTTGGGCATTAGCTTCACTCCAAATGCGGCAGTTTGGTTTGTTGACATAGCCATTCAACCAGAAGTGCACTTCATCGCATCATACGATAAAATGCACGTCGTGCGCGATACGTATTCCGCACAGAACCATTATTTTCGAAATAAAATTGCACTATTTGCTAGCGTTGTTCAGGCGTGAGTCTATTCATGATGAATTGCCAAACCAAACTGAGAATAAATCACTTGACAGCTGTTAAATCGGTCGCCATCTTGAATAGTATGCCAACTTAAAGTTCTATACCTCGAAAAAAACACCCATTATATAAAGATATAAATAATCAGGATGACGAGACGAGTGGAATTCCGAGTGCCGGCTGTCTGTCCGTCCGTACCTGCAAGAGATACTTTGAGTAACATTTGAGATATTTTGATGAAACTTGGTGCACATGTTCCCTGCCGCCCAAGGAGGGTTGGTATTGCAGATAGGCGGACCATTGCCGCTTCCGCAAAACGCCATTAGTCGAAAACATATAAACGGCCATAACTAAGCTCCACCATAAGATAAAAGATTATTATTTGGTACAATGAATTGTATTAGCAAGAGGCATCTTTGATAAAAAATCTTTCAAAGTGGGCATGGCCCGCCTCTAATCAGTTTATTGCATGTACATATCTCCTAAATCATTCTAGCGATACTAACCAAATTCGCTCAGGGCAAATATTTTTCATATATCCACCATGAAAATGGGTGAATTAGATTTATAGCTCCGCCCATTGCGCATATAACGGTTTTGTTAAAAACAACTAAAAGTGCGATAATCTATACTGCGTTAGAGACATACAATTTTTCAAACGAGATCGTACGAAAGGGCTTTATAGGAGCAGGTCTCAAATATGGACGATGGGGGTTATACCGCCCGCATTTAGGTGAAAACGCCCGAAAATGGACGAAATCAAACATAATATACGTCTGCTTCCCATATATTACAATTTTAAATTCCATCTGATTCTTTCACTTTTCAGTATACAATTCAATGTATTCGAATAAATCTTTATACGAATGCTGGCTTTGAGGTATGCCACCTTATGATCGAAAATTGTTGAAAACGGACCAAAACTACTCAAGGCCCCAGATACCGAATGTGTGGACCCCAGTTCATATTGCGAATTTTTACTGAAAATATCGGTTAATCTGTGAGATATAGAATTTCAGAGAGAATCTTTTTTTGTTAATAGTATGCCTGTATGTCAAAAATGGGTTGAATCGCAGCAATATTTCTCTTAGCCCTTAAATACCTAATATAAAGAACTTTCGGCTGACTTTATACCACATATGTCGGCCAATATGTGAGTTATCTTAATAAAATTGAGAAATCGTCTTTTTGTCATAACGGTGCATCTTTGTACCTAAAATGGTACCCTAGAAGCCATATAACTAATATCAGGATTTTCAAACATCTAGTTGATTTTACCTTCTTTAACGGTTGTTTGTATCACCTAAAACTAATCGAGTTAGATATAGGGTTATATATATATAAATGACCAGAGTAAGAGACGAGCTCAAATCCGGGTGACTGTCTGTCCGTCAGTCCGTCTGTGCAAGTTGTAACTTGAGTAAAGATAGTTGGTATTGCAGATGGGCGTAATCGGATCACTGCCACGCCCAAAAAACGCCATTAATCAAAAACAAATAAATTGGGATAACTAAGCTCCTGAATAAGATACAACACTGTTATTTGGTGTACAGGATCATATTAGGGAGGGAAATCTGCAGTTTAAAACTTGTTTAAAAATTGGGCGCGGAGCCGCCCCCTAATAGGTTTAATGTGCATATCTCCTAAAACGCTCAAACTAGTATAACACAATTCTCTAAAAACAAATGTTCTTAGCACCTCTATCGACAGTGTGAGAATGGGTGAAATCGGGAGACAACCCCGCCCACTCCCCATATAACGGTACTGTTAAAAACTACTAAAAGCGCGATAAATCAAGCACTAAACATCCCAGAGACATTAAATTTTTTTTTATGAAATGTTCGGTTACATCCGAACTTAGTTGTTAAAATAAAGTTTTCCTACACCTGAAGGTATTTCTCCGGCTTTGATCCTGACAAGTTGCAAGAGTATGAAATGTTCCGAACCTAGCCGAACTTGTTAAAAGTTAAGACTTAAAATCAATTAAAGCTATTTATAGAAAACAAAAATAAAGAGTTGCAGCAATATTTTTTAATGCAGCAAAAAGAAATTTTCAACTAGAAAAAATGATAACACAAGTCTCAATTATTGCGGTAGTATAGCAAGACATCGGATTCGAGGCAAAAGTGTTGCAGTGTAAGTATCATCTGAGTATCTGCAGAAAAACAATAGTGTCGCAATATTGGTGCAATTATTTGCTTGCTCGAACATCACCGTGTTAGCGCAGGTGCTGCCCGTTTGTTTGAGCATCTGGTATAGTTTGTATATGGTATATGGTATAGTTTTCGATTCGAAGGAGAGTAACGCTTGGCTATATGTTATAGTGGCCCGATCTGAATAATTTCTTCGGATCTTCATCGATTGTACCGTGGCTTTGGACAATAATCCATGCCATTTTTGCAGATATCTTAAAAAATGTTTCCATACAAGGACATGATTTTGACCGATTAGTTTGTATGGCAGCTATATGCTGATATATGTATATGTTCCGACAAATGATCAGCTTCTTGGGGCAAAAGGACGTGTAACAGATCGATATGTCTAAAACTGCGGGAATAGTTCACGTATATACAGACAGACAGACGGATAGATGCAAATATCTAAATCTAAATCTGCTTAGCTCGTCACGCTGATAATTTATATAATACTTGTAAATCATTACAACCTTCGTAGCAAACATAATATGCCCTGTTCAGGGTATAAAAAGAACTAAAAATGATATTGGGCACTAAACCATATTTTATTGCGTTTTAATTTTTAAAAGCACTAAATCTAGTACTTAAAGTACAAAGTGCGCAAATAGGTGTGTGTGTATGTGAACAGCTATGAGAAGTGTCCCTTGCTTATATTACAGAACAAAACGTTAGTAGTTGCTGCAGTACATAGTAACTTTTCAAAAGTCGAGCAGTTGAAGCAGATATCGCAAAGTGACGTATCCGCTCAGATTGATACAGCTTTAGTGCTCTTGAATCAAGGCAGTTACCAAAAAGCCTTAAGTATTTTCAGAAGCGCATTTGGAAAAAGAGAAGAAATACTAGGACCAGACAATCCTGGTACTTTAGATATTTAGACATATATAGCCAAAGTGCTATTGGGTTTTGACTGAAATTCGTATGGCGGATTTACATACAACTTTCTCCGCTTTTCTTGACAATTCATACTTTCACATCAAAGCAAAGCAAATAATGAATAATAAAAAAATTAACGCTTGATTTCCGTGTTTTCTCTGATATTTAATATTTCAGCTCTTTTTATACTCTTGCAACATGTTACTACAGAGTTTTGTTCGAGATAGATATGGCGTTATATACATATATGTAAAAGATCAGGACGACGAAACGAGATGAATTCCGACTGTCTGTCCGTCCGTCTGTCTGAGCAAGCTGTAACTTGAATAAAACTTGAGATATCCTAATGCAGCTAATTACATGCGTTCTTTGAAAAAAAAACGAGTTTATAGATGTAGATTTGTAATCGGACCACTGCCACGCCATTAATCGAAAACTTATGAATTACCATACTAAATCACAAATTAAGATTCCAAACTGTAACTTGGTACAACGAATCTTAAAAATTAGAGGATTCTGTGAATTGAAATTTTTTTAAAAGTTTGAGTGGCCCCACCCCTAATTTGTTTAATGTATACGTCTCTAAAACCATTCAAGCTATATCACCCAAATTTGCACAGGAGAATTTTTTTGACATCTCTTGCGCCACTGTGAAATTAGGTGAAATTGGATAATAACCACGCCCATTCCATATACATATAACGGTTTTGTTAAAAACCAATCAAAGTGCGATAAACCAATAACTAAATGACCCAGAGACATTAAATTTTACTTGCAGGATGGCACAGAAAAAAAGAATTGGACTATAGACCCATATAACACAACTTTAAATACCATCTAATTTTTCTTTCCAGTATACGAATCAAGCACCAATTAAAATATAAGGATAAAACTTTGCGCAAATATTGCCTTTAAAGTATTCTGTCTCAGCTCCAAAATTTGTCAAAATCGGACCATATACCATAACAGTGAACAAAACTATTATACTCTGTAGCAACATGTTGCAAGAGTATAAAAATGATGAAAGCCGCTTGTCAAAGTTTAAAAAGATAAGACTTGCCCAACATTTTTTCCGTTTTGCTTTGCTTCGCCTCAAAAACTTTTTATGTGCACGAAGTCATACAAAGGATACATCAAAGAAAAAGTCTGAAGCAAAGCTATGTTTAAGTCAGGCTATATTTAAGTCGGCTAGCAAATAGGTATATAAATACTAAACAAAACTTGCTGTCATAGTAGCAACAATTTATTTGAAATTCATCAAAACCCTAGTGATTGTAAATATTATATATTTGAAAAATGTTATTACTTATTGCTGAATAATACGTTTTCATAAGTTTTAGCCACTTTGATAAAGTGAAAATACTATACATACATACATACATAGTGGGGAAATAATTTTATAGGGTATATTGGCGATAGAGATATTGCATTAATTTTGACATTGTTTAGGCATACTTAAGAATGTATTTTGAAGCGATGTTATAATGCATAAAACTTGCTAGAATAACGAAAATCATTAAAGGTAGTATATTGGAGCTGGGGGTAGCATGGACTGACACTGTAGTATAGGAATGTCAGAGGCTTGATATATATATAATTTGGCGGAAATTGTTCGAGCAGGTCCCGATATATGTGGTATCACCGAAAAGTGTACGGTACCACGCCCATCGTTAAATTTTGATCGCGGCTCCTATGTATAATGTCCTCTCATACCATCTCGGTCTCTGGCGTTCTTATACTCTCGCCACATTTTGCACAGAGTGTTATACCTTTTTTCACCTACCGGTTGTTTGTATCATCTAAAACTAATCGAAATAGATATGGAGTTATATACATTTAAATTATTAGGGTAACGAGACGAGTTGAAATCAGGGTGATTGTCTGTCTGTCCGTCTATCCGTGCAAGCTATAACTTGGGTAAAAACCTTGATGAAACTTGGTACACGGCACCCGAGGGGGGTTGGTATTGCAGATGGGCGTAATCGGACCACTGCCACGCTCACAAAACGCTAGTAGTAAGGGGCACTTGTGGGCTAAACATTTTTAAAAAGTGGCCGTGGCCCCGCCCTCTGATATACAAATCTCCCAAACCACCAAAGCTATCTCAACCAAATTCGCTGAGAAGAATTATTTTTAGAATTGCTTTATACACTGTGAAAAAGTGTGACCACTCACTGAAAAAAAGAGCTACAAACATTGAACTACACAGCCAGGATGGCAGGGAAGGGCTTTATGGGATCCGATGAAGATATTGTATAATGGGAGGGGCACCGCCCACTTTTAGATAAAATCTTATATCTTAGGAATTACTAGACCATTTACAACCAAATCTGATGTGTGAGGTTATCCCATATCACTTTTATCATACATTGTGAAAATGGCCGAATTCGGAAAATAACTTTCCCAGTACCCAGACACCAGTGTATATGGTTGATTTTTATTCGAGCATATCGGTTAGTCTATGAGTTCTAGTATTAAAATTCTGGGAGAATATTATTGTGCCCTTGTGCCAACATGTAAAAATCGGGTCAATACTTAGCCCAAATACCTAATATAAATATTTTAAAACTTCCGGTGGAATTTATACCGCATTTATCGGTGAATATGTTAGATACCTTATTGAAATTCCGAAAGAATCTCTTCCTAATAATAGTGTATCTTCGTGCCTATGATTGTAAATAATGTATGCAATACTTCCTACTTTTAATTTAAATACTTGTATATACGAAAATCCAGTCTATCACTTTACCTTGCGAAAGTAAAAAATGTTCGGTTCCACCCAAACTTAGACCTTCCTTACTTGTTATTTATTGAATTATCGCGCTTTAAGTAGTTTTTAAGAGTACCGTTATGTAGGGAGTGAGCGGGGCTATCATCAGATTTCCTCCATTTTTACAGTGTCGGTAGGAGTACTTAAGAAATTTGTTTTGAGCGAATTTGGTTATTTTAGCTTCAATGGTTTAGGAGATACGTACATTAAACCTTTTAGAGGGCGGGGCCAAACCAAGCCCATTTTTTCAAAATTTTTAGCGCACAGTTGGACCTTTCTACAGCGATCCCTTGTGCGAAATTACACTTCTATACCGTAATTTAGTGCTTAGTTATGGAAAATTTTTGGTTTCCGATTAATGGAGTTTTGTGCGCATGGCAGTGGTCCGATTACGCCCATCTACAATACTAACCTTCTAACGGTGCCAATAAACATGTGTACCAAGTTTTATCAATATATCTCTATTTGTACTCAAGTTACAGCTTGCACAGGCGAAAGGACGGACGGGCAGACAGTCACCCGAATTTCAGCTCGTCTCTTTATCCTGATCATGTATATTTATATAACCCTATATCTAACTCGATTAATTTTGGGTGTTACAATCAACCGTTAGGTGAATAAAAATATTATACTCTCTAGCAAAATGCTGAAAGAGTATAAAAATACAGTGTGTTTGGGACATAGAAAGTACACCAAATTTTGTGAACATTTTTTTTTTGTACAAGATAAAAATAACAAATCCAATAACTTGGATATTTGAATTTTTACATATGTACATTTTGATCGTCCGTAAATTATTTTTCCTTTCATTTTTATTATTTTATTTTTCGTTTCTAATGGCATTTTTCTTTTGCTTACATTAATTATATGTCCTGGTATATCCCGGTTTCCACAGAATAAGACATATAATATTCGGTGCATTATCGCCAATTTAGCTCTTAAATTTGTATAGAGGTCTGCATATACATGCAAATAATAGTATATAATTTCTCTATGCAACATTGATTTAGCGCCAATAATAAGTATGTTTAGCCAAATTTGTGTTTATGCTTTTAGCGGTAAAATAAAACCAATAAATCAAATAATTAATCTTAATTCTTATTAAAATAATCGACAGCCAAATATCGTAACCTGCAAGATAATAACCACAAAATTTAAAATCGTTTATCAACTCACTAGTAATAGAATGGACAATCATCTAAAGAGTCAATTATGAGTTTATATACATACACATATACTTATTTGAAATTTCTACGCCGGACCTGCTTTAGCTAATATTGTTTGTCTGATCTGGCAACGCGGTGAAAAATTATAGCTGTTGTTTCCAGGTTACTTGTATTGTATTTTGTGTATCCTGTACGGTTATAATAATGCAATATTAATAGATATGGGTTTAATAAATTATGTATGTTCTGATTTGACGTTGTAATAAATACGACGGACTGTGCGCAAAACAAAGAGTTAGTAAGAGAAAGGCCCATTAAAATTTTCATTCTGCTAAATTTTTCTATTGCGATGCTTTAAAGCCAAAATAGTATACACATACAGATAGAGCAAAATCGGTGTTTGTGTACATTCTGACAGACAGACGATGTCATTGCTCGTTACTGTCGCTACCGAAGTGAGTGTGCAGGCGCAAGTAAAATTTTAATATTATTGTCATTTATTGCGTTAAAGCAAACGATAAAATGTACGCTGCTGAACGACAACAATTGAGATACAACTGAGCGAGCGAATGAACGAGTAACCGAATGCAGCGCCGAAATTGCCAAACTAATACAACTACAGGCTATAAAATTGAAAAAAAAGTAAAGGACGAAAGTGTGTAAAACGTAGTGAAGAAACAACGGTCATGTAGTGCCGAGCGCGAAAAATGAGTTTTTACTGCTATCACCGTGCGTATATCTTGCGTTTCGATAGTCGCAATAAATTTGTATGTGACTGGTGCTGCTTGTGTAACGGGCGTGCGTATGCGAAATAAAATGTTCGCCAGTGTTCTTGTATTGCTAAAAAATGTGAAAAATCCATAGGAAAAAGTATAGTAATAAACGTTTAAAAGGACAAACCGAAACTTCTTGCTTAAAAAAACCCAAAATTCCGAAAACCTAAGATGCAAGTACGTACATACATACATACATATGTGTGTATACTCATATATGTGTGTATGTGTATGTGACCGAATTGTTGAATAGCGGGATATGTGTGGCCAATTTGACATCGTAAAACTTACTAATTTTTTTCTCAGCTGTGAAAAAAATCAAAAAGAAGAAGTAAAATCAGTGAAAACATGAAAGTAATGTAAACAAATCAATACCGCAAAATGTAATGTGGTTAACGCAGTGTATGAAATGTTGGAGCAAATACTAAATGTAACGCCTGTTGTGATATATTACAAAAATTGTATGCAAAGAATTAGCGCGAATTTGTAAAACAACCAGAGAGATAAAATCAAGAAATGCCCTGCTATAGCGTCTCATGCACTAAATCATTTCGTGCTATGAAATTTAATGTAAAATGTGTTTAATTTTTGTTATTGGCGCGCACATCACCTGCAATTGCAGTAAATTTTGCAGCATACATTTTTGCGCTGTGCATATACATACATATGTTTCAATGTTTACAATTTACTGCCTGCTTGTTATTGATTAGTTACAGTCCATAAAACATATTTGTGCTAATAAAGCATAATACTTAAATAAGTGAACGTACCTCATGCAAACTCTCGCGCATACGTATGTGCATGTATATGATACATATACATTTATCTAATAACGCTCAAGTTTGCCGAAATGCTAGTGTATATTTAATATTACGCCTAAACTGTATAATAAAAAACAAAATAGCATTTTAACTTGAGCACAAAAGTTCTAAAAGGCTATGTCAGAAATTGCTGAAATACTAATTGCCCACTTATACCCACTTTTAAAATGACCCTGCGAGAAATTGATGGTTTCCAATAATTAAGGAATATATATGTATGTGTAAACGTCTTCATAAGTTTGTATACGCGTTTATACATTTATTCATTTCAAATTAATTACATCTAAATTCATATGTTTTTATACCCTGCACAGGGTATATTAAGTTTAGTACGCAGTTTTTAATACATAGAAGGAATCGTCTTATACCCTATAAAAGGTATATGTAAATGATCAGCATGGCGATCTGAATCTATTTTTTCATGTCTGTCTGTCTGTGTGTACGCAAACTACTCCAGAGATCTGTATTTCAAATTTTGCACACATCTTTTTCTTCCAAAGAAACTGCTCATTTGTCGAAACCGCCGATATCAAACCACTATAGCATTTAGTTGCCATACAAACTAGTCGATCAAAACCCAGTTCTTGTATGGAAAACTTTTGTAAATGACGAGTTTTGTAAATCACGATGTGATATATTAGAGTTATTATGTATAATTTCTTGTACATTTATACTTTAAAAATGTTGATGGTTTTCCATTAATGAGGGCAATATTATGAATATGAAAGATTTCAATATATATTTCATATATATTAATTTTAAATTCAATTCCTCGCCATGTTGTTTACCTTATAATTTATTCGAGTTATAATTTGCAATTTCTTGAAAATGTATATTTTAACTTGGTTTGCATGTCGTTATTAATATAACACTAACAAATACGTGTAAAAAGAATATACCAGTAAAACTCTTTATTTTTTGAAGACGAGAATTTATATTTGCATTTTAAAGTTATTAAAATAAACACAAAAGTCTAATTTTAAATAAAAGTAATTTTCGCACTATTTGCAAATTTTCCTAGTGGGGTGGATGAAGTAATAAAGCAACAGGGTAGAAAGGTTATACAAAAACAAATTTCAAACAATCCGAATAGAGAAAGCAAAAAGCATGAGCTTAATATTTATCATTTAAGCCAAGCAAAAGAAAACTCTTTGGGTTGGTTTTTTCAATTATTGATTGGAGAGCAGCCTCATTTAATGAGTGGAATCTGTAAATGTAGAAACTGAAGTAACACTAACATTCATATTGATCCAAAATAATATGCACATAAGTATTTGTATTTAAACTTGTATATAAAACTTAAAAATGAATGTACATGGGCTTATGCGAAAAAGCTGAGTAAAAACTGAAACAGCAGATTTGTCTTTACTATTATATAGATACTCAAAACTAAATAAATATGTATTAAGGATGAAGGTGTGAAAATACATATGTACATATATATTACAAAAAACTATAGATTGAAATAGTCGCAATTTATGTGAATAAAAATTAAACGAACAAATAAAGAAGGGCTAAGTTCGGGTGTAACCGAACATTTCATACTCTTACAACAAGCAAGGAACCTACAGCTTTTAGCAAAACTTTTTATCAAACTAAGAAGAGTATTGAAGATCTCTTCCATTTAAGGAAAGAGTATACACTGTTATTAGAAAGAGATTCTTTCTGAATTTCATTAAGATTACTGACGTATTGACCGATAGGTGCGGTATAAAGTGAACCGGACGTTCGAAAATATTTATGCTAGGTATATGAGGGCTAAGGGAAATGTTTACTTGCTTTTGCCCATTTTTGGCACAAGTTATAGTGCGATTTCGACAATTTTTGGACGTTAGATGAAATACCTTGAGGGTACTATTTGTACACAGCTTTATTCTGATAACTTTATTCATGAGGTGCCACACCCATTGTCAAATTTACACACCAGAACCTAAAACCCCTTCTCTGTTATCTTGGTTGTGAAATTTAATGCTTTTAGCTCATTTATTCAGTACATTAGCGTACTTTTAGTAGTTATTAACATAACCGTAATATGCGGAGTTATCAAGATATCGCTTGCACAGAAAGACGGACGGACAGACAGACAGTCACCCGAATTTTAACGCTTCTCGTTATCCTGATCGTATATATATGTAAGGATGGAGGAAGTGCGGACGTGCGTGTTAGTTGAGAGTTGACGATGAAAAGGGAAGAAGCAGTAGCTTTATTGATTCCTGTTACAATATGTGACAGAATTGCGTTTTTAAAATGAATTACCAATTTATTACTTAGGATTGCAAACGCAACGCACGGCACAGGGCACCACAGTATCCCCCTCATAGAAAGCCATAGAAGGCGCGATGATGCTTTAGACGATCGATGGAGACTTCAATTTTCATAGCGTTATCTTCGATGACAAAATATTTCGGCGTACGATTGATAACCTTGAATGGTCCTTTGTTGGGTGCTGATACTGATGGTCAGACGGAATAGTCTCGAATCAAGATCTGATCGAATGACTTGAGACTGCTGTGAACGAATGTCTTTTGGAAATTTTGTCAAACAGGGTACACTAAGCGAATTTCATTCATGATGTGTCGTAACTTTCGTACTAACTCTGTTTCGTTGCATAAGCGACCGTAACTAGTGAAAAACTCAGCCGGTAGACGAAGCACAGTTCCACTGTGGGTGATATGGTGTAGTTCGCAGGTGTGAAATTCCAAAGCATTGCAGGAGCTCTTGAAATAACGCGAATTAAGTCGAATGTACCGGCGTAAACCAAAAACGAAAACAATTATTCGTTTGTTGTTAATGGTTATACTTTATTTTACCTTCTCCCATTTTGTTACTACAATTATTCACTTATATTCTACAATAATTTTTACTTAGCTAAATATGCGATTCGTTAATACAAGTGAATTTAAAAGTTGAGAATACAATTAGGCAATACGGGTTGCTGACACTTTGTGTTTACGTTGCCAAAAATGCATTTGTAGTCATTCTGACGAAATCGGAATTATTGGTGAAATTGGGTCATTGGCTCCAACAAACTTGTAGTTTGTCATCACTACTTATTTTGGTTTTGGAACGTTGCGGTGACGTAACCCCTCCCCCTCTTGATTGGAGACTCCCCTGAGTTTCCAAAAGTATATTAATGTCTGAAACTTTGCGATTTTTAAAAATGTAGAAGTAAATTATTATGATATTCCAATTATTTTATTTTGTTTATATTTTCTATTTGTTGCACCATTAATTCTTCGAATGTCAGTTTGGTTTTTACGCTATTAACTTTAAAATTAGTGGGTATTATTAAGTGTTCTTCCAATTGAATTCTCGTATTTTCAAAAATATTGTCATACATTTTTTCATTATAATTGTTAAATATTATTAAATTGTGGCCTGATATATGCAGAGTTCTTTGATCACATGTACTACTAATGAATGTTTTTCCATAATTTTTTTTAAAAACAATAATCCGTCTTTTTCTGTTTTATTATTTCTTATGCTTTCACAATTGTTTCTAGCATACACAGATCTGATTCTTTTAATTTCTTTACATTTATATTATCTTGAAATGAATTGTATGTATTATTTATTTTTACAACTTCTTCTGTACTGAACACTAACTCTTGTGATCTATTGTTAGGAAGTGGTGTAAACATAGATTTTCTAACATTTATCATTATAAATATTTGATATTTGAATAACAAAAATTATTTTACTATTTTTATACTGTGCTGTGTATAACTTTATATTTTGTAATTCAAACATGTCTTTATTATATCTTATAATTTCCTTTTTTGTTAAAATATTTTCATTCATTATATTGAGCCTAGAAGCGGCAATATTATTTTGCAATTGATCAATTTTATCTTTTAATATTCTTACTTTTAACAATAAATCGAAATAAATAAGTTGTTTCTCCAAGCGTCTATTTTCTACGCCTAGTCCGTTTATACTAGCTTCAATTTTTTTTCTATCGTCATTTATTGTCTTTTTAATGTCTGTAAATGTTTTATTTAAAAAGTTATTTATTTCTATATTTCTATTTAAGTTAGAAATGGCTCTATGATTGTTTTCGTCTATTACTTTAAGATGTTCCTCTATTTCCATTCTGTCCTGGTCATCCATTGTGCCATACAAGGTGCGTTCCAAAGTAAACAGTAAAAAAGTAACAAAGTAAACTCTATTGGAGCCATCTATATGTCGACTAGTGCTTTAGAATCTACTATCCTTTATCGACTTCCAGTAAAAATTTCATGAAATTTCATATATTGGAAGTGAAGTTATTGCGTTTTAAGTGTCAGTATGTTTTTGTCATCGGGGCGAAAATGAGCTCCGAACAAAGAACCAACATTAAATTTTGTTTTAAAATTGGTAAAACTTTTACCGAAACGTTTCAATTGATGAAACAAGTCTATGGCGATGATTGCCTATCCCGTAGCAGAGTGCACGAGTGGTTTCAACGTTTTCAAAGTAGTCGTGAGGGCATAAATGAGAAGTGAGCCGAAACCCAAAAAATCGCGCCTGGAGAAGTCAAAAGTAAAGACAATGCTGATTTGTTTTTATAATTCCAAGGGTATCGTCCACAAAGAATTTGTTCCATCCGGCCAAAACTTAATTTCGGTATTCAACCTTGGAGTTTTGAAGCGTTTGGTACGCCGTGTTCGGCCCGAATATCGCGAAGATGGAAGTTGGTGTTTGTTGCACGATAATGCGCCGTCTCATCGATCGACGCTTGTGGCCGATTATTTGACCAAAAATCACATTTTAACAATCAACCACTCCCCGTATTCACCTGATATGGCACCGTGCGACTTCTACCTTTTCGGAAAAATGCATTTGCGATGAAAGGAAAGCGTTTTGCAGACATGGAGGCCATTCAAAAGGCTTGCACCGGCATACTGGTGGCCATACCGGGCAACGAGATAAAACACTCGTTCGACATGCTTTTGGACCGTGCAAAAAGCTGTATTAAAGCAGAAGGAGACAATTTTTAATAAAATTAATTGATTTTGCCGATAAAACCATTTGTTCTGTCTTTTTTTTTAAAAGTCCTGTTTACTTTGGAACGCACCTTGTATCACCATTTCATCCCTGTTCCTACTATACTTGTATTGACAAGTCCTCTTTTGTTTCTATGTGTTACGAGTGTTTGCATTTTGTAAATAAGTGTGTTCAGTTCATTATGAAGATAGTCGTAGTTTTCATTGTGTATTAAAATTTCAATGTTTGATTCTAAAGTGTTTATGATATTTTTTATTTCGGATAGGTCTATGATGTGTAATTTTGTGTTGTAATTATGAATTAAATTTATGTTTTCCATAAAGATTTCTGCCTTAATTGGTTTTCAATTTTCTCTGCGATACACTCATCGCAGCCTTAATTGTCTGTGGTGGTGTTATTAGTGTGAAAAGCATTAGTGTCCAGAGTACCTGAAAATTTAGTTGGTCTTTTAAAATTTGCTGGGTGTATATTACCTAAGTTTAATTTTTTATGTTTAGGTTCATTTTTATGCCTAAGTGCTTTGTAGTTCTTAACATATCTTTCTTCATATGTTCGATTGTAATCTTCTCTTTTTTTATTTCTATTATCAATTATACGTTTGCTTGTGTCTTCTATAAGTTTTTGAATTTTTTCTTTGCTTACTTTTCCATCTATAACCTCGGTTCGTTTGCATTTTAGAGTTGAGTGAAAGGAGTTGTTGTACCATTCTAAGCGTTTGTACATTTTCTCTTGAGTTGTCAGTCTGGGTTCTTCTATTTCTAAAATTCTCATCTTTTCGCCTAAAGAACTGTGAAACCTTTCAATGTCGGCGTTCCCTGTATGGCTATTTGGTTTTGTATAGTGTACCTCGATTGATTGTTCGTTTAAAAAATTTTTAATGTTTACTGAGTTGAATTCGTTGTTCATTATAAACTTTCTTGGCTTTGCTTTTAGTGAAAAATATAGAATTAGTTTTTCTATTATGGTGATATGATTTCCATCATCCAAGTACATTAAAACAGAAAATTTGTCAATGAACGTTAGGAAGCTGTATTTTTTGTTAATATAATTGTCTACGTGAACTATCTGATTGCATTCATTTGGGGTTTCTGTATACTTAAATTTTTGTTTAATCGGCCTTCTGTCATATTTTGCTCTATTACATATGTCACAATTGTTAGTATATTTTGGAATCAGTTTCCTCATATCCTTCAGAATATTGCTCTCTTCAACCCTTCATAGTTTCCTACTATTCCGGCGTGTCCTGTTTCCTTTTTGTGGTAGTTCGCTATCCACTTAAAGCTTTCTTGTTCGGTTTTTAAGTCTAAAGCGTGATAAGAACCTTTGTAAAATTGTATGCTTGCTGGGAAGAGTTCTAGTAATTTCTGCTGAACCTTTTTAATAATAATAACCCAACGATTACCCTATTCCCGCCCAACCGACGCGAGGGGCGCAATCCGCATACGTGCGGAATTAGCCGAGTCAGAAAAGACAGGAGAGTTTTTTAAGTGTTGAGATCTAAAACTGCTCAGCTACAGAAACAAAAATTTCAACAGCCAAGATCTAAAGTTACAATATAATAAATTGTTACATTTTCATTTATTAAGAGAAAACAATAAAGTCTTTTTAATTTTGAAAAGTGAGTCAGATAAGTCAAAAGTGCTGGAATGAGAATTAATATCATGACATATACGGCGGAATGGCTCGTTTAGTTCAAAATTTGATCTGCAGGATTTTAGCAGTAAAGGTCTAAGCTGCCTCGAAAGGCGAACCGGGATATTAAATTTAATTTCAGACAGGAGTAAAGAACTGCAAACAGTTCCATTCAAAATTTTCTCTAAGAATATTATGCCAAGCATTTCCCTACGACTAGAAAGTATAGGTAGATTAATAAGTTTTAAACGACTAGTGTATGGAGGTAGACTTACCCTAGAATCCCATCGGAAATGCGCTAAGGCGAAAAGTAAAAATTGTTTTTGAACCGACTCTAACTTGTCAGAATGGATTTGGTAGCTAGGGTTCCATACAACAGAGCTATATTCCAATATAGGTCTAACCAAAGTTGTATGTTTTAGTAATACACGGATCTCTAAATTCTTTAGACCAACGTTTAACAAAACTGAGGACAGCTCTTGCTTTCAATACCATGGTATCAATATGAAGACTAAAATTAAGCTTAGGGTCCATATTAACTCCCAAATCAACATAGTTAAAAACTTGCTCTAGAATATGGTGTTTTATTACATAAGAAGAGTGGTGCACAGATCTACGGGAAAAGCACATCGTCTTACATTTATTGAGATTCAATGGCAAATCATTTCTATCACACCATGCAACCAAATTCTTTAAGTCTGTTTGCAACAGACACCTTTCCTCAGTTGAAGTGTATGATTTAAAAAGCTTTACGTCGTCAGCGTATAATAAAATTTTTGAGAATTCTATTACTGAAGAGATATCGTTAATAAACAACAAGAACAGAATCGGGCCAAGATGACTACCTTGCGGAACACCTGAAGAAACATTAATTGTATCTGAAGGTGTATCCTCAAATATCACTCGTTTTGTTTTATTATAAAGATAGGAAGATACCCATTGAAGGAATCTTGGCTGAAAGCCCAGTAAATCAAGTTTATGTATGAGAATCGAGATATTTACTTTATCGAAAGCTTTGCTAAAGTCTGTGTATATAACATCCGTATGCTTATGTTCCCTAAAACCCAATGATACATGGTTTACAAATTCAAGTAAGTTTGTTATAGTCGAATTCCCTTTACGAAATCCATGCTGAGATGAGGAAATTAACGGAGAAATCGAAAAGGTTATATGGTCAGTGATGATAGCTTCAAAAAGTTTAGGTATAACTAACTACCTAATATATAATATAGTTTTGTGATACCTCCATAAGTTTCAATGTTGGATCTAAATCCACTTTTATGCAAAGGAATTATAAATGACTGTTTCCATATTAAAGGAAATATACCGTGTTTAAGAGAGGAATTAAATATCCTTGTCAAAGGCAAGTAAATATATTTGGCACTATTTTTTAGGAAGCATGAGGGTATCATGTCTGGGCCATAACTAAAAGATGGTTTTAACTTATTTAAATTAAGTAGGACGTCTTCTTCAGAAATAATTGGAGAGTTAATTAAAGTATTTGAACACAGCACTTGCTGATAGGAAAAAGTTTTGGAAGAATTATTACAGTAGTTTGACTTGAAAAATTCTGCAACCATATTGAATATTTCACTTGAAATGATAGATTTGTATTTCATTGCGGACGGAAATTTGGAAATCCTGCGTTTGGAGTTGACGAAATCATAAAACGATTTTGGATTACTTAGAATATTCTTTTTTACTTTATTTAAGTAATTATTATAACATTTTTTGTTTAGGTCAAATTATTGTCGACGCAATAGAGAATATTTAGAATAGTCGACAAGTGAACCGGTTTTTTTTATTATATAACTCTTTCGAAAACCACAGACTTGTACTTTTGCTTTTATTAACAATTACTATTGGAACATACTTTTCAAATAATTTCATAATAATGTTATTAAAATGAGAGACACTCAATTCAATGTCACCATTATAATTAGGCCATGTTATTGTAGAAAGTTCTGTATTTAGCGTTTTAAAATTAGCTTTTGCAAAGTTAAACCGAGTACAGAGGACATTGCCTGAGATTTCGACAGATATTTCCAAAGCAGGATGATATGAGTCCTCTGGTAGAACAAGAGGATTACTCTGAATAACGGAACACTTTGAAGAGGTATCAACGTATACTAAATCTAAGCATTTACCAAATTTATTCGGAATCAAATTAATTTGGTTCAGACCCAACTCGTACATTTTTTCGAAAAACTCATTAAAACATGACCGATTGCAAATCGGCACGATATAGTCATCGAAAGGTTTCCACGAAGCACACGGTAAATTGAAATCACCTAATACAATTATTGAATCTGCATTATTTGCCATCGCGGTAGCGCTATTTATTAAAGAAGCATGCTGCATGTATACAGATAAGTCCGAATAATGGTATATAAGATAGGGTTTAATATGTAAAGCAACTATTAACGTAGACTCTAATACATTTAAATTCAAATGAGTCGGTCCCTGAAACAAGAATATTTTCAGATGGGATAGAGAACCTCCACCGATTCTGTTCAGTCGATCACATCTAAAAATTTGAAATTCGCTGTTTAAAATCTCACTATCAAAAATGTGAGATTTCGAAATTAAAATTCGAACTGTTCAAATACAAGTCGGTTAATTTTGTATTAAGACCTCTAACATTTTGATAAAAGATGCTTAGCGAATTTCTACCAATCAGTTTTTTTTTATCGGTGGTTGCTTTTGGTAATTTAACAATGTTTTCCTCAGTTTGACTTCTAAGTTTAGGAATCTTCTAAATATACCTGCCATATTATTTCCATCTATATCTTATTGATTTAAGAAAATTTTGCGTTTTAAATTTATGATTTTTATTTCCTGACTTTTGTGTTGCGTAAGTATTATTTGTGTGTGGAAACGATTTACTACTGTATCTCGGATGGGGAAATGGTCGCTTTGCTCCTCGACTTGCGAATGTATAGTGGCATTGGTACTAATGTTGTCTTCTTCCATTGAGGGACCCATATTGGTATTGTTATGAGTTGTGTTATCAGATACTGCATTGATTTCGCCAGTATTTATGTCTATTCTGCTCAAAGAGTCTGCTACTTTATTTTGTTTCCCTTTAACATAACTTATATTAAAGTCATATTCGCCCAAATTTAAAAGCCATCTCTGGAGTCTTGGATTTATGTCGGTTGATGATCTGTTTCCAATTCAAATTTTCTGCCATAAACGAAAGGCCTAAAGTAATTTACGGCCCAAACTATTGCTAGGAGTTCTTTTTTTATGGTGGCATATCTTTTTTCTACTAACTGACTGGATGATTATCTTGGAGTAAGACAGCTCCGATGGCATGATTACTTGCGTCGGTGGAAATTTTAAAGTTTTTATGGAAATCTGGGTATTTTAATATTGGTGGGTTTGCTAAAAGGGTTTTTAATTTTTCAAATGTGTCGACATATTGTGGGTCTTTCAAATTTATTTTGATGGCTTTCTTTAGATATCTAGTCAAGCCGTAGGCAATTTTCGAATTTCCTAAAATATCCTATGATACCTAGAAAAGATTTTATTTGCCTCTGTGTTTTTGGTAATTGGAGTTTTTGAATGGCTTGTATTTTTGCTGTGCCTTGTTTAACTCCGTCTGGAGTCAATACGTGCCCTAAATATTCTGTTGTTTTAGCGAAGAAGTTACATTTATCTATTTGTAATTTTAAATTATATAATATTTTTTCAACCTTTCGAAAACTTTACTTATGCTTGTTACATGCTCTTCTATAGAAGTGCTAAATATTAGGATATCGTCTAGGTATACGACGCATATCACGTCAATTAAATCTCTTAATATTGAATTCATTAATCGTTGAAAGTTTGGCGGAGTTTTCTTTTAGTCATTTTCATTTATTCGGATTTGGTGAAATCCTTTTACTAAGTCGAGTGTCGTGAAGTACTGAGCTCGGCTTCATTTTTATACTCTCGCAACCTGTTGCTACAGAGTATAATAGTTTTGTTCACCTAATGGTTGTTTGTATCACCTAAAACTAATCGAGTTAGATATAGGGTTATATATTTATAAATGATCAGGATGAAGAGACGAGTTGAAATCCGGGTGACTGTCGGTCCGTCCGTCCGTCCGTGCAAGCTTTAACTTGAGTAAAAATTGAGATATATTTATGAAACTTGGTAGACATGTTTCTTGGTACCGTGAGATGGTTGGTATTGCAGATGGGCGTAATCGGACCACTGCCACGCCCACAAAACGCCATTAATCAAAAACAAATAAATTGCCATAACTAAGCTCCGCAATAAGATACAACACTGTTATTTGGTGTACAGGATCATATTAGGGAGTGACATCTGCAGTTTAAAACTTGTTTAAAAATTGGGCGTGGAGCCGCCCCCTAATAGGTTTAATGTGCATATCTCCTAAAACGCTCAAACTAGTATAACACAATTTTCTGAAAACAAATGTTCTTAGCACCTCTATCGACAGTGTGAGAATGGGTGAAATCGGGTGACAACCCCGCCCTCTTCCCTTATAACTGTACTGTTAAAAAATACTAAAAACGCGATAAACCAATCACTAAACACGTCAGAGACACTAAATTTTATCTCTGGGATGGTATGAGATGACTTTATAGGAACCGCGTTCAAAATTAGTCAGTGGGCGTGGCACCGCCCTCTTTTAGGTGAAAACCCATATCTTGGGAGCTGCTTAACTGATTTCAACCAAATTTGTTACATAACATTCTTTTTATATATCTATATTATGGTGCAAAATGGGCGAAATCGGATTACAACCACGCTTATTTTTTATATGACACCATTTTAAATTCCACATGATTCTTTCACTTTCCACTATGCAAATCAAGCAACAATGATCATATCGGGGTTAAACTTTGCGTGAATAATACGTTTAAGGTATGCCACCTTGTGACCAAAAACTGTCTAAATCGAACCAAAACTGTCCAAGCCCCGAAGTACTGAATATGTGGACCCCAGTGCCTATAGTTGACCTTCTACCGAAAATATCAGTCAAGCCACAAAGAAATCTCAAACGAGTATACCATTTGACTTTGCGAGAGTATAAAATGTTCGGTTACATCCGAACTTAGCCCTTCCTTACTTGTTCGAGAATATTTTCTATGTTTGGCATTGGAAATTGATCATCTACTGTAACTTCGTTCAGTTTCCTGTAATCAATAACGATGCGCCACTTTTTTTGTGCTGAATTATCTAATTTTTTGGGCACAATCCACAAGGGTGAATTGTAAGGTGAGTTACTCTCTGTAATTATACCGTGATCAAGCATTTCGGCTATTTGCCTTTTTATTTCCTGCTCGTGTATTTAGGGATACCTTTATATTTTATTATTATTGTATATATGGGTACATAACTTCGGTTATTGTCCTTTCTTATGTATCTTTAGAAACATTATTTTTTGACCGACTGTGAGTCGAATGTACCGGCGTAAACCAAAAAAACAATTATTCGTTTTGTTGCTAATGGTTATTCTTTATTTTACATTCTCCCATTTTGTTACTACAATTATTCACTTATATTTTACAATAATGCTTACTTAGCTAAATATGCGATTTGGTAATGCAATTGAATTTGAAAGGTGAGAATACAATTAGGCAATACGGGTTGCTGACACTTTGTGTTTACGTTGCCAAGAATGCATTTGTAGTCATTCTGACGAAATCTCGGGTGCAATTGGGTCATTGGCTCCAACAAACTTGTAGTTTATCATCATTACTTATTTTGGTTTTGAAACGTTGCGGTGACGTAACCCGCGCTCTCAAACTGGCGACCGAGGTAGGACGTGATGTGGATGGGTACTCCAAATCGCGCTATCCAAAGGGTGTGATAGATTGAGTGTGGCTTGAAGGAAGGACTGACGAAACCTCGCTGTTACTAAAGGACGAATAAGGCCTGTCGATATGTCGCAAACGACTTTCTTCGAACTGGAAGGTAAAAAAAAACTTTCTCATTTAAGAGAATGGGAAGTTATATTGTTCAAGTATGAGTTTAATTCCTCGTTCTTAGCTTGGTCAACTGCAAGCTCATCATAGTTTATTTTTTTTTTAACATGCCGAAGGTGAATGCGATATGAAGTCAAGTTGTCTGGCTTGTCTGTCTGAAACTTTATGCAAATGTTGGTGAAAGGCAAACACGAGCGGCTTGTGGTCGGAGCACACATGGCAAACACGACCCGGTATCATTGCAAAGAGAATTGTCTAAAGCATTTGGCAAAAATCTGCGATAAAAATTGAGCATCGCTAAGAACGCTTAAGCCTTTTTGCGACGGTTTCTCAATCCAAAATTCGTCAAAGCTTGAACACCGCTAGGCAGTGGACGGATGCCATCTTTCGTGATCGAATGGCCAAAAAATTTCAGTTCTGCTACTCCAAACTGCAATTTGGCAACGTTGATGGTTAGGCTGTATTCTTTTAAGGTTAACTTGAAGGCTAAACGGAGGTGTTCTTTATACACCTCAATAGATTTCGATGCGATACAAACAATCCTCGTTTCTCAGGCCAAATGTCATATGCGTGAACTCTAACAATCCAAATGGAGTGGTTATGGCGGTTTTGCAAATGTCATTGGGGTATATCGGCACGTAACTGTAAAGTCTACATGGCCTTCATGATCCGTCCGCCTTGCGTACTAGTTTCAGCGGGCTGGCCCGATTGCTGTCGGAAGGACGACAAATACCGATTTTCATTAAGAGCTTAAATTCCGAACGAGCAGCTGCTAGCTTCTCCGGCAATAGACGTCGTGATCGCGAGCAGGTATGCTGGCCGATCGTGGTTATGTGGAGGATTACGGATGCCTTTGTGCAAGCGCCCAAGGGTGTGGAACGGCTGATTTCGGCAAATTCTCTGAAGATGTCTGAAAACTTAGTTGTGTTGATTGTAGAAATTCTCGAAGATGCAAGTTTCATCAATGAGCACGGTGCGTTGGGTAGAGTTGTGCGATCTACGAGGCACTGATGACCGAGGAAATCGGCTTGCGAAACGTTGGCTATAATAAAGGGTCATAGAAATTCGCGACGCAAATTAGGGTTGAGTTTGAGAATAACCTCTCCAAAGCTAGAAACATGGATTTGTTGAAGTTGGACATGCTTGAGCTAACTTTCCCGACTTTGGAATGACGGACACATCTGCATCTGAATCGCTCAAAAACTTCATGTTGGCTGACATGCCATAAATGTGTGTGAGAGTTTGACTGTTTCTGATACTGAATTAGGTGAGCTTACCATTGTGAGTGATTTGCTGGCTCCGGCTGTGGGTAGGAGCATGACTGACGGCATTTGGTAGTTTTATTGCCAAACTTGGCGTGATACCAGAAAAGGTTACGCGAATTGGGATCTACTGATCTTTTACACGATACCGACCTGACGAGCTGCCGGCCCCTGTCGTTTTCTAAAAGTCGGCTGACGCGTTTGGACAAAACAGCGATCCTCTCTAAATTTTAATTATATATCTCACACATTGAGTGATATGTTCGGTGAAAAGTCAGGTCCTGGGGTCTACATTCTGTACATAGGCGCTTGAAGTTAGTTAGTTGGATTTGGACAATTTTTGGTCATAATGTGGCATACTTTAAAGGCACTATTCGTGCAAAGTTTTATCCCGATACACTCAACGGTGCTTGATTTGCATACTGGAAAGCGTGGGAATAATATGGAATTTAAAATTTCGTTACATATAAAGTAGGCGTGATTGCAGTCCGATTTTGGTTAAAATCGGTCGAACAGGTCCTGAGATATGTGATTTCATGCCAAAGTGCGCGGTGCCACGCCCATTGTTCAATTTTGGTGGTAAAGTTGAATGTCTCTAGCGTATTTAGTTATTAATTTATCGCGTTTTAAGTAGTTTTTAACAGTACCGTTATATAGGGAATGGAGATTCGATCCTGAGCGAATTTGACTATTTAAGTTTGAATTGTTTAGGAGATATGTACATTAAACCTTGCATTTTAGTTTTGAAAGGTCTCAGATTCTGAGATTTTCCAACTACTAAACGTGGAAAACTCTTATTTCCCAAATAAGTTGAGCACGCTAAAAAGGTTAAACTTTTTTTGATTCTCTTTTTTCCTGGTGCAGATGCTTTTTCGGGGAGAAGCATATGTTTTTTTAAGGCAATAAATATAACTTTCATATGAAAATTGATTCGTCGCAAAGGTTATTATTTTTTATTACGTTCTCTAGCTTATAAACTAGCTGGATCCATACTATATAGATTAGCGTTTTTTCAATTTAGTCATCCAACCATCTTTGGCAAAAAATTTTCCTCGTAGAACTTATAATGAAACTTCTTCGCCATTGTCTTTAAAACAGCACCGCTAATGGGAATTAGGTCGCGACGTTGAGTCATAAACTATTGGCCTACTCTATTCTAGAAATTCACTAAGTATGGCTTACGTATTGATTTCATGCTATGCGTTTTTGAACGTACTCTTAGATATCAATATCATTACAGTAAAAACCGACGACTTTGGAACTACATATTTCGCGGTTATGGCTTTTACTGAAAGCCCCTTGGTGGTATCGTTCAAAATCTTAGTTTATTTGATAATGATAAACGCTTTCTATTTGACATTGTACTTTCTAAACCAAACGTAATGGAACCAACCACACGAAAAAGTATTTTGAACTGACTAAATTAGTTTAATTTAAAGTCAATGGAAACTTGAAAAAAATTCTTATATACCTATATTATACAGATGTTGTACAGCGGTTAAAGTACCGTTGGTTTAACGAAACCTTTGTTCCTTGTAAAGAATGTGAAGATAAAGATAAAAATATAGAGGCGTTCGCAATATAGAATAATTAAAATTATATGCGTTCGTAATATAGAAACATCAATGACATAATTTTGATGGTTCGTTAAACCGAAAATATGTTATTTCGAAAGTTCATTATACTGGACGATCACTGTAGTGTAATCATTTGTTTGCAATTTAGTAGTCTTTCTAAGATTACTTAGTTTTCTTACAAGGAATTGGTTCAATATTAGCACATTTCCTTGTCTCCTTCATTGTTCAGATGTAGTCACTGTAGCATATAGCTGTCATATAAATTGACCGATCAAAGTTCTTGTAAGGAATATTTTGTCGATATTTGTGAACGGTATTTTAGCTTCGGTGCAACCGAAGTTAACGTTATTTCTTGTTCGATATGTGTTTTGTATAAATCAGACATTTTATCATCTAATCCTCAAAATGTATGTTGAATTGGTATGTATATACCTGTTTGTTAACTGCTAAGCTGGTGATGTGCGAAAATGTATGCCGTAATAAAATGTGCATACAATTTGTATATACAATAGAGAAAACGGTCAATGCTTCACTTACAATTATATTGCAACATACGGCCCAATATGGTTAAGCGACTACTTCAAAAGCAAAGAAAAACTAGTAACAAACCTATACTTTAATGTGCATAATCACGTACATATAAATGTACAAAAAGATTAACATTCTCAAATACTACTAGAACCACCAGTCTTAAAATTAAAGTGTAATATAATATTAAACGAATTATAAAGGCGTTCAACTGGTCTAATGTCGTCGATATTACAACAGCAATTAACATTGGAAAAACTGATAAAAGCTCCTGTGCATACAGGTGCTGCTGTTTTTCCACCTTCGTCAACGCTGTCACCAATTTTACTTAACGGAACAGACACAAATGCAACAACCACACAGTCACAGTCAGCTGTAAATCCCTTAGAACGATTCTGCTCTGATCCCGTGCCTATGGCTGCACATACGTTATTAGTTGGAACCACCGAATATGTTATGCCTGCGATTGATAGCATCAAAAACAATAACATTGATAAAATTAGTAAATCAAGTAATAACGTACAAAAACAGCAGAACAAATCCTCTGTTAGTAATAGTGTTGACCAAGTAGTCCCAGCATGTGATACATCAAATTCTTACCTATCGGTCGATGTTTTACCAATTTTAGTAGATATGCACTCTTCTCAGGATGGCAGCCGAAAAGTCGCAACATCACCGGTGCAGAGTCAGTCTTTTTCAGAAGTCGTAGTCGATGGTAACCACATGTACCCATGCGGTAGCAATCGTACAAATAAACAGCTTGTCGAAGAAAAGCTTCTCAGTTCATCGGATTTGAAGGGACCTCCTGGCCACGAAGACAATACCCATCAATTGCTCACTAATCACACGTATTTTGAGCATGACATTAAAAAACAAGCAACACCCATTGAACTTATTTCCCAAGATTATCACCACCACCAGCAGCAACAAGAATATTCGCCAACTTATGAAATTCAAGCTAACAATGAAGTAATATTAGATATAAAAACTGATGCCACAAATACAGAGCACCTGACGGTAAATAGTAAACAAAAAGGCGAGAGAGATTCATCTTTTAATACTACCGATTTAAGTCATCGTAGTGGTGGCAGCATGAGTGTCAGTGGAGCTGTATGTGTTACATCGGGAGACACTAATGTCGTCAAAGCGGAAGCGCGAAGAAATATCCCAGTCCTTGATGTGTTGTTTAATGATGAGCTATCGAAGAGCATGTTTAAACATTTGTTGCCACCTGACATGCGTTTGTCGCAAGAAAGTACAAACGTTGTGGCCGTGCAGAAAAATATTGGTCCTAATGAGGTAACTGTTGGGCAAGAGAAATTTCCAGCACCTAACGATTGTATGATTCCTGTCAGCAGTTCAACTTTTTTGTATGAAAAAGAGAGCCAGCTCCTAGCTAAACTCTTTACTACAGATCTGGTTATACCAAAATGTTATTCATCAACTAGTGCGGTAAGCTCCTACCATGTCGATGCCGAAGATATTGGCGGGCTCAACAAATCAAGCAACCGTTTGGAGCATGGCAACGATGTGTTAGATGATGCAAAAGAAAAGCACGATGTTGATTTAAGTGTGCAAAGTGCACGCTCTACTTTACCCTCTAACGAGGCCACCAAACAGTTAAACGTACCTAACGCGGCACTTAATTGGCTAACGGAAATACTTTTGCGCCAACAAGACTATCAGCACAAACAGCAATCACAACTACTCACGTCGGCTGCAAATAACGTTGATATTGCAACTGCTTTACAGAAGGATCAACTGCACATGAATAAGTTGCCGACGGCAACTCCACTGTCAGCGCCTCTGGCACTCCCTTTTCCTTTCCAATTGCCGCTTCCTTTGTCCATGTCCCTTCCACAGCCGCTGCCGTTACCGCTGTCACTGGCACCAATGCCAATCATTGATAATACTAAAAATAATAACAGTAACAATTCGTTTTCGAAACAGTCTACTTTCGGAGTGACGGCGGATCTAATTGGCGATTCAACTGATGAATGTAAAGATCAAATTTTTTTAAAATCTAACAACGAACCAGCAACACAGCGCGAACATCAGCAAATAACTGCGGCATCGCCACAGCAACAGCAACAAGCTTCCAATGATTTATTAGCTACACAATTTCTGTATTCGCGTATATTACCGTTGGCCGATCATTTGAGAGAACGGGATCTCCATATGATAGACTGCACTCCCAATATTTCGAAGCTAAACACGCTTGCAAGCGGTACACTACCTTCCACCAATGATAGCAACAACAACTCAGCGTTTGATATCGTAAGTCTTTCTCCAAAAGAAAACAAAGCACACTCATGCACGAGTAAACCCAATTTACTCACCGACATCAGCAGCGCTGACAGGATTAGTCGCATAACGACGAACAGAACTCCAACTAGTACAAATCTGAGCGGTACTGAGCTTTTATCTGCACAAGAGGCGGCCCTCACGCAAGCCCAAATACAACTTGATAAGTATTTAGGGCTTAGCAATCAGTTTATTGAGCTCACACAAAATAATTTAACAATATCTGACAAACTTACTGCGCACATTGTACCACGCGTGTGGGAGAATATGCAGCAATCTAAACAATTAATTCATTCAACACAGGCGCAGTTGAGTTTACTTAGGCGGCAATGCGCCAGCGCAAAGTTTTATTACGAGCGAACGATGCATCGGCTGTATACAAGCGATTCTAAGTTTCTATCACAGCTACATGCGCGTCAGAAACCCTCCACATATTCATCCTCCTGGTGTACGAATAACATTGTGACTCGTGCAGCAGTAATTGCAGCAATGGCGGCTGCGTCGGATTTACAGCCACTGCCGTCAAACACTTATGTTAAAACGGAGAGTTCTATTAGCGGTAAAAGCGAGCTGACCGATAAAGATTGCGGGCGTGCATTAGATACACGTCAGACATTGTTGGAAGTAGAGACTGTTATTGAGCGATACGTTAAGATGGTATGCAAAAATAGTGAAGATGCCGACGCAGTTGCTAAAGAGGTTATTGGTAATGACTTCGAGACGAGGTCTAATGATAATTATGACAACGCAAAGGCTCCTGTTTACAGTTCTCCAGAAAGAGGAAATAGTGATGATGGTGAATATGAAATTGAATGCAATGCGAATTTAAAGCGTGGTAATAAACCATCACCCCCCTTCACGGTTGGCAGCAATGCAAACTGGCGACTGTTGGAGGCATCGTCTCCCATCTGCTTTTGGCATCCAGATAATCGTGGGCTGAGCTTAAATGAAGGCGTGCTTTCTGCTGCCGAAATTATACTGGAATGTGCAGCATTAAGTGTTCAGCCGAATATGCAAGATCCCTCTAGTGTAGTTAATACAATGGCTGGTGAAAAAATGTCCACCACTACACATGAATGTGAACGTGATGGAATAGCTGATAATCCTGAACATACGACTACAAACGGTGAAACATTTCAAGGCTTACTATTAAGAAGAGTTGTAAATACGCGCTTAGGTTCCTGTAATGGCGATCATGACACTGGAGTAATCAGGGATGGAAATACTGAAAAAAAAGAAATACAACCTACACCTACAGACTCGCCCATGCCCTCGAATGCTACAAATTCTCCTACCATGCTGACACCAACGTCTACGCCAACTACTACACCGACGCCGCCCAATATAAGTGCTGCTAATGTTGGAAAAAATCGTCGCAAAGTAAATTATGCTCGTCACTTGGAAACATCAACCAGTCCTGCAGCTACAACTGCAAACTTAACTCATAAAAACGCTTTTTTTTATGAACAATCGAATTCGCATACGCTTAGACAACGCTACAGCATCAACAACAGCGGCGATATTGCCTACAACAATACTAGCGATAAAAACATGTGCAACAAAATCGAACCAAGTAAAAAACTTGAGACCTTGCAAGTTATTCAGGCAACTTCGGAAGCACCAGTTACAACTTCTGTGGCAGAAAATATTGGCCATAAAAAAAAAAATCAGCAGCACCTACAACAGTATACGCTTCATCAGCCACAACAACAGCAGGCAGCGTTCAGTAGTTGCAGCAGCAGCAGCGCTGGCGGTAGCGGTAGCGGTTGTTTATATGGACTACATGGTCCATCATCTAATACTAACAGCGAAACATCTACAGCAGCAGTGGCGGCATTGCAGGAACGCACTTTTACCGATATTTTTAAGGCACGTTTTAACGCACTAACGGCTGCCGCAGTAATGAATGCTACAGTGGGTATTTCGGCGGCTGCCCGCGCATCCCTTACAGATGGACCGTATGATTTAAGCATACGCAGAAAAGCAAAGCAAACGTAATGGTTTCCTTGTATACTTTTATAATTTATTACAAAAATATTTATTTATTTTTATCCAGTTTCGTTTCTTTGTTAGCGCACAATGTCTCTTTCATTCTAAATTATCTTTGTAAGAGATCAGTTTTCACTTCGAGCCCGTTATTCGAGTTCGACGATTAGGTAAAGCAAACTCGTTTTTGATGATACCAATAACCGTCCCTTATCTACACACAGGGTTGCAAATAATGCATTAAAAAATAATTAAATTACATTTTGTATTATGTAAACCCAAATACGGGTTAAAAATTTATTTTGTTTCTAATCTTTAATCTCAAATATTGAATTGAAAAAAAAGTAATCTCAAATACGGGATTAAAAATTTATTTTATTTCTAATTTTTAATACGCAAATACCGGATGTAAAAATGAAAAAATAATCCCAATAGTTATAATTACAATAAAAAAAAATTTCAATTCATCAACATCTTAAATTAGAGATTATTCATCATTATTCAGATCATAAGATTTGTTGTTTTTTATTCCAACAATATGGTTAATTCCGATATTGGAGTTAAAATTTGATAATCTCATTTTTAATCTAAAATTTTTTACTTCAAAAAATTGCAATCCAACATTTGATGACTGAATTTCATCTTATTTAAGAATATTCAGTTGAAATCAGCTAAAACTAGTAAGCACTGTACTTGTCGGAAATCCAGCCTTAACGCTTGGAGTAGGCTAAGTAGCTAAGTATTTCTTCATCCTTATATTAGTTTATTTTATTTGCATAAACTTGTCGAATATTAATTATTTAGTTAATATCTATTTGCAAATATGAATTGCACTTTTTATTTACAGAAACTTGGATAGTAAAATATCAACGGCTAATCCTCAAGGAAATGAGTGCAAAGACAATTCGAATGAGAAGAAGAAACCGCATATCAAAAAGCCACTGAATGCGTTCATGCTCTATATGAAAGAGATGCGAGCCAAAGTTGTTGCCGAGTGCACATTGAAAGAATCAGCTGCGATAAATCAAATACTTGGTAGAAGGGTAAGCCGGATAAGTACAAAACAAACCTTTATAAATAATATATGCAATACTTTCGAGTATATAACTTGTAATATAATAAAGCAAAAAAAATAAATAGTGCAAGAGATAATTAAATATCAATTGAGCAAATTAAAAAATAATTAATCTCTGTTGAAATGCATTTCACTATCTGTTTAAATCTTGCATAGAGAATAACATGCTTTATTTTTAACTAACTATGAGAATTATCAAGCCATTTTTCTAAGACTTCAACACCGGGACCTGAAACATAAAAAAATAATTTTTTAATCAAGGAAAATATGTAATTCAGAAATGAAAACAATTTAAATAAACATAAATGTCGATATGCGTCAACCGTCACTCGTCACTCGTTGACACTTGTGTCAAAATGTATTTGAAATGGTCCCGGTAGTATATACTGCATATTTCTGGTGAATGACTGTTTACACCTGCGCAGTATTTGCTTTGACACCGACTGAATTCGGGTTTTGAATTTAGTGTATGCTAATTCAGATACGCCTTACTGGTTGACACAACAATCGATTTCCCTTGACGCGCTTTTCTGTCTTATTTGTAATATCTCATATCTAACTCGGCACTAGAAAACTTTTAAGCGTAAATCTTAAATTTACTTTGGTTACTAAGATTTAGTTCGAGATATAGTGAAAGACGGCTCAATCTTGCAACTTTTTCTACTAAATACTAGACTTAGCGCTCTCAATTACCTAATATGGTAATAAAATGCAATTTAAGGGTAAGCATTTTTTCTTGTTGGACAGAACCACTGCGTTTACAAGTCTGTTAAGGCAGTCTGTATAAACCCTATTATGGTTTTCAACTCCAATCAGCTGAATTGAATTTATAGAAATTCAACAATATTCAATATTAGATCAACCAAACTCTATTTTGTTTGGTATAACGAACTTCAACTATTTTCAATCGAAGTTTCATTGGTGTGGCCAACCTAGAAACGGAAGATTTAACAGATAATTAAACATCTGAACATATTTAAACGAAAAATCAAAACAATTCTATTCAATTATTGCGCACGAAAAGTTGAATAATTATTAAACTTAACGACAAAACTGATATGCTGCCCATACAAAAAAGCCTTCGTACTCTTTCCAAGCAGTTGTAATTTTTGATTTTCAAGCCAATCCCACTGGCACAGAGTTAAAACCCGTAATAAAGTTGAAGTTTGACAACATTTCAACCGAAAAATAACCAATGAAAACCGTAATAGGGGCTTAAGTTTAGAATGAAAAATGCACAATGTGTATGTGTTTGCCCTTGCTGGAAGCACTGAAGTAAAATAGTAAATATTGGTAATTGCTACAATAGTATAAAAATTTAAAATTATTAATAAAATTATCCAGTTGGCTGGAAGCACCATAAAGGATTTTTTTTTATACATATGTAAAGTATTTAATATATTTCTGCTTTCGCTCAATATGAGCGAATTATTTTGTTGGAAAGTCAGTAAAATAGACGTTTTGTTTTGCAACTTTGTTTTTTCTTTTATATTTATTGGACTCTCTTTAACAAACTGTAATCGGAAAAAATATATTTTGAATTTTCAAATAAATAAATTAAATTAATAATTAAGCGAAGGAATTTTCATCTGCTGTAATAGAAAATATTCAACTACTCGGCTTAACAGACAAATAATTATAATAATAATATAGATTAAAAATCCAAAAACGTAATTAAGCAGACGGCTTAGGTACATACCTATGTAGAAAGACGAAGCGTTCAATAGCATAAAAAAACGGGATTGGAATTACTCACTCTAGCACAGTCCCTCACACAAATATGCACATATACAAATATACTTGGAAATGATGTGTATGTGTGTCGACGTACATATATAGCTTTTTTCATTTAAATCAATAATTGAATTCGTAAAATTTTGATTTTCAAAATTCCACAAGCAAATAAATTAATATATCAAAATTGAAACGATTCTTTTGTTTTCGTTTTTTGCTTTTATTTTCTGTTCCAAAATGTATTCGTCGAAATTTGGCTTTGGTTGGATCCACACATATATCACATCTAACACCATGAAAAACCAAAATAATTACAACGATCTATCGCATTATTACCTACGGCGCATCAACACTACCAACATACTCTTACAATTCTGTAACAATAGTGGCATGAACTTAGCCGTGAAGAGCAAAGTAAATATTACGAAAAGGCGCGACAAGAGCGCCAATTACATATGGAATTATATCCAGGGTGGAGCGCACGGGACAACTACGGCTATGTTTCGAAAAAGAAAAAACGTAAAAAAGACCGTTCACCCGCGGATTCGGGAGGTATTAAAATAAAGATTAAATTTTATTTTTCAAAAATAACAAAATATACCGTAAAAGTAATATATAAGAACATACATACTATATACATTTTTCGTTTGCAATTATTGCACTAATTTTACTTGTTTACTTGCACTAAAAATACTTACATATTTGATAATTTACGATGTATTAACATTTTTTTCTCAGAACTTTTATTTTATTTATTTAGTCTATATTGTCAAAGACAGACCCGTCGTACATATTGTTGTATGCTACGGAAACCATATGTGTGTCAACCGCTTGCTTGTTCTAAAGCAAATATAGTTCAGTACAATAGTGTTCAGGAACCATTGAAATTATGTGGTGTTCTGTAATATATTACGATGGTGCACTGAACACACCAAACACTTTAAGCACTTCTGTCATAATTTTATGTTTTCCATCATATAGACATTTTTAGAAAAGTTCAAATTCAAAATAAGTAAGGAAGGGCCAATTTCAAGTGTAGCCGAACATATTATACTCTTTCAACTAGCAAATCACTTAGTTTTATTGCTATATTTAACTTCTGGTCAGCGAAAATTGGCCAAAAATTATTCTAATTTTCAAATCATTTTGACCAACATAAACGGTTTGAAGTCAGGTGGAAAGTCGAAAATCATTATATAGGATATATTGGCAGCAGAGAAATAAAAGAGCTGATTACATTAATTTTCTACATTTCTCAGGTATACTTGAGAACTTATTTTCAAGCAGTTTTATTAATGTACTAGAAGACCCCGGCCACGCCTTGCTGTGGCTAAGGAATAATTAAATTATATTGAGTAAGCAGTTTAATTTAGTAAAATGTTATTATCAAAACTAATTTCAGCATTTTTTTCTGTCTATATAGCTCGATTACCGAATAGGATTTAAATAATTATTTTCTGCGACTGGGAAAATACGGGCAATAAATTAATTTTGTCCGTGTACAATATGGCTGAAATTGGCTGGAAGTTTAGGGCATTTCGTATTTAGTTGCGGTTAGTATATGAAATCTAACTTCTATTCTGAAATCTAACTCATAGTATACATATATTATTATCATTAAATACTTACATTTAAATGAAATCATCCTTGGTATTATTAATATTACCGTCAAAGTCGGTACATTTAATTGTGGCGAGTAATTTTCAAAAATTAGTAAATTAGTGCGATAGAATTTAATTCAGCAACCACATTTTCAAACAAACGATGCTCTTTCAATATATGCAAAATTAAATGTATTTTCAATCTTTCTGAGACATTTTCTTAATATTTCTAATAACCTTCTACAGAGTATTAGAAAACTACAAAAAAAAAAAACAGCCAAATCGGTCTAGCCGTTCTCAAGTTATGGCGTGACAACGAGAAACGGATTTCATTTATATACCTATATATAGATATACAATATATGAAATTGAACATATAAATATATATATAAGGTATATTCAAAGGATAAGGAGAATTTAAAATTTTTTGGGTTTTGTTTTTGAGCAAAAAGTTACCACCTAAGCGATACTAAGCGACATTGCTTTTGCTCAATATTTAGTAATTTCGGAACTTCGGTGCCACACGTTTCATGTCCAAAACATTGATATGCCAACATCCTCTGCAACTTCCCTAATAATGATTCAACGATTTTCAAGAACAATTTTTTTCGCTGTTTCGATGTTTTCTTTGCTTGTTGACGTGGTCGCACCTCCAAGATACTCATCGTTATCTCGGCCTTCTGTAAAGCGCTTGTACCACTTAAAACACTTTTCTTGAGCCTTGGAGCACTTTGTTCCATTTTTAACGCAAAATGTAATACAAATTCCTTAATTCATATCTTTAAAAAGTCAAAAATCGAAGAGCACACTAAAACGTGACTAACCTTTTCTGTTGTCAATAACAAACTACTAATCGAAATTGGCTTCTAATGCAAGCACATAATAAACATATGTTTCCAATTACAATAAAAACAAAATATCGATAATCGAACGAACACAGCTCGCGGAAATTAAAAATTTACTTTTTCCTTTGAACACATTCGTCTATGGAGTCAAACCGACTGGATGTTTCAGAATCCTGAATATCAAAAAAAGGGTTTCGTCCGATTTTATGAATATTAGGCACAAAAATACACTATTATTAGAAAAAATCCGCACTCTCAATTTCGAAGTTTGAAAATCTTTATATTAGGTAAGCATATGGAAGCTAAAGGAAGTATCGATCCGTTTCATAACAGTTTTGACACAAGGGTGTAATATTATCAAAGAAGCATTTTTCCCAAACTTCAATTATATATCTCACAGATTGATCGATATTTTCGGCAAAAAGCCAGCCATATGCAATGGGTTGCACGTATACGGTATATGGGGGCTTGAACAGTTGTAGTTCGAGTTGGTCAATTTTAAATTCGAAATGGTATACCTCAATGACACTATTTGTGCAAAGCTTTATTAGAATATATTGGTAATTGATTTGTGTACTGGAAAGTGAAAAAATCATATGGAATTTAAAACTGTATGGGAAGTAGGCGCGGTTGTAGTCCGATTACGCAACGTAACATAGGACAGTCAGGATAAGCTTATGTACTAAGTTTGGTTGAAATTGGTCTAGTAGGTCCGGAGATATGCGATTTCAGCTAATTTGGGCAGTGCTACGCCCATTGTCCGATTTTCTCCCCGACTCCTATAAAGCCCTCTTGTATCATCCTGGGTGAAAATTTAATGTCTTTGGTGCATTTAGTTATTGATATCTCGCCTCTTTTAGTAGATTTTAACCAAACCGTTATATGAAGGGTGAGGTTATATTTCGATTTCATCAGTTTTCGCACTGTCGGTAGGTATTCTTATACGATTTATTCTAAGTGAATTTGGTTATTGTAGCCTTAGTGGTTTTGGAAATATATACATTAAATCTATTAGAGGGCGGGGCCACGCCAATTTTTTTTTTTACTTTTAGATCTCATGTGCCCCTTGCTACTGCAACGCTATGTACCAAATCAAAGTTGTATATCTTAATTTAGTGCTTAGTTATGGCATTTTATAGGTTTTGATTAATTGCGTTTTGTGTGCGTGGTAGTGATCCGATGACGCCTATCTACGTACTCGTCTTCACTTTTTGCCAAGGAACACGTGCATAAAGTTTCATTACGATATCTCAATTTTTACTCAAGTTAAAGCGTGCACGGACAGTCGGACAGTCAGACAGACTGACAGACAGACATCCGGATGTCAACTCGCCTTGTCGTCCTGATCATTTATAGAGGTACATAACATTATCCTGATGGTCCTATGTTACATAATGAAAATGGGCGGAATCGGACTACAACCACGCCCACTTCTCATATAAAACAATTTTAAATTCACTTTCCAGTACACAAATCAAGCACTAAGGAATATAATCTGATAAAACTTTGCACAAATAGTGGATTTGAGGTATGCCATCCCGGGTCTAAAAATCGCACAATAACTGTTCAAGCCCCCACATAGTGAATACGTGGAACTCAGTGCGTATGACTGACATTTTTCTGTCAATCTGTGAGATATATTATTGAAGTTTGGGGAAGTTTGGGCTTCTTTGACAATATTATGTCAAAACTGGGTTGAACCGGGTCAATACTTCCTCAGCCTCCATATACCGATTATAAAGATTTTCGAATTTCCAGTTGATTTTACACCTCTTGTATAGGCCAATATGGAAGTTATTTTAATGAAATTGAGAGAGCGTATTTTTCTAATAACTGTGTATCTTTGTGCCTAAAATTCAATAAAATCTTGCGAAACCCTTTTTAAGCCACCATATACATAAAATTCATAATTTCAAACATCCAGCTGACTTTACTCCATATACATACATGGTTATATTTATATATTCATAAAATTGCTTGAGAATGAATTCTTAAGTATACCTGATTAATTCCAAAAATTATTATAGTCAGACTTCCATTTTTCTGCCCTCTATATATATCCTACAAATGACTTCCGACTTTCCACCTCACCTTAAACCGTTCAGGTTGATGTGATATTTTAATGAAATTAAATGGACACGTTTTTTAAAAAAATTATATTAATGTGTGACGCTCAATATAAATGAAATTGGTTTTGGGCTCAACCTCATATCCCTAATATAATGAATTCCGATCCTTTGGTAAACGTTTTTCACATCAACTCAATATATAATATAATATTAATTTTAGACTCTTGGTTGAGTTTATATATTTAATATATGTATATGTATATCTCATTTGAGAATGATTTTGAATAATTTTCGCTGACTACTAATAAAACTAAGAGATCTTCAAAATAAGTTAATATGACACCAAATTGAATACCATATGTGTGTCACTATGCCGGTACATGGTTTCCTGAGCTTTTACTGTATTATACATTATAGTGCGGAAACCATATGTCTGTCTTTAGCATAATTTAGAAAGTAAAGTTCACATATTGTTTTTTTATATTTTTTTTAAATTGTATTATATGCTATAACTATGTTAGAAGTAGTTATTTATTTACCTCAAGTATTGTGGTCTTACGTATACGCTCTGGCGCCATCACAAGTAATTGCGATATGCTAACATCAAAGTGCGAAAATACCACTGTGGCCTAAAGCTGCCATATGCTGTAGTATAACGGTATGTTATATCTGACGGAGACAGTTGGGAAATAATTGAATTTTCCTGTCGCCCGTAGCGGATGCTGATATCTAACTATAATCTTTTTCAATGACAGTACGCTCATGCGTGGCTTGCAACTTCATTGGCTCAAATGTCATTTTATTTTCTGAAACAAATAAGTCGTGTTGCATTCCACAGAAATTTCAGTGTTACTCTTTCTGTTTGACAAAATATGCCGGTGATTAGTATTCCTGGTGTAAGTAATGATCACTTTTTCAGGTGAATAATTTTTCTGATTTTCGATTTTTTAATTTATAAATAGCCAGCAACTAAAATTGCTACCTTTATAAATTTTTTACATACATACCTATGTATATTTTATAAATATCTATTTGAGCAACTCTTATTGTTAACATAATCATACTAAGTCTTAGGGTTTAATAAAGATCAAAGACTCAGCTTTAGGAATATATTAAATTCTTTGTACAAGTTGTGTTAATTTAAAGAAAATTAATTTAATACAGAAAGAATTTTGCCTGGGTGTCAAAACCAGCCGACCCAATAGAAAATTTTAATTTAAATTCAGAAGAATTTACGAAGTAAAAGCAATATTAAAAATATGGTGAGCAATAGAGTTCATGTTTAGTGAGAATTTTTTTTAAATCAAATAGAAATATTTGAGATGGTTAGAGTTGAAAAAAATTGAAAAAAGTTTTTTTAAACACGCTAATATAAGTATTGAAGTAGTTTATATTTAAGTAGCTGACTTTATTTTGTTATTTATTTACTTTGATGGAGCAATTCATTTGATTACTTACAATAGCTAATTTTGTCACAATGAATATTTGCTTTGAATTGGTAGAAAATATTTGTTCCAGCTAAATTAATGTACCAAAATTAACATTAGTATATTAACCTATATTTGTTTTCAAATATTTATTTAGCTTATTAACAATTTTGCATGTATTTTTAAACAGTCGAAACTTTACCATTAAACACTGACATTAATATAATAAATGCACCAGTGGCGGATCCACGGGGGGACACTAGTTGTCAAAACCCACTAAATCGGATATTTTCATTAAAATTCAGAAGAATTCAAAGTAACATCAATATTAAAAATATGTTGGAAGTAAAACCCTCCCTCCAGAAAGAAATTTTGGATCCGCTACCGATATGCATTTTAAAAGGGTGCAAATGTTCACAGCAATAGAAGCAATAAAAAGTGGTTCAAAAACAAACATATACACTATGCTAGAGAATTGTTTTCTTGCGTTCAAGAACTTTTATACCAAAGAACCATTTTTTTTATTTGCATACTCATACATATGTGGTTAAAAAATTTATAATTTGCCAATCAGCTATTTCGGGTTAACGTAAGACGCTGTATATTTATACAAGGAAAAGTTAAGCGGTGCTTGAGAAGCGCTCACGACAATGGACTTGTAACACGAAATGTCTTTAACAAGTAGGGAAGAGCTGAACTCGCGTTTAACCGAAAATTTACACTCTCACAATTTTCAAAGATCAAAGTCAGGAGCAATTTTCAGTATTGGCAAAACTTTATATTAAAAAACGTTGCGAGGGAGTTCAATACTTATTATTTGATGAACTACGATTTACATTAAACTATAGTTCACAAAATTATTTAGTCCGGTATATTTATATTAAAATTAGTCTATCTAATCTAACACAAATCTCTCTATTCATCATATTAGTGTTGTGTGAAGGGCATACCGTTATGACAACTTTTATTGCTCTATGGAATAATGCTAATTAATATATTCCTACTTCATTTAATTAAAATATCTTCGAGTGAGATGTACGAGGTATAAACTCAACCAAAGGACAAAATTCAAAATATATTTATGTATATGGTATATAAAAATAACTGGAGGTGTGAATACCGTTATCTGTGGGGTTAAGGTTTAGTCCTATTTCGTTCAAATTCAGCTAGTGGTTAAGAATTTAATTGTAATATTATATCTCAAAGATTAACCGATATTTTCAGTATAAAGTCTATACATAATATGGTATATATACATTTTTGGTTCGATTTCAATCATTTTAAGGTACAAAATGGAACACCTTGAAGGCACTATGCGTGTTTTGTCCGATGTCTTCATTTGTGCCTAATTTATATACTGTAAATTAGAGGAATCAGATGGAATTTAAAATTGCATTATATAGGAAGTAGGCGTGATTCGAGTCTGATTTCGCCCGTTTGAACATCGTAACATAAGACTTTTAGGTCAATTATATGCACCAAATTTGGTTGGTATTGGTACAGTAGTTGATGATATCTTAAATTTCACCAAGCGGTGTCTTGCCCGTTGCCAAATTCTTTAAACGAGCCCGGTGGAGTTCTTCTGTACCATCTCGTGTGTGGAATTTAATAATTTTGGAGCGTTTATTTACTGAATTTAGGCATTTCACTTTAGTGTTCGTGGCTATTATTGGATTTTATCCATTTTCATATAGTATCAATATATGCTAGAAAGAATTCTTCTCAGCAAGTTATAAGATATGTACTTTAAACCAATTAAGGCTGGGCCTCGTTAAATTTTTCAAAACTTTTACTACTGTACCAAATTACAGTTTTGTACCTTAATTTTTGGCTTAGTTATAGCAACTTCTAGGTACTACAAAGTATTATAAGGCGAACAAAACAAAAAAATTAGTTAAATTTTAGCAAGGTGTCAAGAAAAAATGTCTTAGGGTGTAGCAGAAGACCTAGGAATACATATACAACATTTTTGAATAATACGCTTCGAAAATAGCTTCCGATACTCAGGTATTTTAGATTAAGTATTGTTTTGCTTTTGTTTTAGTATGTTTGAACTTAGTTAAAAGTTAGTAAGTATGAAGCATAGGAACTGAGAAAGACCGAAGGTAGGAATTGAAATATGGATAAGATAGGAATGATTGCCCAATATCGGCATCATTATTCAAAGCTATCTGTTCGCTAGCATTCAAATGACGCACACAAATATCAAAAAATTAGCTTTTTTAGGCGAGTACATAAATACAAGGTGCGTTCCAAAGTAAACAGGACTTTTAAAAAAAACACAGAACAAATGGTTTTATCGGCAAAATCAATTAATTTTATTCAAAATTGTCTCCTTCTGTTTTAATACAGCTTTTTGCACGGTCCAAAAGCATGTCGAACGAGTGTTTTAGCTCGTTTCCCGGTATGGCCGCCAGTATGCCGGTGCAGGCCTTTTGAATGGCCTCCACGTCTGCATAACGCTTTCCTTTCATCGGCAAATGCATTTTTCCGAAAAGGTAGAAGTCGCACGGTGCCATATCAGGTGAATACGGGGAGTGGTTGATTGTTAAAATGTGATTTTTGGTCAAGTAATCGGCCACAAGCGTCGATCGATGAGACGGCGCATTATCGTACAAAAAACGCCAACTTCTATCTTCGCGATGTTCGGGCCGAAAACGTCGAAAACGTCGAATACGGCGCACCAAACGCTTCAAAACTCCAAGGTAGAATACCGCATTAACGTTTGGCCGAGTGGAACAAATTCTTTGTGGACAATACCCTTGGAATCATAAAAACAAATCAGCATTGTCTTCACTTTTGACTGCTCCAGGCTTATTTTTTGGGTTTCTGCTCATTTCTCATTTATGTCCTCACGACCACTTTGAAAACGTTGAAATCACTCGTGCACTCTGCTACGGGATAGGCAATCATCGCCATAAACTTGTTTCATCAATTTACGTTTCGGTAAAAGTTTTACCAATTTTAATACAAAATTTAATGTTGGCTCTTTGTTCGAAACTCATTTTCGCACCGATGACAAAAACATACTGACACTTAAAACGCAATAACTTCACTTCCAATAGATGAAATGTGAAATTTTTACTGGAAGTCGATAAAGGATAGCAGATTCTAACGCACTAGTCGACATATAGATGGCGCCACTAGAGTTTACTTTGTTACTGTTTACTTTGGAACGCACCTTGTACTAGTACCTTGTACTAGTAAGCAATATAAGGTATGAAGGTAGAATTCAAAGATCACTTAATGCTGTAGAAACGTCGGCAATTATCGTAGCGTATACCAGTGTATGTTAACCACTTTGAAAACTTGTGTGATAATACATTTGTAAAGTTTTAAGATGAGTTGGGCCTTTATCCATTGACACGATTGAAATCGTTTCCCCTTTATTCGCATTAAATGCGCAGATCTACCATAAATACGATACCAAAAATCGGCGATTTTATTTGACATAATCAAAAAAATTTTACAGTACATCAATGCAGGAACCAAATAGTTCCCTGGAGAGAATTATACCGCTTTAGCAATTACAGGAAGACATTTTTTGAAGTTGGGGTAAACTATTTTATAATATTACTTACTAAGTGTGTGGCGGAATGTTTTATGTATATCACTGCTACAGTGCGTTAAGTGTCCGAAATGGCTTTCTTCACAGTGAAGAAGTTTTGAGCATAAAATTTAAAATATCATGGAAATTAATTTTTTTTGGTTGTTTTTCGTTGACGCGATGCATACTTAAACTAACATAAAGAAAACTTAAAAGTGTACAGTGAGTGCATACAATAATAAGACTCAGTTTTTGGGAATTCCTCCCGCCACTTGTAAAATTAAAAAAAAAAAACAATTAATTAAAATTAAAATTTAAAAACTCTAAATATGAAATAAAAAAGAAAGCAAAAGCAAAAAATAACGCAAATTACGTCTATAGAACTTTTATGATTTGCTTTTTAATTAACACATCAATTCTTTTATCTTTATTCCTATTTTATATGGCTTCTACAATTACTCATAACCGTATACAAATAAATTGCATTCTACATGAACTCTCAAATATGCAATACCAAAAAAATCAAAAAAAAAACTAATAATAATACAATGCAAATACAAAAATATCTCATAAATAAATAGTGGCACGCGTTAGGGCGTGAGGAGCAAGCCAAATATTATGAATTAGCTAGACGGGAGCGTCAATTACATATGCAAATGTATCCAGATTGGAGCTCCCGCACGAACACGTCACGGGGGAAAAAACGGAAGCGAAAGCAAGACACCAACGAAGCTGGTGGTGGAGGTTAGCAAATTAATATCAATTTCACTTTCAATTTACTATTAAACAATTGATAATCAAAAACAATAATATGTACATACATATGCAAATTACTTTAATATTTAAAAGAGGCGTTTAAATAATATCTTAAAATATGTTGGTAAATCCCGAAGGGTTGCTCATTAAAATTTGACCACTCTTCCATTTGTTAGATTTCGTTGGATTTTAATTTTTAAACTATAAAAATAAATTGAATCGAACTGTGAACAGCTGAAGAACGTTAAAAGTGCTAAAAGTTCAGCTAAATTCTAATTTGGTTAGGTATAATACCGAAATGAACAAATAAAAATTATTTTATATAATAAGAAAATTGTGTTTTGTCTGTCCGAAAGCGCATAACTAACTTTATAGTTAATATTATAGCTCACATTAATTGGAAATCATGCTCTCCCTAAAATTTATTATTAAACCATTTCAGAATCGGTGGTATTGCAGTTTGGCTGAAGATGGTTATAAAAGATTTCTGTTTATATTATCAGCTAATTCCCTATAGATAAAATATGTAGTATAAAATAATATTAAGGATTTATATTAATACTTTTTATTGATACTCGTAGCATGTTTGTAGCAATAAATTATTTATGTATATTTATGTATGTACGTAGATACAGCAATAAATCTTGCTAGTTCCTCTGGTAACAATTAATTTTCATTTTAAATACTTGTATACGTATGTATGTATGTATGTATGTGTATACTTAAATCTAACATTGTTAACGATTTTATTTATTTTTAATGAAGCAATATACTTTAAAATATTGCTGTAATTATTATTTATCTCTTTGTAACGATATTACTCTTATTAATATCGATATGCGCGTACAATAGTCTATTGTTATTTATCGTATACTCGTATATGGTATACTTTACACATAAGCGCTTATACTAATAATGCGTTCTTATATATATGAGTGGTAAAATTTAATAGAATTTAGCTCATTTAGTATACATGTGCTTTAAGTTACATACATAACATTTATGAATTTTTATTTAATTTCTTCTATTTTTGTATTTATTTTTAAAATACTTATACTACATCTAGGTAATAATATGAAAAAGTGCCGTGCTCGATTTGGTTTAGATCAACAGAATCAGTGGTGTAAGCCCTGCAGGTATGTATATAGGACTCTTAGCAATAATTAAAATATGATTTACTAACATGTTTACAAACCTACATACTAATATAATAATAATTATTACACCTGTATACATATGTTTATGTTCGGTGGGTTGGCTACCTCCATGGTAGGTATCAAGCGCTTTTGAAATATTTGCGTTAAAAACGATACAGGATTTTCTCATTTTTATAGACCCGTAACAATCTTATTTATTGACTCCAATTAATACATTTATACATATTGATAGGATATACCCAGCAAGTCACGGCTACCGAAACACCAATACATTGAAAGAGTTAGCGCGGAAACTATCACGTATACAACGTTCAACTCATAAAGTCTTTGCGTAAGAAAGGGTTGAATACAAAAGTTACGGTTAGAATTGTTAATTGCGCTTTAAAAAACTCAGAAAAACTTTAACAAATAATCCCTGGTAGCGCTGTTGGGTAACTAACCGATAATTTAATCCTTAGGTGGTTTCCAGGGTATGTATGTTGCTTTTGCAGGCCATAACCGAAAATAAATCAAACTCATATTTTTATGATTGAAATGTTCAAAAATTTTCGGGTTGTATATCATATCTGACACAGTGATTTACTGGTGTACTTCCTGTACACATGTACATGTAAATGCATGCACAATTTATTCATTTGTACATACATATGTACATATATGTATGGAAGAAAAAAACTGCATTTAATTTTGCTTTTTACTTTTTCTTTTATATTAATTTAAAAAAAATTACAAATTAAGGGAATCGAAAATTATTTTTACGAAGTGTGTTAATTAACTTTTAATAAGTATAAATAAATTAATTTTTTATAACATGTATGGAACAAGAAAAATATGTGTTTTATGCTTTGTTATTAATTTTAATTGTATTTTACAAATATGTGTTAAGTTTTTTCGGCTTCAAATATATACTGACACAGTTTTTACGTATCGAAATCTTTCAACATGCGCTCATACCCAAAGTTCATATATTTTTACTCGAGCATGCCTCACAAGATTTAAATCAATCGTAAATTACTCGAGTAAATTTGCCTGTACTCGTGGCTTACCCATAGGACCATACCAGAGAACTTAGAAGAACGAGAAGGTGCAGGTTAGCGAACATTTGTAAAATTAATATTGAAGATAATACAATATGTATGCTGGGATGATATGTTGTATGTAAACTGGGTTATTGATATGTCATTTGAAATGTATTCCCTTTTATTGAACTATTATTTTTTTTTTAATTATTTTATGCTAGTTCATTTTTAATTTATTGTGAGTTATTAGTAATAATTTAAAAATATTTTGATATATTTCTTAAAATAATTCATGTACTTGATATCATTATGGAGTCACAAAAGTACAAAATTGTGTTTTGCCGTTGACATTTTCATATCATGTGTACATACAAAGAAATATGAAAGAAAAATATTTGTAAATTGGTCTAAAAACCACATACATATGTACATATGTAGATATGTACACGGTCAACCAATGAACGTAGCTCACATTTTTGCTTTCATCTCAAAGAGTCAAACTGTCAAAGGACTGACGCGACGACAAAGCATCACCACATTGTGTTGTTGGTAGAAATTCCGCGATGTGCGACAAAATAAACGAACGCTCGCTTCCCTTGCCGCTCTAACAGCTTTGCCTACAAATCATTGCAAATCAAATCATTTAAATATGTGCATATGTTTAAATATGAACATGCATACATATTGACGCAGATTTTTGCGAGTCACATAAAAATATTTTAGAATTGTAAAATATTTTAAATCGACAAAAGCTTTGTTGCCACTTTTGTTACTTTTTTCTGTGTTTTGTGGGCTTGCAGGGTTGTCATCTTTCCCTTCTAGAGGAAATAAAGAAATTCGTTCAATTTATGATGTTTAGCTTTTGCCATCGTCGTGAAAAGACGCTTGTAGGCAAACGCATTTTCGGGGAGATGTGTAAGGCGTTTGCTTTTATGAAAATGTGATTTACTACATATTTAGGGTTTGTCAATTTGGCTGACATATTGATTTCTGACACTGCTCTTGCTATTTGAGACAACTGTACGAGAAGGTGCAAATTTAATTTTATATGATGCTCGATTGGACGGCTAACAGAGCTTAAAAATTCGATCAGGTAGTTCACCATTTTCTATAGTATTCGCTGTTATTTAACATAAATGAGACTTTATAACAACGTTCTCTTGCAGAAATACGTTTCTACCAATATAAAGAGAAAAATGAAATACTTTGAACAAAAACTTCAAATGCCACTTCACATATACATGATATAAACGATTTTTATGATGAAAAATTGATAAAATATGATTTTTTTGCATAAATGGGGCATGATAAAATCCGAAAGATTATGCAAAAAAAGTATATTTTACTTTTTTAATAATTTTCTAATTTAAATTGTTACAAAATTAATAATTTATTTATGTACATCAATATGAAATTCCTTTCCATTCCCTGGTATATACACATCGAGGAATAGAATTTTTGATATTATCACTTATCAATAAATACATATGCGCGCACTGCTCTGTATGTAAGTATACACATATGTGCCAATATGCGTATGACCTTGCAAAATAAGTAATGCAAATAATCCAAACAACACAACAACAACATATTCATTCATGAACGCTGGCGCAAATGCAATAAGCTAAGTCGCTGCATTCATAAAAGCAGACACCATCACACCTCTCCGAGCATGCGTTTGCCTACAGGCGTCTTTTCGCGACAACGGCAAAGATAGAAATTATAAACTGAACAACTTTCTGATGCTCCCTCTAGAAGGGAAAAGTGACTACCCTGCAAACCCACAAAACACAGAAAAAAGGGACAAAAGTGGCAACAAAACTTTTGTCGATTTAAAATTCTAAAATATTTTTCCGCGACGCGCAAAAATCTGCGTCAATATACATGTTCATATATAAACATACATATTTACAGTGACAAAGCTGTTAGAGCGGCAAGGGAAGCGATAACAATTGGCCAGCGGTCGTTTATTTTTTCGGCACGTCTCGGAATTTCTACCAATGTTGTGACGCTTTGTCGTCCACATATTTAGGACTTAGGGGCTTGAGCAGTTTTGGTTCGATTTAGACAATTTTTGGTCACAAGGTGGCATACTTTAAACGTATTATTCACGCAAAGTTTTCCCCGATATAATCATTGTTGCTTGATATGCATAGTGGAAAGTGAAAAAATCAGATGGAATTGAAAATGGTGTTATATTGGAAATAGGCGTGGTTGTAGTCCGATTTCCTCCATTTTCGCACTATAACATAGAAATATGAAAATAACGTTACGTACCGAATTTTGTTGAAATCGGTTAAGCAGATCTCAAGATATGAGTTTTCACCTAAAAGTGGGCTGTGCCACGTCCACTGTCTAATTTTGAACGCGGTTCCTATAAAGTCATCTTATACCATCTCAGAGATAAAATTTAATGTCTCTGGCGTGTTTAGTGCTTGATTTATCGCGCTTTTAGTAGTTTTTAACAGTACCGTTATATGGGGAGTGGGCGGAGTTGACACCCGATTTCAACTATTTTCACAAAGTCAATAGAAGTGCTAAAAACATTTGCTTCCAGTGAATTTTGTTATTATAGCATTAGCGGTTTAGGAGATATGCACATTAAACCTATTAGAGGCGGGACCACGCCCACTTTTTAAAAAAAGTTTTAACTGCAGATGCCCCTCCCAAATGTGATCCTGTGTACCAAATAACAGTCTTGTATCTTGTTGCGGAGCTTAGTTATGGCAAGTTATTTGTTTTTGATTAATGGCGTTTTGTGGGCGTGGCAGTGGTCCGATTTTGCCCATCTGCAATACCAACCGTCTCACGGTACCAAGAAACATGTCTACCAAGTTTCATAAAGATATCTCAATTTTTACTCAAGTTACAGCTTGCACGGACGGACGGACAGACGGACAGACCGTCACCCGGATTTCAACTCGTCTCTTCATCCTGATCATTTATATATATATAACCCTATATCTAACTCGATTAGTTTTAGATGATACAAACAACCGTTAGGTGAACAAAACTATTATACTCTGTAGCAACAGGTTGCGAGAGTATAATAATAAATAATAGTTCAATAAAAGGGAAATATTTCAAATGGCATATCAATATTCCCTGTTTGGCATACATATTTATTATATTCTCTTCAAGACTCGCCCTTGGGCACGTTTAGGGAGCTGTATGTGTACAAATTCACCGCTGTTATAAAAGCGAGAAATGTTAATTGTTCTCCTGCTTGTGAGGTGAGATCCCCGACTGAAATTTTACAAAAGTTCGTTTTTTGATTCATGTACTTGACACCATTATGGAGTCACAAAAGTACAGAATTGTGTTTTGCCGTCGAGATTTTCATATCATGTGTACATACAAAGAAATATGAAAGAAAAATATTTGTAAATTGGTCTAAAAACCACATACATATGTACATATGTAGATATGTACACGGTCAACCAATGAACGTAGCTCACATTTTTGCTTTCATCTCAAAGAGTCAAACTGTCAAAGGACTGACGCGACGACAAAGCATCACCACATTGTGTTGTTGTGTTGTTGGTAGAAATTCCGCGATGTGCGACAAAATAAACGAACGCTCGCTTCCCTTGCCGCTCTAACAGCTTTGCCTACAAATCATTGCAAATCAAATCATTTAAATATGTGCATATGTTTAAATATGAACTTGCATACATATTGACGCAGATTTTTGCGAGTCACGTAAAAATATTTTAGAATTGTAAAATATTTTAAATCGACAAAGCTTTGTTGCCACTTTTGTTACTTTTTTCTATGTTTTGTGGGCTTGCAGGGTTGTCATCTTTCCCTTCTAGAGGGAATAAAGAAATTCGTTCAATTTATGATGTTTAGCTTTTGCCATCGTCGTGAAAATACGTTTGTAGGCAAACGCATGCTCGGGGAGATGTGTAAGGCGTTTGCTTTTATGAATGAAACGACTTAGCTTATTGCATGTGCGCCAGCGTTCATGAATGAAAATGTTGTTGTTGTGTGATTTACTACAAATTTAGGATTTGTTAATTTGGCTGCCATATTGATTTCTGACGCTGCTCATGCTATTTGAAACAATTGTGGTTTTTGTAAAACAATGTTTGTATTTTTTCTATTGGCTCACATACTTTGTACGCATATATATATATATGTAAATTTGTGTAATTATTATTAATTTGCCAGGTCGTACGCATATTTGTACATACATACTTACATATAGAGCAGTGTGCGCACATTTATTTATTGATAAGTGATAGTATCAAAGATTCTATTTCTCAATGTTTACATATCAGAGAATGGAAATGAACTCCATATTGATGTACATATGTGCACACATAAATTGTTAATTTTGTAACAATTGAAATTATAAAATTATTAAAAAAGTAAAATATACTTTTTTGCACAATCTTTCGCATTTTATCATGCCATATTTGTGCAAAAAAAAATATGTTATCAATTTTTGTCATAAAAATCGTTTATATAATCATGCATATGTGAAGTGGTATTTGTATTTTTTGTTTAAAGTATTTCATTTTTCTCTTTATGTTGTATGTTATAAATTCTCATTTCGTTAAATAACAGCAAATACTACAGAAAATGGTAAACTCCCTGATAGGAATTTTTCAGCTCTGTTAGCCGTCCAATCGAGCATCATACAAAATTCAATTTGCACCTTCTCGTTCTTCTACGTTCTCTGGTTTTGCAATACGTGGCACTATTATTTATGATATAAATTATAATTATACTTCAAGTTGCACTATTAACGCGCAGTCAAGGAAATTTATATTTTTAGTTATTTAAACATTAGTTTAGAGGTTAACTCAATAAATATTCGTAGATTCAATTATGATGTAAAATCAATTACTGATATTATTTAATGTACCTAATGAAGGAATTTCTAACTGCACATTTACGCGTATATCATACTTTGTTTAAACATATAATAATTGTAGTTTTTTCAAGGGTTGCAAAATACCTGGAGCATTGCTACTATGTAAGTTACTATGTATTATATAATATTATAATAATTTCTGCAACATTAAAGTGAAACTTTATATTAATCGTCCTAAATTTTCGTACCCTGAACGGGGTGTATTAAGTTTTCCACGATATTTGTAACACCCGCAAACGTCCGAGACCCTGTAAAGTATAAATATTTAAATGATAAGCGTGACAAGCCGAGTCGATTTAGACATGGCCATCTGACCGGCTCTATATACGCGAACTAGTCGGTAGGTTTTTGAGATATCGATCTGAAATTCCGCACATGTTCTTTTCTCTATAACCTGCTAATTTGTCGCAACCGCCGATATCGGACAACTAAAGCATATATGTACATATGATACGTAGCTGCCATACAACTGACCGATCAAACTCAAGTTCTTGTAGGGAAAATTCTTTTATTTGTCAACGTAACTTCAAAAAATTTCGTATAAATTATTACCCAAGGCATCGCTGCAATTTTCGAATGGCTGATAAATTTTAGACAAATTTACACATTTATTTACAACGAAAAGTCCAAGCATTATGAGCACAACAACAACATCCAGTCAAACTCTTCTCCCCGCTGGAGGCGTCGTTGTCAATAAAAGCTGAAATCATATTTTGATGTTATTGCGAAAGCCAAATGTGGTGCCAGCGAGGACATTTTGATAAATATCATAAAATCATCAAAGTTGCATATTTGCGTGTAACCTTGCTAGAAAAATAAAATATGCGAAAAAAACAATAATTTACGAAAATTCGAACCCGAGCATCACTCTCACGATATTAGGTTTTAAAATTCTGTTTGCTTAGTTGCTGTTACATTTTCTATAGAAGAAGATGTTGATTCTAATAGAAATAGAAATATTCTAATACATCAGCATACTTGACTAGAAATAATGTGAACTTATGATTTGTAGCATACACGTGAGAAGACACGCATGCGGGGAGATATGAGCAACACATGCGTATATGAATGAAACGCCTTTGCTTTATTGGTGATGCGCTTGCATTTATGAATGGAAATTTTTTTGTAATGTTTTTTCTATGATAATTTTTTTGATGTCAGCATCTAGTTTTTCTGAAGGTTAGTCAATATGAAAAATGTACACATACGTACTATATACGTTCATTCATTCGTATGTATGTAAATGCGTATGAATGCAGAGAAAAATTAAAGCAAATGTATTTATACAGATCTACATTGCTAATATATATTACCGGATCGAACATTTATATTTATTGAAATTGGATCGACTCTAATTGAATCCACAGATTACTATTGCTGATGAAGGATGTAAGGAAGGACTAAGTTCGGGTTTCTATCTTATTAACTTACATATGTATATTATTGGTCATAGACTCACTTACCATATTTTCATTACTACATTTTTATTCATCGTCCGGTTACTTATTTACAAACTAAACTCAAATTAGACATATGTGACACAAACTCAACCGAAGAAAATAAATTTAATATACCAAACTAAACGGTTTAAAGTCAGGTGAAAGGTCAGAAATCACTCATATATAGGGTATATTGGGGCTAAAGCAAGATCTGGACTGATTGCATTAACGTTTGGCTTTGTCCAACTATACTGGAGAATATCTTTCCACACAATTTTAGGAAAAAAACTCACCCACTGATCCGGCATAAAATCTGCTAGAATATTATACGTTGACTTAATTTTCTTAAGATATCTTAGATATTGACTGAGATATACGGTGAAAAGCCAACCTGAAGTTTGAAATTATTATATTATATTATGTAGGTATATATTATACGGGTAGTTTTCGCCCATTTAGCATTACGACATATCATTACCAGAAAAAGTTCCTTTCTAAGTTTCATTCAGATAACTCATATATTGTATACAAAATCAACCGGAAGCTCGAAAATATTTATTTTAGGTACAATGGTGCTAGGGGAAGTATTGACTCGATTTTAAGCATTTTTACCAAAAGTTTGCATTGTTATCAGAAAAAAAAAAATCCTCCAACTCTTAATAATACATCTTACTATATAATTAGATATCTTGTGTACCGTTATCATTTCCCTTATAAATTATTAATCTAAGATTAAAGACGCGATTTTAACAACCTAAATCGAATTATTTTCCGAACATCTGTTTCACTTTCATCGTAGTTTAACGACAAAACAATTTTTATTCCAAAGTGGATCATATTCGATCACTAATGCCCAGTTAAATCAGAAGAAAAGGCTTTTTCGATTTCACTTAGAAAACTCTGTTACTACCGAAATATACGGATACACGAGAAAAAAAAACAACATATCCGTAAAGTCCGAAAAAATATTGTTAACACCATACATATCATCTTCATTTTAAACAATATAATTATACTTTAGATATGTCCCTAAATTAAAATTTTATCTACTGAGCGTTAACATGTAAAAAAAGTGCTAAGATCAGGTTTAGCCAAACCTTAAAAAATATTTTAATTTACAATTATCAAAAAACTACAGTTTTTCTAAAACAGTATGCTTACTTAATTTCATTAAGATATCTTACATTGATTGACATACTTAGTCCTATTAAAGTTAATTCTTTTATAATAATGTATATATTAAATAAGTGATGTACAAAATTTTATGCAGAATGATCCCCTTTTGTTTTCCTACAAGTTCTCAAACGATTCGACTATTGATCAATAGCAGCACACACAGTTTCAATTGGTATTGACGGCGCCAAAGATTGAAACCCGGTATATGGCGCTTAAGCCGCTGCTGGGTTGTTTTTGCTTACTGTGCAGAAGCAGAATCTTGCTGGTAGATCTAATGCTCCCCATTGAAGATAGTATTGCATCCTGCTAGTACATTTTTACACCAGTTTTAACCCATTTTTCACAGAAGTGAAGAGGTGTAACGACTTTACAGGAGACAAAAAACCATTACAGCAGCTGGATGGTGATCACGTTAAACACTTGGGATAACATTTTCTGCGTCTTTGGAAGTTTTTGCGTAGATTTTGTCGTTTTATGAAAACTTCTTCAACAGTCATACTTTTTTCATCTGTAAAAAGGATACATTTATGGTCGTTGACCGCATGTCACTGGAGAAGCCGCTTGTATCTGAAATTCAATAGGATTCTTTTACTTTACACCAGGTTAATTCGCATTCACATATCTTGTATTATGAGTTAGGAAAACAAGGTAAAGAATAAATCAGTTAGTAATTTTGTCCTATAACGAATGTAATATGTTTGCGTTAAGCAAAAAAAATTTATCCATTTTGGCAAAGAGTTTGTCAAAGGTTGAAGAGTTTAAATGCCATTATCACTTCACGGTTCATTTCACTGTTTTTAGAGCAAACACCAGACGTTTCAAACCTACCGTTCTTATGACCATTAGCCAACAATTTAGAAAAATTTGTTGGAAAGTATTCCCATGGCTTTTTTATTGGAATCACGTTTGGAATAATCTGTGAATCATATAGGAATCTTTCTAACCGACAAAAAATATATTAATTTGCGACCATGTTGTATAGGCATTTGTTCACATCAATATAAAGCACCGTGTAAACTTTTCAGAATACCTAAACGTATCGCATATGATTATGTACTCCACCGTGGGTTTGTTAATGAGAGAATTGGCGAGGTTGCTTTGTGGCTACAATCAGGACCGATAAACAAAATATTTATTTTTGCAGATATTACATACATACCAAAATATACCGTCTCAAAGTTTGTGAGCTGCCAAAACTGCCTAACTGCACTTTCATCATTTTTGGTGCACAATCTTTTCGACGATTAATGCTGGTTATCATTATTATTCTTAGTTATATTTCATATACATACACTACGCGTCACCATGTTAGCACACCTTTGTCAGCCTAATATCACTGCTTCTGATTTTTTTGTTAAAAAGGTGCAGTTAGTTTATTGATTTTGGATTTTCTCATCTTTGTATGAATAGTCATTGGTAAAGAGAACATGCGATAAGAATGATCCGTTATACCATTTTTGCTATTTTCTGCTCTTTTTTGTCGAAAAGTTTACTTTATTTGTGAGTCAGCAGGATAGCACATGCAATTTGTTTTGAATTTATCTTTCGGAGTTTGAATTCGTATTGACACCAATCTTTTTTTAATATTGTTCAATGTGCTGTATTGTCTCTGATATTGGTAAAGGAGAATCGCTCTCGGTTGAAGGAAAAGTAATTATTGAAGCTTGTCAAAGTTACAGCTTTTAATAATGGAAATATCACAAAAAGTCAGCAGAAATTAAAAAATTATATACAATTTCTTGCGTTTAGAGAAAAGCATCCAAGCCTCATGTATCGACCGCCGCGATCCGGGCAAAAGCAGGTGCTTTAATGAGCTTATCTACTATCAAAAGGGTGATAAGAAATTCTCTATATTTGATAATATTAAAACTAAAGTACTTGATCATTAATTTCCTTAAATTATATTGTAAAATTGCACGAATCGCTACCCAATCGGTTCTTTGAGATCATTTTCAACAAGGCGGGATCGGTTTTTTATTAAAATAATACACAAATGCTAATCAATTTAAACATATAAGTTTTTTAAATATGTTTTTGTGTAATGTTATCAAGACAAAAACTATAACTTCGGTTGCACCGAAGCTATAATACCCTTCACAGATGCAAAGGTTCCTTACAATAACTTGATTCAGCTCTAATTTCGTGAATCGGCAATAAAAAATATAATTTTTTCCATGCAGGCACTTTACTCCGATCGTTCAGTTTATATGATAGCTATATGACATAGTGATCCGATCTAAACAAGTTCTTCGAAGATTATATTCTTGCCTTAGAAAATAACTCATGCCAAATTTCGTGAAGATACCTCGTTAAATGAAAGAGTTTTCCATACAAACACTTGATTCCGATCGTTCAGTTTGTATGGCAGCTATATGCTATAGTCATACGATCTATACAATTTCTTCGGAGATTCCATTGTTGCCTTAAATAATAATCCATGCCAAATTTTGGAAAGATACCTCGTCAAATGAAAGAGTTTTTCATACAAGGATTTTACTCCGATCGTTCAGTTAATATGGCAGCTATATGTTATAGTCATCCGATCTGTACAATTGCTTCGGAACTTACACTATTGCTTTAAGCAATATTCTATGCCTAATATCGTGAAGATACCTTGTCAAATGAAAGAGTTGGAACTAGTTCCTCACTTTTTAAACTATCGATCTGAAATTTTGCACCTGTCCTTTTCTCACTAAGAAGCTGCTCATTTGTCGGAACGGCCGATATCGGGCCACTATAGCACATAGCTGCCATACAAACTGAACAATCGAAATCAAGTGCTTGTATGGAAAACTTTTTTTTGACATAATATCTTCACGAAATTTGGAATGAGTTATTTCCTAAGGCAACAATGTAATACCGAGCACAGGTGGAGCGCACAAATAGTTGCAATTGGAAAACGATTATATCGATAATAAAAATTAATGATTTGCAAACGTTGTTCTTGCGTATATCTTTCAATGATGAAATAGTAAACATTTCTGAATACAATGAAATAAAATTACAGATATGACATATTAAAAATGGCCGAAATAACACTAATAATTCATATCATCCCTATTTGAAAACCCGATACTATTGACGATGCGAAATACTATGGCACTTTTAAACCTATAGGTATGTGTATTTATATTAGGGTGTCCGTTATATCCCAATCCAATGTAAGCAAACTCTTTCATCCCATACATTTTTTGATTTTTTGCAATAAATTTTTTATCTCCAACGCAAATAAATCTACAACTTTAAAAATGGGAATATAATAGCATGTATTTCTATAATACACCATGTCGTATGAGCAACACGGAATGTGTAAATCACTTGTATGAATGCTCAGGCCATTTGATGTATCACTTTAAATGCGTATAACTTTTAAATTAATGATTTTATGAAAAAACTGATCCTGAACTTTTATTTGTAGAGCCGAAAATCATGTATTAGAATAATTTTTAAGGCCTTTCTTGTTTAATACAAACTATCAAAAAATTCGATGCAAAATGTATGGGAAAAGTAAAGTGATTTTGGCAGGGTTTAAATAGAAAAAATGAGCTATTTTACGTGGGACCCTTTTTCTTTCAGAAATCCTGAAACTTCAGGAGACATTTGTAAAAAAAAACAATCAACTGGAAGTTTATGAAGTTACAAAGAAACGACGTAAGAGTCCATTTTACAATAACTTTCATGTTTCTTTTGCATTTTTCTAATGACTGGACTATTTTTATACTCTTGCAAAGTATTATATACATGATGATCAGGATAAAGAGACGAGTTGAAATCCGGGTGGCTGTCAGTCCGTCCGCGTGTCTGTTCGTTCGTCTGTACAAGCTGTAACTTGAGTAAAATTTGAGAATATCTTGATGAAACTTAGTACACATGTGTATTGGCACCGTCTTGCAGATGGGCGTAATCGGACCACTGCCACGTCCACAAAACGCCCTTAATCGAAATTTAATATATTGCCATAACCAAGTTCCACAATAAAATACAATACAAAACTGTGATTTTGTATAACGAATCGCATTAGGGAGGGGAATTCGCAGTTTAAAATCGCAGTAAAAAGAGGGTCCGGTGATAACCACGCCCACTAGCCATATAACGGGTTTGCTTAAAACTATTAAAAGTGCGATAACTTATTAGCTAAACAAGTCAGAGACTTTAAATATTACACATAGGATGGTAAAATTAGGCTCTATCGGAGCCAATACATAAATGCGTAGCATTCCCTACCCATATCTCGGGATCTACTGGACCGATTTCAACCAAATTTGGCACGCGCACTTTGCGAAAATTGCTACGCTTACTTTCCATCTGATTTTTTTACTTTCCAGTATACAAGTCAAGCATTAATTAATTTGCTATCTCAAGTCTACTGAAAATGTGGACCCCAGTGTCCATGGTTGACTTTTTACCGAAATTATCGTTCAATATTTAAGATATATAACTGGAATTCGGAGAGAGTCTTTCCTGATAATATTATGTCAGTATGTCAAAAATGGGTTGAACCGGGTCAATGCTTCTCTTAACCCCCATATACCCAAAGCAAAGATTTTCGAACTTCCGACTGACTTTATACCGCATATATCAGCCAATATTTGAATTATCTTAATAAAATTTAGTGGGCGTGTATTTCTCATAAAGTCGCATCTGTGTGCCTAAAATAAGATGAAAACTTGCCGTAGCCTCCATATAACTAATATCAAGATTTTCAAACATCCGGTTGACTTTACCTTCTTTATATATTGGTGTTGGTCTGTGAGGTACCTTACTGAAACTCAGAGATCATCTTTTTCTGTTAATAATATGTGGTAATGGCAAAAATATAATATATGAAATCAAGTCTCCTATCCTACTCCTACCTCCCATATACGTAATATAAGATTTTCAAACTTCCGGTTGGCTTTGTTCCGCATATATCGGTCAGTATGTAATATTAATAGTTTTATACCGAAAATATGTGACATTAGTGTACGAATTACTCCAACTGTCATATACTACATATAATGATCCTTATGCCGAATATTGTATGTCGTGTAAGTTATTTGTTTATAAATTTATTGAAAATATGTTCTCGAGTATATCTGAGCAATGCCAGTGGTTAATGCAACAAGCCCAGACCTTTTTCTGCAACCTCTCCTCATCCTGTACAGTGATTTCCGACTTTCCAGCTGACTTTAAACCGTTTAGGTTGCTCAAAATGTATGATACTTTATGAAATTAGGTGGACAAGTTTTCATGAAAATTTTAAAATTATATCAATAGTAAGGATAAATATGTAAGGATTTGGTGTAAAGGTATAATTTTCACTGACGCGAAGAAAAATATAGTTATAAAACTAAGTGAGTCTATAACCAATAACATAACTTAATAAAATACCAAATTTTATTGCAATCCATGCAAGATTTCGTCGAATAATGAATGCTGAATTCTTTCGCAATATTTTTTAATACATAGTTTTTTTGTTGATCCTTGTAAGTTGCAAGAGTACAAAATGAACTTAGCCCTTCCTTACTTATTGTTGTGTTGTACTTATTGTTATTGTTTGGCGCGTGTTGGTAATAAATATCAAGTTAGAGCTTGTCAGTCGCGCTGTATGCTGTTCATACTGGAGCTTCCAATGTGATAGGAAAATATTGGACAATTTTATACTCATTCCAATTAAAACGAGTAGAAAATGATTATTATCACACATTTATACTAAAGCCATGTGATTAGGAGAATAATAAGGATTAACACTGTAGAGATTGCATCAATCGATCATTTTTATTTTTTCGATAATCAATTTTATTTTAAAAATAAATAAATACCAATAAGCGGGAAAAAGTAGCTACATCATATTTATTTTTAAGAAATTGAGACGATTAAGTTTACTTTGATTAAATTGATATATGAGCTTGATTGTTGCTGTGATTGCTGGATAATTTTTAAAGAACTCACTTTATGCAAATGAACACTCTTTATTTCAAACTAGTTTAGCTTAAAAAATATAATACGTATTTAAATGTGCGTACATATGTACATACATAGTACCATCACTACCATTTTACTTCCTATAAGAACTTCCAATTCTGATGCACAATGTAGTCATCTACACCTTCATTTTAGATTTTTGGTTTCATTTGAGTTAAACAAACAAACAAACAACAATTTAGTACAAAAAAACCTTAATCCAGCACTTTTAGCTCTAAAAGATGGCAAAATTCATGTCCCAGCCTTTTATTACAGCATCAATTTAACAAAACTTAACCACCATAAAAAAAACGGTAAAATGTTTGATGATTCAAATATATTGAAGCAGGTTATAGTTAGAATAGTAAATATTTTAAACTATAACGGCCTGCGATTAGACTCAGAGAGCGAAGTTTTGAACAAATCAAATAGACTGTCTTAAGAATATAACGAGGCGAAGACGGTTTCTGTTACAAATGTTTAATAATGTGTATTTTACACACCAGTTGATTTAAAATATAATATATTGTATATATTTTTATATATGTTTTAAAGTATTTGTTATAATAAATTTTCTAAGTTACCAAATAAATTGTGTGTATTATAATATATAGTATACAAGTATATACCAGATAGAGAAGATACCAAATAAATTGTGTGTATTATGTAATATATACAGATACACAGATGTACATATATATGATGTGATTGACCGATAGCGTATAAATCTTTTGACGGGCAAGCCGAAAAAGAATTTAGTTTACATCGATCCAAGTTATAAGCTTTCATATACGAGTATTTGATATCATGCATCTTAGTCTCATTAACAATAAATATGTTTTGAGGGAATTACAAACCTGTGTCGTTGTCTTTCCATATACCTGGAACCAACACATTAAATTCAAAAAACTCAAAATAAAAAATAAAACTTGGTTTAGATACAAAATCATGAATAACTTATTTTAACAAATATAGTATATATGACCATATATGACCATGTTAATATATATACAAGTATACAGTAATATTCTTTTTTTCTGCGGTTATAAAGGGAACTACTGTTTCTGTAGTTATAGGTATACAACAGGTGTATTTTCATCCTTCCATTCTTCATTGGCGTATTTGAGTTGATTGCGACAGCTTTACGTACGATCTCAAATATTTTGTATTATAATATAATAAACAAGAATAATGGTATTATGATATTTTAATGAGGAAACAATTGATATTAATTTTCGACTACATGTAGGAATGAAAATTGTCAAAAACAGACACTTTTTCGCATTCAACTTTTTGTTTAGATTATAAAAAGGCCTCACTCAGATATAATTATAATTATTAGTTTAATTATATTAATACACCAATCGATATTGAAAATTTTTACATAATATTTCACACTTAAAACGTATTTTAATAAGTCAAGTATTTAAAGACAAAAACATTTTTTAGAAATTAACTTTGTTTAATTATTTAATAGGAAACGTTAGTAATATATATTAAGATATATATAATATATATTCTATAAAAATATTTATTATTGTATATATAAACCACCTATGCCCAGCGCAAAGTTACAAGTTTGTGTATGTATTAGAAACGTGTGTTTTAATTTTTATCAGGTAAGAGTTAAATGATTTATATACTCGTATATATACGTTTCGTACGTCAAAATAGTAGTAGAATGCAAAGAGAAATTGCTTGTGAGTAATGTATACATTTATTTCAAACATTTTGCATTTGAAACATAGTTGAAACAAGAAAAAACCTTAACCTCGGTTGCATTGAAGCAAAAATATGCTTCACAAATAAGATAGTTTACATAAAAGAACCTAATTTTAATCGGTCAGTTTGTATAAAAGCCATATGCTAAAGTGATCGGATGTGAACAATTTCTTTGAAGATTGTACCGTTGTTTTAGACAATAATTCCTGGTAAAATTTCTTGAAGATATCTCGTCAATCAAAAAGTGTTCAATGCAAAAACTCTCTATCTTTCAGTTTGTATGGCAGCTACATGCCAAAGTGGTTCGATCTACAAAATGTATGCGAGGATTGCTTTAGAATTGCCAAATCTCGTAAAGAAATATCTCGTCATATAAAAAAGTTTTCCATACAAGAACTGTGACCAATGTTAGTTTCGGCTATGTCTCTTGGTTCGCCGAAGGTAAGAATCCCAGCTATTGTAGCAAGATGAACTTTGCAAAGGGCAAGTAATTCGTATGATCTCTTGCGTTCTACTCTAGGCCAAAAGGATTCCGCAGTCGAACAAGAGCGGGTCGTCAACCAGCGCCTGCTAAGCGCACGCGAGGTCCATTGGTCCAAAGCTGGAACGCAAGACGCTAATGGAGATCCAACTCGGTCCCATTCCAATGTGAACGGGGTAAGTGTGCCCTCTCTGTCTAGCTCATCATTTTTGCAGTTGCCAGCGATTCAGCTCTGCCCAGGCACCCAAACGAGTCTGATGGTGAAGTAGCTTGATGCTATTTTTAGTGAGGACAGACACTTGATTAGCTTTGAGTGGACAGTTAGCAACCTCAGCGCTAGTATTGCCGCTCTACTGGCGGAATGAATGCTCACCTCCCTGAAAGAGGCTGCACTTCGTAGCAGTATGTCTACCGCCACATTAATAGCAGCAAATTCTGTCTGAAAAACACTACAATGGTCCAGTAGCCTAAAGTCAAGGTTGACGAAACGATTGATGGATGAGCCCTTATCCACAAGTTGAAGACGTGAACCTTCGAAGGGGAGAAGCACGTCTGGGATCTTATACCTCTTGGTAAATAAAACCATCTCAGTTTTACTTGAGTTGACGGCTAATCCACTTCTATCCGCCCAGTTCGATATCACATTGAGATATCCTTCTGCTAGCTCGTAGATGGTATTATGAAATTTTGCTTTAACCCTAAGTACAATGTCATCAGTGTAGGCTATTATCCAACAGCCTCGCTTCTCAAGTTCTTTAAGTAGGTCGTTAATTACTAAAACCTAAAGTAATGGAGAAAATATCCCTCCTTGCGGGGTGCCCCTGACTTTTCGGGTTGTCTTTGGACTACCCCACTCCGCCACGACCGTTCTGTCACAAAGAAGACTATTTACGAGATGTTTAAGGAATCGAATATTGTTGAGAAAAAGACATGAGCAAAATTTCAGATTGATGTCTAAAAGCTTAGGGCATAGAGATCGATTTTACATGCATTATTAAACATACTGTTGGTATGTATACGACTTCATGGTTGATGCTCGCATTAAGTCTGATCAACGACAGCTGTACGATGTGTTGTATACATGTGAAATCATAGAAACTCGTTTCGCTCACGGCTCAAGGAGTGGGTATAACTGATTTAATCCTTAAAATTCTATAGGTCTTGCGCAGTTTTCGGATTTGGGTATTTCTGTACACTATATTAAGATATGATAGTAATAGATAAAAAAGCGACTGGCTAAAAAGTATATTTTGGTATACATGTACCTAGCGGCTGCTATCCTTACATATTAGGATATATATTTTTCATATCGTTATATTGTCGGTATCAGTTGTTTCAGTAAAGGGAAAAATGTCATACTTATTTATTTTATATACACTTTATGTTACATAATTAAGTTTTCGAACTCAATATGAATTTAAGACAAATTATTGACTTTTATTATTATTATTATATGTGTAATAATATTTTTATACAACAAACGAAAATTTTTTGTTTTATAAAGGTAGGGAATTATATACAAATCCTTAGTACTCGATTCTAAATAATTTTATTACATATTGAACACGTACACTATCACCATAATTACTAACTGATACGGCTATGAATGTGTGTGTGTGTCTACAAATATTATCTTTATGTACTCATATTCGTTACTTTAATAGAATATAGAAACATTTATCAAGACAAATTCAATCTCTTCTTCTTTGTCTCCTTACGCTTGCACACCACGAAATTATTTTGGATAATTACCAAAATTAAACTAATAATGATAAAATCAAAATAATTTTTAACGAAAATCCACGTAACCATAACAATATAAATGCATCCTGACATCTTTCCATGAATGTATTGGTAGCCCCAATTTAAGCACAGTATCAAATCCAGGCATAGGTGTTGGTGTAAGCGGCGTAAGTGTCGGTAACCTCGGACTTACTACCGGCATGTTGACACCAGTCGTCTCTGGTCTTGGAAGTACAATTTTGATGCCCAATTCATCGTCCTCCTCTTCGTCGTCCTCTTCGACGTCCTCTTCAAATCATCTGCAAATGCTCAATTCAGCAGCGACTTCTTGCGGCAATAGCAGTACCAGTGGAAACAACAATTTAATAGCGTCTCCTAGCGGGGGAGGAGTTAATGCGAATAGCGGTCTCATCGGTGCGGGTGGGCATGGTTCTATAAATGCCGCCGCAGCACAACTACTCAATCAAGCTGCCGTTGCTGCAGCTGCAGCAGCTGTCGGTCAAGTAAATAACAATCTATCCTCCCAAACAAATAATAATAACACGAACGCCGCAAATATGCTCCAACCCACTTCCGCCATCAGCAATATAATGTCAGCGGCTGGTGCTAATAGTTGTAGTGGCGCTGGAAACGGTGGACAACAGCAACTGTCACCACAGGCGCAGCCAACTTATGTGAACTTATAAGTACAACTAATTTAGATGATGCTGGACGATTTGGCGTTCTCTGATTTAAAAGAAGACTCTTGAACTCAAACCATAGTTAAACATAGTATATACATTCATACTTATATAAACTATAATATATGCATAGCACCTATTGAAATTTTTGAAAATCCGAAGTGTTTTTGCGGATGTGTCAAATATTGTTAAGGTATATTACATATATATAAGGTATGCATAAGTATATGGATAAACTTAACAATGCATAAAGGCGGCAGTGGATTGTTTTGACATTATTAACTTGAGTTGTTATATACATATGTACATAGTTAAATAGTTCAAAGCATAAAATATACCAGAGTACAACAAATTGATTAAGCTATATGAGCCTAATGCACAGATGTTTACGAAACAAAAAATGTCATAATGCAAAAGTAAATGCACAAAATAATCACACTTATTTTTTCGAGGAAATGCTTTTTGAACTAGTTAAAGTTCAAAGAGATATATGTGTATGAGCTACAAAATATGAAACTAAAAGCAAAAATAAAAATTAACAGCAAAAATGCTGCCGTTGCCCAAAACTAGATCAGCCAGACACCTTTAATGTGGCCTACTGAAATCAGAGTAAAGATACAGGTCGAGCATATGGATAACAACTGTATTTAAGAGACATCCTTACATCGCTGGCCTCAACAACTGCAAACATAACAACAGCAGCCATAATTGCCGAACCACTTTAATGCCCGTATGAATCAACTTTTTATACATGCTTCGTTCCGTTCGCTAGCATATGTGTTTTTCCATATTTGTTTCCTTTGTTCCCTTGTATCTCGCTTTCTCGTTAATATTTTCGGTTTTTATTTGCGTTTGCATTTTTGTTGAATTGCGTATTTTGTTAACATTTTATTGCAAATATTTATAAAAATAAGTTATCCTAAGTACTGTTAGAACTACAAAAAATATTCATATATTTACATATTATAATTTTACAATATACGTACCATCCTAGCAATGTACATACCATACATACGAATATTAGCGTGTTCGTTATTTCCCAAGCTGATTGGTTTTTTGCAAACGCTATCTGAAGTTGCAGTCGCCCTATAAATAAGGATCCAATGTAAGCAAGCTCTTTATAATCAATTTAATTGTTACATTTTACGTGGAATTTTTTGATCTTTCACAATACATTTTTTTCTCCAAAGCAAATAAAACTACAACTTAAAAAAGAGTGATATTCTAATACATTTTGTAAAAAAAAAAACAATTTTGAAATTTTTTTCCATAAAAACATACGCAGTTGTGCCATATTCATATAGTACACCATGTCGTATGAGCAGCACAGAATGTAGAAATCACTTGCATGCATGCTCAGGTCATTTGATGTGTAACTTTAACTTTTAAAGCAAAGCTTTTATGAAAAAATTCCTTCAAACGAATCATTCTTTGCTTACAGCAAAATATGAAAAAATTCCATGAGAAAAATATATGACTTAGGCACGGTCTAAATTGAAAATAAAGAGCTTGTTTATGTTGTATCCTTATTTTTAGGGCAAAAACTGAAACTTCAGAGGACGTTTGCAAAAAATAAAAATCTATTTGGGAAATAACGGACACCTTATGTAATGTATTTACATATATAGGGAGTTCAAGGTTGTGCTATTGTTCATATTTGTGCTATGAGCTAATGTATTAATACTTGTAAACTTTTAGTCCTCATTTTAATAACCGTTGAAAGGCATGTTTATTGTGTTATTTGTGTTGTGTTTATTGACATCTTTTAAATGTACAATTGTGCGTATTTTTGAAAAAAAATAGCTGCTCTTCATTTAATCCTCGTAGACATATTTATTTTTTATTATCACTAATCAGAGGATTAATTGCATGATGTGCAGAGGCAATAACATATGTATGAAATATAGTGCTTTCATACGTTTAACTGTCCTATGTCAATAACGGACTATATAAATACAAGTACTTCAAATGGCGTGACTTGTGAACTCCACATTTGAATATATATATTCAAATTTTTATATATATAATATTATGTATGTATTTGTACATGATGATGCTGTATTTACCAATTTTAACTCACTTTTAAGCGTTAGTAGTAAGATTTTTTTATTTAGCTAATAAATGAATAAGAATATCAAGGCAATATAAAGCTTTTAAATTACTCTTTATATGTACTTTGAAATGAGAGCAGCTTTAAGTTAAAAATAGCTGTCCTCGATTTGCCTTTTCTCTGCTCGCTATCTCCGCGCGCTGCTCTCTTTTCAAAAATATTACGTGTAAAAGCAACAGCAAAGTTATCGAGTTGAATTCGTACAAGAGAGTAAGGGGATACATCATTAAATTTGTACAACCGCTATCTTCAATGTCACCAAGTTTTGTTTTGCATATTAAAGTCAGTTTTACTATTGTTAATGGCTCAAATGACAAACTATTCTCAAAAATTAAAATAGTTTTTAAAAACTTAATGCTAAATAAATAATAATTGTTCATAGAAAACAGAACTAAGGTGTTACTAAAACTTTTTTTTAAGGCGGAGAGAAGAATTTCTCCACCAAGAAACAATCGAAACGCAAGTGCTGCCTGTTTGTTAGAGCACCTCGTATAGTTTGTTCGATTGAGTACTCTGCAACGCTTGGCGAATAGAAGACAGTTAACATACAAATTTTTAGTCGCTATGTACGACAAAAGCATTATAAACGAATTGCTAATAGCCTTTAAGTTAATTGCCATTTTTGCTCCAGATAAGATTCCTATCATATACAAACGTACTTATGTATGACTTAATGGTGCTTTTAATATATATGGAAAGCTAATTCGTAAATTTCGTTACTAAAGATTTGATTATAAGGTAATTGCTCACGGATTGGTTACTAGTGGATAAATATCATATATTATATTGAAACAGGAGTTAATAAATAGTTGCCATGAATAGTTATGTGTCTTTGCCCGACGGCCTTATGGTTATAAATTTTGTTTTAATATAATTAATATAACTCCTAAATTTGACACAGTTTCAAATTATCAAGGATTGATTACACAGGTCTGCAATGATTTTGATGCCGGTAAAGGTAAACTGGTTTCAAGTAAATTCGGTACCCTGATAAAAACCTGACACTTACTTTTTTAATGTTGCGTGTAGTTTCCGAGATTCAGCAAGGGCAAAAAAAAATTAAAATGCATTTTATTTATTTATTAAAAAAACCAAAAAAATAATCATATAAATTTAAACATTTAATTATGCATTATTTTAAAAACTAGAAGCTTCTATTTTTAGATTTGCTCCAATCGATGTCTTTAGGTCATCACCGCGAGCTAGGTATAGCTATACGCACCAAGAGTTTCAGGGCTTTGAAAATTATTGGCCAGATAGTGTACTTTTCTTTTTAAAGCAAATTAAAATGTCTTGAACTAACTCTTTGTAATTATCGGATTTGTTACCAGTGATATTTTTTTTCTCTGCTGCTAAACATATGATACATGGAAATTTAGTGTACCCATTTTAATGACTTAATAGAAAGTTGACAATTTTTATACCCTAAAGAGAGCATAATAAGTTGGCCACGATGTTTGTTGTTATGAAGTATATATATAAATGATCAGCGCGACGAGCTAAGTCGATTTAGCCATGTCCGCCCCTCCGTCTGTCTGTACATATACGAACTAGCCCTTCAGTTTTTGAGATATCGCTTTGAAATTTCGTACCCGTCCTTTTCTCACAAAGAAGTTGATCATTTGTCGAAACGATATCGGACCACTATAGCATATAGATGGTACACAAACTGAACGATTCAAGCATTATTATCCGAAACAACGGAGTATAATCTCCGAAGAAACTGTTCAGATCTGTTAACTATAGCATACAGTTGTCATACAAACTGATTGATTAAAATAAAGTCTTTGTAAAGAAAACTTTTTTTACAAGATATCTTAATCACTTTTCGCATGGCTTATTGTCCAAGGAAGCTGCACAATTTTCGAACAAACTGTTCAGATAGGATTACTATAGCATATCGCTGCCATACAAACTGCTCGATCAAAATCAAGTTCTTGTATGGAAACGGTTTTTTTTTGCGAAGGGTATTACAGCTTCGATGCAGCCGAAATTAACGTTTTTTCTTGTTTCAATTATTAAAATATTAAATTTATAATTTGCCCACTGTTTTAAATGTATACTACTTTACAAGGTGCGTTTTTTACTGAATCTGTTATTGGTTTTCAGCCTTTTTCACTACATATTAACGAAAGTTTATCAAATGGTTTTTGGATTATTTACCCAATACCATCTTGACGACGGCATATCGATATCATTAACTAAAAACATATAATAATTCATTATAATCATGACATTCATTATGATGAAAATTTTTTTTAGGTTATTATCGAACGATACAAAACCTGAACGTAGCTTCAAATCTTTTGACAGCCTTGCACGACATTTCGTGGCTATTTACCCAAATTATAACATAGAATTACCGGCGCAAAACAAAACTTTTGTTTTTGTAGATCTGTGTTATTATTCCTTACTCCTTTCGCTTTTCTCTCTATTTGATTTTTACAGATCAAGATCTCCTGAGAAAATATCATATTATAACTAAATATATATCATGCATAGGTATGCCATAAGCCCACTGGGTAATCAAGTATCTACATACATAATATGTACATATATACCATATTTATTTAAAATATTTGTTCTGAAAATACAATAATACCAATTTCATGTAGTCCCTTTGATGTTAAAAAGTATATTGATATTGTTGTATGTTCTTAATATATTTTTATTTTTTATTAAAATTTTAAATGTTATTTACTTACACATATTTTTTATGAGTGGAACTTACTATAGAACGGAAAATACAAGAAAAATTCGCTTTTGCGTAATGCTTTCCAATACAAATATTTATGTACATATGTACGTACAAATACATACACACACATAAAAGTATAGACGGATTAACTCACCTGAAGGACAGTAATTAATTTTGTCATTTTTTCTATCTATATATACGCAATTGTTGTTTGGATGTTGTTTCGAAACGCAAAATTTATGCACTATTTTTAGTTTTTGTAGCACAGTTTATAATATGCTTGATGTTATGAAATAAATGATTTCGGTTATTTTAATTTTTGTGTTGAGTTTGGAAGAATTGCATGGTTACCAATGAGAACTAATACTTGTTTATCGATTACTTTGCGTATATGATTTTAAATTAAAACACTGATTATATTTCGAAGGACCCACAAGGATAGTTATGCCATATTGTATGCCCACCACAAACGTTAAAATTGGAATAACCCTAAATACAATACCTATGTTTATGAATTAAAAATATACAGGTAGTCAATCTTCTTCTTGCGTTTCAATGCGCTTAACAAAAATTATTATTGATTAAACTGAAATGTTTGCTTACTTTTACATATCTTTGCTGCAAGCTTTTAGCAGTTCCTCCTATACCGATCAATACAGTTTTTTATGTTGCCAGCAAATCGGTAGTACCAGTTCTTATCTCTAATCAATGCGAAACCATGGCAGAACACATTGCATATCTTTTCTATTATATGAAAAAACTATTTTACTATTTTACATTATCAATATTTGTTGTAGGCAAATATATTATGCTTACAGTTTTTTTTTTAATTTACGTTGTTTTTGCACACTTTTTTAAACTAATGGCCGATTCTGTTAAAAATAACAACTTGTCTGCAATGCAAAAAAGCTAAAAAAAAAGTAAAATTTCCCAAGACAAGTGCCTTTGATTTTTATAAAACTTAAGCTCGTTAGACTATTTTAATATATTTCCTATAATTAAGAAGAGTTAATTGGATCTTTATGACCTATTTATAAGCCGGGAATACCTTTATGGTTTTAGGGAAATAAGTATGCATAGGCCGTATCATAGTTTATATATTTAGAGCTCTAACTTAAAGGTTTGCATAATAAACCAGCACCTGAAACATAATATCTTAAGTTTTAAGGCCTTTTCATTTTCTTTAACCATACCTTTTCTGGCGGTTAAATGGTTAAACAAATTCAGTTTGAACAAAAAATGCTTTCTATGTTCGACGTTGTTTAGTGTCATGTTATAAATGTGTTAGTTGTTTGGATTACATTTCGGTTGAGCAAAGTAATCGTACGTTGGGGAGTCTTTATTGAAGCAGAATTGAGGTTAGAAAATGCATGAGGTTATGGCAATGAGATAAAATCTTGCCTGTCTAGATAAAAAAACGCACATACGCACTACGTATTTGTAGCAATTTGGCTTATAAAAAAGGCAACATGTTTGAAGTGAAACTGGCGACAATATTTTATAGCAACTTGTGCAATATTCAATTATTCTGGAATAGCTATTATATTTTTTAACACATACACTAACGATCCAATTTTTAAAGCACTTGAAATGCTCAAGCGGCTACATTTTCTTAAATGTAACAAGGCATCCAGGCCCTTTCTCCTTCATTACCCAGCTTTTGCAAGACTGAAGTTGAAACATAACTGCAGTCTTACTTTCAGCCAACCAGGAGACAGGATTTGGTAAAATCATTCATACTCCAATATTGATACTTTCTTCTTTTGGATAGCTAGCCTTGCACAGTGACTTTATCGATTTAGGTTAAAAATTTTTCCCGCAGCTAGAACGTCCGATTGTGTGTTTTACCCCCGATTTGATTTGCATTTAAGCTTTTTAACAATAGTATTTTGGGAATTTTGGCTTTTCTTCTTATTGTTTTCAAAGTAATTCATAACATTCTATGGAAACAGATTGGTTTTAAATAAACACCGTTATAAATGTCGCATGATGCACGCGTATTTGCAGCTTTTTTTACTTAGTGTCTTTAAACAAAGCAATGCTTTAAAAGATTTTGTTTTATTAATTATTTATGTGCATATTTCAGTTTTTAAATGTATATAATATACAAATGTATGTATATATATGTGTGTATGCATTTATACGTTCTATAATTAGTTCTCATTAAAAGCACAAACCTTTGCAAAGCGAATTTTGCATAAAAAATATTTAAGTCTAAATAAGAAACCATATAAAGCTCTAAAATTAAGAAAATATTTACAAATGCAAAAGATAAGTTAATATGTGTATACGATTCGCTAATTCATTTGTAAATTTGCATTGGTATGTGTGTCTCTAATAACTTCCAATTATTAATTATTTACTTTTTCTCTTTCTTTATGGGTTTTTATGTCTCATTTTCAATCTAATGCTCAGGCGTAAAAAGAAATGCATACGCTATATGGAAGGATTGAGCGGCAGTGCTGTCAGCAGTGGCACTAAAGATGATAGCTTTCAGGATTTGGAAGATCTGGATGATAATGCTAGTGAAGATAATCTGGGTAGTCTAGATAGTATTGATGACAACAACAAAACTCCAGACGATGATACCGAATCGCTGAATCATTCGCTATCTAGTCCGGGCTGCCAGAGCGGTTTGTCTAGTCTTCAGAGCCCGTCCACCAGTATGGCTAGCCCATTAAATCTGCTCCCTAGTCCTGCAACGCCCGCAACGGTCGGTCTGCCATTTGGACTTGCTGACAGTCAACAAGATCAGAATGTACAAAGTCAGCAACAACTACAACAACCGAATAGCGGTATCGATTCGGCAGGACAACAAATTTGTATGCAACAGCACCAGCAGCTACAACAATCGAGCCAACATCAAATTCATTTAAGTCAACATCAGCAACTTCTGCAGCAACACCACCAGCAACCGCACACCATATCCTCACACCATAATAGTAGTATTTACGAGCATGCTAAAACCGCAAGATCGTTTCTGTGTAGTGGCAGCGTTGGTGTCGGCAGAAGCACATTAATGTCGCCATCTCTGCCAACTAACAGCTCCAGTGGCATATGTATTGGCAGCAGCAACACTCTAATAAATACCTCATCATCAGCGTCTGCTGTGGCAACGGCGGCTGCTTTCACTGAACGCACCATGCGTTCACTTCTGAATCCTAGTCCATCCGGCCTATTACTGAATAACAATTGTTTTCCACCAAGCGGGCTGGAATCCAGCGGAGGAGCTATAGTTTCCATAGAACATATTCTATCAAATACCAATAATTTATCAACCAGCACTGTTACCAACACTCCAGCCAGTGTTGTTGCTAAGTTTCCTACTGTCTCCAACGCCTTAGGCAATAGAGCTAATGACGACTTAAATAGTTTTATTTCTTTCAATAACAATAGCGATGCGTCCTTTACCAATAGCACTGGCAATAATGGCGTTTGTGAAAATAATTCCATGGCAGTTACTTTGACACGGTTAGTCAGCACCACAGTCAAACCAATATCAGCCGCGGGGGTAAAATCGATGGTTTCATCGTCCGCTTCGTCTGCGCCGTCTTCCCCTGCTGGTGATACTTTCGAAAAGATAGTTGCTCCTATCCAAAGAAACCCTATAGGCGCTAATCCACATGATATCAACAACCCGCTCAGCATTAATCAGCTGACGAAATGCAGTGAAAATACGAGCAATAACAATAAAATTAGTTGTCATAATAATTTTAAAAATTGCGTTGTAACGGCTGACAACAATAGCAATCCATCTTGCTTAGATAATATATCAACTGCATCCAGCAGCAATATTAACGGGATCGCAACACAGCAATATAAGCATAACAATCAACAACTACCTAAACAACTAGCCTTACGGATACCCTCCACCGCTGTTTCGCCTCAACAACGACAGTTGACGACGGCGTCTTTATTGCCGTCAATACCACAACATTATCAGCAGCAATTCCATTTGCATACGACAACTGAGCCACCAACGCACCATCATGCATCCCACCGCCATTCGCATGCACATTCACCATTGTTCAACCAACATTTTCAACAATTCAGTCATCACTTGGCTTCCGTGGCAGCGGCGGCGGCTGCAGCGACCGTTCACATGCCCAATGTATTGAGTGCTGCTATTGTGAAACCCAACAACAAAATGCAACCTAATAGTAGATGCGATGTCACAGCTAACGATGGTGGAGACGAATCAGCTACAACAGCAACAGTTGAAGCGATAGAAACTACTACTGAGAATAAGGCATACACAGAGAGCGTCGAAAATATGACAGCATTAAAATGCCATCCTACAGAGACAGCAGTAGCGACAACGATGCCTATGTCAGCTACAACAACAGTAACGACGAAGACGCTGCCAGTGGTGGCTGTTGACAACACAGTCATTGTTAATGTTAAAACAAGCGCTTCCGGCAGTGAAAATGGAGCAATTAGAGTAACGTAACGGCATCAGCAGAAAACCACACCGCAAACCGGTGATATCAATGCAGTTTCGTTGCATGTCAGCGTTTTCAATAGCAATTACATAAAAAGAAAACGTATTATTACTAATTTCGTTATATTTTATTTTAATAGTTTATGGGTATGAGTATTACAAGAATAAGCAAGTATGGCGCCGAGTAAGCCGCATGCAAAAGCAAGAACAAAGTTATCGAGTTAAATTTACACAAGAGAGTATGCGGATACCTGCCAAGTTTTGTTTTGCATTGCATTTTAGATTAGTTTTCCTATTGTGAATGGTTCAAATGACAAATGAAAATACAAATTTATTTTTTTATCTTGTATTTTAAAAACTTAAGACTTCAAATCAAATATAGTAATTTATAAAAAACAAAGATAAAGGGTTACTGCATAGATTTTTAGCGCTAAAAAATATTTCTTCACTAAGAAAGACTTCTAACACTATTGCGCATTCGTCAGAAAACACGTTAACACAGGGTTCCGCCACAAGTGCTACCCGTTTGTTTGAGCTTTTAATATAGCCTATTCGATTCGCGGGAGAGTAACACTTAGCGAATCGAAAACAGCTATTACTTATTTAAAGTACTATAGGCGAATACGCCAGTCGAGATGCGGTTAAAATTTTTCAGTAATCTATCTCTATAAGTTTTCCCTGTATTATTAATGAAATTGCTGACACATTTTTGTTAATAATAATTTTTAAAACATATAGCCAAAACACTCAAAAGCCATCAATATATTGCCGAATATTTTGTAAACTTATTATACCCTGAACAGGGTATATCAAGTTTGTCACGATGCTTGTTACACCCAAAAGGAAACGTCAGAGATCCTCTAAAGTCAGCGTGATAAGCTGAGTCGATTTAGTTATGTCCGTCTGTCGATACATACATGCCTCAGTTTTTGAGATATCGATCAGAAAATTTGCATATTTCTTTTTCTCCCTAAGAAAATGCTGCTTTGTCGGAAGCGCTGATAACGGACTACTATACCATATAGCTGCCATACAAACTGAGTAATCGGAGTCAAGCGCTTGTATGGAAAACTTTTCCATTTGAGTAGATATTTTCACGAAATTTTGCATGGGCTATTGCTTAAGGCAATGATGTAATATCCGAAGAAATTGTTTATATCAGATTGCTGTAGCATATAGCTGGCGAAACATTCAAAAGCGATAAATGTATTGTAAACTTATTTAATTATGCATATGTCACTAAAAAATTAAATTGGAAGGGATGTATTCCGACCGAAAGAGTAAACTTTTAACTCAATTGTTCGGTATCTATAAGTAAAATCATATGTACACATACCTTTTTTATAAAGTTCTGAGTGAATGTTTATAATATATTATATGAACTAACAATATATTTACATGACAAACATTATCATTCTCGCCAAAACTAATATGTAAAAACTCTTCACATATCATTTGCCATATCCTAATATTGTCATACGTTTAAAAAAGCAAGTGGTAAATATATTTGGTTTTAAATATAAAGTACCTGGCGTCGGGTTCAACATTCAGTAATACAAATGACAAAATATTATTGCAAAAGTACATACACGGATAATTCAATAAAGCAAATTGTTCTATGAGAAGCCCTGTTATATGTAACTATATATAGGTATACTACTTATATACATTGGCTATACACATTAGTGTGTGTAAAAAAATGGATATGACATGAAGAAATTCACACACCTTGTTTATGTAGTGCAGTTGATTGGGTTATGATATATACAGTATATATTTACAAAAAGACCAAGATATATACATATATATGTATATGTAATATATATATATATATATATATATATATATATATTGAATGAATTCATATCTTTAATAACGAAAGTATTTATTAAAACAATACATTAAAACTTTTAAAAAATTATTGTAAAGAAACTTAATGATAGACTTGACCGAAACTCTAAACGAATTTATTTTCAAAAGAAATGATGCTGAAGATGTCATAAGCTACAGGTATAAAGGAATAGTTATAAATTTCAACAAATATGTATTTTGTCATACTTTTTTTAAAAAACAAATCATATTAAATACGCAACAGCACATAATTGGGCATGTACATATGTACGTATACCATATCACAACCACCCACACCATTTTTGATTAGTTGTACCAATTTATTTCACATCACATATCGGAATTGTAGTACACAAACAATTTTCGCTACCTTCCCAATTTGATACAGGTTATAAAAAAAATTTAAGTTTTAGTCATACGAAAAACAAATGAGAAAATTTAAAAATAAGCTTTGGTATGAATATTATTTGTAGCTTAAGATGAAATAACTAGACAATGTTGCGATAGTATCTCTAAAACAGAAACATAAACAACATAAACTGTGCCACATTTTCGCCATATATTTTTTGTCAAGTTTTATGTAAAAAAAAATTAAAGAAACAATAACAATTAATTAAGCATTTAAACAAAAAATGAATGAAAAATCAATAAAAAATGAGAGAATAAAAACAGTTGGTTGAATAATACAAATAAAATTTACACAACGATAAATAAAAATATAAGAATAGAATTTAACATTTCGAGATTACATGAACCTTTAAAAACAATGAGTGGAAAAATATATGTAAGATATCATATCACGTTTTCTGTTTTAAATTTAGAAGATTTTCTTGCTTCTAGCATAAATATGAAACATAAACCTAAAAATGGACGTAAAATGCCGACTAATAAAACATTAACTTAAGCTGAAAATTTTGAATGTATACAAGTTACAAAGAAGGATCATACATGTATATGACTGTTGCTCAGAGAATTCGATAGCATTTCTCGGTCAAGCTTGTATTATAGTTATGACATATGCTTCAAGGGGTCACAAGCGGATATTCGAAAAAAAATGTATTAAATAAATTATTAATACTGGCTATACTACTTTGAACCATTTTAGCATGTTGATCATGCAATGTTATACACAATTTTAACAAGAGGAAAACGTAAATGATGTCCATATATTAATAACTTGTTTAGTTGCTTACATATAATTAAAAAGATAAAAAGCGCAAAGTTATTTAAAAGTCGTTAATTATTTTATTTCTATCCCCCTCTTCCCCTCCAAAGAAAAAAACAATATTTTAATTGCTGCTACTTTTGCCAAGCAACTTTAAACTTAGTATAAAATTATTTTAATCGAGACAAAATTTCAGCAAAGAAATCCTTTGGTTAGTGTGTAGTTTTTTTTTAGAAAACGTTATTCATTGTTTCAAATTTTGATTTACTTCTACTTGCATACAACTTCCTTGGAAAATATATGACCTTTACTTTTTACTTTTTACTTTACTTAGTATATTTCCTTTTAACCGCATTTGAAAGTAATTTTCATATCTTAGGGTGAGACCAAAAATATGTACAAATCACAGTAACTTTTGCGGTTTATTATAACATTACTTCTATAATACTGCAATTAGGGATGGATTTACAAAACTTACAAGCTGTATTCCTTCGATATGTCAGTCGCTGGGTTTGTACAGAAAACATGAGCATGTTATAATAATAAAATAACATTAAGAAATTTAATAATTACGAGTTATCTATACCAAAAAGATTTTGAGAGAGTGTGAGCATAAATTTGAGAAACAGTGGCAACAATCACTAGTAACAACAATTTACAACTCACCATAGCAAAAAAAGCAAAGCAAAATGTAATATTGATAAGTGGCATTGAAGGCAAGATATAAATTACAAAGCATATACAGTATGTATGTAAGCAGACTAGCGCATATTTATGTATGTACATGGGTATGGGTTTAATGAACAGCTACGAAGGAAATTAAGCGAAAAAATCGTTAAATGATAATTAAACATATATATATAATAGAAATAGTGGCTAAGGCGAGTTGTGAAAGCAAATGTATCGATAATTGCCAATTTTCACTAAAAGACTGTTACTATCTATTAGTTGTATGTATAAATTACCACTAATAAATGATTAATGTACACATATTAACAAAGAAGTATAATTAAAGCTAAAAACGGATTACAAGAATTTCATTAGAATTAAAAATTAATGTAACTAAAGTAGTGTAGTTATAACAACCATATTAGTAAGTATAAATAGTTAATAGTTATTCAATATTTTACATGTATGTACGTATGTATGTTATTATTAAATTATAAGATAAAATGTAATGCAATGTGTGTTGTGAAGAATTAATTTTAAATGCATTTTTGTATATGTATAAGCGAATTATAATGAACCAACCACAACCTTGCATAGTGATGCCTTCGTATGCACAAGAGAAAAGTGAAAATATTTATTTGTGCATTAGCAATACTGCATTGGTTCTCACTGAATAATTGCGTATAAATATAAAAAAAAAATGGAATATAAAAGTATTGATATACAGCTATGTATTGTACTGTACAGCGGAATATGACATTTAGTGTACAAAACTACCTGGAAATGTACATTAACGCAGCATACTTTTAAAATTATTAAGGTGTGCAAACAAAAAATAGAAATTACAAGTTTTACCTTGATACATATGTACATATTTTTCACATGATCCGTTTAGGTACGGTTGTATGTATGCTTATGCCGGTGTGTCTAACAGCAGACTAAATCTCAAATTTGGTTTAACCAAGTTAGTAAATATCGGCGAATATGACTGTACTTGGCGTGTGAGATCAAATTCAAAGGAAGGAGCAAAGGAAAGCCTAGCACTAAGTGCATTTTCACTGTGGTAAATGTTCACTATTCGCACAGAAGTGTAAACACACAAAGTGGTAAAGTTAAAGTTGTACCGTGTGTTTATATCCTGAACAGGGTATATTAAGTTTACCACGAAGTTTCCAACACCTAGAAGGAAACGTCGGACACCCTATAAAAAATATATATATAAATGATCAGCCTGCCGAGCTGACTTGATTTATCCATGTCTGTCTGCCTGTATACGAGTATACGCGAACGAAACCCACACGTTTTGAGATATCACTCTGAAATTTCTAACACGTCTTTTTCTCCCCAAAAAGCTGCTGATATGTCGGAACCGCCGATATCGGACTACTATAGCATATAGCTGTCATACAAACTGAACGATCAAAATTAAGTTCTTATATGAAAAACTTTTTATTTGCCAAGAAATCTCCACAAAATTTAGCATGGATTGTTGTCTGCGACAACGCTATAATATGCAATGTAATTTTCCAGATCGAAACGATCAAAAGCAAGTTCTTGTTTGAAAACTTCTTTATTTGTGTAGATTATTCCAGCTTCGTGCAACCGAAGTTAACATTCTTTCTGGTTTTATCATAGTTTTCCTTTTTCACCCTTTAACATGGCATGACACTGCGTTTCGGCTCTGTTTTCATAACGCTTTAGCATTCTATAGCGTTGAAAATTCCACTCAATTATTTTCGCCTAAATTTATATGTGTATATACATATGTACAAGTATATTTACTTAAATTTAGTTTAAATAAGTTCAAGATTTTTCTTCTTCTTTTTGTCTCGAAGTAAATATTATATAATATATTATTAATTACCAAACTACTATGTCATGTGTGAACTAATGTGTTATTGTTAAGTTAGACGTAAATGTATGCGTACGTGCAATATATGCGTCTTTAGTATACGCTACCTATTTATTCATATGTCATGCTATGGAAATATTGTGTCAAATTTAAACATTTTATTGAGTACTTACGTGTAGGAAGAAAATGTACATCAAATATTTCAACATTATCCTTGTAACGAATCCGTAAAGGCATTCATACATATGTTAGATTTATGCACATTGCCGGCTAATCAATCCATTTGCAAGTCATAAAATTAAATTATATATTTATGTATATACTAAATATGTGTACAAGAAATGCCATATATTCTAGAAAGAAAACTGAACAAGAGAGCTTTCACATATAAGTACAAATATTAAATTGCAACAGTAAACATTTATAAAAGGAACATTCGTAATTTCTGTTAAAACAGCTTCAAAAATTTAGTACTATTGTAAATATTTGCTAACGAAGCGTTTCGATATACTTAAAGTATTTAAAAAAAAAGATTACCTTCTATTGAACTTTATAAGTTTAATTTTTCTAATATTCCATAAAAAATTTTAATAAAAGAAAAAATTAATTTTTCTTATATTTGACAAAAAAAATCTAAAATTCAACTTCAAAAATTATTATATTATTTGGAAAATTTATGCCATGCTAAATACTTCTTTGATGAAATCGCCTTTTTTTTAAACCTTGGACGTTTAATTTTTCTTATATTCGACAAACAATAAAATTTTCTATTATTCGACAAAAAAAAATTATAAATTCAACGCTGCTCGTTAAGAATAAAGTGTATTTTAGTATTTGTTAAAAGCACGCCTTGTTTTATAACTAACAAGTTTACTTTTTCTAACATTCGACAAGAAAATTATAAAATTCGACAAAAAAATAAACGCTTTTAATATGCGACAAGAAAAAGTGTAAATTCGACAAAAAACAAACAAACGTCTCTAATATGCAACAAAAAAATTAAATGTTACTAATATGTGGCAGAAAAATTATAAATTCGATAAAAAAATAAATGTTTCTAATATGCGACAAAAATTAATAAATTCAAGTCTGCTCGTTAACTATTATCCAAAAGCACCATTTATTTAGCAAATCATGCGTCTAAAAATATTTAAATTCTAATACATGCGTCATTTATTAAATCGGCAGTGCACTTGCATTTCCGAAAAGTGCACGCAATAAAGCTTTGCTGAACCTATTCCACTGTTGCTGTTGCGTTTACAAAAACAGTATGCTTGACTATTTCCAGCTTGGTAGTATTTTACAAAAGCAATACTGTTAATTTAATTGTTGAAAGTATTTGTGTTTGTATATTGCCGCAAGATCTTTGTTTATGTTTACAGGGATCACTTAAGAAATGTTGATAAAAATAGAAAAAAGAAATTTTGGTATGTATTATTTTTAGACACCTTATGTTTAAAAATGTGCAACTCTTTGATATCTAATCATTTAAATGCTTCCATTAATTAAGTTTTCTTTATAAGTAAACTAAAAAATAACAATTTTATTTACTTTAGAGTGCTATAAAACTTAATATAACAATAATAAAAATAGTTAACATAATAATTTATCCTGAATAAGCGAAATTAAAATACAGTGTACAGCATATGACGGTATTTTTAATTTCAATTGAATATATTATCCTTTGAATTATATATGAAATATATATTTTGTCGAGTCGATGAACGTGTATGGCCATTTAATTAATGCAAATAATAGCTTTTTTATTTCAAATGTTTGGGCATAAGTGCCTAGCAGGGTATTACCCAGAGTTTTGCTACACACTAGTGCATCCAGTTTTTACTTCGAACTGTACAAATGTGACTTATAATTTGCTGGGTAATACTTTTATTAATGAAACTGAGCCATTGAAATCCCGCTCTTCCAATATATATATTTTTCATTATAACTATTTTTTGTCACAAAACGTAGTGAGTTTAGTTAAAAGAGTAAATTGATTATATTCTTACAAAATTATATGCATGGAGTTGTGGAAAATTTGTGCTTATGTATGTATGCGTCTCATTTATAAAATCATCTAATTAAACGCAGTTATACAATTTTTAGTTAATTCAGCAGTAATTTTAAAATCCGACAATGTATAGCTACATAAAAATAAGCATAAGTCAAAGAATTCAAATTATAAAATATTAAAGATCTCCCAGCCGTACAAATAGGGGCGCAATATATTCTTATGTAGGTATACTCAATTGAAACATAATATGTGCAAACACAGCTATATAATTTTATACTTTAATTAAAATAAATATATAGTCTTTAAGTTGCCAATTAGATAGTTTCATACATGCATGTATTTAAACCAAAACCAATATAACTTTTAAATACTGTTCACCATTACCATTATGTTTAAAACCTTATATGTACTCATATGTGTATTCATAAGTATACATATTATGTATGTATTTAAATATATATACATATATATTTTAATGTTAATGTACATGTATACTAATGTAGTGAAAATTAAGTTAAATATGTAAAGTCAATAATTAATGTAATTTTATATTCGCCTCAATTTCAAGTTGTATGTAATGGTTGTATAATTAATTAAATGAATTATTTACAAACAATTTTTCGATTAATGATGACTACTTATACACATATGTATATCATACTCATATTACCGTTTAAATATACATACATATCTTCACCTAAAATGCAAAGCAACGTATCAACAAAAAACACAAAACCGTGTTACATAATAGTCTAATATCGGAATTCAGTACTTTGATACAGTCACAAGTCTCTAAGTTTGGGTATTTAAAGTAGAAAATTTATGTGACTTGAGACGATTTTGCAATTCAGTACGTGACAGTCACAAAAATTTCCCAATTGAAAACGAACAGATCTAATCAGCTGTTACATTTCGCTATTTAGAGATGTGTATAAAACCTGAATGAAAATAAACATGTTAATAACAAATATAAATTTTCTATAACGCAGTAAAAATAAATAATTACGAATAAAAAATATAAAAGGTTGACTTTGAATCACAATAGTTACGAAATTTATTTGAAATTGACTTTTTTTAACTTTTACGTGTTTGAGGTGCTTAAAAAATATAAAAACCGACGATCTATTATTATCTATGCTGATCTATAAGTGAAATGTCAGTATATTCAAAATGGAAAACAAGAATTATCATTACTTTTGCGATACTATCAGGTGCCAACTTTAAGACAATATTTTTTGACTAAAGATTAGACATTTTATTGTGAATCGTAACTTGTCACAAATTGAGACTTTACTTCAACGTGTCTCAAATAGTGACGAGAGACTGCATAACCTATTACATATATTTACATATGTACTATCAGATATAACCAAGTCAGAACCGAAATTCCAATTTTGTTTCAATATATGTAAATAGTTTAAGTTTTATGTTATATTATGTTTTATAATTTTTTACACTTAATGTAAACTTTCATAAGTTAGCTGTTGCTGCGTTACTTTGTATTTTAGGTGACGATATATATATGTTTATAAATAGGTAGTTAAGGATAAATATGCTTATATAATATTCAGATATACATAAATATAGATTATAAAATACAATTAAATAAGCATAAATATATAAGAATAATATACATATATATATATATATATATATATATGTATATATTATACGTACAGATATACATATTATAAAATAATTACTGTTGAAACAAGTAAATCAAATAGTTGTAAAAGTAAGCACTCAATAATGTGACCGCAATAACTTAAAAACAACAACATCTTCTTTATTAATTTATAAGTTATTTCAAATAAAGAACATAATTCATTAAATAAAAACGGTTAAGTTTTCACAATTTATTCAAGAATTAAAAATTTTGGATAAAAAATACCATCGGGATTAAATAATGAAAATTTTATTTTTATTGCAAAATTTTTGAATTAAAATATTCGGAACCATGTATATAATATACCATTGTTCAGGTATATTCAAAAAAATGTTTTCAAGTAATTTTATAAATATAATATATAACTTATACTCTGACCCATATAAGAATAAAGAAAATCATTATATGTAGTAAGTGGAGGGTTGGGTAATTCGTAGTTCAATATCACGTATTTTCTGATATTAGGTATATGATAGATAGGGATAGTATTGAACCGCTTTTTGCCATTACCACATATTATTAACAGAAAAGGATGATCTCTGACTTTCATTAAGTACATAGCATTACTATTATTATAAGGAGTAAAGTCAACTTTATGCTTGTAAGTCCTGATATTAGATATATGGGGCTAGGACAAATTTTCAGCCGATTTTATCCATTTTATGCACAAAGAGACATTATCATTAAAAAAACACTCTTTTTCAATTTCATAACTCACATATTGACCGATATTTGCGTTATGAAGTCCACCGGAAGTCCGAAAATTTTAGTATTAGGTAAAAGGTTTTCCAATAAGAGTGATATGAATTTTTTTCAAAAACAAACACACTAAATGTTAAAGAAATTTAAATTTGATTTAATGTAAAATACAATCGATACCAATTGCGGCCCTAAGAAGTTGGTTTTAATCGATCTACACCGCTCTCCATTGACAGTAACGGTGTCACCAGCTTCATTTCGAAAGAAGTACGGACCGGTGACTCCACCAGACTAAAAACCAAACTGTCTATTTAGGTAAATGTAAGGGGTGTTCATTAATAATTTGTGGCATCGGAAAAAAAATAAAGAAAAAATGGCAAAAGCGCACGAAAAGTTGCAATTGGAGAACGGTTATTTTGATAATAAAATTGAATAATTTGTAAACGTTCTTCTTGCGTATATCTTTCCGTGATGAAATTGTAATTCAGTAATGTAATGTCATAATGAAAAAAATTACAGATCATGGCACATTAAAAATGGCCGAGACGACGCTTAGAAATCATATCATCCTTATTGGAAACCCCGATTTATGGGGACTAAGGTAATTAGTGATCCGATTCAATCAATTTTTCACATACAGGTATACTATTATCAGATAAGGATTATCTCTGAGTTTCTATAATACACCTCACAGAGTGACCGATATTTTCAATACAAAATTCGCAATAGAAACTGGGGTCCACATATTCGGTACCTGGGGGGCTGGGGGGTAGGAACACGTGTACCAAGTTTCATTATGATACCTCAATTTTACTCAAGTTACAGAGTGCACAGACGGAAGGACAGACAGTCACCCGGATTTCAACTCGTCTCTTTATCCTGATCATTTATATAACGGGTGAACCAAGTAGAGGTACTTTTTTCAATTGCCTTTTTTTTAACAGATCACGCGTGTGTCGTGTCAGGCTGTTCAATATTATTTGGTATGGAACTGAAGTGCGCTCGACTTCACCAGCGACATCACTTCGCTCTATGGGCTCTTGAAAAGTTCCAAGAAGATCCGACGTTTTCGACCCAAATTCAGCGATGAAGCTGGCTCAATGTGATCTCGGCGACATTTAGTTCCAACTAGACGGCGTCATTTCCCACTCAACGCATCAATCAATGGAATTATTGAGAGAACACTTCTCTATGCAGATAATCCTGCTTCGGTTCAGGCCTTGAAGCAAAACATCACGCGGGGCATTCACCAGTTACCAGTCGAATTTCTAGAACGAGTCATCGAAAATTGGACTCAACGCATGGACCATCTGAGACGTAGCCGCGGCCAATATTTGAGGTGATAGTCTTCAAAAAATAAATTCCAAAGAATGTTCTAACGAAAGATAATAAACATTTCCATTAAACTTGAATGTTCTGTGTTTTGTTCTTTGACAAAGTAGTGAACCTCGATATAGATCACCTCTATCTCGATTAGTTTTAGGTGACGGAAATGCACTTTCTGAAAAAAGATGTTTGCGAGGCGTTTTGCTCCTGTTTAGTGACTTCGCATTTTATTTAAAACATTCTGAGCATATATAGGAATTGTAGATATCGGCGAGTTTTAAATAGTTTTAATATAACAGGAAAAGAAGACCTTCGTATGCTCTTGTGGAAATGTTTGTTAAAGGAATATTCTCTGAAAATTTGATGTAAATAGCAGTAAGAGTATAAAACTTCAAATGCGTTTTTCTCAAAAGTATGTTTTTTGAAAAAATTACCATGATAATATAACTTACTTGCAAAATCGAGTTGTAAACATATGGGTATTTGTTTCTTACCTAAATTTCTGTTGTTTATAGGGGCTGACATCTTCATGAAGAGGTCGTTGGCAGAACCTGTTCTGCTGTATTAAGCTTTTATTTTGTGTTGCTATGTTTTTTGCATATATCGAAAGTAATACTAGCTTTTGTAGATACCACAGGATGTGTTAAAATGTAAAGATGTTTTTTGAGAAGAAGTAGTAATAGTGCCAGTTCACACACACACTCTTTTGTAACCCAAACCGGTTTATTGTGGGCGAGGCGACGGTGAGGAAAGACGAAGGGACCCGAGCACGAGTGGCACGCTCTGTGTTCTTGTTCGTAACAGCTCGCTGCTACCCTTTGCAGCATTACTTTTCACTTTCTAATTCTTTTTATGGTTGTAAGAGCGCTCGGTTTCAAATGAATATATACTATTTGTTTTTATTTACTTAACTTTTTTATATTTACATAAAATATTAGGATGCTTTCATATTTATTTCTTTAAACCGCAGAAGACTTAGTTCGATATCATTTTATTTAAAGCATTTGTAATTAATTCAAGGATGTTTTATAATAAATAGAAAAAAAATATGGAGTAAAGCAATTATGGATTTTTAATTCTTCCCAAAAGATTAGGAAATTCCTGTTATTTATTTAACCTTGAAAATATTAGTAGCGGGTATTCAATACATTCTGGTGAATTAGGAAATTCATGGATTCAGTATTTCTTTGGAGCTATTAAGCGGGTATTATGCATATTGTTCTACCACATTCATGGTAATTCATTGCAAGCAAAATGTGAGACCACCATACCAGCATACAAATGAAATATGCAGCACACTCTAAGCATCGCGTAGCCAAATCGCACAAACATTTGCGGAAATTTTATGAAAATCAATGACAGAAAAACTCGAATCGAGTTGCTGGACTCGTTTTGCTCGTGTGAACACACAGGGCGATCACCAAAAGAGAATTTTTCCGATATGAGGGTCAAAAGAGTCCCCATGTGAACGCAGTAATAGTCGCATTTGCAGGTTATATGAAACTTCTGAGGGTATTCTCAGATATCCCCGATGCTCATTATTTATAATTGTTTAAGCACGCGTCAAAGCGGGACACCAGCAAAGAAAAAACACGCCATATTTTACAATTTTTCTTCGATAAAAGCGGCTGTAAAGCGGGTTTTTGGGTCTCCTTTCCGGTCCGTTCCAGTCAATTTTGATGTCAAAGAATTGTCGAAAATACCCGACAGCTACGTAAGCACTGTCTAGATTGCTATTCAATATTATTTAAATGATATTTATTTAAATAACTAGCTTTTACCCGCGGCTTCGCTCGCATCGAATCCATCAAATAAATAACTGATATCATTATAGTAGATATGGATCCATATAAAGAATATATTTTATATATATTCCAATTCTTAGTTATGAAATTACGACGACGCGTGGTTCTTACTTCTGCATCATTAATTCTTCTTGCCTGCAATTGTTCTTGCGTTTCCGTTGCTCTTCTAGCTTCCTGCTGCTAAGCTTGGCTTTTCGAACGTACTCGTGCCTGATGAGAAGTTTCAGCTGCTCTCAAAACACGTTGTCGATCTGCTTGCTGTTGCCTTCTCAGCTCTGCTTGAACTTCACATTCTTTATTTCGTGTAACTTTAGCCTTACGCACCGGCGTAGAATTTCTTGACAGCGCCGATTTCCGCTTTCGAGGCATTTTTATATTTAATAAGAGTAACTAATAATATTTGTGTTATTTCTCTGATTTACGTTTTTTATACATTTATGTTTTCTTTCATTTTTAATTTTTTCGACAAACAATCATTTCTGCCAAACTTTTGTTTTTCAATTTCAAAATTTTCAAATTTATTTTCCAAACATATATAATCTTCCAAAATAATTTTTTTAATAATCCGTAAAAAATTTATAAATTTTGTAATAAAAAGTATCCTATGTTCATTCTGACACCTCTAAGAGTATATGTACAAAATTTCATGATGATCTGTTAAGTAGTTCTTGCGTGAAAGCTTAACAAACAAACGGACTTTCGCATTTATAATATTAGTATAGATATTGAATACAAACTCAAAAAAACCTCATGAGCCGTATTTCCAGTAACCATGAAAAAGATGATTACTGGTGATGAACGTTGTTGTCAAGCGAAAACGGTCGGACAACACCAGGCCGCACATATCGCCAGAAGCTCTGGGCGATTGGTTGGAAGGTTCTTATCCCAAATTTATAGCCCGGACTTGGCACCAAGTCATTACTACCTGTTCCTGTAAATGGATTTTTTATTTTTGTTGGTGACGTAATAGAAACTTGTGGAAATCGACTCTCCCAGCTTTTTGCGAATAGGGACGAGGGTTTCTATGAGAAACTTACAAAATGTCAAAAAGTTATCAAACAAAATGGTGCATATTTGACTTAAATAGAATAGTTCTAATTATGCTAAATAAAACCTTCAATTGAATACAAATATAATGGATTGTTTTTACTAGACCATATATAATAAAACAGAATAATTGTTATTATTTTAAACAAGTAGGGAAAGACTAAGTTCAGGTGTAACCGAGCATTTTATACTCTCACAATTTGCAAAGATCAAAGGCGGGGAAATACTTTCAGGTGTTGACAAAACTTTGTATCAAAAAATGTTTTGTAAGAATTCAACAAATATTATATTATTTGAAGAAACCCAATAGATTACAATGAAATTTGCTATTTTATTATTATAACTCGCGAAGCTTCATAACTACTATTGGTTGCTCGAAATATTTATATTAAGAAAAATTAATTTAATTTCAATAAATTGTTACACAATTTGACCAACATAAGCGATTTAAATTCAGATGGAAAGTCAATATGAGTGGAAACTACTATATCGCGTATATTGCAGCTAGGGGAACATTTGGATTGATTACATTAACTTTTGGTATTAGTCAAGTTCATACATATGTATGCTCGACAACATAACATATTTTCACGCAATATTAATATAATAACAAAAATCATTATATGTATATATAGCATACATAGACCAATTTAATACATTTACGGCAATAAACTATAAAACATAAAGTGTTGAACGTTCACTTAACTTTGCTAAGATATCTTACATATTGACTCTATGTACGGCATAAAGCCAATTTGAAGTTTGAAATTCTTATAGTTATAAGGTATATAGTGGGTAGGGATATTTACCCGATTTTATCCAAGTTTGAAGCTTGAAATTCTTATATAAGTTTTACTGGAGCTAGGTACATTAACCGGATTTCATCCGAGTTTTACATTATGACATATCACTACCAGAAATACTTGTATATACTCTTTAAGTTTCATTAAGATACCACGCAGATTGATCAATATATGTGTAAGGTGTAAAGTCAAGCGGATGTTTGAAAGTCATTTAGTTGGTGTCATGAATGCAGATATTATTATTTTGACGTTCGAAACAGAAATTGTATTGGGTTTGGGTGTCAGGGAAACCAATTTTATTGATTTTGTTATCCGAAACAAAACAAGAAGATAGTCGCGGATAGATTTGAAACGTATGTTAAAAAAATTAATTTATTTTATTGTTATCTTTAGTTCTATAAGGAAAAACATAAGAATAAAACACAAAATGCCATAGATATTGGGTTTATGGAAAAAGTGCAGATATTTAAGGAGGATTTACAAGACGTAATAAATGTAACTTAACACCATAACAAATGCGTCTTTATTCAGATGGTAATGTAATACAAATCTGTAAAATAAACATGTATTCAAATACAAGCTCGTACAAGTAAATGTGAATGCAAGTGTAATTTCCTTTTAATTTGTTTATTGCTGTCTTCTTCCAAAACAAAACAAAAGCTAAAATAGCGGAACTTATTGTAAACTTTAATAGAATTGGTTTCAAATTTATTCATTTGCAAGTTTTGTCACATTAGCAAACAACTGCGTATGCTCGAAAAGACGAAAATCCAATCAAATTCTGTCGCACTATTTAAAATCAAAATTGCTTAGCAATTCTGAAAACTCAACAAACCGGTCTAGGATTCCACAACACCCCTGATTATGTTAGGTATATGGGGCTAAGGGTACGATTGACACGATTTTATCCAGTTTCAAAACCACGGCAAATCATTACCAGAAATAGATGATCTCTGAGTTGCATTACGATATCTTGCATACTGACCGCTGTATACAGTATAAAGTCAACCAGAAGTTCGCAAACCTTATAGTTAGAAGCTACTAGATGACCCGATGAACTGTAACTGCATAACTAGCTGCTATGAACAACGGTGGACGCTTTTGTGACAATTTTACTTTATCACCACTACATAGCCCTGCAGAAACACCACTGAATTTTAAAGCTGTACAATGATGACAAATGATTGACGTTTTCCCAATTGTTTCAGATTTATCGGCAGTACGAGTATAATCTATTTACGAATCGTAAAAAATTAGGTGACCATATTTGTCCCGGCAAAATCCGGGTCATCGATTTTTTCCATATTATAATTCACTGAAAGGCGCGACATATAATAGGTGAGAGATCAACACATTTTTTATTTAATTCATTATTTTTATACTCTCGCAACATGTTGTTACAGAGAATAATAGCTTTATTCACCTGAGTAAAAATTTAGATATCTTTATGAAACTTGGTACACATATGTCATGTTATCGTAAGACGGTTGGTATTGCAAATGGGCGTAATCGGACCACTGCCACGCCCACAAAACGTCATTAATAAAAACAAATAAATTGCCATAACTAAGTTCCACAATAAGATACAAGACTGTTATTTGGTACACAGGATCACATTAGGGAGGAGCATCTGCAATTTAAAAAATGTTTTTCAAGTAGGTGTGGTCCCGCCCCCTAATAGGTTTAATGTGCATATCTCCTAAGCCGCTAAAGCTACAATAACAAAATTCACTAAGAGCAAGGGTTTTTAGCACCTCTATCGACAGTGTATCGGGTAGCAACCCCGCGCACTTCCCATTAAACAGTACTGTTAAAAACTATTAAAAGGCGATTAATCAAGCACTAAACACGCCAGAGACATTAAATTTGATCTCTGGGATGGTTTGAGATGACTTTGTAGGAACGCGTTTAAAATTAGACTGTGGGCGTGGCACCGCCCACTTTTAGGTGAAAACCCCTATCTTGGGATCTGCTTAGCCGATTTCAACCAATTGTAACCGGTGTATAACATTCTTCTAATATTTTTATGTTATAGTGCGAAAACGGGCGAAATCGGATTGCAACCACGACTGTTTCCCATAGAGCACCATTTAAAAACTTTGCGTGAATAATGCGTTTAAAGTATGCCACCTTGTGACCAAAAATTGTCTAAATCGAACCAACCGATGCCTATAGTTGTCTATTTACCGAAAATATCGGTCAATGTGTAGGGTATAAAACGGGAATTCAGATAATAAAAAAAATAAATAAATGAAACTCTCGATAATATTGTAATTCACACACTGACCGACTTATTGGTCATCCTGCCTGGTGAAATAACGAAAATCATTATACTTGCAGGTACTGTATGGTGGCTGTGAAAATATTGAGTGATATATTTTGACTTAGTTTACCTTACGTATAGACCGATATAAACAGTATAAAGCCTTCCTGAAGTTTAAAATTTTTATATTAGGCATATGGTATATCTGAAACAAATGCTCTTTTCTTTGAATATTATATAAAGTTTAAAGTCAACTGGATTTTTAATAATCCTGATATTAGTTATATGGGGGCTAGGGCAAGTTTGCACCCGATATTTTTCCATTTTAGGCACAAAGAAGCACCGTTATTAGAAAAATACTCTCTCTCAATTTTATTAAGGTAACTCATATATTTGATATATGCGGTATAAAGTCAGCCGGAAGTTCGAAAATCCCTCTATTAGGTATATGGGTTAAAGAAAATATTGACACGATTCAACCTATTTTTGACGCGTAGACATATTATAGCAGGAAAGGATTTTGTTTCAGAATTTCAATTATGTGTCTCAAAAATTTCCATAATTTGGTAAAAAGTCAGTCATAAGCTCTGGGGCCACAATTCCGGTCTTTAGGGGCTAGTTATGGTCCGATTTTTAATTTGTAGACCTGAGATGGTATACCTTAAACGCAATATTCGTGGAAAGTTTCACGATATACTAATTAGTTCTTGATTTGTATACTGGAAAGTTAAAGAATTAGATGGAATTTAAAATTGTTTCATATGGGAAGTAGGCGTGATTGTAGTCCGATTCACCCATTTTCGCATTGATATATATTTTATAGTAGGGCGGTAATCAGCCGGTTTCACCTGATCGTAAGAGCTCTCAAAATGATTTCTGCTGCGCAAATTTGGGTGATGAAGCTGAAATGTTTTGGGAGATATATATATTAAACATATTAGGGGTCTTTTTAAAGACCGAAATACATTTTTGTATCTTTATTTTCGGCTTAGTTATGGGTATTTATAAGCTTTTGCTTAATAACTTTTTATGAGCGTGGTAATAGTCCGATCACGCTCATCTACAATACCAAAATTCTTATCGTGCTAATGAACATGTGTACCAAGTGTCAGCAAGATATTTTAATTTTTACTCAAGTTACAGCTTGGACGGACAGACGGATGGACAGACAGTCACTCGAATTTCAACTCGTCTCGTCATCCTGATCATTTATATGTTTTATATATATACTTAACTCCATATCCATCTTAACTAGTTTTAGGGGATATAAAGAACCGTTAGGTGAACAAACCTATTATACTCTGTAGCAACATTTGTCAAGAGAATAAAAATGTGACAAAAATATTCAACATTCGTTATCAGCACAGACCAAATGAATTACAATCAAATTTGATATCGTATTAACTTTTGTATATTATAGGTCGTAGACTCACTTAGTTTCATTACTATATTTTGCTTGTCCGGAAATATTGTATTTATATTAAAATCAAGCTAATAAACTCAAATGAGATATACGCTTATGAAATATAATATAAACTCAACCAAACAGGCTAAATTTAATATATGGGGTATATGAAGAAAGCATTTACTAGAGGATCGGAAATCAGTGCATTAAGGATATGAAGGTCTAGATTAATTTCATTGCTAAATTGCACTATTTTTTGGAAAAATTGTCCACCTAATTATATTAAAATATCTCAGATATTAACCGACATAAACGGTTTAAATTCAGATGGAAAGTCAAAATGGCTGGAAATCACTATATCGCATAAATTGGGGCTAGAGGATGACCTGGAATGATTGCATTAACTTTTGACATAATTAAAGTATATTGGAAACATGTTTTTATTATAGAAAGATAGTTCAAAGATAGACCGGATATTTAAAAATCCTTATACTTGGTATATGGTAGAGGGCATCTTCACCCGATTAAATCCATTTTAGGCACAATGATACACTGTTATTAGAAAAGGATTCTCTCTGAATTTCATTATAATACCTTACGTGTTGACCGATATACAAGTATGCGGTATAAAGTCATCCTGAAGTTCGAAAATATTTATATTAAGTATATGGGGGCTAGTGGAAGTATTGACCCGCTTATACCCCTTTTTGGCACGAAGAAATATTGTTGGGAGAATAAGGTACTTTGAGTTTCATTGTTACATTTTGGAGATTGACCACATTTTGCGATAAAAAGTTGGTCATATGCAGTAAGTTCCACATATTCGGTATCTAAGGGCTTGATACGTTATGGTCCGATTTCGACCATTTTGAGGTGTAAATGTCATATTTTAGGAGCATTGTTTGTACAAAGTTTTCTTCTGATAATTTCATTGGTGTTAGATTTGTATACTTTAAAACAAAGAAATATAAGGAATTAAAAACTTTATTATGTGAAAAATATGTGTCGTTTTATTCTGATTTCGCCCATTTCATTCTTACTGTAAGATTGCCATGTCAATATAATGTTATATAAAAAATTTGGTTGAAATTGGTCGAGAGCTTCCTGAAATATATGTTAAGATTTCTTCTTCTTTTCAACATAACCGTTATATGGGGAGTGGACGTTGTTATAATCCGGTATTTGGGTTAGGTGGAAATTTAGGTCCCTGTGTCGTCTGTGTATCCACGAATGAATGTCCGGAATTAATCTGTGGGTCCATCGTCCTTTAGATGAGGTTTGCCACCGTTGCTGCCACATTGTTAGGCTCTTGGTTCTCTCCTCATTTTTTACTCCTGAAGACGGCACTGAGAGCTGGTACAATCGCGCGAATTCGTTCCCCTGGATGTCAATAGGCGGCATGCTGGCTAATACTTCAGCAGCATCACTTGATATCGTTCGGAAAGCACTTATTATTCGGATTGCAGAAAGCCTATGCACTGCGTTTATTTGTCCAGCATATAATTTTATGTCTAGCGCTTGTATCCATATTGGTGCTGCATATAATATCACCGAACTCATTGCTTTTGCTATTAAAAACCGCCGGCTGGAGCGCACGCGGCCTCTATTGGCCATCATTCTCGATAGAGCATTATAGATTTTATTCGCTTTACCGGAAGTATGCGCCAGGTTTTCTTTAAATTTTAATTTGGAGTCAAGTATTACTCCCAGATACTTCATCTGCGGCTGTGAAGTAATCTCGTACTCCCCTATGGTGAGTGACAGCCTTTCTTCCACCTTCCTTGTGCTTATGAGCAAAACTTCCGTTTTCTGCTCGGCCAGCTCTAAGCTCATGGTAGCAAACCATTGGCGCAAACCATTTATGCAATCGTTGCATTTGAACCTGAGATCATCTAAATGTTTAGCCACTGCTACCACTATGAGATCATCCGCATACGCTATTGTTTTCACGTTTTTTGGTTGATATATTCTTAGTACCCCGTCGTACATCAAGTTCCATAGTAGGGGGCTTAAGACCGAACGTTGCGGTACTCCACCTGAGATAGTGTAGCTCTGAGTGCCCTCGTCGGTGTCGAATAGCAAAATGCGATTTTTAAAATAGCTCGTTATAATGTTTACGAGATATTGGGGAGCGCGTATGTCGTATAGAGCTTTGATTATATTTGCCCACTTTGCGGAGTTTAACGCATTCTTCACGTCCAGAGTATTAGCGCGCAATACTTTTTTATGCCACCTTTCCATCTTTTACCACTTACTGCACATTTCGCAGTATCAACGACTTCTCTTAGTGCGTCAATAGTGGACCTCTTTTTTGTAAAGCCGTATTGCCTTTCTGATAATCCGCCAGTAGTCTGCTTACGTCCATTTGTAACACCGTCCTCCCCATTTTACCATGAACACAAGAACATGAACACGCTTGCACAAGTAGACAGACGGACAAACAGAGAATCACCCGAATTTGAGCTCCTCTTGTCATCCTGATCATTTATATATACATAACTCCATATCTATATCGATTAGTTCTAGTCAGGGGAACAAAACCATTATACTGTGTAGCAAGGTTGCGACCCTTGCCGGGGGTGCGATTGTCGAGTACTTCGAGCTTTGGGCTTTTTATGCGACACTGCTCTTGAAAGCTCCTGTCCTCTGAAAACTCAGAAAGGCAAAGGGTAACCCCTTTGGTGGAAGCCGGAACTAGTGTAGTTTAGAACTTCGAGCAGAAAACTTTTCAACTAAGCACTTAGAAATGGCTCTAACGGCTATTGGGCGTTGTATGAAGTAGAGTTAAAGAAGGATAAGAGAGCCTCGAGGAGAACCTTCTGGGAAAGTGTAGAGGGCTGTCAGGAGTCAAAGGCGGCGCATTCAATCAAAAAGTCCTACTCCTCTGGGGTATATAAACTGTATGCTAATGGTAGATGGTGGATCCTTTCGGTTTTTTCGAATAATGCATGTTGAACTATTACGCAACATTATTTAGTTTTGCCAACACCTGGAATTATTTCCCCGACTTTTCCACGCAATTTTCGAAAACATAAAATGTTCAGTTACACCTGAACTTAGTGCATAGTTACTTATATAATAAAAAGTTTTACCAGCACCTGTAAATTCTCCTTCTTCAATCCCTTTGAATTGCAAGGAACATATGATATAATGATCTTGTTTTATTTTAAACTTGAAACATTTTGTTCAAATTTGATAATGTCTTGACACTAATCAATGTGGCGTTGAAAGGACCAATTTCATGTTTTCACAGAAATTGGACAACTAAATCGGCAAGTTTTGATATCTAATTATAAATTTCCTTGTAAACCATATTTTAACAATCCTTATTCGGGACTCTCTGCTCTGAATATGTGTTCCAGCCTTAGATATCAATATTTTAATACTTTTCTCTCTACAGTATAAAATTACTTTCGCTGATGAACTTGCTTTGTAACACAACTCAAACTACATCGACTCAAGACCGTGATGCTTGTTATGGTTGTTTTTTTCCGTGCTGGAAATACTTTTAATGGGCCTGCGCAACTATCATCATTGAACGACTGTGCCCATTTATACATAACAAATTCTAGTTATGCAAATTGTGCTGTTAATTTACAGGCTTCCGTAGATGCAACATTGGTAGATCCATTACCTGCAGATTTTTCTGCTGGACCTTGCTTTAGAGGATATTGTGAGTTTGTACGCTGCGTAAGGCGTATTGACACCCAAAATCTGGTAAGTTTCTTCATAGCAGCTGCATGATAATGTTTTAAGGGGCACACCTAGTGCAGCAGCCTCAAAAAATGTGATTTTTTCAAAAATAAAAAACAAAACTTCTGTGTAGTTTTTCTAACTCATATTTAAAAATTAGTACAACTTTCTAAATTAAAAATTAAAATTTTTTGAGTTACTCGTGATCTCCGATGGTGCTAAATAAAAGAATATCCGCTTCTGCAGTAATTCGAGCTTTCTTTGTGGTAGAAACTTAAATTTACAAAATGGCATCATTTAGAAAAAAGTTACCCTAAATTTTGGTAATTTTAAGCTGCCGAAATTCGATTTTTGATCAGATTAGAAAGTCATTGTATAGAAAAATGTATGTATACACTGAATGTGTGGAAAAATTTGATACTGATCGTATCATTTATCGCCGAGTAACCACTCAAGCAAATTTGAAAATGTTATTTGTGAAAAATATAATTTTCGATAAACGCGTAGCACTCAGATACCATAGATTATTCCATGTCGGAAACCCGATAAAATATATACATATGTATGTAATATTTATTGAAAAGTTTATATTTTATTCGAAATGCAGAAATTATATTACTTTAGTAAGTTTATCAGTAGGAAAATTCAACTCTACGACTGCTCCGCTCTTGCCAATTGTCCTATCAATAGTTGCCTGCAGCGTTGCCAACTGTACCATCACTGTGGCATCTTGCTCAACAGCGTTTGTCCCAGACGATAAGTCAGCTTCATTGTTTAGAGCATACTTCCATAGCTTCATATTATCAGCACTCGTATGCGTTTTTTATTGGAGCCTTCTCCTTGGACAGCTTTTCGAACTTGGTATCTGCCATTGCGTTTTGCTTCTGTTACTTTATATGGTCCTAGAAAAGCGCTTGTCAACTTCTTCCTCGCTACAAACTGAGTACGCTTTACTGCAACCAGATCACCTTCTTTGTATATGACTTCTCCTTTACGTTTTTTATCATACTGTTTTTTATACATATCTTGAGCCTTTTGTATTTCCTCCTTAGCCGTCTGTCGCACTATTTGCCTCTCTTTGTCAAATTCTTCAAACATTTCATTCTCTAAAAGTTCCAATAGTCTGTCGCTGGATTTATTTTGCATTTTTGCTCCAAACATTATCTCAAAAGGAGATTTCTTTGTAGAGCAACTTATATGGGAATTAATAGCTCTTTGCACCTGTGAAGTGAACTTATACCACTTTGAAAAATCTTCGGCCGGAAATTAAGAAATAATGGATAAGATAGACCTATTTATTCTCTCCACCTGTCCATTTCCTCTGGCAACACCAGTTGTTGTTGTTGACATGCTCGATTCCTTCAACCTTCAACCGACAAGATATCTCTGACGATACGACGAAAATTTCGTTGGCATAACGGCTTCACCGGCCCGATGCTCCGTCTTGAAGTCAAAGTCTGCCATGTACAAAATCCGTTATGCTACCTCTCGTGGAACGTCTCTCTTTTAAATGGTTTCCGTGCGCGCTATGTTGTCAGTAACCAACTTAAACGGTACACCAAGCAAATAATGGTGAAATTTTTTCATAGCTAGATAAGCAGCCTTTACTTTCAATATATAACTGTTTCGTCCTGATTCACTTGAGCTCGTCTTTTTGCTTTAGAAAAATATAGGGTTCAATTGATCTTCAAAATTTTGTAATCTGTATGCAACTCCTTCGATGCACCTCTACGATAAATTCATGAAACGGGGTCTTCAAACAATGCACTCTTCAGATTCTCAATAGCTGCATATTCTTTAGACTCCAATTTAAAAATGGCATCCTTTTTTAACAGATTGGTCAAAGGTGGTGCAATAATGGCATAGTCCTTTACAAACTTCCTGAAGAGTCCCGTTAGACCCAAAAAAGTTTGAACAGCTTTCACATTCTTAGGTACTGCAAACTGTTCACGGCAACTGTTTTTTCTTTGCCAGGCTAAATCTTTCCATCTTGTATTGCATGTCCTAGGAAGTGGATTTTGTTAACAAGGAAATGACATTTCTTCCACTTTATACGTAAACAGAACTTAGCTGATTCAGATAACACCAACTTGAGTTTCTCAATACATTCGTTGTTAGTCTGGCCATATATTATAATATCATCCATGTAAAGCTGTAGAATGTCTCGTGAAACAAACTCCCTAAATATGTGGTTTATGAGTCTTATAATCGCCGCAGGAGAATTGCAGAATCCCAATGGCGTTCTAGTGAACTCATATAAACCTTCTTTGGCGATGAACGCAGTATATTTTCGACTTGATTCTTCTACTAGGACGTGAAAATAACTGTTCTCTAAGTCCAATGATACAAACACCTTGGCGGATTGCAGCTTCTCAAGTACATCTTCTATTATCGGCACAGGAAAGCAATCCTTGAGCACCATTGGCGATAGTCAATAAAAATTCTGTAAGTGGCGTCTTTTCTTCTATACGACGGTTCTGCTGGCAAAGCTGGAAGGAGATGGTCGAACGATTCCTTCTTTCAACCAATAATCGAATTGCCTTTTAACGGCTTCAGCTTCAACTGAAGGTTGTCGACTTGGTTGATGGCGAAACGGTTTAATTTTGTTATCCGGCACAACTCTTAGCTGCACAGGTGACTAAGCAAGCAGCGAGGTTGGCCGATATTCCTCAATCATACTTGTATTCCGTATCATGGGTGCAAGCTGGGGAGAAGCATTCATATTACTTATAGTGCAATCGTAAGCATGAATACTTATCTGATTAATGTCAGCTATTTTCGGGCAAGCTGATAACCACGAAAACATAAAACCATTTGCATCCAGGGTAAATTGAAACTTTGCGAGATAGTCATATCCCAGCAGAGCACCATCTTCTATTTTTTCATCTGCCACCACGATGAAATTTTGCACAGTCTCCACATTGTCTATTTAAATAGCTCCCGTAAACACTCGCAGCGGCACAGTGCCCGTTTTGCCCAGTCCACGCAACAAAGAACGACATGCACTTAACACAACATCTACTAGCATCATGTACACAGAATGCTTCACAATCGTAACATCAGTACCCATGTCGACCAGGCACGCAACTTCAACACCATTTAGTATAATGTTCTTAAGCCGTTTGTAATCTTTAACCACTCGCACCAATTTTACTGACTGCGGGCAACTCGTTGATATATTGTAGACCATACGTCACACTTGAAGCACTTCGTTCCAACATTACAATCTTTCGTCATGTGTTCAGGCAATCCACAATTGAAGCAACGAGCCCTCCTTTTGTTGCTGCTGTTATGATTTTGCTGACCGCCACTGCAATGCTGCTTTTTTGTCGTACTCTTATCTATCAGTTCAAAATTTTCATACCGCTCTTTGAGTTCATCCTAAGTTTTACAAGCATGCATTATGAATTTATATTTGTCTTTGATACCCAATACATTAACTACATAACGTATTACAGACCTGATTTCAACATTGCCCAGTGCGGCTATTTTCTTCATTTGTAAAACATATTCGTGGAAATTCTCTGTTTACAGTTTCTTCCTATTTGCCAGTTTCTCATGTACCTCCGCACTTCCTAATTTTCGTTGAAACTCTGTCAACAGCGTTGCTTTTAATTCTTCGTACGAGCCTACCAGCTCCGATTCCAAGAACAACTGCGCTGCTTTTGTTATCTTTGACCGCGCTTGAGCATATTTTTGCCTCTCGGTTAGCCCATACGCATCAACATTTAACTCGAAATTTTCAAGCCAATTTTGCACCGGCACTGTCTCGCCGTAAAAATCTGTTACAACTTTACCAAAATTCTCCATTGAGACTTTGATTTTTCAAACTCAACAGTTGAATAAGCTGTACCATCACTGGTTTACATTTACATGTATATGTAAATAAGCATGACGAGCTGAGTCAATTTAGCCATGACCGTCTGTTTGTATATACGCGAGCTGTTCCCTCAGTTTTTGTGATATCGATCTGAAATTTGGAACACTTTTTTTCGCTGTAAGAAGCTGCTCAGTAGTCGGAACCGCCGATATCGGCCAACTGCAGCATGTGCTAGACGATGAAAATCAAATACTTGTAAGTAGGACGACTATAACATATACCTGCCATACAAACCGATTGATTAAAATCCGGTCCTTTTATGGAAAACGAGATATCTTCACGAAATTTGGCGTAGATTATTGTTCAAGGCAACAGTGCAATATTCCTTTTTATTTGTGAAGGGTATTTTAGCTTCGATGCTAACGTTATACATGTATATGAGGAAAGAGTAGGGAACGAGTTTCATCTAAGTATAATAAACACATAATGGCAATTGTAACATCTTCCTCTAGAAATATTTTAATATTTGAATTACAAACCCAAATACATGGAAACCTTATTTATATGAGAGTTACGGTAAATTACTTACCGATTTAATTTTAACACCAAGTATATGTCAAATATAATAATGTTTTTAATGACAGTAGGTTATACTTGTATAATGTACTAGCTGACCCGGCAAACGTTGTTTTGCCATACACGTTATTTTTAAGAAATATTTTGTTTAGGAAATACTTTTAAAAATAACTAACACATAAGTGTGTGGGGGATGTAACTATAATTGAAAGAGGGATAAAGTAGAAATATATATTAAATTCCAATTATTAATATCTACTTATATGCACATCAAAAATAGTTCACATTTCTACTACTAATTATTTCAATTAAAAATAATGGAGTGTACAATATTTTTAGTTAGCCTCTCTTTGGAGAATACAAACAAACTGATGTTTTGCCCATGCGAGAATATGCCACATTAAGTTTTCCGTGAAAAGCATGGTGTACCCAAATCTGAGCTACAAACAACAAACGTTTGGCCGTGTGAGTTATTCGTCGCCATTGCGATTGTCAATCTAATTGGAAATTGAATGCGTTTAATTTCAATTGACACATCTGTACACATCAATAAATTTTCGCCTCGAAACTTGCCACTCAAAATCTTCTTTGTTAATGTTTTTTTTTACCCTAATTTTTTAATAACTAATCTTATGGCATTGCAAAGCCGTGGTCTCTGGCAACAACTGTTTTATCTTTCAATTTAATTATTGACGCTCATTTTTTGCACCCGAAATCAATCTTTCTATCAGCCAATCTTATATTTATTGTATACATGGGGAACAACCTTATATTGTAAGTATTTTGTAAGTTTATGAAATCCGTCGGTAATTTTCTGCATCCTGTATTTTTATATACAGCTAGTTTTCCATTGTCAATATCTAACAATAGTTTTGAGCAAGTTTCGGCAAATGTATCTTGATGCAAATAAATGCCCATGTTCACTGTCAGGAGTAATGGAAGAATTCGACAGTATCATACTTCATTGTACGATTTATATCTGTGTTGATTGAATCAGATGCACTTCGATTTGGTGAACTCATACCGAAATGACTGATTGGTAAATTCGCGATGACAATGCCATGATCCTCAATAGCAATCAATACTGCATTGTACATTGCGTCACTCAATGATATCGTTAGATCATTGCACCTTGTACAATGTCGATAAAATATATCTCAGACATCGAATCTTTGTGATTACCCACACCATTGGTGATCGGGCAGGGAAACATGTCGTCGGTAATGTAGCAAATAGTAGACGAATTTGTGTTCCTGTGCAGTATAATTCTACTTCAGCAAGCATATTGTCTCACTGATTGTCATCTTCTAGCAAGCTTAGTGCAAGGCATGCATCTTTATACGTTGGATACTATGTGATGAAAATAACTTGACTTAATGAGAATAAAATAAGCTTAACTTATTTTCATTCCAACTTCGTCAGGTTGATCGTATAGGTGTGAAAATTGGCAATTGTATGTATTTTTCAATAATGAATCGTGAAAAAATAAAAAAAAAAAGTAAAAATAAGTAATATTTGAGGACGACCACCCTTAACCTTTGGGGGTACAAAAATTGATGGTGGCAGATTCTCAAACCTACCCGATAAGCACACAAAATTTCATCAAAATCGATCTAGCCGGTTCGGAGGAGTTTGGCAACAAACGCCGTGGCACGTGAATTTTACATATTAGATATTTTTAAATTAATTGTGTTCTGTCAGTAGTTGTCAAATGTATGAAATAATGGATATACCACTAAAATTATTTCGAAAAATAAAGATTAACGGTGATGATTTCTTTTTAACTAAACTATTACAACAGAATATGCTATTACCCCTCAATACATACTTTTGTAGTATGTAATTGTAGATATTTATCAACATTTTATTATTTCTAATAAAACGTTTAAAATAACCATATTTTAGATGTATAATAAACATTAATTTTTTATTAGATTTCAACTTGTTATGTGGAAAACTTAAGCTCAAAAGCATTAACAGATAATCTCGACCGTGTCTATTTCTATACGAATATCTCATCACGCATATTGGCCAACGCGTTGCTCACAGTACAGTTCAATATCAGGGGAGTTCCAAAATACATTGGTTATACCTGTCAAAACAGCAGCATCAGCTTGGGCTGGCGGATCTTTGCCACTGAAACAGTTAACGTCATTTAACGCGCTTCAAATATCGGAATCTGGATTAATGGTTGCGCAAGTCGCAAAGTCGGGATGCACAAATACTTTCCTCTGTCCATGCCATGTTGTCTTCGATGGTCTGATTGTGTTCATTACGTCTCTGAGTTGCGTAACGAACTCTGTTTGCGTTTTAAGTCGGCTGTCGTGTATGAAAAATTCTGAAAGAATTCGCAATGTCGTACCGTAAATTAGTTCGGCCGGCGATGCTCCTAAGTCTTACTTGTAGACGGTTCGTAAGCCTAGGAGTATAATAGGCAGGAAGTCGGTCCAACGTTCTAAGTTGATGCATAAAATTGATGATATTTTAGCTCTTTAACATTGCTCGCATGCTCTTGTGAAAGCTACACTGTCTTTTTGGATTCCAGGCCAGACGACTCTGCTGGTTAGGAGTTTGGCTGTAGCACGTGTACCTGGATGGCATAGCTTATGAGTTGTTCGTAACACCTCAAAATGAAAATTATTTCTAATGAATGGTGTTGCCAGTTGACAAGTCGCATAATATTTGTTTGTCGCATCCGGGTATTGTGAATAATTTTAGCTGAAGAGATGAATTACTGTTGTTCTGGCGAAGGAATTTGAGCTCTTGATCAACTTGCTGGTCTTCGGCAAGTTTGTAGTAGTCTATGCTAGTAGCGTGAATTTTTGCTATTCTTGAAAGCATGTCAGCTGTTACATTCCCCTCTACGTGGCGAATATCTGTGGTTATTTGAGAAATGTAGTCAAGTTGGCGAGCTTGACGACTCGAGCATTTTTCAGGATTCTTCTGGAATGCATAGATTAGTGGTTTATGATCGCTATATATGTGACAGGTTCGTCCTTCCAGCATGTATTTAAAATGGCGGACGGCTATAAACATCGCTTTGAGTTCTCTGTCATAAGTGCTGTAACGTACCTGAGTTTTGTCGAATTTTTTGGGGAAGTATGCTAACGCTTCAAAGTTGCTTCCTGTTACCTGTTGCAAAACAGCCCCTGCGGCTGTATCCGAGACGTCGAGCCATAGTGTAATCTCGGCGTTTTTTGAGGGATATGCCAAAAGAGAGGCATTCGCAAGCTGGGTTTTTCATTTTTCAAACGCTGCTGTGGTAATATCAGTCCATTAGAGCTGAGAGCGATCGTTCTTTTTGTTTCCAGGGTACATGGCTAGCAATGGTATTTGCGTTTCGATGGCGTGTGGCATAAATCGTCTGTAGAAGTTAATTGTGGCTAAGAATCGCTTGAGCCCATTGACGGTAGTTGGTTTTTCGAGATCTATAAAAGCTTGTACGCGTTGCCGTAGTGGTCTAATTCTCTCTGCTGAGACAGTATAACCTAAAAAGATGATTTCCGTTTTTCAGAAGACAGACTTGGTAGCGTTGATCCTTAAATTGTGCTTCTGTAGACGTTCAAAAAGTCGGTGAAGGTGTAATAGATGTTCGTCTCGAGATGATGATGCTACACAGACTTCTTCCGTGTACGGAAATATAAAATCTAGTCCTCGTAGGACTTCGTGTATAAGCCTTTGTAATGTCTGCGCTGCATTACGAAGACCAAAGGGCATATACAAAAATTCGAATAGGCCGAAAGGTGTGATGATAGCCGTTTTCAGTACGTCTTCTGGATTTACAGGAACTTGATGGAAGGCTTTTTGTAGATCGATCTTAGAAAAGATCGTCTTACCTCTTAAAATGCTAGTGAAATCCTGAAGATATGGTATTGGATACCTGTCTGGGATTGTAACGGTTTTGAGTGCTCTGAAATCTCCACATGGCCGCCATGTACCGTCTGCTTTCTTTACCATGTGAAGATGGCTAGCCCACCTGCTGCTCGATAGACGGTAAACGCCCAGTTCTATTAGACTGTCGAATTCTGCCTTAGCCGCTGCCAGTTTATCTGTAGAAAGACGTGTTGGTCGTGCTGGTAAGGGCGGACCGCGAGTTTCGATGTGATTGATCACTTCGGACATAGCTGGGCTTCCGAGTTGCGCTAACCGTGTTCTGTTACCAAACTTTTTACGTAAGCTCGTATATTCGCAGGCCGTGTCAAATGTTTTTACTGATAAGGCTACTGACAAGTTTTCCTATCGACGCTACTGATGTTAAGTTGTCGACTAATCACCCAAGGGCATATCCGAAAGAACACGTTGCACGCGGCGTTGTTGGCTGTCAGCAAAATGTGCTATTAGGTTGCATTTAATGTACTCGTAGCGGTTAAGCGAAGGTGCTGAATCGATGACTGCCGTTAACTCCATTAGCTTGCTTGGAGGAACTTATGCCATGACCAGGTTGTATCTCCTTGTGTCGTGTGTCACACCGGTAGCTGCGAACCAGAACTCCAATGACAAAAAATACGACTCTTTGTGCCATCTGAAAATTTTTCTTTGAATCGTCGGGGTTACCAGTTTTAATGGTTGCTGCTGCTAGCACGTCTGATCAGCTCGGTGTCCGTGAGAAAAGGGAAGAATTGCAGGATGAAGGAGAATGGGATTGCTTATGACTTTAAATACAAAAATGTAGTAAAAAGTTGCCGGTCGGTAGTGTTGTGCGTTTTGACGGTCGGTAACATAGTACAACATAGTTGTAGCCTGTCGGTAGTGTATTATGTTGCCACATATATATAAAAATGTACCATGTAATTTATTGCACATATACATTAAAGGAAAAAAGTCTACATACAACCTTCGATTTTGCCAATTTGGCAAATCTATTCTGAAAATCAAGAAAGTCCTTATGTCAATATTTAGGCTATTATATAATAAGAATATAAGTGGGACCTTTTTTTCTTTTTTAAACAATTCTCACAATTACTGTGGGAAAACATAATAATTAGTGGGAAAAAGTCTACATATAGCGTGGCAACTCCAAACATTAAATTTACAAGTGAAAATAAAACAAGTAAAGAAGGGCTAAGTTCGGATGTAACCGACCATTTTATACTCTCAGTCAAATGGTATACTCGTTTTAGATATCTTTGTGGATCTTGCCGCCTTGTTCTATGTTGACCAATATATTCGGCAAAAAGTCAACTATAGGCACTGGGGTCCACATATTGAGTACCTAGAGGCTTCAACACTTTTCGTCCGACTTAGACAATTTTTGGTCCCACCTTGTGATACTTTACTTACTTTAAACGTATTATTCACGTAAATTTCTACGCCGATATAATTATTGTTGCTTAATTTGCATACTGGAAAGTGAAAAATCAGATGGAACTTAAAATGCTGTTATATGGGAAATAGGCGTGGTTGCAATCCGATTTCGCCCATTTTCGTACTATAATCTTTCGTACTGGAATTTTGTTACCGAATCGGTTAAGTAGATCCCAAGAAATGGGTTTGGCGCCACTCCCACTGTCTCATTTTGAACGTGGTTCCTATAAAGTCATCTTATACTATCCCAACCAAGCCATCTCTAGAGTGTTTAGTGCTTGATTTATCGCGCTTATAGTAGTTCTCACCCGATTTTCACATCGTCGATAGAGATGCTAAAAACATTTGTTCCTAGTGAATTTGGTTATTATAGCTTTAGTAGTTTAGGAGATATGCACATTAAACCTATTAGGGGGGCGGGACCACGCCCACTTTTTGAAAATTTTAAAATGCAGATGCTTCTCCCTATTGTGATCCTGTATACAAAATCACAGTCTTGTATTTTATTGATTAGTTATTGCAATATATATGTTTTTGATTATTGGCGTTTTGTGGAAGTGGCAGTGGTCCGATTACGCCCATCAGCAACCCCAACAGTCTCACGGTACCAAGAAACATGTGCACCAAGTTTCATAAAGATATTTCAATTTTTACTCAAGTTACAGCTTGTACAGACGGACGGACGGACGGACAGACATTCACCCGGATATCAACTCGTCTCTTCATCCTGATCATTTATATACATATATAACCCTATATCTAACTCGATTAGTTTTAGGTGATAGAAACAACCGTTAGGTGAACAAAACTATTATACTCTGTAGCAACAAGTTGCGAGAGTATAAAAAGCGAATTACTCATGTATTTTCTTGATTTGTTTATTCCGAGTATTTAAGTTATTAAAATGTACAAGTTTCATTTAAAATTTTATTATGTAAAATTGCAAATCGTAAAGAAATCCACATTACAGTTCGAAATATTGTAGTTAATCTCCGAAATGAAAATAAGTCATATGGGGAAATTTCTTAAACTGTAAGATTAAGCCATTCTACGGTACAAAATATTATTAAAAACTACAATAATACTAATAGTATCGAAAATATGCCACGGTCTGGTCGACCCAGAAAGCTTTCTCGGTGAGACATAAGCTCCATTATAAAATAAATCAACAAGGATCCGAAAATAAGTTCCTCAAAGTTGTCGGATTGCACAGAAAAATGTTCGAATATAAATGTATATTCAAGAACTGTACGTAATGCGTTACGTGATTGTGGATATAAAAGTAGAGTAGCACGCAAAAAACCTCTAATATCTGCGAAAAATCGTAAACTTCATCTTGACTATGGAGTTGGATGTTTGGTTTTTATAGGTGGTACTATTGACCGCTTTGTTTATTAAAACATATTGGAACACAATTTGAAGGCAACTATGACAACGATCCAAAGCACACGGCGCACGTTGTTCGAAATTGACTTCTAGATAATACCCCCAGACAACTCAATTCACCACCACAGTGACCAGATATAAATCCGTTCGAGCATATTTGAGACGTTCTAGGAAAGAAAATACGAAAATATGACATCAGCAGCCGTAAAACCTTAAAAACGGTCCTTAACCGAATGAAGTACTTTTTTGTCTCGCAAATAAAGTGTATGTAGAATTTTTTCCTTGACTGTGTATATATACCTATAGATGACAATATTTTGTAAGCCGTATTTGTTAATAGAACACAAATGGTGAGAATTTTAGCTCAAATTGCTATAAAATTGTAAATTTACTGTTGAGCTTTTATCATAGCACTTTTGCGATGAAATAATTCAATTAAAAGAACAATGTGCTTCGTTGAAGAGTGAAACATTGCAATAAGACAACATTTTCCAACATAACAGGTTTACTACATAATTTCTCACCGAATAAGCTAAAAAATATTGCCGTCTTCTAAATAATTTGCATCACAAACCTTTTAGTGTTTTTGTTAGTCAATAAGTCTTTAATTAAATTAATTTATTTATAGAAGGTGAACTAAATTTCAAGTATTTTGGTACATTATATTGGTGCGGGAATATACCGGCCAGAATTAGACTTAAGGCAGCTTTTCAAGTTACCGGACCACTGCAATATATTTCAATTAAAGGTTCTTGCTATTGGGAAAGCCGCGGAGCTGACCTCTAATGCATCAGCTGGCAACTCCAGGGTAAACATCTACGCCAAGCAGCAATCAAGGCAATATCCTCAGTAGATAATTCCTTGATGCTAAGTAACTGAACAAAACGATTCGGTATTTATATTTAGGTTAATATTCCCCATATCTTTATGTACTATTACATGGAATGTTACATGGCTATTCTAATTTGTATTGCTATTGAATTAAAAAAAAATCTGAAGTTATATGCTGCATGCAGAACCTTTCTTAAAAGCTCGTGTCCTCCGAAAACTCAGAACGGCAAAGGGAAACTCCTTTGCTGGACATCGGAACTATCAAAGATCAGATCTTCAAGTAGAAAACTCTACAATAAAGCCCGCAAAAGTGGTTCTAGCTACGGCTGGGTACTGTGTCGGACAGGAAGTCGAAAACAATGAAAGCCAAGAGAGTTCCATGGACATCCTTCTGCGAAAGCATTGAAGTGTTATCTTAGAAATGAGGATGGTGACTGAACTTCGAGCAGCTAAGAGTCGTTAAACTACTCCTAGACGCTCACTTTCACTGGACTTAAGGAAGGCAGTACAGCCTTCTTAGATCTTTTGGACGAGCGCCAGCTCACATGGGCGGGCGTTAAGTTCGTTCAAATCGTTTAAGTCCCCGGAAACTGACTGCAGCATATCTGTGAAACTTCAGCTAACAGTAAAAGTGTAATGCAGCAGATTGGTTCCTATCTATGCGAATTGTGTTCGTTTAAATCACATTTTTGAGGCTTAGAGGCAGGTAAGGGTGGCGTTTATTCCGAAGTCCGGCAAGAACTCTCTGTTGATTCCAAGGGTTGCAGGTCTATTAGCCTCTCCTAGTTTAATTTTTATTTTTGGCTTTGAACTGCAGTATACCGAGAAGCATGATATTAGGGGCTCAGTATGCCAACAGCAAAGGCAGATCGGAACGCACTAATCTGTATGCCGTTATGTCATGACTGGACTAACTATCGACTTCATTGCCTGATAACTTGAACCACTGCCTCACCAGCAATATCATCAATCTACTTCCATATTAAACTTGTCTGGCTGCCTGGCCACAGCTAAATCGTCGGAAACTGTAAAACTGTAAAAGGTAACAAGGTTCACATCGCCGCAGTTGTAGGTGTCCTAACTGAAATTTTCTCATTGGCACTCACGACTAAGGATTTTGGAGAACGCAACTTGTCAAAGTTGCATGGAGGAAGATGAGGTGGAAATATCTAGACATTTTCTTCTCCTCTGTACAGCTTTCGGCAGACTAAAGTTGAAGCATCATCATCACCATTATTTCTACAAACCCGGTGAATTGGCTGATATTGATATTGTATTAGCCACCTCAATTAATTTGTGGTATCCTCTAGGCGATTTGTTGATATGCGACATTTAATCCATACTTAGGAGCTCTGGCCATCAGAACGAACTGGCGTCTCTATCTGTCCAAGTGGGATTATTCGAGGCCTCACGAAAATAATTAGCCTTTTACTTAACCTATGTGCTCTTTACTGAATACTGAAGTCAGTCGCAATAACAACACAAACTATTTTAAATGTCTAGTAGCAATTAGATAGACAGATTAAATATGAGGTGCTCTTTCCTCTCTCACTTCACCTCATACAACCCAAATACAATAAAGGAGCATAACAAAATGCCGGACTAAACATGGTAACCTGTCGCCGGATGTATCTTTCTGATAACTTGAATCTTTCTTCTTTCAAATGCACAACAACTAAGGAGAAAATGCGCTATTGCTTCCGCAGAACCGACAAACATGTGACAATTTAAACTGCGGTGGCCAGTATACAACACTAAAAGCTCTGTCTCTGAGAAGGATTATTACCTGTTTGCACCTTTTCTGGTTGTATTTAGAGCTGCGCTTAGCGAATATGATTTTCGAAATTATCTTTATTATTATTATTGCGTATTTGAGGGTATGTCCTCAGTTTTGGAGCTATTTTAGCGAACAATTTTCAGCAAGTTGGAGATATAAGTCTTCATTAAGAAGACGGAGCGATTTCGAAAAAGAGTTGTCATATATCAGACGTTTGATATCTTTGCTGATCCATAAGTCATATAATGTAATTAAATAGGCTGACGGTATCAAAATGGGGTTATATGGAAAAAAAAGATTCGTATGGCCTAATTTACTGGTTTTAAAAATGGACTAAGACTACATTAGAAGTATGTACTAAATTTGTTTAAAAGCGTTTTCAGGAATCAAGAGGTTTGCTAGTGGTTAAATTTTGGAATATTAGAGTACCGCAAAAAACTTCCTATGAAATAAATTCACACGAGATACTAAACAAAGTAATTTCTCACAGTTTCCCCATGGACTACCCTGCTGTTATGCAGAGTGGGGTATATTTAATGTTTGAATAATTATTAACAACAATAAACCCAAATTTGGTTGAAATCGGGAAAGCAGATCCCGAGATATGGGTTTTCACCTAAAAGTGGGCGGTGCCACGCCCACTGACTAATTTTGAACGCGGTTCCTTTAAAGTCATCTCATACCATCCTTGAGATAAAATTTAATGTCTCTGGCGTGTTTAGTGCTTGATTTATCGCGCTTTTAGTAGTTTTTAACAGTACCGTTACATGGGGAGTGGGCGGGGTTGTCACCCGATTTCACCCATTTTCACACCGTAGGTAGAGGTTCTAAAATCATTTGTTTCCAGTGAATTTTGTAATTATTGCATTAGCGGTTTAGGAGATATGCACATTAAACCTATAAGGGGCGGCCCACTTTAAAAAAAAATTTTCACTGCAGATGTCCCTCCCGATTGTGATCCTGTATACCAAATAACAGTGTTGTATCTTATTGCGGAGCTTAGTTATGGCAATTTATTTGTTTTTGATTAATGGCGTTTTGTGGGCGTGGCAGTGGTCCGATTACGCCCATCTGCAATACCAACCGTCTTACGGTACCAGGAAACATGTGTACCAAGTTTCATAAAGATATCTCAATATTTACTCAAGTTAGAGCTTGCACGGACAGACGGACGGACGGACAGGCAGTCACCCGGATTTCAACTCGTCTCTTCATCCTGATCATTTATATATATATAACCGTATATCTAACTCGATTAGTTTTAGGTGATACAAACAACCGTTAGGTGAACAAAACTATTATACTCTGTAACAACAGGTTGCGAGAATATAAAAATTGATAAAATATAAATCTTTTGAACGTATAAGTTTGCCGACCAGTGCTCAAAATGGTAGAACATGAAGTACGCATAATGTTAATTCTAAAACAATTTCATTTTTAAATTCCTAATTATATGCCTAGTATTACATTTTTTTCAATCTGGTATTTGGGATTAAAAATTAAAAATTATTTTTAATTTAGCTTTTCGGTCCTACAAAATAAAATAGACTTGATTTAACTATTTTTTATTGCGTTATTTGCAACTCTGGTTGTAGATATTATTAACGGCTCAATTTCAAATTTTAAAGCTCAAAGTTATCTGGTATAGCTATTTTTAATTTAGCTTTTCGGTCCTACAAAATAAAATAGACTTGATTTAACTATTTTTTATTGCGTTATTTGCAACTCTGGTTGTACATATTATTAACAGCTCAATTTCAAATTTTAAAGCTCAAAGTTTTCTGGTATAGCTCACTCATCATCGGTAGAAGTGTTTAGTACTGTCAATTAGTAATAACAAGAATTAACGAAAAGATGTAGTGTGTTGTATTTTATAACTGGCAACGCCGTTGTAGGAACTGCAGTATGTGGGTACCGGGGTGCATAAATATACACAACCATGCATACGTATCTACCTGAAAATGTATCTGGGTCTGACTGGGTTTACACATGAACGCTTTTGCCCCTCATAGTCAGAGTCGGAGAATCTTATGCCTTCATACTACCACATTCACAAATTCTTGTACGCTTCGTCTACATGGTCCACACAAATATTTTTCATTATTTGTTATATATATTTGTATAAATTTTTATAACTGGCATACAAAAAATAGATGTTAAAATTAAAGTTCTGAACATATTAGAGCGATTGTATTGCTCTCGCAAGATGGCAAGATGGCACGATTTTTATGTTACCTATTTTCATTCTTAAATTCATTATGCCAACTCATGTATTATGCTGCTACATTCTTGATCACATCTGTCACAGCCTAAGCCGAAAAAATTAAGTTGGCATAATCTCTTGCTGTCCTGTTTTCTTGTCATAAAAATTATATCCAATAGCAACAACAAAGTTATCGAGTTAAGAGTATATGGATGCCGCTATCTTGGATCAGTTTTTCTATTGTGAGTGGCTAAAACGACAAATGAAAACACATATTGCTTCTTTTCTATGAAAACTTTAAACTTAAAATCAATTATAATAATTTATAGAAAACAAAACTCAGGGGTTACTAAAACATTTTCTGACGCGGAAAAATTAATTTCTCCACCAAGATAGAAACGTAGCACAATTCCGCATGCGTCAGAAAACATGTTAGCGCGAAGTTGTTCCACAAGTTTGCCTGAAAATCTAGTATAGTTGGTTTGATTCGCGACTCTCAAACGACAGGCGAATCGAAGACTCTTCTAGCTCCATAATTCCTGAGCGAAATGTACATATGTGTGGATATGCACATATATGACAACAAGCACAATATTGCAAATATTTTGATACGCCTCATTGCACGGAAATTAACATTGATATCAGTGTAACAGCCTTTGCAGTCATTGCATTCTTTGCATGTGTTGTGTTGTTGTACCATCGTCCATTCATCGTTAAAGTTTTTGCATGAGCAAGAGAATTTTGAATTGAAATATTTCTGCCATTGAAGTTGTTTTTTGAGTGATAGGAATATTAATAGATTGTTTGAAACCGAGCGCAATTGCAATCATGGAAATAGTTTCAAAATGAAAAGGAATGCTGAATCGCGTAGCACCGAACTGTTACGAACACGAACACAAAGTGTGCCATCCAGCTCGAGCGCTGCGGTACCTCCGTCTTTCCTCGTCGTCCCTTCGCCAACAAAAAGTTCGGGCGTCAAAAGTCTTCGTGTGTGAACTCAGTGTACGCGGGGAATCTCCTCTTGGACGTTACTGTGGACAACGATTTTATTTGCTAACGTCAGAAGAAAAACGGGTTGCAACCAAAGTTAGTTCAATGCACAGTTAGTGGGCTCGCTACTTCTGCATATTTTATTTTTTCTTATAAAATAAGAATTTGTTTGTTGTTACGTATTTTCATATTTCGCATCTTTTTTAGCGACAGTATATGCGCTAAAAGCTACCTTTAACGTTTTTTGTGCTGTGCATGTTATATTGAAATATGAAAATTCATGTATGTATTTATAGGCAACATGAGCGGTTTGATTCTGTGTCATTGTTTAAATGTGCTAACAAAATTTTCTTTCGATATTTAAAACCATGCCGTGTGCATCATTAAATAAGTCGTCATCGCCCGTATTTTCTTTTCTTTTCTATCCCTGTGTAAATGTGTATGCATATTAAGTGAGAAAAGGTAAAGAACCAACATTCAAACAAATAAATGAAGTGATAGAAAAGTACATAACACATATGCATTATGTAGGCAATCCCAAGATTCATAGATACGTACTTTTGTATGTATAGACTTGTTTCATTGGGCGTCTAAAAATCGAAGAGATGTTTGTAACACGCTGATGGTAATATTGTAAGTTTGGCAGCTGCCACAAAATAACCAAAGTTACCTATCAAATACAGTAATAATAAAAAAAAAGGTGAAGAAAATTTCGATAAATAGCAACAACAGCAAGAATCATATAAAATTGGCAAACGTGCAATACTATGTGCAATATACTATGGATTTTAGTGATTGAGTAAAAATTTTCCATTTAGTTTACATACGTACATATATAAAATGATTTTTCTGTTTTTGGTGATCGCTTAAGTGTTGGAATGAAAGGATAAAATAATTGTGTTGTTTAGTGACATATGCATTGTTATTGCTTGTAATAGTGTATTGTTGTGTTGACGCCACTGCAACGCTGCACAATGAAAGGAAACTATTGCGAAGGTGTGCGGGTTTGGTTATAATAATATTAATTGTCAAATATACTCTAAAACACCTATCTAATGGAAATGGGAAACATTATGTAAAATTTTGAATTATTGAAGTGCCAGTTACACTACTCCAAAAACGTTTTCTTATTTCTAATATTTGAATATATAGGATAGTTTATCACACACACGAATTTGAATATATGCCCATATAATATCTGACATATATTGTTGTTGTAGTAGCGACAGAAGACACTCCTGGTATTCTCATATATCTTCGTCATAAACGTCAAAAACTTTAACATACATATGTATATGTCTAATGCTACGAGGGAACTTAAAATAAATGCATGTTATAATAACTAAATATAATTGTAACCAGGGTTGCATATAATACATTAGAAAAATAATTGAATTAACATTAGAACTAATTCTTTTTTAAATCCCAAACACGAGATTACAAAAAAAGTGTTCTTAATTCCATCAATCCGGTATCACTATAAAATAAAAATAAAACTAAAAAAAGTTTAGTCCCAAATACCGGAACGAAAAATAAAAGACAAAATTCAATCCCAAATACGTAGGAAAAAATTACTCCCAAATCCTGAATTTTTAATTCCAACATTGGAGTTAAAAAATTTAAAAAAAAGCACGTTACGTAAAAAGCATGTTAACATATAATGTTTTCAACAGCAAATGAGGTAAGCTTAGTTCTGTTGGAACCAATTCGTGCATACAAGAATGTATTGTTAAGAATATGGTCTAGGGAGTCAGTGCTAACTAAGCGGTCAAAAATATCGATACAAAATATAAATTCAGAGGGATATATAATTTTATTATAAATATGAGGGCAATATGAATTTCATAAATGTTTGACAGATACGATACGATAGAACAAACATTTCATTGAGACATGTGACATGTTGGCCGATGTGTATATCGTCTGTATGTGATTTTTTTTTATATTGGTTTTGTGAGGAATCTTTTGTATTTGTAAAGGCTATTATACAATAGCTTCCGAGTAACCCAAGTTAACGTTTTTTCTTGTTTGTATTTATATCTAGGCATTGTGTTATTACAATCGCAATTTTTGTGAATGGCATCATACCAGATGAATCAGTCTTTCATCACAGCACCGTCTTTTGTGTTTATTTGTGGAATAAGTGATTTCATGTTATTTTAGACCAATTTCCACGCAAGGACTGCTGGCACTGTTTAGCAAAGACTATGATAGATTAAAAAATGGTGGTAATAAATACATTGCTAGCGTGAATATACCATTATATGGCAATGATATAATTTATTTATTTTTTTAATGCGATCATAGTACCAGGCATCCATTTTGATACCATTTCTTCTAGTCAAATTATTTCACTATATACATACATATGTATATATAACCCCCTGTCTATATTATTTGGTGTTCTAACATACTACCGTAAAATTAGTTATAATACGTTACGCAAAATGTTGTGAGTGTATTATAAGTTTTTTCGTAACTTACAACCTACCGAAAGAAATTTAAGCACTCAAAACTCTGTCAGCTTATATCTAGTAAAATGTCTGTATTTATAAAGATAATTAAAACTCCCATAATCGGGATCACACTCAAAGTACAATGTGGAAAATGTCAAACACTAAAACGTAAATTTCCATTAAGTACATACACATATCTGCACACACAAACACGCAGGCGAATGGGAAAACTAAGAATACATACATTAGTATTATGGGGAAATCGACCTTGTTGCTATGAAAAATATGCAATATTTGCTTGTAATAATTGGCAAAATAAAAAATGGGAATATAGTGTTATAATTAATGAAATATCAAAGAAGGATTTCGCGCACATATTTGGCAAAAAAATATTTTACATGTGTATTGGTGAGCAGATGTAAAAAGAGTGCAACTCCTTAAAAGTTTGCTTCAGTTGCAATTTGTTGTGATTCACATACATATTGTTCGACTTTGTGATACGAAATCGAAAATATTATATTTATATGTACATATATATTATATACTTTTCACCTACTATAACTGTACCTGATGGCCTTATGAATGTGAAATTGTTTTTCATGTATATAAGTAAATGTACATGTATAATGTAATTGTGTGTGTAAATATTACAGCTAGTTTGTTTATTTTTGCTTTTGCAGCAGTGGTCGTCATTTCATAGCACAATTGTGCAAGCTGACTGACTTCACACGCACACTTAAGGCCCATTGACATACAACTTTCGTCGCTTTCCGTGACAGTTTAAACAAAAACAACGAAGCGCAGAAAACAAAGGGTATGTCACAATGAGCGATTTGCTTTCAGTGTTTATCTCTAATTAAAGAGGCGACTGTTGCTTGACAAAGCGTAAAAATGAGAATTGCCCAACATTTTGCTTGGCTTTGCGCCGAAAACTTTTTATGTTAACGCATCATTCAAAAGCGTACATCGAACTTTTCTGTCAAAACAAATGTCTTACACAAAGCGAAGCAAAAGTTCTATGTAAATTGGCCATTACACTCTATCGTTCAGTCGTTGTAGAGAGAGCGACGAGATGACTTCGGATATGGTCGTGCTACTAAGGCGAATGTGCCTCGCGCGAAATTATATATGAGGTGAATGCCGTTTGGTGTTTGAGGCGACAATAAAATTAAGGTTTTTAGGATCCAATATATTCCTTTTAATTGTGGGATAAGTAATAAAACGAAAAAAGAAGCGCGGAGATAAATCCAAGGAATGAATAAAACCTCAAAATGTAAGGGTAGATAGTTCTTACTAGTTGTCTTTATATTCGTGCTTACCCACACAGTCACAGTTCCTCTCATGCCGACTTCTGTTTTATAGTCACAAATCAGCATACAAAAGTCAAGTAAGGAGCGCTAAGTGCCGGTGCAACTGAACATTTTATACTTGCACAATTTGCAAGCATCAAAGCCGATGAAACACCTCCAGGCGTTTGCAAAACCTTATATTAAAAGGTGTTAGGCAAGAATTCAACATTCATTATTCGACGAAATAGTGAATGGCTTACAATCATATTGCTGTGGTTAAGGTGTAAATAAATTATATAATATTATAGTGAAATTTTCACTAGAATAAAAATGTTCTTTATGAATGATGACGAATAGACGGTAAAAAAAGTTTGATCATTGTTTCAAAATTTGAATGGATTGATAAAAATTTTCTTTGGGATGATATTAATCACAAATTAACATGATATGTTGAATTATTTTATTTTAGTGATTTTATTATAAACAAAATTAAAATTTACAAAGTGGTTAGTTAATAAGATTAAATATTATGAGGTAGGGTACATCTCCTTAATTCTTGATAATCAAACTGATAATTATACCCTATACTGGGTATATTAAGGTTGCAACGAAGTTTGTAATACCCAGAAGGAAACGTCGGAAACCCTATAAAATATATACATATGTATGTTTAGAAATAATCAGTAGATTTAGACGTGTCCGTCTATATATACTCGAATTACTCCCTCAGTTTTTGAAATATCGATCTGAAATCATTTATCAGAATCGTCGATATCCAACCACTATAACATAAAGCTGCCATACAAACTTTTTGTAATTTTGTAATCTTCGAAGAAATTGTTCAGATCGAATCGCTATAACCGCTAGGCATCTAAAGATATCTTTGAGAAATTTGGCATGAGTTAATTTCTTGTAAAAAATCTTTTGTATTTGTCAAGGGTATCATAGCTTCAGTGCTACTGAGGTAACGTTTTTCTTATTTTTTACGTTTATTTAATTTGGCACTATTCGACAATACACCTTGGTGAAACAGCGCACCACATAGTGACTCGTTCTAGGTGAAGTTCGGTCTCGTGGACTATTTCTGGATTTAGTTTCGGCAATTTTGCTTGTTTATATTTCCGTTTTGGTCAAAATGGGCCTCATCAGAAATAAATAGGCAGTTTATCAAGTTATTGTCTTCTTCGACCATTTCAATTATTTTTTTGCAAAATTCCCGGCGAATAGGCAATGCTAGAGGATTTAACGGATTGTTAATTGAACTTTGTACGGAAACAGGTTTAAGTCATCATGAATTACCCATGTTATTTTGTTTTATTATTAAACATGTTTACCAACCGCGTAATGATCCATCTTCTTTGGGGAGTGCCGCCAAAATCCCGTGTGAGTTTCTTTCCCACGGATATGACTGACTGCAAAGCAATGTTACCGCTGCACTATCCAAACCCTCTTTCGGTATCCCAAGCATTCATTTTTGAAAAATCTTAATAATAACCTGCCAAAAAAAAAAAATGTTAGTCAATTACTAGCACAGAAAAAAGTTATTACGATTTGTTTTTGTAGCACGATTCGTGAGCCACCTTGTGCATTGTTTACAGCTAATATAGCTCTAGTACTGAGCTGGTTAAGATTCATTTAGTTATTTTGTATGCCCGGAAAATTTTGTCAATTATTTAATTTTTTGTATGTACAATGCAGAAATTATCTGGCGGTTTAATGGATTGTGTACTTGGTTGCAGTTCTACCCTACCGTCCCCAATATCTAGCATTCGTTCGGAAAATAGGTTTAGGCATGTGGGGCGAGGAGTAGTAAGGAGCTGATTTTATCCCTTTTTTTATCTTTTGACATCACGTTATAGACTTACCAGAAAAATATTGTTCCTGAGTTTCATTAAGATACCTCACAGATTCAGCAAAATATATGAAATATATATTATATGTTATAAAGTTTACCGGAAGTTTTAAAACCCTTTTATTAGGTACGTATATAAAGACTAGGAGAGAAACCAATCCGATTTTTACTATTTTCAGCGCAAGCACAGATTATTGTCAGAAAAAGAGGTGATCTGAATTTCATTGAAATAACTCGCACATTGTTAACCGGAAGTTCGAACACCTTTAAACTAGGTATGAAGTGGTTAAGGAAAGTATTTTCTTAATTATACTTTTTTTAAACTATATATCTCAGAGACTGACCGATATTTTCGATGTAAAATTAGTCATAGGTACTGAAATTTATGATGTTATAATTTTTACCCAAGTTATCGCATGCACGCACGAACAGACATCTGGAATTTAGCTCATGATCATTAATATATACATACATATAACGGGAGAAATATTATCTTCGTCCATTTTTCGATGATACCTATGTATTTAGACTTGTGTTTTCAATTTCAATAACATGACAAAATTTTTAATTATAAATAGCCTTTTGAATTAAAAAGGAGGATTACTGTCAAAAACCACAGAATTCATAATAAAATAAACATTTAATAGGGAAATTTTTTCAACTTATCGGTCGTAAGCATGAAGGAGTTAAGCGCAATCCGAATACGAACATTTACGTTTGATTCCTGAAACTCATGAAAATTAAATTAATGGTGATGATGATGCTTCAACTTTAGTCTGCCGAAAGCTGTAAAGAGGAGAAGAAAATGTCTAGATATTTCCACCTCATCTTCCTTCATGCAACTTTGACAAGTTGCGTTCTCCAAAATCCTTAGTCGTGAGTGCCAATGAGAAAATTTCAGTTAGGACACCTACAACTGCGGCGATGTGAACCTTGTTACCTTTTACAGTTTTACAGTTTCCGACGATTTAGCTGTGGCCAGGCAGCCAGACAAGTTAAATATGGAAGTAGATTGATGATATTGCTGGTGAGGCAGTGGTTCAAGTTATCAAGCAATGAAGTCGATAGTTAGTCCAGTCATGACATAACGGCATGCAGATTAGTGCGTTCCGATCTGCCTTTGCTGTTGGCATACTGAGCCCCTAATATCATGCTTCTCGGTATACTGCAGTTCAAAGCCAAAAATAAAGTAAAACTAGGAGAGACTAATAGGCCTGCAACCCTTGGAATCGACAGAGAGCTCTTGCCGGACTTCGGAATAAACGCCACCCTTACCTGCCTCTAAGCTTCAAAAATGTGGTTTAAACTAACTCAATTCGCATAGATAGGAACCAATCTGCTGCATTACACTTTGACTGTTAGCTGAAGTTCCGCAGATATGCTGCAGTCAGTTTCCGGGGACATAAACGATTTGAACGAACTTAACGCCCGCCTATGTGAGCTGGCGCTCGTCCAAAAGATCTAAGAAGGCTGTACTGCCTTCCGTAAGTCCAGTGAAAGTGAGCGTCTAGGAGTAGTTTAACGACTCTTAGCTGCTCGAAGTTCAGTCACCATCCTCATTTCTAAGATAACACTTCAATGCTTTCGCAGAAGGATGTCCATGGAACTCTCTTGGCTTTCATTGTTTTCGACTTCCTGTCCGACACAGTACCCAGCCGTAGCTAGAACCACTTTTGCGGGCTTTATTGTAGAGTTTTCTACTTGAAGATCTGATCTTTGATAGTTCCGATGTCCAGCAAAAGAGTTTCCCTTTGCCGTTCTGAGTTTTCGGAGGACACGAGCTTTTAAGAAAGGTTCTGCATGCAGCATATAACTTCAGATTTTTTTTTTAATTCAATAGCAATACAAATAAAATAGCCATGTAACATTCCATGTAACAGTACATAAAGAAATGGGGAACATTAACCTAAATATAAATACCGAATCGTTTTGTTCAGTAACTTAGCATCAATGAATTATCTACTGAGGATATTGCCTTGATTGCTGCTTGGCGTAGATGTTTACCCTGGAGTTGCCAGCTGATGCATTAGAGGTCAGCTCCGCGGCTTTCCCAATAGCAAGAACCTTTAATTGAAATATATTGCAGTGGTCCGGTAACTTGAAAAGCTGCCTTAAGTCTAATTCTGGCCGGTATATTCCCGCACCAATATAATGTACCAAAATACTTGAAATTTAGTTCACCTTCTATAAATAAATTAATTTAATTGAAGACTTATTGACTAACAAAAACACTAAAGGATTTGTGATGCAAATTATTTAGAAGACGGCTATATTTTTTAGCTTAATCGGTGAGAAATTATATAGTAAACCTGTTATGTTGGAAAATGTTGTCTTATTGCAATGTTTCACTCTTCAACGAAGCACATTGTTCTTTTAATTGAATTATTTCATCGCAAAAGTACTATGATAAAAGCTCTACAGTAAATTTACAATTTTATAGCAATTTGAGCTAAAATTCTCACCATTTGTGTTCTATTAACAAATACGGCTTACAAAATATTGTCATATATAGGTATATATACACAGTCAAGGAAAAAGTTCTACATACACTTTATTTGCGAGACAAAAAAGTAATTCATTCGGTTAAGGACCGTTTTTAAGGTTTCACGGCTGCTGATGTCATATTTTCGTATTTTCTTTCCTAGAACGTCTCAAATATGCTCGAACGGATTTATATCTGGTCACTGTGGTGGTGAATTGAGTTGTCTGGGGGTATTATCTAGAAGTCAATTTCGAACAACGTGCGCCGTGTGCTTTGGATCGTTGTCATAGTTGCCTTCAAATTGTGTTCCAATATGTTTTAATAAACAAAGCGGTCAATAGTACCACCTATAAAAACCAAACATCCAACTCCATAGTCAAGATGAAGTTTACGATTTTTCGCAGATATTAGAGGTTTTTTGCGTGCTACTCTACTTTTATATCCACAATCACGTAACGCATTACGTACAGTTCTTGAATATACATTTATATTCGAACATTTTTCTGTGCAATCCGACAACTTTGAGGAACTTATTTTCGGATCCTTGTTGATTTATTTTATAATGGAGCTTATGTCTCACCGAGAAAGCTTTCTGGGTCGGCCAGACCGTGGCATATTTTCGATACTATTAGTATTATTGTAGTTTTTAATAATATTTTGTACCGTAGAATGGCTTAATCTTACAGTTTAAGCAATTTCCCCCTATGGATTTCTTTACGATTTGCAATTTTACATAATAAAATTTTAAATGAAACTTGTACATTTTAATAACTTAAATACTCGGAATAAACAAATCAAGAAAATACACGAGTAATTCGCTTTTTATACTTTCGCAACTTGTTGCTACAGAGTATAATAGTTTTGTTCACCTAACGGTTGTTTGTATCACCTAAAACTAATCGAGTTAGATATAGGGTTACATAAATATAAATTATCAGAATGAAGAGACGAGTTGAAATCCGGGTGACTGTCTGTCCGTTTGTCCGTCCGTCTGTGCAAGCTGTCTCTTGAATAAAAATTGAGATACCATTATGAAACCTGGTAGACATGTTTCGTGGTACCATGAGACGGTTGGTATTGCAGATAGGCGTAATCGGACCACTGCCACGCCCACAATACGCCATTAATCAAAAACAAATAAATTGCCGCAATAAGATACAAGACTGTTATTTGGTACACAGGATCACATTAGGGAGGGGCATCTGCAGTTAAAAATTTTTTTTAAAGTATGCTATAATTCACTGGAAGCAAATGTTTTTAGAACATCTACCTACAGTGTGAAAATAATTGAAATCGGGTGGCAACTCCGCCCACTCTCCATATAACGGTACTGTTAAAAACTACTTAAAGCGCGATAAATCAAGCACTAAATACGACAGAGACATTAAATTTTATCTCTGGGATGGTATGAGATGACTTTATAGGAACCGCGTTCAAAATTAGACAGTGGACGTGGCACCGCCCACTTTTAGGTGAAAACCCATATCTTGGGATCTGCTTAACCGATTTCAACCGGTGCATAACGTTCTTTTCATATTTTTATGTTATAGTGCGAAATTGTCCATATAACACCATTTTCAATTCCATCTGATTCTTTCACTTTCCACTATGCATATCAAGCAACAATGATTATATCGGGGTAAAACTTTGCGTGAATAATACGTTTAAGGTATGCCACCTTGTGACCAAAAATTGTCTAAATCGAACCAAAACTGTTCAAGCCCCTAAGTACTAAATACGTGGACCCCAGTGCCCATAGTTGACCTTCTACCGAAAATATCGGTCAATCCACAAAGAAATCTCAAACGAGTATATATATATACCATTTGACTCTGCGAGACTATAAAATGTTCGGTTACATCCGAACTTAGCCCTTCCTTACTTGTTTCAGTTGTAACAGTTATTCGATGAACCTGATCAATCGTAGAGTGTTGATACCAAAAACCAAATTGATGATTTGGAATATGATTTTTCTCATCAATTATTGGTTTTAATCTTTTCAATAAAAGTTTGTCAAACAATTTGGACATAACCGGTAGCAGAGAAATTGGTCGGTATGATGTGGTTTCATGGGGTGGCTTTCCAGATATGGGTATCTTAATAACTTCAGCCACTTTTCATAAAGACGGTACATATTGTAGTCTGAATGATGCATTAATCAGATTGGTTATTTTAACTAATGCTTTCCTTGGTAGTTCTCTAAGTATCGGGCCGGTGATCAGGTCGAAACCAGGAGCTTTTTTAGGGTTCATGGTATTTTTAATTTCGTTTTTGATTTCAGCTAGAGTGACCCGTGGTATTTCCATATTTTCTTGTGCAATAGTGTTTGGTAACAGTGTAGTGTCATCCATCGTGTTAGGTTGAAAAATTCTGATAGTTATTTCTAGCCCAGCTACCTTCAATGTTTTTAATTGGAGGGGTTTGCATAATTGGCCTCTTCAGTCTTTTGGTGGACTTCCAAAGTGAATATTCAGTACTTGAGTAATTTGTATGTTCACGTAGAAACGCACTCATGGTATCGTTCTTAAATTGTTTAATTTCGTTTTTCAATTGAGACGTTAAGTTATTCAGTCTAGTTTTATCTTGTGGGGCTCTGGTTTGTTGGCTTTTTTCCCCGCTTTTCTTTTTTCAAAAATTAGTTCCAAACAAACTTCAGATGTATTTTGCCACGCTGAGTACTGGATATCATTGGTCAGTTTTTCTACATCCAGATCTAACTGCATGATAAATAAATCAATAAGATCAGGAACCTTGTTTGGGTCGGTAGGCCAGTATGTGGGTTTAGCATTAAAATCACCACCAATGATGAATCGTTTTCCTATGTTTTTGAAAAATCCTTCATATCTATCACACTTAATATTGTGTTTCGGGGGGCTGTACAAGCTAACTACCGTAATGTTACCATTCTTTGTTTTAATATTTATTGTCGTTGCTTGTATATCTTCCGCTTCCAATTTCATTTCCTCATTATGGTTGAAATTTTCATTGATTATTACCGCACTCCTCCCCTTGCTGCATTTTCTGGATGTATAGTGTGGTAGACTTTATATCCTTTAACAATACAACTACTTATAAATGAAAAATTAGTTAAATAAACATTTTCCAGTAGACCAAATTGTGAATCTAAACCATCCTCGAATCCCCTTGAGCTCCCACAAAAAATTTCATCAAAATCGGTCCAGCCGTCTAGGAGGAGTTCAGTAACATACACACGCACACAAGAAATATATATATATATAAAGATATGACATTATAATGATTTTTTTTTTTAATTAAATATAAAACAAAGTAAATTTTTAAATGTTATAAAACAGCATAAATCTTCAACGGCAGTGAGAAGAGTCTAGATTATATATATAATCTAATCACTTCAAATTTTAGTTCGGAACATCGTATAACTTCTCGTCGATTGTGATAAATTGGGACTGGTATGGACAGAAGTCGTAAAATTTTCGAAGAAATCTCGAACAAGGGTTAGCTTGTCTCTAGACAAAGTAAAAGAAAAATAAACCGATTCCAGCTTAAAGTCAAACGAAAGATCCCTGGAGGAGCCATCAGTCTCAAAGATTTGGTATTCATAATATACTGCCTTTTTCGGCTTATAAAAAAAATACGCAAATGTTATTAGTCGGCCTGACAGACCAATACGCGGATATTAGTAGGGGTAATAAACCAATACACCACAAATAATTCGTAAATGAAATTTATTCAACCAAGTAAGGAAGAGCTAAGTCCGGGTGTAACCAGACATTTTATACTCTCGCAATTTGTAACTTGGATCAAAGCCTTGGAATCACTTTCCGATATTTGCAACACTCTACAGCGTGGGCCCTTATAACTGTCGTACTTGTTTGAAGCTTCGTTATGCTGAGCCAACTAAGTTTTAATGTTTTCCCGTTACACATTTCTATTGTCACATATATTTTTAATATACGCATAAGTATTATCAATTGGTATTCAGTTTTTGTGAACAATGTAATCAAACAGAGATCTGGTGAAAAAGTTACATTTTCAAGGGAAAACAACAAGTGAAATTGTTAAGATCCTCCAGAGCCTTGAAATTAATCGCAGATTCGTTCAACGTACTGTGGCTCGATTTAAGACAGGTGGTAGTGTTAAAATATCCAAAAAACCTGGTCGCAGTTACACGGTCAGAACTCCAAGTCTGGTGAAGATTGTACTTGAGCGAATAAGAAAAAATTGTGCAATTTCTGGAAGGAAACTGCCTAATGACCTCTGAACATTGAAAGGTATCAAAACACAACCTCTATTATGGTTTGCGGAGCCATATCTGCAAAAGGAAAACTCCCTCTCCTTTTTATTGACAAAGGCATAAAAATTAACGCAAAACATTATTTGGAGAAAGTGCTTGTTGGACACTTCTCTGCTCATGTATCCAGTCTGCAATAATCCATACTGCTTTCAACAAGATTCTGCCCCGGTTCAAAAAGCAAGAATTGTTTAGCTGTGGTGCAAAGACCATATGCCCTGTTTCATTTTAGCGGATGAATCGCCCCCTTCTTCTTCGGATTAGAATCCTTTTGATTTTTGTGTGGATACATGGTGAGGAAATTAATAAATGTAAAAAACTAAAAGCTGGACCATATTAACCGCCGTTTGCACAGAGTTTGAGACGAAATTCTTGAAGAAGTTGTGCTGCCTGTACTAGTTTCCAAAACTGTGTGAAGCTTTTAAAAGCAATGAAAGGGAACGATTTGAATTAAAACAGACATAATGCAAGTCTATTGTTTAACTAATAAATAAAACAGTTTTCATCCTAACTTTAATATACAGTTGTTATTTTTTTGCAGAAAATTAGTTACGATAGTGTTTATGGCTAACACTGTATTAATCTATTGAAAGTATTGCCGTGATTTCATCCACTTCAGGCAGGAGGATACATTAAGACTTCTTACATATTGATCGATAGATGCGGTATAGAGCGAACCGGAGGTTCGAAAATATTTATGTTAGGTATATGGGGGCTAAGAGAAGTTTTGACCCGATTTTATCCATTTTGAACACAAGTTGTGGTTTGATTTCGATCAATTTTTGGACGTAAGATGAAATACCATAAAGGCACTATTTGGGCAAAATTTTATTCTGATAACTTCATTGATGTTTGATTTGCATACTGCAAAGTGAGAGAATCAGATGGAATTTAAAAGTCTGTTATATGGGAAGTAGGCGTGATTGTCATCCGATTTCGCTCATTTTCACAGTGTCTGCTAGGAATGTTTTAGTAACCTCACACACCAAATTGGTCAAATAGTTTCTGAGATAAAGGATTTCGCCTAAGAGTAGGCGGTGCCTCTTTTACAACTGCTCTTATAAAACCTTTGCTTACCAGCATGTTTATGAAATTTGATGTTTTTAGTGGATTTATTCATTCAGTTATCTCACTTTTAGTGGTTTTCAACATAGCTGTTAAATAAGGAGTGGGCGTCGTTATTATCTGATTTTGCCCATTTTTAAAGAATTTCAAGAGTTGGTAAAATGACTTCTTTTCACCAAGATTGGTTGATATAGTTTAAGCGGCTTGGAAAATATGTACATTAAACCATTTAGGGGATGGGGCCATGCCCATTTTAAAAAATTTCTTAGCCCACAGTTGTCCCTGGCTACTTGGATCTCCTGTACTAAATTACCGTTATCTATCTTAATTCAGTGATATGGCACTTTATAGGTTTTCTTTTCATGGCGTGTTGTGGACGTGGCAGTAGTTCGATTTTGCCCATCAACAATACCAACCTTCTTATGGTACCAAGAAACATGTGTACCAAATTTCAATAAGATATCTTAATTTTTACTCAAATTATCGCTTGCACAGACGGACGGACGGACGGCCGCACAGACATACAGTCACTTGGACTTCAACTCGTCTTATCATCTTGAACTTTTATATACATAATCTTATATCAAACTCAATAAGTTGTAGGTGATACAAACAACCGTTAGGTGAAGAGAACTATTATATTGTACTCTGCAACAACATATTGGAAGAGTGTATGCTTTTTTATTTTTATTTTTAGGGAAACTTCGGATAAGTACGCGGCTCTAGTCCCGCAAAAATAAATAAGTAAAACTCAAAAGGAGTCTCGAAAATTGTTAATCTTACAACTAAAAGGAAATCACTACTGAGATAATTTTAAAATGTTGAGCAGAATGTGTAATACCACAGTAGCATCTCTGGCGGTAAGTTTACTGTTGCTGAGTTGCGGGTTAGCGAGAGCAACAGGTTCGTCCATGACTTCCCTCAAATACCAGATGAGTTCGTCCAATGAAAACGATGATGATTACTTGTCACAAAAAGGTAAGTGGACCAGTTGAGAAAAAAAGCGCCAACTAACTTTGGAACGGCACATTATATTGAAAGGGTCTCACTCTTTTTGTTCGAATCATCAATAAAATTAAATTATTTCGAATTAAAGATTGCCTATATCTTAATTCTTTATTAAAATATCGTATATATTGGCCTATATATATAGTTTAAACGCAACTGTTATTCTTATATCGGGTGCATTTGGGCTTGGGCCTGGAAAGATCTGACCTGGTAGTATTTGCAATTACTTTTGGCATTAAGCTAAATTGTACTCGAAAACACCTTTCCATGCAGTTTTGTTAAGAGAAGTCAAAATTTGATATGACAAATATGAGGTGTGATCAAAGGATAATGTGAATTTTGAATTTTTTTGAAAAGTACTTATTTATTCATCAATATCTATTTTGTCTCCTTTAAAGTAATCCCCCTCGGATATAATACAATTCTGCCAACACTTTTTTCAACCCTCGAATCACTTCTGAAATGCGCTTTCGGTATGGCTCTTTCTTCGATTCTGATTTTATCTCTCAATTGTGACAAAACGCTTTCCTTTTGGGAATAGGAAAAAGTCGCAGGGAGCCAAATCTGGTGAATAAGGTGGTTGAGGCATGATTACGGTTTTGTTTTGAACCAAAAACTCACGAATAAGCATTGATATATGAGCTGGGGCATTATCTGATGCAGAATCCCCGATTTGTTTTTCCACAATTCCGATCGTTTGAGTCGTATTGCTTCATGCAAAAGTTGCATAACTTCCTTGTAGTATTCCTTATTAGCTGAACGACCTTTTGGAAGGAACTCATGATGATCCACACCATTGTAATCAAAGAAAACAGTGAGCAAAACCTTCCATTTGATCGTACTTGGCGTGCCTTTTTCGGTTCTTTGCTCATCTGGCAGCTTCCATCGGGATGACTGAGCCATGGTTTCGACGTCATAGCCATACACCCACGTTTCGTCACCAGTTATGAATCGTTTGAGCAAACCCGGATCGTTTTGGACGTCATTCAACAACTCCTGAGCGATACTTATGCGATATTGCTTTTGCTCAAAATGTAGCAATTTCGGAACAAACTTCGCTGCCATACGTTTCATGCTCACAGCATTCCAGAAAATTGAATGGCATTAGCGGATAATATGCCAACATCCTCTGCAACTTTCCTAATAGTGATTCGACGATTTTCAAGAAAAATTTCATTGTTTCGATGTTTTCTTCGCTTGTTGCCGTGGTCGCACCTTCAGGATGCTCATCGTCACCAACAGCTTCTCGCCTTCTGTAAAGCGCTTGTACCACTTATAAACACTTTTTTGAAACAAAGTGGACTCACTGAATGCCTCAGTCAACATTTAAAGTGCTAAATGAAATTGGCTCCTAATGCGAGCTCATGATAAACATATGTGCCCGATTATAACAAAAACAAAATATCGTTAATTGAATGTACATAGCCCACGAAAAACCAATACTCACCTTTTCCTTTAAACACACCGTTTCAAGTTCAATATAATACCTATATGAAAGCTGGGATAGTTCGTGGATAGATTTTACCCTTGCTCGTAACCAAATTATAGGATATCCGGGAGTATACGTTAACTACCATTAGGTAAACCAAACGAGTATAGTTGCGCCACCTACTACGAGAGTATAAAAGTAATTAATTCTCATAAATATGTATATTACATATCATATTACCATTTCAGAAAACGTTTTGGAAAAATCCTATCATGGATTAATACGTGAAAATGAGACTTTGGTTGAAATAACACCGCTAATTAAAGTAGATGAGGAGAAAATATGCAACTTTCGAATATTAAAGAAACCATATCATGAAATACCATTCCAAGTGCGTATAATAAACATGAAAAAATTAAAACCTTTTATAAATGCGTATATTATAATTTCAGATTGAATTAGTAAACAATTTAGGGATTTTGAAGGCTCGTCGCACACTTAATTGTGAGAAACGTAAAAGTTATCATTTTGAGATTATGGCCATTTTTTGCGATGGCACACACTCGGCCACGGCCAATGTTCATATAACTGTTATTGATATTAATGAATACGCACCAACATTCCTTCAGCCCTCGTATGTAACTGAAGTTGATGAGGGACGCTTATATAAGGAAATTATACGAGTTGAGGCGACCGATAAGGATTGTACACCTTTATTTGGCGACGTTTGTAAATATGAGATACTCAACAATGACCAGCCTTTTATCATTGATAATGAGGGCTCAATCAAGAATACTGAACCATTATCACACAAAGCTTCGCATAATCACATTTTGTCGGTGGTGGCATACGATTGCGCGATGAAAGAGTCGGCTCCAATTATGGTGAGCATTAAGGTGCGTCGCGTTTGTGAAGCGAGATTTCTCGGAATACCCGAACGCATAGACTATACGGTGAGGCGAATAATATTTAAATTTGTAAAATTAGCAAATATATAGAACTAAATTTAGTATATATCTAGGCATCGACAACAGAAAGCCTTTCGCTCTTCCCAAACGCACGCCTGGAACTTTGTGACTTGTATTGTAGCAATCAGAACTTGAATATTCACACATCTGTGGCTTTGAAGGTAAGTAACAAAAAATTTAATCAAAGCTAGTAAGTAAATAAGCGGTTTGTTAAAACATAATGGGATTCTTTTTTAAATATTTATTCATTTGTATGCAGTAATGTTGTCGCCTCTAAATCGCCACTATTCGATATTATGCACTTATTCTTCCAATCGTTGAAGCACTTTTCAAACACAATTTTTGGGACAGCCTCTAGCTCTTTCAGCGATGCGCTTTTAATGTCACCTATGCTTGTAAAACTTTCTTCATTTTTGGAAATAGGAAAAAGTAAAACGGAGCCATATCTGGCAAATATCAACTATAATAATATTTTTTCAGTAGGGCTTACAAGTACCTGGCGAGGGACAACGAATATTAGGAAAACATCTTTGATAGTATAGTAGTATTTAAGTAGAATTTAACTGTTCCAGTTCATTCTATTGAATCCACTTTATCACGTTTTTAAAGAGAAGATCTTGGAGGTAGGTGCCCAGTGATTACCCCTAAAATGTTACTGATTTTCCTCTTACTTAAAAGTACCACCATCAAAGCTTCTTCAAAGTACTTTTGTGCACCCTGTTTTGATAGCGCTGCCCTGAGGTGTTCCTCTAGAGTCCCTTGCTTCAAGCAAATATTAACAGGGCTGAATGCTCTGGGGCAGCTTCGAGCAGCTTGTCTGTCCTTTCATTTCTTTCTATTCCTTTATGACTGTGTAATTTTTATCCAGTTGTCTTCTGAAAGTTCAGTTATAGAATACTTGTAAGACCTAACGCAGTGAGACTTAGTGTAGGCGCTGTGGATAGCCTTAATTGCCGCTTGGCTATCCTTTAGAAAGTTAATTGACATTCTGGTGAGAGCAGAAGCCCACTTACCTTCTGTTATGCCAACAATAGCTTAAAAATTTAATTGTAGGAATTTAGTTTAAGGCTCTGTGTATCCTTTTGATCGATCGGTAAATACATAGATTTCACTGTCGACCACAGAACCATTGGGCAATTCTATTTTACTGGGGAAGAGAAACGTTGAGTTCACCGTCCCGTATGGGTTTAATTTTCTCAGTCTACAACCCTTAATAGCAGTATAAAGATTGGGACTTTGCTGTTAAAAAAATGTTCCACGCATTTATTATATTAAAAGAGCAGCTCTCAATCAAACGTCCAATGTAATTCTATGAGATGCTTTTCACATAAAATATTTTGGTTCAATAGCTGTTAAAATTTGATTGTTTTCCATTCAATATTCTTTCAGACAAAGCATATTTCTTTTGGTTGCGATCGTGACATTAGCAACTGCTCGACAAGCCTGTCCTTAATCGACCTATTGCCTCGAAATGCTGAATGGACAAAGGACCTTAGTTACGATGAGGGTTTTGAACCTGTGTTTCATTTCGATGGATCTACTGGTGTAATCGTACCAGACGCACTTCTTACTCACCATGACTTTTCGACACGCTCTTTCAGTATAGTAACAATTTTTAGACACTCCAGCATGGCGTCAGACAATAAGCACATTAAAGAACACATCATTTGCAGCGCCGATGATCACAAAATGAATCGACATCATATGGCATTATTTGTACGCAACTGTCGACTGATATTATTGTTGCGCAAGAATTATAACGAAGGGGACTTAAATATATTCAGTCCTGCTGAGTGGCGTTGGAAAATACCGCACGTCTGCGATAACGAATGGCATCACTATGTTCTGAGTGTCAATCAATTGTCCAAAGTTGATTTATATATTGATGGTGTGTGTTTTGAAAACTCGGTCGAAGATCGTAACAACAACCCGGAAGTCATAGACGATTGGCCGTTGCATGCCGCTCATGGGGTCAACACTACTCTATCAGTGGGTGCCTGCTATCAGAGTTCTGAGAATCGTTTAAAACATGGTTTCAATGGAGATATATCTGAGATAAAAGTATCAATCAATACGATACTCTCGGCGGAAGATGTGCGCTGCGGTACCAATTGTGCAGAGCACTTGTTACCTCCTCCAGAGAATTTGTTAGAGGCTGGTTCACAGGTACAAGCCAATGCTCAAATGAATGAAATTTACATTCAAGGTCAAAGCAAAAGCAATGTTGAACTGCTACTGCAAAAAATTCAGTATGTTAACGTTAAAGATTATCCAACAATTGGCCGCCGCAATATTGAGGTCCGCACAACCATGATGTGCATTAATCAGAGCGCCACTCGTTTACCTATCATCGAGACGTACATCATGGTTAACGAGCCCAGCCAATTGGTAATGTCAGGAGGAATAGCAGACAATAGTGGAATGAACGTCGGAGAATTCAAAGACAAATTGAAGACATCCACATATACACAAAAGTATTCTTTCATAACTAGTAGACCAAGCACTGTAAACGATCAGGGGCAGCACATGCAAGAGGAAATTATTAACGAGGAAAAAGCTAAAATTATAATAAGTGGTAAGCTATCAAATATCAATTACACATGTGTAAGTACTAGTATCTCGTTTTAATACAGTGTTTAATAATTTATTAGTTAAATTGTCGTTTCTAACATTGAGAGTATGTTTATAGATGTATAGTAAGGACACTCTGGGTTATTCGGTATTTTATGCCAGAGATGTGTTACTTATAATTTGTAGATTATATTCAGTTGACCTCATTTACTTTGTTGGTACTACATTTACATAAACTTTTTAGAATGCACACAATGGTGGTGTTTAATGTTATTTGAATTTCCTACTTCATTAATGGTAAAATTTTTTTTATACATATTCAAACCATAAGTTCTGTTACAAGTTCTGGCAGTTATAAAAAATAAACTATAATACATTTTTAATAAAGTTAATTTTATTTAAGAATGCATATATTAAATGAGTGATGAACAGAATTGTATTCGAAATGGTCACATTTTGCTTTCACACAAGCCCTCAAACGATTTGGCCAATAATCAGTAGCAGCACGCACAGTTTTTATTGGTATTGACGACGCTGCTCTAACCAAAGTTTTTTTTTGAGACTCCAAATTTCTGTGGGGTATTCACCAGGCGATGTTCTCCAACTCTGATCACAAATTGTAGTGCAATGAATTCAAATCTGGACTTCCAGACGGCCAATCCTCTGCAGCTATGAAACCCGGAATATTGCTGTTAAACTACTGCTGTTTGATTTTCGCCGTATGTGTTGGAGCAGAATCTTGCTGAAAGAACCAACACTCTCCATTGAAGAGTGTATTTACCACGGCTTCTAAAACATCCTTCTGATACACTTTTGGTCCAGTTCAACCCATTTTTCACAGAAGTGAAGAAGTGTAACGCTTTTTCAGGAGACTCCTCAACAAACCATTACAGCAGCTAGATGGTGACCACATTGAACCAGGGGTTATATAACAGTATAGGTATAACAGCTTTTTACGTTTTAAGATTTTGTGGTTTTGCTTATTAAAAACTTCTTTAATAGTAAACTTTTTACATCTGTAAAAAGGATACTGTCATGGCCGTTGACCGCGTGCCACTGAAAAAGCCTCTTGCATGTTGAGCCTAATTTGCTTTAAGAGCGTTGTCTGAAGATGATCAGTTGACCGACGGTAAGCTTTCAAGGGGAGATCATTTATTCAAATTGATCTGGTCGATATATCCATTTCCCATAACATAGTTTTCTATTTCTTAAGGGATTTCTGCGACTGCGTTTGCGAATACTGTTTATTGGTTTAATTCTTTGCGTCGTCAACTGTAGACGTTTGGAAAAATAATCAATAGCGTGGGGAACAAACCTTTTGTGGAAGTGTTAACTTTTTGAGAAGCTCATAAACTCCACACTTATATAAAGCAGTCACTGCAATAATATTTGCTTTGCCGCTCCACTCCGTTTTTAATAAGCGAAAACAAACACTGAACTGATAATTATACTCGTATATGCGTAGACATTGCACACAAATTATAATTTAAAGTAAGGAAGGAATAAATTCCGGTGTAACCGAACATTACATACTCTTGCAGGATCTAGATCAAAGCAGGGGAAATACCGTCAGGTGTTGGCAAAACGTTATATTAAAATATTGCGAAAGATTTCAACATTCACTATTCGATGATATCCTGAATGGATTACAATCAAATTTGGTATCTTATTAACTTAGATCGAAGGTCAAAGACTCAATTAATTTTATAACTATGTATATTTTACTTCTTGTCAGCGAAAATTATATGAAAATTATCTGCAAATAAGATATGTCTGACATAGACTCAACCGAAGAGGCTAAATTTAATATATTGAGTTGATTTGAAAACCGTCAACCAGAGGAACGGAATTCAATTAATTAGGGATATGAGCTTTCGACCAAGGTCTAGACCAACTCCATTCATATTCAGTGCTGAACTATTAATGTCATTGTATACTTTTTAAGTTGGAAAGTGAAGATCACTAAACAGGGTATATAAGGTCTAAGCCTATTGCATTAACCTTTGACATTGCTCAGGTATACTCGTGAAGAAGTAAATTTATAAATATTTAATATAACTCATACATTGACAGACATATTCGGCATTAGGTTTGTTAGAATAACGAAAATCATTACATGTAGTATAATATAATTTCAGATATTTCCGTACAGACATCTTACATTTCCTATATACCAAATATAAGACTTTTAACCTTTCGGTTGGCAGTTGACCACTATATACGGTATAAAGCCTACCGGAAGTTTGAAAATTTCCCGATTTTATATATTTGTGGCATTACTACATACAAAATGGACTCTGAATTTCATTAAGATATCTCCATATATAAGGTGTAAAGTCATGTTTTTTCAATTTTATTGAGATAACTCGTAGTCATAAGGTGGCACTATTCGTCCTAAGTTTTATCCCGTTATATTCATTGGTGTTTGATTTTTACATTGGAAAATGAAAGAATCAGATGGAATTTTAAATTGTGTTATATAAGAAGTAGGCGTGGGTTTTGTTCGATTTTGCCCATTTTCGCACTGCGACATAGGAATATTAGAGTTATGTTACCTACCGGCGATGCCACGCTCATTGTCCAATTTTGACATCGGCTCCTAAAAATCCATTTTATATCATCTCGGGTGCAAAATTTAATGTCTCTGGCGTATTTATTTACTTAAAACCGTTATATGGGGAGTGGTTATCATCCTAAAAAGATTTGTCTTCTGTGAATTTGGTTATTATAGCTTTAGCGGCTTAGGAGATATGTACATTAAACATATTATGGGACGGGGCCACGCTCACTCGAATAACAGTCTAATAACAGTCAGTATTGTTTTTCGATTAATGGCGTATTGTGGGCGTGGCAATGGTTCGGTTACGCCCATCTACATCTTAATTTTTACTCAAGTTATTGCTTGCACGGACGGACGGATAGACAAACAGTCACTCGGAATTCAACTCGTCTCGTCATCCTGATCTTTTATATATACCATATACATACATAACTCCATATCTGTCTCGATTAGTTCTAGGTGATACAAACAACCGTTAGGTGCACAAAACTATTATGCTTGTAGCATTGTTCCTCGCTGTATGCATTGTAAACATTGTCATAGAATTTATAGCACGACTAACTTACTTATGTTAAATACGCTGCAGTCAAACTTGGTTTGGCGGAGATTCCTCTTCTAATGTTTTAAATGCATATTATTAACTGTTTATATAATATTCGGTCAGGTCTTGTTGATTCTGAAATTTAAATGTTTTTTGAAAATAACTGTATTACTACAGCGGGAGGAATACGAGTTAATACTAGCGATTTTGCCATTAGTGACATTTTTAATTAAAAAATGCAAAATTTTGGTTTATTATATCACTCATATCTGCTATTATCTAAGGAAGGGTTTAATTTCAGGTAACACAAATAACTTGGTATCTTATCCGGAAATTAAACGCGGTGTACATATTCTGGGCGATATCAACATAACTGTGGTCAACGCAAACAATAAAATCATGCCAAATATGCAAAACTTGGATTCGTGTAGTGTTATTGTGTTTCCATCGTTAAATCCGGACCATGAGGAAATTCAAGTGGACGGTGATGAATCGCTGTCTTCAACACTGGATATAAAGACCAATATAAATAAAGATGGCGTGGAAATGGTAGGCAATGATGCTATTGAAAATTATTTGGACGTTTTGAAGGCACTGTTGTATAGTAACAAAAAGCCGGCTTACTATTTAAATCGTGTTTTCAAATTAGCTTGTACACAGCTGAATTCTGAGTTTAAAAATCAAGAATTTACATTGACTTTAACGGTGTTGCATCCCAAACTTGCACCTAAGACTACAACTACAACAGCGTCAATTTTTGGTGTAACTGAACACTCACCCTATGAAATTAGTGGTGGTGCTGTAGGATCAACATCGCCTGGTAAGTTGAACTATGGGTAGATCCAAACATACAAAAAAATGGTTTTTCTTTTTATAGATAAGAGACTCTTCGCACATGCTATGATGCATTCACACGATGTACAAGAGCCCAAAGTACATGTCCATTCAATTATACATAAAGGTATATCAAAATTTCACGTGTTAATATTTACACCGAATTTTAGAGCATAACTGATATTTTACTTTATAAATAGCTGAGAGTTCACATCCGACAATGCTCATAATTTTGATTTGCGCATTTTTGGTGGTCGTATTATGCGGATTGTCGATAGCTCGTTTAAAAAACAACGGTCTTAAGTACACGGACAGGCAGCCGTGTCCAAAGGTTGATACTGCTAATTTTTCAAAATTCTGTATGTTTACAAAATGTTTTTTTTTTTCCTAAAGATTGCCGATGAAAGCTTGGTCTGGGACGATTCCGCGTTGACGATTACAATAAATCCAATGCAAACTGATGCTGTATCGGAAGATAGTTCCGACTCTGATAATTCAGAATCAGAAGATGAAGAAGGTATGCACTTTATTTGATAAATAGCATCTATAAATATTACATCTTTCTCTTTGCCTAATATAAATCTTAAAAACAAAATAAATAAATAACGCACCCATGCACTTAACAGTGAACAGTCTTTCATCATCGAATACGTACTTCAGCAGTCCTTGTACGAAATCGACGAATTTAATGAAAACTTACTCACTGAGTTTGTCGATAGAAATCTCATAGATTTTATTTCTGCAATAATAAACGGTGTAAGTTTTTCACAAACTAAGTAATATATTATATAATTAAATTCCATTACTAATATCGTACTATAAACGGTACTATAAACGTGGCGTAAATAAATTGATTTGATGCCAGAGGAACGTAATCTGTTCACAATTTTTTATAATTAAGCCTCACTCGGGAAGTATATGATGCGCGCTGTTGCATGGCTTACGGCTTGCGTCGGTATATTATCCGACAAAGAGCTTACAAGTTTTAAGACGGCTTCGAAGAGTTCATGAGAAGCTGGTACTAAAAACCAGGCACGGTTTAAATTAAAAATAACGAGCTTGTTTACGTTGGTTCCTTGTTTTTAGGGCAAAAATTTAAACTTCTCGAGCCATTTGCAAAATAAAAAAATCAACTTGGAGGATATAATGAATTATATATACAATATAAAAAAATATATAAGATATTTAGCAAAATTAAGTGAATATATGAATTTGTTCGAGCAAACAATTAGCTGGACCAATATTGCGACACCGTTGTTGTTCTTCAGATACTCAGCTGATAACATTCTTATACAGCAACATTTTTGTGTCGAATATGATGCCTTGCTATACTGCCGCAGTGAAACTCGAACATCCCCTATGCTATTAAATCAAGATTTTAAAATGGGTGAAATCGACAAATTACCCCGGTTCCTATATAGATACTATGGGTGTATGCATTAATTCGTGCGGTTTTATAAGAGAGGGCTCTACTAGTATTATTTCGCGTCGTATTCATCTGTGGCTATATTCATTCAAAGGTACTGCCATTTCGGGTCGTTTTCAATAGATATAAATTGTTTGAGCGTGAACAACAATTTGTTTCATTCATTTGAAAATGTCGAAATTTGTACCAGATAAAGTGTTTTTGCGGGGAGTTCTTCTTCATTATTTTAACATGAAGAAAAGTGCTGCCGAAAGCCATCGTATTTTACTGGACGTTTATGGTGACCATGCTTTAGCCGAACGAACGTGCCAAAAGTGGTTTGCACGGTTTAAAAGTGGCAATTTCGACTTAGACGACGGAGAACGACCCGGACAGCCAAACAAACTTCAAGACGAAGAATTGGAGACATTGCTCGACGCAGATGCATGCCAGACGCAAGAAACACTTGCAAAAGTATTAGGAAACTTGGAAATTGGGTGCCTTATGAATTAAAGCCAAGAGACGTCGAACGTCGACCACCAAAAGAAGTCGTTTTTGCATCGCATTGTCACTGGCGATGAAAAATGGATTCATTATGATAACCCAAAGCGCAAGAAATCGTATGTGAAGCCCGGCCAACCATCAACATCCACGGCAAAGCCGAATATCCATGCTGCTAAGGTTATGCTATGTATTTGGTGGGACCACAAGGGTGTACTCTATTATGAGCTATTGAAATCGGGTCAGACGATCAATGGGGACCTCTACCGAAAACAATTGATTCGTTTGAAAAAGGCCATCGCGGAAAAACGACCAGAATATGCGACCAGACACGAATCAATAATTTTTCATCATGACAACGCTCGGCCACATGTTGCAAGGCCAGTTAAAAACTATTTGGAAAACTGTGGGTGGGAAGTTCTACCTCACCCGCCTTATAGCCCAGACATAGCACCTTCCGATTACCACTTGTTCAGATCAATGCAGAATGCCCTCACCGGAGTACGCTTCTCTTCAGAACAGGGTATCAGAAATTGGATTGATTCTTTCTTGACCTCCAAGCCGGAGAAGTTCTTTTGGGATGGGATCCACAAACTGCCAGAAAGATGGGCAAACATCGTAGCTTCCTATGAGCAATACTTTGAACATTAAATGTATAACAATTTTTCACAAGAAAGTCTTAATTTTCGTAAAAAACCGCACGAATTAATGCATACACCCATACATGTAATAATTTTTAGCATTAGCGTTGAGTATGAACGAAATCAGTCTAGACCTTGATCTCAACCGCTTACCTCTAATACAATATATGTAACGATTTACGCACCTCTTAATGACTTTTCCCTCACATGCCTAATTTATTATATTTTCTTCCTTTGGTTGAGTTCATATCTCTATGGAAGAAGACTTAACAAAATTAACCGAAAATATTTCGTCGTGCGGTAGTAAAAATTATGGGCTTGGTACTCACTCACAGCAGTTGTTGGTACATTAATTTTAATTTAAATATCTCCGTCACAAAGAAAAATGGAGTAGTGAAACGAAGTGAGTGTATATAATAAAGAACATAGTGCTTGTATCGAAAACTTTTTCATTTGAGCTGTCATACAAACTGAACCATCAGCATCCAATATTTGTATGAAAACTTCTTACTTTGTGAAGGGTATAGTAGCTTCGGTTCAACCGAAGTTAGTGTTTTACTTGTATTTATTTTAGAATTTATAAATAAAATATATTTATAACAAGCTTTTCTTAACTTTTTTCAGTGGTAAAAGGTCGGGTTTCAAATGTCAGCCAGTTGGAATGGGATAATTCAAACATGTTTACCTCGGCTTATAACTAAAACTTAAATTACTTTTTGTGTAACGTTCGAATGCCATAAAAGCTTATGCATATAAATAACTTTAGGTATTAAACAAAAGCAAATGTAAAGATAAAAAATGGCAAAGAAAACCACAATGATAATTTTGTAGACTACATCCGGTAAAAAAGAATGCTGTTCAACGAAGTCATTGTCACAGCGTACGTTGTAAACATTGCAAACACCTACACATTAAAATAATTGTATTTGATATATACATATATTAATTACTTATCATGTAAAAGCTGCACAGGAAATAAAATAACAGAGTTAGAGAGAGAATAAAGGTTAAAAATTTACTCGTATTTGAAGTGTATTAATTTAAACATACAATATATATATAAATGAGATTATGTATGTACGAGTGTAAAAGTAGTGTAATACAAATTAATAAACAAAGAAAGAAACACAAGTATTGCTTCATGATGATTATGTAAGAAAATTTTTTGTTTCATTTAAAATAAAGGTCTAGTTAAACATCTTGACTTTTCAAATAAACAGTGGTTTCGGCAATAACATTTTTATTCTATATGCTATGGGCATGCCAACTAGAAATACAAATGAGATAAAAAAAAAACATATACGTGAATATCATAAACACTTAAATGCTAATACACAAACAAGAAAACGATAAATCGATGCCGTCATCATATAGCCAAAAAGGCCACTGTAGTTATCCCAATATACATATAAATTAATATTATAGCAAAGCTATATAATATAAGGCAGAGTTGTATGTATATTTCGTATGTATTTCCAAACATATAAGCTCATACATATTTATGTATATGCTAATATAATATTCGATGTACTACTGAGCCTAATGAGTGCATATGAATAAATAAATTCAAATTTAATCTATGTATGTATGTATGTATAAAAATTATGTGCAATATATGTATTCGGGCTTGAACATACGTGCACATATTTCATACGACTGTTTATGTCGAATAGACCACATTGATGAAACTGCAACTGACATACGAGACAAAATCTCCCAAGTATACCCACATTTTTTCGATGGTCGAGCTTTTCTCATACAATAAAAGTTTTTTGGCTCTAAACGGTAAATTAAAAATTTGAAAAATTTCGAGAGTTATTGAGTTATTCATATTTTTCTGCACAATCTTGGAAAATATTTATTTTCTTTTAACAGACCGAACCGATTTCGTTTATATACAGAACGATTATGAGTGAAAATGTCCTCTTTCGTTTGATATTACTAATTTTCGCAGAAAACAAAGTTTGTAAAAAATATAAACCATTTTCTTAAACAAATCAATTAAATTCAACTTCTCTATCGCTTTAGAAAATTTGTTTCATGACGTATTATTCCTTATTTAATAACCATACGCAAAAAGAAAAACATTAAAGCTTTCACTTGATCAAAAGTTATCCGTGTTTTCCTTTTGCCGGTTTGATTCACGTTGCATGATATTGCACTAAGCTCAGTTTTCTTGCAAACTTTCGTTGCCCATTGATATCACAGTTTTGGTGAAGTATTTCGTTTTTGTTGTTAACTGGACCGGTAGGCATGTTTTTACGGTACCGTCGATTCCTTGCCATTTAGCCTCGACACCAAAATCCATTAAAAAGATAATTGAATTTATTAATTTTGTATTTGTTTTTATATTGGGAAGCAGCGCCGTCCGAAAAATACGCTACTTTTTTAGTATTTTCCGAACGTAACTTCACTTTCAAACTACCAATGCATATGTTCTGAAACGATTACGGAATTATTGTAATGTTTATACTCTCGCAACCTGTTGCTACAGGGTATAATAGTTTTGTTCACCTAACGGTTGTTTGTATCACATAAAACTAATCGAGTTAGATATAGGGTTATATATAATATATATAAATGATCAGGATGAAGAGACGAGTTGAAATCCGGGTGACTGTCTGTCCGTCCGTGCAAGCTGTAACTTGAGTAAAAATTGAGATATCTTTATGAAACTTGGTAGACATGTTTCTTGGTACCGTGAGACGGTTGGTATTGCAGATGGACGTAATCGGACCACTGCCACGCCCACAAACCGCCATTATTCAAAAACAAATAAATTGCCATAACTAAGCTCCGCAATAAGATACAAGACTGTTATTTGGTACACAGGATCACATTAGGGTAGGGCATCTGCAGTTAAAACTTTTTTTAAAAAGTGGGCGTGGTCCCGCCTCTAATAGGTTTAATGTGCATATCTCCTAAACCGCTAATGCTATAATAACAAAATTCACAAGAAGCAAATGTTTTTAGCACTTCTATTGACGGTGTGAAAATAGTTGAAATCGGGTGGCAACTCCGCCCACTCCCCATATAACGGTACTGTTAAAAACTACTTAAAGCGCGATAAATCAAGCACTAAACACGCCAGAGACATTAAATTTTATCTCTGGGATGGTATGAGATGACTTTATAGGAACCACGTTCAAAATTAGACAGTGGGCGTGGCACAGCCTACTTTTAGGTGAAAACCCATATCTTGAGATTTGCTTAACCAATTTCAACAAAATTCGGTTTTTAAATTTCTATATTATAGTGCGAAAATATGCGAAATCGGACTACAACCACGCCTATTTCCAATATAACACCATTTTCAATTCCATCTGATTCTTTCACTTCCCATTATGCATATCAAGCAACAATGATTATATCGGGGTAAAACTTTGCTTGAATAATACGTTTAAAGTATGCCACCTTGTGACCAAAAATTGTCTAAACCGAACCGACACTGTTCAAGCCCCTAAGTACTAAATATGTGGACCCCAGTGCATATAGTTGACCTTCTACCGAAAATATCAGTCAATCCACAAAGAAATCTCAAACGGGTGTACCATTTGACTTTGCGAGAGTATAAAATGTTCGGTTACATCCGTACGTAGCTCTTCCTTACTTGTTATACTCTCGCAACCTGTTGCTACAGAGTATAATAGTTTTGTTCACCTAACGGTTGTTTGTATCACCTAAAACTAATCGAGTTAGATATAGGGTTATATATATATAAATGATCAGGATGAAGAGACGAGTTGAAATCCGGGTGACTGTCTGTCCGTCCGTCCGTCCGTGCAAGCTCTAACTTGAGTAAAAATTGAGATATCTTTATGAAACTTGGTAGACATGTTTCTTGGTACCGTGAGACGGTTGGTATTGCAGATGGGCGTAATCGGACCACTGCCACGCCCACAAAAGGCCATTAATCAAAAACAAATAACTTGCCATAACTAAGCTCCGCAATAAGATACAAGACTGTTATTTGGTACACAGGATCACATTAGGGAGGGGCATCTGCAGTTAAAACTTTTTTTTAAAAAGTGGGCGTGGTTCCGCCTCTAATAGGTTTAATGTGCATATCTCCTAAACCGCTAATGCTATAATAACAAAATTCACTAGAAGCAAATGTTTTTAGCACTTCTATTGACGGTGTGAAAATAGTTGAAATCGGGTGGCAACTCCGCCCACTCCCCATATAACGGTACTGTTAAAAACTACTTAAAGCGCGATAAATCAAGCACTAAACACGCCAGAGACATTAAATTTTAACCCTGAGATGGTATAAATTGGCTTTATAGGAACCGCTTTCAAAATTAGTCAGTGGGCGTAGCACAGCCCACTTTTAGGTGAAAACCCATATCTTGAGATCTGCTCAACCGATTTCATCCAAATTCGGTGCATAATGTTCTTTTCATGTTTCTATGTTGCAGTTATTTTTAAATTTCTATATTATAGTGCGAAAATGGGCGAAATCGGACTACAACCACGCTTACTTCCCATGTAACACCATTTTCAATTCCATCTGATTCTTTCACTTTCCACTATGCAAATCAGGTAACAATGATATATCGGGGTAAAACTTTGCGTGAATAATGCAATTAAAGTGTGCCACCTTGCGGCCAAAAATTGTCTAAATCGAACCAAAACTGTTCAAACCCCTAAGTACTAAATATGTGGACCCCAGTGCCTAGAGTTGACCTTCTACCGAAAATATCAGTCAATCCACAAAGAAATCTCAAACGAGTATACCATTTGACTTTGCGAGAGTATAAAATGTTCGGTTACATCCGAACTTTGCCCTTCCTTACTTGTTTTTATTACATTTTGGTCTGTAAACAAAAAAAAAACGTCGCTTACACATTAGTCCAATGTTGAGACTGGACATGAACTTGGCAGGTATAACCTTCTGAAAAACCCAAAGTAATAATAAACTCTTCGTCGCCTACTACATATTTCATCTGAACAAAATGAGCAATTTGGCAGGTGGCTATATGTTAAAATTATGTTTAACAACTGCCGGCATGTCACCAACAAGAAGGTCTAGAAATTGTTCAATTGGTAGATAATCTATTTTATTAAACAAACGCACCTGAAAAAATAAAATATTCTAACATATTTTATAAATTTATATTAATATTTCATAATATGTCTATATAGATATGTATATTTATTTATTTAAAATTACTTGACCATCAATTTTTTTTTAATTACTTATTTTTCATTGAATTATTTATAAATTTATTGAATCATAAACATTTTATAAATAATAAGTAAATAAATACATATGTAAGTAAATAAATATATTTTGATTGCAAATATGAAGAATACTGTAATTCCGTTAAATTTTGAACAGATCTGTCTGTTCTTTACTATTCTTGAAACTGTATTTGTGTTACTCCAATGTTCGCAAGAAAGAGTTTCAATTTATTATAAATAGTATTTAGTGTAGGGCAGTTGTCACAAGTTGAAAGAAAACAGTCAGAGTTAACAGTTTCGCAAAGCATATCTTGGAAAACATGACGATATTTAGTATTGAAAGTGAAACTTTTCTTTTTTAATTCTAGTTTAATCGCAACGAATTTCAGTTTCATGTTTTCGTGTGACTTACACACGCATATATTGCACGTACCCGATTATCCCATCACTAGCTAGCGAAGTTTCTGCCGGAAAACTGAGAGAGCTTATAGTTTCTGCTAGTGAAATATCAACTAGCAGAAAAAAGCTACTGCCATATAAAGAAACAGCTGTTAAAACACTTGTGTAAACAAGCAAGATTTGACGAATATGCTTTAACTTTGTTTAATTTAATAGTTTCGAATTGTAAAAATAAAAACCCCATTGATTAATTTAAGTGTTAATTTGATGTTATTATTAAAAATAACATTTTGATATTGATTTGATATTCTGCTATGTAGTTCTCCGTGTCTTTACTTTTTCGTTATTTCGCCCTTTGTGAGAGTAACTTCGTAATTCGCTCAGTGTTGTTCTTTTTGATAGCTAGCAGCTAAGAAATAAACTAACACTCACGTGGTCGCTGTCACTTTCGGTGGATTCTTCAATTATTTTTGCGGAAATATCGTTTTTTATATTTTTAGGTCGCTACGATGCTGACACTGGGGGCTCGATTCATTTGTACTTGACATGACCTGCGCATAAATTGTCTCCATGAAATTTTCAAATTTCACATTCCCATTCACACTAACTAAAGTAGTATATATTGTGATTTTTCTTATCCACAAGAGAACAACACGAATAACTTTTTAATATAATATGTTGAAGTTTTCATGGTTTTCTTTTGTTTTTTGTTTAAGAAAATTGTTTTTACTTGTTACAAACATTGTTTTCTGTAAAATTAGTAATATCAAATGAAAGAGAGTTTTCACTCATAATCATAAAAGCGAAATCGAATCGGTCTGTTAAGAGAAAAATATTAATGACAAAAACTCTTGAAATTTTTCAGATTGCGTAAAATCATCAAAGTTGTTCTTTTTATACTCTCGCAACCTGTTGCTACAGAGTATAATAGTTTTGTTCACCTAACGGTTGTTTGTATCACCTAAAACTAATCGAGTTAGATATAGGGTTATATATATATAAATGATCAGGATGAAGAGACGAGTTGAAATCCGGGTGACTGTCCGTCCGTCTGTCCGTCTGTCCGTCCGTCCGTGCAAGCTCTAACTTGAGTAAAAATTGAGATATCTTTATGAAACTTGGTAGACATGTTTCATGGTACCGTGAGACGGTTGGTATTGCAGATGGGCGTAATCGGACCACTGCCACGCCCACAAAACGCCATTAATCAAAAACAAATAACTTGCCATAACTAAGCTCCGCAATAAGATACAAGACTGTTATTTGGTACACAGGATCACATTAGGGAGGGGCATCTGCAGTTAAAATTTTTTTTACAAAAGTGGGCGTGGTCCCGCCTCTAATAGGTTTAATGTGCATATCTCCTAAACCGCTAATGCTATAATAACAAAATTCACTGGAAGCAAATATTTTTAGCACTTCTATTGACGGTGTGAAAATAGTTGAAATCGGGTGGCAACTCCGCCCACTCCCCATATAACGGTACTGTTAAAAACTACTAAAAGCGTGATAAATCAAGCACTAAACACGCCAGAGTCATTAAATTTTATCTCTGGGATGGTATGAGATGACTTTATAGGAACCGCGTTCAAAATTAGACAGTGGGCGTGGCACAGCCCACTTTTAGGTGAAAACCCATATCTTGAGATCCGCTTAACCGATTTCAACCAAATTCGGTGCGTAACGTTCTTTTCATGCTTCTATGTCATAGTGCGAAAATGGGCGAAATCGGATTACAACCTTTTTTAAAAAAGTGGGCGTGGTCCCGCCTCTAATAGGTTTAATGTGCATATCTCCTAAGCCGCTTATGCTATAATAACAAAATTCACTAGAAGCAAATGTTTTTAGCACTTCTATTGACGGTGTGAAAATAGTTGAAATCGGGTGGCAACTCCGCCCACTCCCCATATAACGGTACTGTTAAAAACTACTAAAAGCGCGATAAATCAAGCACTAAACACGCCAGAGTCATTAAATTTTATCTCTGGGATGGTATGAGATGACTTTATAGGAACCGCGTTCAAAATTAGACAGTGGGCGTGGCACAGCCCACTTTTAGGTGAAAACCCATATCTTGAGATCTGCTTACCCGATTTCAACCGAGTTCGGTGCATAACGTTCTTTTTATGTTTCTATGTCACAGTGCAAAAATGGGCGAAATCGGACTACAACCACGCCTACTGTCCATATAACACCATTTTAAATTCCATCTGATTATTTCACTTTCCACTATGCAAATCAGGCAACAATGACTGTGTCGGGATAAAACTTTGCGTGAATAATGCGATTAAAGTATGCCACCTTGTGGCTAAAAATTGTCTAAATCGAACCAAAACTGTTTAAGCCCCTAAGTACTAAATATGTGGACCCCAGTGCCTATAGTTGACCTTCTACCGAAAATATCAGCCAATCCACAAAGAAATCTCAAACGAGTATACTATTTGACTTTGCGAGAGTATAAAATGTTCGGTTACATCCGAACTTAGCCCTTCCTTACTTGTTATTTATTGTTTACAACCAGAAAACTTTTATTGTACGAGAAAAGCTCGACCATCGAAAAAATGCGAGTACACTTGGGAGATTTTGCTCATAAGCTACGCATACTTCCAATGCCCTTTTAACTGCATTTAAGTACCATTAGGTACTTACACAAAGAGCTCAGCGTGTTGTTGGATATTTGCTTTCTACATTTTTTTTTTGCATAAAATCTACTAATATGTATACATATGTTAGAAATATAAATTACACTCCTCCATGTAGACATATGTACAGTGCTGAGCAATGCTTTAACACCCCACAGTGATTCATCCTAAAATGACGCCGGAAACAAAAATTAACAACGATTTTACGGATTCCATTTTTGTTTTTCTATTAATTGTAGTCTTAATATTATTAAAATCTAAACATGGTAATTTAATAACAATTCAATATGTAATAACGTAACAAAAGCTGAATGTTACAGTTTTCCACTCGAAGTAATATTAAGACATTATACTCTAAAAAATTATAAAATTAATGATTGGTCCAAAAACCCTTAGCTTTTTTTAAAATGTTCAACCGGTTGAAATGGTCAGATACTGCTCCTTACGCATGATTCCGTCAATGCGTACCAGATGACCTATGTATACCGATGATACACCCCCAAACCATGTTTGACCCGCCTTCAACTCTAACTCTATTACACGAGTGGAAATAAAAGTGTCTTTAACGTGTCACAGATTTGCTCGTCACTGTATGTACATGAAGGAGGTCACATTTTATAAACATGTTTCTACTGTTATGTATACCCAGGAAAAAAAAGTGAAATTATTATCATAAGTATGGTAATACTATTAAAGATTTTGTAGTCAAAGCTAAATATTTGCTGAATTATATAAAAGTTTGTAAATAACATTATATTGCTATTACGTACGTACAATGTTATTATTATCAGCATATACGCTAGAACGCTCAAAAGGGTATATTAGAGGCGAACTACTAATTTAATAATTGTTCTAAAATATTGTAAAAAAAAAAACAAATTTGCCCTAGATATTTTGTAAATCTATTTTTAAAAAAGTTTCCGAAAAAGTTGTTTCTTACAATAACTTTGACTGACATATACATATACTAAAGTCTGGATTAAAATTTGAGGTTAATATAAAAATTCTGATTTTTCACCACTTTCTATCATAATCTTTTTCACGTTCTTTTGGCTTAAGCTGAAATGGCATAACACAATGCGCAGACATGCTCGTCTCGAAATTTCTATATACTTTCATATATGAACACAACTTAGCTTACACTGTTTTTATGTGTTTGCATTATATAATATTAGTTCAACGTATGTGTATACGTACGTGTATATGTTGATCGAATTTTCGATATTTTAAGTAAACATTAAATGTATGGTATTTTTATATGCTTTATACTAGGCAAGGGCGGATCCAGAATTTCTTTCTGAGGGGTTATTCTTCCATCATATTTTTAATGCTGATGTTACTTCATACATTCTTCTGAATTCGAATTAAAATCTCCGATTTAAGGGAGTGGTTTTATTTAATAAATAAATAATACGGAATTTAATGTACTTTTATAATCAGTGATTCGTAGCCGATCTCCAGGAAGACCTCCGAGATAAAGTGTATTGCGGTGAGGAAGATTTTTCTGCTTAAAATTATCTCAAATCCAAAAACTACAAAGTTTTTTATTACCATAGCTAAGCACACGTAACGATCGGAGCACTAGCCTAAATTTTGATTTTTGACGAAATGGCATCTTCCCAAAAAAGGAAGTAGATTTTTTTGAAAAAAGTTACATCAGGATGACTTATAAAATCGAAATAATTATCAAAATCTTATTTCTTCGATAATTACCTTACAAATATATCTAAGAAGATTGTGTGAAAATTTCAAGTCGATCGGTCCTGCTGTTTCGGGAAAATTTTCTTCACCGACTGAGAAAACAGCGTCTCGACAAAAACGCGTCTAAAGTTTTGGGCGTCTATTTCACAAAGTAAAAATATTCTAAAAAAACGCTCATGTCACTGACATTATTTGCCAGTTCGACTTCAAATTATCGCATAATGTTTTCAAATATATGAAATAAACAAGAAAAAGCGTTAACTTCGGTTGCACCGAAGCTATGTACAATACCTACACTTCACAAATACAAAAGATTCCTTATGCGAACTTAATTTTTAGTCGTTCAGTTTGTACGGCAGTTATATGCTATAGTGACTCGATCTGAATAATATTTTCGGAGATTGCACCGTTCTATTGGGCAATAGTCTTGAATAAATCTCGTCAAAGAAAAACGTTTTTCATACCTGTACTTTATTCTGGTCATTCAGTTTATATGGCAGCTATATGCTATAGTGGTCCGATATCGACGGTTCCAACAAATGAGTAGATTCTAGGTGATAAAAGGATATTTGCAAGAATTCAAATTTAAAAAACTCAGAGACTAGTTCGCGTATAAACAGACCGGCGGACATGGCTAAATCGACTCGGCTCGTCATGCAAATCCTTCATATGTATTGGGTTGACTTTTAAGTAATTGCGGATTTTGTTTTTTAAATCAAAGACAATTTTTTCATGGAACTAAATAACTTTATTCTGTAATGTATTGCCCATTTTGATCAATGACCTTTTGTCATCTTTCAGGCAGCATCATAATCCCACGTTCATAAAACTTCTGGTATTTATTAGCAAAAAACTGAATCAGGTACGATTTGACATCATCATCATTATTGAAATTTTTGCCGATTGACCAAAGATGTGTGTGGCCTTACATTGTCATGATGGAATATAACACCTTTTCGATTTATCAATACGGGCCGCTTTTCTTCAACTGCATTGTTTAATTTGGTTAGTTGTTCAATGTAGACAACAGAATTGATCGTTCGGTTGAGTGGTAAGAGCTCAAAGTAGACAATTCCTTTATAATCCCACCAAACTGATAACAAAACCTTCTTTTGATGAATACCAGTTTTTGATGTTGTTTGAGCTGGTTCACCTGGCCTACTCCACGATCTTTTCCGCTCGATATTGTTGTAAACAACCCATTTTTCATCGCCAGTTATCATTTGTTTTAAAAATTGATAATTTTCATTACGTTTCTTTAGGAAATCGCAGCTGTTAATGCGTTGCGTAAAATGCGTTTCTTTCAGTTCGTGAAGAACCCATGTATCGAGTTTTTGAACATAGCCAAGTTGATTCAAGAGATTTTCAATGCATGTATGTGATACCTTCAGCTTCTCTGCAATCTCACGTGTTGTACTGTGATGATTCGAATCGATTATTGCTTTGATTAGGTCGTCATCAACTTCAACTGGACGACCAGAGCGTTTTTCATCTTTAAGTGAAAAATCACCAGAACGAAATTTGGCAAACTAATTTTGACACTGCCGTTCTTTTATGGCTTCGTCGCCATAAACAGCACATAACTTTTTGTGAGCTTGCGATGCGTTTTTCCCTTTGCGAAAATAAAAAAGCAAAATATGACGAAAATGTTCCTTTTGATCTTTCATTTTTCAACGAACGCCAAACGAAAACTACGCAACCGATCTAAAACCTTTTTTTACAACTATCAAATAACAAAATGTGTTTTACATTTGGACTACGCCAGCAAACCTAAAAATTCAACTGAAGCCATCTATGAGTGAAATCCGCTTACTTAGTTGCCAACCAATCTATCCTATATATTTTATAGGATCTCCGACGTTTTCTTCTAAGTGTTACAAACTTTGTGGCAAACTGGAATATGACCAAAAACAAAGATTTTTTAAATTCGCAAGTGGATATAACCCCTTAACTCTTTGCAACATGCTACAGTAATTGGAAATGAGACGAGACAACTGAACGGAACATTATAAAGAAAATTTTTTCGATAACACAAAGAACTTTGAACGATTTTCTTATGAATGGACAAATTGTTCTAATTTTGTATAGTACACATCATAAATAATACTGGGAAACAGAAGTTTTGTTTTACGACGTTTTTCACCCGATTTTGTATGATTTTGCAACGTTGATTCCAAATCTGTAGTCCGTTTTTCTCTAGCAGCTCTAGTTTTCGAAATAATATAATTAAAAAATGTATTTCTCTTACTTAACATGAAAAAACTTTCTTCTATGTGCTTTTCTTGCATTAGTAGAAACTTCATTACTGCTCCAGCAGTAATCAGAAATCATATTTGCATTCCAACGACTCTGGTATCGCTTTTCAATAGTACAAATATCCTGATGAAATCGTTCTTCTTGTTCTTCGCTTAAGTCGCCTAAATTTTTTGGGAAGCGGTCTAAATAACTGCACCATGAGCTTTTATTTCCTAAGAAATTTTGCACAATCAAAATAAATTCAATCCATGCAGATTTATCCTTATATATGTAATACAATCAGTAAAATGTTGGTTCTTTATTAGTTCCCTGATTAGAGGACCGTCAAAAATATCTGTGTTCAATTTCGGAAGTATTTAAATATATATATTGATATATTTAAAACATTCCCCATCTTTGTTTAGAGCTTTTACAAACTGTTTTATCAGACCTAACTTTATATAAAGAGCAGGTAATATAAGTGTTTAGTAAGCCTTGTAATGGCTTCCCAAAGTAATTCAATTCGTAATTTTTTATGGAATCAGACGCTTTTAAACGGCATTTTTTAAACATATAGTTACCACCAACAGCTAAAACACCAAAAACTATTCGGATCATTTGAACAAGCTCTTCATAATGTGGACATAGCGGTTTATTTATTAAATTTAGTAATTTTTTACCCTAAAAAGGACCTGTATCACTAAAACTAGAGGTGCTAGAAAGAAACTGATTTGAAATCAGCAACGTCAAATTAATAAAGAGCAGTTCAGAAACTTCATAAAACAAAAAAAGTTTAATTTTGTTAACCAGTGTAATTTACTTTTTATAAAATATTTGGGAACCGAATCGGGAAAAATCATTCATTTGAAATAATTTAACTACCATAAAAGAATAGTTCCAAGAAAATCATCAGAAATGTTGTAATTAAAACTTAATTTAAAATTTTATTAACCATATTAAAAGGAAATTTTTGAGAATTAAAGCACTCAGCAGGCAGACGTGTCAAAAATATTTGTAAAGGTTAAGTATAATCTCAAAACAAGTTTGATAGCAACTGGTATAAGTCTCGGAATAAGAATATGGAAACATACTTGTAGTTCTCAACGAAACTAATTTTTATTTAGGCGTATGCACTTTTCTTAAAATTAAAAAAATTTCATCAACTTCTTTAAAAATGTGGAAGGAAGCCACTATATTGAGGTAAATTAGGTTGAAGAAAAGTGAATATAAAAATATTTTATTGTGTTTCTGTGGTTGGAAATGATTTCACGCAGTGTAAACCAAAAAGCTGCCGTTTCAACATAAAGCAAGTTTTTACATAAAGAATCTTTATTATTATTTTGCCACTTTCTCGTGGCATTTTTGTATTCTTAATTTTTCACTACCAGCTTGTGAAGTGTAGAAATATTACACAATATGACATACAACGATTAAGCGGTGCTCACAAGTGTCGTATTTTTTAAGACTATTGAAATACGACATAAGCCAAAGCTTGTGAATTGCCTAATCATATTTTCTGACAAAACTGAAAATGTAAGGGTATACACAAAGAATATACATAGTAAAGTTTAGCAGGCTTTCTCTTCTGTTTAGGGTTGTGTCTATTTTGCTGCATATTTTGAACGATGCGATGACGAAGGAACTCTATAAGATATTTTAAACATTAATTAAGCAAAACCGCGCCTAATTAAGCCTCAAAGCCTTTGCTTTGCAAGACCTGGTATGACTGATACTCGTATACTAAACTTAAGTTAAAATTAGCTTTTCGGCACATACATAGCTATATATTTGTTATACCCAGAACAGGGTATATTAAGTTTGCCACAAAGTTTTATATTTTACTTGTAGTTAAGATGCTCGTGCATTTTTTAGTTTTTTAAGTTGGTGATGTATGCACCTACACCACCTATATTAATGTGAAAAAAGAAGACTGAAAATATTTATTTCTGTAGTTGTTATTATTCAGCTGAAGAGAATTAACCATTAATGTATAATATTATATCTAAGCGGAGATGCTTTTGATTTCTTTAGTTTTTATACTCTCGCAACCTGTTGCTACAGAGTATAATAGTTTTGTTCACCTAACGGTTGTTTGTATCACTTAAAACTAATCGAGTTAGATTTAGGGTTATATATATATAAATGATCAGGATGAAGAGACGAGTTGAAATCCGGGTGACTGTCTGTCCGTCCGTCCGTGCAAGCTGTAACTCGATTTCAACCAAATTCGGTGCATAACGTTCTTTTCATATTTCTATGTCATAGTGCTAAAATGGGCGAAATCGGACTACAACCACGCCTATTTCCCATATAACACCATTTTCAATTCCATCTGATTCTGTCACTTTCCACTATGCATATCAAGCAACAATGATTGTATCGGGGTAAAACTTTGCGTGAATAATGCGTTTGAAGTATGCCACCTTGTGACCAAAAATTGTCTAAATCGAGTCAAAACTGTTCAAGCCCCTAGGTAATGAATATGTGGACCCCAGTGCCTATAGCTGACTTTTTACCGAAAATATCGGTCAACATAGAACTAGGCGGCAAGATCCACAAAGAAATCTAAAACGAGTATACCATTTGACTTTGCGAGAGTATAAAATGTTCGGTTACATCCGAACTTAGCCCTTGTTTTAATTTAGAATTGGAAGGATATAGTCTCATCCAGATCTCTTTTCCTGAAAAGATTTTAGCAGGAATTTGTAACAGGATAGAATATTTGCATAAAGGTGTTTGCAAATGTTGCTGAACTAAGATAACGATTTTGTGGCACGATTGTCGTTAATTCGCACGTACGTGCATTATCGTGCTAATTTCAATGAGTTGTGTATAAAAGGCGAAATTAATTTAGTTTAAATTTGGTTCATGTCCGTATATATATGGATTTCAATAAAATTTTAGTGCTGAATATTAGTATAAACCCATGGTTATTAATATACCAACATCGCAAAGTCCACATGCAAATTCATATGCAACATGCCTTGACGCGGTCATGAATATCCGTGCAGACTATTTCTATATTGCAATAGAGTAAAAACACGTCAAGTGGACCCCCCATTTTCCACTTGATCATCGAATTTTTCATAAAGTAGTCATCATGAGCAAGTAATCCCCCGCTCAGTTTTTTAAAATTTTAATTTTAACAACAATTTTTTTTTTAATTGAAAATTTTTACTACTTTTAGTTAAAAAATTAATAAATAGAAAACTATTGGTGATTTTTTCATGAAATTTTCAGGAGTTATAGTTTAAACTTTTACTTTGAAAAAATATGTATGAATTTAAATAATTTTTTTTTTTTTTCAAATTGTTAATTAACTTTTAAGTTAAAAAATGAAAATATAATGGATTTTTAATACTTAAAGAATAGGACATTCCAGTTAAAAATTTGGCCTTGAAATATTAATAACGGGTATTCAATACATTCTGGTGGATTAGGGAATTCCCGTCTTAAGTATTTCTTTGAAACTATTAAGCGGGTAGGTATTATGCATATTGTTCTACCACATTCATGCTAATTCACTGCAAGCAAAATGTGAGACCATCATCCCAACATATGTACAAATGAAATATGCAACACACTCTAAGTGTTGCATTGCCGAACCGCTATACCTGCAGCGCTATACCGGCAGCGCTGACCGCCCGTTATAAAAATTTTTTTTTGCTTAATCTAATCGCGATCAGTCAAATTTTTTTGCGGATTTCGTTACTTTAATGTTTATTGCAAAATACTAAAAAAGAAATTTTTAATTTTTTGAGGGAGAAGTCATTAAAATTTTCATTTCTTAACTTAAAAGTTAATTAACAATTTAAAAAAAAAAAAATTATTTAAATTCATACATATTTTTTCAAAGTAAAAGTTTTGAACTATAACTCCTGAAAATTTCATTAAAAAATCACCAATAGTTTTCTAGTTATTAATTTTTTAACTAAAAGTAGTAAAAATTTTCAATTAAAAAAAAATTGTTGTTAAAATTAAAATTTTAAAAAACTGAGCGGGGGATTACTTGCTCATGATGACTACTTTATGAAAAAATACTCACATTCAAATTCGATGATCAAGTGGAAAATGGGGGGTCCACTTGACGTGTTTTTACTATATAGTCTTTTTCTAATTATGACTAAGGCCCTTAGTATTTCATAAAACCACAACAAGGAACATTCCAAAGGCTTTTTTATTTAAATTTAGCTAATGCAAGACATTTTTGAAGAGTTCGAGGAATAATAAATTAATGGAATGTTTGAAAATTTCTGGATGCGGGTTACACTGTGGAAAATGCATTTGACATATCAAAAAAAAAGTAGCCGATAAGGAGTAAGTAACACTGCCTAAAGAGTTGGATAATATGGTTTGCTTGTGTCACATCAACACTCAAGAATATTATTGTAGTAAAACTTTTTTTTTTGACAAGGTATCTTCACAATCACAATCTCTGTACTACTATAGTATATATAGTATAGAATATAGCTGTCATACAAACACATTGAACCAAATGAAGGCCTTGTATGGAATTTTTTTTATTCGTGAAGACTAACCAAATAGGCGAATATAAAGTTTTTTCTTGTTTTATCATGCAATTAGTATGCTAATGATAGCTTAACCGTATTTATTAAATATGAATAGATTATTTTCCCGATACAGTCTTTTATTCGTTTCACTAAAACTTTTTCATTATAAACTAATAAATATGTATGTAATAAGTATGCAACAAGATTTGCGCTTTTGTTTACAATTTACATGCGAAATTTGACAGTTTCTCTGCCTAGCGTGTTTTCCTTTTTTCATTTTTGACGATTACCCAAATATTTTCGAGTAATATTATTCTATTCATTTCACTAAAACTTTTTTACTATAAACCAATAAAACAATTAATAAGAATTAAAAAAGTGTTTACGTTTTTGTTTACAAATTACTGGCTATTTGACAACTTTTATATGTTGTCTCTTCCCATTCCAAAAAAAATTACGTCCCAAGAAGGTAGTTAGCGTAATCTTGTATTCTATCTTGTATGTGAACAGAGACATTTGTTGCCGCGGTTCAAGTCCCTAATAAAAATTATAAAACATTGAAAATTAAAATTCATGTAATTTTTTGATATAAGCTACAATGCTATGCGAAGCATGCCTAATCAAATCTCGATGCTTCTGTTAATTTTTGCCGCCGACGATGAGAGTAAAAGTTTCGAACAAACAAAATATATATTATTTCTTTAATGTGTGTAATCCTACACCTTTATTACAAGGTGCGTTCCTAAGTAAACAGTAAAAAAGTAACAAAGTAAACTCTAGTGGCGCCATCTATATGTCGACTAGTGCATTAGAATCTGCTATCCTTTATCGACTTCCAGTAAAAATTTCATGACATTTCATCCATTGGAAGTGAAGTTATTGCGTTTTAACTGTCAGTTTGATTTTGTCATCGGTGCGAAAATGAGCTTCGAACAAAGAGCCAACAAAAAATCGCGCCTGGAGAAGTCAAAAGTGAAGACAATGCTGATTTGTTGTTATGATTCCAAGGGTATAAACGTTATTGCGGTATTCTACCTTGGAGTTTTGAAGCGTTGATGGAAGTTGGCGTTTGTTGCACGATAATGCGCCGTCTCATCGATCGACGCCACTCCCCGAATACACCTGATATGGCACCGTGCGACTTCTACCTTTTCGGAAAAATGCATTTGCCGATGAAAGGAAAGCGTTATGCAGACGTGGAAGCCATTTAAAAGGCTTGCACCGGCAAACTGGCGGCCATACCGGGCAACGAGCTAAAACAATCGTTCGACATGATTTTGGACCGTGTAAAAAAGTACCTATATTGCATCTGTTCTTTAAAGCTAGCATTGGTACTACATGCATAAATTTCATAATCGGTACGGCTATAATCTTCTATATATATAAAAATGAAATCCGTTTCTCGTTGTCACGCCATAACTTGAGAACGGCTAGACCGATTTGGCTGTTTTTTTTTGTAGGTTTCTAATACTCTGTAGAAGGTTCTTACGGAAAGAAATATTAAGAAAATGTCTCAAAAAGATTGAAAAAATACATTTAATTTTGCATATTTTAAAAACTGCGGGTAACGAATGTCATCGTCATTCACAGCCATAGACTATATTGAAAGAGCATCGTTTGTTCGGAAATGTGGTTCTCTAATCAAATTCTATCGCACTAATTTACTAATTTTTGAAAATTACTCGTCACAATTAAATGTACCGACTTTGACGGTAATATTAATAATACCAGTGATGATTTCATTTAAATGTAAGTATTTAATAATAATAAAATATGTATACTATGAGTTAGATTTCAGAATAGAAGATAGATTTCATATACTAACTGCATCCAAATACGAAATGCCTTAAACTTCCAGCCAATTTCATCACTATTGTACACGGACAAAATTAATTAATTGCCCGTATTTTACCAGTCGCAAAAAAAATTATTTAAATCATAACTGGCTCGGTAATCGAGACAGAAAAAAATGCTGAAATTAGTGTTAATAATAACATTTTACTAAATTAAACTGCTTACTCAATATAATTTAATTATACCTTAGTCACAACAAGGCGTGGCCGGGGTCTTCTAGTATCGTATATTATATCATTCATAACTGTTTTCAGTTAAGTGTAGCCAATTAGAATAATTTTGAAAAATTGGCTATATGATATAAATTTTGGCAGTCCCGACTAATATTTAGTTAGTGCGAATTGATATGGTAGACAGTAACCTGTAAAGTATTGATATCTAGTGGGCTGAACTATTGAAATTATGAACGTATTACACAATTTAGCACATAAGTGTGGATAAGTAGCACCAAGTTTTAAAACCATTGAGGGGTAGCTACCATTGATGCCCGGCTAAGAGAAAAAATGCAATACTAGTTTGAATTCATTTAGAAATATACATACATACATGTACAAATCAATAAAATTTTGAAACTGCAGTTGAACGCATACTTATACTATGGCCTTGAAAGTTAACCCAGTAGCAATTGTCTGCTATAGTGCTTTACTAATTGGCAAATTTAGCGTTTTTAATATGTGTAAACATTGTGGGGTATAAGCTAGGTAATAAAATATTCATATTAATATACATCCATATGTCGCCGTGGCTTAAATTATTTTAGGAGAGAGTTTTAAAATACTATCAGCGGAAAGTATTAAATAGCAAAAAAAAACCCTAAACTTACCCCTATTTAGCACTATTTTGTTAGGTACTCATATGCCAGGACCATAAACTTATAATTGAATTTTAATATTACTGCTTTCGTTAAATAACTAATACTTAAGCTTAAAATTATGAACTTAAACTTAGGTAATGCCGAAACTTGTCAACAACTATATAAATTCTATAAATATTAAAAGACTTTAAAAACAGAATAAACTGCAATGAAATTATATACAAAACATTTTTAAGATAAGCATAAGCTTTATCTAAGAACAAACAAGTAAAAAATTATAGCAATTTAGAGAAACATAATATTTATTTAGATGCTTAAACAATTATGTTGATCGAGAAACAAGCAAGAACCTTTATTAAATAGAACTTATATAAATTAATATTAAGTAAAACATTATTTATAATTTTTGGATATACATAAAATATGGAGAAACAAAATATATGTAATTATAAATTAAACAAAAAAATTATAAACACATAAAGTATTGAATAAATTTAAAAATAAAAGATGCACAAGTCTATAAAAATTAATGAAATATACTTGAATAACACAACTCTACAAAAAAATTTGTTGCCCTGGACATGTTAGCAAATTTTGATACCTAGATAACGAATTTCTTCAAGAAAGTATTGTATTTATATTGAATGCATATCTTATGTTTTAATTAAATATCGGCTTGTTAGCAAAATTATGTATCGGTTCCGCGCACCTCTTTCGCGCATAGAAACATTACGTGATTCCCACGCTCAGGCTTCTTACCGTAAATGTGTGGAAGGTTTTAAGGTTTTACTAAAAATCAAACAAAAATCTCGCTTTCGCATCAGTGGATATGTAGTTAGAAATGATAATGCTCGTTTTCAAAGCGTTGCACGTGGAACGATATTGTTTTAATTACATTTGTAGAAAGTTTCCTAAGTTTTGTATGGAAAAGTTGAAAGTTGGAATATTTGACAGAGCAATTAATAACAGATACAAATTTATCAAAGTTATGACTGTTCTAGAAAGTGATCCGTGGATAGTCAATAATTTTCTAGATAACCATAAAGTACCAAACAACTGTGAAAAATATGCTAACAAATTTTCAGACTCTAAGAGCAATCATTAGTATAAAGTTGGACTATTTCCGAAATCATCTATACATTTTTAGACAATTTGGGAAATTATAGTGAGGTAAAAGTAGACTCCGCTTAGTTCACCTTTACTCACCTGAGTCTAAAAGTGATGGAAAAAGGTATGAAGAATGATGGGATCGACACATGATGGTAGATTACTGATCAAAAATACTGTCGACAGGAAAATTATAAAAATAAAGCTCAGAAAACACGTTTTATTCAAAACAAAAATTTTCGACATTTGTCTCTCTTTTTACTTCGATGTAACAAAAGAAAAAAAAACAAGTAAGGAAGGGCTAAGTTCGGATGTAACCAAACATTTTATACTCTCGCAAAGTCAAATGGTATATTCGCTTGAGACTTTTTTATATATTTTAATAATTAGAAGTAGGAACTGTTGCCTTAGTTATTTACTTTTCACTTACAGTGAAAATAATTAGAGCAATTTGTAAACTAAATTTACTTAAATTATGAGAAATCGTTCTTGTGCTTTTTGTATACGCTTTTTTATATAGAATGCATTACAACTGTAATGAGAAGTATGAAAAGAAATCGTTTTTGGACAATGAATAACATTTTTTATTTATTATATCGATATTATTATATATGTTTAGCTTAAAAATAATAAATATTAACAACTTTAAAAATGATATAATATTATTATATTAATTTGTATATAATATTTACAATATTAAACATAAATTTTTGTGGAGATTCTTATACATATATCCAAATTATATTTCTTTTTTCCTTATACTATTTAATTTCTATCATATATTTATATAACAATTTCATATATAATAACAAATTATATATATATAATTTAAATTTTCTTAATTAGATTATTTACATATTTTTCTTAAAATTGTCTTAAAAACTACTGTCAAAATTCCTATACCATTCCAATTCGATTATATTTGGAAAAAAAATGAAGAACTATTGCAATAAGTGTGAAAACTTTAGTTCGAAATACAGACTCAAATACTGTCATGATAGCTGTATACTGTCTCAAAAGTAATTGCATTTACACGGGAAAGATCCATGTTTGAAAATGCCCAGTCAATTTGTGTACCGGCAGGTGTAGTTGAATATTCTGCACCAAGCAGGGAACTAAAGTTTTTTTCTTGGAACAGATTTCTTATTGCAGTCCCTGTAGACATTAAACAAATGTTAAAATCTCCAACAATTAGCACATTTTGATTGCCTAACTCAGAAGTAAGGACTTCTTGAAGTTCTACAATTAATTGTCTGACAGAGAAAGCTGAATTTCTATATAGAATCAGAATATTAATATTGAAACATTTAAACAAAACCGCTTCTAAAACTTTGCGGCCTGAATAAATTTTCTTTACAGACTTTGATTTCATAGAGCAAGCAATACTATGCTTTGCATATATTATAATGCCCCGTTTATTTCTGTTGCTTGTTTCCGTGCTATCTATCCTCAGCTCGTTAATTGGAGTAAATCCTGGTATATCAAAACTTTCGCAAGGATAACTCCAAGTTTCTACAAAACATAAAATATCTGAAGATATCATCAAACAGGGGCTTTTTATATCATTAATGTGAGCGTGAAGACTCTGAACATTATGGAATAAAATTTGATGTCCTGATGTTCGGGAAATCATAAAATTGAAACTTGTTGTCAAAGCTTTATTTGTGTTCAATTCCCTCAGTTCCCTAAATACGGGATCCGATTCAGAAAATTTGTTAGGAGGAATAAAATGTCCTATGATGAATAGACCTTCTGCAGAAGTAGCTCGACTACAAACGACATATATTGAAGCTCTAGGCATTCTGGGTCGAGTATGAACTACAACTTTATTATATGTGGCACCCTGACTTTTATGAATAGTTATTCCCTCAGCCGGAACAACTGGAAACTGATTTCTTTCAATTTAAATTTGTTTATTTCTTTTATATTGAAAAGATTTTAGAACTTTCTAGTTGTCCAGCAGCCCCATTAACCAAGCCATCACACGTGTTTATGTTCACTGTAATCATATATTTGGCGGAGGTTTTTAGTGTCAATTCATAGGGCAGTCCCTGCGTTTCAGAAGGTTTGAAAAGTTTAACTCTTTCCAAAATATTATCATTTTCATTTATACCAATTCCTTTAACTGAGTCTTTTGCAGTTGAAAGGAAAGCTTCTGTTGGGATTCGACTGAGCTTAAGGGCATTGAAATTATTTGTCTCTTCATTGGACCAAAATAAATGTATGGCATCATCGGGAACTTCTTCGAAATTAACTACTCGAGTTTCAATGAGTGATATGTCCTCATTTGTCATAGTACCAGATGCCATATGATTTAATGCAATTGCAAAGGCCTGATCCTCCCGTTGTCTCATTATCTTTGTTAATTCAAAGTATTTAAATAACTACCACAAAGGGGAACCAACTAAAGTGCTGTATGCATCATTGGGATTAGGAGAGAATATCCACCTATCTCCAACAGGTGAGAGTTGCTTCAAATCACCAAACACTATGATAGGGTATACCACCGAAGGGGCTGTCTGTTTTGAAAATTTGTTTTAATCTCGCATCAACAGAGCTAAACATACGAGCACCTACCATCGATATTTCATCAATTATGATTAATTTTAAATCGATAAGTCTGGAATACAATGAATTAACTGTGTCATTGCTAAGTGGCCTCAACTCTCTATTCAACTGAGTAGAATTGTAACGATGGTTAAGAGCTTGATATATTGCAGATATCAAACGACTCTTTCCTACACCTGCACCGCCGCCAATGAACTCATAAAATGGGAGATTTGTTTTTAGGTGGTGCATCAAATGTGTCAAATAGGTTCTTTGCTTAGTATTTAGACTTTGAACTAAAGAAAATAATTCCTCAACTGGAATTAAAGGGGGTAGTTTAATAAGTCTTATATTGCAATCAGATTCAGTGCCATTATCTGTTGAATCTTCGCCATGCAAGTCCAACAAATTTATATTTGGGTTTATTTCTGGAAGTGCCAACACTCTGAACTCATTTTCCACTATAGGTAGTTCATTTTGAGCACCTTCGTCCAAGTCTATTTCATTATAAAGACTTTCTAGAACATTTTCAAGTTCTCTTTGCTGTTTGCTCATAAACATCATATTTTCTTTGATTTTCCTCAATTATAATACGATGTGTTATGCAAGTCTGCTCATTATCGTTTTCAATGAGATCTTGCTGTTCATTCCGCCAAGAATAGTAAAGCATTAACATATCGCGGAAATACTCAACTCTGGCCAAATCTGGATTAAACCTTCTATACCGAATAATACAAGGTTTGGTACGTTTTTTCACAAAACCGCTACCGTCTTTAAGAGGCATGACAACCCCGCTTTCTGGTAAATTATCGTCTTCCCTCTCTTCTTCTTCATGATCACTATCTTGTGCTCTTCTACTAGATTTAAAATATTTATACCTAGATGCAAAATCAGCTAAACAAAGAGTTTCTAACTGATCGGATCTTTAAACATAACGGTCTAAAATACCGGCTACGAATATTTCAGTCGAACCTGAAGGAAGGTTCTGAAGTTCCGCTCTAGGTTTTACCAATCGAACACGTTCCTCAGGTCGAGAGGTATTTATAAATATTTCTGCATTACTTGCTTCCAAAAGATGGAGCCCAATGCAGCAATATACTGCTTCTTGTGCAGATATTTCTGTGCCTGATATAAATTTGTGACCTATATGTTTAAGTTTTTGCTTAATAGTATAATTTCCAGCATTTACCTCTGATATAGCTTCATTTAAGAGCCTAGAAATTCCCCTGTTAGACTTGTTAATATAATTAATTATATACATATGAACAGCAAGAATATGCATCCAGTATATATTGGATATCCATATTTGCTCTATGGAGTTCCAAAATCAGAGGATTATAAGAGTTGAAACAACGATCCTGTAATTTTCTTTTTAGAAAAATTTTGGGTTTTGTTAAACTTGACCTAAGGGCTAACAAATAGTCATCAAAAGACATATTTATTCTACTATCAGACAGGAAGTGTTCAAAATCGTTTAAATTAGAAATGTCTTCTGTAGTCATATTTGAATTCAAAACGTTTTGAATTTTGAAAAAGTTTTCCTTGTGTCTATCTGAGTTTTGACTTGTTTCTGTAAGAGGTAACAGTATTTGCGTTGAAGGCATTGGTGGATATGGTATACCAAAACCACAAAACTGTTGTCCTCTTATTTCACTAGTACAAGACCGACTGTGGTTATGCTTTTGATAACCCAAATAATTTTCTAAGTGGCTGATCGAACCATCGGTAGAAATATAATTGTCAATAAAACAAATGACATCAGAGAATGTCTGAGGATCTTGAAGGTTGATCCTTCGAGCATTATTAAGCCAATACATGCCATGTACATGCGGGGAACCTCTCTGTTGGAACTCCACTCTCCAGTAGAAATTTGTAACAAAATGCTCTCCAAAAATGCCGGCGTTATCTTTAAAAAGCTTAAGAATTTGTCGATAGCGGTAGTCAAAATATCTAGCACAAGTAACCGCGTCTGACGGAGTTAAGCGATATCTATCTTGGGTTGTTAAACTGTTAGCTTCCTCTTCCGAAATATCTTTAGAATCAACAGTTTTAGAGAGGATGACCAAAAGCTCAACCCACTGAGATTCTGCAGCCGATAAAGTGATAAAGAAGGTTGGAAGCCCAAATTGGCGAATCATAGCGATTGCCTTTTTCTTCTCAGCTTCCCAGTACGCAGGTGAGGATCTAACGCCTTTCAAAACCTTGTAACCATCATCGTGTTGAATCAAGTTTTGAACAAAGTTTTCGTTTAATAGATTTTGGGTCGTAACTCGGTTGCAACCTGAAAACTTTCTAAGGCAAATGGTGTACTATTCTTAATTTGTAGCAGTTCTAATTTTTTGTAATCATAGAACAACTTTGGAATGGTACACGCTCTTCTGTCAAAACGGCGAATTTTAGAACGTATTATCTTGCTATACGTTTAAGAGCATGTACGCTTCTGCCCAACGTATATTGTTCCAAATGACAACTCTTCTGAATTATTATCTTGAATTATGTCAATTGGTCTTTGTCCTTCACCTGGCGCTATAACTAAATGGTTATAGTCTAAGTTTTCTACAGGAATAGTGTCCAAAAGAGGACAAGCCTGGATTTAGCTCTGAAGGTAAAAGACCCGTGGGAATATTATTACCAGAGGGATTATCATGAGAAGTTTGTGCCGCATGAAAAGATTGAACCAATCGGGAATCCTCTGCAGATGCAACAAACGGAACTTCTTCTTGGTTATTAAATTCTAAAATCCAGTTTTCATTAATATGTATATTGTGCTCACGATACAGAGGGGTATTCACTAAGAACTGCAAAGCTTCAATAATCTTTGCGGGACGTATGGTATCGATCATGTAATCATGATTGTATTCCAAACGCCTTCTTAAGGAAGTTTGTATAACATGAGCCTCATCAAAGGACCTTGGTAGAGATGTCACAATATTGTGTGAAATTGGTATATTAACAACAGCACCTTTGAGCAAACTCTGACCATGATATCCTAACGGACGGATTGTCATAAAAGGCAATCTAGGCATTATGAGACGTTCTTCAATTGGGGTTAAACCTTTCAAACAATCCGGTATTTCAGGAAAGTCTAAACCGTTAGCTAAACATATTTTTGGAACGTTCTTTTTAACAATCGCATTTTTGCAAGTAGCACAAAAATTGTAATTTCCATCTTCTGAAGAAAATTTTTGCATAAAAAAAAGAAGGCGGATGCAGCATTCGGGTGACCTTAATTAATTTATTTTGCAAACTTGTCGTCGAAACCATAAGCCGCCGCAGCAAATACATATTTCAGTAGGGCTCTTATTTATATTTTGGAAATAAATGTTTTTGAAATCAGTTAAATTGCCAGTATTATCAGTTTCTATAACATTATTTTCTCTCGTTAATCGGATTCGTTGGGACTGCCTTTGGTTTTCAATTTGTCTATTGAGTGGGTTATCTCTACGAAGGCGCACTTGACCTTGTCTAAGACGTCTCTGATTCGAAATTTCTTCCCTCATACCCCTCCTACTAAGTTGTCGATGTTGTGTTTCTCTATCACGCTCCTCTCTCCTTATTTCAGGATTTCTTCTTGCATGTTCCCTTTGGATTCAGGACTTTCTCGACGAGATCTATGACCTCGAGTATTTCTTATTTGCTCTTCAGAGCGAATTTGTGGATCTTGCCGCCTTGTTCTATGTTGAAGAGTATTTGCAACTTGCTCAACAGATCGAACCTCGAGGTCTTCACGCCGAGACCTATGACCTCGAGTTTTTCTTATTTGCTCTTCAGAGCGAATTTGGGGATCTTGCCGCCTTGTTCTATGTTGAACAATATTTAAAACATGCTCAAAAGATGGAACCTCGGGGTCTTCACGCCGAGACCTTTGACCTCGAGTATCTCCTATTTGCTCTTCAGAGCGAATTTGCGGATCTTGCCGCCTTGTTCTATGTTGAACAATATTTGCAACTTGCTCAACAGATCGAACCTCGGGGTCTTCACGCCGAGACCTATGACCTGGAGTATCTCTTATTTGCTCTTCAGAGCGAATTTGAGGATCTTGCCGCCTGTTCTAAGTTGAACAGTATTTGCAACTTGCTCAACAGATCGAACCTCGGGGTCTTCACGCCGAGACCTATGACCTCGAGTACCTCTTATTTGCTCTTCAGAGCGAATTTGCGGATCGTGCCGCCTTGTTCTATGTTGAACAGTATTTAAATTTTGTTCAAAAGACCGTTCCTCGAGATTTGTATTGATAATTTGTTCGGACAGACGCACATCGGAATCTAATCTACGATTAGCGTGACTTACAATATTTTGTGACTGCTCACTATCTCTATCTAAAGAGTTTGCACGAAGAACTCTCATACGTCTTCTATTCTGAAGACGACTTAGTAATATAGATTTTCTACTTAATCTAGGCATAATTAATTAATAATAAATGGATTAATATATAAAAAACTTATAGATAATACTTATATAATTCAGTCCGTCCGGGTGTTAAAATTTGGATCCTAGGTGCTGCTCTCTTTCACTGTAAGTCCTTGTCCTTGCTATGACTCCTTTCCTGTTCCGTGTACAGGTACTATGGTATACTGGTGCACATATGTATATGTGTTTGCTCGCTACTGTATATAATACGGTTTTGCTCATCACTGTATATAATAATACTTTAAACACTAAATAACTAATACACTAAAATAAGTTTGAATAAAGCACTTTGCTGGTAAAGACATCTAGTGAAACTGAAACTACAAACACAGTGTACTGATATTTATTATAATCTTGCAACATGTTGGTACAGCTTACGTACTTTTGTATACCCATATATTATTTAGCTATTCACTAACATAACAATACATAATATTTAGTTATATTTATATTTTAGAAATTAGTAGTTTATTTCATTGTATTGAAATTAAGTTCTCGGAAAACCCCTCCGTAAATTAATTTTGTTAAACGCTTTCTAAAACAGGGGGATCTATGGTACCTATTTTGAAGGGTCTACCCATGAAGGCTAAATTAACAATAACTTACATATAATTAAGTATGGTATACACATATGTAGAGCAGGTATGTAGATTTTCTTATTTCTGTCTTAATATCTAAACCTTTCATAAGCTGCCAACGGCGCTAGGTAAAAATGTAATTTTCTTGAGTTTACAGTTCACCTCATGACCTTCATATTAAAATGTGTCGCAAAACTGAAATAATAGACAGTGGCATGTAAACCAATGGGGTCGCAGTTTATCTATAACCACATAAAAAGGGTCTTAAGCCCTTTTGATACCACATTACTAATATTTATTTCATACAATTTTTTCTAGAAAGATTTTTTTGCTCTATACAAAGTCCAGCACTCTAAGAAACTTTTTTAGCATTGTTGTCTGGTATATTTTATAATAAGTTCAACATGATGGCTGAGAAAATATGCCTAACCACTGATTATTACCAAATATTAGAAGAAATATTTGTATATAGAAATCTATATCTATCACTTTAGGTGATGCAAACAACTCTTTGGTGAACAAAACTATACTCTGTTGCAACATGTTGCGAAAGTATAAAAATGTTGCGAAAGAATTCAACATTCATTACTCGATTATTATTTGGTATCTTATTCACCTATGTTATTGATCATAGATTTATTTTGTGTCAATACTGTTTTTTTCTCCGAAATGATAACTTTTATAAAAAGAAGCTATTTAACTCAAACATGGTATATGTGATATAAACTGAACCAAAGGGGTTAGATTTAATATGTGGGGTATATGAGGTTGCTGTTGTACCAGAGGAGCGGAAATCAGTATATTAGGGTTATAAGGTTTAAACAAAGTCTAGACCAATTTCATTCATATGCAGCGATATACATTATTTTTAAGAAAAACTGTCCATTTAATTTCATTAAATTATCAACTGGACGAAAAAAATTATACCATAAGTAGTACATATGAGCTGGGAAAATCAAAGACCAGAAAATTCCTCCAAACCGTATATTAAAAAATTTTGAATTAAACATCCATTATTAAATGATATCGTGATTAAATTACAATCAAATTTGGTATCTTCTTGACTTATATTAAGGGCCATAACCTTAGTCTCAGTTTTATTGCTTGAAGTGAGATATACATAAGTATGAATGTGATATTAACTCCACCAAAGTGGCTAAATTTTATATTATAAGCTTAGGTGGCAAACGTCAACCAGAGAATCGGAATTCATTATATGAAGGTGTGAGATTTAGACTTAGTACATACTAATTTCATTCTAATTCAGCGTCAAACCACATAATTTTTAAGAAATCTTTTCCACTTAATTTCGTTAAAATATCACGTTGATCAACCGGAACGGTGTAAAGTCAGTTGGAAAGACGGAAATCATATATATATTGGGGATAGAGAAATATAATAATTTTGACATTGCTCAGCTATACTCGAGAACATATTTTGAAGCATTTTTAGATATAAAAAAAATATTAATACTCACTGACCGACATATTCGGCATAAAACTGGTTAGAATAACGAAAAGCATTATAAGTAGTATATGGAATTTGAGGGTAGTATTAACCCGATTTTATTAATTTTTTCCAATAACATACTACTAACATGCCACAGACTAATAAAATGCTCCCACTGTTTCATTAAGGTACCTCACATACCATCACCAATTAAATGGAGTAAAGTCAGACGAATGTTCGAAAATCCTGATATTAGTTACATGGGGGCTAAGGAAAATTTTCAGCCGTTTTGATCTTGTTATGAGTAAAACACGCTCTCTCATTTCCATTGAGATAACTCACATATGCGGTATAAAGTCCCGCGGAAGTTCAAAAATATTTATATTAGATATATGCGGGCTACAAGAACTATTGATCCGATTCAACCCATTTTTGAAACAAAGACATACTATTATCGATAGTTTCATTTATTTATTCTATTATATGAACTTCAATTATATATCTTACACAATGGCCGATATTTACGGTAAAAAGTAAACTATAGGTACTGGGGTCCATATTCAGTACCTACGGGCTTGAACAGTTTTTGTTCGATTTAGAGCATTTTTGGTCACAAGGTGGCATACTTTAAACGTATTATTTACGCAAAGTTTTACGCCGATATAATCATTGTTGCTTGATTTGCATAGTGGAAAGTGAAAGAATCAAGTGGAATTTAAAATGGTGTCATATGGAAAATAGGCGTGGTCGTAATCCGATTTCGCCCATTTTCGCACCATAGCATAGAAATAAAAAAAATGTTATGTACCAAATTTGGTTGAAATCGGTTAAAAAGATCCCAAGATATGGGTTTTCACCTAAAAGTGGGCAGTGTCACGCCCACTATCTAATTTTGAATGTGGTTCCTATAAAGTCATCTTAAAATATGGAGAGTGGGCGGAGTTACCACCCGATTTCAATTATTTTCACACTGTAGGTAGATGTTCTAAAAACATATGCTTCCAGTGAATTTTGTTATTATAGCATACTATAAAAAAAATTTTAACTGCAGATGCCCCTCCCTAATGTGATCTCGTGTACCAAATAACAGTCTTGTATCTTATTGCGGAGCTTAGTTATGACAATTTATTTGTTTTTGATTAATGGCGTTTTGTGGGCGTGGCAGTGGTCCGATTACGCCTATCTGCAATACCAACCGTCTTACTGTACCAAGAAACATGTGTACCAAGTTTCATAAAGATATCTCAATTTTAACTCAAGTTACACGGATTTCAACTCGTCTCTTCATCCTGATCATTTATATATATAATACATAACCCTGTATCTAACTCGATTAGTTTTAGGTGATAAAAACAACCGTTAGGTGAACAAAACTATTATACTCTGTAGCAACATGTTGCGAAAGTATAAATATAGTTTATGAGAAAGCTTTAAATTTATTAAAAAGTAAATATCTTTTGACCGTGTGTGTCTGTAAATATCTTTTTTTTTATTGTAAACTAGAGGACCCTAACCACGCGTTGCTGTGGCTATATTGGATAGTTTATAATTAATGTATACCATAGCCACAGCAACGGGGTCCTCTAGTATGCAAATATATTTAGACATGTTAATAGAGGAAAGACAATTTCAAGAATATTCACATATAAATTGATCATTTGAAACTAGTAAACGACAATAGCTGTTTGAGTTCACAGATTTGACAATATTTTTATCATGTCTATGGTGCTGCTTGTATAGCACAGCTCGTTTTTGCAAATTCACATCAAATATTTGCCTGAGTTCACATCCTAGCACAGATGTAGTTTTATTCCTTTTTTTAATTTTTATAAACCTTTTTTATTAAATTTATTATAATCTCGCAACCTGTTGCTACAGAGTATAATAGTTTTGTTCACCTAACGGTTTTTTGTATCACATAAAATTAATCGTGTAAGATATAGGGTTATATATATAATATATAAATGATCAGGATGAAGAGACGAGTTGAAATCCGGGTGACTGTCTGTTCGTTCGTCCGTCCGTCCGTCCGTCCGTGCAAGCTGTAACTTGAGTAAAAATTGAGATATCTTTATGAAACTTGGTAGACATGTTTCTTGTTACCCTGAGACGGTTGATAATGCAGATGGGCGTAATCGGACCACTGCCACGCCCACAAAACGCCATTGATCAAAAACAAATAAATTGCCATAACTAAGCTTCGCAATAAGATACAAGACTGTGATTTGGTACACAGGATCACACTAGGGAGGGGCATCTGCAGTTAACTTTTTTTTTTTAAAGTGGGCGTGGTCCCGCCCCTAATAAGTTTAATGTGCATAACTCCTAAACCGCTAAAGCTATAATAACCACATTCACTGGGAGCAAATGTTTTAGCACCTCTATTGACGGTGTAAAAATGGGTGAAATCGGGTGACAAGCGCGCCCACTTCCCATATAACGGTACTGTTAAAAAATACTAAAAGCGCGATAAACCAAGCACTAAACACGCCAGAGACATTAAATTTTATCTCTGGGATGGTATGAGTTGACTTTATAGGAACCGCGTTCAAAATTAGCCAGTGGGAGTGGCACCGTCCACTTTTAGGTGAAAACCCATATCTCGGGATCTGCTTAACCGATTTTAACAAAATTCGGTGCATAACGTTTTTTTCATATTTCTATGTTATAGTGCGAAAATGGGCGAAATCGGACTACAGCCACGCCTACTTTCCATATAACACTATTTTCAATTCCATCTGATTCTTTCACTTTCCACTATGCATATCAAGCAACAATGATTATATCGGGGTAAAACTTTGCGTGAATAATACGTTTAGAGTATGCCACCTTGTAACCAAAAATTGTCTAAATCGAAACAAAACTGTTCAAGCCCCTAAGTACTGAATATGTGGACCCCAGTGACTATAGTTGACCTTCTACCGAAAATATCGGTTATACTGATATACTCTGCGATATACTCTGAACAAAAATAACATGACAGCTTGACACAACTCACAAGTGATCTGTCAAAAAAGCAATGGAAAAAGTACTGCTACTAAGATCTCCCGTTATTAATAATATGAACTCATATGTATTTACATATATGTATATCAATGCGCTCACATTTAATGTATTGGTAAGTGATGAGATCATGGTTTGAATTTCTGAATGCGTACATGCAAGTACTTACATATATACATACGTTCATATGTGCATGTACAGATACGTGAGTATATAAGATTAATATGATACAAGATGTACATAATTATGTATATGTTCTAATAAATTTAATCTCTATTAGTAACAATTAAAATACAAAATATTTATTAGGAAGAATATTACATAAAAACCAAATAAATTTATTAAACGTACAAGTTGACTATAAATATTATTTTGAAAATTTCATAATGTAATTAGAGTGTTGTCAGTTTTGCATGGAGCCCTAATATCAAGGCAGTCTCTAAGCATAATTCACATTCAATGCTCAGCTCTGTTCACGCACCACTATTAAAATTTCTACTTCCGGGCTATGTAGCTGTGGTGAAATCTGCACATAGTATCTTCTGAGATTTTGACTATTCACACATTGGTCCGTAATTAAACTTTCTCCATATTTCTATGTTCTCTGCCTGCTCAGGGTATAATAATAACCTGTAAAAGCATACCTTAAAAATTAAGTGCAGCAATTAAAATGTGTCCGCAGTAAAAAGTCCCGATATAAAAACTGGGAAATGTAAAAGTCATAATAAAATTGTTTAACTGAGTGCACAATGAAATAGTACGGTAGAATAGTAATATACATACGTATACATACTATATGCTACTTTTATTGAGTGTCTCTGTCTTTAAAGTCCTATCGTATCAAATGATTGTAATACTTAATAGATTTATGTAAATAATGTGATTCTGTGAACTGTGTTACCACATATTATTGTGTAAATATTTCATTTGAATGTAACTCTCCTATTACACTGGTCCACCACTGGAGTTTTGTTGCCCTATATATTTACAAGATCAATTTTGAATATATTTGTGCCCACAACTCAAAATCATTAATAGTATCAATGATTTTGTAAGATTTGCTCTCGCTAATTTTTAAGTCTTTATTTTTATTTTACATTAAAAAAAATCAGAAAACATGAAACAAAATAACAGATATACATATTTATAATGTCAGTTTTGTTATACTCTCGTAACATGTTGCTACAGAGTATAATAGTTTTGTTCACCTAACGGTTGTTTGTATTACCTAAAACTAATCGAGTTAGATATAGGGTTATGTATATATAAATGACCAGGATGAAGAGACGAGTTGAAATCCAGGTGACTGTCTGTCCGTCCGTCTGTCCGTCCGCCCGTGCAAGCTGTAACTTGAGTAAAAATTGAGATATCTTTATGAAACTTGGTACACATGTTTCTTGGTACAGTAAGACGGTTGGTATTGCAAGTGGGCGTAATCGGACCACAGCCACGCCCACAAAACGCCATTAATCAAAAACAAATAAATTGTCATAACTAAGCTCCGCAATAAGATACACGACTGTTATTTGGTACACGAGATCACATTAGGGAGGGGCATCTGCAGTTAAAATTTTTTTTTATAGTATGCTATAATAACAAAATTCACTGGAAGCATATGTTTTTAGAACATCTACCTACAGTGTGAAAATAATTGAAATCGGGTGGCAACTCCGCCCACTCTCCATATTTTAAGATGACTTTATAGGAACCACATTCAAAATTAGACAGTGGGCGTGACACTGCCCACTTTTAGGTGAAAACCCATATCTTGGGATCTTTTTAACCGATTTCAACCAAATTTGGTACATAACATTTTTTTTTTATTTCTATGCTATGGTACGAAATAGGGCGAAATCGGATTATGACCACGCCTATTTTCCATATGACACCATTTTAAATTCCACTTGATTCTTTCACTTTCCACTATGCAAATCAAGCAACAATGATTATATCGGCGTAAAACTTTGCGTAAATAATACGTTTAAAGTATGCCACCTTGTGACCAAAAATGCTCTAAATCGAACAAAAACTGTTCAAGCCCGTAGGTACTGAATATGTGGACCCCAGTACCTATAGTTTACTTTTTACCGTAAATATCGGCCATTGTGTAAGATATATAATTGAAGTTCATATAATAGAATAAATAAATGAAACTATCGATAATAGTATGTCTTTGTTTCAAAAATGGGTTGAATCGGATCAATAGTTCTTGTAGCCCGCATATATCTAATATAAATATTTTTGAACTTCCGCGGGACTTTATACCGCATATGTGAGTTATCTCAATGGAAATGAGAGAGCGTGTTTTACTCATAACAAGATCAAAACGGCTGAAAATTTTCCTTAGCCCCCATGTAACTAATATCAGGATTTTCGAACATTCGTCTGACTTTACTCCATTTAATTGGTGATGGTATGTGAGGTACCTTAATGAAACAGTGGGAGCATTTTATTAGTCTGTGGCATGTTAGTAGTATGTTATTGGAAAAAATTAATAAAATCGGGTTAATACTACCCTCAAATTCCATATACTACTTATAATGCTTTTCGTTATTCTAACCAGTTTTATGCCGAATATGTCGGTCAGTGAGTATTAATATTTTTTTTATATCTAAAAATGCTTCAAAATATGTTCTCGAGTATAGCTGAGCAATGTCAAAATTATTATATTTCTCTATCCCAATATATATATGATTTCCGTCTTTCCAACTGACTTTACACCGTTCCGGTTGATCAACGTGATATTTTAACGAAATTAAGTGGAAAAGATTTCTTAAAAATTATGTGGTTTGACGCTGAATTAGAATGAAATTAGTATGTACTAAGTCTAAATCTCACACCTTCATATAATGAATTCCGATTCTCTGGTTGACGTTTGCCACCTAAGCTTATAATATAAAATTTAGCCACTTTGGTGGAGTTAATATCACATTCATACTTATGTATATCTCACTTCAAACAATTAAAATGAGACTAAGGTTATGGCCCTTAATATAAGTCAAGAAGATACCAAATTTGATTGTAATTTAATCACGATATCATTTAATAATGGATGTTTAATTCAACATTTTTTAATATACGGTTTGGAGGAATTTTCTGGTCTTTGATTTTCCCAGCTCACAATTTTTTTGTCAATTTGATAATTTTATGAAATTAAATGGACAGTTTTTCTTAAGAATAATGTATATCGCTGCATATGAATGAAATTGGTCTAGACTTTGTTTAAACATTATAACCCTAATATACTGATTTCCGCTCCTCTGGTACAACAGCAACCTCATATACCCCACATATTAAATCTAACCCCTTTGGTTCAGTTTATATCACATATACCATGTTTGAGTTAAATAGCTTCATTTTATAAAAATTAACATTTCGGAAAAAAAAATTGTATTGACACAAAATGAATCTATGATCAATAACATAAGTGAATAAGATACCAAATAATAATCGAGTAATGAATGTTGAATTCTTTCGCAACATTTTTATACTTTCGCAACATGTTGCAACAGAGTATAGTTTTGTTCACCAAAGAGTTGTTTGCATCACCTAAAGTGATAGATATAGATTTCTATATACATATATTTCTTCTAATATTTGGTGATAATCAGTGGTTAGGTATATTTTTTCAGCCATCATGTTAAAGTTATTATAAAATATACCAGACAACAATGCTAAAAAGTTTCTTAGAGTGCTGGACTTTGTATAGAGCAAAAAAATCTTTTTAGAAAAAATTGCATGAAATAAATATTAGTAATGTAGTATCAAAAGGGCTAAAGACCCTTTTTATGTGGTTATAGATAAATTGCGACCCCATCGGTTTACATGCTACTGTCTATTATTTCAGTTTTGCGACACATTTTAATATGAACGTCATGAGGTGAACTGTAAACTCAAGAAAATTACATTTTTACCTAGCGCCGTTGGCAGCTTATGAAAGGTTTAGATATTAAGACAGAAAGAAGAAAATCTACATACCTGCTCTACATATGTGTATACCATACTTAATTATATGTAAGTTATTGTTAATTTAGCCTTCATGGGTAGACCCTTCAAAATAGGTACCATAGATCCCCCTGTTTTAGAAAGCGTTTAACAAAAGTAATTTACGGAGGGATTTTCCGAGAACTTAATTTCAATACAATGAAATAAACTACTAATTTCTAAAATATAAATATAACTAAATATTATGTATTATTTAACCCGGACGGACTGAATTGTATAAGTATTATCTATAAGTATTTTATATATTAATCCATTTATTATTAACTAATTATACCTAGATTAAGTAGAAAATCTATATTACTAAGTCGTCTTGAGAATAGAAGACGAATGAGAGTTCTTCGTGCAAACTCTTTATATAGAGATAGTGAGCAGTCACAAAATACTGTAAGTCACGCTAATCGTAGATTAGATTCCGATGTACGTCTGTCCGAACAAATTATCAATACAAATCTCGAGGAACGGTCTTTTGAACAAAATTTAAATACTGTTCAATATAGAACAAGGCGGCACGATCCGCAAATTCGCTCTGAAGAGCAAATAAGAGATACTCGAGGTCATAGGTCTCGGCGTGAAGACCACGAGGTTCGATCTGTTGAGCAAGTTGCAAATACTGTTCAACATAGAACAAGGCGGCAAGATCCACAAATTCGCTCTGAAGAGCAAATAAGAAATACTCGAGGTCATAGATCTCGTCGAGAAAATCCTGAATCCAAAGGGAACATGCAAGAAGAAATCCTGAAATAAGGAGAGAGGAGCGTGATAGAGAAACACAACATCGACAGCTTAGTAGGAGGGGTATGAGGAAAGAAATTTTGAATCAGAGACGTCTTAGACAAGGTCAAGTTCGCCTTCGTAGAGATAACCTACTCAATAGACAAATTAAAAACCAAAGGCAGTCCCAACGAATCCGATTAACGAGAGAAAATAATGTTATAGAAACTGATAATACTGGCAATTAAACTGATTTCAAAAACATTTATTTCCAAAATATAAATACGGGCCCTACTGAAATATGTATTTGCTGCGGCGGCTTATGGTTTCGACACCAAGTTTGTAAAATAAATTAATTAAGGTCACCCGAATGCTGCATCCGCCTTCTTTTTTTTATGCAAAAATTTTCTTCAGAAGATGGAAATTACAATTTTTGTGCTACTTGCAAAAATGCCATTGTTAAAAAGAACGTTCCAAAAATATGTTTAGCTAACGGTCTAGACTTTCCTGAAATACCGGATTGTTTGAAAGGTTTAACCCCAATTGAAGAACGTCTCATAATGCCTAGATTGCCTTTTATGACAATCCGTCCGTTAGGATATCAAGGTCAGAGTTTGCTCAAAGGTGCTGTTGTTAATATACCAATTTCACACAATATTTTTTCACAATATTGTGACATCTCTACCAAGGTCCTTTGATGAGGCTCATGTTATACAAATTCACTTAAGAAGGCGTTTGGAATACAATCATGATTACATGATCGATACCATACGCCCCGCAAAGATTATTGAAGCTTTGCAGTTCTTAGTGAATACCCCTCTGTATCGTGAGCACAATATACATATTAATGAAAACTGGATTTTAGAATTTAATAACCAAGAAGAAGTTCCGTTTGTTGCATCTGCAGAGGATTAACGATTGGTTCAATCTTATCATGCGGCACAAACTTCTCATGATAATCCCTCTGGTAATAATATTCCCACGGGTCTTTTACCTTCAGAGCTAAATCCAGGTGGTCAAGAAACTCTTTTGGACAATATTCCTGTAGAAAACTTAGACTATAACCATTTAGTTATAGCGGCAGGTGAAGGACAAAGACCAATTGACATAATTCAAGATAATAATTTAGAAGAGTTGTCATTTGGAACAATATACGTTGGGCAGAAGCGTACATGCTCTTAAACGTATAGCAAGATAATACGTTCTAAAATTCGCCGTTTTGACAGAAGAGCGTGTACCATTCCAAAGTTGTTCTATGATTACAAAAAATTAGAACTGCTACAAATTAAGAATAGTACACCATTTGCCTTAGAAAGTTTTCAGGTTGCAACCGAGTTACGACCCAAAATCTATTAAACGAAAACTTTGTTCAAAACTTGATTCAACACGATGATGGTTACAAGGTTTTGAAAGGCGTTAGATCCTCACCTGCGTACTGGGAAGCTGAGAAGAAAAAGGCAATCGCTATGATTCGCCAATTTGGGCTTCCAACCTTCTTTATCACTTTATCGGCTGCAGAATCTCAGTGGGTTGAGCTTTTGGTCATCCTCTCTAAAACTGTTGATTCTAAAGATATTTCGGAAGAGGAAGCTAACAGTTTAACAACCCAAGATAGATATCGCTTAACTCCGTCAGACGCGGTTACTTGTGCTAGATATTTTGACTACCGCTATCGACAAATTCTTAAGCTTTTTAAAGATAACGCCGGCATTTTTGGAGAGCATTTTGTTACAAATTTCTACTGGAGAGTGGAGTTCCAACAGAGAGGTTCCCCGCATGTACATGGCATGTATTGGCTTAATAATGCTCGAAGGATCAACCTTCAAGATCCTCAGACATTCTCTGATGTCATTAGTTTTATTGACAATTATATTTCTACCGATGGTTCGATCAGCCGCTTAGAAAATTATTTGGGTTATCAAAAGCATAACCACAGTCGGTCTTGTACTAGTGAAATAAGAGGACAACAGTTTTGTGGTTTTGGTATACCATATCCACCAATGCCTTCAACGCAAATACTGTTACCTCTTACAGAAACAAGTCAAAACTCAAATAGACACAAGGAAAACTTTTTCAAAATTCAAAACGTTTTGAATTCAAATATGACTACAGAAGACATTTCTAATTTAAACGATTTTGAACACTTCCTGTCTGATAGTAGAATAAATATGTCTTTTGATGACTATTTGTTAGCCCTTAGGTCAAGTTTAACAAAATTTTTCTAAAAAGAAAATTACAGGATCGTTGTATCAACTCTTATAATCCTCTGATTTTGGAACTCCATAGAGCAAATATGGATATCCAATATATACTGGATGCATATTCTTGCTGTTCATATGTATATAATTAATTATATTAACAAGTCTAACAGGGGAATTTCTAGGCTCTTAAATGAAGCTATATCAGAGGTAAATGCTGGAAATTATACTATTAAGCAAAAACTTAAACATATAGGTCACAAATTTATATCAGGCACAGAAATATCTGCACAAGAAGCAGTATATTGCTGCATTGGGCTCCATCTTTTGGAAGCAAGTAATGCAGAAATATTTATAAATACCTCTCGACCTGAGGAACGTGTTCGATTGGTAAAACCTAGAGCGGAACTTCAGAACCTTCCTTCAGGTTCGACTGAAATATTCGTAGCCGGTATTTTAGACCGTTATGTTTAAAGATCCGATCAGTTAGAAACTCTTTGTTTAGCTGATTTTGCATCTAGGTATAAATATTTTAAATCTAGTAGAAGAGCACAAGATAGTGATCATGAAGAAGAAGAGAGGGAAGACGATAATTTACCAGAAAGCGGGGTTGTCATGCCTCTTAAAGACGGTAGCGGTTTTGTGAAAAAACGTACCAAACCTTGTATTATTCGGTATAGAAGGTTTAATCCAGATTTGGCCAGAGTTGAGTATTTCCGCGATATGTTAATGCTTTACTATTCTTGGCGGAATGAACAGCAAGATCTCATTGAAAACGATAATGAGCAGACTTGCATAACACATCGTATTATAATTGAGGAAAATCAAAGAAAATATGATGTTTATGAGCAAACAGCAAAGAGAACTTGAAAATGTTCTAGAAAGTCTTTATAATGAAATAGACTTGGACGAAGGTGCTCAAAATGAACTACCTATAGTGGAAAATGAGTTCAGAGTGTTGGCACTTCCAGAAATAAACCCAAATAAAAATTTGCTGGACTTGCATGGCGAAGATTCAACAGATAATGGCACTGAATCTGATTGCAATATTAGACTTATTAAACTACCCCCTTTAATTCCAGTTGAGGAATTATTTTCTTTAGTTCAAAGTCTAAATACTAAGCAAAGAACCTATTTGACACATTTGATGCACCACCTAAAAACAAATCTCCCATTTTATGAGTTCATTGGCGGCGGTGCAGGTGTAGGAAAGAGTCGTTTGATATCTGCAATATATCAAGCTCTTAACCGTCGTTACAATTCTACATATGGATCCAATCCAAGTTCCTTAAAAGTTCTTCTTTGCGCACCTACGGATAAAGCAGCATTCGGAATAGGTGGAATGACCCTTCATTCAATATTCTCTTTACCTGTTAATCAGTTGAATAGAGAGTTGAGGCCACTTAGCAATGACACAGTTAATTCATTGTATTCCAGACTTATCGATTTAAAATTAATCATAATTGATGAAATATCGATGGTAGGTGCTCGTATGTTTAGCTCTGTTGATGCGAGATTAAAACAAATTTTCAAAACAGACAGCCCCTTCGGTGGTAAACCGATCATCGTGTACGGTGATTTGAAGCAACTCTCACCTGTTGGAGATAGGTGGATATTCTCTCCTAATCCCAATGATGCATACAGCACTTTAGTTGGTTCCCCTTTGTGGGAGTTATTTAAACACTTTGAATTAACAGAGATAATGACACAACGGGAGGATCAGGCCTTTGCAATTGCATTAAATCATATGGCATCTGGTACTATGACAAATGAGGACATATCACTCATTGAAACTCGAGTAGTTAATTTCGAAGAAGTTCCCGATGATGCCATACATTTAATTTGGTCCAATGAAGAGACAAATAATTTCAATGCCCTTAAGCTCAGTCGAATCCCAACAGAAGCTTTCCTTTCAACTGCAAAAGACTCAGTTAAAGGAATTGGTATAAATGAAAATGATAATATTTTGGAAAGAGTTAAACTTTTCAAAACTTCTGAAACGCAGGGACTGCCCTATGAATTGACACTAAAAACCTCCGCCAAATATATGATTACAGTGAACATAAACACGTGTGATGGCTTGGTTAATGGGGCAGCTGGACAACTGGCGGGTTGATTGTTATTTTCGTTTTTGTCATTAGATGCGGTTGGCAGAAAACATAATTTCACTAGCGGTCTTGTCAGCGTTCCGCTTTGAGTACGGAGATCAACTACTCGTATATGACCGTCGGAACCGTAATATAGTTTTTCTATGCGGCCAAGCCGCCATTCTGTAGGGGGTAGACAATCATCGTGTATGATGACACAGTCTCCAAGCCTTGGTGTCTTTTCTGGAGTTTTCCATCGGTACCTTTTATGAAGGTCCTTGATGTACTCTTCCTTCCATCGGCGGCTGAAATCATGATGGAGAATTTTGATTCTTTTCCATCGATTTAATAGGGATAGCGACCCCACGCCTGGTTCAGGTATGGCCAGAATGGGTGCTCCTTTGAGAAAATGCCCTGGAGTTAGGGCTGTGAAGTCGGAGGGATCTTGCGAGAGTGTTGTGAGTGGCCGTGAATTGAGAACGGCTTCAATTCGGATTAATAAGGTAGTGAATTCTTCATAATTGAATTTATAATTTCCAGCTACTTTTTTGAAGTGGGATTTAAAGCTTTTTACAGCTGATTCCCATAAACCACCCATATGAGGAGCGCTTGGGGGAATAAACTGCCAATTAACGCCTTGGGGAGCATACTGCTGAACAATTTCAGGTGATACTTGTTTAATAAAATCCACAAACTCCTTTTCAGTGGCTCTTTGGGCTCCAATGAAAGTTTTGCCGTTATCGCTCATTAGTTTTGAGGGGAAGCCGCGTCGTCCGACGAAGCGAGCAAATGCCGCCAGAAAAGCCTCCTTAGTCAGATTTGTACATAGCTCGAGGTGCACTGCTTTTGTCGTAAAACAGACAAATACAGCCACAGAGCCTTTCATTATGGTCGGCGACCTTAGCATGGCCCCTTTATTTGAAAAGGCCCAGCAAAATCGACGCCTGTGACTGTGAAAGGCAGAGCGAAGTTACAGCGTTCCGGTGGAAGTGCTGCCATAATCTGCGTTCGCAACTTCTGCTTATGCAGAGTGCAGATCTTGCACATGAAAATGCATTTTTTTATTTGGGGCTTAAGTCGGGGAATATAGAACTCTTGACGGACTATATGTTGCATTAGGCGATGTTCTGCGTGGAGCATAAGTAAGTGGATATAATTGAGGAGTAAAGTGGAAAGTCAAGATTTCTCTGGTATGATTAGAGGATGGCGTTCATTATACGTGAGGCTTGAATTGGCAAGCCGAGCATTCGCACGAAGCAGACCTTTCGTGTCGAGGAATGGGTTAAGAACTAAGAGTGAACTCCTTTTGTCAATGACTTTTGATTCTCTTAATAGTGTTATATCGCGTTTGAGTTGATGCGATTAGAGCGACCTTTGCCTTTTGCAATTCTAGGTGCGTCAATGTATCGCATTGGGGGTACTCTGAGGGAACTCCCTTAATTTTAATTTTAAGTCGCTCTATGAACTTTAACATATAGGCGATTACTCTGAGGGCTCGGGGGAGCGATGAAAATCGCTCAAGGATGTCAGTATCCTCAACTGCTGTGTGAAAGGAGTCGATTTTTCGACTTTCTGGGGCTACTATATTGCGCATGGGCGATTGTGGCCAAGAATCGGTAGATTCTGTTAACCATCGGGGGCCATTCCACCAGACGGTGGTGGTGGCAAGATGCAGGGGTTTGCATCCTCTTGTACCTAGATCAGCAGGATTGTCAGCACTGGCTACATGTCGCCAAGTGGCTGATCCCACTAGGTCAAGTATTTGAGACGTTCGATTAGCAATGTACGTCTTCCATGCATGTGGTGGTTTTTCCAACCAGGCTAGAACAATTTCAGAATCGGACCAGAGATACAATCTATGTTTCGTCATGTTTAAATGGGTCTGCACCATGGAAGCTAATTTTGCGAGTAGTAGCGCGCCACAGAGCTCAAGTCGAGGTAGTCTTAGCGTTTTTAAAGGAGCCACCTTTGCTTTTGCTACTAATAAGTGGCTTGTGGTCGCAGTATCGCTTTGTGTGCGCACATAGATAGTGGCACAGTATGCCTTCTCCGAGGCATCACAGAAGCCGTGTATTTCGACTTTGTGTTCGGGGAAATAGTTTACCCATCGTGGGATTTGTATCTGGGAAATGTCTTCCAGATTGTTTGCGAACTGGGACCATTTTTCTAAGCGAAGAGGTTTCACTTGTTCGTCCCAGTCGGTTCTGTCTAGCCATAATTCTTGTATTAAGATTTTCGCTTGTATTATTGGCGAAAGCCATCCTGCGGGGTCGAAAAGTTTTGCCACAGAGGATAAAATTTGGCGTTTTGTTATGGCGGATAATGCTGATATGGACTCTGTAGTGTATGAAAACTGGTCAGATATCGCGTTCCATTGGATCCCCAGAGTTTTTGTTGTACTTTCCTTTTCGAATTTAAGGAAATTAGTGTCCAACAGATTTTCTTTAGGTATATCCTTTAAGATATTAGGGTGGTTCGCCGTTATCTTTTTTAACGGAAACCCTGCGGTTTTGAGGGCTTGTGTCACTTGTGCTAGTGACTCGTATGCTTGTGGAAGACTGTGACTTCCCGACAGGATATCGTCTACATACGTTTGTGTTTTTAACACCTGGGTTGCCAGAGGAAATTCTGACTTGGTGTTTTCTGCCAATTCGTGCAGTGTTCGAATGGCTAAATATGGAGCACAGTTGACACCAAAGGTAACTGTTTTCAATTTATAGTCGCGCAGTGGACTATTGGGAGATTTTCGGAAAATAATTCGCTGAAAATCTTGATCGTCTTTATGTACGACTATTTGTCTATAGATTTTTTCGACGTCTCCGTTATATACGTATTTGAATATACGCCAATTTAAAATTAGTAGCATTAAATCTGGTTGGAGCGTGGGTCCCGTAAATAGGATATCATTTAGGGAATTCCCCGAGCTGGTGGATCTTGATGCATTAAATACAACTCTTACTTAAGTTGTTTTTTTGTCTGGCTTTACTACTGCGTGATGTGGTAAGTAAAATGAGTAATATTTACCATTTATGATTTTTTCGCATGGGCTTACTTCCTCCATGTGGTTTAAATGGAGGTATTATTCTAACACGGCATCGTATTCTGGCTTAAGCTCACCTTTTTTAAGTTAGTTCTTTTCCATACTTAAAAACTGCTGTATTGCAGAGGTGCGAGAGTGACCGAAGGCGAGTGTGTTAGGAAATTGTTGTTTTAGTGGTATTTTAAATAAATTTCTTTAATTGTGAATTGAGGTATTCGTTTGAGATTTCCTCAACCTGAGTGGTCATGGTGGTAACTGGTTCCGAAACTAGTCCACTTAGGATCCACCCAAAAATAGTGTTTTGTGCCAGAAGTGTATTTGAAATTTTCTCAATACCTTCGAGTATTATATGTGGTATAAGAGCGCTGCCTAATAGAAGGTCTATTTGAGCGGGAGTGTTGCAGTAGGGATCTGCTAGCTTTAGGTGTGAAACCTTTTGTCAATGCTTGCTATTTATGTGATAGCTTGGAAGCATATTTGTAAGTTGCGGTAAGACAATAGCTTCTGCTTTAATGCGCTTATCCGCTTTGGGGGAAGTTAGGGTAATGGGGCATATTTTGTTTGAGTTTTGGACTACTCTTCCGCCCATTCCCGTGATTTCAAAATTGGCTAGTTTTGTTGGCAGTTGTAGCCTATTTTGAGCCTTAGACGCTATGAAAGATCGTTGTGATCCTTGGTCTATTAAGGCCCTAAGTATAAACAGTTCTCCTCGGTGTTCGATGGAGACGACTGCTGTGGGTAGTAGTACTCTACTTTGATTTTCGCTGTGTAGCGTTTGGGTTTTTAATGCCTTTGAGCAGCATGGTGCTTCTTTGCAATTATCGGGATTTCGCACTTCGGGATTTGCTGTTGCAACTAAACCCGTGGCTCTTTTCATATTTGCGCTGTTTGGGGATGAGCTGGTAAATGTGCTGTAATGCAGCATTGAATGATGTCGTTTATGACAATAAACGCAATTAAATTTGCTTTCGCACTCTTTAAGTGTATGTGCATTTGATAGGCAATTTGTACAGAGCGTTTTCGTTCGTACATAATTGTTTCGATCGGTAATATTCATTTTTTTGAATTTCTCGCAAGATTTGAGCTTATGCCCCCCTGTACACAGTTCGCATGACGTTTGTTTGTACTGTTTGTATGTGAACGTTTGATTTCTGAAGAATCTTCTATTTAAATTGTTGTTGCTACTGGCTTGGGGTCTGTGGAAGCTTCTTTTTAGGTCGTGTTGAACGGTTTTCGTTCTGACCGTTTTTTTATCTACCCTTTCTGCTATTTCGTATTGGGTTGTTAAAAAATCTTTTATCTGTTGCCACGTTGGGAATTTTTTCGAAACGAGAGCGATTGCTCCCACAAAAGTAACGATTTTTCTAGTAAAGCGGCGGGGCATATATTTACCAGTATTGGGTCCCAGCTGTCTGTGGGAATATTTTGTGTCGATAGAACCGACAAGCAATTAGAAACAGTGGATTGCAGCTTTATAAACTCTTCACTTGTTTCCTTTTGAATCTTAGGCAAGTTCATTAGTATCGTTACTTGCTTATCGACCAATATTCTCTCATTTTCGAGTGCAGTATCTTATTAAACTGTCACTCTCAGCAATGAATTTACTGTATGTAATGTCTTTCCCCCTTTTTTGCTTTGTAGCACCTTGCTTTGAGCGTGTAGCATCTGCAGGTGTACATGGACTTCTTTCGTCAGAAATCATTTTTGGAACTTTTAGCAACTGAGTTGTTGTAGAATCTTTCGAGTCTGAGCTCATTTAAGAGATGTGCCGAAATAAAATAAAATATTTTCAATGTAAGAAATATTTGTATATTTGAAACCTCTTTTAAGAAAATAAGAGTTTTTATTTAATGAAATGAATATATTACGCGTATTTCGTGTTTTATCGCTTTTTTTTCCTTTAATATTATTTAATTGATTAATATTAAACGCAAATGTTTTTTATTTTTACTTTTATTTGTAAGTATTATGTGTCCGTAATTGCTATGGGGTATACCTATAAGCGGATCAGCTGATACATATGTACTTGTCGTTATGCGCAATTGAGAGCTCGTCCTAGAGATCAATGCACTTTGTACATATGTACATATGTATTTTTTTGTAATATATTATGTTTAAATATTTTTGCGCAGTTAGGCAATCAAGAGTTCGTTGGATATATATTTTTTACCAAACTGTTTTATCTGTTAGCGGTATTTCGGTTTTTACCGGAAAATAAACCGAAATATAGAAACAGTTTGGTAACCGCTCTTTTTTGTTATTGCCTTTATTAAGACGGATTTTTGTAAGAAATAAACCGCAAAGGCATAAATTTCAATATTCATATAATAAGAGGATATATACATATACTAAATGGAATCGATACGACTCACTTTGGGGTTTCCGCCAAGGGGTTTTCGCCAAGGGGTTTTGGGGACAATGTTATATATGTGCCTGTGCGAGTGCCTTTCGTAATGCTTTCCCACTCCTTTGCTGCTTAGCTGCGGTGGGTGACTTTGGTGAGCTGGTGTGGTTGTTGTTGTTCGCTGTTTAGGTTTTTGGTTTAATTCGCGCCCGTTCTCTTGTTTTATGTATGTATTTTTGTTGTTTTTTGTTGAAATTCGCGCCCGTACGTAATTTCTGATTATTTCGCGCACGTTGTTGGTTTTTCTTACTTTTTTTGTTATGTATATATGTTTGTGCCACTTCACTTCAATCACCTTCTTCTGTTCTTTTTTTTTTCTTTTGTTTTCTATGTGTATATGTATGTCACTCTACTGCACTGCACTTCTATCTAAGTAGAACTTTTTTTTTTTTGTTTCCTCTTTTTTTTTTTTTGTATGTGTATATGTGTTTTTTCACTGCACTGCACAGCACTTATGTCTCTTTTTTTTTCGTGTGTATTTCAACGTTTACCCACTTTTTTTGTTTCTCACAGCACTTTTTTTTCTTTTTTTTTCACTCCATAGTGCCGCTCACTATGGCTCGAAGCACCAATAAATAATTGCTGCGTTTGCGCACTCACCTTTTGCACTTATTTGCACCAATTTAATTAAAAAAATTGAAAAACGGCTTGTTGAAGAAACACGGACGGAAACTTGCGTACGTCTGGTTCGCTCGAATTGCTAACGAAAAAAGGGCCATTTGGTCCTCTGTTAGTCCCTTTTGAGTGTTGAGTTGTGTAGAGTTGTGGTGTGATGTGATGTGTATGTGTGGGTGGTCTGAGTGGTGTGATGTCTGTTGTGGATCGTGTTGATGTGGTGTGTTGGCGCGCAGTGGCGTGTATGGAGGGGGGAGGCATAACTCATCTAGCCACCATTGTTCTTTTCCAACAATTCTGTGGATTAAATTTTTGGAACCTTCTGTTGGTTTGATAGCACGATCAAAAAAGCCTCATCCTCTAGAAAGTTCTTGGACACCAATTGAAAAAGTTCTAAAATCTTTTTAATATAAAAGAAATGAACAAATTTGAAAGAAATCAGTTTACAGTTGTTCCGACTGAGGGAATAACTATTCATAAAAGTCAGGGTGCCACATATAATAAAGTTGTAGTTCATACTCGACCCAGAATGCCTAGAGCTTCAATATATGTCGCTTGTAGTCGAGCTACTTCTGCAGAAGGTCTATTCATCATAGGAAATTTTATTCCTCCTAACAAATTTTCTGAATCGGATCCGGTATTTAGGTAACTGAGGGAATTGAACACAAATAAAGCTTTGACAACAAGTTTCAATTTTATGATTTCCCGAACATCAGGACATGAAATTTTATTCCATAATGTTCAGAGTCTTCACGCTCACATTAATGATATAAAAAGCCCCTGTTTGATGCTATCTTCAGATATTTTATGTTTTGTAGAAACTTGGAGTTATCCTTGCGAAAATTTTGATATACCAGGATTTACTCCAATTAACGAGCTGAGGATAGATAGCACGGAAACAACCAACAGAAATAAACGGGGCATTATAATATATGCAAAGCATAGTATTGCTTGCTCTATAGAATCAAAGGCTGTAAAGAAAATTTATTCAGGCCGCAAAGTTTTAGAAGCGGTTTTGTTTAAATGTTTCAATATTAATATTCTGGTTCTATATAGAAATTCAGCTTTCTCTGTCAGACAATTAATTGTAAAACTTCAGGAAGTCCTTACTTCTGAGTTAGGCAATCAAAATGTGCTAATTGTTGGAAATTTTCACATTTGTTTAATGTCTACAGGGACTGCAATAAGAAATCTGCTCCAAGAAAAAAACTTTAGTTCCCTGCTTGGTGCAGAATATTCAACTACACCTGCCGGTACACAAATTGATTGGGCATTTTCAAACATGGATCCTTCCCGTGTAAATGCAATTACTTTTGAGACAGTACACAGCTATCATGACAGTATTTGTGTCTGTATTTCGAACTAAAGTTTTCAGACTTAGTGCAATAGTTCTTCAATTTTTTTTCCAAATATAATCGAATTGGAATGGTATAGGAATTTTGACAGTAGTTTTTAAGACAATTTTAAGAAAAATATGTAAATAATCTAATTAAGAAAATTTAAATTATATATATATAATTTGTTATTATATATGACATTATTGTATAAATATATGATAGAAATTAAATAGTATAAGGAAAAAATAAATATAATTTGGATATATATATAGGAATCTCCACAAAAATTTATGTTTAATATTATAAATATTATATAAATATTATATACAAATTAATATAATAATATTATATCATTTTTAAAGTTGTTAATATTTATTATTTTTAAGCTAAACATTTATAATAATATCGATATAATAAATAAAAAATGTTATTCATTGTCCAAAAAGGATTTCTTTTCATACTTCTCAATACAGTTGTAATGCATTCTATATAAAATCAATTATAAGCGTATACAAAAAGCACAAGAACGATTTCTCACAATTTGAGTAAATTTAGTTTACAAATGGCTCTAATTAGTTTCACTGTGAGTGAAAAGTAAATAACTAAGGCAACAGTTCCTACTTCTAATTATTAAAATATATAAAGAAGTCTCAAACGAATATACCATTTAACTTTGCGAGAGTATAAAATGTTCGGCTACATCCGAACTTAGCCCTTCCTTACTTGTTCTTAACTAATTGTGTCACTCGTTGACAACGCTTCGGCTTAGCGTGCAATGCCTTAATTCTTAGTTTTTGTGTTCTGTTTGTTCTAGTTAGGTTAAATCATTTATTCACTTGTGGAATTTAGTAGTTTTAATGTTGTTGTAAAACATTTATTCACTTGTCGAATTTAGTAATTTTAATGTTTTTAAAGAATTCGTCCTGGTTACTTTTTTTTTACTTTTCTCCTTCCGAGAGAATACTTGATTGTTAGATTTGCGGTTCCGACACCCGTCACTGTGATTGTACTTTCGGCTAGGGATACTTATTATTTTCCCCCTCGTTTTTTTGCCTAGGATATCACTTAACAGATGTAACGCCTGCCCCACGTTGTTGGGCGCTAATTAACTTCCTTCGTTTAGGAAGTGTTAAAAAAATATAGTTTTCCGCAAACGCGCGGAAGAAATCAAATATGATAGTTTGAGTGATCCTGATGGATAACTGATCTCTTTATTTCAACTTACTCTTATTTATACAATTTTCTTATTTGCTTAATTCTTACAATAATAGTGTCAGTTACAATATTCGCTTATTCAGTAATTGGTTTTATTGCTTACATTTTGTGGGTAGTCTTAGCTTAATGAAAAAGAATATTGGTTACTTAAATAAGCAAAGATGCTTATTAAGAAGCTGTGGTCTTAGCTTAATGAAAAATAATATTGATTACTCAAATAAGCGAAGATGCTTATTAAGAAACTGTATTATTGCTAAGTGCAAAGATACAGTTTTGTTGATAATTAGCGTAAAGCTAATGTGTGGAGGCTGTCGTTAACTTGCACCCATACACAGAGGCGTCACATTTGTGTAAATACATATAAATAAGGAAACATTCAATAAACCTAAACATATGAACATATTTCCTTGAAATATTTTAAATATCTCAGGAAGTAAAATTTTCTATTAAAGTAATTGAATTGAGATATGCTAAGATTCCAATTAATAAAATAAAAAATTAAATAAAATTTAAGTTTCATGAGTTTTAGGATTCGAACGTATTTGCTCGTATTCGGATTGAGCTTAACTCTTTCACGCTTACGACATGAGCCACCAAAAAAATTGGGAGCGTGGCTGCTTTAGCCATAGTTTTATTATTAACCTTTGTTGGCATATTGCGTACGCAACGCACATACAAAAGTTGGAAAAATTGCATATTAAATGTTAATTTATGTATTTAAATGTTTATTATGAATTCTGGAATTTTGGTAGTAATCCTCCTTTTTAATTCAAAAGCCTTTACTAAATTATACATTTTGTCATTTAGGTATGCGCACCAATTTTTAATTCGTTGTGTCTATTTATAGACTTTTCTCCGTTTCGCACATTGTGTGGTGCATTTCTCTTTTTCCAAGTTATATTTTTCGATGTCCCTTATCTGGAACTACAAATTAGTGCTCAAAAAGATTTCATTTAACATTTGCGCCTTCTCTATTCATTAACATTTTCTGGTTTCAATTCAATTGGCACATCTGTAAGAATCATAGGGATTTGTGGCAGCAATATATGTTCACCTCGGAACTTGCCATTCAAAATGGTGGCTTCGATAATATTTTTCATTCATTTTTTAATGTCTAATCGTGTTCCATTACAAAGCCGTGGTGAGTTCAAATTTTTAAGCTAAATAACCGGATATTCAACCTTCAGTTGTAAATGGTGCGGTGGCATATCCAATGAATTCAAAAACTCAATTGGATAACTCACAACTTTGTTGCATTGCAAACAAATACCAAGTCCCCTGGCAAGAACTATATCCAATATCTGACAGTTATTTTGAGAAAGTTTCGGCAGATAGATCTTGGAGCATATGAACGCGCATGTTCACTGTCAGTTTTACTTTTTCAACATTACGCCACAGCCGCGATGATTTTAAGCAAGCGTAGATTTCATCGGCGTATGTTGAAGATGGAATAACGGGAAGTGTCTGTCTGAAATCACCTGAAAGGAGTTACAGAGTGAAGGCAAATAGTTTGTCGTTGGTCGTATCTTTTAATATCCTATCCAACATCTCAAGCGAATGTTTATGGGTCATAGTGCATTCATCCTAAATGTTATTTTTGCACTATTTCAGCATTGTAGCCATGGACGATTATTTTTTTATATTGCACATTGCATCTGGGTTTTTTTGAATGTTTAATGGGTGTTTAAATGCTGAATGAGCTGTTCTGCCTCCACCTAATAAAGTTGCAGCAGTGCCAGATGATGCAACGGCCAATGCGATGCCATTCCCCCTTGCCCTGCCGAAACTGAAAGCAATGCGGTCGTAAATTGCTCATCATTTAGTAGTGGAACATTGCAGGTGCAGTCGCAGCCAATTCGACAGTATCATGTAGCTCACGATTTATATCTGTGTTGCTTAAATCAGATGCACCTCGAACTTGGTGAACTTATACCGAAATGACTTATTGGTAAATTTGCAATGACAATGCAACGATCTGCAATAGCAATCAATGCTTCCTTGTACATTGCGTCACTGAATGATATCATTAGATCGTTGCACCTTGTACGATGTCGATACAATATATCATTAGTCTTCGAATCTTTGTGATTATGACACACCATTTGTGATCGGACCGCGAAACATGTCTTCAGTAATATAGCAAATAGTATACGAATTTGTGTTCCTGTTCAGTATAATACTACTTCATCAAGCATATTGTCTCACTGATTGTCATCTTCTAGCAAGCCTAGTGCAAGGCATGCATCTTAATAGGTTGGATACTGTTGTCCATTTACTTAACGTATATCTTGAAATGACAATGCTCCGGCGACATTAACCAAATACAGTCTCAGATGTATATACACGTCCCAAATTATTTGATTTAAATAAACCGGGGCATGCATCAACTGGTGTGCCTGGCTTGCGTGGCATCCATATTTTCGATTGAGTTCATGTAAAATAGCGTGGTACTTCCGAATAGATCAGTGTTTGTGCAAAGGCACCAAAAGCATCTGCACGATTACATAATTCAAAAAATTTGGTAAGCGTAGGTTTTAGTGGAATTATAGCACGATCAAGCGCTGTTTCGTTCGTGAAAAATGAGCGTTGGCCGTTTTCGATATGATTAACTTAACTTTGATGACAAAAAAATAAGCGGACTTATTTTTATTCCTACATCGTGATGTTTGCTGATTCGGAAGTGACAGCGAAAGACACTTGGCGGGGATAACTGATTGGTTGATAGAACTATACTTCATGAAAACTTTATAATACCACAATTATATTCAATTGCCTCTGTATGGCCATTCGTTGTTTGTTTTTGTGCGCAACATTGAGATTTCATAGTGATTTTTTCGGTATTCCCTTTTGTGCGGTGTTTGTTAACGCGAGTGAGTTGGCACCGCTATTGCCTGGCGCGTGGTTATAGTAGTAGTACATATTGTTTGCGCAATCGGCGTGTGGTACTATTGTTGCTGGGGATAGTGACCACGTGTATTTATTTGGCAGTGGACATTCTTGGGCTATTTGTGCATTTTTGTGTATATTTTTAGACGTGTTTGGCACGTGGGTAGCGGTAAGTATATGTACATAGTGTATTTTTAGTGAACTGTACCTTTAGGTACTTACGCAAAGTGGTTATTCACGTTGTTGTTGTTGGTGGACTCCTCGCACGGTCCCAATATATTATTTTGCTGGCTGGACTGTCTATTTGGAGTGTTGTGTTGGGCATATGGCGTTCAGTTGGCCAGGTTCAGCAAGTTCTGAGCAGGATTGTTCAAAAGATACCGATACCTTTCCTAAAGGTAGAGAATAGTGTGTAGACTAACGGTCGTAGCAGTGTGCGTTTAACCCACGGATCGATTCGGTTCAGCGCCACATCGGTCGACTCGCAGCCGTTACGGGGACATTGATCTGTCCGGCGATCATTTGAGTGACCTCTGTAAAGACTATTTTGGCTGGAGTTGTGGGCTGTACCCTAGCGAGAACGCTTTAATCGTCCGCTTGGGTGGACGCTGCTACAGAGCGGGTCCGCGCATGAGTCACACTCTTTAGTACGTTCAGTCGCACGTACCAGCTGCTTGAGGGTAAGCTCGGCGGATCAGTCTACCAAAGGGCGTCCGAAGGCAAAAATTCTTCCACCACGGAGGAGAAGGGTTAAGCCCCTCGCTGGAAGTGAGGAGTCCGGGTCATCGACGGTAACGATGGACACCACGTCGGACGATGAAGCAGCGGAACCACCGGTACGTTCTCGAGCACCTCCTGAAGCACTCCAAATGGCGGTAATTACCAGATCTACCATGATAAGCTCATGGAAGAGTTACTCCGGCTGAACCTTCAGGATTTTAGCTCAGCGTCCCAGAAGTTAGATGTGAGGATGGTCAGTCGTCGCTGGAAGGTGGACCCTACTGGTAGCGTCAATGTTGTTCTAGAAGGTCCGGATAAAATGATGTCCGCTCTCTTGGAGGCAGGTAGGTGCTACATCAAGTGGTTCTCCTTTCAGGTGGGACCGGGTAGCTCCGTTGCTGGCTGCTTTCGGGTTTGGACCATAGAGTGGTTGAGTGTAAGGCCAAGTCAGATGTCTGGCGAAGTGCGATCAGGAAGGTCACTGAGCTGCCGGTTGCGTCAATGCACCACATTGTCGCTACTGCTCATTTAAGGGTAGACCAGATAGGCATCTGGTGATATCAGCTGCCAATATACTGTCGCATTGTTGATCGCGTCCTCGCCGGACACTGATGCGGGGGATAATTCAGTTAAAATTCCGTATGCCGTCGTGTGTGAGTTGAGGGGGTTCCTGACTGTGGGGAGGTGCGATTACTACAGGAGCCCTACGCCACCAATGCTGAGGTTTGGGGTCTTTCTGGCAATTTCAAGGTCTTCACGGACCTTGGGGCTAGTGCTGCGATTGTTGTGAGTGAACCCAACTACGATTGCGTAGTTGTGGATTCTTTACAACTGGGTGTGTATGTCGCGGTAGAGGACAATTCGGTAGACTGATTGTAGCTAGTTTGTAATGCAAATTTAGCCAGACACTACCTGGGCTACATGGACAAGCTACTGCTACTTACGAGTAGTAGGCCATTTATCCTAGGAGTGGATGCTAATGCCTCGTCTTCGATGTGGTTTAGTCTGGTATCCCGGAATATGAATGGGTGGTGGCTAAAAACCTCCATAATGTGAATGAGCCGAGTGAATGGTATACGTTTGATGGGGCTAGGGACGTGAATGACATCGACGTGACGCTTATGAATCAGGCGGCTGATGGGAGGCTAAGGTAGGGTGGGGACTAAGTGATCATAATTTGATCCAAAATGTGATTACTCCCAGATCCCCTCTCTTGAAGTATAAGATTCCATTGCGGCGATGGCGTACCTCCGGCATCGACTGCAACCATTATGGACGATCTGTTAGGGAAGCGGTATTAGGTACACCGCTTAGAGTGTTTGAGGGCTTAGTGGTAGACGAGCAATAGTGTGGGGGGTAAACGATAGTGTACTTAGAAAGAGTTAAAGTTTTATGGAAAATTAAGTGGTGGACGCGTGAGTTAACCTCGAAGAGGAGTATAAGAATATGCTGGTTAAAATTAAAGAAGATTAGTGGAGGAGTATTTTAGAAGAAAATAGGAGCGACCCGTGGGGTCATGGCGGGGTCATAGAAGGAGGATATCACCTCTCTCCGCGTTGATGACAATATGTTATCAACGTGGTGAGAGTGTGCGGGGGCATTCTTTCCTAGGGTAGAGATTCAGGTACCCCAAGCAAAAGAGGTACCTGTCCGTCAGGCCAGGTTAAAATGGTCTTCAGGTTTTGATTGTTTGAGCGGAGAGATATGCAAAAGCTTGTGGAAGTTCATCCCGGAATACTTGGAGTCCATTTATGATGAGTGCGTATGAGAGAGTTATTTTCCACGCAAGTGGAAAATTGCTAGGTTTGTTCCTCTCCTGAAATCCCCTGATAAGATCAGGAGCGATCCTCGTTTTTATCGGGGCATCAGTCTCCAGTCAGTAATTGGTGCTTTTAAGCGCCATGGGGTAAGACCGTCGTCAGCAGGTACCCAAGTTAAACACACCGGACGTTGCCTCTGTATGAAATAGAATAAGATAAAAATCGCGTTTTAAAAACAGACATTGATCGTATAGGTGTGAAACTTTGGAATTGCATGAATTTTTCAATGCTGAGTCGTGAAAAATTAAAAACAAAAAAATAAAAAAAAAACCCCACCAGATTTTTTTATGTTCTTATGCAAAGCAAGAGCAAACAAACCCCAAAAATCTGACTGAATTGAAGCAGTCCATTAAATCGATAATTGAGGACTCAACCCTTCAGCCAGCAAAGAATAATTTTTTAATTAGGTGCGTGGCTGCGTAAAGAGGTCATTTACGGTCCACAATTTGTAAAGATAATTAATTTAAAAAAATAAAATAAAACTTGCTATACAATACAAAGAAATGTAATGCATTGAATAAAAACCAAATATTTCGTTTTGTTTTTGTAGCATGATTCGTGGTCCACCCTGTACCTTCAGGTGTGGTAAAACCTCATATTAAACATGTAAGGAAGGGCTAAGTTCGGATGGACCCGAACATTTTATACTCTCGCAAAGTCAAATGGTATACTCGTTTGAGATTTCTTTGTAGACTGACTGATATTTTCGGTAGAAGGTCAACTATAGGCACTGGGGTTCAAATATTCAGTACTTAGGAGCTTGAACAGTTTTGCTTCGATTTAGACAATTTTTGGTCACAAGGTGGCATACTCTAAACGTATTATTCACGCAAAGTTTTACCCCGATATAATCATTGTTGCTTGATATGCATAGTGGAAAGTGAAAGAATCAGATGCAATTGAAAATGGTGTTATATGGGAAATAGGCGTCGTTGTAGTCCGATTTCGCCCATTTTCGCACTTTAATATATAAATATCAAAAAAACGTTATGTACCGAATTTTGTTAAAATCGGTTAGGCAGATCCTAAGATATGGGTTTTCACCTAAAAGTGGGCGGTGCCACGCCTACTGTCTAATTTTGAACGCGGTTTAAACCTATTAGGGGCGAGACCACGACCACTTAAAAAAATTTTAACTGCAGATGCCCCTCCCTAATGTGATCCTGTGTACCAAATAACAGTCTTGATCTTGTTTTGGAGCTTAGTTATGGCAATTTATTTGTTTTTGATTAATGGCGTTTTGTGGGAGTGGCAGTGGTCCGATTACGCCCATCTGCAATATCAACCGTCTCACGGTACCAAGAAACATGTCTACCAAGTTTCATAAAGATATCTCAATTTTTACTTTTTAAGTTAGAGCTTGCACGGACGGACGGATGGACGGACAGACAGTCACCCGGATTTCAACTCGTCTCTTCATCTTGATCATTTATATATACATAACCCTGTATCTAACTCGATTAGTTTTAGGTGATAGAAACAACCGTTAGGTAAACAAAACTATTATACTCTGTAGCAACAGGTTGCGAGAGTATAAAAATGTTGCGAAAGAATTCGGCATTCATTATTCGACGAAATCGTAAATTAATTAAATTAAATGTAATACCTTATTAAGTTATATTATAGATCATAGACTCAATTAGTTTTATGGCTATATTTTACTTCCCGTCAGCGAAAATTATACTAAAATCTGACATAAACTTAACCGAAGAGGCTAAATTTAATATATTGAGTTTATGTGGCAAACGTCCACCAGAAGATAGGATGTCATTACAAGTATATGTATGTGTGATTAAGACCGGCTCCATTCATGTTCAGCGCTAAGCCATTAATACAATATAATGAAGTTTGTTAGAATAACGAAAATTATTAAATGTAATATATTATAATTTCAAATATTTTTGGCATTAAACAAGAGTATATCCAGTTTTATACATTCAGTTAATTTTGCTAAGATATCTTACATGTTGACCGATATATACGGTATAATGCCAACCAAAGTTTTAAAATATTTTTTACTCGATTTTGACTCGATTTTATCTATTTTTGAGTTTCATTTAGGTACCTCACATACCATTTGAAAATCTTGATATTAGATATATGGGGTATAGGGCTAGTTTTCATCCGTTTCAACCATTTTAGGCAGATGCACATGATGTTATTAGAAAAATACGCTCTCTCAATTTTATTAAGATAATTCATATATTTGCCGATATGTGCGGTCCGGCAGTTAGATACCCTTTCAATTAGGTATGTGGAGGCTAAGAAAAATATTGACATTAGTTTTGCAAAGTTTTATCTCGATATACTGCTTGATTTGTATGCTGGGAAGTGAAAAAATCAGATGGAATTTAAAGTTGTGTTACATGGAAATTTGTGATTTCACGTAAAGGTGTGCGGTGCCTCGCCCATTGTCCAACTTTAACACCACTCCTATAGAGTCTTCTTCTACCATCCCAGATGTAAAATTGAATTACTATGACGCATTTAGTTATTGATTTATCGCTACTTAAGTACAAGTAATTATCAATAAAAGCGTTATATGGAGAGTAGACGGGGTTATCATCCGATTTCACTTATTTTCAGGTTGTTATAAGAACTGTTAATGGGATTTGTGCTGTGCTAATTTGCGTGATACAGCTTGAGTGGTTTGGGAGATATATATCCCTATTAGGCCCACACTCACCAGCCACGACCACATTTAAAAAGTTGGCAGCCCACATACAAAAACTTCTCATCTATGCGATTCCCTGTGCCAAATAACATTTTTTATGTCAATTTGCCGCTTAGTTGTGACCTTTTATAGTAGGCAGTAGACATGACCATAGATGGAAGGAAGACTACCTCAAGCATCTCCATAAGCGATATCTGTGAAAAAAAACCAGAATGAACCAAGTGTTGCTCTGTTTTCTTCTTAACACCGAAGAACCGATAACATCGCAACCGCGAAATCAAGCGCATAACTAAAAACAAAGCGACAAAAACCTCCCAAAAACGCCAAAGACGGTGAGATCCGCTGTGAACATGCCAAGAGCCTCATCTTCACCCGTCGCCGCTCCGAGAGCGCAAAGAGGTACATCTAGCAAACTTCCTTACACCAGCACATCCACGACGTCGTCAGCTGCAGCAGCCGTGGAGACCAACGAAGAACAACAATTTGTGCAGTTTGTGCCATAAGACACATGCACTGAAGAGATGCTCCATCTTTAAGAGTATGAAGACCACGCAACGGGGGCAGATCGCGAGAGCACACGGGCATTGTATGAATTGCCTGGCCGACAATCATGCTGCTCTTGAGTGTTTAGTTGATGAATCATGCCAGTACTGCCAACGGTCGCATACGCTGTTCCGTCGTTAACCCTTTAACCCGTCTTCAGCTCCCACTAGCAACCGACGCGGGCCAAACAGCAATCCTGACCAGCGCAGAAGAATTCCAGTCTCGCATAGAGAACCAACGCCAACATCTTTGCAACCACTTCCGGTGCATTGTGCGCATAATCGTCATCGTCAACATAGACGTTCAGCGGGATTGAGCACCGTCGTAAGCACATTACAACAGCTGCAGCGCCTTCTGGGCTATTAATTCGTCTAGGGGGGCCAGAATGTTCACATGACTTATAATTATAATCCCGCGACATTCTTGTAATACCTACCACGCATCGCACCCAACATTCCCTACTATACATGATGCCACAATCCACAATACATCATCAAACACACCCACGTACATTCACCACCCAGCACACCTTGAAAGGATGACCCCGAGTAGAAAACGGCCATTTTTTTCGATTTCCGCGCAGTCCGAAAGTTCAAGAACCGTGCGTGAGGATTTCGTTTGCAGTCAGAAGTCACATGGAGGGAATAAATAATCAAACCTAAAATTGTTAGAATAAAACGGGTGAATTAAAAGATTGTAAAATAAAAGTTGTGAAACAAAAAATAAAAGTTGTAAAACACCAATTTGAGCCAGCGGATAAAAATTTGTAAAATAAAATTAATTTTCTAATCTGTGATTGTAAATAACGGTTGCAACTCTTTCTACTTTGAATTAAAATGTATACAGAAATCTCATACGAGTATACCACTTTACTCTACGAGAGTATAAAATGTTCGGTTACACCCGAACTTAGTCCTTCCTTACTTGTTTTTCTTTAATTTTCAAAACAGAAGACTTGAAATCATTAATATTTATAAAAAAACTAAACTAATGGGTTACAGCAACGTTTTTTAACGCGAAAAAATAAATTTCTTCACTAAAGAAAGAATCAGGACACCATCGCGCATGCCTCAAAACCCATATTAACACAGGGTTGCACCACAAGTGCTGCTCGTTTCCTTGAACATCTGGTATAATTTGTTCGCCACTCTCCAACGCTTTGCGAATCGAATACAGCTATTGCTATCTTAAGAGTTACACTAATACTAGACGTGATACCACATATACATATATATATTTATATTATATTAGTACAATTTTTGTCATTGAGATTCCAAAATATACATACTTGTTTGCCATAACTTGAGTTTGTAAGCTAAAGCGAGTGATGGCCTGGATTCAACGATCTGCTAAATTAATTTTAAAGCTCTGTCCAAAGCAAAATAACAGCATCGATGTCAATTGAGGTATTCCATTAGGCATTAAGAATCGGAATATCGAAGTCAGAATAACAAAGAAGAACCTCTAAAGATAAATTATTTGGTTTTAATCTGCGATGTATTTCGGAATATAGATTGCATTTCGAATATTATTTAATTAAAAGCGGATTTAAACGAGACTATTATGAAGTTTTGTATATTTGTATACACCAACATTTTTCAATTTATATTCATCATTGTTATTACAGTAATTAACCTAAAACCTTACAAACTTAATTATTGCTTTATTTATATTTTAATTTTTATTATATACCGAAAGGAGTTTTTCTTTCATTATTAGAAAGAAGAAATCTAATAAAAATCAGCATTAACTAATTCACTAAGTGAAAGATAAACTCTTTTACAGTATAAAGGATATTCTACATTGAAAAACCTGAAAAATTGTAATACACAAATCTACTGTGGCATATAAAGCTGAGAACTTGACCTGGGCTCCATCTAGATACACAAACAAATTATCTAAACCTTCAACACTGCAACCTGTATGTAATGGACTGCAAGAGTCCTAAGGAAAACGTTCCTTTAATTTTACCAATGTTTATTCTAAACTGTATGCAAAACTCGTTTGAACTAAAAACTTTCCCTCTCTTCCTGAATGGTTACCATTTTTTTAGATTTGTTGTTCTTGTTCGTAACATTTATTAGTAAAAAGTATTCTTTATAATTTCCAGTATCTGAAAACATAGGCTAAAAGAAATTGTAGAATTAAATTTTTTGTGACAACCCTTGGTTTGGTCTGCCATCTTTCCCTTCGTAACTTCATTAAGATTTGTTGTGTGGATTCTAGCGCACGTGTTTTTTCTTCTTATTACAAATAAATATAGTTTAATACAAGTAAGGAAGGGCTAAGTTCGGATGTAACCGAACATTTATACTCTCGCAAAGTCAAATGGTATACTCGTTTGAGATTTCTTTGTGGATTGACTGATATTTTCGGTAGAAGGTCAACTATAGGCACTGGGGTCCACATATTTAGTACTTAGGGGTTTGAACAGTTTTGGTTCGATTTAGACAATTTGGCCGCAAGGTGGCATACTTAAATTGCATTATTCACGCAAAGTTTTACCCCGATATAATCATTGTTACCTGATTTGCATAGTGGAAAGTGAAAGAATCAGATGGAATTGAAAATGGTGTTACATGGGAAGCAAGCGTGGTTGTAGTCCGATTTCGCCCATTTTCGCACTATGACATAAAAACATGAAAAGAACGTTACGCACCGAATTTGGTTGAAATCGGTTAAGCAGCTCTCAAGATATGGGTTTTCACCTAAAAGTGGGCTGTGCAACGCCCACTGACTAATTTTGAAAGCGGTTCCTATAAAGCCAATTTATACCATCTCAGAGATAAAATTTAATGTCTCTGGCATGTTTAGTGCTTGATTTATCGCGCTTTTAGTAGTTTTTAACAGTACCGTTATATGGTTAGTGGGCGGAGTTGCCACCCAATTTCAACTATTTTCACACCGTCAATAGAAGTGCTAAAAACATTTGCTTCTAGTGAATTTTGTTATTATAGCATTAGCGGTTTAGGAGATATGCACATTAAACCTATTAGAGGCGGGACCACGCCCACTTTTTAAAAAAAAGTTTCAACTGCAGATGCCCCTCCCTAATGTGATCCTGTGTACCAAATAACAGTCTTGTATCTTATTGCGGAGCCAAGTTATGGCAAGTTATTTGTTTTTGATTAATGGCGTTTTGTGGGCGTGGCAGTGGTCCGATTACGCCCATCTGCAATACCAACCGTCTCACGGTAGCAAGAAATATGTCTACCAAGTTTCATAAAGATATCTCAATTTTTACTCAAGTTAGAGCTTGCACGGACGGACGGACGGACAGACGGACGGACGGACGGACAGACAGTCACCCGGATTTCAACTCCTCTCTTCATCCTTATCATTTATATATATATAACTCTATATCTAACTCGATTAGTTTTAGGTGATACAAACAACCGTTAGGTGAACAAAACTATTATACTCTGTTGCAACAGGTTGCGAGAGTATAAAAATACTAGTATAATTGAGGAAAAGGCTTAAGGCGCTTTGTGTCACAATTTTCGTATCTCGAGCGCTCCACGCTTTTTTCTCAATTATACTAGTATTTTTTATATATTATTTGTTTAAGTTAATTTTTATACTCTCGCAACATGTTGCTACAGAGTATAATAGTTTTGTTCACCTAACGGTTGTTTGTATCACCTAAAACTAATCGAGTTAGATATAGGGTTATATATATATAAAGGATCAGGATGAAGAGAAGAGTTGAAATCCGGGTGACTGTCTGTCCGTCCGTCCGTCCGTCTGTCCGTGCAAACTCTAACTTGAGTAAAAATTTATATATCTTTATGAAACTTGGTAGACACGTTTCTTGGTGCCGTGAGACGGTTGGTATTGCAGATGGGCGTAATCGGACCACTGCCACGCCCACAAAACGCCATTAATCAAAAACAAATAACTTGCCATAACTAAGCTCCGCAATAAGATACAAGACTGTTATTTGGTACACAGGATCACATTAGGGAGGGGCATCTGCAGTTAAAACTTTTTTTAAAAAGTGGGCGTGGTCACGCCTCTAATAGGTTTAATGTGCATATCTCCTAAACCGCTAATGCTATAATAACAAAATTCACTAGAAGCAAATAGTTTTAGCACTTCTATTGACGGTGTGAAAATAGTTGAAATCGGGTGGCAACTCCGCCCACTCCCCATATAACGGTACTGTTAAAAACTACTAAAAGCGCGATAAATCAAGCACGAAACACGACAGAGACATTAAATTTTATCTCTGAGATGGTATAAGATGACTTTATAGGAAGCGCGTTCAACATTAGACAGTGGGCGTGGCACATCCCACTTAACCGATTTCAACCAAATTCGGTGCGTAACGTTCTTTTCATGTTTCTATGTCATAGTGCGAAAATGGGCGAAATCGGATTACAACCTTTTTTAAAAAAGTGGGCGTGGTCCCGCCTCTAATAGGTTTAATGTGCATATCTCCTAAGCCGCTTATGCTATAATAACAAAATTCACTAGAAGCAAATGTTTTTAGCACTTCTATTGACGGTGTGAAAATAGTTGAAATCGGGTGGCAACTCCGCCCACTCCCCATATAACGGTACTGTTAAAAACTACTAAAAGCGCGATAAATCAAGCACGAAACACGACAGAGACATTAAATTTTATCTCTGAGATGGTATAAGATGACTTTATAGGAAGCGCGTTCAAAATTAGACAGTGTTCGTGGCACATCCCACTTAACCGATTTCAACCAAATTCGGTGCGTAACGTTCTTTTCAGGTTTCTATGTCATAGTGCGAAAATGGGCGAAATCGGATTACAACCTTTTTTAAAAAAGTGGGCGTGGTCCCGCCTCTAATAGGTTTAATGTGCATATCTCCTAAGCCGCTTATGCTATAATAACAAAATTCACTAGAAGCAAATGTTTTTAGCACTTCTATTGACGGTGTGAAAATAGTTGAAATCGGGTGGCAACTCCGCCCACTCCCCATATAACGGTACTGTTAAAAACTACTAAAAGCGCGATAAATCAAGCACGAAACACGATAGAGACATTAAATTTTATCTCTGAGATGGTATAAGATGACTTTATAGGAAGCGCGTTCAAAATTAGACAGTGGGCGTGGCACATCCCACTTAACCGATTTCAACCAAATTCGGTGCGTAACGTTCTTTTCATGTTTCTGTGTCATAGTGCGAAAATGGGCGAAATCGGATTACAACCACACCTATTTTCCATATGACACCATCTTAAATACCACTTGATTCTTTCACTTTCCACTATGCAAATCAAGCAACAATGATTATATCGGCGTAAAACTTTGCGTGAATAATACGTTTAAAGTATGCCACCTTGTGACCAAAAATTCTCTAAATCGAACCAAAACTGTTCAAGCCCCTAGGTACTGAATATGTGGACCCCAGTACCTATAGTTGACTTTTTACCGTAAATATCGGCCATTGTGTAAGATATATAATTGAAATTCATATAATAGAATAAATAAATGAAATTATCGATAATAGTTTGTCTTTGTTTCAAAAATGGGTTGAATCGGATCAATAGTTCTTGTAGCCCTCATATATCTAATATAAATATTTGTGAACTTCCGCGTGACTTTATACCGCATATGTGAGTTATCTCAATGAAAATGAGAGAGCGTGTTTTACTCATAACAAGATCAAATCGGGTGAAAATTTTCCTTAGCCCCCATGTAACTAATATCAGGATTTTCGAACATTCGTCTGCCTTTACTCCATTTGATTGGTGATGGTATGTGAGGTACCTTAATGAAACAGTGGGAGCATTTTATTAGTCTGTGGCATGTTAGTAGTATGTGGTATTGGAAAAAATTAATAAAATAGCCTTCATGGGTAGACCCTTCAAAATAGGTACCATAGATCCCCCTGTTTTAGAAAGCGTTTAACAAAAGTAATTTACGGAGGGATTTTCCGAGAACTTAATTTCAATACAATGAAATAAACTACTAATTTCTAAAATATAAATATAACTAAATATTATGTATTCTTATGTTAGTGAATAGCTAAATAATATATAGGTATACAAAAGTACGTAACCTGTACCAACATGTTGCAAGAGTATAATAAATATCAGTACACTGTGTTTGTAGTTTCAGTTTCACTAGATGTCTTTACAAGCAAAGTGCTTAATTCAAACTAATTTTAGTGTATTATACAGTACAGTGTACAGTGACGAGCAATAGCATAGCAAGGACTTAGAAGGAAACAGTGAAAGAGAGCAGCACCTAGGATCCAACTTTTAACACCCGGACGGACTGAATTATATAAGTATTATCCAAAAGTATTTTATATATTAATCCATTTAATATTAATTAATTATGCCTAGATTAAGTAGAAAATCTATATTACTAAGTCGTCTTCAGAATAGAAGACGTATGAGAGTTCTTCGTCCGAACTCTTTATATAGAGATAGTGAGCAGTCACAAAATACTGTAAGTCACGCTAATCGTAGATTAGATTCCGATGTACGTCTGTACGAACAAATAATCAATACAAATCAACATAGAACCAGGCGGGAAAATCCGCAAATTCGCTCTGAAGAGCAAATAAGAAATACTCGAGGTCATAGGTCTCGGCGTGAAGACCCCGAGGTTCGATCTGTTGAGCAAATTGCAAATACTGTTCAACATAGAACAAGGCGGCAAGATCCGCAAATTCGCTCTGAAGAGCAAATAAGAAATACTCGAGGTCATAGATCTCGTCGGGAAAATTCTGAGGTACGTTATGATGAACAAAGTAGGAACACTAGGGATCATAGAGAACTTCGCACAAGAAATCCTGAGTATAGGAATTTAGAGCGCATTCGTGATCAAATGCAAAGGAACATGGAAGAAGAAATCCTGAAATAAGGAGAGAGGAGCGTGATAGAGAAACACAACGTCGACAGCTTAGTAGGAGGGGTATGAGGGAAGAAATTTTGAATCAGAGATGTCTTAGACAAGGTCAAGTTCGCCTTCGTAAAGATAACCCACTCAATAGACAAATTGAAAACCAAAGGCAGTTCCAACGAATCCGATTAACGAGAGAAAATAATGTTATAGAAACCGATAATAGTGGCAATTCAACAGATTTCAAAAACATTTATTTCCAAAATATAAGTAAGGGCCCTACTGAAATATGTATTTGCTGCGGCGGCTTATGGTTTTCACACCAAGTTCGCAAATTAAATTTCGAAACTAGTGCGCAAGGTCACCCGAATGCTGCATCCGCCTTCTTTTTAATGCAAAAATTTCCTTCAGAAGATGGAAATTACAATTTTTGTGCTACTTGCAAAAATGCGATTGTTAAAATGAACGTTCCAAAATATATGTTTAGCTAACGGTCTAGACTTTCCTGAAATACCGGATTGTTTGAAAGGTTTAACTCCAATTGAAGAACGTCTCATAATGCCTAGATTGCCTTTTATGACAATCCGTCCGTTAGGATATCAAGGTCAGAGTTTGCTCAAAGGTGCTGTTGTTAATATACCAATTTCTGTTAACAATATTGTGACATCTCTACCAAGGTCCTTTGATGAGGCTCATGTTATACAAATTCACTTAAGAAGGCGTTTGGAATACAATCATGATTACATGATCGATACCATACGCCCCGCAAAGATTATGGAAGCTTTGCAGTTCTTAGTGAATACCCCTCTGTATCGTGAGCACAATATACATATTAATGAAAACTGGATTTCAGAACTTAATAACCAAGAAGAAGTTCCGTTTGTTGCATCTGCAGAGGATTAACGATTGGTTCAATCTTATCATGCGGCACAAACTTCTCATGATAATCCCTCTGGTAATAATATTCTGACGGGTCTTTTACCTTCAGAGCTAAATCCAGGTGGTCAAGAAACTCTTTTGGACAATATTCCTGTAGAAAACTTAGACTATAACCATTTAGTTATGGCGGCAGGTGAAGGACAAAGACCAATTGACATAATTCAAGATAATAATTCAGAAGAGTTGTCATTTGGAACAATATACGTTGGGCAGAAGCGTACATGCTCTTAAACGTATAGCAAGATAATACGTTCTAAAATTCGCCGTTTTGACAGAAGAGCGTGTACCATTCCAAAGTTGTTCTATGATTACAAAAAATTAGAACTGCTACAAATTAAGAATAGTACATCCATTTGCATTAGAAAGTTTTCAGGTCGCAACCGAGTTACGGCCCAAAATCTATTAAACGAAAACTTTGTTCAAAACTTGATTCAACACGATGATGGTTACAAGGTTTTGAAAGGCGTCAGATCCTCACCTGCGCACTGGGAAGCTGAGAAGAAAAAGGCAATCGCTATGATTCGCCAATTTAGGCTTCCAACCTTCTTTATCACTTTATCGGCTGCAGAATCTCAGTGGGTTGAGCTTTTGGTCATCCTCTCTAAAACTGTTGATTCTAAAGATATTTCGGAAGAGGAAGCCAACAGTTTAACAACCCAAGATAGAAATCGCTTAATTCGGTCAGACGCGGTTACTTGTGCTAGATATTTTGACTACCGCTATCGACAAATTCAGGATCAACCTTCAAGATCCTCAGACATTCCCTGATGTCATTAGTTTTATTGACAATTATATTTCTACTGATGGTTCGATCAGCCACTTAGAAAATTATTTGGGTTATCAAAAGCATAACCACAGTCGGTCTTGTACTAGGGAAATAAGAGGACAACAGTTTTGTCGTTTTGGTATTCCATATCCACCAATGCCTTCAACGCAAATACTGTTTCCTCTTACAGAAACATATCACAATTCAGAAAGACACAAGGAAAACTTTTTCAAAATTCAAAACGTTTTAAATTCAAATATGACTACAGAAGACATTTCTAATTTAAACGATTTTGAACACTTCCTGTCTGATAGTAGAATAAATATGTCTTTTGATGACTATTTGTTAGCCCTTAGGTCAAGTTTAACAAAACCCAAAATTTTTCTAAAAAGAAAATTACAGGATCGTTTTATAAACGCTTATAATCCTCAGATTTTGGAACTCCATAGAGCAAATATGGATATCCAATATATACTGGATGCATATGCTTGCTGTTCATATATAATTAATTATATTAACAAGTCTAACAGGGGAATTTCTAGGCTCTTAAATGAAGCTATATCAGAGGTAAATGCTGGAAATTATACTATTAAGCAAAAACTTAAACATATAGGTCACAAATTTATATCAGGCACAGAAATATCTGCACAAAAAGCAGTATATTGCTGCATTGGGCTCCATCTTTCGGAAGCAAGTAATGCAGAAATATTTATAAATACCTCTCGACCTGAGGAACGTGTTCGAATTGTAAAACCTAGAGCGGAACTTCAGAGCCTTCCTTCAGGTTCGACTGAAATGTTCGTAGCCGGTATTTTAGACCGTTATGTTCAAAGATCCGATCAGTTAGAAACTCTTTGTTTAGCTGATTTTGCATTTAGGTATAAATATTTTAAATCTAGTAGAAGAGCACAAGATAGTGATCATGAAGAAGAAGAGAGGGAAGACGATAATTTACCAGAAAGCGGGGTTGTCATACCTCTTAAAGACGGTAGCGGTTTTGTGAAAAAACGTACCAAACCTTGTATTATTCGGTAAAGAAGGTTTAACCCAGATTTGGCCAGAGTTGAGTATTTCCGCGAAATTTTAATGCTTTACTATCCTTGGCGGAATGAACAGCAAGATCTCATTGAAAACGATAATGAGCAGACTTGCATAACACATCGTATTATAATTGAGGAAAATCAAAGAAAATATGATGTTTTTGAGCAAAGAGAACTTGAAAATGTTCTAGAAAGTCTTTATAATGAAATAGACTTGGACGAAGGTGCTCAAAATGAACTACCTATAGTGGAAAATGAGTTCAGAGTGTTGGCACTTCCAGAAATAAATCCAAATATAAATTTGCTGGACTTGCATGGCGAAGATTCAACAGATAATGGCACTGAATCTGATTGCAATATTAGACTTATTAAACTACCCCCCTTAATTCCAGTTGAGGAATTATTTTCTTTAGTTCAAAGTCTAAATACTAAGCAAAGAACCTATTTGACACATTTGATGCACCATCTAAAAACAAATCTCCCATTTTATGAGTTCATTGGCGGCGGTGCAGGTGTAGGAAAGAGTCGTTTGATATCTGCAATATATCAAGCTCTTAACCATCGTTACAATTCTACACCTGGATCCAATCCAAGTTCCTTAAAAGTTCTTCTTTGCGCACTTACGGGTAAAGCAGCATTCGAAATAGGTGGAATGACCCTTCATTCAATATTCTCTTTACCTGTTAATCAGTTGAATAGAGAGTTCAGGCCACTTAGCAATGACACAGTGAATTCATTGTATTCCAGACTTATCGATTTAAAATTAATCATAATTGATGGAACCGATCATAGTGTTTGGTGATTTGAAGCAACTCTCACCTGTTGGAGATAGGTGGATATTCTCTCCTAATCCCAATGATGCATACAGCACTTTAGTTGGTTCCCCTTTGTGGGAGTTATTTAAACACTTTGAATTAACAGAGATAATGACACAACGGGAGGATCAGGCCTTTGCAATTGCATTAAATCATATGGCATCTGGTACTATGACAAATGAGGACATATCACTCATTGAAACTCGAGTAGTTAATTTCGAAGAAGTTCCCGATGATGCCATACATTTAATTTGGTCCAATGAAGAGACAAATAATTTCAATGCCCTTAAGCTCAGTCGAATCCCAACAGAAGCTTTCCTTCCAAATGAAAGTGATAATATTTTGGAAAGAGTTAAACTTTTCAAAACTTCTGAAACGCAGGGACTGCCCTATGAATTGACACTAAAAACCTCCGCCAAATATATGATTACAGTGAACATAAACACGTGTGATGGCTTGGTTAATGGGGCAGCTGGACAACTTATGCAAATTGATTTCCATTGTTCTTTTCCAACAATTCTGTGGATTAAATTTTTGGAACCTTCTGTTGGTTTGATAGCACGATCAAAAAGCCTCATCCTCTAGAAAGTTCTTGGACACCAATTGAAAAAGTTCTAAAATCTTTTCAATATAAAAGAAATGAACAAATTTCAATTGAAAGAAATCAGTTTCCAGTTGTTCCGGCTGAGGGAATAACTATTCATAAAAGTCAGGGTGCCACATATAATAAAGTTGTAGTTCATACTCGACCCAGAATGCCTAGAGCTTCAATATATGTCGCTTGTAGTCGAGCTACTTCTGCAGAAGGTCTATTCATCATAGGAAATTTTATTCCTCCTAACAAATTTTCTGAATCGGATCCCGTATTTAGGGAACTGAGGGAATTGAACACAAATAAAGCTTTGATAACAAGTTTCAATTTTATGATTTCCCGAACATCAGGACATCAAATTTTATTCCATAATGTTCAGAGTCTTCACGCTCACATTAATGATATAAAAAGCGACTGTTTGATGCTATCTTCAGATATTTTATGCTTTGTAGAAACTTGGAGTTATCCTTGCGAAAATTTTGATATACCAGGATTTACTCCAATTAACGAGCTGAGGATAGATAGCACGGAAACAACCAACAGAAATAAACGGGGCATTATAATATATGCAAATCATAGTATTGCTTGCTCTATAGAATCAAAGGCTGTAAAGAAAATTTATTCAGGCCGCAAAGTTTTAGAAGCGGTTTTGTTTAAATGTTTCAATATTAATATTCTGGTTCTATATAGAAATTCAGCTTTCTCTGTCAGACAATTAATTGTAGAACTTCAGGAAGTCCTTACTTCTGAGTTAGGCAATCAAAATGTGCTAATTGTTGGAGATTTTAACATTTGTTTAATGTCTACAGGGACTGCAATAAGAAATCTGCTCCAAGAAAAAAACTTTAGTTCCCTGCTTGGTGCAGAATATTCAACTACACCTGCCGGTACACAAATTGATTGGGCATTTTCAAACATGGATCCTTCCCGTGTAAATGCAATTACTTTTGAGACAGTACACAGCTATCATGACAGTATTTGTGTCTCTATTTCGAACTAAAGTTTTCAGACTTAGTGCAATAGTTCTTCATTTTTTTTTTCCAAATATAATCGAATTGGAATGGTATAGGCATTTTGACAGTAGTTTCTAAAACAATTTTAAGAAAAATATGTAAATAATCTAATTAAGAAAATTTAAATTATATATATAATTTGTTATTATATATGACATTATTGTATAAATATATGATAGAAATTAAATAGTATAAGGAAAAAAGAAATATAATTTGGATATATGTGTAAGAATCTCTACAAAAATTTATGTTTAATATTGTAAATATTATATACAAATTAATATAATAATATTATATCATTTTTAAAGTTGTTAATATTTATTATTTTTAAGCTAAACATGTATAATAATATCGATATAATAATTATAAAATGTTATTCATTGTTCAAAACCGATTTCTTTTCATATTTCCCAATACAGTTGTAATGCATTCTATATAAAATCAATTATAAGCGTATACAAAAAGCACAAGAACGATTTCTCATAATTTGAGTAAATTTAGTTTACAAATTGCTCTAATTATTTTCACTGTGAGTGAAAAGTAAATAACTAAGGCAACAGTTCCTACTTCTAATTATTAAAATATATAAAGAAGTCTCAAACGAATATACCATCTAACTTTGCGAGAGTATAAAATGTTCGGTTACATCCGAACTTATCGCTTCCTTACTTTTATACTTTCGCAACCTGTTGCTACAGAGTATAATAGTTTTGTTCACCTAACGGTTGTTTGTATCACCTAAAACTAATCGAGTTAGATATTAGGGTTATATATATATAAATGATCAGGATGAAGAGACGAGTTGAAATCCGGGTGACTGTCTGTCCGTCCGTCCGTGCAAGCTCTAACTTGAGTAAAAATTGAGATATATTTATGAAACTTGGTAGACATGTTTCTTGGTACCGTGAGACAGTTGGTATTGCAGATGGGCGTAATCGGACCACTGCCACGCCCACAAATCGCGATTAATCAAAAACAAATAAATTGGTATAACTAAGCTCCCCAATAAGATACAATACTGTTATTTGGTACACAGGATCACATTAAGGAGGGGCATCTGCAGTTAAAACTTTTTTTTAAAAAGTGGGCGTGGTCCCGCCTCTAATATTTTTAATGTGCATATCTCCTAAACCGCTAACGCTATAATAAGAAAATTCTCTAGAAGCAAATTTGTTTAGCTCTTCTATTGACGGTATGAAAATAGTTGAAATCGGGTGGCAACTCCGCCCACTCCCCATATAACGGTACTGTTAAAAACTACTAAAAGCGCGATAAATCCAGCACTAAACACGCCAGAGACATTAAATTTTATTTTTGAGATGGTATAAGATGACTTTATAGGAACCGCGTTCAAAATTAGACAGTGGGCCTGGCACAGCCCACTTTTAGGTGAAAACCCATATCTTGAGATCTGCTCAACCGATTTCAACCAAATTCGGTGCATAACGTTCTTTTCATGTTTCTATGTCATAGTGCGAAAATGGGCGAAATCGGATTACAACCACGCTTACTTCCCATGTAACACCATTTTCAATTCCATCTGATTCTTTCACTTTCCACTATGCAAATCAGGTAACAATGATTATATCGGGGTAAAACTTTGCGTGAATAATGCAATTAAAGTATGCCACCTTGCGGCCAAAAATTGTCTAAATCGAACCAAAACTGTTCAAACCCCTAAGTACTAAATATATGGACCCCATTGCCTATAGTTGACCTTCTACCGAAAATATCAGTCAATCCACAAAGAAATCTCAAACGAGTATACCATTTGACTTTGCGAGAGTATAAAATGTTCGGTTACATCGAACTTAGCCCTCCCTTACTTGTTTCGATCAGTTTTATTATTGTGAATGGTTCAAGTGATAAAAATAAATACAAATTTAATTTTTTTATATATATATTATTCTAATTTATGAAAACAAACATAAAGGGTTACAGCAACGTTTTTTAACGCGAAAAAAAGAATTTTCCCACTAAGAAAAAATCATAACCCTATTGTGGATGCGTCAGAAGACATGTTAGCACAGGGTTTCACCAAAAGTGCTACTCGCTTGTTTCAGCATCTGGTATAATTTGTTCGCTTCGCTGGAGAGTAACACAGTAACAGTGAATCGAAGACAGCTTATGTGGTTATGAGGTAATACTTGAAGCGCATTTTTGGTTGAACGGTTACTGTAATAAATAAAATTGTCACACAAAATAACAAAATTGTCCAGAAGCCAATGTTTGGTATGCTCTATTAGCATTTCTTCAAAAGTGAAAACGGCCGCTATAGAGCCATGAATAATGATGCTATAATTAGATCTAGCATCCACGATCGTGCGATCTAACTCCGCTGGCCTATTTTATGTTAGAGAGAATATTCCGCATGTGATTGTTGACATACAGCCGCAATTGCAGCAAAAAGTAGTCGAAAATTAGACCTCTGGAATTTGTTCGCACCAGCGGCGACGGTCACTTGCCCGAAAGAATTTTTAAAACATAATTACGAACCCTTATCTTTATAATAAAGCTTAATTCTTATAGCAGTAAACTAAATGCCTTTTATTTCTTTTTGAAAACTCCATTTCTAAAAAAAAACCCTTTATTTGAAATTTAATTGTGCTGAATATGCTATATATTCCTTAATTTTAATTTTGCTGAGCAATGTAATTAATTGGTAATATGTATAATATAAGGTTTCTTATAGGTAAATATGTTGTCTGTTTACTGAGTTAAGCCATTGGACAACAGTATTCTTCAGGTTAGTTCGTAACCATGAAGAAAACAATTTTGTATTTAATTACCTTTAGTGTAACGACAGCATATACATCGCAAAATATATACGTTACTGAGTATACCTCATTTAGCGAATATAAGGTATCCGGGACTTTTACATATATTTCACATGTTAATTCTTAACATTATATTTACATATTTTAGAGTGCAGTAAACAAAAGTTATATGCACACATTTGATGAGTTTCGCAGCAAAAGAGCATTCGAGGAAAATGTTAATATAGTGCGGCAACATAATAAATTATTTGAAAAAGGTGAACGTAGTTATCGCTTACGAACTAATATTATGGCAGATATGGTAAATAAAAATTAATTTTTACAATTAAAATTTATAAAATTAGCTAAATACAAAAAGGCGTCAGCTAGACAAATCAAAGTCAAACGAAGTCAGTCCAGACCTTCACCTATTGTCATTATATCTATTATAGTGATTTTCCGGTTGACTTGTGACCGTGTCTATCGGGTCAATATTACTTGTTAGTTCAACCAAATAGCCTTTCGTGCTTAGTGTAAATAGTTAAGAAAATCTGTATAGACCTTGGTATGTAACTTTCCTTTCCGCAAAAGTGATGAAAATAACGATTTTGTTAGATAAGTTACCTTTGGACAAGAAGCAAAAGGAAAATATGGCCAAAAGTAGGAGTTAATACAATACCAAATATGATTGCAGTCAATTTAAGATTTCATGATTTAAAGAATATCATTTCATTTGGAAGATTTTTATACTGCCACAACATGTTGCAACAGAGAATATAATCGTTTTGTTCACCTAATGGTTGTCTGTAACACCTAAAACTGATCGATTTACTTGTATACATATAGTGTTATATATATATAAATGATGACAAGACGAGTTGAGTTCCGGTTACTGTCTGTCGGTCCGTCCGTCTGTACAAGTTGAGTAAAAATTTAGATATATTGATAAAACTTGGTACACGTGTTCCTTAGGGGAGGTTGTATTGCATATGGGCGGTATCGGACTATTGCTCGCCCACAAAATGCCTTTAATTGATAACATATTAAGTGCCATAGGTAGGTAGGTAGGTTGAGTGGCTGTCTAACGACGCACCTAGGCCTATGGGAGGCCCATTGTGATACCACCGGGACTACTGTTCCCTCACTCTATCGTCTCCTCTCTGAACCAACCTGTGCTTCTGATGAAGCTCATCAGTATAAGTAATTTTATATTAGCAACTTTTGATACGTCGTCAAGGAATCCACGACCGATAGTTGCGATTCTTTTCCTGCATAGAGCTTTACATTCGCATAGAAGATGTTTTACTGTCTCCTCTTCTTCTACTTCTTGGCAGCTTCTACAATAATCGTTGTAAGGTACACCTAGCCTGCTGGCATGTCTACCAATTAGACAGTGACCTGTTAGTACCCCAATCAGAGCTCTTATATCATTCCTTTTGAATTTTAATAGTCGGTTTGTACGACTCTTGCTCCATTCCTGCCACGTTAGTCTGCTAGTGGAGCAGGTTATGGATTGTCTCCACCGAGACTCTGCTATATTTATAGCATGTTCGTTGATTAAGTGCTTACAAGTTGCCAGGGGCATAAAAATTTCCCCTTTTTCAGGGGTTAATTGTAACCCGGTGCCTGTTCTGGCTAGTTCATCTGCTTCGCAGTTTCCAGGGATATCACTATGCCCTGGAACCCATTGCAGGTTTATCGTGAAGTAGGATGTTAGATCTTCTAATAGATCAAGACATTCTTTCACTATCTTTGATGAGACCATAGGAGACTTGAGTGATTTCAAGGCCGCTTGGCTATCCGTATAAATATATATGTTCCTTGTTGTGAGCACACTTTTTGTCAATACGACAAGGCTTTCTTTGATTGCTGTGATCTCCGCCTGGAAGACACTGCAGTGGTCTGGTAAGCGGAAGGCTATTTTGGTGTCTAAAGTTGCGCAAAAGACACCACCTCCCACTCGATTATCTAGTTTGGATCCATCCGTGTAGATGCTAATTCCTGGGTTCCTGTCCACCTCGTCCCTTTCCCACTCCTCTGTGGTGGGGAAGGCAACATTGTGGACGGAATTTAGCTTCAATTCTATTGGATTACAGAAATCCGTGGTTTTGGGTAGAAACGGGAACGATCTAAGTATTCTAGAATGCCCCTTGTTGCAGGCGACTAATTGGGAGGATTCCCTTAGTCTGAGAGCAGACTTTGCTGCCACTTGCTTACAGAACAGGTCTGTTGGCAATAAATGTAGAATGACGTTTAGTGCCTGGCTAGGCGTTGTTCTAAGAGCTCCGCTAATGCATATACTGGCTGCTCTTTGTATACTTTCCATACGCCTCACCGCGTATTTCTTCTCCATTATTGGCCACCATACCAATATACCGTATGTCATGATTGGTCTGACAACTGCTGTATAGAGCCAATAAGCTATCCGAGGCGTTAGCCCCCATTTGGGGCCCACCATCCTTTTACAAGTGTAGAGTGCTGTGGCTGCTTTCTTAACCCTAGCATCCAAGTTTTGTTTCAATGAAAGCTTTCTGTCTAAGATTAGTCCTAGGTAGCTTGCTTTATCTCCAATTGTTAGTTCGCACCATTTAGTACTGGTGCCGTAACTACTGGAGTGTTATGTTTCCTGGTAAACAATACTAGCTCTGTCTTACCAGCATTTAAGTTTAATCCGCACGATACAGCCCAACGGTTTATATCATCCAGGATCGTTTGCATAAGGTTTGCGAGAGTATTAGGGAATTTACCTCTAACTGATACTGCCACCTCGTCAGCGTAGGCCACAACATGTACCCCCTTCTTCTCTAGATCCCACAGCAACTTGTTCATTGTCAGGATCCAGACAAGTGGAGATAGCACGCCTCCTTGGGGTGTACCCCTTTAGACGGATCTGCGCATCGTTGACGCTCCCAGCTTTGAAATTATTGACCTGCTGGCGAGCATCTGTTCAATTAATTTCCTGAGAGGTTCAGAGATGCCCAGATCCTTAAGCGCACTCAGTATGGCCCTAGGCTGGATGTTATTGAAGGCTCCTTCTATATCTAAGAAGGCGATTAGAGTGTATTCTTTAACTTCTAGAGATTTTTCAATCTCCGTCACCACAGAGCTCAGCGCTGTTTCTGTGGATTTACCTTTAGAAAACGCATGTTGTGAACCAGCCAACTTGTCTGGTGTTAGTCTGTTTCTTATATGTAATTCTATTAGCCTCTCCAATGTTTTTAGAAGGAACGAGGAGAGACTAATAGGTCTGAAGTCCTTTGGATTTGTATGCGAGCTTTTGCCTGCCTTAGGTATGTATATTACCTTGACTTCCCTCCAAAGCGAAGGTATATAGTTTAATTGCAGTGCCCCCTTAAGAATGGTAACAAGCCAATCCTTTATGTAATTCTGCGACTGCTGTAATTGAGCCGGGAATAGACCATCTGGTCCCGGCGACTTGAAGGGCTTGAAGCCATTTATTGCCCAGCGTATGTTGCTTTCTGTCACTGTGTTTATAAGAGTTGAGTCTATTTCTGCTCCACTGTCTTGAGTATATTCAACAGTATGGCTTTCAGAGCTACCTGGGAAGTGGGTATCCATTAGTAGTTCCAGTGACTCTTCACTGGATACCGTCCAGCTACAGTCTGGCCTCTGAAGATACCCGATACTATGCACCGATTGTGCCATTATTTTTCTAAGTCGAGATGCTTCCGCCGTGTTCTCGATATCATTACAAAAAGATTTCCAAGAATTTCTTTTTGCTCTCCTAACTTCCTTCTTGTATGACCTAAGGAGGTTGTAGTAATGATCTCAGGATGACTCGCCTTGGGATTGCTTTGCTAAGTTGAACTGCTTTCTGCATTCTTTCTGTAACTTTTTAAGTTCGAGAGACCACCAGGGTGGCCTAATTCTACCTCTACTTCGTGTTATTGGACAAGCCACTTCTAGTACTTGCCGGCAAGATTCAGTGAATTGATCAACGAGGATGTCGAGATCCTCCTTACTTTTGGGCTGAAACGGCGGAATCATAGGGATACGTTTTTCCAGCTCTTGCATGTGAACCTGCCAGTTCGTTTTCATATGATTCCTGAAGTTCATGCCTCTATCGGCTCTTTCTTCTTATGTACATTCAATATATCGATGATCCGAAAATGAATGTTCTTCGAGGACTCTCCATTGGGTTACCCTGTCAAATAGTACTTCCGACACAAGTGTGATATCCAGTACTTCTTGTCGGTTTCTTGTAATGAATGTTGGCGTACTTCCCTTATTACCCAGCAATAGCTTAGTGCCTAGTAGGTATTTGAAGAGACACTCACCTCTGTCGTTGACATCTGAGCTGCCCCAGACTGTGTGATGTGCGTTTGAGTCGCATCCAAGTATTATCATGCACTTGGATGCCTCGCTATCCCTTATTACCTCTTTTACCATCAGAGGGGGCACCAGCTCCTCCTCGTACGGCATATAGCACGACACCAGCCGATAACTGCATATGCTCGTTTCCCAGCTTACTGCTACTGTGTCGTTGTTGCTGAATGATAAAAACGTTAAGTTTTTCTTTGCCATTATGCAGGCTCTGATTTTACCTTGACTATTAGCCATAAATTAATTATAGCTCGGTGTCCTCAGTCCGCAAATACGCCCTCCATTAACCCATGGCTCCTGAATGAGGACAAATTCAGGCTGTTCTTCTGCCATGCGGTTAATTAGGGCTGCTGAAGCTAGTTTGCTGTGATGAAGATTAATTTGTAGGAGACGCATTAACTAGTGTTGTTTCTGCGTCTTCCTGAGAGTCGCTTAACAGCTCTCTCTCAGTATACAAGTTTATGAGTCTGGCAGCAAGTTCAGACTCGGAAGAACACTCACCTTGCTCTATGCTCTCTACATCGCTTGAGGACTTCACCGGATCTTCCTCTACTTCGCATGTCTCGCTTTCCGATGCTAGATGGTCTGCAGCATCGGCGTCCGACTTGTACGGTGTAATCCTCACTTTCGTGAATCCGTAGTTTATCTCCCCGCCACTTTTCGCCAGCGGTTCGATGGATTCTTTTGTTAGTAATAGCAGAATCTGCATCGTGGCCCTTTTGGTCCTCACGCCAGATTCTGCTACGCTTTCGTCAAACGCCTTGACGAACTTCCACCCCTCCGTGGGCAGACTCGGGTTGCAGGCTCTAATGAGCTGCATTATCTGATCCGGCTGTGATGGTGTAGCCGGGATCCATACCCTTGCCCTTGGTCTGGACGGTATATCTTTTTTGTCCACTGCTATTAGTTTTGCGCCCGGGTACACCTCCCCTACCTTGGCTATAGCAGCTTTGTATAGTGCGACCGATCTGTCGTCATCGCATGCAATCATTTTAATCTGGCCCTGGTACCAGCCGGCATCTGTGCATGACGGTGGCGGACCTGGATTGCTAAGTAGCACTTCCAGCGCCACATTTGTCAGCGCAGCCTGCACCCATTTCCATTGGGCTCTGGGGATTCTTCCTTCGGGGTGCCCCTCATCCAGAACGCCAATGACAATTCGGTCCCGGGCCACTTCTGCAAATGATTTTGCGGGCGTCATGCCCTTTGTTTTCGGTCGTTTGGCTGACGGCTTAGCCTCTTCAGCTGACCTCTGTCGCTTTGCTGCCTTTACTGGAGGTTCCAGTTTAAAATTATGTATGACCGCCCTCGCGCATTCAATTGATGCTAAGAGCTCCTTGGTCAGGTCCTCCTTGGTTGGCGGCTGCAACTCCACTAACCTCAATAGGTATGCGGCGCGTCGTCTCTCCGCATACCTTGCCTTTGTCGGGTCCTGAATATTGAAAGCGGGCCACTCTCTGGCAGATGCACTTCCAGCAGCAGCCCCTTTGGCATCTCCCCCCTCCCCCCGCTTCTCAGTCGTGTTTTGACTACAGGGTTTGGGCCTGGCTGCCTCCGGCGCTGCTACTTTCTTGGGGCCAGCTTTAGCTTCTGCCCCCCTCCTTGAGCCTGCCTTATCTGCGGGACCAAGCTTCGCTCCTGTCCTCTTGCCGATTGTTGACGAGCTCGTTGCAAACGCTGCTCTTTTATGGGAGCAACTCGCTCCCTCCGGATTTTTTGGTGGAGATCCGGACTCCCTTGTGTGTTTGTTTTTATACGTTTTGTTGTTCATGTTCATAAGTGGTCTCACGAGTGTGGGGGAATGTGTGTCCGCTTGCGCATAGCCCCCGCTACGCAAGTAAGGCTATCATATTACGGAGGGCGCCAGGTATCCGTAAGCTCCGTTTGAGACTGGGCTATTTAAGGGCCCCCAGCCAGGTTGATCCTCGGCACGGGTCGCATGACACCTTGATCCAGCCCTTCATAGTACCCCCGACCATGGTAAGGCTCCTTACCTGTATGCTGTGCTATTGAGGAACATCGAACACACAGGTAAGAAGTCTGACCTTAGCTAGATTCCTCACGTCTACGACAGGGGCGATCTGTTACCAGCTCGTCCCCGCTTACTTCGGGAAACTGTGGTATCTATTACCAGTCGGCACCCTCGGGGAGGGTTCAGTGGGGGATTTCTGCCGACCATAACTAGTGCCATAACTAAGCCATAAATTAATATACGTTATTGTAATTTGATATTGGTCTTTGGTTTAAGGCTTTTTAAAAATGGACATTACCCCGCCTCCTAATAGGTTTCATGTGCATATCTTACTAGTCACTAAAGCTATTTCAACCAAACATACTGGGAGGAAGTCTTTCTAACACTTTTTCGTACACTGTAAAAATGGGTGAAATCAAATGATAACAACGTCCACTCAACATATAACGGTTAACTATTAAAAGTGTGACGACCCAATTAAGGTATGGTTTAAAGACATTTACTTGTAATTTTATACTCAAGATGGTACGGAAAGGCTTCATAAGAGTATCCAAATTTTACAATGGGCGTGGCACCGCCTACCGAAATCAAAATCTTAAATTTCATATGATTATATCGCTTTATTGTAAATAAATCGAGAGCCAATAACTTTATCGAAATACAACTTTGCCACAGTGTCTACACATAGTCCAAAGATGATCGAAATAGCGTCATGACTTTTCAAGCCCCCAGATACCGAATATGGGACCTCAATGGCTATGGCTGAGTTTTTATCGAAAATATCGATAAGGCACCCTTATGAAAGTTAGAGAACAGCTTTTTCTGAAAATATATAACATTAATTCGACGACTAAGCGCAAATTATGATACAAAACTGTAATTTGGTACAGGGACCGCAGTGAAAGCGGTATTACGGGTGAGGTCTCATGAAATTGTTACTTATTAACCGATGTAAATATTGGATTAGCGCGGTGGCACCTCCTATTTTTAGATGAAATCCCATTCCAGTTTTGTTGTATGATATGTATGATATTATCTTACCATTCTCATTCTACTTTAGAGTATGTAAATCAAGCAAGAATTGAGATATCGGAACAAAACATTGCCCAAATACTGCATTTAAATCAAGCGGAGCTGATGAGATCAGCTTAGCGCTCACGTTTTTTCCGGACCAAGGTTTGCTCAAATAGTTTTTCTATTTTATGTGTATGTAGGCAGGAAAAAATATTCAAAGCCCGAATTTTATTTACTTACAGCTTATGGATATAAAAGTATAGCGGCCGGTTAAACATGAAATTTCAGTGATTTCGAAATCCTTATATTCGACTTTGGACAGTATTTTGACCTCTGCTGTATAGTCTGATTGTAGGCGACCTACTCGAATAGTACAATGGAATCTAACATAAGGGCTATACAGACGAAATTGTCATACCAGCCATCGTCCCTGTCACTAGACTACTGATAGGAAAATAGTCGCGTTATACAAAGTCAGGTACCTAGCATTACACCAGAGTCCGGCAGAAGAAATGTGATGCGTGCCAAAGTATGGAAAAACCAGTGAGAAAATCTCATGAGACAAAGTTCGGTGTGCTTAACGTGGGTACCTCTTAACGACAGCCTTACCCTTCGGCACTCAAAAGAACAGCGGATCAAATCAATGCGTTGATCAATGCAATGCTCTCTGTGGTACCAGAATTGAGTCTCCGGTCAGAACTCTTAGTCGAAACTACTACCACTTGAGCTCCATCACTTAATTTTCTTAACCATAATATGTTCACACTTTCTAAGCAACCTATCATTTACCCCCAAACTACCTCATACAACAGAGTAATTTTCTCCTCCACCCCCAGGTTCCTAAAACACCTTAAGCCGCCACAATGTGGAGGCTATCAGCCTCCACCCATTGACTTAATGTCTCGCCTTGACTGTGGCTTTAATATCCAGACGTATGTCGGGATAAATTACTAAACTACATCGAAGACGATGCATTCGCATCCAAAACTAGGATAAATGGGCTAATACTCGCAAGTAGTAGTAGTTTATCCATTTAGCCCAGATAGGGATCTAGTAGTTCGCTAAATTGGCAATACAAACTAGCGACAAGCATTCTACCGAACTCCCCCTCTATAGCAATACATACACCTAGCTGTGAAGAATCCACAGCTACGCAATCGTAGTTGCGTTCACTTACAACTATTGCGGCATTAGCCCTAAGGTCCGTTAAGACTTTGAAACTCCCAGGACTACTCCAGACCACGATCAGCACTGCCACAGTATATTGGGCAGATAGCCGACATCACAAAACACCTAGCTGGTCTACCTTTAAATACGAAGTTGCGACCGCACCTCCAATAGACATTTGATTTTGCTCTACACTCAGTCATTTTGTGATCAAACCCCATACACCGGTGCAATCGCCTCCTGAACAGGTGCTGGGGGAGCCGGCATTGGCCCACCCGGTGTTGAGGAGTGCCTTCCACAGCTTCCTCTAAGGGTGTAAACTTGGCCGCAAAGATGGGCATTTTCGTAAATAACCGTCATCAGGAGTTGCTTCAGTTTTGAGGCAAGCTCCATCAACCCCTTCGAGGTTCCTACTTGAAAATTTGTATTCCCAAAATCTAAGGTACTTAGTTCCCGCATCATGCTTTTTACGGTCACAACATGGCTTACTGCGCCGCCCCCAGAACAACACTCCTTTTAGCAACTTCACCTTTTTTGCAATCCAGCTCAGAACCCGCTGATACTGAACTAACGCGAGCTAAGCGTCAGATGCCCAGCACAACACTTCTGATTGGCAATCCAGCCAACAGCATTTCACATTCTTTTATACCTCTGTCAACAGCTGTAAGCGAGAGCTGTAATGAGCAGGGAGACATCCTCTTGTATACCTCCGGATATTTAAAACCAGGTAAGTTCTTCTTGGGTTGACGGTTAAGACAGTCCCCGCAGATGGCTTTTGCATTGAGGTACGCTTGGGTAAACTCGTACGATAGGTGTATAGGAATTACTTTTTTACCATAAAAATTATGTAGGGATGGTATTTGATCATTTTAAATTGTGCTTAAAATGTGCCCCAATGTAGTTTAGAGTGCCGCAATAAATCAAATTAAAATGAATTTTCTAAAAAAATTATACAATATTTTATTTCAAGCTATTAACACAACCATCGAATAAAGTTTTTAGTCTGATTCAAAGCGACATATGTCTTGATAGCTAATTTGGTTCTTCATTTGTTTTGAATTTTGTATTGAAAGTCTCCGCTCAACGCATGCCGAAGAATTAGGGAGAATTTAGTATCCCTACGCGATACAAAAAACATTTGCAAATAAATATTCGTTCAATTCATTCTTGTTAAATTTCTTTTACCTCTGTAAATTGGCTATATTCGTTATTAATTGCTTTAGCTTTTTTTACTACGAAGAGATTTTAAATATATGTACATATTTTTGTCTTTTGTCAAATAGTGCCAAAAAGTAGTCAATTGTCTGTAGAGTGCCGACTAGAGTTGTATGTTATGCGTACTTTTCCATCACTGGAACAATGTTATCAGTATAGGTTATTACCCGACGGCCTCTTTCCTCAAGTCCACAGGAATAATAAAGGGAACTCCAACTTATAAGCCTGAAACTAGTGCTTTTGGATGAGGACGATGCTGACTTCGTATTTTTTTAGATGATTCTCGCCTCCAATATTTTCTGCGTCTGATAAGACCGAGTCGACGACTGTGCCTGTTTAAGCCTCACCTCCCCGCTTCTCCGGAGTCACGGTGTATGCGAGTCATCAGCTCTGATCCTTACCACCATACGCTCCAAACCAAACCTTATGGCCCTCCTTGAGCTGAGGGAATCTTTATATGTACGTACCAGGGCTTACCAATTTGGATACTCAGTTCTAGACCTATTTTCTGATAAAGACTTTTGCACTATCATTTGTGGGGACGGTTCGGTTGCAATAAGTAATAAGCTCTCAACCGGAGCACTAGATTTTGAAGTCGGACTTCTTTTTTTCTGTATTTGGATAGGTCTAAAAATTGAACAATAATAATCTTACCAAATTCTAACAATAAAACCTATAACTTTGGCCATAGTATAGTTCGGTCGAATATATTGTTTACATTATAATATTAGTCGTTGTCTTTCCGAGGACATAAGTAAGTCGCTATGGTTAGAATGACAAGATAAATATATTGTGTCTGTATATGCACTAACTTAAGTAAAGAAAGAGATTTCTTTAAAAAATTTAGCATGTGTCATCTGGAACACAAATAAAAGAACCAACTAATGGAAATATCCCTCCTCAATGTAAGAGTTTTTCATAACTACCTACAGTGTGATAAACCTTTAAAGAATAACAGCGTAAATGTATAATTAAAAGGATGAATAGCTAAGCTTTATTATTTTACAAATTTGGAATTGGGTACGAGTTTAAATCCGCATGGGATTTCTATCACCAAAACTATTTCACTAATGTCCAGTTCTTAAAATATATTTACGCGCGTTGGCTAAACAGTTTTGTTATACTCTGGGTAACAATAGAGTTTAGTGTAACAATTAATATTTGTAGTAAGTAAAAGTATTTTTCGTTAAACTTGCAGAATGGTGAGTCTTATCTAAGAAATTTTCTACGCCTATTACAAAGTAAACGATTTGGAAATGAAATTGACTTTGAATCGGATATTGTGGGTTCATCTTTAATGCCTCAACCTCCAGAAGCGATAGATTGGCGTGAAAAAGGCTTCAAAACACAATCTGCTAATCAGAAAACGTGTGGCTCATGTTATGCCTTCAGTATAGCGGAAAGCATCGAAGGACAGGTATTTAAACGAACGGGACGTGTACTGAACCTCAGGTGAGTAAACATTTTGAACATATATGTACCTCAAAGTTGGCTTTTAGAGAAAAAAATTGTATTCCTTGTATAGTGCTGGATTGTGATAAAATAATTTTCATTAATGTATTGCATATAAATTGGGATATACATATGTATGAAATGAGGGGGTGTGGCCCCGATATGCAATAGGTTTCATGTGTATATCTCATAAACCACTAAAGCTATTTCAACCAAACATACTTGGAGAAAGTCCTTTTAGACTTTTTTAAACATTGTAAAAATAGGTGAAACCCGATGATAACCTCGTCTACTCCCTATATAACGCTTATGATTAAAACATAGACATTAGACATTTAATTTTACACCCATGATGGTAGAGAAAGACTTCATAGCAACCAGTATAAAAATTGGACAATAGGCGTGGCACCGCCTCCATTTGGATGAAATCCTTTATCTTAGGAACTGCTTGACCTTCTTCAACCAAATTTTGTGTATGAGTTTATTTTAAATTTTTATGTGACGTTGTGAAAATGCGTCAGAGACATTTAATTTAACACCCAAAATGGAAGAGAAGGACTTCATAGCAACCAGTGTAAAAATTGGACAATAGGCGCGGCACCGCCCCCATTTGGGTGAAATCCTATATCGTAGGAACTGCTTGACGATCTTCAACCAAATTTTGTGTATGAGATTATTTAAAATTTTGAGACTTTGAATTAAAAAATGTGATTTTGTGAAAATGACCGAAGTCGAGCTACGAACCAGTCTCTTCCCACGAACCAAAATTTTTAATTAAGTGTGATTTTTTCACTTTACAGTATATATATTCAGGGCCAATGACGTTATGGAAATAAACCTTTACACACTAAGAGTTTTTAAGGTATGCGATCGCACGTCCAATAATAGTAATAAATCGCAGTAAAACTTTTAAAGTGCCCAGAAACCGAAAATATCGGTCCATCTGTGAAGTACCTTAATGAAAGTCAAAGGGCATATTTTTTTGCAGTTATATAATATGTCGTGATGTCAAAAATTAATTACATCGGTTTAATACTTCCCCTATTGGCCAGATATCTAATATAAAGATTTTCTAACTTTCGATTGGCTTTTTACCGCATTTATCGAGCAATATGTGATTTATCCTAATAAAATTCTGAGAGCTTGTATTTCTGATAACACTGTTTCTTGCGCCTAAAATTGATTAAAATGAATAAATGATCAGCGTGACGAGCTGATTCGGTTTCGCCATGTGCGTCCGTCTGTATATATGCAAACTAGTCCCTCAGTTTTTGAAAAATCGAATTAAAAATTTGCACACACTCTTTTCTCTTCAAGAAGCTGCTCATTTGTCGGAACCGCCCATCTCGGACCATTAAAGCAAAAAGCTGCCATACATTCTGACCGATCAGAACCAAGGTCGTATCTGAATACTTTTTTCTGTGAAGGCGGTGCTAATTCGGTGTAGCTAATATTACAAATTACTATTGCTGTCTTCGATTCCCCAAGTGTTACTCTCCAGCGAATCGAATAAACTATATTTAATGTTCAAACAAACGGGCAGCACTTGTTGTGAAACTCTGCGCTAACATGGCTTCTGACGCATGCGCGATGGTGTTCGGATTCTTTCTTTAGTGAAGAAATTTCTTTTTTCGCGTTAAAAAACGTTGCTGTAACCCTTCAGTTTAGTTTTTTATAAATATTAATGATTTCAAGTCTTCTGTTTTGAAAATTCAAGAAAAACAAGTAAGGAAGACCTAAGTTCGGGTGTAACCGAACATTTTATACTCTCGCAGAGTAAAGTGGTATACTCGTATGAGATTTCCGTATACATTTTAATTCAAAGTAGAAAGAGTTGCAACCGTTATTTACAATCACAGGGAGATTAATAAGACTACGTTTACTCAAATCATCATCATTTTTATTTGAGTTTGGTTGTATATCTACGCGTATAATTGATTGTATATAAAATGAATTAAAACTCACTTTCATTTAGTATAACTTGAAGGATTATAAAATGCACGTACCCTCCTTTTCTTAGAAAATTAATTTTATTTTACAAACTTTTATCCGCAGACTCAAATTGGTATTTTACAACTTTTATTTCACAAATTTTTATTTAAACAATTTTTTATTTCACAAATTTTATTTTGCACTTTTATTTTACAATCTTTTAATTCACACGTTTTATTCTAACTTTCATTTTTTATTTACTTCATGTGACTTCTATATAATTTCTATTAATGCACGCAACTAAATTTTATTAAAAAAATAAAGAAATATTAAACTTTTTTTTTTATAATTAATGACATTGAACACATTGTACACGATTAACTGAGTGCTAGTCACACACAGGTTGGTGACAATTGGCACAGGCCTTACGTGTCTTTAGCCGTCTTCTTATTGGCAAAGCATTGCAGACATGACAAGATCCTGTTACTTTTTTCCTTCCGGTTTTTTCTTTTGGAGTCTCTGGACCAGGATTTATCACGACTGTTTCTGTCAGTATATGGCCTAATACACTTTCAATGGCAATCTTTGTTGAGAAGTGGCGCATTACTTGTGGATACGCCGTGCGATGTTCAATCATCGGCATTGCTAGTTATTCACTTAGTTTACGCATAAATTGACGACGTTCTGTCGTTTTTTTGACAATCATTTTATTATTTTCATAATAAATTATATATGCCGCAAGTGAAGAAATATCTAGCATGTTGAAAATCATTGCCATTGGCCATCTCGAAGATCGTCGTTGACTGGTGTATCTCCGCACCATTTGGTTCATTGTGTCAACTTCAGCTTTATATTTATTATAAAAATTTATTATTTCTGGTTTTCGTTTAGCGTCATCACCAACTGATATATCTGAATGCATTGTAGATATCAGAATGACAGCTTTATTTTTTTTAGGAACGTAGGAACACATGGTAACCTTTTCGTGAAATCCAAAAACTGTCGAATACTGCTGTCGTGTCTTATGCGCTCCCATAACACTAGAGATGTAAGGTTTTTTCTATTTTAGCGTGCCAACAATGGTAATATTTCACGACAACAAATGTTTAGAGACTGGTACAGTAGTAAAGAAGTTATCAATGCAGATGTTACGGATGTTACGGTACGGAGCCGCCAATTATTTCACTACTCTTTCACCCTGATTTTTTTCTCGAGTATTATCAGTTTTACCAGTGTGCATAATCCCTTGGAGAATCGGAGCTGCCTTGTCTTCTTTTTACGTTATTATGGAATCTCGTCAATCCCATCGTCGCGCGATACAGCGGATAAGAATTGGAGTGCCACATGTCAAATGTATGATCTGTATTCGATTTATTTGCTCCATTACAAATCAAGATACCGAAAAACGAATAAATTTCGGGTATCGTAACGGGCTTCCATTGATGCTGTGAGTTTGGTTGGTTAGCATTGTACTCTTGGAAAATTGTTTCAGCTTTTTTATTAGTGTGACGGACGATTATATCAACCATTTCGTAGGTAAAAAATTTTTTGAAAGTCTCGCTAATTGACAACGTTTCCGTACTGCGATGAGGCCCACTCCGCTGGCGTACAACATTATGAGCTGCGGTCTGATGCTGAGTTGGTGGAGTTTTGTTCCACAATGCTTTATCTTTGGCAATTAAACTCCCAGATGGTTCTTGAGCTTTTCCTAAAATAATAATAACAACATTAATTGATTATTTAAGAAAAATAATTATTATTTCAATCATTGCTAAGAACAAATATTTTACTACCTTCAGGCTTAGCTGTTCCTACTTTATTGTCATCATCCTCACTCTCGCTACTCTCAACTTCTTCTTCTACTGCTGAATTCTCTTCAGCGATTTCTTCTGTATCTTCAGAATCTTCTGGTCATCACGCACTGAATTACCTTGTTGATTTTGATGTCTAGCTCTATTTGCTGGAATCCAGTCTTCGTCATCGCTATCAGAAACCCTACTCGAATCACTGTCGTGTTCTCTAAGTAGTTTCCTCAAGTACTCATTCCTTTCGGTTGCCCTTAACCTAATAAATTAAATATTATGTGATATACGTCGTAAATAATTATAATTATGTTACAAAAATTGTAATTAAAATATCTACAAATGCTAAATATATGTAACGTTTACTTACCGAGCATAGTCAGCTCTCGATAATTGTTCCATAGCTTTATTTTTCACTGTCAAGAGAACACCAAATGAAACACGTCTGATCCCACCAAAAATCTGTTACATACTGAAAAATGCTCGAATCTAGTGCGCGAAAGAAAACAAAGAAATAACCTTGAGTTTTTCTTTCTCTCTCGAACGGCATCTGCTCGGCTCCAAACAATAAAAGCCGGCCGACTGCCTGGGGTGTCCCAAATAGGTTTCAGATGTCATTCACGATTCTACGTTGTTATTATTATTATTTTTTCTTTAAATTGTCACTGACTGTTAATATTTGAAGATAATTATTAAAGTAAACAAAATTTTTAATACCCAGACTGGTTGCTACAAGACGTCGGTAGATTTGGTTACTAACATAAGGGTTAAGGTGTGCTGGGTTTTTTTTTTTTTTTTTTTTTTTTTTTTTTTTTTTGTTGTCGGAGGGGGAATCTTACATAGATACTGACGATTCGTACTGGCCGCTAAGGGGTACACCTCTTTCGGGACCACGCCCAGTCAGGAGTATCGTCCCAAGTTGGACTTGCGGCGCAGTACAGTACGCCTACGTACTAAACCCTGAACTCCGTCACCTGCAGCTTTGGTGTAAGACCCTGCGGTACCGCCGTTAGCAGGGTCAGCTTAGCCTTTTGGCTCACGTCATTTGTTCGCTATTCGCGGTTCAAGCTTCACTGCTTCTCTGTCTTTCGGCTCTTCTCAGCTCTTGGATTATCAGAGCTGTCGTCTTTTCCATAATGCTCCATACATATCTCGATTCCAACATATAAGGCACTATATTATCTGGAGTTAATTGGTCTGCCACTTCTTTTTCCAGACTCTGTCTTTCCTTTGAAAATTTTGGGCAGTGAAAAAAGATATGCCTTGCATTTTCATTACTTATACCACAAAAGGAGCAAGCGACTCCATTGTCATGTCCGTACTTATGCAAGTACTCTCGGAAACACGCATGCCCTGTTAGGAACTGCGTCATATAGAAGTCAGTTTCTCCATGTTTTCTTTCCACCCATGCTTGTACATTACCAATTAATCGGTGCGTCCATCTCCCCTTGACTGATGCGTCCCAGCGATTCTGCCATTCTTGTGTGCTGGCTTGTCTTTCCTCTTTGCGTTCTGCCAATGTTAACTTCCTGCCCAAACTCTTACTTTTATCGTAAATTCGTTTCAGTTCACAAGCCATTATATCTGGTGGCATTATTCCTGATATAATGCTAACAGCTTCATGTGACACCGTACGAAATGCACTGACGGTTCTGATGGCACTCAACCGACATACCGTTTCTGTCATTCTGGCTTATGTTTTTTGTATTAACGCTGGTCCCCATACAGGTACGGCATACATTATGATTGACTGGCTAACCTTAGCCAGGAGCGCTCTGCTGCTCTGTTTTGGTCCTCCAATGTTGGCCATTATTCTGTTTAGGGCCGCATTCACACGGGCGACTTTTTCGCAGACTTTCTCGATATGGACTTTATAACTTAGTCGTGCGTCTATCATTACCCCCAGATACTTCAAAGATGTTTGTGTCGAGATGTTATGCCCATCTATACTAAGAGAAATCGTCTCCAGTTTTTTTCTGCTTGTAATAAGCACTGCCTCAGTTTTTTGTTCCGCAAGTTGAAGTTTTGCGCTTGCTAGCCACTGCTTTATCTGTTGTACTGTATCACTAAATATATTTTGGATTTGGTGTAGTTCTTTAGCTGCTATTGTCACTGCAATGTCGTCGGCATATCCGATTATCTTTACTTCTTTAGGCAACTGGAGGCGAAGTATACCATCATACAGTACGTTCCACAGGATCGGACCCAATACGGAGCCTTGTGGTACTCCACCCGTGACTTTATATTTTTTTGGTCCTTCTTCTGTTTCATAGAGCAGCAGCCTGTCAGATAAATAGCTTTTTATGATTTTCAGCAGATAAGATGGTGTTCTCTTGTTTTCTAGTGCTTGCAGTATATGGGGCCAGCTGGCCGAATTAAACGCGTTTTTTACATCGAAAGTAATGACAGCGCAGTATTGCTTTTTGCCGTACATCCACCTATCTCCTTCAATAGCTTTTTCTGCTATGTCTGTCAGCTTCTTGATTGCATCAACGGTTGAGCGTTTTCTGCGAAAACCATATTGGTTGTCGGATAGGCTGCAAGTTTCCTTTTCCAGGTGATCTTCTAAGCGGGCGCAGATTAGTCGCTCCAGGATTTTTCCCATTGTATCGATCATGCAGAGTGGTCGATAAGAGCTCGGTTCTCCTGGCGGTTTGTTCGCCTTCTGCAGAAGTACGAGCCGTTGCATTTTCCATATCTTTGGGAAGACACCTTCTCGCAAGCATCGTGTATATAACGCCGTGAATGGATTTGTGTTAAGTTTTACTGCGAGTTTCAGAGCCCTGTTCGGAATACCATCCAGTCCTGGCGCTTTAGAATTTCCGAACCGCTCCACCGCTTGTAGTACTTCCATATCATTGACCTCTGGCGCATCTGTGGCTTCTGGCTCTTCAAGGCTTAGAGCTCTGCTTTCTTGGTTTTGTGTAGGAAACAGTGTTTCAACTACCTTTTGGAGTAATGAGGGACAGGTAGGTGCTTGTCCTTTGCCCCCTCCAAACCTTGACATTACGATTTTATACGCTTCGCCCCAGGGGTTCTCGTCTACTTTGTCACATAGAGCTTTAAAGGAGGCCTTTTTGCTCTGTTTTATCGCCTTTTTGAGCTTGCTTCGTTTTTTCTTAAAAATGTCACGGAGTACCGTATATTCGCCTCTTCCTTGGTTCCGCTGACATAGCCGCCGTGCTTTGTGACAATCGCTTCTCAGTATTTCGATTTCACTGTTCCACCAATATGCCGGCTTTCTCCGAGCAGTATGTTTCTTTTTGATCATGGCGGCATCGCAAGCTTTAGTAATATGATGAACCAGAAGTTTGGCCTGCTGGTCTACGTCATTAGTCTCATTGAGGTTTTCGTCAAGAATAAGTTGGAAAACATCCTCGTCCAGTGTTTCGATCCTCCATCCTTTGGCCTGTACTTTTTGTTGACAGAGGTTCCTTCTTGGCCGTTCCATGTCCTTGTTGATATTTATTATTATTGCCAGATGATCACTCTGGGTATATGTGTCAGACACCCGCCAGTCTGTTGATCGCAATAGCGATCTGCTGGCAAAAGATATATCAATAATGGAGCCACGTCCATTCTTCTCAAAAGTGTTTTGTGTCCCTGTGTTCAACAGTACAACGTCTAGCAGACCGAAGGCTTTGAGCAATGTACTGCCTCTGCGGTTAGTGGCTCTGCTTCCCCATTCTTGAGCCCAGGCATTAAAGTCCCCTGCAATTATGTTAGGTGTGGTTGTCATTGCTTCTTTCACAACTTCGTCCAGTATTTTTTCGTAGTCAGTATGCGATATACTTGGCGGTATGTAGCAACTGTAAAAATAAATCCCACATATTTTACCTGTAAAGTACGCGTTTTGCGTGAGTGGTTTGTCTTGTATCACTTTATCTCCACATGCCCATATTGCAACCTTATTGGTGGTATCTGAGATCCACGTGTTAGTGCCTTTATTTTTATATTGTTCACAAATTATTGCTACGTCAATATTGTTTTCATAGGCCGTTTGCGTTAAGAGATCCTGAGCTGCCTCGCAGTGGTTCAAGTTTATTTGCAGGATCTTCACTTCTTAGTTTTACTACATGCTGCTGTGTAGATGGGGCATCTTCGGCTTCCTATTTGGTGGTCAGTGTTCGTTCTCCCACTGTTTTTGCACGCCGTACAAAAAGGTTTGTTAGTACAAGTTTTGGCCCGGTGGCCCGCTTCTCCGCATTTAATACAGCACTGACTCCTGTCTTCCGTATTTTTGCATGCTTTCGCCATGTGTCCATATTCCAAGCATCTAAAACATTTCCTCAGTTGTGGCTTTTCTCTTATTCTGCATACTGTCCAGCCGATCTTTATCTTTTGCGCCTGCAATAGATATTTTGCTTCTTGCACCGGAAGATTTATCACCGCTTTTTGGGTGCCTGCGTAGGCCGCTCTGATGCTTTTTATTGAAGTGTCGTTGAAAAGACTAAGCTCTTTAATTTGAAGACGAATCGCTTCTGCAATATCCTCTTTCGTAGTGATATCGTCCATATCACTCACCTCCACTGTTGTCTCCTGTTGCAATGTTCTAATTTGCGCCTGGTCGCCTAGTATTTTTCCTATGTCCTCCTTGTATCCTTCAGTGCTTCCTGTTTGTGTCTTCTTTAGTTCAAGCAAAATCTCTCCTTTGGCTGTCTTCTTTACTCGGGCGACGTTTTTGCCAAGTTCTTGCAGTGTTCCGCTATTTTTTACTGCTCGGAGTATGTCAGCGTACGTCATATCACCATTTTTTGCAATGACAATTGCATTAGGCCGTATGCGCGGTGCGGGGTTTGCATTCTTTTTATTTTTCTTCTTTTGCTCTTTCCGTTGGACCGTGGTCCAGTCCTCTTCTGTTGACGACTCCGTTCTTGAGTATTTACTATTGCTCTTTTCTTCCTCGCAACTCTTGTTAACCACCGTTTTCCCCGTCCGCTCTTCGTGGAAGGTTTTGGTCCTTTTTGGTGGCGTCTTTCTGTTTACTTGGTTGTTCTCTCGTGGCCTTTTTGGCGTTACTTCAACAACCGTGTGCTGGCTTGCTACAATTCGGTTAGATTCCCTTTGTCTTATGTGATCCTCTTGCGCACATGCTTGGAGCTTTGAGATTGTGCTCAGCAATTCTCTCATGGCATTGTTGATGGAACGCTGTGGGGGCCGCATCATATCCGCTAATTTTTGGATCATTTCTCCCAATTCGTGTATATGTTCCCGTTTGGCTTGCGCCTTCTTTACCGCGATCGTGGATCCCTCCTGTAGCGTCGGTGGTGATGATTTTGCGCGCGTGGGTCTATCCGTAGAAAGCTCCTTTACGGGAGATCTGGCCAGACGTGAAGCCTTCTTAAAGGGATCTACTTCTGAGACGTCGCTCGTACTAGCAGTTCTATCTGCGCCATTTACCAGCTGCTCCACATGGGGATCATTCGGTATCGACGTCTTCCGAAGAAAGCTGCCAAGGGTACCGCTGTTTTTTTTGCTGCTATTGTTGTTTTTGTTGTTTGTTTTTTCATTTATTGTCTCCATTAATCAGTTTTACCAGCGCATCGTGTGCAGGGGGGCGGGCCGAAATAGACAGGAACGGGTATACCCTCGGAGACGATGCCCCTACCCCAGTTCCCTGAGGCCTGTCCTTCGCTTTACCAGTTCCGGAATACACGGACGAACCGGCGCTCGCCCGGAGCAACGCAGTCTACTAGTTCTACGCCCAATGGACACTTCCTGACTAAGGCCCGAAGGGGCTGGTTACTGATTCACATCGTGGCTAACACTTCGGCAGAGCAAGCTCACATCACCCTCTCCACAACACCAGCGGTATACAGCTGATGATATTTTGTGGGACTCCCCGTGCGCCCTGGTATGGACCGGTCGTAGTTACAGCCGCACCTAACATGGTGAACAGACGCTGACCAGGAAGCCGCTCATTGTGAGTCCGTCGCGCCTGGATTTTTGTATTGCTCACCATGCCCATGCATGGTGAGGGGGACACCTATTTTAGAGAGGCGGTATCGGCTCGCCTCTGTCGCAGGAGTTTCATCGGTTTAGCTGGCTTTTATACCGCATCCTCCACTCCTGCCGCTCTTCGTCGGGGATTGCTTATTCGTTGTTACTTATTTCGCAATTAACCTGCTACTACAGGCCGTCCGGCTATTCGCAACCTGCCGACCCCCCCGGTAGCTTAGAGCTCAGCTGGAAAAGCCTGATCCCTCATAGAATCAAAACCAACGGTGTGCTGGGTGGTGAATGTGCGTGGGTGTGTATAATGCGTTCGATCATGTGTGGTGGATTGTGGTATACTACACACGATACCACAATCCACAAGAGAGAGGAGATGTTAGGTGCAATGTGTGGTAGGTGTTGCAAGAATGTCGCGGGATTACAATTATAAGTCATGTGAGCATCTCGACCCCCTAGGCGAATTAATTGCTTAGAAGGCGCTGCAGCTGTTGTAATGTGCTTCCGACGATGCTCAATCACGCTGATCGTCTATGTTGACGATGACGATTATGCGCATAAGGTACCGGAAGTGGTTGCGAAGATGTTGGCGTTGGTTCTCTACGAGAGACTGGAAGAGATGAATATCTTGGTATGGTCACAGCAGATTTCGCCGTCTTGATCGTACTGACGATATTCTCTACGTCCATTATTATATAATACAATAAGAATACATGTTAAAAATGTGGTTTTGTTCTTAATTTTGAATATGCTCTTGTTTGCACTTGTGTTGTTAAATGACTATATTAACGATTTTGGTTTTGGTTATATACTTGATTTCACGGTTGCGATGATATCAATCCTTCAGTGATAGGAAGAAAACTTCGCTTATGGAGATCCTTGAGGTAGTCTTTCCTCCATCTATGGCCATGGTGGAGAATCTTGACTCTTTGCCATCGGCTTATTAATGTGAGTTAGTCTCGCTTCACATCTGGTATGGCCTATTTGAGTTCCCCGCTAATATCAAAGGGTAGAGCGAAATTGCTGCGTTAAAGTGGATGAGCTGTCAGGATCTGCGTGCGCATTTACTGTTTGTACAAAATTCAAAGTTTACACATGAAAATCGACTTTCTTATTAGTAACTTAAGACGCGGAATATAAAATTCTAGTCGGACCATTTGTTGCATAAAGTGATGTTCTCCATGCATGTTAAATAGTAAAAAGGGATTTCTCGGCAATAATTATGGGATACTGTTCATTGTAACTGGAGCTGGAGTTTACTAGTCTTCCATTAGCACGGATCAATAATTTTGAGTCCAAGAATGGGTGGCATCGCTTCGACCAACTTCGATTTCTTACTACTGAAATTGCGGCTTGTGTATATGGACAGACCTAGCAATTTGCAGATCTGAGTGCGTGAGTTGTGGGGCAGAATAATTTGGTAATCTTTTAATTTTTTCTTTGAGTCTTTGGATGAATTTTAGCATAAAATATATGTAAGTAATTACTCTTAGTGCCCTAGGAAATGAAGAGAAGCTATTCAATTTATCATCATCATGATGCGTGATATGAAAACTTTCGATTTTCGGACTTTCCGGAAGTAATATATTGCAAACTAGAGACTTCGGCTATGATCGTTGGATTCTGTTAGCCACCATGAACCGTTCCAACAGGGTGTAGTGTTGATGAGGTGAAGAGCGCATCTTCTCCTAAGATTCGCAGGATTATCTGTGATACCATTTTTATCTGTGGGTACATAAGTCTTCCAAGTATAGGGTGGTTTTCTAACCAAGCCAAAACTGTTTTTAGTCTGACCAAAGATAGTATTTATTATCCGTTAAATTAAAATGTTTTTGCTAACAGAAAGGCACCATTCAGTTCATGCCGTGGCAGGCTTAGTGTTTTCAAGGGTGCAACATTGGCTTTGACTATCAAAAGATGTGACGTTATTTTGTTATCGTACTGTGTGCGTACTTATATGGTTGCGCAATGTGCATTTTCAGAAGCATCACAGAAACCGTGTAATTCTACATAATTTTAAGGGGCGAAATTTATTTTTTATTATGCTTTTTATTATCTCGGGCTGATTTTAAGTTATCTCCTTAAGGGGGAACCCGGCTGAATATAGTGGTATGATCACTTGAGATAGAGATTGTGACTACTTGAGAAAATATCGTCCACGTATGTTTGTGTTTGTAGCACAGAAGTTGCTAACTGCAAATAATTAGGATGCGCGATTGACTCCAAAGCTGATTGTTCTAAGTTTGAACTCAACTATTAACCAAGTTACGAAAGACTATGCGCTGGAAATATTGATCATCTTTGTGTACTAATATTTGTCTATACATTTTTTCTACATCCTCGTTTAAAACGTATTTCAACATGCGCCAATTTAGTATGAGTGCCATGAGATCAGATTGTAATGTTGGCCCTGTCAGCGTACTTAGTAAATCGCATTCCCTGTAGAGGCAATAGTCGAAGTCCGGAAGAAATAGGTATGATCTGGTGTGAAACCGAATTTGAAATACTCACGCATATTTGGTCGTACAGCGATGGTACATATACCGAAACAGAAATGTTGGAAGCTAGATGCAAAATCAGATAAGTGTGTTTTTTGTTAGAAATTGCGTTTTATCAAAAGTATATCGCCTTTACCAAAACTCTGACAACAAATTTATTGTGCGTCGTGATGTTACATTTTTATTAAATATCAACTGTAAATCCAAACGCGCAGAGCCAAATCTCAATATTGACTTTACTAAGGAAGAAGAAGATAACGACATTAACAATTCAGGAGAGGTGAATGAGAGCGAATTGTCTGATGTCAGCAAATCTTCGAAAAGTGACTACGATACTCCTGATGAAAGCGAAGCAGATGATCAGCGTAACAACAAGTGTGCAGTTCGTCGATCGGAGCTTATTGCCAACAAGGCAAAAGGTAGTTTGTTGTTAAGCGTAGTGTCCGATGCTGATGATCCTGTGAGTCTTGAAGAGGCATTGAATAGTGCAGAAGCAGCTGACTGGAAACTCGCAATGGAAGAGGAAATTGATTCTCAACTTCTCTCAAATTCGAAATTGGGTTTTAAAACTAAACGCAATGCTGAAGGTGCGCTTGTTCGTTATAAAACATGTGGACATAAAGGCGAAATTTATACGAGAGAAGCTGCAAGATAATTCATTACAGCTGGAATATATTTCTACAAGCGAAATGTTAGCAGATGGTTTAAAAAGGCGATACCTCTTGCTAAAAATTAATTTATTTATGTTAAATTAGGCTTAAAATCATGTAACATTTAACATATTTTGAATTTTAACTAACATACTTTGAGTGTTGTCAGATGGGAAGTGTTATGAAATAATATAAATCTGGCATCACCAAATTTAATTTTCTTTTTACACTGTTTTTAGGTATATAATATTCAATACATTCAATCGTCATCTTGCATTGAAACTGCGTGTACGTATCTCTATTTAACAGCTACGCATCAAATGTTGATGCCTTAGTGAGTAAAGCAACACATGGTTTTCAATGAGAGTGTTTTCATTGTGTCGATTTTTGTAATAAATTCAGTTTAAGAATCAATTTGTTAATTTTAAATCTTAATTTAATATTTAATGGAAAAATTTAATATTTAATGGAAAATGTAATGATAGTGTGTGGTGATTTTGTGATTTGAATATATTTAAAATGATTGAAAAGGAGATGATACTGTTGATTATTGGATTGTTTCTTTCGTGTTTAAATTAACAATTTCGTAGAAAACATATTCTCATGCTCCACAATAATTTTTTAAGAGGGAAAACAGGTCAATATTATCGTGGTAACAGAGCACGAAAGCAAGCAGAAATGGAAAAAGAGTTTTCAAATACGGTAACTAGTAGCCTGTCTACAAGTTCTGAGCCATATACAAATGTTGATTCTTGTAGAAGTAACGTTCCAAAAGCAAATCCCTTTGCGAAATGAGATGATCAAATTGCGGGAACTCCAGTATTCGACTTTATTAACTCGAAAAAAAACATATTGATAATAACGGGTGGTCCTTTTTCGCCTCGTTTTGATAGATCACGCGTGAGTTGTGTCAAGATATCATGTTATTTTTGTTTAGTATCGCTAACTTATGGTCAACATAATCGGCTTACTGAGCGTACTATTTGCAACACCATCACCCATCTTGAGACCCAGCGTTCATTATTGGCTAATATTTGACCGGCCGTAGCTGAGAGTGTACACTAAAACCGTGGAGCGTCGATTCGGCGGCGTTCGCAGCAACTCTGACTGACGTATGGAATGACTTGCGCATTATTTGTCGAGATCTTAAATTGAAAACGTACAAAGCATACTTGTGCAAGAACTGCAGCCGATTGATCTTTCTAAGCGCTTTACGGTCTCTATAAATGTTCAAAGAAGATCTTTGTTTTCAAGCCAAATTTTGTTCAGCGATGAAGCCCATTTCTGGCTCAATGGGTACATAAATAAACAAAGTTGTCGCGTTTAGGACGAAGAGCAACCTGAAGAGATTCAGGACCATTTTATCCAGAGAAAACAACGGTTTGGTGCGGTGTGTGGGCCTGAGGGATCCTCGGTCCATATTTCTTCAAGAATGGTTCCAGTGAGAACGTAACAGTCAATGGAGACCGTTATCGCGCCATGATAACCAACTATTTGATGCCTGAAATTGAAGGTCGTGATTTCGTCGACATTTGGTTTCAACTTCCGCCCGACTTCCCATACATCGCATCAATCAATGGATTTATTGAGAGAGAAGATAATTAACCGTTTTGGGACGGGATTTATAAAATCTAAGGTCTATGCAGACGATCCCGCTTCTATTCAGGTTTTGGAGCAAAACATCACGCGCGTCATTCGCCAGTTGCCAGTCGAAGTGTTCGAACAAGTCATCGAAAATTGGACCATCTGAGACATAGCGGCGGCGAACATTTGAAAGAGACAATCTTCAAAAATTAAATGCCAAAGAATGTTCTTTCGAATGATAAAAATATTTCCTATTAAATTTGAATTTTCTGTGCTCTTTTCGTTGAACAAGTAAGGAACCTCGAAATGGATCACCCTGTAGTATTTAATTGTCAAAGTCTTCGTGCACACGCCAATGATTTTCCGATCGATTATTCCAAAATACGAATATTTTGATGTTATTAGAAATGTTTATGAGCGATGAAGAACATCCTGTACAAGTACCAAATTTTGAATTTGTTCTTAGATGTCAACGTAATAAAATTCGAAATTCAGATGTTGCCATCGATTGTAATGATAAGGACAGCTTTTACGTTGTACTCTTCATTTGCGAATACAAGCCCTTACTCAAGTGTGGCTGATGTCATGGTATCAAAATCAGCAAGAATTGGGGAGTTATGTGCAGTATAGTGCAAAATCAACCCCAACTATAACAATAGTAAGAAATTAATTTTAATAGCTATCACCAAATGCTTAATTAGAGATATCAAATTATTCATCGGAAATGCTTTGTTGCCATTATCGAATTTGACGATGTTATTGCAGAACGAGTAGAATATTGTGAACAGCCGGAAACTCTTGCGGGTGATTTTAATGTCAATGATTCATTGCCAGACGCTGCACCATTACTACAAGTACAATTCCTCAAATTTAAATTATCTTTAGAACTGAATAATGGCAGTAAAATCGCAACGACAAAATTATATCGGTGGAGTTTTCGGCAGAAAATTTAAAAAAATTTTAATTAAACAATTCATATATTATTTTAGCTGTCATAATTCACTTGTAAATATTATTAATAAAAGTACACAACTCGTTAAAAGCGACAATTAAATGGAAACAATTTGTTAGTAGAAAAAAAGTACATGTGGCACTCGGGGACTGCCGCGGTAAAGCCATTGCATAGCATTTTTTTTATCAACATATGTAATTATATTATAATTATTTATTTATTTTTATGCACTATTTTTGGTCTTTGATATTAGTTCAAGTTACACTTTTGGAGCGTGGTGACTGATAAGAAAACAAATATACTTTTTTCTTTTATTGAATACATGAGAAGTTAATATTGTTTAAAATATTTTTATTATCTTATCATTGAAACTATATCTTTATGGTGATTGAAATATGAAACATAAGTTTCAGTGGTCCCATATTTTTTTGTGGATTCTTGTGGATCATAATTCATTTTTATACTCTCGCAACCTGTTGCTACAGAGTATAATAGTTTTGTTCAACTAACGGTTGTTTGTATCACCTAAAACTAATCGAGTTAGATATAGGGTTATATATATAATATATAAATGATCAGGATGAAGAGACGAGTTGAAATCCGGGTGACTGTCTGTCCGTCCGTCCGTCCGTGCAAGCTGTAACTTGAGTAAAAATTGAGATATCTTTATGAAACTTTGTAGACATGTTTTATTGGTACCGTGAGACGGTTGGTATTGTAGATGGACTTAATCGGACCACTGCCACGCCCACAAAACACCATTAATCAAAAACAAATAAATTGCCATAACTAAGCTCCAAAAAAAGATCAAGACTGTTATTTGGTACACAGGATCACATTAGGGAGGGGCATCTGCAGTTAAAATTTTTTTAAGTGGGCGTCGTCCCGCCCCTAATAGGTTTAAACCGCGTTTAAAATTAGACAGTGGACGTAGCATAGCCAATTTTAGGTGAAAACCCATATCTTGAGATCTGCTTAACCAATTTCAACTAAATTCGGTACATAACATTCTTCTCATACCTCTATGATTACAACCACGCATATTTCCCATATAATACCATTTTAAATTCTATTTGATTCTTTCACTTTCCAGTATGCAAATCAAGCAACAATTATTGTATCGGGGTAAAACTTTGCGTGAACAATGCATTTAAAGTATGTCACCTTGTGACAAAAAATTGTTTAAATCGAACCAAAACTGTTCAAGCCCCTAAGTACTAAATATGTGGACCCCAGTACCTATAGTTGACCTTCTACCGAAAATATCAGTCAATCCACAAAAAAATCTCAAACGAGTATACCATTTGACTTTGCGAGAGTATAAAATGTTCGGTTACATCCGAACTTAGCTCTTCCTTACTTGTTTTAAAATTAAATTTTTCCGAAAGAAAAACCGAGCAGAATTGGGTATGCCGCGAAGAAATGTGAGATTGGTTTCTAAACAATTATTTATATATTCTTCAGATTGAATGGTCTCTTTCGTAATTAAAGTACCTTGTCAAACATGCTTAAACGCAACGTTGACACATCTACCAACTCGCAACCTCATGATTTTACATCGATGTATAAAAGGTGTTGAGTGTCAGTAGCACACCTATCAGTGTTGAATGATGTAACAATAAGACCATCTCTATATGTTCGAAACTGACCGCCGTAGATTGTCGGAAAAGATAGTTCTTCCGCATTTTCATCCATTAAAATACTGACTGGCCTGTTGTATTCACCGGGTGCTAGACTCAAAAAATAATCATCATTCCACAAAAGAGTTTCTTGCTGCGCAACTAAATTGTCTTCAATTGGCACATGTTCATTTATTTCATCCATATTCAATCGCGAAGTACGATCATTGCATCATTAATAATAAACTTATAAAAAGGTGTGAAATGTTGATCACAAAGTTGAAGATGAATCCAGTTTTCTGTATCATTCGCTTTAAAATGACATAAGATAGTGTCTTGATTCTTTGTAGTTTTGTTGTAAAAACAATAATGTACACAAATATTTTGATTGCACTTATTTAAAATAAGTCCAAACAACCCAAATCTCCGTAATCATTAGTGCTTGAAAAATTGTTATATGCTTCTTGCGGATTGTGGCAGGAGTTTAAATAGGGTGAATCGCGTAACTGACTTCTCAAGTCATAAGTCTCAATTTGAAGTTTCAAAACACTTATTAGCGTGTGCAATAGACAACTACCATCGCCAGGAATTCCTATGTTCCTGTGTAGAGTAACTTCGGGAGTAATGCATTCATTACACTGGTCATAAATTTGAAGTTGTTGGCTGTGAAATTTATTTTCTTGTAGCGTTACATTTTCTATATTTTCAACAGCCCTACATTGTACGACATTCTCTTCATTAGTGTTCAATTTCTCTTTTCCTGTGAAATAATATTGAGGAATATATTACAATTAATTTTTAAATATTAAATAATATTATTAAATCAAATTACATATCCACGTAAGATTTTTCTGCAATACGTTGACGAAATTTCCTTTGACGTTCAGCATTTGATTTTGGTACTGTTTCGTTTTATAATTAACTTTATTTATTTCATTTTTCTTCAAATCTTTCTGGCGCTGATAATATGCCCTTTGACGTTCACAACTTATTTTTCTTTTTAGCTCTTTAAGTTTTTCTTCTCTATAAAACGAAAATAGCTAAGTACAAATAATAGGTATAAATAGTGTAATTACACACCAAGACAATTTCGTAAGGTGGGGCTATTTGAATTTCTCGGGGCTTTTCGGGACGCCAAAAATTATAACACTCAACGTCACCTATTTTCGGTCACACTAATAGTATTATATAATATAAAGAAAATCTGAATTGGCCAAGTGCGGTTTGATTGCTAAAAAGTAAGTTAAAAACAATTATAACTGTTTAATAGTATTATTTAAGAATAAAAACATTGAATGTTACTTGTGCTTTCGAAGGCATTTTTGCATTATGTTTGGAAGTGTCTCAAATAAACCCTGGGCCGCAATATTCAATATTTCTTTCAAAAACATGCCTAAAACCATAAATAAACATGAATCGTATGGCTATTGAGACATCTAAATAAAAAACTATTTAAATTCTTCGTTAACTCTTAGACAAAAGAAAACTAAGAAGGTAGATATTAAACCGGTTAACTTATTAAAAAAAATAATAGGGATTTGCTATCTAGATAATATTCTTGTATAAAATTGTGCCAAATAGCCCCACTTTATAGTTATTCAATTAAAAAATTTCAACAAAAAGAACGATATTAAGAGTTTGATCATCGATTTCGCCTACATTTGTGATAATAATAAAATGTATTTATGTATATAGAGTACTCACTCATTTTCTTCCACTATTTTTCCATCACTTTTTTCATTAATAAATGCACTCTGTTTATTCATATTCAAAACACTTTATACACAAATTTTGCGCGTACTCCCCGAACATACGTTTGCCAACAAACCTCTTTTCGCGACGATGGCAAAAGCTAAAAATCATAAATTGAAAAACTTTCTGACGTTCCTTCTGGAAGGGAAAAGTTTCAACCCCGCAAACCCGCAAACACAGAAAGAATTGATAAATATGGCAACATAGTTCTTGTCAATTTAAAATATTTTACAGTTCAAAAACATTTTCCATGGCTCGCAAAATCTGCGTCGATATATAATATTGTATATGCATGCTCATTAGACTGCTTTTTTTTTTTGAACTATTTTTTTTTCGATCCCATGGTGAAATTTTGTTGGAAATACCAAAACAAAAATTCCCTAAAAATTTGGGACTTTAATTTTAATATTAAGTACTAGACCTAGGCCTGTAAAGATTTCCCATATAAAATACACGTAAAACTTGATTTTTTTTCCTTTTAATTTTATAACTCAGCGGGAGTTGATGGGATTATCTCACCCGTCATTAGGTATTCCTCAGAATTGAACGCTCAACAAAAGTCTCCATTGCGGTAAAGTTATAACTTGCACCTGTGGGGTACTAACCTTAGATGGTTCTACTATCAGGCTCCTCTTGAAGTCCTGCACCGGTTGACGTGAGTCATTGGTTTTGCGGTCCTGCGCCTTCAAATGCCGGACTTTCCACCGCACCAATATGATGATTCAGTATATTAGCAGTTTACCTTTTTGTAAAATGTTATTTAAATCTTGCGTTAATCGTTTTTAATGTGTTGGATATAATCTGAAGTTTAACATAAAAGGAAAAAAGTTCACAATATTTCAGGAAATATTGTATAATACTGGTATGATAATAGGAATATCGTATTTGTTGTATAGTTTTGTATACTTTTTTTCAAGTTTGGTGTTAATTAGCTGGATATAATATTAAGTTTAATATTATGTATAACATAAAGACGTAAAAAAAAGTTTACTATGTTTCACTTTCGTATAATTCGTATAATGTGATAATTCAAGCCTGTAGGGCTACAAAGCCTTTTTTGTAGCCGCGCAAATATCGAAAAAGCGAAATATTTAAGCAAAGTTTTAACAGCGATAAAATACAAAGGGACGAGTAATGATGCTATGTGTGGTCAGTTATTAGACTAACTTTATTTGCAAAATTCTTCTCCTTAAATAATATTCTAAGCAATATTGCAATACCGTTCAATACATAATTTCGGCTAAGTACATAGTTTCGTTTTCTATTAGTGCATATATACATAAGTATGTAAGTTATATAAAAAAAGTTCATAAATAGAGAATAATCCAAGTACATACTTAACTCTATTGCTCCTTCGTATATAATGTAGTTATTAACAAAAGAGAAATATAAACAAGTAAAGAAGGGCTAAGTTCGGATGTAACCGAACATTTTATACTCTCGCAAAGCAAATGGTATACTCGTTTGAGATTTCTTTGTGGATTGGCCGACGCCCACTGTCTAATTTTGAACGCGGTTCCTATAAAGCCAATTTATACCATCTCAGAGATAAAATTTAATGTCTCTGGCGTGTTTAGTGCTTGCTTTATCGCGCTTTTAGTAGTTTTTAACAGTACCGTTATATGGGGAGTGGGCGGAGTTGCCACCCGATTTCAACTATTTTCACACCGTCAATAGAAGTGCTAAAAACATTTGCTTCTAGTGAATTTTATTATTATAGCATTAGCGGTTTAGGAGATATGCACATTAAAAATATTAGAGGCGGGACCACGATCACTTTTTAAAAAAAAGTTTTAACTGCAGATGCTCCTCCCTAATGTGATCCTGTGTACCAAATAACAGTCTTGTATCTTATTTCGGAGCTTAGTTATGGCAAGTTATTTGTTTTTGATTAATGGCGTATTGTGGGCGTGGCAGTGGTCCGATTACGCCCATCTGCAATACCAACCGTCCCACGGTACCAAGAAACATGTCTACCAAGTTTCATAAAGATATCTCAATTTTTACTCAAGTTAGAGCTTGCACGGACAGACGGACGGACAGACGGACAGACAGTCACCCGGATTTCAACTCGTCTCTTCATCCTGATCATTTATATATATATAACCCTATATCTAACTCGATTAGTTTTAGGTGATACAAACAACCGTTAGGTGAACAAAACTATTATACTCTGTAGCAACAGGTTGCGAGAGTATAATAAGCAAAATGGCGAATACTTTCGTCTATGTGTGTATATGGTAGGTTGAAAATATGGTGTCATTAAATTGTATATAATCGTATTACCAAAATTTATAAAGCAGGTTTTTCGAACGATTACTTTAAAGGCAATTAAACAAATGACTAGTTTCTATTAATAGATAACGGTTTTATCATCATGGAAATCGAAAAAAAACTTTATATACCTATACGTCTATCTATTTACATGTATGTATTGTACTTGTATTTGTTTTTGGTATCGAAGTTGCAGTCACTACTTTCAGCTTAAACCCTGTTGAAAAACAGCGAATGAATAAATTCAATTCAATTATTGTTGTAAGAAATAATTTTATGAAAAACGTAAAATGTTTAGTCCGTTATATTGAGATAACTTCAACCGATCACGGTATATTACACGTAACTTCTTCAATTATCTTTAATAAGATGTATATGGAGTTAATAAAAATCATGAAATTCATAATATTGAATATATAATATGATGCGATTCAGGAAGGGTTCTCATCGGCAAATCTCGTCGCGATAGCTCAATTTTAATTCAAGTTATCGCTTGCACGGCAATAACTTGGAATTCAACTCGTCTCGTCATCCTGATTATATATATATATAATATATATGTATATAACTCCACATCTAACTCGATTAGTGTTAGGTGATACAAACAACCATTAGGTGAACAAAAACTTTATACCGTCTGTTGCAACATGTTGCCAGAATATAAAAATTGGTCATAGATTCAACAAATTTTACAATATATTTTACCTGTCAGCGAAAATTATATTAAACTTATCTTCAAATAATATATATCTGACATAAACTCAACTGAAAAGGCTAAATTTGATGTATTGAGTTGATATGCAAAACGTCATACTGAAGATCCGAATTTATTATATTAAAAATATTAAAGAGGCTTGGACCAAGGTCTACACAAATTACGTTAATATTCAGCGCTAAACCACATAATTTTTAAGAAAGTTTGCTCACTTAAATTTATTTAAATATCGCACATTTTGACCAACCCAAACGGTTTGAAGACTGGTGGGGAATCGGAAATATACGATATATTGAGGGCAGTAAAGGTCTCTTCAGATTTCACAAACCTTTGACATTGCTCAAGTGTATTCACGAACAAATTCAACAGAAGACTATAATGAATATCAATAGTATTATACGGGAGTGGGGGTAATTCTATATGTATATATGGTATAAGGCAAACCGGAAGTTTGAAAATTGTATATTAAGTATATGGGGTCTAAAGGATGTATTGACCCGATTTTATCAATTTTTGGCATGCCACATACTAATAATATGTTAGCTGAGTTTCATTAAGGCACACTTACCACCACCAATATATCAAGTCAACCGAATGTTTTAAAATCCTGAGATATTAGTTACATGGCGGCTAGGGCAACTTTTCAATCCGATTTAATCCATTTTATGCACAAAGATACGTTATTATTAGAAAACCATGCCCTTTTAATTTCATTGAGATAACTTACTTAAGTTTATTTTTATCAGATAAGGATTCGTCCTGAGTTTCTATAATATAAATATCTCAAAGATTGACCGATATGTTCGAGAAAGTTCGCAATTGGGACTGGGGTCCATATATTCAGTACTTAAGTGCTTGAACTGTTTTGGTCTGATTTAGATAATTTTTAAGCATTTGCTGTCACACTTCAATGGTAGTATTTATGCAAAGTTTAATCCCGATACATTCATTTGGGTTTAATTTGTATAGTTGAAAGTGATAGATTCAGATGGAGTTTGAAATTGTGTTATATGAAAAGTAGGCGCAGTTCTAGTCCGATTTCACCAATTTTTGTACTGTGATATAGGAATTTCAAGATAATATTACACACCATATCTAGTCGATACCGGCCGAGTAGGTCCTGTGATATGGGCTTTCACATAAATGTGGACCGTACCACGCCCACCACCAAATTTTGCCAGTGGATCCTCTAAAGCCCTATTTCAGGTTCAAAATTGTATGTATCTGACACAATTATTTATTGATTTAGTGCGCTTTAGTAGTTTTTAACAGAGCTGTTATATGGGGAGTGATTTCATCAATTTTTACAATGTCGCTTTTGTTATAATAGCTAGAATGCGTTGGGAGATATATACATCAAACCTCTTAAAGGGCGGCGCCATGCCCATTTTTCCTTGCTACTGCGATCGCCTGTGCCAAATTAAAGTTGTATATCTTAATTTAGTACTAAGTTACGACTGTTTATATGGTTTTCATTTAATGACGTTTTGTGTATGTGGAAGCAGTCTGATTACAGCCATATTCGAACTCGTCCTCACCTTTTTACCAGGGAATACGTGTACCAAGTTTCATTTGGGTATCTTAATTTTTACTCAAACTACAGCTTGCACGGACATACGGACATCCCGACGTCCGGATTTCAACTCGTCTCTTCATCCTGATCATTTATATATATATAACTCCACATCTAACTCGATTAGTTTGAGGTGATACAAACAACCGCAAGGTGAACAAAACTATTTTACTCTGTAGCAACATATTTTAAGAGTATAAAAAGAAATTTCAAATTTCAGCAGAAGCGAGCAGAGAAATGGCGAATCAAAGACAGATTATCTAATATATAAAATTCTCGTGTCACGGTGCTTGTTGCTTCTCCAAAACGGCTGGACCGATTTTGATGAAATTTGGCGTGCTTATCCGGTAGGTCTGAATATCGGCCAACATCTATTTTTCATACCAATAAATAATCCACCCCAAATATTAATTTAATTTTTTGACACAATTTTTTGTTTCTATTTTTCCATGATTTAGCATTGGAAAATACATACAACTCTAAATTTTCACACTTATAGGGTCAACCGCTAATTTTTATACTCTCGCAACCTGTTGCTACAGAGTATAATAGTTTTGTTCACCTAACGGTTGTTTGTATCACCTAAAACTAATCGAGTTAGATATAGGGTTATATAAATGATCAGGATGAAGAGACGAGTTGAAATCCGGGTGACTGTCTGTCCGTCCGTCCGTCTGTCCGTCCGTTCGTCCGTTCAAGCTCTAACTTGAGTAAAAATTGAGATATATTTATGAAACTTGGTAGACATGTTTCTTGGTACCGTGAGACGGTTGGTATTGCAGATGAACGTAATCGGACCACTGCCACGCCCACAAAACGCCATTAATCAAAAACAAATAACTTGCCATAACACAGCTCCGCAATAAGATACAAGACTGTTATTTGGTACGCAGGATCACATTAGGGAGGGGCATCTGCAGTTAAAACTTTTTTTTAAAAAGTGATCGTGGTCCCGCCTCTAATAGGTTTAATGTGCATATCTCCTAAACCGCTAATGCTATAATAACAAAATTCACTGAAAGCAAATGGTTTTAGCACTTCTATTGACGGTGTGAAAATAGTTGAAATCGGGTGGCAACTCCGCCCACTCCCCATATAACAGTACTGTTAAAAACTACTAAAAGCGCGATAAATCAAGCACTAAACACGCCAGAGACATTAAATTTTATCTCTGGGATGGTATAAGATGACTTTATAGGAACCGCGTTCAAAATTAGTCAGTGGGCGTGGCACAGCCCACTTTTAGGTGAAAACCCATATCTTGAGATCTGCCTAACCGATTTCAACCAAATTCGGTGCGTAACGTTCTTTCCATGTTTCTATGTCATAGTGCGAAAATGGGCGAAATCGGACTACAACCACGCTTACTTCCCATGTAACACCATTTTCAATTCCATCTGATTCTTTCACTTTCCACTATGCAAATCAGGTAACAATGATTATATCGGGGTAAAACTTTGCGTGAATAATGCAATTAAAGTATGCCACCTTGCGGCCAAAAATTGTTTAAATCGAACCAAAACTGTTCAAGCCCCTAAGTACTAAATATGTGGACCCCAGTGCCTATAGTTGACCTTCTACCGAAAATATCAGTCAATCCACAAAGAAATCTCAAACGAGTATACCATTTGACTTTGCGAGAGTATAAAATGTTCGGTTACATCCGACCTTAGCCCTTCCTTACATGTTAATCATGATTTTTATATTTTTCTGTTCCATCCACGGATCAACAGATGGCAATTGAATATATTGATTGTAGTATACTATATTTTACATTTATAGTTCTATCAACTAAGCAGTTATTCCCGCCATGTGTGTCTCCCGTTGTCCCTTATTAACCAGCAAACATCACGGTGTAGGGTTGCAAAGAAGTCGGCTTCCGTTTTTTCTCCATCGTCCATTGTTTTGTCCTATTTATGTTTCGATCGTAGAGGTGACTACGTATTTTAGGGCCAGGGGATGTTCGAGCAAGGGAATAACTTGCAACCCTGTGGTTCTTCTGCAGATATTTGGCTAATACTTAACCTTATCAATGCAAATATTTTGCGAGGTTGACTGTTTATTTGGTTTGTAAGACCAAATGATGATGAGCTAAACAATATTGTCTTACCTCTGGTGGGGGATTAAAATTGATAGACACCGTCATCGAATGAGAACTAGTTCATTCTAATTTTATTTTACTAAATGCATCGTTTATATACTATTTTTAGAATCTATCCTATCTACCTAAATGTGCGTAGGAATGTGTATATTGTTTTGTCATACATGTACATGTGTATTACATTATATAGATAATATGTTTCCGGAAATTGTCATTTAAAGCCCGCGCTGAATATTTTTCTGCATTTTGTTTTGATTAAGTTGGTAGCACTGTCCTTAATTACTATGCCAAAAATAAGCGCGTTGTGTTGAAAATATAGAAAAAAGCTACAATATTTTGCCAAAATTTAGAAATTCATATTTTTGAAACGAAAAAGAACACCTATCTGAAAATTTCAGAATTTATTTAGATACGTTAGAGGAATAATATAAAAAAATTTTGAGGCCAAAATTTTCCCGCAATGGTTACTTTTTGCGATTTTCCAAAATTCAAAATTTTTTAATTATGGTAAATTTCAAAATTTTTTTTCAAAACAATTTTTTTTCCATACCACTAAATGTCTTCTGAAAACTCACCAGCGTTCTTTGTTTAATTTAAGTAGTTTCTGAAATATTAAATAAATAAACTCATAAAATCGGGAAAACAGTGAAATTTTCAATTTCGTATAGCTCTTAAGAACATTTTTTCAAAAGTTTTACCTTTGGCAGAACTTCGTTTTATTCTTATTATAAAACTTTCCAACAAAATTCATTCGATTCGGTGGGGGTCGCGTCCAACTATTTGTCGATTTGACATGGATTGACCCTATTAAGTTTCAAAGAAAATTATCTAATCAGTTAATTTTCATTTTTAGTTAGGCATTTTTAAATTCCGAAATATTCATGAACTGGAGAAACACGTACCGCAGAGCTTTTGAGAGGAGTAAGCATGGAATTAAGTGAAATTTTCTTTTCATATTTTATTATTTAATTATATTTTTGATGCACTCCTTTTTTATATTTATGTATATTATTAGAACTAGTTTTAATTAAAAGTTTTGAATTTATTAAAGAAATAAAAATTGTATTATATACTGCGCAAAACAATTCTTCACTTGTGGTAGATTTACAGTCATAACTGACAAATTGCAGCTATGATAGCTTCTCAGTCATAACTGACAATTGTCAGCTTTAATGAATTTATGATCAGTAATGACTCAGGAAAAGGTATGAGAGAGAGCAGTATAAATATATAGTGAATCAATTCCGAAAATCCATGTGTTAAAGAGATAAAAACGTTTTTCTGCGCGAGATATATATGCAAACACTTCCAACCCAAATACAATATACAAACTTGCCGATAATTTAAATTATATAGCCACTCCCAAAGCAATATACAATACAATAATGCTTACGATATAGATGAATTCATTGCTACAATAAATAAAACAATGTAAAAAAGCATTTCCATACAATGTAATAAAATGCTGATGCTTAATGATTTTACTTATTAATAGTTTAAAAAAAAAACTAAAAAAACATGCTTTAAAGGAATTTTTACACCTCCTCCTATAAAGCTCTTCCCTACCATTTAATCCTTATGGCGCATTTATTTCGTCAGTTATCGCACTTTTAGTATAATATATTTTAACATAACTGTTAAACCATTTAGGGGGCGGGGTTACGCCCACCTTTAAAATAATGGAAAACTGTTATCAAATTATTACATTGTCATCGGTCCTTGACATGTCTGCAAAGTTTCAAGTTGATCAGCCTTCTGGAAACCGGAGAAAATTGAGCTCTAAGATTCCATTATATACATACAATCCAAGGTAATAAAAGCGTATTAAAAAGGGTTAATACAATGCAATGTAGCATAAATCAATTAATACAAAGTATATGTATTTTGAGACCATATCCTGCCACTTGAAATTATTATAAATAAATAGAACAAAACAAAATTATATTCTGTACCAATTCTTTGAATTAATCAAAATTTTGAAATTCAATAACCAAATCACTTAACAAGCATTATCTGTTAATTTATTTAAAGTTGAGTAAACTATGAACTTTCGCTGTAAGAAATATTATTCAATAAAATTAGTCTGATTTCCACATTCTCCAGCGATAGTTCGCTATTAATTAAAAAAATCGCCTTATTCTCTCGCTGACAAAATTTTTTCAACTGTGACTTACATATTATTGGTCAGAGGACTGTCACTGTTCTTGTTGGGTATCTACCTACATGTGCGTAAGTATGTGATATTGTTTTGTCATGTTTTGTATAGATAATATCTTGATTTATCTGCAAGTTCTTAATCTAGGTAAAAATGTTTTGTATTCTTAAGTGTTGAATGCAAATTAACTTCCTTCGTTTAGGAAGTCTTAAAAAAATATATAATAGTTTTCCGCAAACGCGCGGAAGAAATAAAATATGATAGTTTGAGTGATCCTGATGGATAACTGATCTCTTTATTTCAATTTAGTCTTATTTATACAATTTTCTTATTTGCTTAATTCTTACCATAAGTGTCAGTTACAATATTCGCTTATTCAGTAATTGGTTTTATTGTTTACATGTTATGGGTGGTCTTAGCTTAATGAAAAAGAATATTGATTACTTAAATAAGCCAAGATGCTTATTAAGAAGCTGTATCATTGGTAAATCCAAAGATACAGTTTTATTTATAATTAGCGTAAAGCTACTGTGTGGCTGCCGTTAACTCCTCCCTCTCTAAGATGAATCGTCCCCGATTCAATATCATTTTTCGATAGGTTATTTATTTATCCAAAATAGTGTTATACTTGTATGATATCTTTGAGATTCTAAATTTCTATTTTAAATTTTACATTCCTATAAATTATGTACATTATTAACAAAAGTACAAGTATGTACCTTAAAAATGAATGATGTTTAAAAACTTTCATTCATTTAGCTAAAATATTTATGTTTCCAAGTTTCCTTTCTTTTTTTTCTATTTCAATATATTCTATAATTTCGAAATTATTAATATGATTGTTCTTTAAACATTTCCAAATTTTACAATCGACATTTTCATAGAAAAAATTGTTAATATTTGTATAATTCTCAAAAGTAACCAGGTAAACTCCATTTATGGCATAGCCAACAACTGTGTTATTTCCAGAGGCTAATATTGCTCCTTCTTTAATTACATATATTTATTGATTGTTTCTTTGATTTTTTTACATTTACCTTTTTTTCTGGACAAACTATCTGATAGGCAAGTATTTGTATTATTAATTTTACAATAGGTGTTTATCATTTCTTTTTTTACAATTTTTTTTTATTAATATATTCTTTTTTGCATTTTAATTTACCGTCTTCTTGTGTAATTGCTCTCCCTTTATAGTATTTGCAATCATTTATAATTTTTAGATACTTGATATATATAATAATTACATCTCTAATTTGTAATATCTTTAAGTTAGAAATGTGCATTAAATCAGTTATAGTCAATCGTCCGTGTTCGTTTTGAATTATATATATTCAAGATTTAATATTATCTTTATGTACTATATTTCTGTAGTTAATGGAACCTTATTTCCTACTTGTAAATCTTTTTTTATTACTTGTTTCTTGTATCTAGGCTTTAGCTTATTTCTCTCCCCTATTATTTTTGCATATATAATTTCTCAACATAAATATGTTTTGTTAAATCTATTTTTATTTTGTCTTTCTAGCATCCTAGTTTGTGCTAATAAATGTTTGTCTGGTAAATTATCATGAGAGACCTTATTATAAAGGACTTCGAATGGTCTTTTCCGTGAAATTCAAAGCAATAAAACTTCGAAGTTGTCGTACTGTTTTTGGTAATGGAAAATTACAAATCGCTTCAACTTTATGCGGATCCGTTTTTATGACATCTTTTGCAACTACATATCCCAAAAATTCAACTTCATTTTCAAAAAATTTTGACTTTTCTATTGATATGTTCATATTCGATTCTTTAAGTATGTTGTTTACTTGATTCAAATGTTTTATATGATCGATTAAGTTACGTGAAAAAAAAATTTATATCACCAATATATACGTGACAAAATTTTCCAATAATTTCTCGTAATACATCATCCATACCTCGTTAAAAAATACTTGGTGCATTCTTTAAACCAAATGGCGTTCTTAAGAATTCGTATTTTCCATTATTTACTGAGAATGGAGTTTTCTCGATGTCCTCAGCTTCATTAAAATTTGGTGAAATCCTGATTCTAAATCGATTGTGGAGAAATACTGTGATCTTCCTAGATTTGAAAGTATAACATTTGTATCTGGTATCGGATATGTATACGAAATAGTAATTTCATTTAGTTTCGTGAAATGCACTACCATTCTTAATTTTGCTGTGCCATCATCATTGATACCCTTTTTTGGTATCACCCATATTGAAGAAGACTTTTACTTGGTCATAGAACTTCGTATTTTAAAAGATAATCGATTTCTTTAAGCATTTGACGCTAAACGATACTGATACTGTTTACTCCAAATTGGAGTATTTACCGAGGTTCTTATTTCCGCACGAATATCCGTTCGAAACGTTAACTCATGTTTATTGAATAATGTTTTTAATTTATTTTATTTCTTATTTTTTTCCTCAAATATTTAATTTTTTCTATTTATGCGGGTATTTTCTTCGGCTGGTGCTTCAGAGAATTCTTCCTCCAAAGAAATATTGTTAAGATAATTTTCTTTATTGTCGGTAAGTATAATACATCGACTGGTGCTGTAGAACTTTTTTGTTCCACAGTAAATTTTTTTCTTATGTTGCCGGTATTATCATGGGCTGCGTTGCAGAACTTTTTTGTTCCACATGCTATTTTTTATTCTTAATATTATATATTCATTGCGCTGGTATAAATCTTCAGCTGGCGCTTTAGGAGTCTCTGCTCCCAAAGTAGTTATATTTCCTTTAATGTTTTTATCTTTTAAATTTCCTTTACTCTCATGTTGCTCAAATTCATCTTCTAAGCTAAATAACTGTCTTCTTCTTTTACATTATTTATTATTAACTTTTTTTTTCAGTTAAATTTTTTTATTTAAAGTGGGCCCGTCCCTAATAGGTTTAATGTGCATATCTCCTAAACTACTAAAGCTATAATAACAAAATTCACTGGAAGTAAATGTTTTTAGCACCTCTACCTACGGTGTGAAAATGGGTGTAATCGATTGACAACACCGCCCACTCCCCATGTAACGGTACTGTTAAAAACTACCAAAACACGCCAGAGACATTATATTTTATCTCAGGGATGGTATGAGATGACTTTATAGGAACCGCGTTCAAAATTAGACTGTGGGGGAATGCAGGAGCATTTTATTAGTCTGTGGCATGTTAGTAGTATGTGGTATTGGAAAAAGTTATTAAAATCGGGTTAATACTACCCTCAAATTCCATATACTACTTATACTGCTTTTCGTTATTCTAACCAGTTTTATGCCGAAAATGTCGGTCAGTGAGTATTAATATTTTTTCTTATACTCTCGCAACCTGTTGCTACAGAGTATAATAGTTTTGTTCACCTAACGGTTGTTTGTATCACATAAAACTAATCGAGTTAGATATAGGGTTATATATATATAAATGATCAGGATGAAGAGACGAGTTGAAATCCAGGTGACTGTCTGTCCGCCCGTGCAAGCTGTAACTTGAGTAAAAATTGAGATATCTTTATGAAACATGGTAGACATGTTTCTTGGTACCGTGAGACGGTTAGTATTGCAGATGGGCGTAATCGGATCACTGCCACGCCCACAAAACTCCATTAATCAAAAACAAATAAATTGTCATAACTAAGCTCCGCAATAAGGTACAAGAGATCACATTAGGGAGGGGCACCTGCAGTTAAATTTTTTTTTTTAAGTGGGCGTGGTCCCGCCCCTAATAGGTTAAATGTGCATATCTTTAAAACTACTAAAGCTATGATAACAAAATTCACTGGAAGCAAATTTTTTTAGCACCTCTACCTACGGTGTGAAATAAAGGGGTAAACGGGTAACAACCTCGCAAACTCCCCATGTAACGGTACTGTTAAAAACTACCAAAACACGCCAGAGACATTAAATTTTATCTCAGGGATGGTATAAGATGACTTTATAGGAACCGCGTTCAAAATTAGACTGTGGGCGTGACACCGCCCACTTTTAGGTGAAAACCCATATCTTGGGATCTTTTTAAACAATTTCAACCAAATTCGGTGCATAACGTTCTTTCCATATTTCTCTGTCATAGTGCGAAAATGGGCGAAATCGGACTACAACCACGCCTACTTCCCATATAATTCCATTTTAAATTCCATTTGATTCTTTCACTTTCCACTATGCAAATCAGGCAACAATCACTGTATCGGGATAAAACTTTGCGTGAATAATGCGATTAAGTATGCCACCATGTGGCCAAAAATTGTCTCAATCGAGCCAAAAATGTTCAAGCCCCTAAGTACTAAATATGTGGACCCCAGTGCCTATAGTTGACCTTCTACCGAAAATATCAGTCAATCCACAAAGAAATCTCAAACGAGTATACCATTTGACTTTGCGAGAGTATAAAATGTTCGGTTACATCCGAACTTAGGCCTTCCTTACTTGTTATATATAAAATTGCTTCAAAATATGTTATCGAGTATAGCTGAGCAATGTCAAAATTAATATATTTCTCTATCCCCAATATATATATGATTTCCGTCTTTCCAACTGACTTTACACCGTTCCGGTTGAAATTAGTATGTACTAAGTCTAAACCTCACACCTTCATATAATGAATTCCGATTCTCTGGTTGACGTTTGCCACCTAAGCTTATAATATAAAATTTAGTCACTTTGGTGGAGTTAATATCACATTCATACTTATGTATATCTCACTTCAAGCAATAAAACTGAGACTAAGTTTATGGCCTTTAATATAAGTCAAGAAGATACCAAATTTGATTGTAATTTAATCACGATATCATTTAATAATGGATGTTTAATTCAACATTTTTTAATATACGGTTTGGAGGAATTTTCTGGTCTTTGATTTTCCCAGCTCACATGTACTACTTATGGTATAATTTTTTTCGTCAATTTGATAATTTTATGAAATTAAATGGATAGTTTTTCTTAAAAATAATGTGTATCGCTGCATATGAATGAAATTGATCTATACTTTGCTTAAACCTTATAACCCTAATATACTGATTTCCGCTCCTCTGGTACAACAGCAACCTCATATACACCACATATTAAATCTAACCCCTTTGGTTCAGTTTATATCACATATACCATGTTTGAGTTAAGTAGCTTCTTTTTATAAAAGTTATCATTTCGGAGAAAAAAATAGTATTGACACAAAATAAATCTATGATCAATAACATAAGTTAATAAGATACCAAATAATAATCGAGTAATGAATGTTGAATTCTTTCGCAACATTTTTATACTTTCGCAACATGTTGCAACAGAGTATAGTTTTGTTCACCAAAGAGTTGTTTGCATCACCTAAAGTGATAGATATAGATTTCTATATACATATATTTCTTCTAATATTTGGTGATAATCAGTGGTTAGGCATATTTTCTCAGCCATCATGTTGAACTTATTATAAAATATACCAGACAACAATGCTAAAAAAGTTTCTTAGAGTGCTGGACTTTGTATAGAGCAAAAAAATCTTTTTAGAAAAAATTGCATGAAATAAATATTAGTAATGTGGTATCAAAAGGGCTAAAGACCCTTTTTATGTGGTTATAGATAAACTGCGACCCCATAGGTTTACATGCTACTGTCTATTATTTCAGTTTTGCGACACATTTTAATATGAAGGTCATGAGGTGAACTGTAAACTCAAGAAAATTACATTTTTACCTAGCGCCGTTGGCAGCTTATGAAAGGTTTAGATATTAAGACAGAAAGAAGAAAATCTACATACCTGCTCTACATATGTGTATACCATACTTAATTATATGTAAGTTATTGTTAATTTAGCCTTCATGGGTAGACCCTTCAAAATAGGTACCATAGATCCACCTGTTTTAGAAAGCGTTTAACAAAAGTAATTTACAGAGGGGTTTTCCGAGAACTTAATTTCAATACAATGAAATAAACTACTAATTTCTAAAATATAAATATAACTAAATATTATGTATTGTTATGTTAGTGAATAGCTAAGTAATATATAGGTATACAAAAGTACGTAAGCTGTACCAACATGTTGCAAGAGTATAATAAATATCAGTACACTGTGTTTGTAGTTTCAGTTTCACTAGATGTCTTTACCAGCAAAGTGCTTTATTCAAACTAATTTTAGTGTATTAGTTATATAGTGTTTAAAGTATTATTATATTCAGTGACGAGCAAAACCGTATTATATACAGTAGCGAGCAAACACATATACATATGTGCACCAGTATATCATAGTACCTATACACGGAACAGGAAAGGAGTCATAGCAAGGACTTACAAGGACAAGGACAAGGACTAACAGTGAAAGAGAGCAGCACCTAGGATCCAAATTTTAACACCCGGACGGACGGAATTATATAGCTATTATATATAAGTATTTTATATATTAAGCCATTTATTATTTATTAATTATGACTCGATTAAGTAGAAAATCTATATTACTAAGTCGTCTTCAGAATAGAAGACGTATGAGAGTTCTTCGTGCAAACTCTTTATATAGAGATAGTGAGCAGTCACAAAATACTGTCAGTCACGCTAATCGTAGATTAGATTCCGATGTACGTCTGTCCGAACAAATTATCAATACAAATCAACATAGAACCAGGCGGGAAAATCTCGAGGTACGATCTTTTGAACAAAATGTAAATACTGTTCAACATAGAACGAGGCTGCAAGATCCGCAAATTCGCTCTGAAGAGCAAATAAGAGATACTCGAGGTCATAGGTCTCGGCGTGAAGACCCCGAGGTTCGATCTGTTGAGCAAGTTGCAAATACTGTTCAACATATAACACGGCGGCAAGATCCACAAATTCGCTCTGAAGAGCAAATAAGAAATACTCGAGGTCATAGATCTCGTCGAGAAAATCCTGAGGTACGTTATGATGAACAAAGTATTAACACTGAGTATACAAATTTTGAGCGCATTCGTGATCAAATGCGAAGGGAACATGCAAGAAGAAATCCTGAAATAAGGAGAGAGGAGCTTGATAGAGAAACACAACGTAGACAGCTTAGTAGGAGGGGTATGAGGGAAGAAATTTTGAATTAGAGACGTCTTAGACAAGGTCAAGTTCGACTTCGTAGATCTAACCCACTCAATAGACAAATTGAAAACCAAAGGCAGTTCCAACGAATCCGATTAACGAGAGAAAATAATGTTATAGAAACTGATAATAGTGGCAATTTAACAGATTTCAAAAACATTTATTTCCAAAATATAAATACGGGCCCTACGGAAATATGTATTTGCTGCGGCGGCTTATGGTTTTCACACCAAGTTCGCAAATTAAATTTCGAAACTATTGCGCAAGGTCACCCGAATGCTGCATCCGCCTTCTTTTTAATGCAAAAATTTCCTTCAGAAGATGGAAATTACAATTTTTGTGCTACTTGCAAAAATGCGATTGTCAAAAAGAACGTTCCAAAAATATGTTTAGCTAACGGTCCAGACTTTCCTGAAATACCGGATTGTTTGAAAGGTTTAACCCCAATTGAAGAACGTCTCATAATGCCTAGATTGCCTTTTATGACAATCCGTCCGTTAGGATATCAAGGTCAGAGTTTGCTCAAAGGTGCTGTTGTTAATATACCAATTTCTGTTAACAATATTGTGACATCTCTACCAAGGTCCTTTGATGAGGCTCATGTTATACAAATTCACTTAAGAAGGCGTTTGGAATACAATCATGATTACATGATCGATACCATACGCCCCGCAAAGATTATGGAAGCTTTGCAGTTCTTAGTGAATACCCCTCTGCATCGTGAGCACAATATACATATTAATGAAAACTGGATTTTAGAATTTAATAACCAAGAAGAAGTTCCGTTTGTTGCATCTGCAGAGGATTCCCGATTGGTTCAATCTTTTCATGCGGCACAAACTTCTCATGATAATCCCTCTGGTAATAATATTCCCACGGGTCTTTTACCTTCAGAGCCAAATCCAGGCGGTCAAGAAACTCTTTTGGACAATATTCCTGTAGAAAACTTAGACTATAACCGTTTAGTTATAGCGCCAGGTGAAGGACAAAGACCAATTGACATTATTCAAGATAATAATTCAGAAGAGTTGTCATTTGGAACAATATATGTTGGGCAGAAGCGTACATGCTCTGAAACGTATAGCAAGATAATACGTTCTAAAATTCGCCGTTTTGACAGAAGAGCGTGTACCATTCCAAAGTTGTTCTATGATTACAAAAAATTAGATCTGCTACAAATTAAGAATAGTACACCATTTGCCTTAGAAAGTTTTCAGGTTGCAACCGAGTTACGACCCAAAATCTATTAAACGAAAACTTTGTTCAAAACTTGATTCAACACGATGATGGTTACAAGGTTTTGAAAGGCGTTAGATCCCCAGCTGCGCACTGGGAAGCTGAGAAGAAAAAGGCAATCGCTATGATTCGCCAATTTGTGCTTCCAACCTTCTTTATCACTTTATCGGCTGCAGAATCTCAGTAGGTTGAGCTTTTGGTCATCCTCTCTAAAACTGTTGATTCTAAAGATATTTCGGAAGAGGAAGCCAACAGTTTAACAACCCGAGATAGATATCGTTTAATTCGGTCAGACGCGGTTACTTGTGCTAGATATTTTGACTACCGCTATCGACAAATTCTTAAGCTTTTTAAAGATAACGCCGGCATTTTTGGAGAGCATTTTGTTACAAATTTCTACTGGAGAGTGGAGTTCCAACAGAGAGGTTCTCCGCATGTACATGGCATGTATTGGCTTAATAATGCTCGAAGGATCAACCTTCAAGATCCTCAGACATTCTCTGATGTCATTAGTTTTATTGACAATTATATTTCTACCGATGGTTCGATCAGCCACTTAGAAAATTATTTGGGTTATCAAAAGCATAACCACAGTCGGTCTTGTACTAGGGAAATAAGAGGACAACAGTTTTGTGGTTTTGGTATACCATATCCACCAATGCCCTCAACGCAAATACTGTTACCTCTTAGAGGAACAAGTCAAAACTCAGATAGACACAAGGAAAACTTTTTCAAAATTCAAAACGTTTTAAATTCAAATATGACTACAGAAGACATTTCTAATTTAAACGATTTTGAACACTTCCTGTCTGATAGTAGAATAAATATGTCTTTTGATGACTATTTGTTAGCCCTTAGGTCAAGTTTAACAAAACCCAAAATTTTTCTAAAAAGAAAATTACAGGATCGTTGTATAAACGCTTATAATCCTCTGATTTTGGAACTCCATAGAGCAAATATGGATATCCAATATATACTGGATGCATATGCTTGCTGTTCATATGTATATAATTAATTATATTAACAAGTCTAACAGTGGAATTTCTAGGCTCTTAAATGAAGCTATATCAGAGGTAAATGCTGGAAATTATACTATTAAGCAAAAACTTAAACATATAGGTCACAAATTTATATCAGGCACAGAAATATCTGCACAAGAAGCAGTATATTGCTGCATTGGGCTCCATCTTTTGGAAGCAAGTAATGCAGAAATATTTATAAATACCTCTCGACCTGAGGAACGTGTTCGAATGGTAAAACCTAGAGCGGAACTTCAGAACCCTCCTTCAGGTTCGACTGAAATATTCGTAGCCGGTATTTTAGACCGTTATGTATAAAGATCCGATCAGTTAGAAACTCTTTGCTTAGCTGATTTTGCATCTATGTATAAATATGTTAAATCTAGTAGAAGAGCACAAGTCAAATATCATGAAGAAGAAGAGAGGGAAAATGATAATTTACCAGAAAGCGGGGTTGTTATGCTTCTTAAAGACGGTAGCGGTTTTGTTAAGAAACGTACCAAACCTTGTATTATTCGGGTTTAACCCAGATTTGGCAGCAGTTGAGTATTTCCACGCTTTACTATCCATGGCGGAATGAACAGCAAGATCTCATTGTAAACGATAATGAGCAGACTTGCATAACACATCGTATTCTAATTGAGGAAAATCAAAGAAAATATGATGTTTATGAGCAAACAGCAAAGAGAACTTGAAAATGTTCTAGAAAGTCTTTATAATGAAATAGACTTGGACGAAGGTGCTCAAAATGAACTACTTATAGTGTAAAATGAGTTCAGAGTGTTGGCACTTCCAGAAATAAACCCAAATATAAATTTGTTGGACTTGCATGGCGAAGATTCAACAGATAATGGCACTGAATCTGATTGCAATATAAGACTTATTAAACTACCCCCTTTAATTCCAGTTGAGGAATTATTTTCTTTAGTTCAAAGTCTAAATACTAAGCAAAGAACCTATTTGACACATTTGACGCACCACCTAAAAACAAATCTTCCATTTTATGAGTTCATTGGCGGCGGTGCTGGTGTAGGAAAGAGTCGTTTGATATCTGCAATATATCAAGCTCTTAACCATCGTTACAATGGTTCTTGGTCTTCTACACCTGGATCCAATCCAAGTTCCTTAAAAGTTCTTCTTTGCGCACCTACGGGTAAAGCAGCATTCGGAATAGGTGGAATGACCCTTCATTCAATATTCTCTTTACCTGTTAATCAGTTGAATAGATAGTTGAGGCCACTTAGCAATGACACAGCTAATTCATTGTATCTTGATGCGAGATTAAAACAAATTTTCAAAACAGACAGCCCCTTCGGTGGTATACCGATCATAGTGTTTGGTGATTTGAAGCAACTCTCACCTGTTGGAGATAGGTGGATATTCTCTCCTAATCCCAATGATGCATACAGCACTTTAGTTGGTTCCCCTTTGTGGGAGTTATTTAAATACTTTGAATTAACAAAGATAATGAGACAACGGGAGGATCAGGCCTTTGCAATTGCATTAAATCATATGGCATCTGGTACTATGACAAATGAGGACATATCACTCATTGAAACTCGAGTAGTTAATTTCGAAGAAGTTCCCGATGATGCCATACATTTATTTTGGTCCAATGAAGAGACAAATAACTTAAGCTCAGTCGAATCCCAACAGAAGCTTTCCTTTCAACTGCAAAAGACTCAGTTAAAGGAATTGGTATAAATGAAAATGATAATATTTTGGAAAGAGTTAAACTTTTCAAAACTTCTGAAACGCAGGGACTGCCCTATGAATTGACACTAAAAACCTCCGCCAAATATATGATTACAGTGAACATAAACACGTGTGATGGCTTGGTTAATGGGGCAGCTGGACAACTTATGCAAATTGATTTCCATTGTTCTTTTCCAACAATTCTGTGGATTAAATTTTTGGAACCTTCTGTTGGTTTGATAGCACGATCAAAAAAGCCTCATCCTCTAGAAAGTTCTTAGACACCAATTGAAAAAGTTCTAAAATCTTTTCAATATAAAAGAAATGAACAAATGTCAATTGAAAGAAATCAGTTTCCAGTTGTTCCGGCTGAGGGAATAACTATTCATAAAAGTCAGGGTGCCACATATAATAAAGTTGTAGTTCATACTCGACCCAGAATGCCTAGAGCTTCAATATATGTCGCTTGTAGTCGAGCTACTTCTGCAGAAGGTCTATTCATCATAGGAAATTTTATTCCTCCTAACAAATTTTCTGAATCGGATCCCGTATTTAGGGAACTGAGGGAATTGAACACAAATAAAGCTTTGACAACAAGTTTCAATTTTATGATTTCCCGAACATCAGGACATCAAATTTTATTCCATAATGTTCAGAGTCTTCACGCTCACATTAATGATATAAAAAGCGACTGTTTGATGCTATCTTCAGATATTTTATGTTTTGTAGAAACTTGGAGTTATCCTTGCGAAAGTTTTGATATACCAGGATTTACTCCAATTAACGAGCTGAGGATAGATAGCACGGAAACAAGCAACAGAAATAAACGGGGCATTATAATATATGCAAAGCATAGTAATGCTTGCTCTATGAAATCAAAGTCTGTGAAGAAAATTTATTTAGGCCGCAAAGTTTTAGAAGCGGTTTTGTTTAAATGTTTCAATATTAATATTCTGGTTCTATATAGAAATTCAGCTTTCTCTGTCAGACAATTAATTGTAGAACTTCAAGAAGTCCTTACTTCTGAGTTAGGCAATCAAAATGTGCTAATTGTTGGAGATTTTAACATTTGTTTAATGTCTACAGGGACTGCAATAAGAAATCTGTTCCAAGAAAAAAACTTTAGTTCCCTGCTTGGTGCAGAATATTCAACTACACCTGCCGGTACACAAATTGACTGGGCATTTTCAAACATGGATCCTTCCCGTGTAAATACAATTACTTTTGAGACAGTATACAGCTATCATGACAGTATTTGTGTCTCTATTTCGAACTAAAGCTTTCAGACTTAGTGCAATAGTTCTTCATTTTTTTTTCCAAACATAATCGAACTGGAATGGTATAGGAATTTTGACAGTAGTTTTTAAGAGAATTTTGAGAAAAATATGTAAATAATCTAATTAAGAAATTTTAAATTATATATATAATTTGTAATTATATATGACATTATTGTATAAATATATGATAGAAATTAAATAGTATAAGGAAAAAAGAAATATAATTTGGATATATGTATAAGAATCTCTACAAAAATTTATGTTTAATATTGTAAATATTATATACAAATTAATATAATAATATTATATCAATTTTAGAGTTGTTAATATTTATTATTTTTAAGCTAAACATGTATATATAAACTATAAACTGGAACATCGATATAATAAATAAAAAATGTTATTCATTGTCCAAAAACGATTTCTTTTCATACTTCTCAATACAGTTGTAATGCATTCTATATAAAAAAGCGTATACAAAAAGCACAAGAACGATTTCTCATAATTTGAGTAAATTTAGTTTACAAATTGCTCAAATTATTTTCACTGTGAGTGAAAAGTAAATAACTAAGGCAACAGTTCCTACTTCTAATTATTAAAATATATAAAGAAGTCTCAAACGAATATACCATTTAATTTTGCGAGAGTATAAAATGTTCGGTTACATCCGAACTTAGCCCTTCCTTACTTGTTATATACATATTCATTTACTGAATTTTTTATTAATATGGTATCATCCACCATTGCTACAGTTTCAGTTTTAATATCTATTTTATACCGGCATGAGTTAGAAAAGATACAGTTTTTACTTTTTCTAATTCTTTAAATAAAGCTGTTTTTTTTACTCAGGCAACTTGTTGCTACAGAGTATAATAGTTTTGTTCACCTAACGGTTGTTTGTATCACCTAGAACTAATCGAGTTAGATATAGAATTATATATATATAAATGATCAGGATCTCGTATACTCGTTTGAGATTTCTTCGTGGATTGGCTGATATTTTCAGTAGAAGGTCAACTATAGGCACTGGGGTCCACATATTTAGTACTTAGGGGCTTGAACATACTTTAAACGCATTATTCACGCAAAGTTTTACCCCGGTACAATCATTGATTGATTTGCATACTGGAAAGTGGAAGAATCAAATGGAATTTAAAATGGTGTTATATGGGAAATAAATATAACATAGAAATATGAAAAGAATGTTATAAAGCGGGTTTGGTTGAAATCGGTTAAGCAGATCTCAAGATATGGGTTTTCACCTAAACGTGGGCGATGCCACGCCCACTGTCTAATTTTGAACGCGGTTCCTATAAAGTTATCTCATACCATCCCAGAGATAAAATTAAATGTCTCTGGCGTGTTTAGTGCTTGATTTATCGCGCTTTTAGTAGTTTTTAACAGTACCGTTATATGGGCAGTGGGCGGAGTTGCCACCCGATTTCAACTATTTTCACACCATCAATACAAGTGCTAAAACCATTTGCTTCCAGTGAATTTTGATCATTTTTTTATCTTGATCATTTATATATACATAACCCTATATCTAACTCGATTAGTTTTAGGTGATACAAACAACCGTTAGGTGAACAAAACTATTATACTCTGTAGCAACAGGTTGCGAGAGTATAAAAATACTAAAAGCGCGATAAATCAAGCACTAAACAAGTCAGAGACATTAAATTTTATCTCTAGGATAGTATGAGATGACTTTATAGGAACCGCATTCAACATTAGTCAGTGGGCGTGGCATCGCCCACTTTTAGGTGAAAACCCATATCTTGGGATCTGCTTAACCGATTTCAACCAAAATCGCTTTATAACATTCTTTTCATATTTCTATGTTATATTTATTTCCCATATAACACCATTTTAAATTCCATTTGATTCTTTCACTTTCCAGTATGCAAATCAATCAATGATTGTACCGGGGTGAAACTTTGCGTGAATAATGCGTTTAAAGTATGTCACCTTGTGACCGAAAATTCTTTAAATTGAACCAAAACTGTTCAAGCCCCTAGGTACTGAATATGTGAACCCCAGTGCCTATAGTTGACTTATTACCGAAAATATCGGTCAACATAGAACAAGGCGGCAAGATCCACAATGAAATCTAAAACGAGTATACCATTTGACTTTGCCAGAGTATAAAAAGTTCGGTTACATCCGAACTTAGCCCTTCCTTACTTGTTGGGTTTGGTTTTATTCCATTACTCGTTAATATGTGGCCCAAAAAGTCAGTTTCCTTTTGTAAGAAACTACATTTTCCTAATTGGATCTTCAGATTAGCTTCTTTTATCCTTTCGAAAATTTTGCTCATATTTTCTAAATGCTCTGTCAAAGAAGTACCGAAAATCTGGATATCATCAACGTAGACGATTTTTCAAAAGATGGAACTTTGTGTACATTTGTCTGATTTATGTCAAATATGCCAAGTTATGTTCGTAAACTTGTTTTTAACGAAATGCCAACTTTATTATATCCCTCTCGTAGAAAGCTGTGTCCCTATTGGCAAAAAACGCGGCCCAACTTCTCACCATTAAGCGCGTTCGCCAGGAAAAGATGTTAATCAGTTGGTGCCGGGTCCGGACTATAAGGTGGGTGCATTAGGACCTCCCATCCGAGCTTCCGGCGCGTCACCAAGGACGTGTGTGGCCTGGCGTTGTCCTGATGGAACACAATTCTGCCTCTGTTGATCAAAGATGGCCTCTCCTGGATGAGTGCTGCCTTCAAGCGGTCCAGTTGTTGGTTCCAAACGGTTTTCTGGCTTATATTTAGTTTCTTAGCAATTAAATAAGTGCTCACGTGACGGTCTGTTTTCACTATTTCCATGATTTTATCGCAATTTTCGACGACAGGCCTCCCGACGCGTGGTACATCTTTGACATCGAACATCCTAGCAAACCACTTTTGTGCTACACGTTCGTTTACAGTATCGGGCCCCTAAACTAAATTAGTTTTTTCAGCCGATTTGGCTGCTTTTTCGCCTTGATCGAAGAAAAATTGTTAAATATAGCGAATTTTCTCTTTGCTGGTGTCCATCTTTGACGAGCGCTCACAACGTGATGAGTCAATCAATCGAAAAACTGTCAAAGACAAACTCTTAGCGCGAATAAACACGTTTTCAGCGCCGTATAGTATGACATGATGCGACACGTAACACTAGTACTATGAATATATATATGTTTATATAGTCTCGGAGTACTGAATTCATAAGACGCTGGAACGTTGACGGAGCATTTTTAAGGCATGGCATCGTCAAAAATTCACAATGACCCAGTGGGGTAAAAAATACAGCTTTCTTTTTGTCACTTTGCCAGGTCAATAGAGGAAAATTATTGTGCTCTGCCTAATTTGTCCATGATACCATCAATATTAGGTATAGGGAATTTATCACTTACTGTAATTTCATTTAATTTTCGATAATCGATGACAATACGCCATTGTTGAGTTTCCGATCTATCTATCTTCTTATGGACCACCCACAAAGGACTGTTATAAGCAGAATTGCTTTCTTTTATTATATTATGATCTAACATTTCATTTATTTGCCTCTGAATTTCCGATTCGTGAGCCCCGTTGTAATTATCTTATGATTAATTTCATGTGTAAAGGAAAAATTATATCCTGCCTTTAAAAATAACTCGTTATATTCTTGTAATACTTGACTTGACTTTTTATCAATTGGCTTTCTTCGGGATTTAAATGCTTTAAGTCTAAATTTTGCATATCACTGAATTCAAGTGCACAAATTTTCTAATTTTTATAAGGGCTAACTGTATCAAAATGTTATTATTCTCTACATCAATCTTAGCTTTAAGAAGAATTAGAAAATTTTGGCCTATTATAGCTTGGTAGTTTTTGCTGTAAAAATCAATCACCTTCTCTGAGAAAGTGCCTGAGACTTTTAAATCTTCAGGTATAGGGGTAATTGTTTTGTCCGTCCCTTGATGTATGCCATTTATAATTCTGTACCAAAGGGGTGTTTGAAGTTTTTGTTTGGAAAGACGATTTTGCCTATTTGTCGCGTCCTTTGAAAAAAAAATTTGTTTTCTGTGACTATATGAAATAGCTCGTTTTTCATCTAATAACCTAAATTTTGAGTAACTGTTATACATCTCTAATAAAGTGACATTTTCATCTAAATGAGTTCGGTAACTTCCGTCGATCTTTTCTAACAATATTTCTCTAAGATCTCTGTCTACATTCACAGGTGTATATATTGAAGGATTTGCTTCATCAAATTCATACAGTTCATTAATTTTATAACTGAGCTTAAGAAGAAATCAAAAAGTTCTCTTAAATTATTAACCTTTATCTCTTTGCACTGGTTTAATATTTGCCCATACGTTTCCTGTGGTTGGAATGTCTGCTTTAATCATCATTACATGGGGTCTATTGTTGCATAAGATGAATCCTCTGTCCACAGCGTTGATGAATGCGAGTAAATTTTTGCCTTTTGTCCTACCGTACGATTTTAAGTGGCGAAAGGGACTTATTATTTTGTCATCTCTAAGAGCGAGTTGTTGTCCTGGTTGTTGGTTGTTTAGCTGCTGTTGTTGTAGTTGCATTTGCTGCTGCATCTGTGATTGATGTTGCTGCATTGCGTTTATAACCTCTTCCTGTCTTCTTATTAGCAAGTTCCTGTGCATTTGACATGTTTCGATTTTTATGAAAATGCTCGTGTCTTCTTTTCATAAATCTACTTATTCACTATTAACAATTTGTTTACTGTTGTTTACTTTTTGGTGTTCTTTTAAAGTTTATATTTATTTTTCTGAAAATGCTTGTGGCTTTTTTTCACAAATTCTCTAATTTAGTATTAATAATTTGTTTACTGTTGTTCACTTTTTATTGTTCTTTTAAAGTTTATATTTATTTTTATCAAAATGATTGTAGACTCGCTACCAAACAAAAAAAATCCTCTGCGGCTGCGCCAGAAACGGAATTTTAAGAAAAGCTTAACCGTGTTTATTCCATTAATTGAATCTTAAGATTGACTTCTTATGAGCTATTTTTGTATGCTTATTCCTAAATGTAATGTTGATTGCAAAATATGCAATTGTGCATATATTGTGTGTTCTGATAAATGTTTTGTGTTTGTAAGTAAGTGTATATGCTTTAGTTAAATTTGTGTGTATGTATCTTTTTATGTGGAAATATGTTTGCGTTTTTGTGTGGAATGTGACGAGTCAGTTGAATTTATTGTAAGTGTGTATGGCTACTGGGTGGGGGAATGTAACTCGCGCGGTATCTTGAGGGGGTCACCAACAAAATATACTCGTATGGTATGTCGTCGCGCAAGAATTTTTGCGCTCGAACGAATAGCGATAAAAAGCAATATAGAACAAAAGGCCGAATGCGTGTTATTTTCTTCACATTATACTTGTAAAACGGAATGCATTTTATTTAATCAATTGTGACAAGTAATGTGTGACAGGATTGCAGCGTGCTAAAATTTACAACAAGAAGTGAGTGATGCCACTTAATTAGCAGGTGGTGCTCTGAGCGCTGTCAACATATATGTATGTATTTATTACATTTAAACACACAATTTTTTGCGTAAAAACTGGTTAACTTGTTATTGCAAAATGAATAATATTACAAGTTTATTGCGGTCGAAGCTTGTAACGGTCCATTCTCACGAAAGACCCTAATGTAAATTTTTCATTAAAAAAAAAAACTAAGAAAAAGGCATAGTTCCAAATAGAAAGAAAAAGTTATTTGTTTGTAAAAATGTACATTTTGTTTATAAAGGAAGTAAAAAAAATTCAACGTATATTTTATTAGAAAGAAAACATTGTAAAAGATAGACCAGCTAGTTGTTTTTATAATGAAATACCTTTCTTCGTATACGCAAATGTTTAAAAGTACTTTTTTCAAGCGTTGAAATTTTTAAAATTCATAACTCCCAAATTTTTTCATATTTAGTCACAATTAAAAAATACGTGCCTCATAGAATACAAAAATTTAAATTTGTACGAAAAATTTTTTATGTGAATTTTGGATATAATGACCTATATATAAATGATTATCATGATGAGCTGAGTCAATTTAGCCATGTCTGTCCGTCTGTCTGTATATTCGCAAACTAGTCGCTTAGATTTTGAGTTATATCTGTAATTTTGCACACGTCCTTTTATCCCCAAGAAGCTACTCATTTGTCGAAACCGCGAATATAGGACCACTATAGCATATAGCTGTCATACAAACTGATCGATTAAAATCAAGTTCTGTTATAGAATCCTTTTTAACACGCTTATATCAGAGAATGTAAATGAATAGAGAAGGAGCAAATGTTAGCTGTTCTAAAATGTTAATTGCGATGAAGGAACATCGAAAACGCGCAAGTTCGAAAATAAAATGTCACCACAATTATCAATTTACGCAACGAACTACACCACTCTATAAGCAAAATGTATGTACTTATATACAATACATATGCACAGATTCTTTGATATGCGCATAAACAAAAATTGCAATAATAAAAACGAAAGTAATTGACTTCCGACAAGAAAATATAAATAATGAGGGAAATAATATTAAAATATAATTCAAATTTCATTTAATAAAAAGAGGTTATAAAAATAAAAAAAGACAATATAAAAATATGATAGGATTTGAACTTAGGCAAAATATTTCACGTTGCAATAAAGAAATCTGCTATACAAGCAGCACCACAGACGATATTAATGCAACTTTGTCTAATCTGTGAACTCAAACAGCTATTGTTGTTTACTTGCTTCAATATACATATGTATGTCTATATGTGAATATTCTTGAAATTGCCTTCCTTCATTCGCATGTCCAAATATATTTGCATATATGTACACATATGTACATATGTATGTACCTCAATATGTCTTTCGCAAAAAATCAAACATTCGCGCAAGTGACAAAAAAACGTAGACGCACCATCATCGGCCAATAATATTCAAGCGAGCTCGTGGCATATTTTCTAAGTATTTCATATTACAACGACAACAAATTCATTCATAAGGAACGTGCGTCTGCTTCAAAGCAAAGTGCGCTCGTTCATAACTCTGCGCCGCGCTATTTTTCCTGTGCGCCTGGTAAACCACATTTGGTTTTCATATAGAATTCCTACCGCAAATGCGCGAGAATAAAAATGAATGAAATTGAATTTGAATGTCTTCAGTAAAATTGAAGAAGTTTCAATTTTACAACTGATCCTACCATTCCCCTCGCATTTGTATTTTGCCCACAAGCTGCCTACTCGCAACGATGCTAAAAATCAGAAATTGAAGAATTTGTCTGATGTTCCCTTCAGAAAGGAGAATTGGCAACATGACCTCTTAGCGAGTTAAAATAATATTTATATCTTTGCATATTATGCACTAAATATGGCATTAAATTAAAAAATTTATATAAAATTGCCATTCATAAGAAATCTTTAACTACTTCTATATATTCTATGCACACGGCATATAGTACTTTTATATGTTTACTTATTATCATTATTTCATAGTTTTTCGATTTAGCCGATTTTATCTAAATACGACGCTATGAAAATGCAGCCCAATCGGTAATCGCAATATTTCAAAAGAGCATAAGTCAACTTTCAATAGCAAACCACTGCAAAAAGGACAAACGAGACAACATAGCCGACCGACATTGTCGCAAAATTGTCGATTCAAACAAATTTTGTCAACTCCGCAAAATTTGGCGTCAATATGTATGCGGGCTCGGTTTTATGTATGAAGGTTTGTCGACAAAGTCGTCTTTTCGTTTTTTTCAACAACACAATGTCTACGCGAACTCGCCGTTATTTCGTTGGCTTGCCACCATATACAGAGGCTTTCTAACTGAGGACTCTTAGTATATTATTATGTTGCTTAATTTGTATTGAAAAATACTGATGCATTTATGAATTATTTTCGTAATATAATATATATTATATATATATATAAAAACACATTTATTCATACCTATAATCGTTTTTAAACTAAATTCGATAAATAAAATATATATCTGAAATAATTATGTGGCAGTGCGCCCCAATCCCTCCTTACCTGCGATCGTTCAACACGCAAAAAGCAAAAAGTGTGTACAAAAGTCATTGCTTGTGCGGGGCAAGAAGAAGCAAGCATCAGCGTACGTGTATTTAAGAATGTATGTGTGATTATCACATTTGTGTAAATACGCATAAATAAGGGAATATGCAATAAACCCAAACATATGAACATATTTTCCTGAAATATTTTAATTATCTCAGGAAGTTAAGTATGCTATTAAAGTAATTGAATTATGATATGCTTAGATTCCAATTAATAAAATAAAAAATTAAATAAAATTTCAGTTTCATGAGTTTTAGGATTCGAACGTATAGGTTCGTATTCGGATTGTGCTTAACCCCTTCCCGCTCAGCCACCACAAAAGTGGAAACGCGGCCGCTTAGCCACCGTTTTATTGTTATCCTTTGTTTAATAAGCAATTGCTCACATAACGCACATACATAAGTTGGAAAAATAGCCTATTAAATGTTTATTTTATTATGAATTCTGGGGTTTTTACCGATAATACAGATTTTTAAGAAGGCTTTTCATAATTATAAATTTGTCATTTCATATAAATTGAAAACATAAATCTAAATAGGTATGCGCAACGATTTTTCATTTAGGAATATTCGTTGTGTCTATTTATAGCATTTCGCACATTGCGTGGTGTATTTTTATTTTTCGAAGTTCTATTTTTCTAAGTTCCCTCATCTGGAACTACAAATTAGTACTCAAAAAGATTTCATTTAACATTTGCTCCTTCTCTATTCATTTACGTTCTCTGCTTATATTATTATATTAGTTTCACTTGTATGTCTGTTTGTAACTAAACTAAACTCGATTACAAAGTATGCGCAAAATGTTTGCATACTTTTAGGCATATTTTGACATCTCAAACGGAACAAATCAACTGAACAGACAAAACAAAAATTATAATATTTAGGATAAAATTTTTTAATGGCAGATCAAAATACGGAATTTAATAAAAAATAAACAAGAATTAAATAAATGAGAAGTTATTCATTATCACATCATTATCATTATTCATTTTCAAATTCAATCTTATCGAACAACTATCAATTAATATACAATAAATATAGTTTAAAATAAAAAAATTAAAAAAACACGCTTTTAAAGAATATCGAACTAAAAAATTGAAAATAAATATAGTTTAAAAAAACTAAAGACACACGCTTTTAAAGAATATCGAACTAAAAAGTTGAAAATAATTTTAAAAATTAACTTAAACAAATAATATATAAAAAATACTAGTATAATTGAGGAAAAAGCGTGGAGCGCTCGATATACGAAAATTATGACACAAAGCGCCTTAAGCCTTTTTCTCAATTATACTAGTATTTTTTATATATTATTTGTTTAAGTTAATTTTTAAAATTACTTTTTAGTTCGATATTCTTTAAAAGCGTGTGTCTTAAGTTTTTTAAACTATATTTATTGTATTTGTGAATGGTATTATAGTTAGTTTCGGTGCAATCGAAGTTAACGTTTTTTCTTTTTTTAGATTAACTAAAATTAACACTTTCTAAAATATAGAAAATATTTTTTTAGTCCACAGCAAATTGTAGATTGCAGCGTAACATTTGGGAATCAGGGTTGTACTGGTGGATCTTTAAGGAATACCCTTAAATATTTGGAGGCGACGGGTGGATTGATGCGCGAACAGGATTATAAATATGTATCAAAGGTAATTACTATTGTAATCCGTTCTCGATTTCATTGAACAATGAATGTTGAATTCTTTCGCAACATTTTTATACTCTCGCAACCTGTTGCTACAGAGTATAATAGTTTTGTTCACCTAACGGTTGTTTGTATCACCTAAAACTAATCGAGTTAGATATAGGGATATGTATATATAAATGATCAGGATGAAGAGACGAGTTGAAATCCGGGTCACTGTCTGTCCGTCCGTCCGTGCAAGCTCTAACTTGAGTAAAAATTTGGATATCTTTATAAAACTTGGTAGACATGTTTCTTGGTACCGTGAGACGATTGGTATTGCAGATGGGCATAATCGGACCACTGCCACGCCCACAAAACGCTATTAATCAAAAACAAATAAATTGCCATTGAAATAAGATACAAGACTGTTATTTGGTACACAGGATCACATTAGGGAGGGGCATCTGCAGTTAAATTTTTTTTTTTAAGTGGGCGTGGTCCCGCCTTTAATAGGTTTAATGTGCATATCTCCCAAACCGCTAATGCTATAATAACAAAATTCACTGGAAGCAAATGTTTTTGGCACTTCTATTGACGGTGAGAAAATAGTTGAAATCGGGTGGCAACTCCGCCCACTCCCCATATAACGGTACTGTTAAAAACTACTAAAAGCCTGATAAATCAAGCACTAAACACGCCAGAGACATTAAATTTTATCTCTGGGATGGTATGAGATGACTTTATAGGAACCAAGTTCAAAATTAGACAGTGGGCGTGGCACAGCCCACTTTTAGGTGAAAACCCATATCTTGAGATCTGCTTAACCGATTTCAACCAAATTCGGTGCGTAACGTTCTTTTCATGTTTCTATGTCATAGTGCGAAAATGGACGAAATCGGACTACAACCACGCCTACTTCCCATATAACACCATTTTAAATTCCACCTGATTCTTTCACTTTCCACTATGCAAATCAGGCAACAATGACTGTATCGGAATAAAACTTTGCGTGAATTATGCGATTAAAGTATGCCACCTTGTGGCCAAAAATTGTCTAAATCGAACCAAAACTGTTTAAGCCCCTGAGTACTAAATATGTGGGCCCCAGTGCCTATAGTTGACCTTCTACCGCAAATATCAGTCAATTCACAAAGAAATCTCAAACGAGTATACTATTTGACTTTGCGAGAGTATAAAATGTTCGGTTACATCCGAACTTAGCCCTTCCTTACTTGTTTAATATAAAGTTTTGTCAACACTTGAAAATATTGTACCGTCTTTTGAGCGGCAGAAATTGCTAAAGAACAAAATGTTGGGTTACACCCGAAATTAGCCCTCTCTTAATTGTTTACTAATAAATTTAATTATTAGAATCTTGCCAAAACACCGTGGTTTACCTTTTAGTCGCATTCGGTGTTCTTTGCATCAGTGCTGCCACATCTGCCGCGCGTTAAATCTGCACATCTCGAAGAAAGTGTTGAGGGGAGATTTGAAAAATACGGAAAAAGCCGACTTCACATATTTTCTATATAAAACGTCTTGAAGGTACTATTTATGTACAATATAGGGTATAAAATTACATAAAAGCAAAGCAAGATTCATATTTACATGTACGATGTAATAGAAGTTCTACAAGAAAATGTATATTGTATGTATATAACCTATTATATTCGAAAATATGATGTCTTTTTATTTACATGTAGTGCTTCTCTCTCTTCTGTGCTCTAAATTTAAAAAAGCGGCGCGTATGTATACTATATTATTTTAACATTGGAATTTTAAAAAAAAATTTTGAAACTACATTTAGTCAAATTTCGCTCTATTACATTCTTTAAAAATAATGAGTACTACAATTATTCTTAGATGTCTTTGTTCATGTCTTTAAGTAACTTTGTATAGTCCACATCAAAAATCGAATAATACTCTTTACACAGTTGTCTAATGTTGCGCTTTTTAGTTTTATTCAAATTGGTTTGGGATAAAACTCTCGCAATTAGCGGAAGAATGTGGAAGCACTTGAATTTTGTCAACTAATTTGATAGCTAGTATAAACTCTGGGAACCATTGCCAAGTGTTGTAGCAGCGACGTTCTTCCAGAAATTCAGAGGGTTTTTGCCGTTCTGAAACAATCCTTTTACTCTACTGAACTCGTTGTGAGTTTTCTGTAGAATGAATCAGAAAAAACAACAACTTTAGCAATATTTCGTGTGCGCGGCAAATGATTTGGATCTAAAAAAACAAGACTGAACATCTTTTTCAGCAAATATAAAACATTTGTTGATTTCTGTAGCCAAAGTTATATAAAATTGCCTACATTTTTCACGAAAGAAATCGATATCTTGATTTGCTTACTTTTAGCCCAATATCCACATCTAACAAGAATCGCAATTCAATTGATTATTTTGACAATTTGTCAAATTCTGTAAACTCCCCATTGAATTTTTTGGACATAATCTTCTTTTAAATAGCAGGAAGTTACTTTTTTGAACAAGTCTTCCATTCAACTATAAAATATACTTAGCATAAAACATAAGGATACTTCCAGCCTTTTAAGTATTGATTAATTTAAAAAAAAATTCGAGCTAATGCTTCTCAGCTTTTTACGTTGGAAATTTCTGTTAATCAAACATCGAATTCAGCAATACCGTATATTTAGAACCATTGAGAGAGTGAGAGAAAGATAGTAGAAAAAGGAGCAAGTGAAAATAAGAGAGGTCGGAGTCCGACTGCGTTTCGTTTTCTTAATCTTCCTAGCAAAAAGTGTGTTTTTTTCTATCTTCGCTTTTTGAAAAGAAAAACCCATATGCTTTTTTTTCCAAATTCATATTATATATATTGTATTATATAAAAAAGGAAAATAGACATTTTGACATGGAACGTTTAAAATCCGGAACAATCCAGGTATATCATAAAATCCGAATTTAAATCCGCAAGACCTTTAGCAGACTCGATAAATCCGGTGAATCCGGATATATCCGCAGATCTAGCAGCACTGCTCTACATTGCATTAGCCTTTTGCCATTCGGTTGCAGAAATCGGTTAATATGTAAGATATCTAGGAAAATTTAAGATGGGCAGGAAGTTTGGCTAAGGAAAGTATTGACCAGATACTACCCATTTCGAAAAGGGCAAAAAGAGTACGATATTATCTAGTATAGATTCTTTCTAAATTTAAGTAATATTGTAACGGATTTCTCTATAAATCGTTTACGTAAAATCTTTTTTTTAACTTCGATCACTAAATTGTTAAATAAAAGTCCCCATTTTATCGCTATACACTTATCTTTATTTTTAATTCAAACAACTTAACGCTTATTACTCGTTATTCGAGTTTTCAACTTATTGTTTATAACTCTTTCCTAAGCAGCACTCTAATTAGAACTGTGTTTGCCGCACAATCCGACAGCCCTTATATAGTAGATTGTTAACAAAACTTCGCCGAACATTCTAGTAACTACGAATTTCCCTATCTAGTTTGTTCTAGCAATTCATCGTCGATTCTATTTTGTTTGGGCAATCGTGTTAGCCACACTGCCATCCACCTAAGTCTGATCATCCGGATTAGATATATTTGCGGTACCAAAAGCTGCAAGCAGTTCCAGATGAACTACCTTAATTTTATTCATAGGTTTTCCAATAGTCTGTATGCGATACACTACATCGTTTAGTCGTTTAATAACCTGGTATGGTCCTTCCCAATTACGCTGTATTTCGGGAGACAGCCCTTTCTTTCGTTGTGGGTTTAATAACAGTACCCAATCGCCTTCACTGAGAGTTCGATGCCTTGTCTCCTCCGTTGCCGTTAATTCCAAACTTCAAATCAATCGGTAGCCGAAGATCATTACCAAATATTACCCTTGCTGGAGTCTGCCCCGTTTTATGTATGTACAGCGAACCGATAAGCCATCAGAAGCAAGGAAAATGGGTATCCCAATATTTATGATACTTTGATCAAATTTTCTTACAAAGTGTGATTGAATCGTTCTACCATGGCATCGGACTGCGGATGTAGTGTAGTTGTACGGGTTTTCCGGTTACTCGGTTTCTGGCACATCTCGTGAGCTAGAGCTCATTCAAAATTTCTCTCTTGGTCAGAATGTAATTCTATTGGAACACCATATCTTAATACCCAATTTTTGGTGAATACATTCACTTCTGTCTCTGCCTTTTGCTTAGGAATTTGCCAAAACATATTTTTTTTCTAATTTGCTGATAGGAAATGGGCTATATCCATGGCAATTCGATCAAATGACACACCCGAGTTGAACTGTTTCATCTGATCATGACTCCTGGACCTCGGCACTTTGGCAGTAATGCACTCGACACAATTGGCGATCCACTTCGTAACTGATTAACGACAACCAACCCTGTAAAATCTTTGTTTAAATTTTTCCAAGGTGATACCCACTCTGTCCTACACTGATCCGTTGTGCAGCTGGTTGAGAAATTCGTGTATTCTTACCTTCGGGATAATCATCAGAGCTCTGGATTTTTGCTTCCCATACGCGATGCAAGCAGCCAGACCCTAATTTTAAACTATTCCATTGAGCCCAATAAGCATTTACGCCTGGGCTTTCTTTAACTATTTCTTCTCTTGTGGGCAGTTTATTCATCTCCAATCCATGTATCATACATTTCAAATCTGGATCTTCTTGCTGACATATCCGTTGTTCTTCCGGATCCCAATCTGATGTTACTGTCATTAATCGGACATCGATAATGTCTTCTTTAGTCTCAGCCATTAAGCAATGTCTGCATTCCAAACTACAGGGGCGGCGGGAAATAGCATCCGAATTTCTATGACAACCGCCCTTGCAATGTTCTATAGAGAAGTCGTAACCTTGGAGTCTCTCGATCCATCATGCCAACTGGCCTTCTGGGTTCCTGAATTGGAGAAGCCATTTAAATGCTGCATGATCTGTCCTTACGAGAAAACGTGGCCATAGAAGTTCTTGTGACAATGTTTGATTCATTTCTCCAACTCCAGTAATGTATTTCACCCTCCAAGTTACACAATAATCACTTATTGTCTGGCTGTAATACGAAACCACTTTCTCATGGCCGTAAATGACTTTCGATAAAACGACTCCTACTGCATACCCATCAGCATCAGTATCCAAAATAAACGGTGGTCCTGGGATCGGGTATGCTAACATTGGTGCAGTACTTAACCGTTTCTTCAGAGTTTAAAAAGCCACTTCCTGTTCTTTATTCCACTCAAAGTCTCTACTCTTTTTCGTCATTTCATGAAGGTTACTAGTGACGCAGGCAAAATTTGGATAATCGTCGATAATAAGTACACAATCCAAGGAAACTCCTCAATTCATGTACATTTTAAGGAGTGGGTCAATCTTTTACTGCCTCTATTTTTTCATTAGCTGTGCAAATGCCCTCCGTTGTCACTTTGTGTCCTAAGTACCTTACTACCTTTTTGAAAAGGGATAACTTCTTTGGGCTCAGCTTTAGACCAGCGCTAGCTATCAGTTTGAAAACCTCTTCTAAGTTCTTAAGGTGTTCATCTAAGCCTTCACCCAATACGGTGATATTGTCTTTTTAAATCAAGTGTTTGGAAGCATCTCGTGCCTAACAACGAGTCCAGAGTGTCATCTATTCTAGGTTGTGTCTTTCTTCGTTACATCATTGAACGTTTCACGAAAATCCTCAAGTTATTATCATTCTTCTTCACAGGTACTACAGGTGGACTCCATGCACTCGCTGCTGGTTCGATTACGTTGCTTTCGCTCATTTCACGTATGGTTTGGCTTACAACTTCACGTTTTGCTAATGGAACGCTTTGAGAACGTGACGAATTAGTCTTGCGTCATCTGTGTGAATAAAATGTTTCCCAACATTGGTTGTTCCTGATTTGAAATCGTCGTTATCAAGTATGGATGAGTATCTGAGAAGGAGTTGTTTAACCTCATTTTGAAGATCTGCCTCTAGTTTCTCGGTCCGTGCGTTAATTTCGCTCAATAGGTCATTTTCGGCCATGGAATCTTCTTCAAGACGGATTTCGCACTTCATCACGGTATCAACCTCTTGACACTACACTAATATAGCTCCGCTGGAAAGTGTGATTGGTGACTCGAACTCATTAAGTACTCTTACTCAAAGACTTTTTTCTTGTACTGTCATAAACAAAGTATTGCCTATAAGTAAGTTTGATGTAATTCTTCAATGGTTTCACAACCCAGAACTTGTTTCCCCATAGTCTCCATTTATTTCTGCCCAAATGATTGCTTATGACTCTCTGCTATTATCACTCGCCTAACGTTGTACTTGTTATCATAACCGAACATAAGTTTCACTTCCATATTTGTATAAGTCATAATCCTGTTTTTCATGTCGATTTTGATTCCTTGATTTGCTAGGAAGTCTACTCCAATTATGACTTCGTCAGCGCCATCTGCCACTATAAAATTGTGTACCATGGCAGCCTTTCCAATTACGATCTCGCACGTTACTTCTCCGAGAACTTGCGTATCTTACTTCTGCCCCAGCTAATGGTCTTACTCCTTTAGGAACCAGATCAGATCGAATTATGGCATATGACGCGCCCGTATCCTCCTCAACCTTGCGTATGCGTCGAACTGAATTATTGGACGCGTTAAATTCGATATTACAATTGCGTACAATATGACCAGTTTTTTGGCAGTTGAAGCATTCAACCATCATTTTTCCTACGTGTTTTTGTAGATTTTTCCAGTACTTTCTGCATATTTTCTTCAACTTTTGCAAGTAATTGGTTCACCCAGGTTTTCCTATTTCTCTTGATGAGATTTAATTGTTCGATTGCTGAGTAGAGATGCAGTTCCCTGGGTCAGAGTATATAAAACATTTTCCGCAAACGTCAATTAAGCTAACCAGTCAATCTCTGTAGAAATTACTCCTGCAGATACTCATGGGCTTTCTGGCGACAATTTTCCAACTCGATTTCGAAGATCTGCTGTGCTCACTACATAAGCGTCTTTCTATTGCACCCACAACGTTTCTTAATTACTCGATTCGCAGTTTGGAATGATTAGTAATATGCAGCTCCTTTTATTGCAACAAACAATGAAGCTACTTTACCTTATTTGCAGATGCCGTCTTTTCGAATCCAGTGTTTATTTACGTGAATCTTGCGTTGCGAACAGCGCCTCTAACTTCGCATCCAATTGTGCCAACATTTGTGTTGACACCTTTGCCATTTGTGAGGTCGCCAGCGTCGACATTTGCGCTGACATCTGCGACATCGCAGCAACAATAATGTTTATGTTCATAACCTGTGACCTATTTTATCTTCGTAGTCTCTTCCTCTAATTCCAACTGAGACATATTCGTTATTATTAATGTTTCCTGCTTCCATGGCCTCCCGTAACCGTGATTGTTACTTGGACTTTATTCCATATGTTGCCAAACAATGTTGTTCCAGGTCCTTTTTAAATTGTGTAATGATCAGATCGTTAAACGTAGCCATTTTTCATTCCTTGGGAATTTATTTGACAACCCTACTTCTGACACCAATTGTAACGAATTTCTCAATAAATGGTCAACGTTGAAACTCTTTCTTCAGTTCGATCACTAGGTTGTTAAATAAAAGTCCCAATTTAATGGCTATACTCGTACACTTATCTTTATTTCTAATTTGAAAAAACTTGACGCTTATTACTCGTTATTTGAGGTTACAACTTATTGCTTATAGTTCTTTACAAAGCAGCACTCTAACTAGAACTGTGTCTGCTGTATAAACCGGCAGCCCTTATATAGTAGATTCTTACCAAAATATCACCACTCGAACATTCTGGCAACTACGAAGTTCGGTGTCTGATTGATTCTAGCAATTTGTCGTCGATTCTATTTTGTTCCAGCAATCGTGTTCGCCGCAATATATTTCACAGATATTTTCGAGACAGCCATAGGCGCTGTTGTCCACATATGTATTTGGCATATGGGTGGGTTGAGAAGTTATGGTCTAGTTTCTAAAGTTTTTAAGCACCATTTGCGCAAAGTTATGTTCCATGTAACTTCATTGGTCCTTGGTTTATATACTGTAAAGTTAAAGAACTTAATGAAAATTAACATTGTTATATATGGGGAATAGGCGTGGTTGTAAACGGATTTCGATCATTTTCGCAGTGTGATATATGGAAAACAATGTAAGGACAATGTGTGGAAGGACTTGTTCTCAGTAAGTTTGGTCGATTTATATTTATTGGAGAAATACATATATGTACTTTAAACCTAATAGGAGGCCACGCCCACTTTTTTTAGCCAACACTTTTCCTTTAGAATTTTTGGGAGGCACAAAGAGCACTTTCTTTTGTTTACTGTTACCAAGATTCTCAAGTCTTTTAACCTCTAGAAAATAGTTTCCTAGAAAATCTAGATAAACTAAGACCACACCAAAATATTCAACCTGCACTAACCCTTTTTCCTAAAGCTCCGGTCTGCCTAATACATAACAGGATACATAAAATTTGCAACGCTGTTTGTAACACTCAACAGAAAACTTCGGAGACCCTATAAAGTATATGGATATAAATGATCTGTCTGTCTGTCCACCTGTATATACGCTTACTAGTCCCTCAGTTTTTGAGATATCGATCTAAAATTTTGCACGCGCTCTCCGCCCAAGAAGCTGCTCATTTGTCATAGCCGCCGAAATCAGACAACGATAGCATATAGCTGCCATGCAAACTGTCAGTCCTTGTATGGAAAACTTTTTTTATTTGTCAAAATATTTTCACGAAATTCAGCGTGAGTTTTTGTTCAAAGCAACGGTACGCTCTCCGAAGAAATTGCTTAGATCGAATCACTATAGTATATACGAGTAGCTGCCAAACAAACTGGCTTGTTAAAACCAAGTTCCTGTATGTAATTTTTGTAGTTGTGAAAGGTATAATGTTTTCGGTACAACCGAAGTTAACGTTTTTCTTGTTTTGCTTTGATTGCTGAGTTACTATTAGAACAGTAGAGTATATTTCATTGATCCGATCAGTGTCAGTATGGGTCATTGGTTACACAACAGTTACAATTAGTGGATATTTTTCTCAAAATTTCATTTAACCAATATCCGATTTTACTGATTGCGTCACTGATAAATCTGAAATAATGCCTCTCTATGGTCACAAACAAGGCGTGAGCATAATTAATTTGTTCTGCCAGAATTTAGTTTATTTTTACTCTTTCTAATATAAAAAAAAAACTTTATTTTTTTCAATAGAAGGATAAATGTCAATTTGCCGCAGAGCTGGCTGTTGTAAATGTAACCTCTTGGGCAGTACTCCCAACTAAGGATGAAAAAGCTATAAAAACAGCAGTAGCTCACATTGGGCCGATACCCATATCCATAAACGCATCACCACGAACATTTCAACTATACAGGTAAGTACAAAAAATGTTTATACTTTAGCAACCTGTTTAAAGAAAGCAATCTGTCTATGGAAGCGATAACTCACGATAAAGACAAGAAATACCGTTAACTTTGGTAGCACTGAAGCTAGAATACCCTACACAACTTGATCGTTCAGTTTGTATGACAGCTAAATGCTATAGTGATTCGATCTGGAAAACTTCTTTAGATATTGTAGCGTTAAAAATAATAAACGTTTAAATTCGTGAAGATACTTACTCGTATCTTGTCAAATCAAAAAGTTTTTAATACCAGTGTTTTTTTTTGCTTGTTCAGTTTGTATGCTTCTTGGGAGAAGACTTTTTCAAAACTTTAGAGCGATATCTCAAAAACTTAGGGATTAGTTTGCGCATATACAGACAGACAGACGGATATGGCTGAATCAGTTTAGCTTGTCACGCTGATCATTTATGTATATATTTTACAGGGTCTACGATCCTTCCTTCTGGGTGCTACAGAATTTGTGGCACGCTGTTCAGAGTATTAAAAATCACATACAACTTAATATAACCCTGTACACTCCTTAGACATGCAGAACTAAAGACTTTCTCAATAGGTAAGACTTTCGATTATTGCAAGGAGTCCTAAATACTTTGTTATACATAGATCAGGCGAGCGCTAAGTTTGGGGAAAACTACAATAAGTAATGGATACCACCTCAATTTAATACAAAGGGTGTGAATATTGATTATTATGCAAAATTGTAAACCTAAGGTCCCCTTTTTCAGTCATTGCACAGTGGTCGGTTTTGTATGGAGTCAGCGGCCAAAAATAATTCCACTCTCCATATCCAAATAAACTTTTTCTCTCCACATTATATATTTATAATAAGTAATAAATAATAATATTACCATTAATCAAACTCTCCAAACTCCTCTCCCACTACTCACGCCGCCTTCCGCCCATTGAAAAATATTTGGTAAAAAACACAAGATATTTTGCTTTGCTTTTGACTAGTATATTTATTAATTAGTAATAAAAGTAATAAATAAATAAAAGTAACAAAATTTGGGGGAAATAATTGTAATGATAACGAATTAAATTTTATTTTATATAGCTTACGTTGATAAATGAGAAAAAAGAAAGTTCTAATATTATTCAAGTAACTCAAGAACTGATTTTAATAGAATCGACTTTTTTCGCAAAGTAATTTTCTTTGACCATGTATCAGAGGGTCTGAGCAGTTGATTGTCGACTTAACCCTCTCATGCTCGAATCACCATAAAATCGGAGCAGCTAAAAATATATCAGAACCGTTTTTTTTAGTCATGACGCAAGTATGAACAGACAAAAATTTCAAAGTCCTTGGTATCCTGGTTCCCTAGATACAGGATGTTGACTATAGGCAACATTGGGAAGTGGTGATAAATTAAAAAAAAATATGTAGATTTTATTATTGCATTTTATATTGAAATGTGAAAAGAAACAAAACAATTTTTTTGCAGAAATTTGTGTAGATTTTGCAGGTTCTTCAAAATATGCTCTCTTATAGCAGGTTGATTCAGAAGGCGTTGAAATAGCAGTTGAACACAATTAATCGCTTGATCCGCGGAATCGTTTTTAAAGTTCTTTCTCACTGCATAGAGCACCATTTTTCAATCATTTAGCAGATACTGTTTCAAACTATATTAGCATATAAAAAATTTTTTGCCATAAGATAGAAATCGTTTGCAAATATTATATACTTGTATGTACATACCGTTTATTGCCGTTATATGCTATCCTTTGCTCATCAAAGCTTTGGAATCCTTCATGGGGAATTTATAATACCTTTTTTTATTTTTAAAAAATAGATTTCAAAGAATTTGTAACAGCGATCAGTTGGAACTTTTATGCTCATGCCATTCTATACGTTGGAATATTCACTTTAGCAAGATATAGTAATATACATATATCTTTCAATTTCTGTAACATTACTTTTATCTCCGTTCCATAAGTGTGTGCCGCAAACAAGTTTGTTGCCAGATTTTGTCAATAAAGGATTGGGTAAAAAAATTGATTGGCTCTTTCAACTCATTGCTGCGCACTTCGCTTTTCCAATTTATATCACATCCCAGTATTTCTGCATTTCTCTACCTTGAACTTTGCGAATCAATTTTCTCCATCTCGTCCTGTTCAATATCTTCATTTTCAATTCTTTTTCCGTCATTTCCTTTTCCTATTAGTGCGTCAATCATACTAATTTCTATATTATTCAATGTTTCTTCAAAAACGTTCCCTAAAGTTACTGTTCTGTCCTGCTCTTCTTCTTAATTTTCCTCATCCATACAATCATCTAAGTCAAACTGAACAATTTTTTCCATATCATTCTTTGTTAGACCTCATGCACTTTTAATATATAAATAAACTAGCTTTTGCCCGCGACTTCGTCCGCGTGGAATAGTGACTTCCGGCAGATTTTTGGTTCTTCCCACATAGTTCCCGTTCTTGCGGGATTTTCGGAATGGTCGAGTTCCCGCAGAATTTTCAGGATAAAACCTATGTTTTTTTTTCGAGTTCCAAACTATATCTGTACAATTTTTAAAGTAAATTTTATTATTTTAAAGAACTTCTGCATATACTACATTTTTTGTTTTATTATCTTGTGGCAGAAGAACATATTGATTTTCGCCACAACCCGATCTTGATAACGCGACATATAACTGGCCGTGCGAAAAACAGTCTTGGCGTAAATCGATCCCCACGTGTTTGAATGTTTGCCCCTGTGATTTATTTATTGTGACTGCGAAAGATAATTTAAGCGGAAATTGTATTCTTTTAAAATTGAAAGGTAAGTCGTTGGGTATCATTGGGATGCGGGGTATGAGGACTGTTTGACCAACTGCTGGACCAGTCAAAACTATTGCAACGATGACGTTATTGCGCAGAAATTTTACTTGAAGTCGGGTCCCATTGCATAAATTTGGTGGTTTGAGATTTCTTAGTAAAATTATTGGGGCACCTATTTTTAACTTAAGAGAATGTGGGGAAGGCCGCTTGGGTTCAAGGAATTGAGGAACTCCTGTGGGTAATGAACTACATCTTCTTGATTCATCACGGTATCAATGGAGGTGTAGGTTACAATATCTCCTGGGAGTTTACTCAAAATGATATCATTTATTTCGTCAACGCTACTATTTCTTGCCGCCAATATTGCTCTTTGACACATCCATTGATGGTCCTTGTTTTCTATTTGGCTGATGTCAGGGTATACTTTAGTTACTAATTCCTCGATGTTACCCACTTTTACTCCTAAATCGCAATCAATTTCAATTTTATTATTAGAATGAGGTATTTTCCCGTCTCCTACAGAAAGTAATTTTGAAGCGAAAGTTATACTACCTCCCCCCAAATGTGCTCTCATATTTGTCGATAATTTTAAAATATTTACAAATTTCCATAATGGAGAACTTTTAAGGCAAGCCTTCACAATGTCTGCTCTAGTTCCCCTTACTATTACCGGTAAAGTTTGGCGAAAGTCCCCAGCAAACATAACAGTAATCCCACCCATGATTTTATCACAGCTTCTAAGATCTCTAAGAGTTCTGTCTAGAGCTTCTACGTGAGCTCTATGTATCATGGTACATTCGTCCCAGATCATTAGACTGACGTCTTGTAAAATTTTCCCCAAAGGGCCATTTTTGCGTATAGAGCACACGCTATCTTTCTCTAAAGACACAGTTAGGGGCAGTTTAAAAGTGGAATGAGCTGTGCGTCCACCTGCTAATAAGGTTGCAGCAATACCTGACGACGCTACTGCCAAGGCTAGCTTTCCTAGAGACCTTACTTTTGCTAATATAAGATTAGTGATAAATGTCTTGCCGGTCTCACCGGGAGCATCCAAAAAGAAAATTCTTCCTTCATTAAAACGAACACTTTTCATGACACAAGTATACGTTGTCACCTGGTCATTAACTAATCTTGGTTCATTTTGTGTGATATACTCATTTAATTCATTTATGTTATATGGTTTTCGCAACGCTACTTCTAACGGGTCCAGAAGCGAATTATTTCTTTTTGCTGTAGGAAGCCCAAAGTCGGTTAGGGATTTATCTGAAATCTCATGAATTTTATCTTTAATTATGATTAGTCCATCATTGTATATATCATCATAATATGCTAATGTCATATCCTGATTCTCATTACGCATTCTGTTTAATATATCTTCACATAAAGCATCACGAAATTTATTCCATAACTCTAAGGGGTCAGATGGTTGGCAAAATATAAGGATAGTGGTAAATAATTCTCTTAATTTTGTAGCTGGCTCGGATATGATAGCATCGGATATGGTATTTTGCCAATGTTCATCTCCTTCCAGTAAACCTAATTCCTTGCAAGCGCCTTGGTACGTTTGGAAAATAAAACCATTCACGGTTCTTAGATGTTGAAATGACATTGGACCGCGAACATATTGCAATAACATTCTTAAATAAAAACATTCAGTTTGAGTTGGATGAATGTTATAAACACGGCCTAAATTTGTGTCTTTTTTTACACCGGGATATCCCTCAACATCTTGCCCGCGTCTTCTTCTAGAAAATGAATTTCTTTGCCAAACGTAATACTGGGGAACTTCGTGATATAAAAGGGTTTTTGCAAAATCGTCGCTTTTGCAGAGATCAAAGAACGCTGTAAGTGTCGTTGATGAAAAATTGTTCACACGATCTTGGAGATTTTCATTATTATAAAAATATACTCTTTGCCCATTTTCCAAATGAACGGCTAAATGAACTACTGCCGGAAAACGTTCATGAATAGAAAATTGGAAAATTCTCCAAAACGCCGTCGAGGAACTTATATAGCGACCATTTAGATATTTTTCTACTTCATCGTTATTACTTTGTAACGAAAATGTGGCTTGATCAGAACCTTTATGAATATACTTACAGATGTATTTAATAGCTTTGACCGATTGACAAAACTCTACGTTAATGTGTGCATTGAAAATTCGTGATAGCAGTGGATTATAGGGAACCACCCAACGATTATCCACGCTCATTTCTGTACCTTTTACACGAATTATAGCTGTGTTTCCACCATTATCTGGAGACCTGCGTCTGTAGGTTGGATAACCGTCATCTCCCGTTTGTGTTTCCGAAATAAAATGCCTAGGGAACTTTTTAGAACAAACGTTTTCTTTCATACATGGTGATGTAGGATTATGAAATCCGCAAGGACCATGTATCATATTTTTTATGACAATATTATGAAGAATCGGATCTTGTTGTATGTCAGGTATTTCAGCCGATATTATTGCATCTATAGAATCTGGTTGAACTTTGTTAGCCAGCCACAATAAAATGTGGGCGTGAGGTAAACCTCTTTTTTGCCATTCTACACTGTAAACAAAGGCTTTCGATGGGCCAAAAATATTTTTCTTCGTTAATAGGTCTATCATTTTCTTGAGTTTTAAATGAAATACCCTAGAAATTAAATCATGTCTATCATAAGAATGTTGATTGGGCAATAACTCACTTTTTATTTCTGGCCATTCGGGGTTACATGTAAATGTAATGAAGAGGTCAGGTCTTCCAAATTTCCTGACATATGTCATGGCATCTTGACTTTTTTCATTCATGAATCTGGGGGATCCTGTAAATGACGACGGCAATATAACGTGCTGGTCAATATTAGAAGCGTTTATATGTCCATCATTTACGACGGCATCTCTTAAATGAATGTACTCTTCTGCTCTCAATTTTTTTTGATTTCTTTTGATGAAGTCTAGCCTCTCAGAGATCCTTTTTGCCGCCATATCAACACAATATTGGTTGATTAATCCTTTGAAATAATGTATACTGTTAAAGTCATTTATTCTCATCATGAATCTAAATGCATAAAACTGCATACATGAAACAGTTTTAAATGTAGCCGTAGTATTCTGCTGTGGAATATTAATACAGTATCCGTCGTTTCCAAAGGAAACAGTAAGGGATATTGAAGCGGGTCATAAGATCTATGAATTTCAGAAACTCGTTGAAGTCGACCATCTCTCGCAGTCAATATCTATCATAAGAACAGCTACTTCATCTACTTCCGGCGCATGATACCGACCTCTATGCTCATTAGGAGGTTTTACATCAGCATGAATGATAAGTTTTAAATCATTCGGTGGTCTATTTTCTAGATTGTACTTAAAACTTTGAATATACGTATTATGATCATAAAGATATGTTTGGAGAACGTCGATAAGATCGATTTGCAAGCTTGGGTTTAAATTTGAGCGCAACGATACCTGATCTGCATGGGAAACAAAATATATTTGCAGGAATTCGGGTTGTGCCCCTACAGCTGGAAGTAAGTCACCGATTAAATGATAAACTTGCCCTTGGACTTTAAAAGTGGGCATAAAGTTTCCCTCACGAATTTCTTTGGCACCAAATGAAGTCATCTGAAATAATGTATTATAGGTATATTTACTTTGCCACCACTACAACACAGTCCAGGAGTTTCAGCTGCCCATTTTTTGCTTGGCATAAGTTGCATATTTTATCCATTCTACCAATATCAATATCATTTAGCTCAGAATAGTCAACGATGCAATCATAAGCAAAAGCAGCATTTAATAAATTATGTTGTCTGCGAGTTCTATTCCTAGTTGATCGGGCATTTTGCTGTGCTAATCGATGGGATCGTTCAGCGCTTGATTCCCGATCGCGGTTAGCCAATGTTCGGGCATTCTGTGAAGCCAAACGTTGAGAACGATCAGCACTCGATTCCCGTTGCCGGTTCGCCAAAGTTCGGAAATTTTGTGAGGCTAAACGCTGCGAACGTTCAACGCTTGATTCCCTTGCACGGTTTTGTTCAGTAATTGCTCGTTGTGTAGCCAACCTGTGCATATTTTCATCCTCAGTTTCATTGCTGAGCAAAACTCGCAGCCGCTTTGCAGTAGCAGTCTGCCCAGAAAGCTGAGTTCTTTTTCTCGGCATTATAGTGATGAAGAAAAAACGTAGAAAATGAAAACTTAACTAAAGCGTATCTCGTAATAAAAAAAAAGAAACGTAAGATTAAGAAGATTAATAATTAGGAACCTAATTACTTTTATTTTTAACGATTATTGCAAAAGATCAACCGTAAAATGAAAATAAGGTAAACTAACTTTATGCTTAAACTTAACCCTAATCTAATGAGAATACCTACAGGTATTATGTACCACAAAAAAAAAATATTAGAAACTAAATACTATTTTTAAAACAAACAATACTATACTTATAGAAAACACATACTTATAAATTAATAACCTACATGAAAACAAAAAAGTGTTATTATTGTGTAACTAAATACTATCCTAAAACAAATAAAGTACCTACTATATAGAAAACAACTACAAAATGAAACTGTGTTTAAAAAGTAATATTACGATGATAATTATATCGCATAAACAAATTAGCGCTGCATTCAACCGTTCAGTACAATCATACTTTATTTCTCTGATATTATATTTCTTCGTTTATCCTGGACGCCATTACGCTTCGATGTTTGCTTACGACTGGAAAAATATACTGCGTGCATTAGCCCTTTTAAACAAATACTCCCAAAAATATGGAGTAAAGAAATTATGAATTTTTGATACATAAATATTAGGAAATTCCTGTTATAAATTTGGCCTTGAAAATATTTAGCCCTTTTGAACAAAGACTTTTGAATCCTAAAAATATTGAGTAAAGAAATTATGAATTTTTGATACATAAATATTAGGAAATTCCTGTTATAAATTTGGCCTTGAAAATATTTAGCCCTTTTAAACAAAGACTTTTGAATCCTAAAAATATTGAGTAAAGAAATTATGAATTTTTGATACATAAATATTAGGAAATTCCTGTTATAAATTTGGCCTTGGAAATATTAAGCAGGTAGGTATTATGCATATTGTTCTACCACATTCATGCTAATTCATTGCAAGCAAAATGTGGGACCACCATCCCAACATACAAATGAAATATGCAACATACTCTAAGTGTTGCGCATTCGAACGGCACAAACAGACAGAAAAACTATACTCGAGTCGCTGGACTCTTTTTGCTCGTGTGAAAGCAGAGCATGATGCAAGCGTTTACACCATAAAACATCACACATGTATGACATACACGAATTTATTATGTTTACACGCTCATTCTTCTCATCACGCCGCACATGCTTGCATACAAAAATGACCGTGTAAAGGCCGCTTACAGGAAAAATCCAATTTTCGCGGATATCATACCGTACGGTCTGTTGTAGCGGACGGTAGAAGCGGTGGTGACTGATCATTTAAATTGCGCTCTCATAAGATAGGTCGCATCAGCTGATGCGGGACACGGTTTTGCGTCGGTGACTGTTTGTGCCTTGAGCCGCGCGGCATGGTATCTCGTTGAGCTACACCCCCCTCCCGGCTTGCCCGCAAGTACCGCCTCTCTCCCGCCGCGCCGGCCAGCGCAGAGAGCGAGTTGGTTTTGTTTCGGAGTTATTTATCATTGTAATCTTTAAAGTTTTTTGTTGAAATTAAGTTATGTCAAAGACAATTTTATTCACAATGAAGTACTCTTAACCAACAACATATTTATTTGAATAAAGATTAATATTATTATGTTGATACAATTTAAACAAATTATTTCGACCAAATTAGGTACCATAAAAACGGTTTTTGTGAGTTAATCTTAAAAGATAGACATATACTATCGCGGACTGTTTTTTAGATCATTAAAAGAGCTATTATTCTTTAATACATATTTTTTGTGTATCTTGAACCGTTTTCACGGCGCACGCAACGGAAGGCTTCAAAGATGAAATAATTTCTCCCGTGTTTTACATATTTACCACTATATCTTTGCTCCTATTCGTCCTGGTCGTAGCGTGATGTTATATAGCCTATAGCCTTCCTCGATAACTGGACTATCCAACACAAAAAGAATTATTCAATTCGAACCAGTAGTTTCGGAGATTAGCGCGTTCAAACAAACAAACAAACTCTTCAGCTTTATAATATTAGTATAGACGACCAAATTAGGTACCATAAAAACGGTTTTTGTGAGTTAATCTTAAAAGATAGACATATACTATTGCGGACTGTTTTTTAGATCATTAAAAGAGCTATTATTCTTTAATACATATTTTTTGTGTATCTTGAACCGTTTTCACGGCGCTCGCAACGGAAGGCTTCAAAGATGAAATAATTTCTCCCGTGTTTTACACATTTACCACTATATCTTTGCTTCTATTCGTCCTGGTCGTAGCGTGATGTTATATAGCCTATAGCCTTTCTCGATAACTGGACTATCCAACACAAAAAGAATTATTCAATTCGAACCAATAGTTTCGGAGATTAGCGCGTTCAAACAAACAAACAAACAAACAAACTCTTCAGCTTTATAATATTAGTATAGATATATGTACATACATTGTTAGGAAATTACCACAATTGACCAATGTCGGCTAATGGCAACAGTAACTTTACAAAATTATTATAAACAACTCTCAACTCAAACTTTATTATTATAACTTTAATTCATCCTCTTACCCCTTTTTGTATTTAGGTATATTGTTCACTTTGTTTTACAATGAAGTGTTTATTTTAATATTTTTTAACACTTTTTTGTCGACACTTATTTCGCAAAATGATATTTATAATTCCAAAGTACGGAAAAATACCGTGCGTCAAAGAGATAAAAAAACGAAAGTTAGAAGCATACAAGTATATACAATGGTGCCTATAGTCAACAATCCGCATGAAAAAGTTAACCCAATCCGAGTTTTTTCGGGAACTTTGGATTTTGTTCTGTTGCTTTAATTCCATATTCTTCCAAACTTTTTAAATATGTAATCAAGTATTTTTTCAACAGTATTTTCAATATAATCGTAAAAAAATTTATTCAAATCCATGTTTTGGGTCGTCATATACTTTTTAGCTTAATCAGCAAATGAACCTTTTTCTAAACACCTCATATCAGAAATATACATTGATAGGATGTACCTGCATAAATGTACATACTAAGGTGAGAATAAAACAAACGTTTAATAATTTTATGAAAATAATATAATTAAAACCAAAGAATTTTGTGTACGCAAACAGCATATATTTCCATAGGAGTTTAGAGATGTTGTGATATATCTAGCTATTATTCCTTGTCAAAAACCAAAAGTTGCATGCTTCTGTGCTATAACTCTTTTCAGTTTTGTGTTAAAAATATACATTTTTATGAAAATATTAAATAAACTTCAAATAAAACTACTTCTATATTGTTAGTAAATTTAAATTTTTATATAGGTATTTTTAAATTCTGAAATATCCATGATTTGAAGAAAATCGCACACGGTGACATTGAGAGGAGACAGGAAGTCAATATTTAATTCAATATTTTTTTGCATTCGTTTTTTTTATTTATGTATATTTTATTGTATATCTTACTTTACAAGAAACGTTTAAATTTGTTATAGAAACAAAAGTTTTATTATGTACTGCGCGAGAGAATTTTTTACTCGTGATAGATTTACAGTCATAACTGACAAATGGCAGCTATGATAGCTTTTCATTTGGAACGCACCTTGTACATACATATATCTAATATAAGGATGTTCATACTTTCGCTTGGCTTTACACCATATACTCGTATGTCGGCCAATGTTTAAATATCTTTGAACAAGCTTATCTTTATTAATGCTGAGGTAGTACAAAACGTATATAGACATTAAGAAACATCAAACTATACGTATACATATGCATACATAAATAAATATATGAATTGATAAAATAGAGTACTGAAAATACATCTATGCATTATGATTCTGAACACTAAATATGTCACATCACATAATGTCATATCACATATAATAGATAACACACGTACACCCACACGCACACGGATTGAGTTGTACAATTAAAAACAACCCCATGTCGTGTAACGATACATACAAACATCCACATGTACACATACTTTAAGTTAGAATTAAAATAGTATATAAGAACAAACAAAATTAAAACAACTAAGGAAGAGCTAAGTTCGAATGTAACCGAACATTTTATACTCTCGCAAAGTCAAATGGTATACTCGTTTGTAAATTATTTGTGGATTGATCGATATTTTCGGTAGAAGGACAACTATAACAGTTTTGGTTCGATTTAGAAAATTTTTGGTCACAAGATGGCATACCTTAAACGTAATATTGACGCAAAGTCTTACCCCGATATAATCATTGTTGCTTGATTTGCATACTGGAAAGTGAAAAAATCAGATGAAATTTAAAATGGTGTTATATGGGAAATAGGCCTGCTTGTGATCCGATTTCGCCCATTTTCGTACTATAATATAGAAATGTGAAAATATTGTTATGTACCGAATTTGGTTGAAATCGGTTAAGCAGATCCCAAGATATATGTTTTCACATAAAAGTGGGCGGTGCCGCGCCCACTGACTAATTTTGAACGAGGTTCCTATAAAGTCATCTTATACCATCTCATAGATAAAATTTAATGTCTCTGGCTTGTTTAGTGCTTGATTTATCGCGCTTTTAGTAGTTTTTAACAGTACCGTTGGGAGTGGGCGGGGTTGTCACCCGATTTCACCCATTTTCACACCGTCGAATGAAATGCTTAAAGCATTTGTTCCCAGTGAATTTTGTTAGTATAGCTTCAGTGGTATAGGAGATTTGCACATTAAACTTATTAGGTGGCGGGACCACGCCCCCTTAAAAAAATGTTAAACTGCAGATGCCCCTCTCTAATGTTATCCTGTATACCAAATACGGTAAATACGACGGACGGACGGACAGACAGTCACCCGGAATTCAACTCGTCTCTTCATCCTGATTATTTATATATATATAACCCTATATCTAACTCGATTAGTTTTAGGTGATACAAACAACCGTTAGGTGAACAAACAAGTTGCGAGAGTATAAAAATCAGAATGAAATATTTCTCAACTTAATGAAAGTCTTTTCTGTCCCCCACCAGCGGTAAGGCAATTATAATCTTCATTGAGTTTATACAGTCAATATGTAAGATATGTCGTCGAAATGAAATGTACGTATAGTAATTTATTTATTTATTAAAGGAAATACAAATTATAAATAATTATACAATACTACCTATAAAATATAACAGCATGACAAGGCCTTCAGCTGTGGGCTTAATTGTACTTGTACTTTTTGTATGAGATATTAGTTATGAATATGTATGTATGTACAAATACTTACGGTTATATTTATATACTAATGTTTATTCTTATGCTTAGAATTAAGGGGGAACAATACTTGCATATGTTAGGTATATCACAAATATACAAGTATGTTATAGGTATACTACAAATATATACAGAAATTGAAATAATATAGAGTTTTTGAGTATGGAAGGTATAGGAAACTGTGGTAAGATTTTATTATGCTGATTTTAGATAAGATGCTTTAGTTGGGCTCTGAAGATGAAATTGTAGATTTCTTTATTGTTGGCAGTTGACGGTTCTTTGAGGAGTTTCGAAGGAGAAGACTCGACATAGTGCCATCGTATATTTCGAAAGGTAGGACATATGTTCAATATGTGTTCTACAGAATTTGTTGGACTGTTGCATAGCCGGCAGCCATTCATTATGGCGATAAGATGGTGTGTCCTAAATGGAGTCGTGTGAAAATGTTGATCTCCAGGATGCTGCATGGGAAGGGGTATAGTGCTTTTCTTTGTTCGGGATTTACGAGTCGGTAGCGGTTGTCATAATTATACACGCCGCTTTCGTTTTAAAAATTTTTAACGAATCGCACAATGTCGCTGCTTTCATTAGTTCTCAAGTAAATACATGGACTAAGAGAGGCGTTTTTGGCTTCTTTATCAGCGAGTTCGTTGCCTGGGATGCCGCAGTGTCCTGGAATCCACATTACTTTAATTTTATTTTGGCTATCAATTAATTTGTTCCGAATTTCTCTGATTAGAGGGTTGCTGTTGGATGTATTTCGAATGGCTGTGACTGTTGCAAGGCTGTCGGTACAGATAACATATTTACCTTTGGAGCACGTGATCCATTGGATAGCTTCTTTTATTGCGTATGCTTCTGCGGTAAAAACAGAAGATGGTAATAAAAGTAATCCATTTTTAACGATTTCCGAGTTCTCGGAAACCACTGCATATGCGGTGTTGTGGAGATTTTTCGACCTATCAGTGTAAATGAATTTCCATCCTTTAATAGAGATCTGTCTTGCGTTGCATAAACAATTGTTTATACACCTCGTAGTTCGTGAAGGCTGTGTTCCAGCTCATGAATTTCTATAACAGAAGAGTCTAGAGCCCATGGAGGATGCTTGCTAATCTTCGAACGTTTGGATGAAAGGTGAATATCAAGTTCATCAACGAACTTTAGAATTAGGTGTATTCTTGATGGAAACTTGAGTGTTCGTTTGTTTCGGGTGGCCGAACGAACGCCGTTGAGCAAATTCGGGTTAGAGCCTAGATATATCTTTGGTATCAGCCGTAATGTGTTAATCTCCAGTCTTTCGTTAATGTGTGGCATTCCGGATTCAGCGATAATGCTTTTGGTGCTGGAAGTTGGGAATGCCCTAAGACTACGTCTTACTGCCATGTGATAAGGCGCATAGAGTTTCTTTAGCTCGCTGCCGGTGTGATGTCCGTAGATTGGTAGTCCATAATCGATAATTGAGAGTAGTAAATATCTCACGATATTGATAAGTATTGTAGGATGAACAAAAGAATGTCGTGAAGTTAAAACCTTTATTATATATAACCTATCGAAAAGTTTGTTTCTTATATATAAACAATGTTTTTTGAACTTAAACTTAGAATCAAAAATTAATCCTAAAACTTTAATTTTATTTAGTATTTTTGTGTTCTTAAAAGAGAAAGTAGTATTATCACATTTTCTCACCACACATATGTAAGATATTACATTTACCTAAGGATAACTTAGCGCCGGATGTGAGAGACCAGTTAGAGATATTATTAAGTATTATCGTAAAAGTTAATTTGACGTTATTCAGATCGAGTTGTTTTGAAAATATCGGAATGTCGTCTGCATACATACAGTAGTAGACTGGGAAATTGGATAGTATCTCGCTGATTTCATAAAATACAATTATAAATATGACCACAGATATAGGGGAACCTTGGGGAAATCCATTTTCTAGGGGCAAACAGTGAGAAAAATTATTGTGAACTTTCACCGAAATCTTCGGTTTGTTGAAAAAAATTTAAGTAGGTTGCATATTTTTGGTACCAATTTCCATTTTACTAATTGTTGTAGAACTTTATGAAGTTCGATATGATCATACGCTTTTTCAAAGTCTAAGCTAAAGCAAATAACGTGCCCCTTATTGGAAATAATTTTGGAGGAATGATGCTCGAAGTATAAAAGGAAGGCTATTGTACCTTGATTTTTTCTGAATGCTACTTGGTTGTGACTGATTAGTCTATTCTTCTCTGCGTACCACATTAAATGTTTGGTTTGATTATTTTCTCCAAGACCTTTCCTAAACAAGAAAGCAGCGAAATAGGCCTATAGCTTGTAAGTTCTAATGAAGATTTTCCAGGTTTAGGTATTGGAACGATTTCAGCGATTTTCCAACTTTGGGGTATATACCGTCTGAAAGTATTTTATTGTAAAGATTAACTATCCTTTTTTTAACGTCATGTGGGATGTTAATATGTCATAGGTAATCCTGTCGACACCAGGTGTTTTACCTCTGGAGCTCGATAGTGTGTCATCAAACTCATCAGTGGATATATTAGATTCTAAATTTAGCGCTTAATTGCTAAGATTTCCGCTTGGTAAAATTTTATGGCCTAAAGATTTTTGTTTTTCAGCAACGAACTGTTTTGTAAAAGTAGAGTCACTTGAATAGGAGCTCCAGAACGTGGCCAACTCGTTCGCTATGTTTGGGTCGTTAGTTAATCCAGATTGGATGTTTAAGTAAGTAATTGTACTAGGTTTTTGACAGGCGTCTTATATCTCGCCAAATATGTTGAGGAGAGGTTTTGGAGTTAAAATTTTCAGTAAATTCTTCCAGACATACTTTCGTAGCCTTTTTGGTTTGTGGTTTAAAGATAGCATTGTCGCGTTTATATGTTAAAAGATCAAGAAGGTTCCGTGTTTTTTTATAATTATACCAACTTTTGCGTTTTTGCGTTCGAAGGTTTTCTAATTCACTATTCCAACATGGTTTATATCGCTGTTGATATGTATTCTTGATTTGAGGAATGGTGTGGTGTGCTGACGAAAATATTATTTTTCGTACAAGTGCAGCCTCTTAGTTAATATTAGTCGAAAAAAATAATTTACTAGATATTGATGAGCAGAGATCTTTGTATTTCTCCCAATTGGCTTTATTTGTTAGTAAAATTGGTTTAAACTTTTTTGTGGACGTGTCTGGGTGAAATCCGATTTCTATCATCAATGGGAAATGATCACTACCATGGAGGTTCCTAAGGACCTTCCAAGAACATAATGGTAAGATATTCGAGGAACATGTCGTGACATCGTGTGTAGGAGTACCATCGTTTAAAACTATGAGGTTGCTGCTTAATAAGACGTCTTCAATCTTCCTCTGTCGTTTGATAGAGGAGAACCCCAGATCGGGCTCCATGAGCTGAAACTGCCCATCCAAAGTATACGATTTTGCATTTTATTTAAAATATTTAAGATATCTGAGCAAGAGAAACTTAGTTTGGGAGGGATGTATGTTGATTATTGCTAGTATTGGATAAAATAATATCTCAATCGCAATAGTTGGCAAAAACAATTTTGTAAGGTATGTTTTCTTTTACCAAAATTGCAACACCTTGTTTGCTGTATTGGTATTGAGGGCTATTAAGGAAATATCCACTATAGCCATATGGAGATTTAGGGTCGAAATTTTGGCGTATATGTGTTTCTTGTAAACATAACACTGAAGGTTTCAGGTCTTTAATTAGTAGCTGCAATTCGTGATAATTATTGAAATATCCGTGGATATTCCATTGCAAAATTGAAATCAATAAAATGTTAAAAGAATTGTGGGAGTATTATGTTAGATGTGTGTTTATATGATTAGTATTGTGGGACAAGGTTTTCTATTGATAATTAAGTTTTGTTGTTAGAGTGGAAAGAACTGGTGAAAGAAGAATTGTGTGAATCGTTTGGGTTAGAATTTTGTGCTTTTTCGATACTGATATGTTGCAGATTGTTATTGTAGGCAAATCTATAAAAATTATTATTGTTTTTGGTTGGATTGTTGTTTTGAGAAGGAATTTCATTGTTTTCTTGCTAAGGTACATAGATGATTTTGGTAATCGATTATTCATTGTGATAAAAATTCGTATAGTTCGTTATCACTGTTTGGATGTTGTTTTGGTGGAAAGGAGGTGATGTTCGATGTTAGATTTTGTTGTTGATCAGAAGTATGCTACAAACTGGTTTTTCCGCTTACGTTTTTAGTTGCTTGCTTTGGAATATGTTTTTGGTTGTTATTTATTATTGGGCCTTTAATAATAGATAAGAAAGAGGGACCACCAACAATAGATGGGCATTGATTTTTATCATGTTTATCGCTTCTCTCATTGTACATTTGTTTTGTACTGCAAATTTTAATATCTCTTTAGATTGCAAAAATTTGGGACAAGATCTGTCAAAAGATGGGTGCTCTTCTGCGCAGTTTGTACACATTGTACGTGCGCATATTTCAGGGTTATGGGTAGGTAGATTGCAGCGATCTCAAATTTTTGTGTTGTTGCAGCGTTTTGCAGTATGATTTAATTTCCCGCAGTTTTTTCAACGCATAGAGTTTGGAAAATATGGTCTAACCTTAACGGAATGCCATATAACATATATGTGGTTGGGAAGTTGGTACTTATCAAAAGTAAGGAGACAGACTCCGGTATGTTTTGGTTTTCCATCTATGTTTTTGGGAAATTTGTACACTTAAACAACTCCTTGGTCAGTTAAGTTTTGAATGATTTCCTTTTCACTTAGGTCGATTAGGTATGGGGCATATATTGTGCCTTTAGTATAATTGAGTTCTTCATGTTACTTTGTATTCACTTTTCGGCGATTGATTTGTCATTTAGTAATAGGCAAAGACTTCCGTCGCGTAGTTCTTGATTTTCATGATAATGCGGAATGAATTGCAAAGAAATTATACTTATTTAATGGTTTATTCATATCAACCGACGATATTACAACGTATTTAGGATTTTTCACTTCTATTTCTGGAATATTAGGAAAAGGCTCAGATTGTTATACTCTCGCAACCTGTTGCTACAGAGTATAATAGTTTTGTTCACCTAACGGTTGTTTGTATCACCTAAAACTAATCGAGTTAGATATAGGGTTATATATATATAAATGATCAGGATGAAGAGACGAGTTGAAATCCGGGTGACTGTCTGTCCGTCCGTCCGCCTGTCCGTCCGTCTGTCCGTCTGTCCGTCCGTCCGTGCAAGCTCTAACTTGAGTAAAAATTGAGATATCTTTATGAAACTTGGTAGACATGTTTCATGGTACCGTGAGACGGTTGGTATTGCAGATGGGCGTAATCGGACCACTGCCACGCCCACAAAACGCCATTAATCAAAAACAAATAACTTGCCATAACTAAGCTCCGCAATAAGATACAAGACTGTTATTTGGTACACAGGATCACATTAGGGAGGGGCGTCTGCAGTTAAAATTTTTTTTAAAAAAGTGGGCGTGGTCCCGCCTCTAATAGGTTTAATGTGCATATCTCCTAAACCGCTAATGCTATAATAACAAAATTCACTGGAAGCAAATATTTTTAGCACTTCTATTGACGGTGTGAAAATAGTTGAAATCGGGTGGCAACTCCGCCCACTCCCCATATAACGGTACTGTTAAAAACTACTAAAAGCGCGATAAATCAAGCACTAAACACGCCAGAGACATTAAATTTTATCTCTGAGATGGTATAAGATGACTTTATAGGAACCGCGTTCAAAATTAGACAGTGGGCGTGGCACAGCCCACTTTTAGGTGAAAACCCATATCTTGAGATCTGCTTAACCGATTTCAACCAAATTCGGTGCGTAACGTTCTTTTCATGTTTCTATGTCATAGTGCGAAAATGGACGAAATCGGACTACAACCACGCCTACTTTCCATATAACACCATTTTAAATTCCATCTGATTATTTCACTTTCCACTATGCAAATCAGGCAACAATGACTGTATCGGGATAAAACTTTGCGTGAATAATGCGATTAAAGTATGCCACCTTGTGGCCAAAAATTGTCTAAATCGAACCAAAACTGTTTAAGCCCCTAAGTACTAAATATGTGGACCCCAGTGCCTATAGTTGACCTTCTACCGAAAATATCAGCCAATCCACAAAGAAATCTCAAACGAGTATACTATTTGACTTTGCGAGAGTATAAAATGTTCGGTTACATCCGAACTTAGCCCTTCCTTACTTGTTTTTTTTTTTATTTTTTTCCGTTTTGGTTGGGGGTCAGACGCCAGTAAGGCAAATCTTTTATCCCCAATCGATCAGGATGACGAGACGAGTTGAAGTTCTATTGTAAATCTGTCGATCCGAGCAAGCGATAACTTTCGTAAAATTTAAGGTGTCTTCAGGGTGTCCCAAAATTAACGCAAAATTTAAAATTGCCGCCATTTATGTAGTAAAGTGTTGACAACCTTAAAAACAACAGCTGACAGTTTAGGCATAGTAAAAATGGAGCGTTACACGATAGAAAAACATGTCATCAGTATTGAACAATATTTCAAAAATAATGAAAGCTTGGCGGCCTAAGTTCATACAGCCAGATTTAACACCCTTAGATTTCTTTTTACACACCACGTGTGCTTTAAAGGAAGAGATTCAACGTTGCATCAATGAAATTCAGCCACATTTATGTAGAATAGTCATGGAAAATTTCGACAAACGAGGGCGTATGTGTATAGAAAGCCATGTAGGCCATTTGCCCGATGTGTTTTTCTATAAACAATCCTATCCTATGTACTTTACGATTCAATAAAAAATTACAGTTGAAAGACTATAAACTGTGCTTTCTATTTAATTCCAATCTTGCGTTAATTTTGAAACCCCCTTTAGGATAAGCTTGGTACGAATGTTGTTTGGCACAAAGGTTGCTACTACCACTCCTACTTCCCATGTACCACATCATTAAATTCTGTCTGATTTTTTACTTAACAGTATATAAATCAGGCACCAATAAAATTATCAACCTTTACAAATATTGCACCTCCGGAATAACATATCTCATGTCTAATGCTCTCAGCTACCGAATATGTGTCTCAGTACATATTGCTGTCTTTTTACCGGAACGAAATTTTTCAACATAACCGTTATATCAAGAGTCGATTTCAACCATTTCCACATGGTTGGTGGTTATAATAGCCTTAAGGTTTTGTAAGATATGAATATTAATTCTACTAGGTGGTGGGAACACGCCCACTCTCTACAAAAGTTCAAGGCAATGATGTCCATTCTCAATGCTATCCGTTGAACGAAATTACAGTTTTTAATCTTAATGTGGGGCTTAGTTTTGACATTTTATAAGTTTTGGATAAATGACATTATGTGTGAGTGGGAATGATCCAATTCCGCCCATTTCCTCATATACCCCATATATTAAGGTTAACTTCTTTGTTTTTTTTCTATAACTCATTTGAGTTAATTGAGTTGACTTTAATTTAAATATTTCGGACACGAAGCAAAATGTAGAAATGAAACTAAGTGAGTCTATGATCAAAAATTTAAGTGAATAAGATATCAAATTTAATTGTAATCCATTCGGTTTCTTCGAATAATTTATGTTAGATTCTAGTGCACCATGTATAAATATAAAGTTGAGATCTTCTGCTACGATGATTTTTAAGCACTGTTTCTTTAACTTTTCGATGTTCTCGTCATTAACAGAGGTGGAGGGACGACTCACATGAGGAAGTTTTAGGGGACTTCGTGATTTTCACTGAAGGTTTTTTTCAAAAAAAAAAAAGAGAGACCAAATTCATTATATTGCGTATATGAGAGAAAAGACAACTGGAGAGGCGAAAATCATTATATTGTAATTAGGTTACGAGGTTAGACGATAAAATGTCAACTAGAAAGTCAGAGATAACTATATTGAGTGGTAAATTAAATAGTGCTCCAGTATATATTTACATTGAATTTTATTACGATAACTCAAAATTTGGCCGCCGTATTCGTCATGGATTCCATTAAAATAACGTGAATCATGAAGTATATTGGGCTGGGGCAATTTTTGGATGCATTTCATCCATTTTCGATGATATATACATAAGATACTTTTAAGGTATAAAGCAAGGGCATCTAATAGTCCGTGTCACTCGAAACTAGCCCCAATAGTAATAATACTTGTTTAATTTATATTCTATTCTTATTTTAGTGATGGCGTATATGATGACGATTCTTGCACCTCAGACACCGTTAACCATGCTATGCTAGTTGTGGGCTATACCAAACATTATTGGATTCTCAAAAATTGGTGGGGAGAAATGTGGGGAGAAGATGGTTACATGCGCTTAAGAAGAGGTACAAATTTATGTGGCATTGCTAATTATGCGGCATATTCTATCGTTTAGAACTTTGGAATTTAGATCCTCTAACGGAAAGTTATTTTAGATAAATAAATTTAAATACACAACAAAACGAAGAAACGTTTCTTTACTTTTTTCAACAATAAATGAAGTTCACCTTCCGTATAAGGTTTAGGTTTCAAAACTATTGATAGCTTAAGACAAATCAGATAACAACGTCTGAAATTTAAATCTATGTGTGATTTTGATAATTTTTGGTCACAAGGTGGCATACTTTAAACGCATTATTCACGCAAAGTTTTACCCCTGTAACCCGAATCTGGCGACTTGTCAAAAGCTTCAAAGACCACGCAGCGGAATCTGGTGTGGAGACGAGACGAGCCACAATGCAGATTCTGCTATTGCTAACAAAGGAATTCGTAAAACCGCTGGCTAAAAGTGGCGGGGAGATCAACTATGGATTCACAAAGGGGAAGGTTATGACCAACAAAGTCAGACGCCGATGCAAGAGAAAACGTGGCATAGGAATCGAAAGGTGAAGTCGATTAAGATCCAATGACGTCCTCGAGTGACGTGGAGAACACTGTACAAGGTGGGTGTACTTCGGGGTCTGAGCTTGCAGACAGACTCTCTAAACTGTACACTGAGTGTGAGCTTTTGAGCGACTCTCAAGAAGACGCAGAGAAGACACTAATTAATGCGTATTTTTTAAAACTATTCTCCACCATAGCAAACTAGCTTCTCTAGACCTAGTTAACTGCAGGGCAGAAGAACGGCCTGACTTCGTCCTCATTCAGGAGCCATGGGTTAATGGAGGTCTGAGAACAACGGGGTATAATTTATACATAGAAAGCTGCGTAGGTAAGGCTATGACATATATATTGGCTAGTAGCTTAACAAAGCTATAGTAATAATGAAAAAAGACGGGCGAAAATAAGTACCTGCTGGCGTCATGCTACATGCCCTATGACGAAGAAGAAGTACCATCGCAGCTAATTAAAAAGATGAAACGAGACAGCGAAGCATCCCAGTGCTACATATTCCTTGAATGCGACTCCAACGCCCACCCTACACCATGGGGCAGTACTAATGTCAACGAAAGGGGTGAGTTGCTCATTAATTACTTACTAGGAACTACGCTTTTGTTATGCAACAGAAGGAGTAAGTATGCCAACATTTATAACTAGAAACCGGAAGGAAGTATTCGACATAAACCTTGTGTCGGAAGAACTGGTAGATAAAATGGCATATTGGAGAGTACTAAAGGAACACTCCTTCTCAGATCACCGATACATTGAGTGTATAATTGAAGAGAATTAAGATAGGGTAGAAAAATTCAGGAATCATAGGAAAACGATCTGAAAGATGCACCTGCAGGAGTAAAAAAAGCGAATTCCTATGATTCCGCCATTTCAACCAGAGAACAAAGAGGACCCAGACTTTCTTGTTAAACGGTTCACAGATTCTTCTCGACAAGCACCAGATGTGGCTTGTCCAATAACACGCAGTAGGGGAAGAATTAGGCCCCCTGGTGTTCTCCCGTGCTTAAGGACTTGCAGAAAGATTGCGGGAAGAAACTCAATTTAGCCAAATTATCCCAAAGAGAAGAAGAGCAGGATAACTATAAGGACATAGAAAGAAAAAGTAAATTCGTGGGAATCTTTTTGTAATGACATCGAGAATACGGCAAAAGCTTCTCGACTTAGAAAAATAATGGCACTGTCGATACATAACAGCGGATACCTTCAGAAGCCAGACCACAGCTGGACGGTATCTAGTGAAGAGACCCTGGGCCTGCTAATGAATAGTCACTTTCCAGAGAGTTCCGAGAACCACACAATGGAGCATCCACTGGGCAGTGAAGTGGTAGCAGAGTCCTCTCCTGTAGACATAGTGTCAGATAGTAATATTTATTAGGCGGTAACCAGCTTCGAGTTTTATAAATCCTCGGGACCAGGCGGCGTATTTCTGGCTCAGTTACAGCAGTACTAGAGCTACATAACAAACTTGTTAACAGCCATGCTTAAAGGGGCACTGAAATTAAACTATATTCCTTCGGTATAGAGGAAAGTCAAGGTGATATATATACCAAAGGCGGCGAAGCTCACACAAAGGATTTCAGACCAATTAGTCATAATTTCTCTTAAAAACACTGGAAAGGCTAATAGAAATATACATAAGGTGCAAACTTAACATGGGAAAAATGGTAGTTTCGCAGAATGCGTATTCTAAGGGAAGTATTCACAGGAACGGTGTTAGGCTCAGTAGAGATTGAAACGCCTCTGGAGATAAAAGAATACACCCTCGTAGCTTTCTTAGAACAGCCAAAGGCCATACTGAGCGCGCTTAAAGATTTTTGCATCTCTGAGCCTCTCCGAAAATTATTGAACAGAAGCTCTTGGGCAGGTCAATTATTTTAACGCTGGGAGCTTCAACAATGAGCAGATCTGTCCGTAGGGGTACACCTCAAGGAGCCGTGCTATCCCCACTTCTCTGGTTCCTGACAATGAACAAAATGCTGGTGGATCTGGAAAAGAATGGGGCCCACGCTGACGATGTGCAACTTCGGTTAGAAGCAAGTTCCCGATTATCCTCCCTAGTCTTATGCCGACAATATGAAACGATATTAATCTATGGGCCGTATCATGCGGACTGAATATAAATGCTAGCAAGACAGAACTAGTATTGTTTGCTTAGAAACACAGTACTCCAAAAATCACGCCGCCAAGTCGTAAATATAATGCCGCTTAAAAAAGAATTCATAAAAATACGCATTTATTCGGCCTTGCAACTGGATGTAACCCCTTAAGGGACACCAGGCTAACGTCAGCAGATGTCAGCTACCTGGGACTAATTTTGGACAAGAAGCTTTCTTGGAAGCTAGGGGCCCAGATGGGGACTGACGTCTCGGGTAGCTCACTGGCTCTACACAGCAATTGTAAGGCCGATTATGACTTACGTTATATTTGTATGGTGGCTAATAACGGAAAAGAAATACGCGATTAGAAGTATGGAAAGCATACAAAAAGCAGCCAGTATTTGCATCAGTGGACCTCGCAGTGGACAACGCCACGCAAGGCGCTAAACGTAGTTTTACATGGATGGTTCCAAACTAGATAACCGAGTGGGTGGCGGTGTCTCCTCAGCTAAACTAAATACCAAAATCGCCTTTCGGCTTCCAGACCACTGCAGTGTCTTCCAAGCGGAAGTCACAGCAATTAAAGAAAGCCTTTTTGTACTTAAAAGGAGTGTGATCACAACAAGAAATATATTTATATGAACAGGCGCCTTCGAAATCTCTAATGTCTTATATGATTTTGTCTAAGACAAAGAAAGAATGCCTTGATATCCTAGCGGATCTCACATCCTTTTTCTCGATAAAGGCGCATTTAAGGGTAGACAAGCTGGGGATCTGATGATGTCAGCTGTCTACCCAGTATACTGCGGCATTCTTGAGCGCGCCCTCGCCAGACAAGTTTCAAGGTCTTCACGGACCTTGGGCCTAATACTGCAATTGTTGTGAGTGATCTCAACTACGATTGCGTATTTGTGGATTCTTCACAACTGGGTGTATGTGTCGCCGTAGAGAGGGAGTTCGGTAGGTTGATTGTAGCTAGTTTGTACTGCCAATTTAGCGAGCCCCTAGAACCCTAGCTAGGCTACATGGATAAGCTGCTACTACAATCCTAGGGTTGATTGCGAATGTCTCGTCTTCGATGTGGTTAAGTAAGATATCCCGGCATACGTCTGGATATCAAAGCCACAGTCGAGGCGAGGCATTAAGTGAATGGGTGGTGGCTAAAAGTCTCCACATTGTGAATTAGCCGAGTGAATGGTACACGTTTGATGGGCCTGGGGGCGAGAGTAACATTGACGTGACGCTTATGAATCAGGCAGCAGATAGCGCGTTAGTAGCTAGATGTGAGGTTAAGGGAGGGTGGGGATTGAGTGATCATAATTTGATCCAAAATGTGGTTACTCCCAAATCCCCTCCCTCGCTGTATGAGAGTCCATTGCGGCGATGGCGTACCTCTGGTATCCACTGGACCCAATATGGACGATCTATTAAGGAAGAGGTATACCGCTTAGAGTGTTTGAGGATTTGGGGGTTGATGAGCAGATTGCTCGTTTTTATGAGGTAGTGTGGGGGTAAATGATAGGGTTCTTCGAAAGTGTGAAAGTTTTATGGTTATGAAAATAAAGTGGTGGACGCGAGAGTTAACCTCGAAGAGGAGGACTGTCAGGCGATTGAGGTGAAAGTTTCAACGCGCTCGACGGTTCAATTCTGACAGGCTGTCCCAGCTTAGGTATGAATTTAGTTGTGCGGTTAGGGAATACAAGGATATGTTGGTCAAAATTAAAGAACAGGAGTGGAGGAATTTTGTAAGGGTGAATAGGGACGACCCGTGGGATCAGGTCTATAAGATCTGCCGGGGTCGTAAGAGGGAGGATATCACTTCTCTTCCCGTTGGTTACACTGTGTTATCAACGTGGAGAGAGTGTGCGGGTGCTTTGTTAAGAGCGCTCTTTCCTAGGTCGGAGGTTCAGGTACCCCAAGCACAAGAGGTGCCTGTCCCTCCATTAGATGATGGTGAGTTGGGGTATGCCTGTGGCCTGGTCAGGTCTACGCGGTCTCTAGGTTTTGATGGATTTGAACAAAGAGATATTTAAAAGCTTGTTAAAGTTCATTCCGGAATACTTGTAGGCCATTTATGACAAGTGCGTGTGGGAGGGTTATTTTCCACGCGAGTGGAAAATTGCTAGCGTTGTTCCCTTCCTGAAGTCCCCTGATAAAATTAGAAGCGATCCTCGTTCTTATCGGGTCATCAGTCGCCTTCCAGTACTTGGAAAAGTGTAGGAAATAGTTATGGTGGAACGGCTTCAGAAGCCAACGCGGGGTTTGTGATCGGATAGGCAGTATGGGTTCAAGAAAGGACGCAGTGTAGAGGTTCTTTGTGCAGGGTGCTGTTAGGGAGAATGTCAACAAATATGTCCTTGGCATGACTGTTGACTTCAAGGAGGCATTTGATTACCTAAGCTGGGATCGAGTGTTGCAACGGCTGGAGGAGCTTGGCTGTCCGGAAATTACTCTTTGCCGGAGTTAATTTTCGGACAGAAAAACCTCTATAGTCGAATTGAATGGGAGTGTAAAAATCCACCTTATGATCAAAAACTGTCCAAAGCAAACCAAAACTGTTCAAGCCCCCAGGTCTATATAGTTGACTTTTTACCGAAAATATCGGTCAATGTGTGAGATATATACTTGTAATTCCGAAAGCATTCTCTCCTTATAATAGTACGTCTGTATGTCAAAACGGGTTGAACTGGGGTCAGAATATGTGGACCGCAGTACATAATGTTGACTTTTTACCGAAAATATCGGTCAATGTGTGGTATATATAATTGAAATTCAAAAAGAATCCTTTCCTTATAATAATATGTCTGTATGTCAAAAACGGTTTTTATATGGGAAGTAGGCGTGGTTGTCTTCCGATTTCGCCCTATCGTTCAGGTTGTATGGCAGCTATATGTTATAGTGATCCGATCTAAACAATTTCTTCGGGAATTGCATCATTGCCTTACCCGTGCCAAATTTATTGATTCCGATCGTTCAGTTTGTGTGGCAGCTTTATCCTATAGTGATCCGATCTGAACAATCTCTTTGGTGGTGTCAATGTTGCTTTAGATAATAACCCATAACCAGTTTCTTGAAGATATCTCGTCAATGAAAAAGTTTTTCATACGATCAGAATCATGTCGTTCAGTTTTCATGGCAGCTTTATGCAAGAGTGGTCCAATATCGTTCCGACAAATGAGCATAGTCTTAGTGAGAAAAGAACAGGTGCAAAATTTCAGAACGATAGCTTAAAAACTCAGAGACTAGTTCGTATATATACAGACAAACGGACATGGCTTAATCAACTCAGCTCATCATGCTGATTATTTATGTATGTATATACAGGGCCCGATCTAAGGAGGGCAAGCCGGGCATTTGCCCAGAGCGGCAAAAAATGAGGGGCGGCAAAATTAACTTATTCCTATCGTTCAACCTTTTGTTCGATATTTTTTAGTTATTGATACTTCTAACAAAATTTAAGTAACATCATTAGATTTGGGTCGTAGGGGATTACCCTTCTATATAGACAATAGCTTATGTTTAGAGTGTGTGTTGCCAGTTTCTCGTGATTGGTTCCTATTTTCCTATTAAGCAGATTTATTTTTATCAATTAAATAAAAAATGGATACAGCCATAAACTCTTTAGAATTAAGATTTTTCCAGATTTCTGAGCACAGTAAACATTTTCCTTTTTTGTATAACATATACCTTAAGAGAACTTCAAAATGTGAATTGTTAGACCATTGTTGTTCTATATATAACATAGAGTTGTCAGTCCTTTGTATGTTTTTAAATAGTAATTTATCTCCTCAAGATGTTTTAAAATTTGTAACAGATTTAAGATTTGGTCCAAATATCAGTATTGCGCTCAGGATCCTTTTAACTTTACCAGTAACAGTTGCAAGTGGTGAAAGAAGCTTTTCGAAATTAAAAATAATAAAAAATTATCTGCGACCCACCATGGCACAGAATAGATTATCTGGATTGGCTTTGAGTTCAATAGAATACAAGGTTTGCGACAGTATAAATTTATCAGATGTTATTAAAGATTTTGCAGAACAAAAAGTGAGAAGAAAATTTCAATAATTACTAGATAGGATTAAATATTCTCTGAAAAACTGTTAAATTTTTGGTTTCATTATTATTTTGTAGTAACATAATTGTTTTTTATCAGTATTAAATTTTAAAACAAATCTTTTGTTGTGTCTTTTTTATACGTACCGTATGAACCTTAACTTAATTTATATAAACCGATTGACCATAATAAACAATTAAACAGCTTGATCATAATCTTTTTAACTTCTGAAACGATTTTGATGACAAATTTTTATTGTTCCATTAGTTCTATTAGTAATTCATAAGCAACATTAGCCCGAAACAAGGAAAAATAGTACAAGGGAAAAGAGGCCCATACGCAGCAGTGAGTCGCAATAGGTTGATGATGATGATAAAGTTGAAAGGTACATAACTATGTCGATAAAAAAATATATCAATTTCGGTCAAATTCCTTATAAAGACATACATTGTATGCATACTAACATAAGAACATCCATCAACTTTCGTATAGGTACTTTTTCAGAAGACCCAATAGACTGACGTGAATATTATGAGTAGGTATAATTCCAACAATATCACGTATTTTATGTAGGTACTTGTATACTTAGCATTCCCAAATGCTCATGACTTATATAGCTTTGTGTATGTAAAGGGCGGCGAAAATGATCTTTGCCCGGAGCGGTTGAATAGCTAGATCGTTCCCTGTGTATATATGATCCGTTTCCATCAATTTTTGGCATACAGGCAAACTATTATTAGGAGGGGGCTCTCTCCGAATTTCTTTAATATATCTCACATATTGACCGATATTTTCGATTAAAAGTTCGTAATACGAACCGAGGTCCACATATTCGGTACCTAGGGGCTTGAATAGTTTTGGTCCGTTTTGAACATTTTTGGTCACAAGCGTAGACACTTCAAAGGCATTATTCGTGCACGGAGGTGGATGGGGTTATAATCCGAACTCTCCCATTTTCAAACTATATGCGATTCGTTATACCAAATAACAGTATTATATCTTATTGTTAAGCTTAGTCATGAAACTTTATAGTCTTTCGCTTAATGATGTTTTATTGGCATGGGAGTGGTCCGATTACGCACATTTGCAATACGATCTTCTTATGATGCCACGAAACATGTGTACCAAGTTTCATCAATATATATCAATTTTAACTCGTCTCTTCATCCTGATCATCTATATGTGCACAACCCTATATTCATCTCGATTAGTTTTAGGCAGAGTTGCGTATATTTCCGATCTACCAATTTACACATGACTTTTGCAGTTTTACACCCAGGTAGCTCGTTCCATCGTGATATGATTTTCCTTACTATCCTTCTGTCCATATCGTCGTATAGACAAAGCATGGGTTTTCGAGTGCTAGCCGTACACCACTTTGAGCAATCTCATCCACTATCTCATTGCGCTCGACCTGACACCCAGTAGAAATTATGTCGCTTGCTTCTGGCGACACTTTCCACTGCTGTCCTGCTTCCCAAAACACTTCTGATCAATATGCGCTACGAGTTTATTACCTAAATGCTGCTTGGCTGCCTACGTAGATGTTGACTCTGGAGATGCCTGTTAGTGCATTAGAAGCTAGCTCCGCGGCTTTCGCAACAGCAATGACATCTGCTTGAAATATACTGCACTGGTCCGGCAACTTAAAAGGCTGCCTTATGCCTAACTCTGGACAGAATATTCCTGCACAAACTTTACCCTCCATTTTGTCATCCATATAAATAATTAGTGTGTCGCGTACTCAGAACCTTCTTTCCCAGTTGAAAAGTGGAATGATGTAGTCGGTGCTTTCCAAACCGCCAACCACCGAGCTATGCCCGAAGGTTCTATATGTACATTCTTCTCCAGCCAATAGTCGGCCCGCCGATTTTGCTGTGCAGTTTTCAGCGAAGAGGTCTATAGGTAGCTGGTTCAGCACTAATTCAAAAGTCGCCATCGGAGTGCTTCTTAAATTTCCCGTTATGCACAGCGCAGTGCGCCTTTGAACCCTTTTCCCTACCTTCAGGTAGGTGGGTTTCCGTAAGCCTCTCCACCATATTACTGCACAGTAGAGCAGAACAGAAGAGCTGTATAGCACCAGTGCATGAGAGAAGGAGTAAGCCCCCAAGTTGTAGTGAGCATTTGCCTACACTCATATAAGGCATTCTAATTCTTTCTTCCACATTATGCTTCCACAGCGATTTGCAGTCTAGCACTACCCCAGGTTCCGTTTATCGAAGGGACCCTCCATTGAAGGATTTTGTATGTTCTTGTGAATACAATCAGGTCCGTCTTCTCCGGATTTAACCCAAACCCACATGCGATGCCCAATTTTGCACTGTATTGAGAGTTATTTTTGTTTTTATTTTGCATGTCGGAAGGACTGTTTAAATTGCCTTCGCACCATATAGGAATCGTCATCCTACGTGAGTGGGGTACCCACTAAAATACTTTCCCCTTCTATCGTGGAATTTCCCCCGCTTTCGCATTACTTCAGAGCAAGGTTTCCAGGATGGACACATAGCGGAACAGTTTTTACTCTCCCCGCGTCCAGGGATGACTACTGTTTTGTAGCCAGCATCAGGCTGACTATCTTCTATTGAGTGGAATTGGTTGGAGGGTCTGCGTCTATGTCCCTTTTTTTGATGCGTAGTACGTGTTCCACGTATGAGGCAATTCGCTGCCAGTTTTCGCCGCTAGCTATCATTTTGACTATTAGGTTTTCCTGTTTAGCTCTCCAACTTTGTTCTCTAAATTTCTCCTAGCTTCATTCCATCGATGGCACTTAAAAAACGTATGGCTTGCATCATAGAATAGTTCGTCTCCGTAAATACATGCAGGCCTCTCGGATTTTTCCATAGTGTACAGGTATTTTCGAAAATACCCGTGGCCGGAGAGCATCTGTGATAGGTAGTAGTTTACATTGCCGTGTTTTCTACTGTGCCATATCTCTATATCTTTGATCAATGTGGCCGTCCAACTTCTTTTGCACTCGCTAGGTCTGGTCCAAGTATGGATCAGTGCGCTGCTCCGGAAATGATTTATTTTCTTTGAGGGTCGTCACTTGTATCATATGCATTCCTTTGTTGCGAGGAGGACTCGAGAAGTTGTTCTTACGGTGGGCTTCCTCCACGCTGCGCACGACGTCTTCAACGGCTCCGATAGTGAACCTGCCTGGTCTGAAGGCATGCTATCGCTCTGATAAGCCTACAGCATTGTTTATGGCGCCTATTACGCGTAACTTTCCTGCTGTATCTAGCATTCACAGACATCTGTATGCTGAGGGTGTTTCTGGGTGTCCTTTGCCCTTACTTATCAGGGTCAGATGTTGTCTCTTTCATACCACTGGAAAGATGCCCTCGTCCAGACATGCATTATTCATGAATAACAATAAGTGGGAGCGTTTTCCGGCGAATAACTTTACCACTTTTTTGTTCTTTACAGTGCTTGCGGCCGTGCTCATTTCCTCCAGAGTGAAAGGTAAGCATGAAGTCTCTTGCTTATACTCTGGTGGGTCTCTTCCCAGGACATAGGTTGGGAACAGAGTGTTTACGATGTGCTTCAAGGCTGCAGCATTTAACTCTGGGATGGCCTGTTTCGCACCGAGTTTTCTCATTACGATCTTGTATCCGAGACCCCACGGATTTGTGTTTATATCGCTACGTAGCTCTTCCCATTTATCTTTCTTTGCCTTTATTATTGCATCTTTCAGCTCAGTTTTCGCAGTTTAATATTCCTTATGCTCTTTAATTCCGTTTCTTCCTTTTCTTCTAGCCCTTGTATATCGTTGTCGTTTACGCAGTCAAGTTTGTCCCAGATTTTGTATTTTGTCCGTCCACCAATAAACTGCTTTCTTTGAATGTCCGCCAATTCCGTTATCCAGACAAAACCATTTCCTCTCCCGCTGTTTGTTTTTTTGAAGCTTCTGGTTTCCGTTAGCCATATTGCCCCTGTTGCGGTAATGTCCTCCAACTATGTTCTTTCTTGCCCTATCCTGTATTGCTCGCTAATGATTGCTATTGGTAGCAGGGAGTCAGCGGTTTTGCTTCAGGGCATATTACACTGCAAAATATTCATATCCTTATTTCTTCCCTGTACGACTCACACGTGCGAGACCCTGGATTATGATCTGTCTGTCAATATCTAAGTCTCTTGCCTAATGTATTTGCCTGTAAAGATCCCAGTTTGTATAACTGAGATTTCTCCTCACCTCTTGTCTGATCTTTGCATCCGATTTAAAGTAGAAGTAGATGTACCTATGGTCAGAGAATGACGGTGTGCCTAGCACCCTTCAATTCTCTACCATTACATCTCTTCTGGTATATCACGCCTCTTCTATGAGTAGTACACGCAATATCTAAGTCTCTTGCCTAATAGTATTTGCCTGTAAAGATCCCAGTTTGTGTGTCTGAGATTTCTGCTCACCTCTTGTCTGATTTGTATAATTGAGATTTCTCCTCACCTCTTGTCCGATCTTTGCATCCGATTTAAAGGAGAAGAAGATCTACATACGATCAAGGAATTGTATGGAGCGTTATCTCTAGGACGTTTCTGGAAGTGGGTCCTATATAGGTAGGTTCCTCATCTATATTAGCTACTACTAGACTACTTTTTAAAATAAAATTGAATAGAGACTCACCTCTTTGATTAATGTCGAAACTGCCCCAAATCGTATGATCGGCGTTAGCATCAGGCCCCACCAAAAACATCTGCTTCCTTCTGCAGGATGTAGCTGCCAGCCTTTGGAGCTCTTTACTACCACAACCGTCAGGTCATCTGTGGAAAGACTGGGAGGATAGATTTTGGTTAACCAATATAACCATTCTTACCCTATTATTCTGGCTCGGGGTGTATGTTGTATAGTTTGGCGACTTTAGCCCAGTGACCCCGTTACCGGATGCAATCCACGCTTCCTGGACTAAATGGGTGCGCTTGGTTTGGTACTCATGCTCTAGAAGAGGATTACCATAGCTTTATCTCCACTATTTTCCACCGCTCTTGTTACATTCGTCCCAGCACGTTACTGCGGTCTATGAGTGCCACGATCAAATGTCGTTTTGCAATCTCATTGGTTACCGCCGCGCCTTAGATGTCGTAGCTTCTCGGCTTCTACGTCCCTGCACTTACTCTTTTTTAAAGGCGCCTTCGGTACGCTCTTCATCGCCCGCTGCCTCTTTTCAGCGATATGCTCCTTAATGCGATTCGCAAACGCTGGATCCGAGGCATTGCACCAGTTACGAGTAATGAAGTATGCCTGGCCGTTTTTCACCTCCTCTCTGGCCCAAGCCAACCGTTTCACCTCATCTTCCTTCAGGTTGGACTTGCCCTCGAGGCGGCTGCATAATCCGACCGCCGCCTTGTACCTCGCTTTTGCCTTCAACCCCTCCTTTCTTGGCTTCTTCCGGGGCCCTATCTTGTTTCCAGAGTCAATGTCATGACTCTGCTAGACTAGGGCCGGCTTGAAATCATAACGTTGTAAGGAGCCATACTAAGTGCCCGCGTGGAGGCTACAGCTAAGAGGAATTTTTGTCGATTTCTTTTTTATTTTTCAAACCGGTGGTTAGGAGTTAAACAATAAAAATAAATATTTAATCAGGTTTTTGGGATTCAAAAAATAATTTGTTTAATGTTAATTCAACTATTTTTTTAATGCATTATTTGCAACACTGGTTTTAGGTGATTCAAGAAACAAGAAAGAAAGGTGAACAAAACTATTATTCTCTGTAGCAAAATGTTGCAAGAGTATAAATTTTAATGTTTGTCAGTACATATGTACTTTATAGAATCGTGTACCAACACATATGTATTTAAACATGTGATGATCTTTAGCAAAGTTGTTGTGAATAAGCCGAAGCAGGTTTCTGAGTTGGTACGACCAATTTTCGACAGATGAACAAAATCAAATATGACTCAAAATAAAGTGAATATTTGTGCATTGTCTTTCCTTCAAATTGGCGTAGCAACGCGCTCAGAGTACAGCTACAATAGTAAAACTATATTTATTTCAAACGTTTGGAACTCTTCGGTCACTAGTGTTGATTACAACGTAGCGTGGTCTTTTCGTAGTATAAAAGTTAACACATAAGAATTGAACACAAATAATATAAAAAACTTGCACTGCACTTATCTGTACCTATTTGCTTCAAACATATTCCGCTGATGTATGAACACAGTGGCCTGGCTACTATGGTCAGCTGCGGTAACCGTATATTTGACTATGCTGCAAGTGTCTACGTTATCGCTTTTGCTGAGTCGGCTTGCCGGCTGTAGCTTTGTAGCTTATGGGTCCAGCTTTTAGGTCAGGAAACAGCAAAACAGCAATTGTTACCAGGAAGAAAATAAAAGAGATAAGCAGGGACAGGTCCCGGAGACAGCTCTAACTCCTCCAAACCTCAAGGTAACAATGTTGTTTAGGGTGACCCTAATGCTGAGAAACCAAGATACGAAAATGCAGCAGAGGCTGCTGCAACTCAATTTGAAGAAGACACTGGGTCGCTGTGTGACAATGATTCACTGCATTTTTTTAGGGAACAATCCCGACTGCCGTACATCAAACGACAGTTGCAAATAGCTACGTTAGGCCCGCAAAGGAGCTAAAAAAAGTAATTCATGTCGAAAAACCCTTCACTGTGACCTCGATACATGGTTCGAGCAGAATATCGAACAAATGCTTTATAAAAATGTTTAATCAAATTTCACAATTTTTTGTGTTTGACACGTTTGATGCCATTATAGGCTTTGACTTGTTAACACAAGCAAGAGCGGCATTGCACTTACAAAATAGCACTACTAAAACCAAAACAAATCAGAGCAATTGAACTTCGATTACTGTGACAGTGCGAACTTCACAGATGTTAATGATGATAGTAGTGCCCATGTCCGTCAACAAGGAGTTCAAAGGCATTGTTGCGTCAAGCATCTTTCGTATCTAAAATAAAATATATGTTAAAAATAAACTTAATTGAATAATGTTGAAATTAATTATAAATGTTTTATGCTATAAAAATACTTACCTTTACTATAATATACTTATTACAGAACACATTATCTATTACAATAATCTTTTACAATGAATTAACGAAACTGTTGAAATATGTATACTTATACTTACCCCTTTTCTACTTTTAATACATACTTACCACTAGTTTAAGCCGTTAGGTTAAGGTTTAAGCTAAATTATAATATACTTAAATAAAGAATCCTATTGTAATAAAACCACACTCGCGAACGCACGTCTTTTAACTTAACCGGAGATTTTCCTTTCGTTTAGGCACAGGCAATTGGCACTTTTTATTTAAGTTGCGCATCCCAACATTTTATTTCATCTAAAAAAGGCTTGAGATTTTTCATGGCGCCCGAGCAGGAACTTAGTGCGTGCTTAAGATTTAAAGTGTATAATAACTTTTCGCAAAACTAATTTAACTTTTCGTTTGCAATTGCCTGTGCATTATCTCTTTTTCGGGTTTCGGTTAAGTGAGTGCAAGTGACTGCAAGTAGCAAAAATAAAACCAAATTTTTTATTAAAACAAAGGTTAAAAACAAACCTAAGTAAAAATAAATAAAGTGTATCTACACATATACGAAGTTTTCAGTTTTCGAGTTCTAAAATAAAAATTAAAATTTTTTTTGAAAATAATACAAACAACAAGTATTAGTGCAGCGAAAAAACGAGCAAAGTGATGAAATAATACATTAAAAAATTCAAAATATCATAAATTAAATAAAAAACAAAAATAAAAACTAAAAGCTAATTATGTGCAGTGTGTGCTAAATAAATATAATATTTAATACAGAATATACATACGTACAGCATATAGATTTAGTGCGAGAACAAGCAAAAAAAAGGGAAAAAGTAAAGTGAAAAGCAAAAGTGCTTCTGCAACAACATATGTAAGTATACATTCGGCAATTCGTTTAAAAACGGCAGGTACAGTGGAGTGCGCAAATAAAATCACAGAAGTGTTTTTGATGAGAAAAATATATTTTTTACAAAGTGCGGTAAATTAAATTAAACATTACTTTTAAAATCCCGCTAAATTGCTGTTTTTACCATTACCGCTATTACAAAAAAAAAACTGTTCCGTAGTGCCGTTAACTATTGAAAGTGTCGAAACAATGGTATGACCGTTTCAAAAAAAAAAAAAAAAAAAAATTGCCGTTCGGTAAAAGCAAAAAACAAAAAAAGCCATCGCTACGTTAGTTATTTTCCCCGTACGGATATGCGTCAACGCCGTTGTCCCCGCTGCTGCAGCGTCAACGCCGATATTTTCACCGCTGCTGCGTCAACATCAACAACGGCCAGCTGCTGCTAACGTTGACGCTACATCAACTGCTGCTGACGCTTCGTGGGAATGAGCTGCAACTGCATCCTCTGCCAAAGGGAAGTGAACGCAGAAAACCGCCTACGCATTCACAACAGGTAACGAGTGCGAATTACTGAAAGTGGTGCGAACAAAAGAAAAAGGTAAATAAGAAAATTATAAAAAAACAAAAGCAAGTGCACACTTTCCGTTTTTGGCTCTCCCTTTTATTCACTACTTTTTATATACATATTTTATACACATATTATATACTATTCAAATACGTATATGTGCATATGCATTTTGAAGTGAAAAAGCGATTGTGGGATTTGCGGTAGCGTCCTTATTTATACGAAAACATTAAGGTGCGACATTTTTATTTGGAAATTTAATAAAATTTTACAATTTGGTCAGTTTTATTATTATTAAAAATTATCAATTAAAAAAAAAAAAAATTTTTCGCTTTCAAAAAAAGAAAAATTTTTTTTATATATAATTGGAAATTTCAACACCAAAGTCGGGGCAAAATTAAGCGCATTTGTTAAGTCCCAGGTAAATAGTTTCGAATTTTCGGCGGAATTCTGGATTATGCGATGTATTTCGGCAAATCATCCAGACCATAACATCAATGTTAATGGCTGGAAAATTCCGCACAATATTAAATTGGCGGATCCAGAATTCCAAAAATCCGAAATGATTGATATGTTATTGGGAGCAGAAATCTTTTTCGATTTGCTAGCTGTTGGCCAAATTAAAAGTGGTCCTAATCAACCAACGCTACAGAAAACTCTTTTGGGATGGATTGTGTCTGGCAAATACGTCAGCAGTGTAAGTCCTCCTCCGGAAGCAAATAGCACATTATGCCAAGCTGAAGAAGACATAACGTCAATAAATTCAGTAGTCCAAAAGTTTTGAGGAACTTCCTTCAGAAACAAATGGCAGCAAATTCACACCAGAACAAAAGAAGTGTGAAAAGTTTTTCGTTAATAAAAGTCAAGTATTACCTTCAGGAAGGCTTCAAGTCAGAATGCCCTTTAAAGCTGACCGTAAGTTACTCGGTCACTCCTATGAAACCGCAGTTCGGCGGTTTCAGGCCCTGGAGAGAAGAACATTGAAAGATCCAGAACTCCGTAAAATGTACCTGGACTTCATGAATGAGTATAAAGCACTGGGTCACATGAGCCCAACAAATAATAAGATCCCGAGTGAGCCACACTATTTCATTCCGCATCAGTGCGTTTTGAGGCCAGAGAGCACAACAACAAAATTACGAGTTGTCTTTGATGCGTCGAGTCGTACCTCTTCTCAAATTTCATTAAATGAACTTTTGATGGTAGGTCCAACCATCCAAGAAGAATTATACTCAACTCTTCTTCGTTTTCGCTTACACAAGTACGGTTTAACGGCAGACATTACAAAAATGTACCGCCAAATAATTATGCATGAAGAAGATAGAAACTGTCAGCTTATTGTGTGGAGAGAGAATCCCTCAGAGCAAATTCAGATTTTTCGACTTAACACCGTCACTTACGGCACTGCGCCTGCACCATTTCTCGCAACACGGTGTTTACAAATGCTCAGCGATGCTAATACAACTAAGTATCAACTCGGTTCATTGGCCATAAAAAGAGACTTTTATGTTGATGACTTATTAACAGGATCTGAAAATTTTGAGTCTCTAGATCTTATAAGAAGTAAGGTAATTAAAATATTAAACTCGGCCGGATTCACCTTAACGAAGTGGTTTTCGAACCACCCTAAATTTATCGACAGTGACTGCACTGAGCAGTCATTAAGCTTCAATGACAAAAACTCAACAAAAACACTAGGTATCCATTGGTTGCCGAAAGAGGACTTGTTTCGATTTGTTTTAGATGCCAATTTTAATGATCTGTGAGCCACTAAACGAAACATATTGTCAGTCTCTGCTCGCCTTTTCGATCCTCTTGGATTATTAGCCACACTAGTCACCAAAGCAAAAATCTTATTGCAAGAGCTTGGATCCAAAAACTATATTGGAATGAGTCGATTCCATTGCGCCTTGACACTAGCTTGCCAGCTAATTTAAAGGCCAACTTACTGCAGCTCTCATCTATTAGCATTCCTGGGTACGTAAACCTAGAGTCGAGTGCTATCTGCCAAATACATGGCTTCTCCGTTGCTTCAATAAGAGCTTACGGATGCTGCATATACATACGAAACCAATCTGCTAGAGGTGTCAAATGTATGCTGCGTATTGCAAAGTCTAGAGTGGCTCCGCTTAAGACCAATTATGGTCATGAGTAGCGCCTATGTTGAGTCGACGATTCGAGAAAATTACATTTTGGACAGACTCTGAAATCGTGTTGTATTGGGTTAAAACACATCCATCTACATTACAAACCTTTGTCGCAAATAGAGTGTCCGAAATCCAAGAATTGACTGACAAAGTACATTGGCGACATGTGCCAACAAAACAAAATCCTGCGGATCAAGTGTCTCGGGGTTGCAACGTGGACGAATTGAATAATTCGATATGGTTTGGCGGTCCACAGTTCCTCCTAGAAGACCCCGCTTTGTGGCCAATTGACACTCACTTCCAGCTCTCTCCAGAAGACGAAGCATTAGAGAAGAAGAAAAATACTTTCACACTAGCTGCAAATGTGAAAGACAATGCAATAATGAACCTTATCGAAAAAATCTCTTCTCATCAAAAATTGCTTCGTGTGGTCGCATATTTATTACGGTGGATGAGACGACCAAAATTGCCTACTGTGGGAAGGGATCTGACAGCAGATGAATTACACTTGAGTTTTTTGAAAATTGTTCAGATGGTTCAACATTCAGAATTTGCGAATGAAATCCAAAAACTGACTAAAGGCACCACGCTACCCGCAAACTTGCAAAAACTCAATCCGTTTTTGCATGAGTACTCGGACATGTCGCTTTCATTCAAATTAATTCGAGTAGGAGGTCGCCTATTAAATGCACCTCTCCCATACGATGCCAAATTCCCCTTATTACTAAATAAAAATTCGCATTTCGTTAACACTTATTTACGGTTCCTGCACTTTCGAAATCACCACGCTGGGGCAAAAGCGTTGGTTGCGCTTCTTCGAGAACGCTGATTAATGCCAGAGAAGCATGCAGTAGAACCATAAGAAACTGTACACATTGTTTTCATTACAAGCCGAAGTTGCAAACCCAAATAATGGGAAATTTGCCAGTCGAAAGACTTCGAGCGCTACGACCCTTTCTCATATGTGGCGTAGATTTTTGTGGTCCAATATATACTACATTAAAAATACGCGGTCAACCACCCGTGAAAACGTATATCGCAGTTTTCGTTTGCTTCACTTCAAAAGCAGTACATTTAGAATGTGTTTCTGATTTATCGACTAATTCCTTTATTTTCGCCCTGAAAAGGTTCATTGGTCGCCGAGGGATGCCCCAAACAATATACAGCAACCAACTTCGTCGGTGCCGACCGCAAGCTGCGCGAACTCCAGGAGGCGTTTCTGTCCCAGTCACCGGAACTAATTTAATTCGCCTCCGAAGAAGGGTTCAAATTCGTCTTTATACCACCGAGGGCGCCGCACTTCGGCGGATTATGGGAGGCGGTAGTGAAGTCCGCCAAACATCTCATCGTACGCGCAATGGGCAACGTGCTGCTCACAGCCGAAGAACTGGGAACACTGCTGTCCGAAGTGGAGGCCATCCTCAATTCGCGAGCCCTCGCACCGTTGAGTCAGGACCCCAACGACAGCGAAGCGCTAACTCCAGCACACCTACTCATAGGGTGCTCCCTCCGAGCACTACCACCAGCACAAGTGGCAACGGACCCAATTCGTTGCTGCGAGAGATGGCAACTTGTTTGCTGTCTCAAGCAACAGTTTTGGCGACAATGGTCCAAAATGTACGTTACGAGCCTTCAGGAGCGCAACAAATGGTTGTATCCGAAGAGGAACCTTCAGCCCGACGATCTCGTCCTCGTTCACGAAGACAACACATCACCGCAGGCACAATTAAGCGCCCTATCCACAAGCTCGCCCTGCTACCCATCAATATTGAAGGATCATGATCCTGTCAAGGTGGCCGGTGTTGCGTCAAGCATCTTTCGTATCTAAAATAAATTATGTGTAAAAAATAAACTTAATTAAATAATGTTGAAATTAATTATTAATGTTTTATGCTATAAAATACTTACCTTTACTATACTATACTTATTACAGAACACATTATCTATTACAATAATCTTTTACAATGAATTAACGAAACTGTTGAAATATGTATACTTATACTTACCCCTTTTCTACTTGTAATACATACTTACCACTAGTTTAAGCCGTTAGGTTAAGGTTTAGGCTAAATTTTAATATACTTAAATAAAGAATGCTATTGTAAAAAACCACACTCGCGAACGCACGTCTTTTAACTTAACCGGAGATTTTCCTTTCGTTTAGGCACAGGCAATGGCACTTTTTATTTAAGTTGCGCATCCCAACATTTTATTTCATCTCAAAAAGGCTTGAGATTTTTCAGGCATGATATTCAGAAGGTCAAAGGCGTCTTCGACCTGTAACGAGACATTACCCTTTAACACTTCGGTCTCTGCCACGATCCGCATTATAGATAATGAACCAATCTATGCCAAACTATATCTGTACCCAATGGAGTCTCTAATTTTGTAAACAATGAAATCAAACAACTGCTCAAAGATAGTATCATCAGACCATCCAAATCCCCATAGCTCTGTTTGGGGTGTTGACAACAAAGGGTCTGATAACAATGGCAATAAAAGTAAACGGTTGGTAATCGACTTTAGGAAGATAAATGAGCGGACCATAGCGGATCGATACTCGATGCCGAGCATTCCAATGATTCTTGCGAAAATAGGAAAGGCAAGGTTTCAACACCCTAGATTTAAAGTTGGGGTACCACCAATTTACCTAGTAGAACAGGACCGCGAAACAACGTCGTTCTCGGTAAACGGTGGAAAATACGAGTTTTGCCGTCTACTTTTGGATTGAAAGCTGCAGGGAGCATTTTTCAAAGAACCATTGACGACATTTTGAGGGAAGACTAAGGAAAGATATGCTACGTTTACATGGATGACGTCATAATTTTTTTCCGAAAATGAATTCGACCACGTGAAGCATATCGACACAATTTTAAAATGCTTATGCGATGTCAATATGAGAGTATCACAAGAAAAAACGAAGTTTTTAAAGAGAGCATCGAATTCTTGGGCTTTGTAGTAACCAAAAACGGGGCAAAAACCGACCCCGAACAATTTAGAGCCATACGGGAATGTGTTGAGCCTAAAAACTTATTCAGTTTATGATCATTCCTTGGCCTAGCTAGTTATTACAGCAGATTCATTAAGGACTTCGTGTCAATAACGCGGCCTTTGATCAACATTCTCAAAGGAGAAAATGACACGGTGAGCAAAACCAAAATGGCACGGTGTCCAAAAAGATAAAAATTGAGTTTAGTGAAATTCAACGAAGCGCCTTTCAAAGTTTGAGAAATATCTTGTCATCCGAGGATGTTATTCTCATGTACCCAGATTTCATACAGCCTTTTGACTTAACCACTGACGCCTCCATGGACGGCATCGGTGCGGTTCTGTCTCAAGGAGGCAGACCAATTACCATGATTTCGCGAATGCTAAAACAAAGCGAAGCTATGCCACAAACGAAAGGGAGTTGTCAGCCATTGTCTGGGCTTTGGGTAAATTGCAAAATTTCCTATATGGGCCAAAAGAACTCAACAATTTTACAGACCACCAATCCTTCACCTTCGCTGTATCTGATAGGAACACAAATGCGAATATCTAAAGATGAAAATCTTACATTGATGAACACAATGCAAAAGTGTTTTACAAACCCGGCAAAGAAAATTTTCTGGCTGATGCCTTGTCCCTAAAGAATGTGAACAATCTGGAAAATGAAGTGCAGTTAGATTCTGCGACGATTCACAGTGAGGTATCATTATCCTTTACGATCGATTCGACAGAAAAGTCTTTAAATTTCTTCAAGAACCAGTTCGTTCTCGAAGAAGGCCAATTTTTGTTAAAAACGGGACATCATACTCTTTGTCAGAAAAATACGCCACCTAATAAATTTTACAAATAAAGACACTCTATTCGAAGTAATTAAACCACTCGTTAGTACCTACCGCGATTTACTGTGATTTGCCGACGTTAGCCAGTATACAACATGATTTGGTGTTAAATTTTCCCTCAACTAAGTTCTGGCACTGCAAGAATATCGTTGTCGACATTACAAACAAAAGTGAATAAACTGAAATTATCATTACTGAACACAATCACGCGCATAGGGCCGTTAAGGAAAATATTAAACAAATCCTTCGTGATTATTATTTTCCGAAAATGAAAAAAATCGCCAATGAGGTGGTGATCAATTACAAAACATGCACCAAAGCAAAACACGACAGGCACCCTAAGTAACAAATGCTTGGGGTAACACCAATTCCATTATATGCTGGAGAAATGTTCTACATTGATATTTTTTCAACAAAAAAAATCGTTCCTACAACCGTTGTACAACCGATCGCGTCTCGCACGATAATGGATGTAAAAATGCCCATAATCCAACTTCAAAAATGTGTTTCCTCAAACAAAAATAATTTATTGCGACAATGAAGCCGCTTTGAATTTGGAAACAATTAGATCACTGTTAAAAACAAGTATGATATAGACATTGTTAATGCCCCACCTCTTTACAGTTCTTCAAATGGACAAATGGAACGCTTCCATGTCAGTCTTGTGGACATAGCTACATCTTTTAAATTAGAAAAAATGTCTGATGACAAAACCGAATTAATTTTGAGGGCAACAATAGCCTACAATCGACCCATACACTCGGTCACAAGCTAAACCCCGATCGATGTGATTCACGCAAAATTTAGTGAACTCAGGCGGATCATAAAAAATAAAATCGCAAAAGCCCAACATGATAACATTGAAAGATTTAACCCGAACAGGCAAAAAAGAGTTTTTGAAGTAGGCGAAAAAGTTTTCGAAAAAAGCAATAAAAGGTTAGGAAATAAGACTCCTCTTTGCACAGAGGAAACGATTCAAGCATACCTGGTCCACAAGGACAACCATAAATAACACCGACTTACACGCGAGAAAATCGCACTGGCAAAGGTTACTAGTTAAGCACACAATGATCTTTATTCTTCTTTAATCTTTGCAGGATTAAAATTGCAGTCTTTTTATTATTAGGGGGGTCGTACATCGTCGGATTATCGACTACTCGGATTCCAATTATAGTCCGGTGATAGGCGGGAAAGTGTCGGTATGGAAACAAAGGGACTATTTAAGGCATTCGAGTAACCTGACAGAATTTGCTAGCATGTTAGATGAGACCGCACAATTAGCTGAGTTATTCCCTCAATCGCATATGCGAAAGTTGTTAGACGTGGATATAGAGCATATTAAAAATTTGAGATTTGGCAAGAAGTCTGAATTTCCTAGGCTCAGCACTCAAGGTAATAGCCGAATTCATATGAACCATTATTAACGAAAAGCAGAATGTTAATAAACCAGATTTCAAACTTTATTCTCACAATTACATTAGCTAAGCCTAACATAATAAATCCCACTATTTTTGATCATTGAGATTTGGAGAAAATCTTAAAGGAACACCGCATAGAGATCCCCATAGTTAGCCTAATTAAAGCATCGAAGATTGAGGTCCTAAACATTGACATACTCATAGACTACCCTAGAATTAAATTCATCTGCACCAGAGTCACCATGACCATGTAACACTACAGCTGCAAGTTGACACCGTAGCCGAATGCAATGTTCACATACTAGCGGTTAACGAATGCGTAACAACAACATTCGCATCCGTTTGCAAGTTAACGGCACAAGAGCCGCTGCTGTTTCTGTGCACAAGCACTGCACACTAGCAATGCAGTCTCTTGCCGCACTCAGCCAATCCACCTGATGCCTATCTCGTAACTAGATGATGGAATCATAATTATCAATGAGAGCACAGCAAGGGTCAGTACAGACGATGGCCCAGAGACCATTGCGAGCGGGACACACCTCCTCATCTTCCATTTCTCCGCAATCATCAATGGCACGAAATATGTGAACCAGCGTGAGATATTGTACTAACTAGGCATACTGGGGTCACTGCTGCTTAACATCGTTTGTCACGACCCAGTCTTGAGTATGCCGCAACTCCATAGGATGAAGAATGACAATCTTCTTATCATCCAAGACGTCAAAGAAGAGCTGGTATCCGCTCATTCAATTCAATGGATTATCGTCGGGGTTGCTCTCAGCGTCATCTTATGTTGCTTTATCATCATATGGCAAATCTCAAAGAGAAGATAAGCTTCGCGGGAGGTACAGAAGCTCATCAACAACTATAAAATAACCGAGGACGGTCATCGACTTGAGGGAGGAGTAGTTAACACATAAGAATTGCGCACAAAATACAAAAAACTTGCACTTTACTTATCTTTGCTCCAAACATATTCCGCTGGCGCATAAGTTCAGTGGCCAGACTATGGTCAGCTGCGGTAACCTGATATTTGAATATCCTGTAAATGTCTACGCTGAGTCGGCTTGCCGGCTGTAGCTTTGTAGCAATGAACCTAGGAAGTTTACTACAATTATCTTGCACATTGACTGCGAGATACCTAGACAGCGACCGACTGCGTTGAACCACATCCAAGCGAGCATGCGTTGTTAGGCATCTATCCACATCGCGGGATCTCAACTCATTAACTTATAATGTGGTCCTGCTTTTTGTAGTGATTATGGGGAATCCGATTCGGTATGAGTTATCGATGACCTATTTAGATCTACGCCAACAATTTCTATGATATAGAAAACCGTTCAGGCAAAGAATTACAATAAAACAATAGTTATGGCGGCCATATTTTTAGGGCCCTGCCAGGCACGGCTAACCACTTTCCCAGAAGTGTCAACACAATAATTACTCCTTTTTTAACTAATTTCAAAATTTCCCAAACAAAAAAACTTGCTATCTTATTTATTGACTTTATTGAATGAGTGCGAATGAAAAACACGATGGACAAATGCAAGTCATTTGCGTTTGTAAAAGCTACATGAAAGTAAGTTGGGAAAATTATGTTTAATTTTAAAAATGTTATTTATAAAATATACTTTTTAGTCTAGTTGATCTGTTCTACTGTGGGTCAGACAATGCCTTCTCCAGCAGTACTGTATATAAAAAGCTCAACCATTAAAGGCTTATTGGGAAGAACTGAGCTCTTCAGGTCATTCCTACCCAGCTACTATCATAAATATAGCTAAAGTTTCATAACTGTGCTTTATGTGACTGATTCAATACTACCGATAGTAAATATATCATGTAAGGAAGGGCTAAGTTCGGATGTAACCGAACATTTTATACTCTCGCAAAGTCAAACGATATATTCGTTTGATATTTCTTTATGGATTGACCGATATTTTCGGGAGAAGGTCAACTATAGGCACTGGGGTCCACATATTCAGTACCTACGGGTTTGAACAGTTTTCGTTCGATTTAGACAATTTTTGGTCACAAGGTGGCATACTTTAAATGCATTATTCACGCAAAGTTTTACCCCGTTACAATCATTGTTGCTTGATTTGCATACTGGAAAGTGAAAGAATCAAATGGAATTTAAAATGGTGTTATATGGGAAATAGGCGTGGTTGTAATCCGATTTCGCCCATTTTCAAACTATAACATAGAAATATAAAAATAATATAATGTACCGAATTTGATTGAAATGCGGAGTTTGTCACCCATTTTTACACCGTCGATAGAGATGCTAAAAACATTTGTTCCCAGTGAATTTTGTTATTATAGCTTCAGTTGTATAAGAGATATGCAAATGAAACCTATTAGGGGGCGAGACCACGCCCACTTTAAAAATATTTAAACTGTCTTGTATCTTATTGTGGAGCTTAGTTATGGAAATTTATTTGTTTTTGATCAATGGCGTTTTGTGGGCGTGGCAGTGGTCCGATTACGCCCATCTGCAATACCAACCGTCTTACGGTACCAAGAAATATGTGTACCAAGTTTCATAAAGATATCTCAATTTTTACTCAAGTTACAGCTTGCACAGATGGACGGACGGACAGACAGTCAACTCGTCTCTTCCTCCTGATCATTTATATATATATAACCCTACATACAATACAATATATATATGCATATATATTATATTTTTATATATAAATCGAATATAGTATATTGTTTATGCAAAATAAAACAAATACAATTTTACCTGGAATATTTTGAAAAGATAACCATCATAGTTGGCCGTTAAAAATTAAAAAAGGCAAAAGGGCTGTCAAATACTTGTAGATATCGAATGAGCACTTATATTACATGGGAAGGAAAATTTGCGATATTACGATATTCGAAATTGCATGGTTTGCATGGAAGATAAACGCAATACTGCAAGTTTTTCATCCAATGGAGCATAAGTGGAAGCGTCAAAGCATCTTTGATTTTGAAGTGGGGTGTAGTTTAGGTCGCCTCCACGCGGTGCTCCCTGGACTAACTCTAGATGGCCTAAGATATGTATGTAGATGAATATATGCATACGCATATGCCATACACATATTACACGTAAATTTGTCCACATACAATATACTCGTACTTTGTAAATTTGGCTTCATGTACATCTGCGTTCCATAGACAATATGGCCGAAGCAAAAAATTGAACGTTTGCCGCGAAGATCAAACAGAGCAGTGATGGAACAGTACGTACAACTGCACATTTTTCCGCCTTATGACTGTACTCGGCACATTACGCACAATCAACTAGTTTTTGGCACTATTTGACGAAAAACGAAAATACCTATGTATATACCATAGATACATATGTATGTATATCTAAAATCTTTTCGTAGTAAAATATTTATTTGCACTATACGGTACATACACCCACATTTTATAATAATATTTTCGAGAAAAGGGTACAAATTAGTTGCCCAATTGTAAAGCGACAAGTGCGCTTATTAGTACATTAGATAGGTAAATGTAAAAGTGTAGGCATTTCTACACTGTCCTTATTATTTTGATAATCTTGCAACATGTTGCTACAGAGTACCACGCTTACTTCCCATATAACACAATTTTTAATTCCATCTGATTCTCTTAGGTTAGGTTAGGTTGGGTTAGGAGGTCGATCCCAGAAAGGATCCCACTTGGACAGCTTAAGACGCCAGTCCGTTGTGATACCTACAAAACTCCTATAATCTGGATCAAAAGACCCTTACAAGTCGACGAGACGCTTTGTGCTTACTACAAACTTGTTAAGACGGCCAATATCCATTTCGGATAAGTATTCAGGTCCGCCAAAAGTGTGATTACCGAGATATTTCAATCGCAGCCTACCGAAAGCCGGACATTGGAGGAGAAAGTGCCGGGATGATTCCACCTCGCCCTCCTCCATGCAACTGTGGCAACTAGCGTCGGGTAGTACACCAAGCCGTACCGCATGAGTGCCCATTGGACAGTGTCCAGTGAGAACTCCTACCATAGCGGCGAGATGCACTTTGCTCAGGGCGAGAAGTTCCCCCGACCTCCTGCGATCCACTCTCGGCCAGAAGGATCTCGCGGTCGCACCGGACCTAGTCGTCGACCAGCGTCTGATGAGTGCACGCAAGGTCCATTGATCCAAGGCTAGAGTGTGATCCGGTAGCCGGAAGCTAAGACTGACGGAGAGCTCCTTGCAGAAAACCCCCCCTCCAACCTTCCCTCCTAGCCTCGATCCATCCGTGAAAAAGCTCACCGCGCCTCTTCTCCAGCGGCTTCTTCCCATCCACATGTCCCTATTTGGAATATGAACGGAGAAGAAGCCGCCTCGAATGGCCTCAGTGATGCAGTGATCTATATTTTCCGGAATGCCGCTGAAGGAGGAAAGAATTTCGGAGCGTCCTTGTTCGGACCTCTTCAAAAGCCCCGCTTCCCTGAGCCTTAAAGCACATTTCGCGGCAATGCACCTACCAGCAATGTCCACAGGTGCTATGTTTAAAATAGCATTAAGAGCTATTGTAGGTGTGGTCCGCAGTGCACCGGGGATTCCGATGAGCGCCGCTCTTTGGACCCTTTCAAGCTTTTTAGCCAGTGTGGACCTTTCGAGCGCCCTCCACCAGACGAATACACCATAGAACATTATTGGCTTAACTACGGTTTCGTAGAGCCAGAACACCACCTTAGGTGAGAGTCCCCACCTTTTCCCTATAGCCCCTTTGCAGCAATATAAGGCAACCGAAGCCTTCTTAACTTCTTCTCCTCAATGTTTGGCCTCCAGGAAAGTTTTCTATCGAGGATGAGCCCTAGGTATTTCACTTTCTCAGCAGGTTGAAGAAGTGAACCCCCGAAGGAGGGGAGGGGCACATTTGGTATCTTATACCTCCTGGTAAATAAAACCATTTCGGTTTTACTTGGGTTGACGGCTAGGCCGCTTCTATTCGCCCAGCTAGATACCACGTTCAGGTACCCCTCGGTGAGCTCGTAGACGGTATTCAGGAACTTTCCCTTAACCATAAGAACCACATCATCAGTTTAGGCTGTCACCCGACAGCCTTGCGTCTCGAGTTCTATAAGTAGGTAGTTTACCACCATTATCCAGAGCAGTGGGGAGAGTACTCCCCCCTGTGGAGTTCCCCTATTCACTTTTCTGGTTGTCTTGGCACCACCCCACTCCGCTACGACAGTTCTGTCGCAAAGAAGACCAAAAATAAGGTGCTTGAGGTTAGATTCCACCTCAAACTTTTCGAGGGCTTTAACCACTGCCTCTGGTCGCACATTGTTGAAGGCCCCCTCGATGTCGAGAAAGGTGCCCACAGAAAATTCCTTGTGCTTGAGAGCTATCTCCAGCCATGACACTACATCATGCAAAGCAGTGTCGACCGACCTGCCTTTGATATATGCATGCTGCGCCCGTAACAGTTTACCCCTCGGTATTCTGCTCCTAATGTGCAGATCCATAAGCCTCTCTAATGTTTTCAACAGAAACGAGGATAGGCTGATGGGTCTGAAATCTTTTGCACCGACGTGAGAGCTTTTGCCGGCCTTCGGAATGAAAGTAACCTTAACCTGTCTCCAGACCTTTGGGACATGGCCTTATCTGACACAGTTCGCGTAGATGGGGGCCAGCCAGCTCAATGACATCTTAATCGTACGCTGTAATTGCGCTGGAACAATGCCATCGACCCCCGGGGACTTAAAGGGTTTGAAGGATTTCAGCGCCCAGGTAAGGTGACGATCGTCCAGAAGGTCCAAGAAGGCTGTACAGCCCTCCTGCAGCTCCCCCAGTGGTACTTCTTCAGCAGAGTGATTTAGTGGAAAATGAGCATCCAGGAGTAGTTTCAACGACTCCCCGCTACTCGTTGTCCAACTACTATCTGCATTTTTTAGATACCCCACGGGAGTAGAATTTTTCGCAAGAATGCCCCTGAATCGTGAGGACTCATGACAGCCCTCTACACTACCGCAGAAGGCTCTCCACGAAGCTCTCTTGGCTTTCTTCAACTCGGACTTGTAGATGGCCAGTCCGTTCTTGTACAGCGCCCAGTCGTCACTAGAGCCGCTTTTACGGGCTTAGTTGAAAAGTCTTCTGCTCGAAGATCTGATTTCCGTTAGCTCCAAAGTCCACCACGGGGGTTTCCCTTTGATTTTCTGAGTTCTCAGAGGACAGGAGCTGTCAAGAGTAGTTCTATTAACAGAGCTGAAAATCTCGACGAGCTCATCGACCGCGTCCGCCGATAGGATCGAGTCCCTGTCGGGTGCGAGTGGAAGAGCTGATCGAAGCTTCCTGCAGTACAGGACCCAGTTGGTATTCCTAAAATTTCTATAGATTTTGAGCTCCGGGCGTGAGGCTTTTAAGCTAAAACCAATATATTTATGATCCGAGAATGAATGGTCGTCTAGAACCCTCCATTCCGAAATCAAGGGAGCGATTTCCCTAAAGGCTAGCGTAACGTCAAGGACTTCCGCCCTGCTAGCAGTCACAAAGGTAGGGCTGTTCCCCCTATTACATATAGAAAGATCTACACTACAAATAAAATCAAAAAGTGACTCACCTCTTGCGTTAATGCCCGAGCTCCCCCAGACGGTGTGCCTTGAAGTGACATCCGAGCCTATTAAGACTCCGGCCCTTTGCGCCTGGCCTCTGCCAGAGCTCTTCTCTTACTTTCCAGTATACAAATCAAGCACCAATGAATGTATCGGGAGATAATAATTTTCTTATAAGACTTGTAGTATGTGAAAAATGAATTGAATCGGATCAAATAATAAAATTTTCGTACTTTTGTTTGGCTTTATATCGTATATATCGGTCAGTATGTTAAATATCTTAGCTACACTCCCATATACAACGAATAGTGATGTTATATTTATTCTTGCAAAGCTTATGCCGAAAATATCGATCAGTGTGTGAGTTATATATTTATTTATGAACTTGCTTGAACATATGTTCTCAAGTATATTTGAGCAATGTCAAAAGTTAGCGTAATCATATTTTCTGGCTTCAATATTCTCTTTATAGTGATTTCTAATTTTCCACTTATCTTTAAACCGTTCAGGTAGGTAATGTAAAGAAAGTCGTGTTATTTACACTATTTATAACTCAAGAACGCCTGAACCGATTTATTTGAAAATTGGTCGGAAGGTAGCTTAGAACAAGGGGACGGACATAGGATAGATTATCTCCTTATGTTAAAAATCAATACAATTCTTAAATACAACAAGTAAAGAAGTTCTAAGTTCGGGTGTAACCGAACATTTTACACTCTCGCAACATGCAAGGATCAAAGAGAGCGAAATTACTTCAGGTGTTGGCCAAATTTTATATTAAAGAAAGTATTGATCCCATTCAACCTATTTTTGACACAAAGACATACTATTTTCGAGAGTTGCATTTATTTATTTTATTATATTAACTTCAATTATATATCTTACACATTGACCGATATTTTTGTAAAAAGTCAACTATAGGCACTGGGGTCAACATATTCTAGGGTCTTAAACAATTTTGGTTTGATTCAGAGTTTTACCCCGATACAATCACTTTTGCTTGATTTGCATAGTGGAAAGAGAAAGCGTCAGATGGAATTTAAAATGGTATTAAATGGGAAATAGGCGTGGTTGTATTTCGCCCATTTTCGCACTATACCGCAGAAATATAAGAGAAGAATATTATGTATGGGTTTTCACGAGGGTGTCACGGCCATAGTCTAACTTTGAACGCGGTTCCTATAAAGTCATCTCATACCATCCCGGGATAAAATTTAATGTCTCTGGCGTGTTTAGTGCTTGATTTATCGCGCTTTTAGCAGCTTTTAACAGTACCGTTATATGGGGAGTGGGCGGGGTTGTCACCCGATTTCACACTGTCGATAGAGGTGCCAAAAACGCTTGCTCTCAGTGAATTTTTTTATTATAGCTTAAGCGGTTTAGCGAGATAAGCACATCAAACCTATTAGGGGGCACGACCACGCCCACTTTTTAAAAAACATTTTAACTGCAGATGCTCCTCCCTAATGTGATCCTGTGTACCAAATAACAGTCTTGTATCTTATTGTGGAGCTTAGTTATAACAATTTGTTTGTTTTTGATTAATGGCGTTTTGCGGCCGTAGCAGTGGTCCGCTTACGCCGTCTGCAATAGCAACCGTCTTACGGTATCAAGAAACATGTGTACAACGTTTCATAAAGATATATCCATTTTTACTCAAGTTAAAGCTTGCAAAAACGGACTGACGGACAGACAGTTTCCCGGATTTCAACTCGTCTCTTTTTCCTGATTATTTATATATATATGACCCTATATCTGACTCGATTAGTTTTCGGTGATACAAACAACCGTTAGGTGAAAAAAACTATTATACTCTGTAGCCACATGTTACGAGAGTATAATAACAACACATAGCTACTGGAAGCACACAGTTATTTTCGTATACATATGTACTTATATGGATTGTACTGATTGTTGCAACTGAACAACTCGGTTTTTTTAGGACGCACTATGTGGAACCAGTAAGACAGTTTTAATATCACAACAAAAAATTGCATTGATCTTTGCATCGCCAAGACATTGCGCCTCCTTCGCTAGAATATGAGCGAGCGACGCACAGGCATTCATGACAAACCAAACTAAACATCTACAATAGCTGGCTTACTAAAATTCTGTGAAATGCTAGAACAAGGCAATATTTAAACGGCAACAATGAAGTCTTACCGCTGACTGGTAATTGCACCCTTTTCGGTCATTCTTTGCTTTTCTTAAGCCAAAGAGATTAATGCATTTTTAGCAATCGTTCTTATGTTGTGGTGAAGTGTTGAAACACTTTAATTGACCAAAAATATATGCGAAGAATTGCAAAATGATCCAGCCTCGAAAATTATACAATTGCTAGATATTGGGAATGATCGAATAGAAATGCAACCAAATACGCGGTCCATTATACTGCCAGACAATTTCTGGACTTCTGCTCACAAAAAAAATTTTAATTGAGAGTATATTGGTGAAAGTAAAAATTAATTGTTTGGATCATAATCAGGCTTAATTAGCGACCAAAAATGTGGATATTGACGACATTAATTTCCAGTTACAACAGTTGTAGCCAGGCTATTAGATATAATTATTTAAAATCGCTACTGTTGTTCAAGAAAATGAAAACGTAAATTATCTAGATATACCCTGAACGACATTACATAATCTTCGGTTGAAAATTGATTCACCTATTATTATTCAGCGTAATTTCAATCCTCCTCAATTAAGCAACGATACACGTTTGGTAATCTAAAAAATTAAAGGAAATATAATTGTAGCAACAATTTTGACTGAAACATTTAATGGAGAAATTATCCTCTTGGCACGTTTTCCAATACTGTCAGAATGATACGATAAAATAGAATTGAATTAAATTGAATTTGAAAATGTTTAGATATTATTGTTAAAATTCCTAATTTTTAACCCTTTTTCATTATCTCAAATATTATATTACCAACTAAAAGCTTTGAAACTTATTCACTTGTTACAAAATTGAATATAAAATTAACAAGTAAGGAAGGACTAAGTTCGGATGTAACCCAACATTGTATACTCTCGCAAAGTCAATTTGTATACTCGATCGGGATTTCTTTAAAATATATAATAATTAGTAGTGTTGCCTCAGTTATTTACATTCGCAGTGAACTTAATTAGAGCAATATGTAAACTAAATTTACTCAAAATTTGAGAAATCGTTCTTATGTTTAGTTGTATACATTTATAAGAAGTTTTATATAGAATGCATTACAACTGTATTGAGGAGTATGAAATCGTTTTGTCACATTGAATAAAATTTTTTATTCATTTTTATTCACCGATATTATTACACATATTTAGCTTAAAAATAATAAATATTAACAACTTTAAAAATTATATTATTATATAATATGTATATAGTATTTACAATATTAAACATAAATTTTTATAGAGACTTTTATACATACATCCAAATTATATTTCGTTTCTCCTTATACTATTCAATTTCTATCATATATTTATGTCTTATATAATAAAAATTGTACATATGTATAATTTAAATTTTGTTAATTAGATCATTTACATATGTTTCTTAAAATTGTTTTAAAAACTACTGTCAAAATTGTTATACGATTCTAATTGCACTAAATTTGAAAACTTTAGTTCGAAATAGAGACACAAATACTGTCATGAAAGCTGTGTACTGTTTCAAAAGTAATTGCATTAACATGGGATGGATCCTTCCTTTGAAAATGCCCAATCAATTGAATTGTCAGAGCTTTTTTTGTGTTCAATTCCCTCAGTTCCCTAAATACAACACAAATTTCAACTCGTCTCTTCATCCTGATCATTTATATATACAGAACCCTATATCTAACTCGATTAGTGGTGATAGGTGATACAAACTACCATTTGGTGATGAGATTCAGCAGCCGATAAAGTATGAACAAGGAGGGCAGCCCAAATTGGCGAATTAAAACAATTGCCTTCTTTTTCTCTGCTTCCCAATGCGCAGGAGAGGATCTAACACCTTTCATAACCTAGTAACCTTCATCCTGTGTTCAAGATTTTAACAAAGAAAACTATTATACTTTGTAGGAACAGGTTGCGAGAGTATAAAAAGTTTCTAACTGATCGGGTTGCTGAACATAAGGGTCTAAAATAGCGGCTGCGAATATTTCAGTCGAAGGTCGAGGAAGGTTCTAAAGTTCCGCTCTAGGTTTTTCCGTTTGAAAACGTTTCTCAGTCTAAAGCATTATATATGCTAGCAATGCGGTTAGACAGTAGATCTGCGCCGTTCTGTAAAAGAGCGGGAAATAAACCATCCATTCCGGCTGCCTTAAAAGGATTAAAACTGCTAAACGCTTTGGTAACCATTTCTTGGGTGAACACGGGACCGTCACCCTGCTTGGGTAACATGACATGTCTCGCGTTCGGCCGAGGGAAATGAGTATCTAAGAATATTTTTTATAGAATCTTCCATATTCAATGCCCAATGACCTTGGCCGCCAGCCATTAGTGCAATCTGCATGTGGTCTTTCGATAATTTTTTTTAGTTTTTGCCGTTCCACCTACACTCTACTTGACCACTGAATAAGCGCCACGATTTACGTTTTGCTTTTCTGAGTTTATGTTTGCATTAACAAAATGTAGTCTGATATGAATATCAGCATACATTAATGAATCGCCAATCCTTATTAAAGGCGATGCGAGAGTTCCATCGAAGGTTCTTAAGTTCCCCATACATCCATGGTTTGTCTGTGGTGGAATTCCCTTTCGGAAGGGGCATACTGTTTTAAAAGCACCAATAATGTATTGTGTGACTTTTCCTACTGCTAAGTCTGTACCTGACACAGAGCTTATCGGGTCAGGTACTGAGAAAGACCTATGGAATGACCCTGTTCGGTCACATATGTGTTCCAGTTCGTATTGGAACAATTCCTGTACATCGGTAGCTTTAAGGCCCCGATTTTAAGTTTCAAGTCGATGTACCTGTGGTCGGAAAAGAAGTACTTTAAAAAGTTGCATACCTGTTCTTTCTGCGTACTCCGTGATCTTCCTCAGCTCTTCCATGGGGGGCGGAGATGGAGAGACGAAGGGCAGGTACAGTACCACTAAAAGCAGTGGGTCGTTGGCCATCCTAATCACTGTGATGTCTTGTGTCGATATGTGCTATCAGAGAGAAGTTGTATCGGTTTTTGCATAGAATGCAGGTCCTTAATTTTTTAGCTGTGTACATTTGTGTTTTTATTTTAAAAAATTCTTGAAGTTTAATTGATTTTTATTACCGTGTTAATACAAATTTTTAGTGATTAAACTCTCAGTTTCATGATAAGTATTAAAGTTTCTGTTTTGTGCGGTATTAAAAAGTATTAAAAAGTTTAAACTTTCCAATTTTTGGTGCCGAGTCAGCCTTTCTTTCATTTTGTTTTATTTTATTCTATTCTCTCACTTTGTTTATCTTATTTACTTCTTTATTCACAGCTGTGTTGCGTTTAGCTTTTTATTTGTTACAGTGCTTCTAAAACTGCTCGCTATATTGCTTCTTCAAATTGTCTTGGTTTTAAACTTTGATAAAAAAAAATTTGTTCTTAATTGAATTTATTATTATTAATATTTTATTAACACACTAATTTATTAGTTATCTATTACATTTTGTTCTACCTACTCTTTTATTTGATCTTCATTCTTGTGGTTTATTATGTCTTGTAACTTCCCCAATTGTAACATTAAAGGCGAGTTGCCCATATTAAATGTGCTGGACTGACTGGTAGAATCTTAGATTCTATTATCGACTGTAAGGGATTGCGTTGGTCCTGTTTAAATTGTAGATCTATTGAAATCGATCTATTTAATGTTTATAGGGAGACACGCAATGGCTTTAACGAAATCGGTCGTGATCTTGTAACCCTCACTGAAAAATTTAGACACTATGAAAAATTGTTCAAATCTTTTAAGTGCCTGAATGATTCTCACGAATCCTCTAAACCTGCTCCTAAGCGTAAACGTCCTTCCGATGAAGTAACACTTAGTTCTTCTGTTCAGAAAAGAACGTCTCCTTCCAATGACCTAATAAATCTCTCTTCTCCTTGCCCTCAAGGTCAAAAGCTCTATCTAATAGTAATAAGTGTCTCACAATTCCAGAGGCTCCCCCTATTAACTTAGTAGCATCAGTTAATAACTTGATAGTTATTCCACCTAAAAAGTCTACATTTATTTCGAGACTTGCCAAAGATACCTTGGTGGAGGACATTAAATCTTACATTTCGTCACGTTTAAAAATCGATGATATCAATATACGTAAATTTAACTTCAATTATGATAGAAGTATATCATCGTTTAAAATAGACGTATCTCTTGAAACATTCAAAAAGATCTTAGATAGTTCATTCTGGCCACCTGGGACTTTTGTACGCGAATTTAAACCTAAACTTAGAAGTCAAACTGAGGAAAACAGTGTTAAATTACCAAAAGCAACCACCGATATAAAAAACTGATTGGTAGAAATTCGCTAAGCATTTTATCAAAATGTTAGAGGTCTTAATACAAAATTAACTGACTTGTATTTGAACAGTTCCAATTTTAATTTCCATATAATTGGATTTACAGAAACTTGGTTAAAACCTCACATTTTTGATAATGAGATTTTAAACAGCGAATTTCAAATTTTTAGATGTGATCGACTGAACAGAATCGGTGGAGGTGTTCTATTTGCCGTGCATTCCTCTATCCCATCTGAAAATATTCTTGTTCCAGGGACCGACTCATTTGAATTTAAATGTATTAGAGTATACGTTAATAGTTGCTTTATTTATTTAACCCTATCTTATATACCACCCCATTCCGACTTATCTGTATACATGCAGCATGCTTCTTTAATAAATAGTGCTACCTCGATGGCAAATAATGCAGATTCAATAATTGTATTAGGTGATTTCAATTTACCGTGTGCTTCGTGGAAACCTTTCGATGACTATATCGTGCCGATTTGCAATCGGTCATGTTTTAATGAGTTTTTCGAAAAAATGTCCGAGTTGGGTCTGAACCAAATTAATTTGATTCCGAATAAATTTGGTAAATGCTTAGATTTAGTATACGTTGATACCTCTGCAAATTGTTCCGTTATTCAGAGTAATCCTCTTGTTCTACCAGAGGACTCATATCATCCTGCTTTGGAAATATCTGTCGAAATCTCAGGCATTGTACGGGATAATAATCATCAAACTTCGTGCTTCTGTACTCGGTTTAACTTTGCAAAAGCTAATTTAAAAAAATTAAATACAGAACTTTCTACAATAACATGGCCTAATTATAATGGTGACATTGAATTGAGTGTCTCTCATTTTAATAACATTATTATGAAATTATTTGAAAAGTATGTTCCAATAGTAATTGTTAATAAAAGCAAAAGTATAAGTCCGTGGTTTTCGAAAGAGTTATATAAATTGAAAAACAGAAAAACTCGAGCCCTTAAACATTTTAAAAAAACCGGTTCACTTGTCGACTATTCTAAATATTCTCTATTGCGTCGACAATATTTTGACCTAAACAAAAAATGTTATAATAATTACTTAAATAAAGTAAAAAAAAATATTGTAAGTAATCCAAAATCGTTTTATGATTTCGTCAACTCCAAACGCAGGATTTCCAAATTTCCGTCCGCAATGAAATACAAATCTATCATTTCAAGTGACAATGATATTATATCCAATATGTTTGCAGAATTTTTCAAGTCAAACTACTGTAATAATTCTTCCAAAACTTTTTCTTATCAGCAAGTGCTGTGTTCGAATACTTTAATTAACGCTCCAGTTATTTCTGAAGAAGACGTCCTTTTTAATTTAAATAAGTTAAAACCATCTTTTAGTTATGGTCCAGACATGATACCCTCATGCTTCCTAAAAAATAGTGCCAAATATATTTACTTGCCTTTGACAAGGATATTTAATTCCTCTCTTAAACACGGTATATTTCCTTCAATATGGAAACAGTCATTTATAATCCCTTTGCATAAAAGTGGATTTAGATCCACCATTGAAAACTATAGAGGTATCGCAAAACTATCAGTTATACCTAAACTTTTTGAAGCTATCATGACTGACCATATAACCTTTTCGATTTCTCCGTTAATTTCCTCATCTCAGCATGGATTTCGTAAAGGGAACTCGACTATAACAAACTTACTTGAATTTGTAAACCATGTATCATTGAGTTTTAGGGAACATAAGCATACGGATGTTATATACACAAACTTTAGCAAAGCTTTCGATAGAGTAAATATCTCGATTCTCATACATAAACTTGATCTGCTGGGCTTTCAGCCAGAGGTTCCTTCAATGGGTATCTTCCTATCTTTATAATAGAACACAACGAGTGATATTTGAGGATACACCTTCAGATACAATTAATGTTTCTTCTGGTGTTCCGCAAGGTAGTCATCTTAGCCCGATTCTGTTCTTGTTGTTTATTAACGATATCTCTTCAGGAATAGAATTCTCAAAAATTTTATTATACGCTGACGATGTAAAGCTTTTTAAATCATACACTTCAACTGAGGAAAGGTGTCTGTTGCAAACAGACTTAAACAATTTGGTCGCATGGTGTGATAGAAATGATTTGCCATTGAATCTCAATAAATGTAAGACGATGTGCTTTTCCCGTAGATCTGTGCACCCCTCTTCTTATGTAATAAAACACCATATTCTAGAGCAAGTTTTAAACTATGTTGATTTGGGAGTTAATATGGACCCTAAGCTTAATTTCAGTCTTCATATTGATACCATGGTCTTGAAAGCAAAAGCTGTCCTCAGTTTTGTTAAACGTTGGTCTAAAGAATTTAGAGATCCGTATATTACTAAAACACTTTATACAACTTTGGTTAGACCTATATTGGAATATGGCTCTGTGGTATGGAACCCTAGCTACCAAATCCATTCTGACAAGTTAGAGTCGGTTCAAAAACAATTTTTACTTTTCGCCTTAGCGCATTTCCGATGGGATGCTAGGGTAAGTCTACCTCCATACACTAGTCGTTTAAAACTTATTAATCTACCTGCACTTATTAGTCGTAGGGAAATGCTTGGCATAACATTTTTAGTGAAACTTTTGAATGGAACTGTTTGCAGTTCTTTTCTCCTGTCTGAAATTAAATTTAATATCCCGGTTCGCCTTTCGAGGCAGTTTAGACCTTTACTGCTAAAATCCTGTAGATCACATTTTGAACTAAACGAGCCATTCCGCCGTATATGTCATGATTTTAATTCTCTTTCCAGCACATTTGACTTATCTGACTCACTTTTCAAAATTAAAAAGACTTTATTGTTTTCTCTTAATAAATGAAAATGTAACAATTTATTATATTGTAACTTTAGATCTTAGCTGTTGAAATTTTTGTTTCTGTAGCTAAGCAGTTTTAGATCTCGACACTTAAAAAACTCTCTTGCCTTTTCTGACTAGGGCGGGAGGAGGGTAATCGTTGGGTTATTATTATTATTGGCCTGGTCCTGCCATCGGCATACAAAATTTAAAGGTTGACTGAGCCTAGCCCAGTAACCCGGCCCTCTAAGGTGTCGGGCTATGCTAGACTTACCTTTTACCAGTCTGTTGCGTAATTAGCAGAGTTAAGACGCTGGGCTAGTCAGGAGTCTGCTCTTCTTAGAAAGAGTCAGCCCTGACCCAGCAATCATTTCCACGTCGGTCTCAGTTTTCTGGCCCGATGCGCAACTTGTTGGGGTGAATTTACAACACGCTCCTTCTGCACATTTGACGACATGGCTCCCATATGTTCTCCGGAGAACGTCTTGGCAGATGGCGGTTCCGCCTGCTCCTTACACACGCCTTATCAAAGCGGGCAACGTCGGGTGGGCCAACTCTCCGGAGGAGGTGCTGAGGAATAGAAAGTGGATAATAGTAGGTGAGCCCTGCCACCTACAGACTCCAGGAATTAGTACGAGTCTTGGTCTGTAGCCATAAGTATTACATCACCTTCTGCGGTGCTCCCACAAACTCGTCCTCATTTCTATGTTGTTTTTGGCCAACGTCGTCAGTATCAACTCCGTGGACGTTACAGCAACGGTACCTGAAACTGATGGTCCATTATTGTCCCGCTCAATCGGTCCCTTGCAAGAGTCATGAAACATCGCACTTTTTGAGCTTTTGGTAACCTTAGATGCTGAATTCGGTAGTTTCTTATTTTCGGGGAGGGCCCCGCTTTGCGCACTGCGCGTCTAGCGGCCCCGAAGCGTTTCCCAGTCTTCCAGACAGGGTTTTCATCTGCCATCGATTGGCGAGCTCAGATCGGTTTAGTTGCATTTTAACCTTATGCTAAAGGTGGATGGGTCTTTCAGAGGGTATTGTTTGCTTCTTCTTCCTACTTCAAAAGTCGCTTACTGGAAGCCATTAGGCGTGCCTCATCCAACCCTCCTCCTTTTACAACACGGGCTAATTGACGGAGTTACGTACTATCTTACTATATGTTTCAGAGTATGCACGTTTCTGCCCAACGTATATCTCTCCAAGACACGAAATTTTCTACCTCAATATAAGTGAATTTGGGATTACCTATCCCTTTTGTTTTAAAAAGCATTCACCAAAACTCGTAAAGAGGTTTCTCGGGTAAATACTTTAAAGTTAATTAAACAAATGACTAATTTCTATTAATACTCGTATGCTTAATACTTTATATAACTATTTACATGCATTGACCTGTAGGTATTGCATCTTGTATATGCGATAATTTCAACCGATTTTCGCAGTATATTCCACGTAACGTGTTCAGTTATCTTCAGTAAGATAAACCATATATAGAGCTAATAATAATCACGAAAATCATTATATTGTATATATGTGGCGATTCTTTACAAACTACAATAATATCAGAAAAAATTCACATATTATTCATAAGCAGTTCAAAACCAAAGTTGACCTCTGAAGCTCATTAATGTATCTCACATATTGACCGATATTTTTAGAAAAAGTCAATCATAGTCACCGTGGTGTGTGTTGGATGCGTTTATCATCTGATTTGAACTATTTTCACAATTAATTAGAAGAACTTGTTCTCACTAAGTTTGGTTGAGCTGGCTTTAGTGGTTTGAAATAGGATATAGGTACATATATGTATGTATATGCTACTAGTTGACCCGGCAAACTTAGTTTTGCCATATACGTTATTCTTATACTCTCGAGTAAGATATATGGTTATACATATAAATGTTCAGGATGAAAAGACGAGTTGAAATCCGGGTGACTGTCTGTCCGTCCTTAAAATTTAGATATCTTTATGAAACTTGGTACACCTGTTCCTTGGTACTGTAAGACGATTGGTATTGCAGATGGGCATAATCGGACCGCTTCCACGCCCACAATAAGCCTTTAATCAAAAACAAATAAATTGCCATAACTAAGCTCCACAACAAGATACAAGACTGTTATATGATACACAGGATCACATTAGGGAGTAGCACCTGCACATTAAAATTTTATTTTTAAGTGGGCGTGGTCCCGCCCCCTAATAGGTTTAATGTTTATATCTCCTTAGCCGCTAAAACTATAATAACAAAATTCACTGACAACAAATGGTTTTAGAACTTCTATCGACAGTGTGAAAATGGGTGAAATCGGGTGACAATCCCGCCCACTCACCATATAACGGTACTGTTAAAAACTACTAAAAGCGCGATAAATCAAGCACTAAGCACACCAGAGACATTAAATTTTATCTCTGTGATGGCATAATATGACTTTATAGGATCCGACTTCAAAATTAGCCAACGGGCGTGGTACCGCCCACTTTTAGGTGAAAATCTATATCTTGGGATCCGCTTAACCGATTTCAACCAAACTACACTTAAATTTTTCTCATATTTCTATAATATAGTGCGCAAATGGGCGAAATCAGCTTACAACCACGCCTATTTACCATATTACACCATTTTAAATTCCATCTGATCTTTTCACTTTCCACCATGCAAATCAAACAACAATGATTGTATCGGGCTAAGACTTTGAGTAAATAATGCGTTTGAAGTATGCCACCTTGTGACCAAAAATTGTCTAAATCGAATCAAAACTGTTCGAGCTCCTAGGTACTGAATATGTGGACCCCAGTGCATATAGGTGACCTTTTACCGAAAATATCGGTCAATGTGTAAGTTATATAATTGAAATTCATATAATAAAATAAATAAATGAAACATTCGATTTGAGTATGTTTTGTATCAAAAATGGGTTGAATTGGATCAATACTTGCTTTAATATTGTATAAAATTTTGTCAACCCCTGAAGTAATTTCCCGGCTTCGATCCTTGCAAGTTGCGAGAGTATAAAATGTTCGGTTACACCCGAACTTAGAGCTTCCTTACTTGTTTAAAGAAATATTTTTTTAGGATAACTTAACAAATTATTCTTTATTAAAGTAACATATGTATATATATTAAATTACAGTTATTGATAGCTATCTACACATCGAAAAAAGTTATTTTTTCTACTACTAAATTAAAAATATACAAAGATTTATCTCACAACACAATGGAATGTACAATGTTTTTGTTCAGTACGTCTTTAGTGAAGTGGATGGTTTGCACACACGAGAATATGCCACCCAAATCTAAGCAACAAACAGACAACGTTTGGCCTTGTGACCCATTGATCGTCATTCAATTGGTACTTCTGTAGGAATCATGGGAATTCGTGGCAGCGATAATGTTTTTCATTACTTTTTTAATTACTAATCTTGTGCCATTGCAAAGCCGTAGTAAAAGTGAAGTTGGTTGATAAAACTATACTACCTAAAAATTATAGTATACTACCATTATTATATTCGATTACCTTTGGATATAATAGAACAATATAACAAGTAAGGAAGACTAAGTTCGGATGTAACCGAACATTTTATACTCTCGCAAAGTCAAATAGTATACTCGTTTGAGACTTCTTTGTGGATTGACTGATATTTTCGGTAGAAGGTCAACTATAGGCACTGGGGTAAACATATTTAGTACTTAGGGGCTTGAACAGTTTTGGTTCGATTTAGACAATTTTTGGCCACAAGGTGGCATACTTTAATCGCATTATTCACGCAAATTTTTACCCTGATATAATCATTGTTGCTTGATATGCATAATGGAAAGTGAAAGAATCAGATGGAATTTAAAATGGTGTTATATGGGAAGTAGGCGTGGTTGTAGTCCGATTTCGCCCTTTTTCAAACTATAACATAGAAAAAAAAAATAATATTATGTATTTCGCGCTATGTCATAGAAATAGGAAAAGAACGGTGTGCACCGAATTTGGTTGAGATCGGTTAAGCAGATCTCAAGATATGGCGTGTTTAGTGCTTGATTTATCACGCTTTTAGTAGTTTTTAACAGTATCGTTATATGGTGAGTGGGCGGAGTTGCCAAGTAGAGGTTCTAAAAACATTTGCTCCCAGTGAATTTTGTTATTATTGCATTAGCGGTTTAGGAGATATGCATATTAAACCTATTAGGGGCGGGACCACGCCCACTTTAAAAAAAATTTTAACTGCAGATGCCCCTCCCAATTGTGATCCTGTATATCAAATAAGAGTCTTGTATCTTGTTGTGGAGCTGAGTTATGGCAATTTATTTGTTTTTGAATAATGGCGTTTTGTGGGCGTAGCAGTGGTCCGATTACGCCCATCTGCAATACCAACCGTCTCACGGTATCAAGAAACATGTCTACCCAGTTTCATAAAGATATCTCAATTTTTACTCAAGTTAGAGCTTGCACGGAAGGACGGACAGACAGTCACCCGGATTTCAACTCGTCTCTTCATCCTGATTATTTATATATACATAACCCTATATCTAACTCGATTAGTTTTAGGTGATACAAACAACCGTTAGGTGAACAAAACTATTATACTCTGTAGCAACAGGTTGCGAGAGTATAATAAAAATCGCGATTAAAAATCAGGAGTTAATAATCTATAATATTTTTCTTATGTTAATGGGATGTAAAAATAATAATAAAAAAAAAAAATTTCCACAAGAAAAACATTTTTGATCTCAAATTTCGATAATCATGTGAATATAGATATTCAACAAAACAAGTTGAAACAAGTAAGGAAAGGCTAAGATCGGATGTAACCGAACATTTTATACTCTCGCAAAGTCAAATGGTATACTCGTTTTAGATTTCTTTGTGGATCTTGCCGCCTTGTTCTACCTATGTTGGGCGATATTTTTGGTAAAAAGTCAACTATAGGCACTGGGGTCCACATATTCAGTACCTAGGGGCTTGAACAGTTTTGATTCAATTTAGACAACTTTCGGTCACAAGGTGGCACACTTTAAGCGCTTTATTCACTGGAAAGTGAAAGAATCAAATGGAATTTAAAATGGTGTTATATGGGAAATAGGCGTGGTTGTAATCCGATTTCGCCCTTTTTCAAACTATAACATAGAAAAAAAAAATAATATTATGTACCGAATTTGGTTAAAATGGGTTAAGCGGATCCCAAGACATGGGTTTTCACCTAAAAGTGGGCGGTGCCATGCCCACAGACTAATTTTGAACGCGGTTCCTATAAAGTCATCTCATACCATCCTAGAGATAAAATTTAATTTCTCTGACTTGTTTAGTGCTTGGTTTATCGCGCTTTTAGTATTTTTTAACAGTACCGTTCTATGGTGAGTGGGGGGGCCCCAATTTTCACACTGTAGGTAGAGGTGCTAAAAGCATTTGCTTCCAGTGAATTTTGTTATTATAGCTTTAGCAGTTTAGGAGATATGCACAGTAAACCTATTAGGGGCGGGACCACGCCCACTTTAAAAAAAATTTAACCACAGATGCCCCTCCTTAATGTAATCTGTGTACCAAATAACAGTCTTGTATCTTATTGCGGAGCTTAGTTATGGCAATTTGTTTTTTTTTGATTTATGGCGTTTTGTGGTCGTGGTGGTGGACCGATAACACCCATATGCAATGTCTTACGTACCAAAAAATATGTGTACCAAGTTTCATAAAGATATCTAAATTTTTACTCAAGTTACAGCTTGCACGAACGGACGAACGGACGGACAGACAGTCACCCGGATTTCAACTCGTCACTTCATCCTGATGATTTATATATATGTAACTCGATTAGTTCTATTTGATACAAGCAACCGTTAGGTGAACAAAACTATTATACTCTGTAGCAACAAGTTGCGAGAGTATAAAAAGAGAGAAAAGCCTATTTTGCCAAAGTTTAAAAATTCATATATTTGAAACGAAGAAGAACACCCCTCTGAAAATTTCAGAATTTCTTTAGATATGTTAGAAGTGTATGAGGTCAAAATTTTCCCGCGATGGTTACTTTTTACGATTTTTCAAAATTTTAATTTTTTTTTATTTCGGTAATTTCAAAATTTTTTTTTAAAACCATTTTTTCTCACACCTTTAAGTGTCCTCTGAAAACTCACCAGCGTTCTTTGTTTAATATACAGTAGTTTCTGAAACTCTAATATTATACCTTTAGTTAATGTTCCTAAGATATCTTACATATTGACCGATATATAAGGTATAAAGCAAATCGGAAGTTTGAAGATCGTATGTTAAATATATGAGAGATAGGGGTAGTTTTGATCCGTTTTTATCTATTTTTGCCATTACCACATATTATTAACAGAAAAAGATCTCTGACTTTCATTAACCCGAATCATCCTACGTAAATATTTTGAGAAATTTAGGACATTTTTTGTGTGCGGTATCCTTTTAGGTAAACTAAGAAAACTGTGTTATTAGATTTTATGTTCTGGACGCATGGTTCTTGAAAAGTCCTGTTGCCATATGGCAATGATAGGTAAACTAGACCACTGGTTTATACATATAGAGTAGTTGAAAAAATAATAGGGACAAGGGGATATGTTTAAAATTTTCAATTATAGGTTTAAATTAAACGATACACAATTAAATAAATCAAATATTATCGTTCATTTAGATAATTAATTAACATTTGAGTAGTTATTTAAGGTTTATTTGAGTTTACAAAGTGAAAACGGATACATTTTTTATTAAAGGCTGGAAATAAAAATTAGGATATACATTAATTCGTTTTATTTTGTGTTATTTATTACTTTTCTTTTATTCAAATTTAATATTTTGTTGATGCTTCTTTAATTTAAACCACCTTCTGACATCCTCGCGGCATGGAGGTGAAAAGGTTAGTTCAAGTCGTGGCCGGTATTAAATACCATGACAAGAAGCATTTTTCTCCATCATTCGTGCTTGTTTTTCAACTCTTGTCCACTTACTGATTTTCTAGCACTCCCCATAGGTGTTCTATAGGATTAAGATCCGGCGACTGAAAGGGCCATTTCATTACGTCAACTTTATTGCGCTGAAACCATGATTTTACCAGTTACGAAGCATGTTTCGGATCGTTGTCATACATGAAGTGTTATTTTAGTGTCATGTGGTCCTCCTCATAAGGCAAATTACAATACAAGTATTAAGGATATTGAGCTAATCTGTTCAGCACATTTTGTCTTGTATTTACAAAATCGGCCCAAGTCCAGCCGCCAAAAAGCATCCCCATAACATTATTGATCCGCCTCCTTGTATAATTGTTTTTCGTGTATATATGGGGTCAAATTCCGAATTTTGCGGTCATCGTACAAAAGTTTTGCCATCGGATCCAAATAAATTAACTTTCACTTAAACTTAAAACATTCGACCACAAGATGTTATTCCAATTTCCACGAAGCCTCTGAGCAAATTCAATTTTCTTTTTTACACTTTATTTGCTTAAAAACGGAATTTTTCTAACACTTCTTCCAGTTAGACCAGTTGCCCGAAGTCGGTTTCTAACTGTGCGACTGGCATTAAGTAATTTTTTAATATTTTCAGATGATAAAAATTGATTTTTTTTGATTTTATTACCAGAAAAAGAGCAAACTATGCCGTTGTTTTGCGTTTTCGTCTTCTTTTTTCCTCTTTTAAGACATTACATACCGTATTTTTGGAGTATTCCATTATGTTTGCTATTTCACGAATAGTTTTTCTCGATTTTCTTAATTAAATAATGGTTATCTTTGTACTTTCCATACAATGATTGCCGCTCTCCATTTTATATAAAAATAATTACTTTTTAAGTAACAGAGTTAATTTCAACAAAACAATAAATAGGCTCTTCATTTCAGAAAATTTCGTCGCGATCTTTACTATTTTTCTGTGCAAAATAATAAGTAACTAAATAAAAGATGATGTCCCTCTAGTATTTCCAACACTGCATATGTAGAAAATCATTCCACAACTCTCAAAATGTGGTTATTCAGAGTTTTGTGTAATATGATTCGAAGCAAGGCAAATGTCCAACATGGCATTTTTTGTAGGCTTTTTGCACGATGGACCAGCATAGATCTTCAACACGTCGCCTCCTATTTCCGATTAGAATCAGACGATGATCAGTCCTGTCATAGTGCAGGAAATTCGTTACGGATTTTATTCGTTTAATTGAACACTTTTGAAAAATTTTCATTGGCTTACAGTAGTAAATGGCTACTTCTCTCTTTAAATCTTTAAGTGACTTATTTTCATTGGCGGATCTACAAAAAAGCCAGCTGTTTTCCAAGCTCGCATTGATAACCCAAGTAAAAATGCAATGCCACCATTTTTTTCCTCGAAAGTTCATGCGTTAGCCTCCAATATTTTGGTCAAATCGATTCACATCCATCATAAATTTGTAGTACTAAGTTACACCGGACGGACGTGGAACTCATATTTTCCTACGCAATTCGCTACTGTACGGAGATGCTGTGGATTTGGCTCGCAACTAAAGCATGTCGAAGCAAGACAGACCACCGAGTTATTTTTTCGCAAATCCTTTTCACGAGAAATAGGCCAATTTTTAGGAATTCGGCTTCCTCGAATTGTACCGGTTGCCTGGTAATGTGGGCGAAATCGGCCTTTGACCACGCTGACTTCCCAAATTACAAAATTTTAAATTCCATCTGGTTTTTTCATATTCTAGTATACAAATAAAGTACCAAATAATATAACTGTACCAAATTTTGTACGGAAGCCCCTGTGTATTGACCCCAGTGCCCATAGTTGACTTTTTACCGAAAATATCGGTCAATGTGTGAGATATATAATTGAAATTTAGAGAGAATCCTTTCCTGATTATAGTAGGTCTGAATATCGAAAAAAGGGTTGAATCGGGTCAACCCCTCCCTTAGCCCCCATATTCCTAATATAAAGATTTTCTTACTTCCGGGCGACTTTATACCGCATATATCAGTCAATATGGGAGTTATCTCAATGAAAATGGGAGAGCGTATTTTACTAATAACAGTGTATCATTGTGTCTAAAATGGATAAAATTGCGCGATAACTTGACCTAGCCCCCTTATAACTAATACTAGAAATTTCGAACATCCGGCTGACTTTACTCCATATGATCGGTGTTAGTATGTGAGGTACATTAACGAAACTCTAAGAGCATTTTTATTAGTTAGTGGCAGTAGTAGTAAGTGGTATTGGCAAAAATTGATAACATCAGGTCAATACTACCCCCAAATCCCATATACTACGTATAATGATTTTCGTTATTCTAACAAGTTTTATGCCGAAAATGTCGGTCAGTGAGTATTATTTATATATAAAATAGTTTCCAAATATGTTTTCGAGTATATCTGAACAATGTCAAAATAAATGCAATTAGCCCGGCCCTTTCTCTATAGCCAATATACCCCGTAAAATGATTTCCGCCTGTCCTTTAACCGTTTAAGTTGGTCAAAATGTGTGATATTTTAGTAAAATTAAGTGGACAAGTTTTTTTTGAAAATTATGTGGTTTAGGGCGTGTTTACAACGGAATTGGTCTATGCTTTGGTCTAAACCTCTTATTCCTAATATAATGAATCCTCTGGTTGACGTTATCCACATCAATTCAATATAGTATTAAAAAAAGTAAGACTAAGTTTATGGCCTTCAATATAAGTCAAAAAGATACCAAATTTGATTGTAATTTATTCAAGATTTCATCAAATAATGGATGATTATTTCTTTCGCAACATTTTTATACCCTTACGTCTGAGACCCTATAAAATATATACATAAATGTATCATGCTGATCAGCTTAGTTGATTTAGCCATATCCATTTGTTTGTCCGTCTGTCTGTATATATATACAAACTAGTCCCTCAGTTTTTAAGCTATCGATCTAAAATGTTTCACTAAGAAGCTGCTCATATTAGGGAACGGCCGATATCAGACCACTATAGCATATAGCTGCCAAACAAACTGAACAATCGGAATCAAGTACTTGTAGGAGAAACTTTTTTATTTGACGAGGTATCTTCACGTTTTCATGGTTATTATTCAAGGCAATAATGCAATCTCCGAAGAAATTGTATACATCGGATAACTATATGATATAGGTGATATATTAACTGAACGATTATAATAAAGTGTTTGGATGGAAAACTTTTTTATTTGACGAGGTATCTTCACCAAATTATGCACGAGTTATTGTTTAAGGCAACAAAGTATTCTCCGCAGAAATTGTTCAGATCAGATCCTTATGGCTTATATGTAGCTGTCATACAAATTGAACGATCAAGTTCTTGTATAGAGCTTTGTATTTGTGAAGAGTATTATAGCTTCGGTGCAACCGAAGTTAACGTTTTTTCTTGTTAAATAAACCGTTTTGCCAGCACCTGAAGAAATTTCGCGTGCTTTGATTTTATCATGTTTCAAGAGTATAAAATGTTCGATTACACCTGAACTTAGCCCTTCTTGTTAAAAATACAAATTTCGCTTAATTTTAATTTTCTTAACAAAGTGTTGGCTTTATATTGATAGTGGCTTGCTTCTAGCGTTATAATCTCCTCGTTAATTTGATCAATTTGTAAATTATTTTGTTTGGAAGTGGTATGATTAACTTTAAATCGGTAGATAAATATGTTTTAGATACCTGAATTGCAAGTGCGATTGACTGATTTTTATTTTTAAGTCAAAACTCCTACTTTTGCAAGCTTGAGCCCATAAAAATCTGTCTTGAAATAGTCTATTTCATCTTTTGTTAATATTGCCGGGTGTAAAAGATTACATTTTGCTGCTGCTATATTGATCTGTATTTCTTTAATTTTTTCCTCTAAGTACCTTAATTTGTTCAACTGATCATAAAAGAAAACCTTTTTTATTATTTCATTATTCTCTGTTTGTACCTGGCTCAATGAGTTCAACACTTGCTTCCTGTCATTCTCTATTGTACTCTAATAAAATGGTTATTTATCGAAATTTGCTTATTTAAATTAATTATCTCATTCTGACTTTTGTAAATTTGTAAGTTTTGCTTGTTAATGCTTCTCTTCCTCCTATTTTCCTCCCTGGGGGTAATTGATCTTATTTTTGATTTTATAACTTCTCCTTCATTTAAAAGTAGTTATTTATTATTTATAGGTATATTACTTTCTCTAATCATTTCTTTAATCCTATCAACCACTTTCATTATCACTTTTGGTTTAATTATACATATAAACATATGTAGCATAGTATTTTCATCCCGTACTATCTCTAATTCTCCCAACTGATTTCTGGTATACACTGCTTCTTCTGGGATTGGTGTGACTTGTAATGTCCCTTCTATCATTCTCATTTTCAAAACCACTGCTATCATGGTTACTCATATCCGAAACTGAGAAAAAACTCGTGAAATATAATAGTTATTCATTAACGATTGCATTCGCATCTCCGTTGTAGGCTAAAGTACTAAATCTCTCATCATCGTCATTATCCTCATAAGTCAAGTTGGGCATTCCCGCAAACTTTTGTGATCTTTTTATATTAGCAATTTTGTAGGGTATTAATTCGGAAATATGGCTAATCCTTATGTCTTACTCTTTTATAGTTTTTAATGGCTCCTGTTTGTCTATTTACTGTATATTCTTCTCTATTTTGGTTATGCTTGGTTATTTTCTATCTTGTAATATGGAAACTTGAAGGTAGAATGCCGACGCCGATCATTGTCCTCATTTCCGTTGAGAGACTTGAATCATCAATTTCCGTTAGTTTCTCTAATATGGTTGAGTGGAGTCTCTAAATATCTGCGTTGCCAGTTTGGTTATTGAGCTTCGTGAGGTGGATCTCTACATTTTGTCTTTTAAATACTTTATTAACTGTTTTGCACTAAATTTATTATCCATTACGAATGGTTTTTCAAATTTTGAAAAATGTTCCATTATGCTTTTTTTGCTCTCCAATTTTTATCAGTAATTGAATAGGCTGCGGCAAACTTCTTTAATTTATCAGTTGTTGTAACAAACGAATGTTTGTTAAAATAAAATATGTCGATATGTATAACTTCGTTTTTATTAGTAGGTGTTTCAGTAAGGTTAAATTTGGGTTTAATGGGTTATGTTATCATGGGATCTGCTATTTTGGAGTAATCTTTAATAAATTTCATAAAATAGCCTGTAGCTCCTAAATATCCTTTAAGTTGCCTTTCAGTGTTTCAATATTTGGCAGATGGTAATTATCATCAACAGTCAGTTGATTTAGTCTCCTATAGTCAACAACTAATCTATATTTTTAAATACTTGATTCATCTACTTCCTTGGGAACTCTTGTAATTTGTAAACTGTACCTACTCTTTCCAATTCAAAAATTTGTTTTCTCACTTCATCTTCATGCTTTACAGGTTACCTGCAAATTTAAGAATTTATTTGTTGGTCTGCGGTGGTTTAATCTTATGTACCATTGACCTCGTATCTCCCACTTTGTAAAATAAGTTCTTAAATTTTTTTAAAAAGTTTCCATTTTGATATTTTTTTTGATGATAATGATACAAGGATTGTACCGTTTTTCAAAATAATTTGTATTCTTTCAATATCAATGATTTGAAAATTTTTTTTAAATAGAAATAAAAATCGAAATCCATTAAAAGCTATTTTACTTTAGCGTTTGCTGAATAGGAAAATTCTGAGGGACCGTGACTTTTTACTTTAACAATTGGATTTTCAATGTTACCATTTAATGTACTAATAACAGTACTTTCATGATCCTCTAGAGTAAACAAACTTGTTTTTTGCAAAAAGTGTAAGTAATATTATTATGTTTCTGTCATATTTTTCCGAGGCTAGTTTGTAACAAAACATGGGTTTCATTGGTTTCTTCATTTTGACCATTACGACTTATAAAAGGTAGTCCCTTTTTAAAAAAAAAACACAAAGAAATTTCAAATTTATTGGGGAATGTTTATTTTCATTCGAAAGAACAATCTTTGGCATTTATTTTTTTCAACATTATCTCTTTCACATGTTCGCCGCGGTTACGTCTGACATGGTGCATCTCTTGAGTCCAACTTTCGATGACTCGTTTGAGCATTTCGACTGGTCTGTATGACCTTGAATTATTATGCGTTTGTCCTTGAGTTATTTGAGAACCTATTCTGGCCTGAATTATTAAAAATCCATTCTGACTGGAATTATTTGAGAACCAGTTTTACCCAAAATTGTTTAAATTTCTATTTGGACGACAATTTTTCTGTCCTAACTGTCTAAAATTTGTCATTGAATTTTGATTATTTATTATAAACATTGCATTTAAATTACCTTTATCTAATCCGATGAAATTGTAAACATGTGCATTCATTTCTGTGCAATTTGTCAAATTTTATATTGAAAATGCAAACTTTTCCGCTGCTAACTGCTTAATTCTTTGAATCAGTTTTCCTGTGAAAATTTCGTTCATCACTTCTCCATTATCACTTAAGGCACTAAATTCTGTTATATCATCTATTCTTTTTTTTTTTTGTGATTTTCTATAGAGCTCGCGAATACCTGACACTCTGAGATTAGGAATTTCATTTGGTTCTTTGAGGGTCTGAAATGTTACTTTACTTGTACTTTGGTTTTGCATGTCTCCCAATTTTGAGGCGAATTCAAAGTTAAAAAATTTTTTGTTGATCCAATTATTTTTAAGTCATATATTATTCTGAAAACTGCTTGTTCCTATCCTCTATAGTCTCCCAGGACTCTTTCAATAGTTTCTGTAAACGAAAGTAACTTCGTCACGTTATCTTCAAAAGGTTTCAAATATTTCAAGTCTTTTTCAAACCTTTGCCTGACTGTGTTAGCATTTTGGGCAGCGTTTTGTAGTAATAACTGTGTGATGGCCACTAGACGAATTTATATATTTTTAGCCATCTTTAGGAAAAATTAAAATAAAAATACACAAAATAGTTTCTGATGGCAAAATACGATAAGAGGTTGTAAAAAAAAAATGTGTAAAACGGTTGGCCTCAAGGGCCATCCCTGCAACTTCCCTCTAATTTCATACGCTAACGTTCAAATTTCGCTTTTTTCACTGCTTTTGAGCTCTTCGAAATTTTTCGTTTTCGATATCTAGCAAGTAAATCAACCGATTTCGACTCGGTTTAAGGCAAACGATGTGTTTCTTCAAGGTTTAGAACTGATTAGTTTTTGGTCTCGATCGGTCAAGTCGTTTGGAAAAAATTCGAAAAAAACGATTTTTCAAAATTTTTATTTTTGAGATTTCTCGAAATCTACTAGTTCGATTGGGTCCAAACTTACACGAAATTCAAGTGCAATGAAACCCTTTGGAATGCCGTTTAGTTTTTTTAAATCGGTTGAGCAGTTTAATAGTTATAAGATATCTTCCCGACTTTTAGAAAATTTTCCATTTTCTTAGCGGGAAGTAAAAATTCTCACCGATTCGAGAGCAACAAGAAGATTTCTTAAATTTCAGAAAAACTTTCACCGAATTTTTGCAGAAATATTTTTCATAAATACATTTTTATTATTTTTTTATCACTTTATTTTATTATTTATTATCAAAACTCAAAAAAATAGTTCCAAATTTGAAAAAAAAAAAAATTATTTGTTTATAAAACTTACATTTGGTTTATAAAAAAAGTTTTATATAGAATTTTTATATAGAACTATTTTTCTTCGTATACGCATATTTTTAGTTTAATACGTTTTTTTATTGATATTTAAAATTTTAATTTAACTATTGTCCTCAATGGTACTATCGTTTGATTCGAACTGGTCGTTGTATTTTGATGTTGCAGATGCTGTTGATGCTGTTGAAGATGATGTTGTTGTTTTTTTTCTATACAGATGCTTTAAAACGTTTAGGTATTAGCTTTAGCTGTTTCTGCTTGTGTGTTACTTTGCTGTTATAACCTTTTGTTTTTGGGGTATTTTCAACCACTCGTTGAATGTCCGTTTACGACCGGATCGGCTTGTGCCAGTTAAATAAAAATAAACACATTCTTTGACTTACGTTTTACGACTGCTTTATTTATACGATTTTAAATTTTATCAAGCTTAAAACTAAAAAGGAAAAATCACGTATGCGGGAAATATTCTGCGGTTCATGCTAAAGGCATTATTCCAGAAAAAAGTCTGAATAATTGGCTGTATACCTCATACCTCCCGTATGTATGTATAAAGTTGTCCGATTTTCTTTATTTTCACTGTCATTGTTGGGTATTCATTAGAGAACGGTGCTGAAAAATTACGTGCTCTTAGCTTTTCAATTAAAGGCAGACAACCGGAAAATAAAATAACTAAATAATCAGTTGTACAAGTACTTGTATGGGAGATATGTGATATAGTTATCTTATCTGGCCGATTCGACAAATGATCGATATTTAACATATTAAATTTCATGCGATATCCCAAAAACTGACGAAGAAATTTTTATAGTTCCTAAAACTTAATATTCATCCAAAAATTCGCTGGCTCGAAATCGGTTTTAGACCCATAATGCAAAGTTGTTTGAAAAGATCCGTAGAAGATTTGCCACATACGCGAATTTATAGAAACCAAGTAAGGAAGGATGCAACCGAATATTTTATACTCTCGCAAAGTCAAATGGTATACTCGATTAGATTTCGCCCATTTTCGCACTATACCGTAGAAATATAAGAGAAGAATATTATGTATGGGTTTTCACGAGGGTATCACGGCCATAGTCTAACTCTGAACGCGGTTCCTATAAAGTCATCTGATACAATCCCGGGATAAAAATTAATGTCTCTGGAGTGTTTAGTGCTTGATTTATCAAGCTTTTAGCAGCTTTTCAACTCGTCTCTTTATCCTGATCATTTAAATAATATATATATAAACCTACATCTATCTCGATTAGTTTTAGGTGATACAAACTACCGTTAGATGAACAAAACTATTATACTCTGTAGCAACAGGTTGCGAAAGTATACAAATGTTGTGAAAGAATTTAACATTTATTATTCGATTATTATTTGGTATCTTATTAACTTATGTTATTGATCATAGATTTACTATTTTAAGTAGATACTATTTTTTCTCCGAAATGTTAACTTTAAAATAAACTGAAACAAAGGGGTTAGATAAAATATGTGGGGTATATGAGGTTGCTGTTGTACGAAAGGAGCGGAAATCAGTATATTAGGGTTATAAGGTTTAAACAAAGGTCTAGACCAATTTCATTCATATGCAGCGATATACATTATTTTTAAGAAAAACTGTCCATTTAATTTCATTAAATTATCAAATTGACGAAAAAAATTACTACTTATGGTGTACATGTGAGCTGGGAAAATCAAAGACCAGAAAATTCCTCCAAACCGTATATTAAAAAATGTTGAATTAAACATCCATTATTAAATTAATATTAAATTATGGGAAGGCCATTAACTTAAACTCAGTTTTATTGCTATATTTTAGTTCTCGTCAGCTAAAATTATATTAAAAACTTCTTCAAATGAGATATATGTCTTTGATATTAGCTCGACCGAAGGGATAATTTTTATTCGTTGCGTTGATGTGGAAAACGTCAACCAGAGGATCGGGATTCATTATATTATGAGGCTTATATCAAGGTATAGACCAATTCTATCCTAATTCAGCACAAAACCACATAATTTTTAAGAAAACTTGCCCATTTATTTTCATTAAAATATCACGCATTTTGACCAACCTCAACGGTTTAAGTACAGGTGCAAAGACAAAAATCATTTTATGGAGTATATTGGGGATAGAGAGAAGATAATAATAATAACCCAACGATAACCCTCCTCCCGTCAAACTGACGCGCGGGGCGCAACCTGCATACGTGCGGAATTAGCCGAGTCAGGAAAGGCAAGAAAGTTTTTTAAGTGTTGAGATCTAAAACTCAGCAACAAAAATTTCAACAGCTAAGGTTTATATTTACGATATAATAAATTGTTACGTTTTTATTTATTGAGAGAAAGCAATAAAGTCTTTTTAATTTTGAAAAGTGAGTCAGATTAATCAAATGTGCAGGAATGAGAATTAAAATCATGACGTATCCGGCGGAATGATTCGTTTAGTTCGAAATTTGATCTACAAGATTTAAACAGTAAAGGTCTAAACATTCAAGATTTTCACTACGAATATTATGCCAAGAATTTCCCTACGACTCGGGTGTAGGTTTTATAGGTTTTAAACGACTAGTGTATGGAGGTAGACTTACCCTGGAATCCCATCGGAAATGCCCTAAGGCGAAAAGGAAAAATTGTTTTCGGACAGACTCTAACTTGTCAGAATGGATTTGGTAGTTAGGGTTCCATACAACAGATCCGTATTCCAATATAGGTCTAACCTTAGGTTAGGATCTCACTTAGACAGCTTAAAACGTCGGTCCGTTGTGGTACCTAAAAACTTCTATAAGCTAGATCAAAAGACCCTTACAAGTCGACAAAACGCTTTGTGCGTATAACAAACTTTTTAAGACGACCAATATCCATTTCGGCTAAGTATTCGGGTTCGTCGAAAATGTGATTGTCGAGATGTTTCAGTCTCAGCCTATCGAAAGCCGGAAAGCGGAGAAGAAAATGTCGGGATGTTTTCACCTCTTTCTTCAGCAGAGCGATTTTGCGGGAAATGAGCATTCAGGAGTAGCTTCAGCGACACCTCCTTGTCTCAGTCTAAGGCGAGGGTTGACGCACGCCTTTATGAGGCAATGCGTTCAGTGCCTTTCAGCGCAAAGAAAGAGTCATCTCAACAAACACCTACCACACCAACTTATTGATGACAGGAGGGGAACCTACTTTGAGGCCTGCAATGGTTTTAACGGGACGGAGGCGGCCTTGGAATTAGCCCATCAGCCATTTCAGCAGGGTATCACCCCTGCATACTAAGGAGACAGAATACCACGACCACTAGGCCAGGGTGCAAACCGATCCATCTAATAGTCCAAGCTATGTCCGTGTCGAGCAAAGGTTAAATCCGTAGGAGTTCTAGAAAGGCCGCAGGTCATTAGGCGTTATTCAGGATGCACCGTGTGGAGGCGAACCTGCTCTACATCCCTAGGTGTAACCTTAGGTGACCGTATATTTTCAGGCAAAGTCCGGGATGGTTTTTGTAGTCATCGATTCTTCCATATTATTATTCACTGAAAATTGCGTGAAATCGGTAAAAGAGCAACAAAATTTTATTCAAAAAGAATGGAAATCATAAAAAAGAAAGCAAAGTAATATTAAAAATGATTAAAAAAATTAATTCACTGTCTGGTTCGATCGTTTGTATATCAGTTGATGAAGTAGACGGTGTTTCCGGAATTGTGTGAGGAAAATAAACGTTCTCTCAATTTTTTCCCAGTGAGTTTATGCCTGAGTAGCACCCAAATAATTTTACTTGAGCAAACTGTTATCCATGCCACAAGATATTCGTAGCAATAACCTGATTGACGTATTTAAGACAAATAAAAATGAGAAAACGAAATTGAGGTGTAAAAGGAAATACTTACTTCGAAATTGCTTCGCCTCTACTTCAAATTGATTCAAGTCACAGTTTTCTTTCTTCAGGTTCTCCATTTCCGTTTTTACTTGCAACGCAAAGTAATTGTGTTGGTTGGATGTTTGCCAATTGTTCATTAAATGTTACAAGTGTTTGTAAGTTGCAACTGCTGGCATATCATAGCCTTCAATTTTCTTTATTGTTTCTTCGAAAGTCTGGGCCTAAAATTAACGCGATAAGAATTAAATAAACTCTCGATTTGGGAATAATTTCGGTTATAAAAATATATTTTCACATGTTCATGAACAAAAATGAACAATAGCTTCGATTGGGTTTTTTGAGGGGTGAAGTAAGGTTGTGGAAATACGTTTTCAATAGTTGGAGCATTCGAATGATTTTCCCCAAAGCTTCTCTGAAACCAATAAACCGAGTTTTGCAGTAACCAACCAGTTGATCGTATTCGTCTTTAGAAATCTTGCAAAGCGACTTTAATGCTCCTGCGCAAATGGTGTGGATGTAAAAATGTGTGTAGATCTGAACAACAATGCTCTCTATTTCAACATCAAGTGCATTACATGCATTACGAATCGCATTATGCAAGATATGCGCTGCACAACCTACACAAACTATGTTCGATTTAATTTCTTTACTTTTGCAAAAACATTTCCTACACTTTTCCGATCAACGCGACAGATATTAATTGGCGCATTGTCACCACAGTAAGCGATCAATTTATCAGTCAAATTAAAATTTTCCAATACTCTTTTAATCAATGAAAAAATCATATCCGACGTTTCACCTTTTTCTGGTGAAAATTCAATTATTTTAAAATTCACTCCAGATAATGGAAGAAAATAACAAATGACGACAGGAAACATCTTGATTGCTTTGCGACTGGAAGCGTCGGTCAACAAAGAAAGGAATCGGACTTTTGTAAATCAGACTTGAGGCATTCCAATGTGTATGTACAAAACATTGGTTATTATCGCTTCCCTTTTTGTTCTTGAACACGAAAATTGTTTCATTTGGAAACAGCTTCGAAATATTTGGTTTGATGTACAATAAAAAATTGGAATCGGACGATAACTGCTGGTTTTTAAATGATTATTTGAATTACACACCTGAATCTGTGATTCTCACCAATTGTGTGGTACGCTCACACGCCTTGCATCGTCGATAGATTCAAATCTGGTTTCTCTCCGATGAAAAAATCTGATATGATTAAAGTTTGAACAGAAGCATTTACTGCCACATTATGCTTCTTTGTCTTCAAATGATTTTCAATATCATTGCTTCCTTCAGCAGCAACTGAAAAAGTTGCATTGCATTTGACGCAAGCAACGTTGGAATCGTCATAAGTGACTCCTCAAAAAAGAATATTTTTTCTTCAACTTATCGTTGAAAACACACTTTCGTTTTGACATTTGACAAAGTAATATTTCTTCGTAATTATTTTTGTTTCAAATTAACAAAATTATCTTATGTTTCACTCTGAATGTTGAATGAAAGTAATGAGCTGTCAGTGCACCAGAGAACTTAGAAGAACGAGAAGGTGCAAATTGAATTTTGTATGATGCTTGCTTGGACGGCTAACAGAGCTGAAAAATTCAGAACAGGGAGCTCACCATTTTCTGTAGTATTTGCTGTTATTTAACAGAAATAAGAATTTATAACAACGTTTTCTGGCAAAATACGTATCTACCAACATAAAGAGAACAAGTAAGGAAGTGGCTAAGTTCGGATGCAACCGAACATTTTATACTCTCGCATAGTCAAATGGTATACTCGTTTGAGATTTATTTATATATTGTAATAATTAGAGCAATCGTTCTTGTGTTGTTGTATACGCTTATAATTTATTTTATATAGAATGAACTACAACTGTATTAAGGAGTATGAAAATAAATCGTTTTTTGACAATGAATAACATTTTTTAATTATTTTATCGATATTATTATACATGTTTAGCTTAAAAATAATAAATATTAACAACTTTAAAAATGATATAATATTATTATATTAATTTGTATATAATATTTACAATATTAAACATAAACTTTTATATAGATTCTTATACATATATCCAAATTATATTTCTTTTCTCCTTATAATACTTAATTTCTATCATATATTTATACAATAATGTCTTATATAATAACAACTTATACATATAATTTAAATTTTCTTAATTAGATTATTTACATATTTTCCTTAAAATTGTCTTAAAAACTACTGTCAAAATGCTATAACATTTCTTAATATATATTTGAAAAAAAAAATGAAGAACTATTGCACAAATACTGTCATGATAGCTGTGTACTGTCCCAAAAGTAATTGCATTAACATGGAAAGGATCCATTTTTGGAAATGCCCAATCAATGTGTGTACCGGCAGGGAACTAAAGCTTTTTTCTTGAAGCAGATTTCCTATTGAATTCCCTGTAGACATTAAACAAATGTTGAAATCTCCGACAATTAGCACATTTTGATTGCATAACTCAGAAGTAAGGACTTTCTGAAGCTCTACAATTAAATGTCTGACAGAGAAAGCTGAATTTCTGTATAGAACCAGAATATTAATACTGAAACATCTAAACAAAATCGCTTCTAAAACGTTGCGGCCTGAATAAATTTTCTTTACAGCCCTTGGTTCTATAGCGCTAGCAATACTATGCTTTGCATATATAATATTATAATGCCCCGTTTATTTCTGCTGCTTGTTTCCGTGCTATCTATCCTCAGCTCGTTAATTGGAGTAAATCCTGGTATATCGAAATTTTCGCACGGGTAACTCCAAGTTCCTACAAAACATAAAATATCTGAAGATAGCATCAAACAGTCGCTTTTTATATCATTAACTAGCTTTTGCCCGCCACTTCGTCCGCGTGGAATAGTGACTTCCGGCAGATTTTTGGTTCTTCCCACATAGTTCCCGTTCTTGCGGGATTTTCGGAATGGTCGAGTTCCCGCAGAATTTTCAGGATAAAACCTATGTTTTTTTTTCGAGTTCCAAACTATATCTGTACAATTTTTAAAGTAAATTTTATTATTTTAAAGAACTTCTGCATATACTACATTTTTTGTTTTATTATCTTGTGGCAGAAGAACATATTGATTTTCGCCACAACCCGATCTTGATAACGCGACATATAACTGGCCGTGCGAAAAACAGTCTTGGCGTAAATCGATCCCCACGTGTTTGAATGTTTGCCCCTGTGATTTATTTATTGTGACTGCGAAAGATAATTTAAGCGGAAATTGTATTCTTTTAAAATTGAAAGGTAAGTCGTTGGGTATCATTGGGATGCGGGGTATGAGGACTGTTTGACCAACTGCTGGACCAGTCAAAACTATTGCAACGATGACGTTATTGCGCAGAAATTTTACTTGAAGTCGGGTCCCATTGCATAAATTTGGTGGTTTGAGATTTCTTAGTAAAATTATTGGGGCACCTATTTTTAACTTAAGAGAATGTGGGGGAAGGCCGCTTGGGTTCAAGGAATTGAGGAACTCCTGTGGGTAATGAACTACATCTTCTTGATTCATCACGGTATCAATGGATGTGTAGGTTACAATATCTCCTGGGAGTTTACTCAAAATGATATCATTTATTTCGTCAACGCTACTATTTCTTGCCGCCAATATTGCTCTTTGACACATCCATTGATGGTCCTTGTTTTCTATTTGGCTGATGTCAGGGTATACCTTAGTTACTAATTCCTCGATGTTACCCACTTTTACTCCTAAATCGCAATCAATTTCAATTTTATTATTAGAATGAGGTATTTTCCCGTCTCCTACAGAAAGTAATTTTGAAGCGAAAGTTATACTACCTCCCCCCAAATGTGCTCTCATATTTGTCGATAATTTTAAAATATTTACAAATTTCCATAATGGAGAACTTTTAAGGCAAGCCTTCACAATGTCTGCTCTAGTTCCCCTTACTATTACCGGTAAAGTTTGGCGAAAGTCCCCAGCAAACATAACAATAATCCCACCCATGATTTTATCACAGCATCTAAGATCTCTAAGAGTTCTGTCTAGAGCTTCTACGTGAGCTCTATGTATCATGGTACATTCGTCCCAGATTATTAGACTGACGTCTTGTAAAATTTTCCCCAAAGAGCCATTTTTGCGTATAGAGCACACGCTATCTTTCTCTAAAGACACAGTTAGGGGCAGTTTAAAAGTGGAATGAGCTGTGCGTCCACCTGCTAATAAGGTTGCAGCAATACCTGACGACGCTACTGCCAAGGCTAGCCTTCCTAGAGACCTTACTTTTGCTAATATAAGATTAGTGATAAATGTCTTGCCCGTCCCACCGGGAGCATCCAAAAAGAAAATTCTTCCTTCATTAAAACGAACACTTTTCATGACACAAGTATACGTTGTCACCTGGTCATTAACTAATCTTGGTTCATTTTGAGTGATATACTCATTTAATTCATTTATGTTATATGGTTTTCGCAACGCTACTTCTAACGGGTCCAGAAGCGAATTATTTCTTTTTGCTGCAGGAAGCCCAAAATCGGTTAGGGATTTATCTGAAATCTCATGAATTTTATCTTCAATTATGATTAGTCCATCATTGTATATATCATCATAATATGCTAATGTCATATCCTGATTCTCATTACGCATTCTGTTTAATATATCTTCACATAAAGCATCACGAAATTTATTCCATAACTCTAAGGGGTCAGATGGTTGGCAAAATATAAGGATAGTGGTAAATAATTCTCTTAATTTTGTAGCTGGCTCGGATATGATAGCATCGGATATGGTATTTTGCCAATGTTCATCTCCTTCCAGTAAACCTAATTCCTTGCAAGCGCCTTGGTACGTTTGGAAAATAAAACCATTCACGGTTCTTAGATGTTGAAATGACATTGGACCGCGAGCATATTGCAATAACATTCTTAAATAAAAACATTCAGTTTGAGTTGGATGAATGTTATAAACACGGCCTAAATTTGTGTCTTTTTTTACACCGGGATATCCCTCAACATTTGCCCGCGTCTTCTTCTAGAAAATGAATTTCTTTGCCAAACGTAATACTGGGGAACTTCGTGATATAAAAGGGTTTTTGCAAAATCGTCGCTTTTGCAGAGATCAAAGAACGCTGTAAGTGTCGTTGATGAAGGATTGTTCACACGATCTTGGAGATTTTCATTATTATAAAAATATACTCTTTGTCCATTTTCCAAATGAACGGCTAAATGAACTACTGCCGGAAAACGTTCATGAATAGAAAATTAGAAAATTCTCCAAAACGCCTCCGAGGAACTTATATAGCGACCATATAGATATTTTTCTACTTCATCGTTATTACTTTGTAACGAAAATGTGGCTTGATCAGAACCTTTATGAATATACTTACAGATGTATTTAATAGCTTTGACCGATTGACAAAACCCTACGTTAATGTGCGCATTGAAAATTCGTGATAGCAGTGGATTATAGGGAACCACCCAACGATTATCCACGCTCATTTCTGTACCTTTTACACGAATTATAGCTGTGTTTCCACCATTATCTGGAGACCTGCGTCTGTAGGTTGGATAACCGTCATCTCCCGTTTGTGTTTCCGAAATAAAATGCCTAGGGAACTTTTTAGAACAAACGTTTTCTTTCACACATGGTGATGTAGGATTATGAAATCCGCAAGGACCATGTATCATATTTTTTATGACAATATTATGAAGAATCGGATCTTGTTGTATGTCAGGTATTTCAGCCGATATTATTGCATCTATAGAATCTGGTTGAACTTTGTTAGCCAGCCACAATAAAATGTGGGCGTGAGGTAAACCTCTTTTTTGCAATTCTACACTGTAAACAAAGGCTTTCGATGGGCCAAAAATATTTTTCTTCGTTAATAGGTCTATCATTTTCTTGAGTTTTAAATGAAATACCCTAGAAATTAAATCATGTCTATCATAAGAATGTTGATTGGGCAATAACTCACTTTTTATTTCTGGCCATTCGGGGTTACATGTAAATGTAATGAAGAGGTCAGGTCTTCCAAATTTCCTGACATATGTCATGGCATCTTGACTTTTTTCATTCATGAATCTGGGGGATCCTGTAAATGACGACGGCAATATAACGGGAAGATATTAGTTTCACCCCATTTTGCAAAAATCGAGTTCTCAACAGATCTCGACGTTTTGAGGGTCGAGAAAGCTTCCCCGAACATTTCTACGATGATGTCCGTATGTCTGTATATATGTGTGGATGTATGTGTGTGTGTGTGGATGTATGTGACCCTCTTATAACTTTTAAACGGCTCAACCGATTTGAATAAACTAAACGGCATTCCAAGGGGTTTCATTGCACTTGAATTTCGTGTGAGTTTGGACCCAATCGGACCAGTAGGTTTTGACCGATCGACACCAAAAACTAATCAGTTCTAAACCTTGAAAAAACACATCGTTTGCCGCAAACCGGGTCGAAATCGGTTGATTTACTTGCGAGATATCGAAAACGAAAAATTTCGAAGAGCTCAAAAGCAGTGAAAAAAGCGAAATTTGAACGTTAGCGTATGAAATTAGAGGGAAGTTGCAGGGATGGCCCTTGAGGCCAACCGTTTTCCACATTTTTTGATTTCTTTTGATGAAGTCTAGCCTCTCAGAGATCCTTTTTGCCGCCATATCAACACAATATTGGTTGATTAATCCTTTGAAATAATGTATACTGTTAAAGTCATTTATTCTCATCATGAATCTAAATGCATAAAACTGCATGCATGAAACAGTTTTAAATGTAGCCGTTGTATTCTGCTGTGGAATATTAATACAGTATCCGTCGTTTCCAAAGGAAACAGTAAGGGATATTGAAGCGGGTCATAAGATCTATGAATTTCAGAAACTCGTTGAAGTCGAGTTTGCCTTCATCTATCATAAGAACAGCTACTTCATCTACTACCGGCGCATTATACCGACCTCTATGCTCATTAGGAGGTTTTACATCAGCATGAATGATAAGTTTTAAATCATTCGGTGGTCTATTTTCTAGATTGTACTTAAAACTTTGAATATACGTATTATGATCATAAAGATATGTTTGGAGAACGTCGAAAAGATCGATTTGCAAGCTTGGGTTTAAATTTGAGCGCAACGATACCTGATCTGCATGGGAAACAAAATATATTTGCAGGAATTCGGGTTGTGCCCCTACAGCTGGAAGTAAGTCACCGATTAAATGATAAACTTGCCCTTGGACTTTAAAAGTGGGCATAAAGTTTCCCTCACGAATTTCTTTGGCACCAAATGAAGTCATCTGAAATAATGTATTATATTGTCTTGAGTGATTTAAGAAATGCTTAGATGATGGATGTGAGCCTGATATCAGTTCCTTTAAAACGGATGTTGGTTCCGGAATTATAGGTATATTTACTTTGCCACCACTACAACACAGTCCAGGAGTTTCAGCTGCCCATTTTTTGCTTGGCATAAGTTGCATATTTTATCCATTCTACCAATATCAATATCATTTAGCTCAGAATAGTCAACGGTACAATCATAAGCAAAAGCAGCATTTAATAAATTATGTTGTCTGCGAGTTCTATTCCTAGTTGATCGGGCATTTTGCTGTGCTAATCGATGGGATCGTTCAGCGCTTGATTCCCGATCGCGGTTAGCCAATGTTCGGGCATTCTGTGAGGCCAAACGTTGAGAACGTTCAGCGCTTGATTCCCGATCGCGGTTAGCCAATGTTCGGGCATTCTGTGAAGCCAAACGTTGAGAACGATCAGCACTCGATTCCCGTTGCCGGTTCGCCAAAGTTCGGAAATTTTGTGAGGCTAAACGCTGCGAAAGTTCAACGCTTGATTCCCTTTCACGGTTTTGTTCAGTAATTGCTCGTTGTGTAGCCAACCTGTGCATATTTTCATCCTCAGTTTCATTGCTGCGCAAAACTCGCAGCCGCTTTGCAGTAGCAGTCTGCCCAGAAAGCTGAGTTCTTTTTCTCGGCATTATAGTGATGAAGAAAAAACGTAGAAAATGAAAACTTAACTAAAGCGTATCTCGTAATAAAACAAAAGAAACGTAAGATTAAGAAGATTAATAATTAGGAACCTAATTACTTTTATTTTTAACGATTATTGCAAAAGATCAACCGTAAAATGAAAATAAGGAAAACTAACTTTATGCTTAAACTTAACCCTAATCTAATGAGAATACCTACAGGTATTATGTACCACAAAAAAATAATATTAGAAACTAAATACTATTTTTAAAACAAACAATACTATACTTATAGAAAACACATACTTATAAATTAATAATCTACATGAAAACAAAAAAGTGTTATTATTGTGTAACTAAATACTATCCTAAAACAAATAAAGTACCTACTATATAGAAAACAACTACAAAATAAAACTGTGTTTAAAAAGTAATATTACGATGATAATTATATCGCATTAACAAATTAGCGCTGCATTCAACCGTTCAGTACAATCATACTTTATTTCTCTGATATTATATTTCTTCGTTTATCCTGGACGCCATTACGCTTCGATGTTTGCTTACGACTGGAAAAATATACTGCGTGCATTAGCCCTTTTAAACAAATACTCTTTTGAATCCCAAAAATATGGAGTAAAGAAATTATGAATTTTTGATACATAAATATTAGGAAATTCCTGTTATAAATTTGGCCTTGAAAATATTTAGCCCTTTTGAACAAAGACTTTTGAATCCTAAAAATATTGAGTAAAGAAATTATGAATTTTTGATACATAAATATTAGGAAATTCCTGTTATAAATTTGGCCTTGAAAATATTTAGCCCTTTTAAACAAAGACTTTTGAATCCTAAAAATATTGAGTAAAGAAATTATGAATTTTTGATACATAAATATTAGGAAATTCCTGTTATAAATTTGGCCTTGAAAATATTTAGCCCTTTTAAACAAAGACTTTTGAATCCTAAAAATATTGAGTAAAGAAATTATGAATTTTTGATACATAAATATTAGGAAATTCCTGTTATAAATTTGGCCTTGGAAATATTAAGCAGGTAGGTATTATGCATATTGTTCTACCACATTCATGCTAATTCATTGCAAGCAAAATGTGGGACCACCATCCCAACATACAAATGAAATATGCAACATACTCTAAGTGTTGCGCATTCGAACGGCACAAACAGACAGAAAAACTATACTCGAGTCGCTGGACTCCTTTTGCTCGTGTGAAAGCAGAGCATGATGCAAGCGTTTACACCATAAAACATGTTCATAACAACATCATGTTTTTAAAATTTTTTAAAAACCATCACACATGTATGACATACACGAATTTATTATGTCTACACGCTCATTCTTCTCATCACGCCGCACATGCTTGCATACAAAAATGACCGTGTAAAGGCCGCTTACAGGAAAAATCCAATTTTCGCGGATATCATACCGTACGGTCTGTTGTAGCGGACGGTAGAAGCGGTGGTGACTGATCATTTAAATTGCGCTCTCATAAGATAGGTCGCATCAGCTGATGCGGGACACGGTTTTGCGTCGGTGACTGTTTGTGCCTTGAGCCGCGCGGCATGGTATCTCGTTGAGCTACACCCCCCTCCCGGCTTGCCCGCAAGTACCGCCTCTCTCCCGCCGCGCCGGCCAGCGCAGAGAGCGAGTTGGTTTTGTTTCGGAGTTATTTATCATTGTAATCTTTAAAGTTTTTTGTTGAAATTAAGTTATGTCAAAGACAATTTTATTCACAATGAAGTACTCTTAACCAACAACATATTTATTTGAATAAAGATTAATATTATTATGTTGATACAATTTAAACAAATTATTTCGACCAAATTAGGTACCATAAAAACGGTTTTTGTGAGTTAATCTTAAAAGATAGACATATACTATCGCGGACTGTTTTTTAGATCATTAAAAGAGCTATTATTCTTTAATACATATTTTTTGTGTATCTTGAACCGTTTTCACGGCGCTCGCAACGGAAGGCTTCAAAGATGAAATAATTTCTCCCGTGTTTTACACATTTACCACTATATCTTTGCTCCTATTCGTCCTGGTCGTAGCGTGATGTTATATAGCCTATAGCCTTCCTCGATAACTGGACTATCCAACACAAAAAGAATTATTCAATTCGAACCAGTAGTTTCGGAGATTAGCGCGTTCAAACAAACAAACAAACTCTTCAGCTTTATAATATTAGTATAGACGACCAAATTAGGTACCATAAAAACGGTTTTTGTGAGTTAATCTTAAAAGATAGACATATACTATTGCGGACTGTTTTTTAGATCATTAAAAGAGCTATTATTCTTTAATACATATTTTTTGTGTATCTTGAACCGTTTTCACGGCGCTCGCAACGGAAGGCTTCAAAGATGAAATAATTTCTCCCGTGTTTTACACATTTACCACTATATCTTTGCTCCTATTCGTCCTGGTCGTAGCGTGATGTTATATAGCCTATAGCCTTTCTCGATAACTGGACTATTTAACACAAAAAGAATTATTCAATTCGAACCAGTAGTTTCGGAGATTAGCGCGTTCAAACAAACAAACAAACAAACTCTTCAGCTTTATAATATTAGTATAGATGTGAGCATGAATCTTTATTTGTGTTCAATTCCCTCAGTTCCTTAAATACAGGATCCGATTCAGAAAATTTGTTCGGAGGAATCAAATTTCCTATGATGAATAGACCTTCTGCAGTAGTAGCTCGACTGCAAGTGACATATATTGAAGCTGTAGGCATTTTGGGCCGAGTATGAACTACAACTTTATTATATGTGGCACCCTGACTTTTATGAATAGTTATTCCCTCAGCCGGAACAACTGCAAACTGATTTCTTCCAATTGAAATTTGTTCATTTCTTTTTTATTGAAAAGATTTTAAAACTTTTTCTATTGGTGTCCAAGAACTTTCTAGAGGATGAGGCTTTTTTGATCGTGCTATCAAACCAACAGAAGGTTCCAAAAATTTAATCCACAGAATTGTTGGAAAAGAACAATGGAAATCAATTTGCATAAGTTGTCCAGCTGTCCCATTAACCAAGCCATCACACGTGTTTATGTTCACTGTAATCATATATTTGGCGGAGGGTTTTAGTGTCAATTTATAGGGCAGTCCCTGCGTTTCAGAAGTTTTGAAAACTTTAACTCTTTCCAAAATATTATCATTTTCATTTATACCAATTCCTTTAACTGAGTCTTTTGCAGTTGAAAGGATAGCTTTAGTTGGGATTCGACTGAGCTTAAGGGCATTGAAATTATTTGTCTCTTCATTCACCAAAATAAATGTATGGCATCATCGAGAACTTCTTTGAATTTAACTACTTGAGTTTCAATGAGTGATATGTCCTCATTTGTCATAGTACCAGATGCCATATGGTTTAATGCAATTGCAAAGGCCTGAGCCTCCCGTTGTCTCATTATTTCTGTTCAAAGTATCTAAATAACTCCCACAAAAGGGAACCAACTAAACTGCTGTATGCATAATTGGGATTAGGAGAGAATATCCACCTATCTCCAACAGGTGAGAGTTGCTTCAAATCACCATACACGATGATCGGTATACCGCCGAAGGGGCTGTCTGTTTTGAAAGTGGCCTCAACTCTCTATTCAACTGATTACCAGGTAAAGAGAATATTGAATGAAGGGGCATTACCTATTCCGAATGCTGCTTTACCCGTAGGTGCGCAAAGAAGAACTTTTAAGGAACTTGGATTAGATCCATGTGTAGAATTGTAACGATGGTTAAGAGCTTGATATATTGCAGATATCAAACGACTCTTTCCTACACCTGCACCGCCGCCAATGAACTCATAAAATGGGAGATTTGTTTTTAGGTGGTGCATCAAATGTGTCAAATAGGTTCTTTGCTTAGTATTTAGACTTTGAACTAAAGAAAATAATTCCTCAACTGGAATTAAAGGGGGTAGTTTAATAAGTCTAATATTGCAATCAGATTCAGTGCCATTATCTGTTGAATCTTCGCCATGCAAGTCCAGCAAATTTTTATTTGGGTTTATTTCTGGAAGTGCCAACACTCTGAACTCATTTTCCACTATAGGTAGTTCATTTTGAGCACCTTCGTCCAAGTCTATTTCATTATAAAGACTTTCTAGAACATTTTCAAGTTCTCTTTGCTGTTTGCTCATAAACATCATATTTTCTTTGATTTTCCTCAATTATAATACGATGTGTTATGCAAGTCTGCTCATTATCGTTTTCAATGAGATCTTGCTGTTCATTCCGCCAAGAATAGTAAAGCATTAACATATCGCGGAAATACTCAACTCTGGCCAAATCTGGATTAAACCTTCTATACCGAATAATACAAGGTTTGGTACGTTTTTTCACAAAACCGCTACCGTCTTTAAGAGGCATGACAACCCCGCTTTCTGGTAAATTATCGTCTTCCCTCTCTTCTTCTTCATGATCACTATCTTGTGCTCTTCTACTAGATTTAAAATATTTATACCTAGATGCAAAATCAGCTAAACAAAGAGTTTCTAACTGATCGGATCTATAAACATAACGGTCTAAAATACCGGCTACGAATATTTCAGTCGAACCTGAAGGAAGGTTCTGAAGTTCCGCTCTAGGTTTTACCAATCGAACACGTTCCTCAGGTCGAGAGGTATTTATAAATATTTCTGCATTACTTGCTTCCAAAAGATGGAGCCCAATGCAGCAATATACTGCTTCTTGTGCAGATATTTCTGTGCCTGATATAAATTTGTGACCTATATGTTTAAGTTTTTGCTTAATAGTATAATTTCCAGCATTTACCTCTGATATAGCTTCATTTAAGAGCCTAGAAATTCCACTGTTAGACTTGTTAATATAATTAATTATATACATATGAACAGCAAGCATATGCATCCAGTATATATTGGATATCCATATTTTCTCTATGGAGTTCCAAAATCAGAGGATTATAAGAGTTGATACAACGATCCTGTAATTTTCTTTTTAGAAAAATTTTGGGTTTTGTTAAACTTGACCTAAGGGCTAACAAATAGTCATCAAAAAACATATTTATTCTACTATCAGACAGGAAGTGTTCAAAATCGTTTAAATTAGAAATGTCTTCTATAGTCATATTTGAATTTAAAAGGTTTTGAATTTTGAAAAAGTTTTCCTTGTGTCTTTCTGAGTTTTTCCTTGTTTCTGTAAGTATTAACAGTATTTGCGTTGAAGGCATTGGTGAATATGGTATACCAAAACTACAAAACTGTTGTCCTCTTATTTCCCTAGTACAAGACCGACTGTGGTTATGCTTTTGATAACCCAAATCATTTTCTAAGTGGCTAACCGAACGATATGTAAAAATACAATTGTTAATAAAACTAATGACATCAGGGAATGTCTGAGGATCATGAAGGCTGATCCTGGGCGCATTATTAAGCCATGGACTTGCGGAGAACCTCTCTCTTAAATCTCCACTCTCCAGTAGAAATTTGTGGCAAAATGCTCTCACGAAATGTCGGCATTATCTTTAAAAAGCTTAAGAATTTATCGATAGCGGTAGTCAAAATATCTAGCACAAGTAACCGCGTCTGACGGAGTTAAGCGATATCTATCTTGGGTTGTTAAACTGTTAGCTTCCTCTTCCGAAATATCTTTAGAATCAACAGTTTTAGAGAGGATGACCAAAAGCTCAACCCACTGAGATTCTGCAGCCGATAAAGTAATAAAGAAGGTTGGAAGCCCAAATTGGCGAATCATAGCGATTGCCTTTTTCTTCTCAGCTTCCCAGTGCGCAAGAGAGGATCTAACGCCTTTCAAAACTTTGTAACTAATTATGTAATTAATAAATTAATTTTGACTTCACTCACCTTGGCAAAACTTGGCAAAACTATTTTTTGTAGTAACGAAAGGAAGAGTTGGTTTAGGCGGATGCTCGAAAAAAAGGTCAAATCGCTTGCGAGTCGAATGCTAAAAGAAGCGTACGGGATCCTTCGTTGGTCCCTTTTATACATTGTGATGGCTTCATGGTCGTGTGATCGATTTGGTGTTGTATTTGTGTACGTGTTGGTGCATGGTGTAGTGATGTCTGCAGGGGTGGTGTGTGTTAGTGGGTGGAGTCTTCTTGTGGATCGTGTTGATGTGGTGTGTTGGCGCTCAGTGGCGCGTATGGAGGGGGGAGACGTAACTCATCTAGCCAGTAACCATCATCTTGTTGAATTAAGTTTGGGAATATTATTACCTGAGGGATTATCATGAGAAGTTTGTGCCGCACGAAAAGATTGAACCAATCTGGATTCTTCTGCAGATGCAACAAACGGAACTTTTTCTTGGTCATTAAATTCGGAAATCCAGTTCTCATTAATATGTATATTGTGTTCACGATGCAGAGGGGTATTCACTAAGAATGGCAAAGCTTCCATAATCTTTTCGGGACGTATGGTATCGATCATGTAATCGTAATTGTCCTCCAAACGCCTCCTTAAGTGAATTTGTATCACATGAGCCTCATCAAAGGTCTTTGGTAGAAATGTCACAAAATTGTTAACAGAAATTGGTATATTAACAACAGCACCTTTGAGAGAACTCTGACGTTGATATCCTAACGGATGGATTGTCATAAAAGGCAATCTAGGCATTATGAGACGTTCTTCAATTGGGGTTAAACCTTTCAAACAGTCCGGTATTTCAGGAAAGTCTGGACCGTTAGCTAAACATATTTTTGGAACGTTCTTTTTAACAATCGCATTTTTGCAAGTACACAATAATTGTAATTTCCATCTTCCGAAGGAAATTTTTGCATTAAATAGAACGCGGATGCAGCATTCGGGTGACCTTGCGCAATAGTTGCAATATTTATTTTGTGAACTTGTTGTGAAAATCATAACCCGCCGCAGCAAATACATATTTCAGTAGGGTCCTTATTTATATTTTGGAAATAAATGTTTTTGAAATCTGTTAAATTGCCACTTTAATCAATTTTTATAACATTATTTTCTCTCGTTAATCGGATTCGTTGGGACTGTCTTTCGGGTTCAATTTGACTTTATCTTAGACGTCTCTGATTCAAAATTTCTTCCCTCATAGCCCTCCTACTAAACTGTCGACGTTATGTTTCTCTATCACGCTCCTCTCTCCATATTTCAGGATTTCTTCTTGCATATTCTCTTTGCATTTGATCTCGAATGCGCTCTAAATTCCTATACTCAGGATTTCTTCCGCGAAGTTCTCTATGATCCCTAGTGTTTCTACTTTGCTCATCATAACGTACCTCGGGATTTTCTCGACGAGACCTACTATCTCGAGTACTTCTTATTTGCTCCTCAGAGCGAATTTGCGGATCTTGTCGTCTTGTTCTATGTTTAACAGTATTTCTCATTTGCTCAACAGATCGAATCTCGGGGTCTTCGCGCTAAGATCTATGACCTAGAGTATTTCTTATTTGCTCTTCAGAGCGAATTTGTGGACCTTGTCGTCTTGTTCTATGTTAAACAGTATTTACAACTAGCTCAACAGATCGAACCTCGGGGTCTTCGCGCCGAGGTCTATGACCTCGAGTATTTCTTATTTGCTCTTCAGAGCGGATTTGCGGATTTAGACGACTTGCCCTATGTTGAACAGTATTTAAATTTTGTTCAAAAGACTGTACCTCGAGATTTTCCTGGTTCTATGTTGATTTGTATTGATAATTTGTTAAGACAGACGTACATCGGAATCTAATCTACGATTAGCGTGACTTACAGTATCTTGTGACTGCTCACTATCTCTATATAAAGAGTTTGCACGAAGAACTTTCATGCGTCTTCTATTCTGAAGACGACTTAGTAATATAGATTTTCTACTTAATCGAGTCATAATTAATAAATAATAAATGGCTTAATATATAAAATACTTATATATAATAGTTATATAATTCCGTCCGTCCGGGTCTGAAAAGTTGGATCCTAGGTGCTGCTTTTTTTCACTGTAATTGAATAGGTACTATGATATACTGGTGCACATATATTTGTGTATGCTCGCCACTGTATATAAAAATAGTTTAAACACTATATAACTAATACACTGAAATTAGTTTGAATACAGCACTTTGCTGGTCAAGAAATCTAGTGTAACTGAAACTACAAACACAGTGTATTGATATTTATTATTCTCTTGCAACATGTTGCTACAGAGTATAATAGTTTTATTATGGTATATTTTTGTACACACAGCTTACGTACTTTTGTATACCTAAATATTGCATAGATATTCACTAACATAATAATACAGATTATTTAGTTATATTTATATTTTAGATATTAGTAGTTTATTTCATTGTATTGAAATTAAGTGCTCGGAAAACCCCTCCGTAAATTGCTTTTGTCTAACGCTTTTTAAAACAGGGATCTATGGTACCTATTTTGAAAGGTCTGCTCATGAAGGCTAAATTAACAATAACTTACATACCTTCTGCTCAAATATAAACGAGACTGGCTCAAACAACAAAAACGGTTAATTATTCTTCAATATTTATTTTATCCCCTTCAAAACAGCCACCATTAGAGGCGATACACATATGCCACCTTTTTTTCTAATCTTCCTAACACTTCTGGTAGGCCGCTTTAGGTATGGCTTTCAGTTCTTTCTTCGAATTCTCTTTTATGACTTCAATCGACTGAAAATGCTTTCCACGAAGCGGCAGTTTGAGTTTAGGGAAAAGAAAAAAGTCACACGGTGCCATGTCGGGTGAATACGGTGCTTGCGGAACAATATTTACGTTGTTTTTGGTCAAATAATCGCGTACAAGACGAGACGTATGAGCTGGATTTTGGAACAAGTCGAGCAGACACACGTCTCATGCCCAAAACATCGTGAATAATGCTATGAGCGGATCCATTTGATATGTTGAGCTCACCAGCTATCTCTCTTTCAGTCACACGACGATTTTCCAACACAATTTTCTTTACTTTTTCGACGTTTTTTTCGTTTATTGACGTTGCTGGACGACGATCATGGGGCAAGTTCTCCAGCGATGTACGGCCGTCCTTGAACGACTTATACCAATCAAAAATACGTGCACGTGATAGGCAAGACTCCCCATATGCCTTCTGCAACATTTTCATTGCGTCCGTCGCACTTATTCCATTGGAATAACAAAATTTCAAACAAACACTTTTTGCTCAACGTTAATTTCCATAGTAAAATTCGAAAAACACACTCGAGGTTGACTTGTTTATAGTGCCTTAAAAAAAAACTATGTGACAGATCGCGCTCAAATTTGACACATAACATATAACAGTCCTGCCAACCTAAGCAAAAAAAAGTATGGCCATATGTCATGTCCTTGTCGAGTTATGGATAAAGTCTCGTTTTGCGTTGAGCAGAAGGTATAATTAAGTACATTTGTATGTAGAGCAGGTATGTAGATTTTCTTGTTTCTGTCGTAATATCTAAACCTTTCATAAGCTGCCAACGGCGCTGGGTAAATCCCAAAAAGTACTTAAATGCAATTTTCTTGAGTTTACAGTTCCCCCCATGACCTTCATATTAAAATGTGTCGCAAAACTGAAATAATAGACAGTAGCATGTAAACCGATGGGGTCACAGTTTATCTATTACCACATGAAAAGGATATTTAGCCCTTTTGATACTACGCTACTAATATATATCTCACGCGATTTTTCTGGAAAGATATTTTTGCTCTATACAAAGTCCAGCACTCTAAGAAACTTTTTACATTGTTGTCTGGTATATTTTGTTATAAGTTCAACTGATGGCTGAGAAAATATACTTATCCATTGATTATCACCAAATATTAGAAGAAATATTTGTATATAGAAATCTATATCTATCTCGATTAGTTTTAGGTGATGCAAACAACCGTTTGGTGAACAAAACTATACTCTGTTGCAACATGTTGCGAAAGTATAAAAATGTTGGGAAAGAATTTAACATTTATTATTCGATTATTATTTGGTATCTTATTAACTTATGTTATTGATCATATATTTACTATTTTAAGTAGATAATATTTTTTCTCCGAACAGCGATTATTTTTAAGAAAAACTGTCCATTTAATTTCATTAAATTATAAAATTAACGAAATAAATTATACCATAAGATTTTACCATAAGTAGTAAATGTATGCTGGGGAAATTCGTGGATCGATTTCACACATTTTCGGCATTATACTGTTGTATATCTCATATTTTACGTTTATATAAAGCCAAACGGAAGTTTGAATTTTTTACATAAAGTATTTTGGAGCTAGGGTCAATATATACCCGATAATGGGTACTAGGGCGGAACCAAGAATTTTATACTCTTGTAATTCGCAAGAATCAAAGGCCAGGAAATTCCTTCAGGTGTGGCAAAGTTGAGAAAAATGAAATCGTGATTAAATTACAATCAAATTTGATATCTTCTTGATCTTAAAGGCCATAAACTTATTCTTAGTTTTATTGCTATATTTTAGTTTGCGTCAGCGAAAATTATATTAAAAAAAAACAAAAAGACAGATATACATAAGTATGAATGTGATATTAACTCGACCAAAGTGGCTAAATTTTATATTATAAGCTTGTGTGGAAAACGTCAACCAGAGAATCGGACTTCATTATATGAAGGTGTGAGGTTTAGATCAAGGTATGTACTATTATCTATCAATACTTAATTACATTAAAATACCACATTTTGATCAACCGGAACGGTTTAAAGTCAAGAGGAAAGACGGAAATCATATATATATTGTTGATAGGGAAAGACTTTAATTTTTACATTGCTCAGCTATACTCGAGCATAGAGAACATATTTTGAAGCAATTTTATATATAAAAAAAAATTTAATGCTCACTTACCGACATACGAGAAGTATTATAAATAGTATATGGAAGTAGAGGGTAGCACTAACCCGATTTCATCAATTTTTGCCAATACTACATACTACTAACATGCCACAGACTAATAAAATGCTCTTACTGTTTCATTAAGGTACCTCACATACTGTTAAATTGTATGTAATTGCTAAAATTCCTTACCACCCCACTCCGTCTAAGTGGGGTTCTTTGGTCCCAACGCACATGTTCAATTTTGAACATTCTCCCGGCCGGCAGAATGGCTCTTGGAAAAATGACCGCGGCCTGTAATCGCCGCCTGGTTTTTAGTCGATAATAAATGATGGTTGCTACTAGTGCGCCGATTATAAAAAGCACAATGGTACGTGTCCGGTAACATGATGTATTTTGATCTCCTTTTATTCTATGTTTTCTTTCCTGATTTGTTTCACTATATTTTGTAACTCCTTGATGTTCTTTAGATTTGTACTTAAGGTCTCTGGTTGGGCAATTACTTGAGGGATGGGTACTTCATTTACTTCCATCATCGGTTGATTTACAGATGCCTCAATTAACTTTTGCGTGTGATAATGTTGTGGAGCTGCAAGAATACTGGCCTTGTAACGGCCAGTGCATCCTTCTCCTAATTCCATTATGCCTTTCGCTGGTATGTTGAAAAATTCTTTTGATTTGCTGCATTCTACGTCTATAGTTCCATCTGAAAATATATTGTAAAGCCAACTATTACCAGTTTGTAGCTAGTCCAATGGCCCTTTTTGAAGAGACAGTTCTTTGTTGTCATGCTACGTAATACCGAGATTTCTGGTCTGAGGATGGATTCCATGGCCAGTTTCCTTTGCACATGTAATTGTTGTCTAAGCTTGTATCATACCTATTCAATTCTGCTTGTTGCAACAAAATGTATGCATCTAAACCGAAGTTGTAAATTAGGTAACTTCCTTTTATTATTGGAACCATCATTTCTTCATCATGTTGAAAGGGAATTGGAATAACCCTGTATAACGTTGACGCCTCATGTGCAAATAATGGAATGGTTGTTTTGATCACTACTCTATTGTCTATTATAATTCCTTTTCCTCTCATTAGGTTGTATACATTTTTTAGTATTTTATTGTCTTCATTATTAGAAATGTTATTAGTGATGCTGTTGTGATTTGATAACCACTTCCTAAGATAAAATCCAAATTTTTCAAGGTGTTTGCTGATGTTTCGTTGGATGTATCCATCCATGTAGAAGTCTTCTTTTATTATTGTTTGCAAATTTTTCAATTGGACGCTTATTTGCTATTTCATTTAATGTACACTTAGCTACATATGGTGCTGATGAAGTTCCGTACGTCACTGTTGTTAGCTCATATTTATCCATTTTTATACTCTCGCAACCTGAGTATAATAGTTTTGTTCCACTATATATATATAGATATAGGGTTATATATATAAATGATCAGGATGAAGAGACGTGTTGAAATTCTGGTGACTGTCTGTCCGTCTGTCCGTCCGTCCGTCCGTGCAAGCTCTAACTTGAGTAAAAATTAAGATATCTTTATGAAACTTGGTAGACATGTTTCTTGATACCGGGAGACGGTTGGTATTGCAGATGGGCGTAATCGGACCACTGCCACGCCCACAAAACGCCATTATTCAAAAACAAATAAATTGCCATAACTAAGATCCGCAATAAGATACAAGACTGTTATTTGGTACACAGGATCCTATTAGGGAGGGGCATCTGTAGTTAAATTTTTTTTAAGTGCGCGTGGTCCCGCCCCTAATAGGTTTAATGTGCATATCTCCTAAGCCGCTAAAGCTATAATAACAAAATTCACTGGAAGCAAATTTTTTTAGAACTTCTACCTAAAGTGTGAAAATAGTTGAAATCGGGTGGCAACTCCGCCCACTCCCCATATAACGGTACTGTTAAAAACTACTAAAAGCGCGATAAATCAAGCACGAAACCCGACAGAGACATTAAATTTTATTTCTGGGATGATATGAGATAACTTTATAGGAACCGCGTTCAAAATTAGACAGTGGGCGTGGCACCGCTCGGACTACAACCACGTCTATTTCCCATATAACACCATTTTCAATTCCATCTGATTCTTTTACTTTCCACATTATATCGGGGTAAAACTTTGCGTGAATAATACGTTTAAAGTATGCCACCTTGTGACCAAAAATTGTCTAAATCGAACTAAAACTGTTCAAGCCCCTAAGTACTAAATATGTTTACCCCAGTGCCTATAGTTGACCTTCCACCGAAAATATCAGTCAATCCACAAAGAAATCTCAAACGAGTATACCATTTGACTTTGCGAGAGTATAAAATGTTCGGTTACATCCGAACTTAGCAATTCCTTACTTTTTTCTTTGATTTGGTCGCCTTGTTGACCTTGCTGTGCGTCGATTCGCAGCCGTTGAGTATTTCTCTGGATGACAGTTTATGATGACGCAGCGTTTAGTTTCTTAATAATACGGCTTATGTGATCAGTTTAATATGCGGGAATATACACCCGTCTTACAATTTTTTTTATACTCTCGCAACCTGTTGCTACAGAGTATAATAGTTTTGTTCACCTAACGGTTGTTTGTATCACCTAAAACTAATCGAGTTAGATATAGGGTTATGTATATATAAATGATCAGGATGAAGAGACGAGTTGAAATCCGGGTGACTGTCTGTCCGTCCGTGCAAGCTCTAACTTGGGTAAAAATTGAGATATCTTTATGAAACTTGGTAGACACGTTTCTTGGTACCGTGAGACGGTTGGTATTGCAGATGGGCGTAATCGGACCACTGCCACGCCCACAAAACGCCATTAATCAAAAACAAATAACTTGCCATAACTAAGCTCCGCAATAAGATACAAGACTGTTATTTGATACACAGGATCACATTAGGGAGGGGCATCTGCAGTTAAAACTTTTTTTTAAAAAGTGGGCGTGGTCCCGCCTCTAATAGGTTTAATGTGCATATCTCCTAAACCGCTAATGCTATAATAACAAAATTCACTAGCAGCAAATGTTCTTAGCACTTCTATTGACGGTGTGAAAATAGTTGAAATCCGGTGGCAACTCCGCCTACTCCCCATATAACGGTACTGTTAAAAACTACTAAAAGCGCGATAAATCAAGCACGAAACACGCCAGAGACATTAAATTTTATTTCTGGGATGGTATGAGATAACTTTATAGGAACCGCGTTCAAAATTAGACAGTGGGCGTGGAACCGCCCACTTTTAGGTGAAAACCCATATCTTGGGATCTGCTTAACCGATTATTTACCGAATTTATATTTCTATGTCATAGTGCGAAAATGGGCGAAATCGGACTACAACCACGCCTATTTCCCATATAACACCATTTTCAATTCCATCTGATTCTTTCACTTTCCACTCTGCATATTAAGCAACAATGATTATATCGGGGTAAAACTTTGCGTGAATAATACGTTTAAAGTATGCCACCTTTTGACCAAAAATTGTCTAAATCGAACCAAAACTGTTCAAGCCCCTAAGTACTAAATATGTGGACCCCAGTGCCTATAGTTGACCTTCTACCGAAAATATCAGTCAATCCACTAAGAAATCTCAAACTAGTATACCATTTGACTTTGCGAGAGTATAAAATGTTCGGTTACGTCCGAACTTCCTTACTTGTTTTTTTTTTTTTAATTTGCCTGTATTTTTATAAATAGCAGGTCTTATTACTATGGCTGAGCTCTTTATTGATACTCGAAGGACCAATGTTAAACTAAATGTAATTTCTAAAATTCTTTCTCACTGGTGGGGGGCAATAATAGTCGTACATTCAGTGAGAGTAAATGCATTCTGATTTTATTTTATTAAATGCATCGCTTATTTAGTATTTACAAATCTTACTATCTAATTAAATGTATACATATGTATGTGTGTATGTGGCATGCACACCACATAGGGTTGTTTTTAAGTACAACTCAATACATGTGTGTGTGTGTATGTCCGTATGTATGTAACACATTGTTTATGCTACATGTTATGGGATTGTTTTCAAGTGCACATGTGCATTTCTAATCAATTGCCTAAATACATATCTTAGGTCTACAAGTTATCATATGAGTGTATATTTGTTTAGGTGTTTGCTTATGTATGTATGTATGCCTGTTAAATATATTTGAGCATACATATTTATGATTAGTGGACTGTATATTCCAACATGTTTCTTATCTTAATATGTAAAATAATAAACCTAAATTTATTGCTGCACGCCGTCTAAGTGGGGCCCTTTGGTCCCAACGCACATGTTCAATTTTGAACACATACCATCACCAATCATATGGAGTAAAGTCAGACGAATGTTCGAAAATCCTGATATTAGTTACATGGGGGCCAGGTAAAATTTTCACTCGATTTGATCCATTTTAGGCACAAAAATACCTTGTTATGAGTAAAACACGCTCTCTCCTTTTTATTGAGATAACTCACATTATGGCCGATATATGCGGTACAAAGTCACCCGGAAGTTCAAAAGTCTTTATATTTGTATTAGGTATGAGGGCTATAGGAAGTATTGATTCGATTGAACCCATTTTTGGACACAAACATACTATTATCGAGAGTTTTGTTTATTTATTTTATTATATGAATTTCAATTAAATGTCTTACACATTGACCGATATTTTCGGTAAAAAGGCAACTATAGGCATTGGGGTCAACAAATTCAGTAGCTAGGGACTTAAATAGTTTTGACTCGATTTAGACAATTTTTTGTCACAAGGTGGCATACTTCAAAGGCATTATTCACGCAAAGTTTTACCCCGATACAATCATTGTTGTTTGATTTGCATAGTGGAAAGTGAAAAAATCAGAAGGAATTTAAAATGGTGTTATTTGGGAAATAGGCGTGGTTGTTATCCGATTTCGCTAATTTTCGCAATATAGGATAGAAATATGAGAAGAATATTATGTACCGAAATCGGTTAGGCATATCCTAAGATATCGGTTTTCACCTAAATGTGGGCGGCGCCACGCCCTTTGTCTAATTTCGAACGCGGATCCTATAAAGCTAGCTCATACCATCCCTGAGTTAAAATTTAATGACTCTGGCGTGTTTAGTGCTTGATTTATCGCGCTTTTAGTAGGTTTTAATAATACCGTTATATGGGGACTAGGCGGGGTTGTCACCCGATTTCACCCATTTTCACACTGTGGTGCAAAAAGCATTTGTTCTCAGTGAATTTTGTTATTATAGCTTTAGCAGTTTAGGAGATATGTACATTAAAAAGCGGAACCACGCCCACTTAAAAAAAAAACTTTTAACTACAGAGGCCCCTCCTTAATGTGATCCTGTGTACCAAATAACAGTCTTATATCTTATTGCGGAGTTTAGTTATGGCAATTTATTTGTTTTTGATTAATGGCGTTTTGTGGGCGTGGCAGTGGTCCGATTACGCCCATCTGCAATACCAACCGTCTAACGGTATCAAGAAACATATGTACCAAATTAATAAAGATATCTCAGTTTTTACTCAAGCTAGAGCTTGCAGAGACGGACGGATGGACGGACGGACGGACGGACGGACAGACAGTCACCCGGATTTCAACTCGTCTCTTCATCCTGATCATTTATATATATATAACCCTATATCTAACTCAATTAGTTTTAGGTGATACAGACAACCGTTAGGTGAACAAAACTATTATACTCTGTAGCAACATGTTACGAGAGTATAAAAATCAAACCGCCTAAATGCACAATATGTATGTTATCAAAGAGTTGCTAGAAGATGCTGACTCGTGACATTTCTTCACGTTCAGCATTGCTCTCATGCGTCTGCGACATGATTTGCATCGTATTACATTGAGTGGAATGATCATATACACCGTCTTTCTCTGATCATAGGTACATCTACTTCTTCTTTAATTCGGATGCAAAGATCAGAAAGGAAGTAAAGAGAAATCTCAGAAACACAAAATGGGATATTTACAGGCAAATACTATCTTGCGTGTACTACTCATATGAAGAGCTTGAAAGGGGCGTGATATAGCAGTAGAGATGCAATGGTAGACAATTGAAGGGTGCTAAGCACACTGTGATTCTCTGACCATAAGTATAATTACTTCTTCATTAGAACTGAAGCCAAGATCAGAAGAAATCCCAGAAACACAAATTGGGATCTCTACAGGCAGATACTATTAGGCATCCAAATGCCCTGCACCGGTTTTAACCCGCAAGAGTTTCGGGAAATGGACGATCAAATGTGAGGACTCATTGGAAGACCTAGTCAGTGTGCACTTTCCTGGCTGTAAGGAAGCGATAAGTCCGAGCTATGAATAAAATAGTGCTGCAATCTTCACCAAACATATCATTACGGAGAATAAGATAGAATGGGCGATCCGCTCATTCATTCAAACCGCCCGGTACGGATGAAATAATTCCAGTCATGTTGCGGAATGTGCTTTGTCTATCCGTGAGGTGGCTTATGGCGATTTTTAGGGGATGCCTGAAATTCAGCTTTGTGCCGGACTCATGGAGAGAGGCTTGGGTAGTTTTTATACCGAAGGCAGGCAGAAACAACCCAACCTACTCTAAAGAGTTTAGGCCGATAAGCTAAACTTAATTCCTGCTGAAAATATTAGAGAAAACCTCAAATATGCATATCAGGGGCGCAGCGTGTCCAAAGCGCAACATGCATACACTAAAGGCAGATTCGTAGAGAATGCACTCCATACACCAGTATTCAACATCGAAAAGTCTCTGGAATATATGGAATACCCTCTATGAAAGTTCCTGAACATTTATGGAGCATTTAATAACGTGTATACGGAATCCATTCTGAATAGTATCCAGTCAATAGATGTTGATCCTGCTATACGACGTTGGATCAGGATCCTTTTAATCTCTATAAGGATAAGAGCAGAATGGATCGACGCTATGGTGTAGTGCTACCTCCGCTCAAATGGACATTAGTGGTGATTAAACTGCTAAGGAATCTAGACGATAAAGCGACTAGGATAGTGACATATGCAGATGACATTGCCATCTTAATAACGGGAAGGTGACCCCATTAACAATATTATACCCACCCTTCTCAATACAGTTAAGAGTTGGGCATCGCAAGCGAGTCTGGGATTAAATCCAGAAAAAACAGATCTGCTTCTCTTCACTAGGAAATAAATACAAAGTTCCTCAATGGAGGCTCCCTTCGACAAATGGGACACAATTCTCTTTCGAGGACCGCACCATGTACTTGGGGTGGTCTTAGACAGCAAATCGCTGTGGAAGCACAATGTGGAAGAAAGAGTGAGAAGGCTAGCCTTATATATATGTAGTCAAATGCTCGGCACAACCTGGGGCCTTTCAGCCTCTCCCACGCACTGGTGTTACACACCAATTGTTAGACCAATTCTGCTCTACGCTACGGTAGTGTGGTGTACAGGCTTACAGAAATCTACCTACCGAAAGTCAATGGGAAGGGTTCATAGGTTCTTATACACCTCTTCGCCGAAAACTGCGCGATAAAATCGACTTGGGCATAGCTCGGTGGGCAGAGGCGGTTTGGCAAGTACCGACTACATGATACCACTTTTCAACTGGGAAATAACGTTCAAAGTAAACCTAGGAAAAGATGGTTGATAGCTGCGCACAACACATTAAATATTTATATAGATTACTCGAAAATGAAAGACGGAGCTGGTACAGGGATATACTGTCCAGAGTTACGCTGCAGGATTTTTAAACTGCCGCACCAGTGCTGTATATTTCAAGCCGAGGTATATGCTATTGGGAAAGCCGCAGAGCTCGCCTCTATTGCATCAACTCCAGAGTCAACATTTCCGTGGACAGACAAGCAACAGTTAAGACAATAACCTCGTTTCGCATATCGGCCAGAAAAGTCTTGGAAAGCAGGGCAGCAGGGTAAAGTGTTGCTAGGAGCAAGCTACTTCACTTCTACTGGATACCAGGACACAAAGGCATCGAAGGCAATGAAATAGGGGAATGAGAATGAGAGCCAAGGGTGGTGTACGGCTGACACCCGAGAACCCAAACCATGGTATGGAGCGAAGCATGATAAGGAAAATCAAAACGCGATGGAACGATCTACCTGGGTGCAAAACTTCAAAAGTCATGTGAAAACCGGTATATGGGAAGTATACAAAATTCCTACTGGCACTTGATAGAAAGGAATGTTCCTTATCGGAATACTAACTTGTCACTGATTAGTAGTGGAACACGCCTGCAGTACGGGCTCACAGATCGAGAAGACTGCAGAAAATATCAATAGCAAGGCAGTAAGGAAACAATAGAGCATTTTTGTGCACTTGTCCCGCATTAACAACACTACCGATACCGGTATCGATAGTGAGGCCACAGAGTATACTGAGGCTCGTGTCAAGAGCAGGCATCTTAAAGGATGACTACTCCTCATGGGCTTCGTAACTGAACTCCATTAGGTATCGCAAAGGACCATAACTAGTCTATGCGTGGCTCAGTTGCCCTCCATACTAACTTAACCTGTAGCAGGATATAGATTACTTAGATGGTATTACCACTAAATTTTTGACAGATGCCTCTAAGATTTTAGGGGGAGCATCTTGAATAGCCAGATGCTTAATACATATCGGTAGAGTCTTCGGGCAACTGAACTTTTTAGATATTGACGGCTTATCACCTTGATGGCAAGGTCAAGAAAGATGTATAAGGTCAATCGACGCAAAAGTACTCTTTTGAAGATACGAACTAGCCGTCACTGTGATACATACAAAGCTTCAGGAAAATGGCATGAAAGGGAAGCAGAAAAATGCGCGACTCGAGTTACACATGTGAACGGAATAGGCAACATCTTAAAGATGTTCAGGATAAGGAACAACAAAAACCTCGTACACTTAATGATATTCATAAAACCGGCACACAAATCATTTATTTGACAATGTACTAGGGTGTATTCGATGTATACAAAATAAAATTCAATTAGAGACACACTGCTTAGCATTGCACTGTAGGCAGTCTAACGGGTCTGTCTTCAAACCATAGTTGTTAAGTGAAAGATGTTCACCTATTTCATAAATTAATCTCAAACATTTAAACTTTCTACCGTAATTAGCTAAATACCTTTCTGATATCGTTTTACTTTTGCCGTAATCTAATTGAATACGTCATATGTATGTGTATAATGGATAACTGTACTTTAGTATCGATAGATTTTGCATTGAGGAGTTCAAAAGGGGAGGTTCATAACCGTCGCTATTTCGTTAATAATTTTAGGAAAAGTGGGAATGGTGCAACGGGAATGAAAGAATATGGTTTCGAAAAATGGTTTTTGCTCTTACCTGTATGCTATTTTGTAAGCTACTCTTAGCAAGGCATTATTTATATACAAAAACGGCACATAATAGAAGTTTATATTGAGAGTTTTTTAGAGACTTCCAATTTATTTTGCATTTCTTGGTTTTACAGCTTTTCAATTGTTCGCTTGGTATTGGTGTGATTGAGTGTCTGAATAGCAATGTTTATTTGTATACTTTAATGTTAATTACTAAGTAACTTGTCTTCTTCAATTATGACCGAATACTCAATTTTTTTGCATCTGTTGTCATTATCATGTACTATTGTCTATCGCATTCTATAATGTTTGAAATATAAATGTTCTTCATTTTAGGCTTCCTTAAAATTATGTTTGTCACATCCAGTTTAAAGTTGCACCTTTTGTATGTTCGCATTTATTTATATTTTTTTCTACATTAACATTCAACAAATGCTTATTAGCTATAGGTTTGGGGTTTTATAGGTATTAAGTAAATACAATATTAATTTTGATTACTTCATTTAGTATTATTATTATTATTATTAGTACTTTAAGCAGTTTTTACAAATAAGTATTATAAAGAAAATTAGTGTTGACCCCGTAATGTCTCTGACTAAGACACAGCGTATTCTCATTCATACATACTTATGTATACCCAAATATGTATTTATAAAAATGCCTGAATCAAACGCACGTCATTTACATTTTCATCACTTCGGACCAAATCAAGTAAATTCCACCCAGATGTATATATGATTATTGCCAAAAAGCACTCCTAATATACATTTGCTCTTTAGTTGCTCATTATATCATTTTATGGTATATGAGGTCCGAAAGTTGCCAAACTAAACAAAGCAGGTTTATTAAAAGTCGAATTGAATATTTTTATTTTTTCATTAAATTTAATGGGGAATAAAAGACGGTTATAGTTAATATATTGCTGTTATGAAACAGGTATTTTGCATTTTAAAAAGAAATTGTATTTTTAAATTATCGCAGCTGTCAAATCAAAGAAAGCGTTCTCTGTAGTTTGCATGGTTAATTGAACAGCAATTAATTAGGCATGTAACTGTAGACTTAGAAATAAATATAGTTTAAAAAAACTAAAGACACACGCTTTTAAAGAATATCGAACTAAAAAGTTGAAAATAATTTTAAAAATTAACTTAAACAAATAATATATAAAAAATACTAGTATAATTGAGGAAAAGGCTTAGGGCGCTTTGTGTCATAATTTTCGTATATCGAGCGCTCCACGCTTTTTCCTCAATTATGCTAGTATTTTTTATATATTATTTGTTTAAGTTAATTTTTAAAATTATTTTCAACTTTTTAGTTCGATATTCTTTAAAAGCGTGTGTCTTTAGTTTTTTTAAACTATATTTATTTTAAACTTTTTAGTTCGATATTCTTTAAAAGCGTAATTTTTTAATTTTTTTATTTCAAACTATATTTATTGTATATTAATTGATAGTTGTTCGATAACCATCGCAACACTAATCTTACTTTCAGTAAATATTGAAAACAAAGTATTTTGCATAAAAATTTTTATTTTCATGTTATGATTCTTTCAAACAATTTTTTTAAGCTATTGAATAGCTTTCATCGCGGGCTTTGAGCGTGGTACCGAATCAAAAAATTCCGCAACCAAACTAAAGCCAACACGATTGCAAAGTATGCGCAAAATGTTTGCATACTTTTAGGCATATTTTGACATCTCAAACGGAACAAATCAACTGAACAGACAGAACAAAAATAATAATATCTAAGATAAAAAATTTTAATGCCAGACCAAAATATGGAATTTAATAAAAAATAAATTATTCAATATTCGGATTCATAATATACTAATATTATGTAACGTTATTATTTGGTAAATAGCTACACCACCTTTTGGAATAGTATCTCGTTTTAATTGAACAATACAATTAAAATTAGGTATTTTAATCGGATTATCAATGGTAACAAATTTCCACTCATCTTCGGTGGCGTTTTCAACATCAACTTCGCTGATAAAAGGTCAGAGCGGTTGACAACTTTCCTTTCGGAAAGATTGAATTTGAAAATGAATAATGATAATGATTTGATAATGAATAACTTCTCATTTATTCAATTCTTGTTTATTTTTTATTAAATTCCATATTTTGATCTGCCATTAAAAAATTTTATCCTAAATATTATAATATTTGTTCTGTCTGTTCAGTTGATTTGTTCCGTTTAAGATGTCAAAATATGCCTAAAAGTATGCAAACATTTTGCGCATACTTTGTAATCGAGTATAGTTTAGTTACAAACAGACATACAAGTGAAACTAATATAAGCGTGTTAAATAAATAACTTCAGTCCAAATTAATATTAATTTCGTATTTATAACTATGTTCTTAATAATTTAATCATTTAATATATAATGCGTTAAATAACAATAAATTAAAGCTGGCTTTTTTCGTGAATATTGTCAATTACTCGTACATATTCATGTTGCAACATGAATCTCTTTGGAATAATAGTCATGAAAACAAATATACAAGGGCCTTTGAGGCTCAAGATGCATATCTGAGTGTGCAGTTTTCCCATTTCAAATTGCGCAAGATGAGCCATTGCAAAATGAAATTATATACGAATGTTGCCTATACAAATTACTGTTGCGAAACCATACAAACTTTTTTCGTTTTTTTTCGTGGAAAATACTTAGTACAGCTTTAATTTTTTTCAATTATATTCTATAATAGTATTTTTTTTAAGTAGAAATATACTTAAAGCACAACCTATTATTTTTAGTAGTCCTTTTTTACAAACTCCTTGTTTTGCCTATCATGTAATATAATTATATACATATACCTACATATATGTACGCAGAAAATTGTTAGCACAAATCATGTTTGATAAAATCATGTGTGCAGAAGTACAGTTTCTTGTAGATATTTCCATGGCTGTACCGTTGAAAAAATCGACAATAAATTCTTACCTTCATTATATATGTATGTATGTATCTAAATGTATTCACGGTTATAAACTATAAACGCTATAAACACATATACAACAATATACATATATATGAGTTTAAATAAATGTCATGCATCTAGATATGTTATTTATGATATATATTAGCGTTTTAAGCATTTTCACATAGAATATTATTTCATTGTACGTGCTTATCAATTATTAATAAAGACTAGTTGTTATTGTATATAGTGTTAATTAGCTGCCTTTATGTACATAATCGTATATATATAAATTTGATATGGATATACCTATATAGTGATTCCAAATTTTTATTAGATTTTGTAACTAAGCGGTTACTAAATAAAAACTTTCAAATTAGAATTATATATAAAAGCTTTTAAAAATTCTACCAATACTAACAAGAATAATTAATAATAACTGAAATTTACTAGAAAGTAATTTCATTATATCCCCTTTATAACTGTTCCTAAAGAAATGGCTATATCGAGAGTGCTCAAAATATTTCAAAACACGCACAAATGAACGAAATATAAATTATTATTATTATGTGCAAATACATAGAAAAAACAAGGTGAACATTTTGTTGAGCTCGAGGAAAAAAATCCCGAAACTGGACGATGCAAGCCATAAATTGGAAACAGTAACAATAAAATTTAGCGACCGTGGGAAATGTTTCGAACATGAAGTGTCGTTACAATATACATACTATTCCTAGAATATACATACATGTACATACAGTGGCGAGCAGAATTGAGTGCATGTTTACAAAACTGACTTTCATCACCCATTAAAACATAACCACACAAACAAATCCAAAATTTTGTTTACCATTATAGTTGTTTTTATGCTATTTTTGATGTTCTTAGTGCAGTTAAAATGTGTTTCGGGCGAAGCAAAACAGTTTTTGTGAATTGGCTTCGAATTATAAATAATTTGTCCATATTTTGGAAAAAAATGAGAAAATTATCTGAAGAAATGGAAAATAATGTTGTGAGCCTGACCGAGAATGACTGTACTACCTGGAAAATTTCCAAGAGGGCTGATATTAGCCAATCGGCGAAGATCGCAGTTCAAAAGAGGCGAAATCCCAAACCGCATGCCGCAGGTCAGAAAAAATTATTGAAGGACTCAGATGCCCGTCTAATGATGTCCGAAATGAGAAAAAACAAGTTACTAACATCAAAGGGTGCTTCTCTGGTCATTAACAAAAAAGTTAGTGAATGAACTGCTAGAAGAGCGCTGCGAGACATCAGATATATTTCAAGTGTGATAAAAACATATCTGGATTGTCCGATAAGAATATTAAAGCGCGTTTGAAATTTTCAAGGGAGCATCATAATTAGACCATTGATGATTGGAAACGTGTTGTCTGGTCTGATGAGTCCAAATTAAATCGTTTTCAGTCAGACGGAAAGCAATACTGCTGGCGTAGACTCGGAGAAATGTTAAACATGGCGGTGGAAATATATTAGTTTAGTGATGCTTTATATGGTGGCATGTTGGTAGTCTTCATTTAGTAGATGGTATCATGCGAAAATAGAACTTTCTTCAAATTCTGCAAACCAATCTTCCCAATTTTATTGATGTGCATATCCCGAAGAAGAAATTTTTTTTCAACAAGATGGGGAGCCGAAGCACACAGCAAAACTTGTAAAGGAATGAATTGGGAAGCAACAGTTTAAATTGATGGAGTGGCCAGCACAAAGTCCCGACCGCAATCCAATTGAAAATCTTTGGTCAATAGTGAAAAGTCGGATCGGGCAGTACGAAGCAGCTCCAACAAACATGGGCAACCTTTGGGAACGTGTAACAGCAAAATGGAATCGAATTCCGAAAGATATTGTTGAAAATTTGGTAGAGAGCATGCCAGACCGCCTAAAAGAAGTAATTTCTAATAAGGGTCAGTGGACAAAACATTGAAATCTATTTAGTTATTGAATTTTTTTTAAACGTGCGAAATTGAGTTTATGCGTTTTCTTTCGTTTTTTCCTCTAAACTATTAGAATTTTTCTTATTTGTCATTGTTACTTTACTAGATTTGCTTGTGTGGTTATGTTTTTATGGGTGATGAAAATCAGTTTTGTAAACATGCACTCAATTCTGCTCGCCACTGTATGTGCACTTTTTGAGTAGAATTAAATTTTTGAGGTGTTTTGCTTCTCTTTAGTCATTGAAGTTTAAAAAACGTATGTCCATTCAAATAATTATTCACCTTTTCGGGAGCCATAAAAATAATAATATAAATTGAATTATTTTGATTTTTCGTTTAAAATTTTCAGCTGTTTGATTAACTATCGAATCTTCATTTTTGAAGTTGGCAACTTCAATAAAACTTCGACTGGAAAAAGTTGAAGTTCGTAATACCGAAAAATTTTTTGGTTTATCTGAAGTTGAATTCTTTTAACTTTAATTCAACTGAGTGGAGTTAAAAACCGTAGTTGGGGTGTAAGATTTATTATACAATTATTATACAATAACAGTTGTTTTCTATTAATTAATAAGTATATATGATGGTAATTAGTTGTGACAGAAATAAGAAATAAAAAAATAAGGAAAATAAGTTTATCGGTAATAATTTATCATATGGTAATCCTTATTTAACAACTCTGATATTATGTTTATAAGTTATGTATGTATGTGCTTTACACACAGCAAATGACAAATATTGCTGAATATTGTTTTTTATACCATAATTATCCAACACAATTTTGAATTCTTGTACAGTATATTTGCTTGTGCTATTGACCTTTCATTAAAATGTTCAAGCCCAATTCACATTCCTAGGAATATTGCCGTTTTCTATTCTTTATAAATTTTTTTATTCTTTTGTGCAAGTGTGAATTACTGTTGAGTTACAAAAATGCACATATTCGTTAATATAAATACAAATAAAGATCAGAATTTTAGTTGGTTAACCATATAGTATACACCACCATACACAAAGTTAACTCATAAATTGATAAATCTTGCGAAGTTGGTAATTAAACATACATATACATTATATAGGTATATATGTATAATAATATAAAACTAAATTTTTCAAAACAATTAATTTTTTAATAAATTAAATATATTTTGGTTTCATTAAGAAACCGGCAGCGGCCAATACAAAATATGCCCACCCATAGCGAGGGACCAGCCGTCGACGGTTATTTCATAGTTATTTGCTGATTAGGTATACAAAGGACATCTAAACGATAAAGAAGTATATTTTTTATATTTTCGATGTTTATGTAAACATGTGACCCTAGCTACATACATACTCTCAATCGAGATCAGGTCTAAAAAAATTAACCCATGAGAAGAATTTAAAATAATGACATAGCAGGCACAAGAACCTAAATGCAAATTAATGTGTGAAGGCGCTTTAATATTTGACGGGGGCGGTAGTAACAGGCGAATAGTGCTAATATTAGCTGTCTTCGATTCACCAAGTGTTGAAGATTAGCCATTCGAACAAACTATACGAGATGTTCAAGCAAACAGGCAGCACTTGTGGTACAGCCCTGCGCTAGCATGTCCTCTGACGCATGCGCAATTATTCTAGTTGTTATGTGCCCTAAGTTATGTTTTCTATAAACTAAAGAAAAAAAATGAAATTTGTATTTTTATATGTCATTTGAGCCATTCATTATCGTTAAACTGGCATAAAATTTGCAAAATAAAACTTGGTAGCATTGAAAAAAGCGGTTACACCATTTTAATGAGGCATGCACTCTTGTACGAATTCAACTCCATAACTTTGTTGTTGCTGTTACATTACATTTTTTTTACAAGAGAGCAGCGCGCAAAGATAGCGAGCAGAGAAATGGTGAATGGAAAACAGCTAATGATTCCTGGTATTGAAAGGTGCTAGCCAGGAAATTTTGAAGTGAAAATAACCAGATCACGTAAGAAGAAAGTCAACCTTTTCCAATGCAATACATACAAGTTTTTATGACGTTTTCAATTATTGACGTGTCGAGAAATTGTTATAAATATGAAATGTAGCTGCTATTGGTCTCGCGTCTCTATTTTTTTATCACCTTTGACAGCGTAAAATCAACACGCCGGAAATGAGTGGTCACTAAAATGAAGTAACTTTCCTCTACTGTCGAAAGCACATTTATGTAAGTTGATAGCACCCTCTGCTGCTGCAATAACATTGCAGGATTTCGCCTTGCTTTTTTAATTTATGCTTTGCGTGTGTGCTCATACTCGGTGGTGCATGATAAGTTCTTTCACAATCAAGTCTGAAGATACTTTTGCATTTGCACATTGCGAAGGAGTGGTTAGCCGTTACCGTAAAAAAGGCCCTGATTAGCAGTGATTTCTTTTACACCTTTTAGACTCAACAGCTGCTTATATGTATAATATATAGACAATTTACAGGCATACACAAGTTATGGCAAATGTTTTCTTTAGGCCTATATATCTATGGATATATATTATCCAATATAAAGCTTCAAATAATTGTATGAGTACGTGCAATTACAAAGTATATTTAAAAATTTGACACATATACATATATTTATTTAAGTTTATATATTAAAACATTTATATAATATCGAAATTCTCCCCTGATATTATTCATTAAGAGTAATTATACATACATTAATCATGTTAATAATTGTATATATACATACATATCTGCTTATGTTCTTTATCTTTAAATTTAGAATTGACAGCTGAATTACCTTAGTATTCTCATATACATTGAATTATTGTCTCATGTCGCATTTCACAATTAAATTGAATAAGTTGTTATAAATGTTAATATTATTAATATATTTTTAGTTATTTATTTCTTTAGTAGTGTTCTAGTACTTGCGTTTAAACATTGTCATTGCTATTATTGTCATTGCTCAATTTCCACTCATATTGTTAGATAGGTTTTGTGTTCAACAACGAAACACTACGAAATCAATAATTAATATTCAACCATATAATTTTGAAACGATCATTTCGAATACACTCATGCAAAACTGTATCTAAATATATAAAATGTATGAATGTATGTATGTAGATAATTGATAATATACATTTAAGTTATTATTTTGTCAAGAGTTTCAAACAAACTTGCTTAATTTTTGGTTAAACAATATTTTTATCAAATGCTGCGTTTTTATAAATACGCCTCAATAATTTATCTAAATGTGGGTGTAATTGCCATATGTATTGTTGTTACTTACTAAAGTCAATATGATATGGATTTATATAATAGTTAGAATGGCGACATGGTATTGATAACGAAAATATATGTATACATTGAGCTACAAGTAAAAACTTATCAAACATTGTAGGGTTGTATGCATAATTATGATGACTCTGATATGCCAATAGTGGCTAGAAGAAGATTGTACTGATATGCAATTATCCAAATCATAAAAGAGTCATATCTTTGGTTTAATTGATACTAAGTTATATATATGTTTATATATGTAGGTATGTACTGTGTATATGTATGATATCTTATTTGATTCCCGTTCGTTATAGAATCGGTTATAGGCTCATTCCTACCATGTTGATTATTGCCATCGCTTGAACATTTCCAGTTCCATTTCCTTTGTTCCGTTATAAGTATATATAAGCTTTGAGCTCTGAAATGACATACATATATGAGTATGTAGGCATTATTGATGGTAAAATCCAACGATACTTGTAAGCTTTGCGCTATGGCATTACCTTTACTTTTTAAAGTATTCATATGATATGTCATACCTAAAAATATAATAATATAAGCTTTAAAAGTGCACTATTGACATTAGGTTTTATTTACAACATAGATAGTTTGTATTAAAAATTTTGTTTATAACATAATTAGTAAGCTCGACCGCAGTTTTGGTTGGCAACTGATGAGAAGTGGGAACATTAAAGAACTGTTTCTTATTAAGTGTAAATCTAGACATTCCATTTAGTAATTTCGTTCATGGTTCATCAGAAATGTTACTGTTAAAATGAGATTGTTCTACATATATTTGGGTAGTCCGATATATGTCCCAAGTTGATTTTTTTTTCAAACGCCCCTGGAATTTCAGTTTTTGCCCTAAAAATAACGATCCAACATAAACAAGCTAAACAAAATACCTAAGCATTCATACAAATAATTTATACATTCTGTACTGCTCATCTGATATGGTGTACGACAGTATCCCCGCTTAATTGACCCCGGTTAATTGTTTTGTTCGCTTATTTGAATCACCTGATCGGTCAAAAATATTCCCACTTAATTGAACCCGGTCAATTGGTGCTCCCGCATAATTGGTTAAAAATATGTGTTATTGAAAAAATATGCCACCAAAAAACTTTCGTTAAAAAATAATCTGGCATTGCTGTACATATATATTTCGTAGCATTGTGTAACATACGTGTCTTTTGGAGATATTTTGGATGACGCTGGTGTTGAGAAGCAAGAGAAAGAAGATGATCCTCCAAAACTTCTTTAGTTCTCGAAGTTTAAAATACATTCAAGAACTTAAAATATATTTTTATTCAGAAAACCAGTTTTGTGTGAATTAGGAATATGGAGTCGCATGTTATTTCATGTAGATTGAACAATAACAGAAAAAAATTACAGACTTCTTCAAATAACAATTCAAAAATGTAAGCAGCCCTGAATATGTTAATGCAAGCGCTGCATACGAGTACATACAATAATATTAATTGTTTTTGTTCCTTGACTTTTTTTTTAACAAATATCTTTTTTGGTCCATATATTTTTTCCGTTTAAAGTTGAAAATATTATTTGAATATCATAACTAAAAACTAAATAGATATTTAAAGTGCACATGTGTACTTAATTGATTAGGTTCTTAAATTAAACGGAATTCCTGTAATTGAATTAATTGTTCAATTAAACGAGTATTGGTTAATTGATTCCCTATTTAATTAAACCAAAAATTGTGCAATTTTTTAAGTGCTATTATACAGGCGATACTGTATATGAATACGGTACATTTGAAGCATAACTTAAACTGTGTAGAGCGTTTCAAGTAATGTTTGTATCAAAACACCTTTTTGTAGAGTCGACAATATCACTTTCTCAAAGTGTCAAGTTTTTTTTATTTGGAGATGAAAAATTTAATGCAAAAAATCTAAAAATCCCAAAAGCTAAAACTTCAGGTGGCGTTTGCAAAAAAACGAAAAAACACAAAACAAAGGTCAGTCAGTCAACAAGTAATCATATAATAATAAACTTAAGACATTCAACTAATGTAAGCGCTATAATTTATTAGGACACTTTACACATTCACCGATTTATTGGGTAATAAGTCAACTATTGTAGAATAAGATATATTATATTATTACCCATGAAAATGGTTTGCCAATAAGAGCAATATGATTAAAAAAAAAAAAACACGCACTAATTGTTAAGGTAATTCAAATGTTTTTTATTTAATGATGAATGAAGTACAATTGGTGCAATAAAGTTCTGAATATAACATCATTCAGATGGCCACCTCTACCACGACTTCTTTTGCAGGAACAAATTCGATGAACCCAATTTTCAAGTACTTATTCCACTAAATCAATTCGTATATCTCGTTTCAATATTAACTTTTAATGCCTGAAGAGAGTCTCGTTTATTGCTCAAGATCATTGTCTTCAAATAACCATATATGTAGTAATCTAGTGGCGTTAAATCACAACTTCTTGGAGGCCATTCAATGTCACAATTTCTTGAAATTATCGAATCTCCAAACTTTTCTCGCAATTATTCGGTTGTTGTGTCAAGATCAACTTCGTCCAATTGCGGCCATAAAAAGTTGGTTATCATCGCTCTATATCGCTCTCCATTGACAGTAACGGTGTCACCAGCTTCATTTCGAACGAAGTACGGACCGATGGTTCCACCAGACCAAAAACCACATCAAACTGTCCATTTAGGTGAATGTAATGGTTGTTCATGAATCATTTGTGGATTTTCTTCCCACCAGAATCGACAGTTTTGTTTATTTACCGCACCACTCAGATGAAAGTGAGCCTCATCGGAGAAGATTATTACGACCATGAAATGGCAAAAGCGCACGAAAAGTTGTAATTGTAGAACGATTGTTTTGATAATAAAATTGAATAATTTGTAAACGTTATTCTTGCGTATATCTTTCCATGATGAAATTGTAAGCATAACTGAATAAAATGAAAAAACATTACAGAACATGACATACTAAAAATGGCCGAAACGAAACTTAGAGATCATATCATTCCTATTGAAAAACCCATTATTTCATCCAGTTACGGCACCAAATTACAGGAGATCTTAGAAAATGTAACTTATTTGTTAATATATTATTTTCATTAAGATATCATATACATATACCGATGTTTATACTCTCTCAACATGTTGCAATAGACAGTTTGAAAGTGGTTAAAACTGGGTGTTTCCGCCTCTTAATAAGTTTAATTTACATATCTCACAAACCACTAATATTTTTGGTGCACCACATACTCATGAAATTCTCATGTGACTTTGTGAAAATGCGTGAAAATGAACTACAATCACGCCTGATTCCCATATAAAGCAATTGAAAATACCAACCAGGTTCTCGGAACAACACTATGTACAAATATAGGTACTACTATATACTATACTAAATATACTTGGACCTATGGCTGATTTTTTCCCGAAAATATCTTTGCGATATATTAATAAAATTCGAAGAACACCTTTTTGTGAAACTTTCCAAGTCTTCATATACCTCACTGTGTCATTCGATATTAAAAATGGTTAAATTCGGATTGTTCCTTCTACAGTACTAATATGATGTTAATTCACTGCCTTATAAAGAATATTGAATTTATATGCAACATTTATATATTCTTGCAACATGTTGCACATAGTATAGTAGTTTTGCGCAGCTAATGATTGTTTGTAGTATATAATCGAGATTACTACATGAATAAGCAACTGAATTCTTACAGAAATTGGACAATGGATCAGGTACCGCCTACCTTAAGGTAAAATCGTATATCTCTGGCATTATTCTTCCATATTTGAACAATAACAATGTGCCCTGGAGAGGTTTATATCGCAATTCAGTAAGCAGACTCTAGTCAATTTTTGAGACTTTTTGAAGTAAATTGTGACAAGTTAACATTCTTGATTTCCATTTTGAATATACTGACAGATTACTTCTAGAGATCATTATAGATATTCATAGATTTTCAGTTTTTATATTTTGTAAGCAACTCAAACACGTTACTGCTAAAAAAAATTAATTTCAAATAAATTTCATAACTATTGTGATTCAAAGTTAACATTCTTTTTTTTATTGGTAGTTAAGAGTTTTGACTGCGTTATAAAAAATTATATATTTTTTATCGACATGTTTATTTTCATTCAGGTTTTATATATTGTACATCTCTGAATAACGAAATGTACCAGCTGTCTAGATCTGTTCGTTTTTGAGAGATTTTTGTGACTGTCACGTACTGAATTGCTAAATCGTCTCAAGTCACAAAAATTGTCTCTAATTTAAAATCTCAGATTTAGAGACTAGTAACTGTATCAAAGTACCAAATTCTGATATAAGTTAGATATAATACAAAATTTGGATGACACTCAATAAAATGAGGTTCAGACTTTTAATGCTTAAGCAATAAATATTATAAATATAAAGCCATGGTTGCTGTTTATACTAAGGTGCAATATATTGTTCTGTAAACAAGTAAAAAAAAAATCTAACAAAACAAACGTTTAAAAATACTGTCGATGATGATGTGGTTTATTAAGGGGGTTCTAATGGTTTTATACTCTCGCAACCTGTTGCTACAGAGTATAATAGTTTTGTTCACCTTATGGTTGTTTGTATCACCTAAAACTAATCGAGTTAGATATAGGGTTATATAAATGATCAGGATGAAGAGACGAGTTGAAATCCAAATTTTGAATGTCTGTCCGTCCGTCCGTGCAAGCTCTAACTTGAGTAAAAATTGATATGTCTTTATGAAACTTGGTAGACATGTTTCTTGATACCGTGAGACGGTTGGTATTGCAAATGGGCGTAATCGGACCACTGCCACGCCCACAAAACGCCATTAATCAAAAACAAATAAATTGCCATAACTAAGCTCCACAACAAGATACAAGACTCTTATTTAGTATACAGGATCACATTAGAGAGGGCCATCTGCAGTTAAATGTTTTTTTTTTTAAGTGGGCGTAGTCTCGCTCCTAATAGGTTTAATGTGGATATCTCCTAAACCGCTAATGCTATAATAACCAAATTCATTGCGATCAAATATTTTTAGCACCTCTATTGACGGTGTGAAAATGTGTAAATCGGGTGACTAGCCCCTCTACTCCCCATATAACGGTACTGTTAAACAAGTAAGGAAGGGCTAAGTTCGGATGTAACCAAACATTTTATACTCTAGCAAAGTGAAATGGTATACTCGTTTGAGATTTCTTTGTGGATTGACTGATATTTTCGGTAGAAGGTCAACTATAGGCACTGGGGTCTACATATTTAGTACTAAGGGGCTTGAACAGTTTTGGTTCGATTTAGACAATTTTTGGTCACAAGGTGGCATATTTTAAACGTGTAATTCACGCAAAGTTTTACTCCGATATAATCATTGTTGCTTGATTTGCATACTGGAAAGTGAAAAACAAAAATCTCTGGCGTTTTAGTATTTTTTTAACAGTACCGTTATATGGGGAGTGAGCGGGGTTGTCACCCGATTTCGCCAATTTTCGCCCTATAACAAGCACTAAACACACCAGAGACATTAAATTTTATCTCTGGGATGGTATCAGATGACTTTATGGGAACCGCGTTCAAAGTTAGTCAGTGGGCGTGGCACCGCCCACTTTTAGCTGAAAACCCATATCTTGGGATCTGCTTAACCGATTTCAACAAAATTCGGTATAACACCATTTTCAATTCCATCTGATTCTTTCACTTTCCACTATGCATATCAAACAACAATGATTATATCGGGGTAAAACTTTGCGTTTTTGTCTTAAATGTCTTATAAACGTATCAGACTACGAGGTAACGCTGGATTATTTATTTTCCGACAAAAATCGTGTTTTTTCCTTCAAAGTGTTTCCCAAAAGTGAAAAATTTAAATTTTGGAAAGCCGCTTATCAATTATCAAATGCCATACAATGCACATAATGTGCGATTGGTTTTTAAAAATAGAGTTTCTTTCTTAAAAAAAAATCATAAAAATGGGCCTTGTTTTGCCCGAAATAAACCTACTCCTCCTTTAGGTATTGTTATGTTAGAAGTGTTTTAGATTAGAGCGTAGATATGCCAAGGCAAAAAATACAAACTGTGGCTTGGTTGAAGCAAAGAAACTCTTATCTATCCGCAATACTTGAAATCGCTGAAATCAATAATTTCCTTCTTGGGAATAATAAACAAACAATTAAAAGTTGTAAAGAAATACAATTAAAATAAGTAACAAAAGTAAGTATTTAATAATTATTGGTTAACTAGACTTACGAGTATCCAATCAATTTCTACTCACAGGTTTGTATACTTCTTCGATTATAGATGATAAGCTGCTGATTTTCCTGGCGATTCAATGTAGAATATACTTATATTTCTATATTATTATTTCTGTATTGTTTTTGATTTAATCAAATATTCCTTTATACTCAAGTGTATTGCGCAATAGGTTTCATTTACCGTACAGAGATTAATTTTAATGGTCCTAATTTACTATGATGTGCGCTAGTTACTCACTGAATGCATAACGCTTGTTTCATGAAATTAGTAGATATTAACGTAGTCATACAAGTCCACGGCATCATTTGTAACCTTTGAGGGATGAAGTAATTGTTGGTTGACAAAGTTTAAAAATCCGCTTGCTTCCGGATTGTTTTCTTCATCCCACCCTAGAATATTCGTCGCCGATTGTTCACTAATCCCAAAAGTATCAAGTCCATTTCCCCCAATAATATTGTATGTAGCAGGAGCGCTCGATGACAATGCAAATTTCTTAGCTTCATCAGAATAAAAGTCCTCCGTGTCAAATACATTTTCTGATTCAGTGCCATCTTTGAAAGCTATATCGTGCAAATATTCCGAAGCATTAACTGGCGAATAAGAATGCGTATTAAGGTCCTTTATGATGCGCTCTAAAAGCGTAGTCTTTTTGTTGGGCATCTCAGATTGTAACTGTGTACGAGTCTTTCGAGAGAAGGAAATGTCCGAGTTTCTTTCCATTGGGATGTCCTATGTAAACAAATGATATGAATTGTATATGAAATAAGCTTGAACTAAAAGCGGTTATGAGAAAAACGACTTGGACGAAGTCGCCTTACTAAAATCAAATACATGTATGATTGTAGCGACACCCACACTAAATATACACCTAATTCTGTTTTTCAAAGGTAGATTGATTCCAGAAAAAAACCGTGTAAAGAAAGACGTAGTTATTAAAATATATGCACCATAAGCAAATTTGTTAATAAAAAATGTCTTTCCAAACACTTCTGATTGCATTGATAGTTCACAAAATATTAACTCATTTCAAATTTGCTTGTATGCAGATATTCCCACAAATATATTTCACAAAAATTAAATCTGAAAAATAATATTGAAGCCCAAAAATTTTGAGTCGTGCTAAATGGAATAAAATTGTGTAAAAATTAAACAAAATATGTAATTTCAAACCGTGTTAAATCAAAATCGTGTAAAAGAAGACCGTGTAATAGCAGAATCAGGTGTATCGTACAATTTATTTAATTCAAGCATTTACGGATTGATATTAAGTTTAGCGCTGTCAAAATGCGCAGTTTTTATAACATTTGATATTGGTGGCACTATGAGAAGAAATACATTTTGAGATTTTTATTGCATTTCTTGGGTGTTTTCCATTCCACAGATAGGTATACGTAATTAATTAGGCCCTGATAGACATATGTACATATATATATTAATCGCAAAAGTTTTCAAAATTGACTTTTGAATCTCAATATAACAAAATATTTCAATACTTCAAAACAATTACATGATTGAAATAACCTAAACGTGAAGCTTACTTCGATTTTTGTATATTATATTTAATAAATAAATATTTTTAGACAATTTATTCGGAAGTCAAAGTTTAAAAGGCATTTGCGGGGACTTATCAACAAAATACTTATGTAGGTATATATTTACGTTGACATTTGATACTGCTAAGCAAAACAATTCTCTAGCACAGTGATCGGAAGCCCATTGCACGTGGGTACTCTCTGATTATACCGTATAAACGATGACAGTGCCAGTTGCTTTCTGACTACGCAGCGCGCCGGACGTGCGCGGAAAGTAAACACATGTACATACATGTGTATGAACCAAACGACAACGATTTTAAATGTACTTTAATATTGAGAGGGAAATTAATTTTTTTTTGTAGAACATTTGAATAGATATGCAATTTGTTTGATATATCAGCTGTTAATTGTTCATAATTAAAAATATATTTTTTTTACATATTTCTCATTAATAATGTTTTGGTTTACAATACTAGTACAATTATAAATGATTTATGTTGGAACTGAAAACTAAAAAACGTAGAGGACCCGTAAAACGTACCACTAAGACAGTATACTTGTAGTCACTCTACACACGCATACACTCTCAAAAAATAAATCATTTGAATGTGTAAGAATGCCGACCCGACTGCCCTGAACAAAAAAACACTAAGTGAATATGTACATATGTATAAAGTAATTTACATATAATTTTTACTGAACTTTGGTAAATTACGATTTCAAAGCATTTAATAGTCAAATTCATAGCAACTGTATTAAATTCTAAAAAGATTGTTCAAATGTTAGTAAAAAACCAAACGTTTATAAAATTTTTATATCCATTTCTTGTAAAATAAATTTTGAGCACATTAACTGCAGCATGCAAACAAATGGGGCTAAGTTCGGATGTAACCGAACATTTTATACTCTCGCAAAGTCAAATGGTATACTCGTTTGAGATTTCTTTGTGGATTGACTGATATTTTCGGTAGAAGGTCAACTATAGGCACTGGGGTCCACATATTTAGTACTTAGCGGCTTGAACAGTTTTGGTTCGATTTAGACAATTTTTAATCACAAGGTGGCATACTTTAAACGTATTATTCACGCAAAGTTTTACCCCGATATAGTCATTGTTGCTTGATATGCATAGTGGAAAGTGAAAGAAACAGATGGAATTGAAACTGGTGTTATATGGGAAATAGGCGTGGTTGTAGTCCGATTTCGCTCATTTTCGCACTATAACATAGAGATGTGAGAAAAATGTTATGTACCGAATTTGGTTGAAATCGGTTAGGCAGATCTCAAGATATTTTCACCTAAAAGTGGGCTGTGCCACGCCCACTGTCTAATTTTGAACGCGGTTCCTATAAAGTCATCTCATACCATCCCAGAAATAAAATTTAATGTCTCTGGCGTGTTTAGTGCTTGATTTATCGCGCTTTTAGTAGTTTTTAACAGTACCGTTATACGGGGATTGGGCGGAGTTGCCACCCGATTTCAACTATTTTCACACTGTAGGTAGAAACATTTGCTTCCAGTGAATTTTGTTATTATAGCATTAGCGGTTTAGGAGATATGAACATTAAACCTATTAGGGACGTGACCACGCCCACTTAAAAAAAAAATTTACTGCAGATGCCCCTCCCTAATTCGATCCTGTGTACCAAATGGCAGTCTTGTATCTTATTGCGGAGCTTAGTTATGGCAATTTATTTGTTTTTGATCAATAGCGTTTTGTGGGCGTGGCTGTGGTCCGATTACGCCTATCTGCAATACCAACCGTAGCACGGTACCAAGAAACATGTCACACCAAGTTTCATAAAGACATCCCAAATTTTACTCAAGTTAGAGCTTGCACGGAAGGACGGACGGCCGGACAGACATTCAAACGGATTTCAACTCGTCTCTTCATCTTGATAATTTATATATATATATAACCCTATATCTAACACGATTAGTTTTAGGTGATACAAACAACCGTTAGGAGAACAAAAATATTATACTCGGTAGCAGCAGGTTGCGAGAGTATAAAAATGAAACCCGTTTCCTGTTGTCACGCCATAACTTGAGAACGGCTAGACCGATTTGGCTGTGTTTTACCGATACTTAACATGATTTTGTCAATTACTTGGTGATTCATTTTTATACTCTCGTAACATGTTGCTACAGAGTATAATAGTTTTGTTCACCTGACGGTTGTTTGTATCACCTAAAACTTATCGAGTTAGATATAGGGTTATGTATATATAAATGATCAGAATGAAGATACGAGTTGAAATCCGGGTGACTGTCCGTCCGTCCGTGCAAGCTGTAACTTGAGTAAAAATTGAGATATCTTTATGAAACTGGGTACAGTAAGACGGCCATTAATCAAATGCAAATAAATTGTCATGACTAAGCTCCGCAATAAGATACGACATTGTTATTTGGTACACGAGATCACATTAGGAAGGGGCATCTGCAGTTAAAAAAAATTTTTTAGGCGTGGTCCCGCCCCTAACAGCTTTAATGTGCATATCTCCTAAACTACTAAAGCTATAATAACAAAATTCTTTGGAAGCAAATTTTTTTAGCACATCTATCTACGGTGTGAAAATGGGTGAAATCAGGTGACAACCCCGCCCACTCCCCATGTAACGGTACTGTTGAAAACTACTAAAAGCGCGATAAATCAAGCACTAAACACGCCAGAGACATTAAATTTTATCTCAGGGATGGTATGCGATGACTTTATAGGAACCGTGTTCAAAATTAGACAGTGGGCGTGACACCGCCCACTTTTAGGTGAAAACCTATATCTTGGGATCTTTTGAACCAATTTCAACCAAATTTGGTACATAACATTCTTTTTATATTTCTATGTTATGGTGCGAAAATGGGCGAAATCGGATTACAATCACGCCTATTTTCCATATGACACCATTTTAAATTTACTTGATTCTTACTTTCCACTATGCAAATCAGGCAACAATGATTATATCGGCGTAAAACATTGCGTGAATAATACGTTTGAAGTATGCCACCTTGTGACCAAAAATTCTCTTAATCGAACCAAAACTGTTCAAGCCCGTAGGTACTGAATATGTGGACCCCAGTACCTATAGTTTACTTTTTACCGTAAATATCGGCCATTGTGTAAGATATATAATTGAAATTCATATAATAGAATAAATAAATGAAACTATCGATAATAGTATGTCTTTGTTTCAAAAATGGGTTGAATCGGATCAATAGTTCTTGTAGCCCTCATATATCTAATATAAATATTTTTGAACTTCCGCGTGACTTTATACCGCATATGTGAGTTATCTCAATGACAATGAGAGAGCGTGTTTTACTCATAACAAGATCAAAACGGCTGAAAATTTTCCTTAGCCCCCATGTAACTAATATCAGGATTTTCGAACATTCGTCTGACTTTACTCAATTTGATTGGTGATAGTATGTGAGGTACCTTAATGAAACAGTGGGAGCATTTTATTAGTCTGTGGCATGTTAATAGTATGTGGTATTGGAAAAAATTAATAAAATCGGGTTAATACTACCCTCAAATTCCATATACTACTTATAATGCTTTTCGTTATTCTAACCAGCTTTATGCCGAATATGTCGGTCAGTGTGTATTAATATTTTTTTTTATATAAATATGAGCAATGTCAAAATTAATATATTTTTCTATCCCCAATATATATATGATTTCCACCTGTTTTTACACCGTTCGGGTTGATCAACGTGATATTTAAACGAAATTAAGTGGAAAAGATTTCTTAAAAATTATGTGGTTTGACGCTGAATTAGAATGAAATTAGTATATACTAAGTCTAAGCCTCACACCTTCATATAATGAATTCCGATTCTCTGGTTGACTTTTGCCACCTAAGCTTCTAATATAAAATTTAGCCACTTTGGTGGAGTTAATATCACATTCAAACTTATGTATATTTCACTTCAAGCAATAAAACTGAGACTATTGTTATGGTCTTTAATATAAGAGAAGAAGATACCAAATTTGATTGTAATTTAATCACGATATCATTTAATAATGGATGTTTAATTCAACATTTTTTAATATACGGTTTGGAGGAATTTTCTGGTCTTTGATTTTCCCAGCTCACATGTACTACTTATGGTATAATTTTTTTCGTCAATTTGATAATTTAATGAAATTAAATGGACAGTTTTTCTTAAAAATAATGTATATCGCTGCATATGAATGAAATTGGTCTAGACTTTGTTTAAACCTTATAACCCTAATATATTGATTTCCGCTCCTCTGGTACAACAGCAACCTCATACACCCCACATATTATATCTAACCCCTTTGGTTCAGTTTATATCACATATACCATGTTTGAGTTAAATAGCTTCTTTTTATAAAAGTTATCATTTCGGAGAAAAAAATAGTATTGACACCAAATAAATCTATGATCAATAACATAAGTTAATAAGATACCAAATAATAATCGAGTAATGAATGTTGAATTCTTTCGCAACATTTTTATACTTTCGCAACATGTTGCAACAGAGTATAGTTTTGTTCACCAAACGGTTGTTTGCATCACCTAAAGTGATAGATATAGATTTCTATATACAAATATTTCTTCTAATATTTGGTAATAATCAGTGGTTAGGTATATTTTCTCAGCCATCATGTTGAACTTACTATAAAATATATCAGACGACAATGTTAAAAAAGTTTCCTAGAGTGCTGGACTTTGTATAGAGCAAAAAAAACTTTCTAGAAAAAATTGCATGAAATAAATATTAGTAATGTAGGGGTAAAGACCCTTTTTATGTGGTTATAGATAAACTGCGACCCCATCGGTTTACATGCTACTGTCTATTATTTCAGTTTTGCGACACATTTTAATATGAAGGTCATGAAGTGAACTGTAAACTCAAGAAAATTACATTTTTACCTAGCAGCGTTGGCAGCTTATGAAAGGTTTAGATATTAAGACAGAAAGAAGAAAATCTACATACCTGCTCTACATATGTGTATACCATACTTAATTATATGTAAGTTATTGTTAATTTAGCCTTCTTGGGTAGACCCTTCAAAATAGGTACCATAGATCCCCCTGTTTTAGAAAGCGTTTAACAAAAGTAATTTACGGAGGGGTTTTCCGAGAACTTAATTTCAATACAATGAAATAAACTACTAATTTCTAAAATATAAATAACTAAATATTATGTATTATTATGTTAGTGAATAGCTAAGTAATTTATAGATATACAAAAGTACGTAAGCTGTACCAACATGTTGCAAGAGTATAATAAATATCAGTACACTGTGTTTGTAGTTTCAGTTTCACTAGATGTCTTTACCAGCACAGTGCTTTATTCAAACTAATTTTAGTTTATTAGTTATATAGTGTTTAAAGTATTATTATATACAGTGACGATATATGTGCACCAGTATACCATAGTACCTATACACGGAACAGGAAAGGAGTCATAGCAAGGACTTACAAGGAATTACAGTGAAAGAGAGCAGCACCTAGGATCCAACTTTTAACACCCGGACGGACTGAATTATATAAGTATTATGTATAAGTATTTTATATATTAATCCATTTATTATTAATTAATTATACCTAGATTAAGTAGAAAATCTATATTACTAAGTCGTCTTCAGAATAGAAGACGTATGAGAGTTCTTCGTGCAAACTCTTTATATAGAGATAGTGAGCAGTCACAAAATACTGTCAGTCACGCTAATCGTAGATTAGATTCCGATGCCCGAACATATTATCAATACAAATCAACATAGAACCAGGCGAGAAAATCTCGAGGTACGGTCTTTTGAACAAAATGTAAATACTGTTCAACATAGAACGAGGCTGCAAGATCCGCAATTTCGCTCTGAAGAGCAAATAAGAGATACTCGAGGTCATAGGTCTCGGCGTGAAGACCCCGAGGTTCGATCTGTTGAGCAAGTTGCGAATACTGTTCAACATAGAACAAAGCGGCAAGATCCGCAAATTCGCTCTGAAGAGCAAATAAGAGATACTCGAGGTCATAGGTCTCGGCGTGAAGACCCCGAGGTTCGATCTGTTGAGCAAATCGCAAATACTGTTCAACACAGAACAAGGCGGCAAGAACCCCAAATTCGCTCTGAAGAGCAAATAAGAGATACTCGAGGTCATAGGTCTCGGCGTGAAGACCCCGAGGCGTGAAGACCCCGAGGTAGATTGCCTTTTATGACAATCCGTCCGTTAGGATATCAAGGTCAGAGTTTGCTCAAAGGTGCTGTTGTTAATATACCAATTTCACACAATATTTTTTCACAATATTGTGACATCTCTACCAAGGTCCTTTGATGAGGCTCATGTTATACAAATTCACTTAAGAAGGCGTTTGGAATACAATCATGATTACATGATCGATACCATATGCCCCGCAAAGATTATTGAAGCTTTGCAGTTCTTAGTGAATACTCCTCTGTATCGTGAGCACAATATACATATTAATGAAAACTGGATTTTAGAATTTAATAACCAAGAAGAAGTTCCGTTTGTTGCATCTGCAGAGGATTCCCGATTGGTTCAATCTTTTCATGCGGCTCAAACTTCTCATGATAATCCCTCTGGTAATAATATTCCCACGGGTCTTTTACCTTCAGAGCTAAATCCAGGCGGTCAAGAAACTCTTTTGAACAATATTCCTGTAGAAAACTTAGACTATAACCGTTTAGTTATAGCGCCTGGTGAAGGACAAAGACCAATTGACATAATTCAAGATATTAATTCAGAAGAGTTGTCATTTGGAACAATATACGTTGGGCAGAAGCGTACATGCTCTGAAACGTATAGTAAGATAATACGTTCTGAAATTCGCCGTTTTGACAGAAGAGCGTGTACCATTCCAAAGTTGTTCTATGATTACAAAAAATTAGAACTGCTACAAATTAAGAATAGTACATCCATTTGCCTTAGAAAGTTTTCAGGTTGCAACCGAGTTACGACCCAAAATCTATTAAACGAAAACTTTGTTCAAAACTTGATTCAACACAGTGATGGTTACAAGGTTTTGAAAGGCGTTAGATCCTCACCTGCGTACTGGGAAGCTGAGAAGAAAATGGCAATCGCTATGATTCGCCAATTTGGGCTTCCAACCTTCTTTATCACTTTATCGGCTGCAGAATCTCAGTGGGTTGAGCTTTTGGTCATCCTCTCTAAAACTGTTGATTCTAAAGATATTTCGGAAGAGGAAGCCAACAGTTTAACAACCCGAGATAGATATCGTTTAATTCGGTCAGACGCGGTTACTTGTGCTAGATATTTTGACTACCGCTATCGACAAATTCTTAAGCTTTTTAAAGATAACGCTGGCATTTTTTGAGATCATTTTGTTACAAATTTCTATTGGAGAGTGGAGTTTCAACAGAGAGGTTCCCCGCATGTACATGGCATGTATTGGCTTAATAATGCTCCCAGGATCAACCTTCAAGATCCTCAGACATTCCCTGATGTCATTAGTTTTATTGACAATTATATTTCTACCGATAGTTCGATCAGCCACTTAGAAAATGATTTGGGTTATCAAAAGCATAACCACAGTCGGTCTTGTACGAGGGAAATAAGAGGACAACAGTTTTGTCGTTTTGGTATACCATATCCACCAATGCCTTGAACGCAAATACTGTTACCTCTTACAGAAACAAGTCAAAATTCAGAAAGACACAAGGAAAACTTTTTCAAAATTCAAAACGTTTTAAATTCTAATATGACTACAGAAGACATTTCTAACTTAAACGATTTTGAACACTTCAAAGAAGCAGTATATTGCTGCATTGGGCTCCATCTTTCAGAAGCAAGTAATGCAGAAATATTTATAAATACCTCTCGACCTGAGGAACGTGTTCGAATGGTAAAACCTAGAGCGGAAATTCAGAACCTTCCTTCAGGTTCGACTAAATTATTCGTAGCCGGTATGTTAGACCGTTATGTTCAAAGATCCGATCAGTTAGAAACTCTTTATTTAAAGCAGCATTCGGAATAGGTGGAATGACCTTTCATTCAATATTTTCTTTACCTGTTAATCAGTTGAATAGAGAGTTGAGGCCACCTAGCAATGACACAGTTAATTCATTGTATGTTGATGCGAGATTAAAACAAATTTTCAAAATAGACAGCCCCTTTGGTGGTATACCGATCATAGTGTTTGGTGATTTGAAGCAACTCTCACTTTGAATTAACAGAGATAATGAGACAACAAGAGGATCAGGCCTTTGCAATTGCATTAAATGATATGACATCTGGAACTATGACAAATGAGGACATATCACTCATTGAAACTCGAGTAGTTAATTTCGAAGAAGTTCCCGATGATGCCATACATTTATTTTGGTCCAATGAAGAGACAAATAATTTCAATGCTCTTAAGCTCAGCCGGGTCCCAACAGAAGCTTTCCTTTCAACTGCAAAAGACTCAGTTAAAGGAATTGGTATAAATGAAAATGATAATATTTTGGAAAGAGTTAAACTTTTCAAAACTTCTGAAACGCAGGGACTGCCCTATGAATTGACACTAAAAACCTCCGCCAAATATATGATTACAGTGAACATAAACACGTGTGATGGCTTGGTTAATGGGGCAGCTGGACAACTTATGCATATTGATTTCCAATGTTCCTTTCCAACAATTCTGTGGATTAAATTTTTGGAACCTTCTGTTGGTTTGATAGCACTATCAAAAAAGCCTCATCCTCTAGAAAGTTCTTGGACACCAATTGAAAAAGTTCTAAAATATTTTCAATATAAAAGATATGAACAAATTTCAATTGAAAGAAATCAGTTTCCAGTTTTTCCGGCTGAGGGAATAACTATTCATAAAAGTCAGGGTGCCACATATAATAAAGTTGTAGTTCATACTCGACCCAGAATGCCTAGAGCTTCAACATATGTCGCTTGTAGTCGAGCAACTTCTGCAGAAGGTCTATTCATCATAGGAAATTTTATTCCTCCTAACAAATTTTCTGAATCGGATTCCGTATTTAGGGAACTGAGGGAATTGAACACAAATAAAGCTTTGACAACAAGTTTCAATTTTATGATTTCCCGAACATCAGGACATCAAATTTTATTCGATAATGTTCAGAGTCTTCACGCTCACAATAATGATATAAAAAGCGACTTGGAGTTATCCTTGCGAAAGTTTTGATATACCAGGATTTACTCCAATTAACGAGCTGAGGATAGATAGCACGGAAACAAGCAACAGAAATAAACGGGGCATTATAATATATGCAAAGCATTAGAAGCGGTTTTGTTTAAATGTTTCAATATTAATATTCTGGTTCTATATAGAAATTCAGCTTTCTCTATCAGACAATTAATTGTAGAACTTCAGGAAGTCCTTACTTCTGAGTTAAGCAATCAAAATGTGCTAATTGTTGGAGATTTTAACATTTGTTTAATGTCTACAGGGACTGCAATAAGAAATCTGTTCCAAGAAAAAAACTTTAGTTCCCTGCTTGGTGCAGAATATTCAACTACACCTGCCGGTACACAAATTGATTGGGCATTTTCAAACATGGATCCTTCCCGTGTAAATGCAATTACTTTTGGGACAGTACACAGCTATCATGACAGTATTTGTGTCTCTATTTCGAACTAAAGTTTTCAGACTTAGTGCAATAGTTCTTCATTTTTTTTCCAAATATAATCGAATTGTAATGGTATAATAATTTTAACAGTAGTTTATAAGAAACTTAAGATAATTTAAATTATATATATAATTTGTTATTATATATGACATTATTGTATAAATATATGATAGAAATTAAATAGTATAAGGAAAAAAGAAATATAATTTGGATATATGTATAAGAATCTCTACAAAAATTTATGTTAAATATTGTAAATATTATATACAAATTAATATAATAATGCTATATCATTTTTAAAGTTGTTAATATTTATTATTTTTAAGCTAAATATGTATAATAATATCGATATAATAAATAAAAAATGTTATTCATTGTCCAAAAACGATTTCTTTTCATACTTCTCAACACAGTTGTAATGCATTCTATATAAAATTTGAGTAAATTTAGTTTAGCCCTTTCTTACTTGTTCTCTTTATGTTGGTAGATACGTATTTTGCCAGAAAACGTTGTTGTAAATTCTTATTTCTGTTAAATATTAGGTTGGCCGTTATTTCCCTTCCGCTTTTTTGTCTTTTGAATTTCGCGGCTATGTACAAAGCTCTACAGAGCTCGTATCTGGCAACACTATACATAATTTGAAAGGTCTTGACATAACCTACAAAACAACGCTATGCATGATTAGTTTGGATATTGCGTTCAACAGTTATAGACGTGTAAACATGGAGTTCACTAACGCCGAAATTCGCGCTATTTTAAAGTTTTCCTTGGTTTTGTGTTTTGGGGGATGGTACTCTATCACTTCGAACCGCGGAGGAATGGTTTCGACGATTCAGAGCCGGTGAAAACGACACCATGGATAAACCAGCCGGCGGAAGACCTGTGACGACAAATACCGAACAAATCATGGAATACATCGAGTTAGACCGGCATATGGCATCTCGTGACATCGCCCAGGAGATGGGAGTTAGTCACCAAACCATTGTGAACCATCTGCAGGAGGCTGGATACAAAAAAAAGTTTGATGTTTGGATGCCGCATAATTTGACGCAAAAAAACCTTCTGGACCGAATCAACGCCTGCGATATGCTGCTTAAACGGAACGAACTCGTCCCATTCTTGAAGCGGATGGTGACTGGCGACGAAAAATGGATCACATACGACAATATCAAGCGAAAACGGTTGTGGTCGAAGGCCGGTGAATCGTCCCAAACAGTGGCCAAGCCGGGATTGACGGCCAGGAAGGTTTTGCTGTGTATTTGGTGGGATTGGAAGGGAATCCTCCACTATGAGCTGCTCCCATATGGCCAGACGCTTAATTCTACCATCTACTGCGAACAACTGGACCGCTTGAAGCAGGCGATCGACCAGAAGCGTCCAGAATTGGCCAACAGGAAGGGTGTAGTGTTCCACCAGGACAACGACAGACCACACACTTCGTTGATGACTCGTCACAAGCTACGGGAGCTCGGGTGGGAGGTTTTATCGCATCCACCATATAGCCCGGACGTAGCGCCAAGTGACTACCACCTGTTCCTGTCCATGGCGAATGCCCTTGGTGGTGTGAAGTTGAACTCAAAAGAGGCTTGTGAAAAGTGGCTGTCCGAATTCTTCGCAAATAAGGAGGGGGCTTCTACGAGGAAGGTATTATGAAGTTGCCGTCTAGATGGAAACAGATCATCGAACAAAACGGCGCATATTTTAACTAAATCTAAAAATGAAACCCGTTTCCTGTTGTCACGCCATAACTTGAGAACGGCTAGACCGATTTGGCTGTGTTTTACCGATACTTAACATGATTTTGTCAATTACTTGGTGATTCATTTTTATACTCTCGTAACATGTTGCTACAGAGTATAATAGTTTTGTTCACCTGACGGTTGTTTGTATCACCTAAAACTTATCGAGTTAGATATAGGGTTATGTATATATAAATGATCAGAATGAAGATACGAGTTGAAATCCGGGTGACTGTCCGTCCGTCCGTGCAAGCTGTAACTTGAGTAAAAATTGAGATATCTTTATGAAACTGGGTACAGTAAGACGGCCATTAATCAAATGCAAATAAATTGTCATGACTAAGCTCCGCAATAAGATACGACATTGTTATTTGGTACACGAGATCACATTAGGAAGGGGCATCTGCAGTTAAAAAAAATTTTTTAGGCGTGGTCCCGCCCCTAACAGCTTTAATGTGCATATCTCCTAAACTACTAAAGCTATAATAACAAAATTCTTTGGAAGCAAATTTTTTTAGCACATCTATCTACGGTGTGAAAATGGGTGAAATCAGGTGACAACCCCGCCCACTCCCCATGTAACGGTACTGTTGAAAACTACTAAAAGCGCGATAAATCAAGCACTAAACACGCCAGAGACATTAAATTTTATCTCAGGGATGGTATGCGATGACTTTATAGGAACCGTGTTCAAAATTAGACAGTGGGCGTGACACCGCCCACTTTTAGGTGAAAACCTATATCTTGGGATCTTTTGAACCAATTTCAACCAAATTTGGTACATAACATTCTTTTTATATTTCTATGTTATGGTGCGAAAATGGGCGAAATCGGATTACAATCACGCCTATTTTCCATATGACACCATTTTAAATTTACTTGATTCTTACTTTCCACTATGCAAATCAGGCAACAATGATTATATCGGCGTAAAACATTGCGTGAATAATACGTTTGAAGTATGCCACCTTGTGACCAAAAATTCTCTTAATCGAACCAAAACTGTTCAAGCCCGTAGGTACTGAATATGTGGACCCCAGTACCTATAGTTTACTTTTTACCGTAAATATCGGCCATTGTGTAAGATATATAATTGAAATTCATATAATAGAATAAATAAATGAAACTATCGATAATAGTATGTCTTTGTTTCAAAAATGGGTTGAATCGGATCAATAGTTCTTGTAGCCCTCATATATCTAATATAAATATTTTTGAACTTCCGCGTGACTTTATACCGCATATGTGAGTTATCTCAATGACAATGAGAGAGCGTGTTTTACTCATAACAAGATCAAAACGGCTGAAAATTTTCCTTAGCCCCCATGTAACTAATATCAGGATTTTCGAACATTCGTCTGACTTTACTCAATTTGATTGGTGATAGTATGTGAGGTACCTTAATGAAACAGTGGGAGCATTTTATTAGTCTGTGGCATGTTAATAGTATGTGGTATTGGAAAAAATTAATAAAATCGGGTTAATACTACCCTCAAATTCCATATACTACTTATAATGCTTTTCGTTATTCTAACCAGCTTTATGCCGAATATGTCGGTCAGTGTGTATTAATATTTTTTTTTATATAAATATGAGCAATGTCAAAATTAATATATTTTTCTATCCCCAATATATATATGATTTCCACCTGTTTTTACACCGTTCGGGTTGATCAACGTGATATTTAAACGAAATTAAGTGGAAAAGATTTCTTAAAAATTATGTGGTTTGACGCTGAATTAGAATGAAATTAGTATATACTAAGTCTAAGCCTCACACCTTCATATAATGAATTCCGATTCTCTGGTTGACTTTTGCCACCTAAGCTTCTAATATAAAATTTAGCCACTTTGGTGGAGTTAATATCACATTCAAACTTATGTATATTTCACTTCAAGCAATAAAACTGAGACTATTGTTATGGTCTTTAATATAAGAGAAGAAGATACCAAATTTGATTGTAATTTAATCACGATATCATTTAATAATGGATGTTTAATTCAACATTTTTTAATATACGGTTTGGAGGAATTTTCTGGTCTTTGATTTTCCCAGCTCACATGTACTACTTATGGTATAATTTTTTTCGTCAATTTGATAATTTAATGAAATTAAATGGACAGTTTTTCTTAAAAATAATGTATATCGCTGCATATGAATGAAATTGGTCTAGACTTTGTTTAAACCTTATAACCCTAATATATTGATTTCCGCTCCTCTGGTACAACAGCAACCTCATACACCCCACATATTATATCTAACCCCTTTGGTTCAGTTTATATCACATATACCATGTTTGAGTTAAATAGCTTCTTTTTATAAAAGTTATCATTTCGGAGAAAAAAATAGTATTGACACCAAATAAATCTATGATCAATAACATAAGTTAATAAGATACCAAATAATAATCGAGTAATGAATGTTGAATTCTTTCGCAACATTTTTATACTTTCGCAACATGTTGCAACAGAGTATAGTTTTGTTCACCAAACGGTTGTTTGCATCACCTAAAGTGATAGATATAGATTTCTATATACAAATATTTCTTCTAATATTTGGTAATAATCAGTGGTTAGGTATATTTTCTCAGCCATCATGTTGAACTTACTATAAAATATATCAGACGACAATGTTAAAAAAGTTTCCTAGAGTGCTGGACTTTGTATAGAGCAAAAAAAACTTTCTAGAAAAAATTGCATGAAATAAATATTAGTAATGTAGGGGTAAAGACCCTTTTTATGTGGTTATAGATAAACTGCGACCCCATCGGTTTACATGCTACTGTCTATTATTTCAGTTTTGCGACACATTTTAATATGAAGGTCATGAAGTGAACTGTAAACTCAAGAAAATTACATTTTTACCTAGCAGCGTTGGCAGCTTATGAAAGGTTTAGATATTAAGACAGAAAGAAGAAAATCTACATACCTGCTCTACATATGTGTATACCATACTTAATTATATGTAAGTTATTGTTAATTTAGCCTTCTTGGGTAGACCCTTCAAAATAGGTACCATAGATCCCCCTGTTTTAGAAAGCGTTTAACAAAAGTAATTTACGGAGGGGTTTTCCGAGAACTTAATTTCAATACAATGAAATAAACTACTAATTTCTAAAATATAAATAACTAAATATTATGTATTATTATGTTAGTGAATAGCTAAGTAATTTATAGATATACAAAAGTACGTAAGCTGTACCAACATGTTGCAAGAGTATAATAAATATCAGTACACTGTGTTTGTAGTTTCAGTTTCACTAGATGTCTTTACCAGCACAGTGCTTTATTCAAACTAATTTTAGTTTATTAGTTATATAGTGTTTAAAGTATTATTATATACAGTGACGATATATGTGCACCAGTATACCATAGTACCTATACACGGAACAGGAAAGGAGTCATAGCAAGGACTTACAAGGAATTACAGTGAAAGAGAGCAGCACCTAGGATCCAACTTTTAACACCCGGACGGACTGAATTATATAAGTATTATGTATAAGTATTTTATATATTAATCCATTTATTATTAATTAATTATACCTAGATTAAGTAGAAAATCTATATTACTAAGTCGTCTTCAGAATAGAAGACGTATGAGAGTTCTTCGTGCAAACTCTTTATATAGAGATAGTGAGCAGTCACAAAATACTGTCAGTCACGCTAATCGTAGATTAGATTCCGATGCCCGAACATATTATCAATACAAATCAACATAGAACCAGGCGAGAAAATCTCGAGGTACGGTCTTTTGAACAAAATGTAAATACTGTTCAACATAGAACGAGGCTGCAAGATCCGCAAATTCGCTCTGAAGAGCAAATAAGAGATACTCGAGGTCATAGGTCTCGGCGTGAAGACCCCGAGGTTCGATCTGTTGAGCAAGTTGCGAATACTGTTCAACATAGAACAAAGCGGCAAGATCCGCAAATTCGCTCTGAAGAGCAAATAAGAGATACTCGAGGTCATAGGTCTCGGCGTGAAGACCCCGAGGTTCGATCTGTTGAGCAAATCGCAAATACTGTTCAACACAGAACAAGGCGGCAAGAACCCCAAATTCGCTCTGAAGAGCAAATAAGAGATACTCGAGGTCATAGGTCTCGGCGTGAAGACCCCGAGGCGTGAAGACCCCGAGGTAGATTGCCTTTTATGACAATCCGTCCGTTAGGATATCAAGGTCAGAGTTTGCTCAAAGGTGCTGTTGTTAATATACCAATTTCACACAATATTTTTTCACAATATTGTGACATCTCTACCAAGGTCCTTTGATGAGGCTCATGTTATACAAATTCACTTAAGAAGGCGTTTGGAATACAATCATGATTACATGATCGATACCATATGCCCCGCAAAGATTATTGAAGCTTTGCAGTTCTTAGTGAATACTCCTCTGTATCGTGAGCACAATATACATATTAATGAAAACTGGATTTTAGAATTTAATAACCAAGAAGAAGTTCCGTTTGTTGCATCTGCAGAGGATTCCCGATTGGTTCAATCTTTTCATGCGGCTCAAACTTCTCATGATAATCCCTCTGGTAATAATATTCCCACGGGTCTTTTACCTTCAGAGCTAAATCCAGGCGGTCAAGAAACTCTTTTGAACAATATTCCTGTAGAAAACTTAGACTATAACCGTTTAGTTATAGCGCCTGGTGAAGGACAAAGACCAATTGACATAATTCAAGATATTAATTCAGAAGAGTTGTCATTTGGAACAATATACGTTGGGCAGAAGCGTACATGCTCTGAAACGTATAGTAAGATAATACGTTCTGAAATTCGCCGTTTTGACAGAAGAGCGTGTACCATTCCAAAGTTGTTCTATGATTACAAAAAATTAGAACTGCTACAAATTAAGAATAGTACATCCATTTGCCTTAGAAAGTTTTCAGGTTGCAACCGAGTTACGACCCAAAATCTATTAAACGAAAACTTTGTTCAAAACTTGATTCAACACAGTGATGGTTACAAGGTTTTGAAAGGCGTTAGATCCTCACCTGCGTACTGGGAAGCTGAGAAGAAAATGGCAATCGCTATGATTCGCCAATTTGGGCTTCCAACCTTCTTTATCACTTTATCGGCTGCAGAATCTCAGTGGGTTGAGCTTTTGGTCATCCTCTCTAAAACTGTTGATTCTAAAGATATTTCGGAAGAGGAAGCCAACAGTTTAACAACCCGAGATAGATATCGTTTAATTCGGTCAGACGCGGTTACTTGTGCTAGATATTTTGACTACCGCTATCGACAAATTCTTAAGCTTTTTAAAGATAACGCTGGCATTTTTTGAGATCATTTTGTTACAAATTTCTATTGGAGAGTGGAGTTTCAACAGAGAGGTTCCCCGCATGTACATGGCATGTATTGGCTTAATAATGCTCCCAGGATCAACCTTCAAGATCCTCAGACATTCCCTGATGTCATTAGTTTTATTGACAATTATATTTCTACCGATAGTTCGATCAGCCACTTAGAAAATGATTTGGGTTATCAAAAGCATAACCACAGTCGGTCTTGTACGAGGGAAATAAGAGGACAACAGTTTTGTCGTTTTGGTATACCATATCCACCAATGCCTTGAACGCAAATACTGTTACCTCTTACAGAAACAAGTCAAAATTCAGAAAGACACAAGGAAAACTTTTTCAAAATTCAAAACGTTTTAAATTCTAATATGACTACAGAAGACATTTCTAACTTAAACGATTTTGAACACTTCAAAGAAGCAGTATATTGCTGCATTGGGCTCCATCTTTCAGAAGCAAGTAATGCAGAAATATTTATAAATACCTCTCGACCTGAGGAACGTGTTCGAATGGTAAAACCTAGAGCGGAAATTCAGAACCTTCCTTCAGGTTCGACTAAATTATTCGTAGCCGGTATGTTAGACCGTTATGTTCAAAGATCCGATCAGTTAGAAACTCTTTATTTAAAGCAGCATTCGGAATAGGTGGAATGACCTTTCATTCAATATTTTCTTTACCTGTTAATCAGTTGAATAGAGAGTTGAGGCCACCTAGCAATGACACAGTTAATTCATTGTATGTTGATGCGAGATTAAAACAAATTTTCAAAATAGACAGCCCCTTTGGTGGTATACCGATCATAGTGTTTGGTGATTTGAAGCAACTCTCACTTTGAATTAACAGAGATAATGAGACAACAAGAGGATCAGGCCTTTGCAATTGCATTAAATGATATGACATCTGGAACTATGACAAATGAGGACATATCACTCATTGAAACTCGAGTAGTTAATTTCGAAGAAGTTCCCGATGATGCCATACATTTATTTTGGTCCAATGAAGAGACAAATAATTTCAATGCTCTTAAGCTCAGCCGGGTCCCAACAGAAGCTTTCCTTTCAACTGCAAAAGACTCAGTTAAAGGAATTGGTATAAATGAAAATGATAATATTTTGGAAAGAGTTAAACTTTTCAAAACTTCTGAAACGCAGGGACTGCCCTATGAATTGACACTAAAAACCTCCGCCAAATATATGATTACAGTGAACATAAACACGTGTGATGGCTTGGTTAATGGGGCAGCTGGACAACTTATGCATATTGATTTCCAATGTTCCTTTCCAACAATTCTGTGGATTAAATTTTTGGAACCTTCTGTTGGTTTGATAGCACTATCAAAAAAGCCTCATCCTCTAGAAAGTTCTTGGACACCAATTGAAAAAGTTCTAAAATATTTTCAATATAAAAGATATGAACAAATTTCAATTGAAAGAAATCAGTTTCCAGTTTTTCCGGCTGAGGGAATAACTATTCATAAAAGTCAGGGTGCCACATATAATAAAGTTGTAGTTCATACTCGACCCAGAATGCCTAGAGCTTCAACATATGTCGCTTGTAGTCGAGCAACTTCTGCAGAAGGTCTATTCATCATAGGAAATTTTATTCCTCCTAACAAATTTTCTGAATCGGATTCCGTATTTAGGGAACTGAGGGAATTGAACACAAATAAAGCTTTGACAACAAGTTTCAATTTTATGATTTCCCGAACATCAGGACATCAAATTTTATTCGATAATGTTCAGAGTCTTCACGCTCACAATAATGATATAAAAAGCGACTTGGAGTTATCCTTGCGAAAGTTTTGATATACCAGGATTTACTCCAATTAACGAGCTGAGGATAGATAGCACGGAAACAAGCAACAGAAATAAACGGGGCATTATAATATATGCAAAGCATTAGAAGCGGTTTTGTTTAAATGTTTCAATATTAATATTCTGGTTCTATATAGAAATTCAGCTTTCTCTATCAGACAATTAATTGTAGAACTTCAGGAAGTCCTTACTTCTGAGTTAAGCAATCAAAATGTGCTAATTGTTGGAGATTTTAACATTTGTTTAATGTCTACAGGGACTGCAATAAGAAATCTGTTCCAAGAAAAAAACTTTAGTTCCCTGCTTGGTGCAGAATATTCAACTACACCTGCCGGTACACAAATTGATTGGGCATTTTCAAACATGGATCCTTCCCGTGTAAATGCAATTACTTTTGGGACAGTACACAGCTATCATGACAGTATTTGTGTCTCTATTTCGAACTAAAGTTTTCAGACTTAGTGCAATAGTTCTTCATTTTTTTTCCAAATATAATCGAATTGTAATGGTATAATAATTTTAACAGTAGTTTATAAGAAACTTAAGATAATTTAAATTATATATATAATTTGTTATTATATATGACATTATTGTATAAATATATGATAGAAATTAAATAGTATAAGGAAAAAAGAAATATAATTTGGATATATGTATAAGAATCTCTACAAAAATTTATGTTAAATATTGTAAATATTATATACAAATTAATATAATAATGCTATATCATTTTTAAAGTTGTTAATATTTATTATTTTTAAGCTAAATATGTATAATAATATCGATATAATAAATAAAAAATGTTATTCATTGTCCAAAAACGATTTCTTTTCATACTTCTCAACACAGTTGTAATGCATTCTATATAAAATTTGAGTAAATTTAGTTTAGCCCTTTCTTACTTGTTCTCTTTATGTTGGTAGATACGTATTTTGCCAGAAAACGTTGTTGTAAATTCTTATTTCTGTTAAATATTAGGTTGGCCGTTATTTCCCTTCCGCTTTTTTGTCTTTTGAATTTCGCGGCTATGTACAAAGCTCTACAGAGCTCGTATCTGGCAACACTATACATAATTTGAAAGGTCTTGACATAACCTACAAAACAACGCTATGCATGATTAGTTTGGATATTGCGTTCAACAGTTATAGACGTGTAAACATGGAGTTCACTAACGCCGAAATTCGCGCTATTTTAAAGTTTTCCTTGGTTTTGTGTTTTGGGGGATGGTACTCTATCACTTCGAACCGCGGAGGAATGGTTTCGACGATTCAGAGCCGGTGAAAACGACACCATGGATAAACCAGCCGGCGGAAGACCTGTGACGACAAATACCGAACAAATCATGGAATACATCGAGTTAGACCGGCATATGGCATCTCGTGACATCGCCCAGGAGATGGGAGTTAGTCACCAAACCATTGTGAACCATCTGCAGGAGGCTGGATACAAAAAAAAGTTTGATGTTTGGATGCCGCATAATTTGACGCAAAAAAACCTTCTGGACCGAATCAACGCCTGCGATATGCTGCTTAAACGGAACGAACTCGTCCCATTCTTGAAGCGGATGGTGACTGGCGACGAAAAATGGATCACATACGACAATATCAAGCGAAAACGGTTGTGGTCGAAGGCCGGTGAATCGTCCCAAACAGTGGCCAAGCCGGGATTGACGGCCAGGAAGGTTTTGCTGTGTATTTGGTGGGATTGGAAGGGAATCCTCCACTATGAGCTGCTCCCATATGGCCAGACGCTTAATTCTACCATCTACTGCGAACAACTGGACCGCTTGAAGCAGGCGATCGACCAGAAGCGTCCAGAATTGGCCAACAGGAAGGGTGTAGTGTTCCACCAGGACAACGACAGACCACACACTTCGTTGATGACTCGTCACAAGCTACGGGAGCTCGGGTGGGAGGTTTTATCGCATCCACCATATAGCCCGGACGTAGCGCCAAGTGACTACCACCTGTTCCTGTCCATGGCGAATGCCCTTGGTGGTGTGAAGTTGAACTCAAAAGAGGCTTGTGAAAAGTGGCTGTCCGAATTCTTCGCAAATAAGGAGGGGGCTTCTACGAGGAAGGTATTATGAAGTTGCCGTCTAGATGGAAACAGATCATCGAACAAAACGGCGCATATTTTAACTAAATCCGATCACTGTAACACTTTTTATAAAGCATTGAATGAAGAGCAAAAAAGCGGAATGGAAATAACGGCCAACTTTATAACAGCAAATACTACAGAAAATGGTGAGCTCCCTGTTCTGAATTTTCAGCTCTGTTAGCCGTCCAAGCGAGCATCATACAAAATTCAATTTGCACCTTCTCGTTCTTCTAAGTTCTCTGGTGCACTGACAGCTCATTACTTTCATTCAACATTCAGAGTGGAACATAAGATAATTTTGTTAATTTGAAACAAAAATAATCACGAAGAAATATTACTTTGTGAAATGTCAAAACGAAGGGTGTTTTCAACGATAAGTTGAAGAAAAAATATTCTTTTTTGAGGAGTCACTTATGACGATTCCAACGTTCCTTGCGTCAAATGTAATGCAACTTTTTCAGTTGCTGCTGAAGGAAGCAATGATATTGAAAATCATTTGAAGACAAAGAAGCACAATGTGGCAGCAAAAGCTTCTCTTTAAACTTCAATCATATCAGATTTTTTCATCGAAGAGAAACTAGATTTGAATCTATCGACGATGCAAGGCGTGTGAGCGTACCACACAATTGGTGAGAATCACAGATTCAGGTGTGTTATTCAAATAATCATTTAAAAACCAGCAGTTGTCGTCCGATTCCAATTTTTTATTGTAGATCAAACCAAATATTTCGAAGCTGTTTCCAAATGAAACAATTTTCGTGTTCAAGAACAAAAAGGGAAGCGATAATAACCAATGTTTTGTACAATACACATTGGAATGCCTCAAGTCTGATTTACAAAAGTCCGATTCCTTTCTTTGTTGACCGACGCTTCCAGTCGCAAAGCAATCAAGATGTTTCCTGTCGTCATTTGTTATTTTCTTCCATTATCTGGAGTGAATTTTAAAATAATTGAATTTTCACCAGAAAAAGGTGAAACGTCGGATATGATTTTTTCATTGATTAAAAGAGTATTGGAAAATTTTAATTTGACTGATAAATTGATCGCTTACTGTGGTGACAATGCGCCAATTAATATCTGTCGCGTTGATCGGAAAAGTGTAGGAAATGTTTTTGCAAAAGTAAAGAAATTAAATCGAACATAGTTGGTGTAGGTTGTGCAGCGCATATCTTGCATAATGCGATTCGTAATGCATGTAATGCACTTGATGTTGAAATAGAGAGCATTGTTGTTCAGATCTACACACATTTTTACATCCACACCATTTGCGCAGGATCATTAAAGGCGCTTTGCAAGATTTCTAAAGACGAATACGATCAACTGGTTGGTTACTGCAAAACTCGGTTTATTGGTTTCAGAGAAGCTTTGGGGAAAATCATTCGAATGCTCCAACTATTGAAAACGTATTTCCACAACCTTACTTCACCCCTCAAAAAACCCAATCGAAGCTATTGTTCATTTTTGTTCATGAACATGTGAAAATATATTTTTATTAACCGAAATTATTCCCAAATCGAGAGTTTATTTAATTCTTATCGCGTTAATTTTAGGCCCTGACTTTCGAAGAAACAATAAAGAAAATTGAAGGCGATGATATGCCAGCAGTTGCAACTTACAAACACTTGTAACATTTAATGAACAATTGGCAAACATCCAACCAACACAATTACTTTGCGTTGCAAGTAAAAACGGAAATGGAGAACCTGAAGAAAGAAAACTGTGACTTGAATCAATTTGAAGTAGAGGCGAAGCAATTTCGAAGTAAATATTTCATTTTACACCTCAATTTCGTTTTCCCATTTTTAATTGTCTTAAATACGTCAATCAGGTTATTGCTACGAATATCTTGTGGCATGGATAACAGTTTGCTCATGTAAAATTATTTGGGTGCTACTCAGGGATAAACTCACTGGAAAAAAATTGAGAGAACGTTTATTTTCCTTACACAATTCCGGAAACACCGTCCCCTTCATCAACTGATATACAAACGATCGAACCAGACAGTGAATTAATTTTTTTAATCATTTTTAATATTACTTTGCTTTCTTTTTTATGATTTCCATTCTTTTTGAATAAAATTTTGTTGCTCTTTTACCGATTTCACGCAATTTTCAGTGAATAATAATATGGAAAAATCGATGACTACAAAAACCATCCCGAACTTTGCCGGAAAATATACGGTCACCTAAGGTTACACCTAGGGATGTAGAGCAGGTTCGCCTCCACACGGTGCATCCTGGATAACGCTTAATGACCTGCGGCCTTTCTAGAACTCCTACGGATTTAACCTTTGCTCGACACGGACATAGCTTGGACTATTAGATGGATGGGTTTGCACCCTGGCCTAGTGGTCGTGGTATTCTGTCTCCTTAGTATGCAGGGGTGATACCCTGCTGAAATGGCTGATGGGCTAATTCCAAGGCCGCCTCCGTCCCGTTAAAACCATGGCAGGCCTCAGAGTAGGTTCCCCTCCTGTCATCAATAAGTTGGTGTGGTAGGTGTTTGTTGAGATGACTCTTTCTTTGCGCTGGAAGGCACTGAACGCATTGCCTCATAAAGGCGTGCGTCAACCCTCGCCTTCGACTGAGACAAGGAGGAGTCGCTGAAGCTACTAATGAATGCTCATTTCCCGCAAAATCGTTCTGCTGAAGAAGTGCCACTGGGGGAGCTTCAGCAGGGTGAGGTGAACACATCCCGACATTTTCTCCTCCACTGTCCGGCTTTCGATAGGCTGAGACTGAAACATCTCGACAATCACATTTTCGACGAACCTGAATACTTAGCCGAAATGGATATTGGTCGTCTTAAGAAGTTTGTTATACGCACAAAGCGTTTTGTCGACTTGTAAGGGTCTTTTGATCTAGCTTACAGAAGTTTTTAGGTACCACAACGGACCGACGTTTTAAGCTCTCCTAGTGAGATCCTAACCTAAGGTTAGACCTATATTGGAATACGGCTCTATTGTATGGAACCCTAACTACCAAATCCATTCTGACAAGTTAGAGTCTGTCCGAAAACAATTTTTCCTTTTCGCCTTAAGGCATTTCCGATGGGATTCCAGGGTAAGTCTACCTCCATACACTAGTCGTTTAAAACCTATAAAACCTACACCCGAGTCGTAGGGAAATTCTTGGCATAATATTCGTAGTGAAAATCTTGAATGTTTAGACCTTTACTGTTTAAATCTTGTAGATCAAATTTCGAACTAAACGAATCATTCCGCCGGATACGTCATGATTTTAATTCTCATTCCTGCACATTTGATTAATCTGACTCACTTTTCAAAATTAAAAAGACTTTATTGCTTTCTCTCAATAAATAAAAACGTAACAATTTATTATATCGTAAATATAAACCTTAGCTGTTGAAATTTTTGTTGCTGAGTTTTAGATCTCAACACTTAAAAAACTTTCTTGCCTTTCCTGACTCGGGTATGCAGGTTGCGCCCCGCGCGTCGCGTTATTATTATTATCTTCTCTCTATCCCCAATATACTCCATAAAATGATTTTTGTTTTTCCACCTGTACTTAAACCGTTCAGGTTGGTCAAAATGCGTGATATTTTATTGAAAATAAATGGGCAAGTTTTCTTAAAAATTATGTGGTTTTGTGCTAAATTAGGATGGAATTGGTCTATACCTTGGTAGAAGCCTCAATGAATCCCGATCCTATGGTTGACGTTTTCCACATCAACGTAATGAATAAAAATTATCCTTTTCGGTCGAGCTAATATCAAAGACATATATCTTATTTGACAAAGTTTTTAATATTATTTTAGCTGACGAGAACTAAAATATAGCAATAAAACTGAGTTTAAGTTTATGGCCTTCCCATATAAGTCAAGAAGATACCAAATTTTATTGTAATTTATTCACACTTTCATCGAATAATGGATGTTTAATTTTTTTCGAAACCTTTTGATTTTATATAATGATGCAAGTTGCAAGAGTATAAAATGTTCGGTTACACCCGAACCCATGTCTTCAGTACTTGTTTTTGGTGTTTGCCGCACACAACACTTTTATTACACTTCAATTCGGTTAGCACTTTTTTTTTGCATGTGTATACAGTGCCCTCGTGAAAACTCGAATACAGGATAACTCGAACGTTCGGAAACTTGAAAATTTTTTCTTCTCCATTGGTTACTTTAAAACTCGAGCAAAATATAATGGCTCTAAAACTCGAACAAAATTTTTCTATTATTATATACGCGAAAACATATCATATTCCACATACATACATGGATCAAAACGCAATAAGAACAACATGCTGCGAGAGTATAAAAACAATGTTACATTATCGAAATGGTCTGTTGGCAGCCATTTTCTTCGATGAAGACAATTTGGTTGAATCAATGAAAAAAATTAACTTGAGAGAAGCTGTTACATTTTTGGACAGAGCTTGGAATAAGTTGAGACCGGAGACGTTGGTGAAGTGCTGGACAAATATTTTAAACTTTGCCAACCTGAAAGACGATGACGAAGATAACGTTCCGCTTAGTGTTTTGAAAAACCAAATGAAAGCAAAAGATAAAAGTTTGGAAAAAGAAGCTGCAAATATTCTCGAAAGCTTAAATCGTGAGGTATGGTGGTGATTCAAACTAAAAACAAAATGATCAACATGAAGGGATTAACTGAAAGGAAAAATGAACTAAAACGCATAAGTTGATCCGAAGCGGTATAAGTTTTTAGCAAAGCTATACGAAGTGTGCTCAAAGTGTGTATCTATTTTGTACTTTTCAAAGTAATCCCTCTCCGATATAATACACTTGTACCAACGCTTTTTCCAATCTTCCAAGCACATCTGAAATGCGCTTTTCGGTATGGCCATCAGCTCTTTCTTCGATTCTGACTTGATCTCATCAATTGTGGCAAAACGATTTCCTTTCATTGGTTTCTTCAGGTTTGGGAACAGAAAAAAGTCGTAGGGAGCCAAATCTGGTAAATACAGTGGTTGAGGCAGGATTACGGTCTGTTTTTGGCCAAAGAATGATACTAATGCCACATTTTTTTTGCTCAAAATTTTGCAATTTCAAAACCAACCTCGCTGCCACACGTTTCATGCCCACAAAATTCGAGAAAATTGAATGGCATGCGCTGATTGATATGCCTACGTCCTCTGCAACTTCCATTATATTGACGATTTTCAAGACCAAGTTTTTTCACTGTTTCGCTGTCTTCGCTTGTTGACGTGGTCATACCTACAGGATGCTCATCGTTATCAACATCTTCGCCTCTGTAAAGCGCTTGTCCCACTTATGAACACTTTTTTGAGACAAAGTGCTCCCACCGAATGCCATAATCAACATTTCAAGTGCCTTGGAGTACTTTATTCCATTTTTAACGCAAAATTTAATACATATTCCATTTCTTTCAAAATCAAAAATCAAAAAGCACACAAAAACGTGACTAACCTTTTCAGTTGTCAGAAATAAGCTATTAATCGAGATTAATACATGAGTAAAAACACGTCAAGTGGACCTCCATTTTCCACTTGATCATCGAATTTGAATGTGAGTATTTTTTCATAAAGTAGTCATCATGAGCAAGTAATCCCCCGCTCAGTTTTTTTAAATTTTAATTTTAACAACAATATTTTTTAATTGAAAATTTTTACTACTTTTAGTTAAAAAAATAATAATTAGAAAACTATTAATAAATTTTCAGGATTTATAGTTCAAAACATGTACTTTGAGAAAATATATATGAATTTAAATTATTTTTGTTTTTCAAATTGTTAATTAACTTTTAAGTTAGGAAATGAAAATTTTAATGACTTCTCCCTCAAAAAACTTAAACTTTTTTTTTAGTGTTTTGCAATAAACATTAAAGTAACGAAATCCGCAAAAAAATTTGACTGATCGCGATTAGATTAAGCAAAAAAAAATTTTTATGACGGGCGGTCAGCGCTGCCGGTATAGCGGTTTATGTTTGTGCGGTTCGGCAACGCGACACTTAGAGTGTGTTGCATATTTCATTTGTATGTTGGGATGATGGTCTCACATTTTGCTTGCAGTGAATTAGCATGAATGTGGTAGAACAATATGCATAATACCTACCCGCTTAATAGTTTCAAAGAAATACTTAAGACGGGAATTCCCTTATCCACCAGAATGTATTGAATACCCGCTATTAATATTTCAAGGCCAAATTTTTAACTGGTATTTCCTATTCTTTAAGTATTAAAAGTTCATAATTTTTTCACCCCATATTTTATTCTATTCATTAAAAAACATCCAATTAACATTACAATTCTTGTTTTAAATAAAATGATATTCGAACTAAATAATAATAAAAATATAATTTCTTTAAATTGAATATTTTTGAGTATCTTAGTCATTGACTTTTCTTTAGAGTTACTTAGTAATTATAAATAAGGAATAATACTTCATGTTTTAATTAAAAATATCGTTATTTTATGATTAATTTTATTTCAACAAATGAAATATTTTTTCATAAATAAAAACAACAAAGAAGTTAAATTAATTCTTATAACTTATACGTATTGCTTTATTTCTTTTTTTTTTTACTTTATTGGTAACGATTTTAATGTATTTGGCGAAAACTTTGCACTCGAATGATGTATTATTAAGAGCTCTGTAATGATGATATTGGCGTGTACTTTTTATGGTTACACATCGGTCATAACGTAATTTAAACATCTTCTCATGGGAGTCATGATCTTCTTGAGAGCAAAAACCAAAGTTAATTTTTTTAAATGCATTCTTACCCCCATTCAAATAATGAAGTGCACGAAAAGCTTGCCTCTTAAAACTTCCTGCCTAACCATCACATGCTCCTTTACCATGAGAAGTAGCAAACAATTTCCATTCCGCGTCCACGTTGAAATCTTTTTTATGATTTATTAAATTCACAAAATTATACTAATTTTTGTACTGAGAAGCAGCTCCGTCCAAAAAATAGGAAATCTTTTTTATTTTATCCGCTCCAAACTTACTTTTTTGAAATTGTATCAATTTAAAATAAAAAGGTGAACTGAGCTCGCGTCGTGACTAACTTTTTCCCAAATTACAACGTAGTTTATATGTTTCATTTCTTAATTTTCTCTATAGTACACAACGTAAGGGTGAATTGTAGCCTGACTGGTATTCCAATGATGAGATTGGGTGGCATTTTGAACAGTAAAAGTATAATTTTCAGAAAAATCAAGGCAAACGATGAATTCTCCATCCTCAACAGATTATTTCTTGTCAGTAAAATATGACGCTTGAGATCGTGCAAGAAAATCATGTCTCAACAATTCAGGCCATTTTTGTCTTAAATTATTCACAAAGTTTGGCATGACTTACTTTTTTCATTAAATAGAGAACCCATTTTTTCCGAAATGTAATATAGTTTGTAATAGAAAATTAAACCCTTAAATTTTTCCTATATGGTAAATAGTGAGTAACATAACTAATCAATCTTCTCCAATATATTTACATTGTAATCAGATTTAACCACTTTACAAAAAATATATTATAAACAAATCAGATTAATTAATAATTTATACTGTCCAATTTGAGCTTTCAATAAAATTTTTCTTATATCTGCCAAAAACTGTTTTGCTTGTGCCAAAAGTAAGGTATGACATGTAGCTAATTGGGGCAATATGTTGAAAATTGTGTTAAGAATGGATACATATGAATAAGGAGCAAAAATACTATTTAATTAACCATAAAATAAACAAATCCCTAATTATTCAAGATATATTATTATTTATTAATAATAATAGAACACTAACTTTGAAAACATAATTATTCAGTTTGAAAACCCTAATTAACTGATGGGTAGGTACAAAACATTCTAGGTAGAATAACAGGTAGGAAATAAACATTGTTCGAAGCGTAGCTCAAAAGCATAACCTTGGTAAAAAAACTTCCATAATGCCCCTTTTGTATTTAACGTCTTAATATTTCCACTAAAATTACTTGATGAAATTTGGCATGGATTATTGGCCACGGTAACAATAAAATATCATAAGAAATTTTTCAGATCTGATTACTGTATCATATAGTTGCCATACAAACTGATCGATCTAAATAAATTTTGGTATGGACAATTATTTAAGAATATATGTATACATAAGAGAAAGGCGAAATAATATTTTTAATACCCATAAAATAAATAAATCCCTATTAATTCAAGATATATTATTATTTATTAATAATAATTTTTAAACCCTAATTAACTGATGGGTAGGTACAAAACAAAACCTAGGTAGAAAGTAAACATAGTTCGAAGGGGAGGTAGAAAATATAACCTAGGTAAAAAAGAACCTCTACAATGCAACTGTTGTAATTAACGCCTTAACATTTCTTCGAAAATTCCTTGATGATACCAAGAAGGGCAAAAGAGTTTGCAGATGTGAAGTCGGGCTCTAAAGCATTCAATAAATAGGGCCCAACACATCGGATCACTACAGTTTACGCGAGCAGCTTAAACTTTCAACAAGGCACACTTTAAAAACAACGAAAAGAATCCTTTTCAAATAATAAGCATTATTTTAATTCTATTATAATTTTTTCACTGTTTATTTTTAGTATATTTTTTATTTGTATAAATATCTTATTAATTTATAAAAATGCCAAGAGTATCTAGACAATCGCAGGAACAAAGACGTCGCAATGCTCTGAATCGAAGCCGACAACAATATAGTCAAAATTTGGAAAATAATAGCCAGAGGAACGCCAACTATATTGCCGAATTACGCAGAACTCGTGACAGTTCTGCACGTTCCACTAGACGACAGAGCCTACTTCACAGAGCAGCAGCGTAATACAGTAGGTTATTCAAACAGATGTTTGAATCCAGAATATAGAGCAGGTGCGCAACACAATAGGACATTCGAACAGGCGCTTGGATCCGGTATATAGGACTGAAGAACAGGAACGCAACACCGCGGAACATTTAAATAGGAGAAACAATCCGAAATATAGAGCAGCGGAGCAGGAGCGCAACACAATAGGACATTCGAACAGGCGCTTGGATCCGGAATATAGGACTGAAAAACAGGAACGCAACACCTCGGAACATTTAAATAAGAGAATCAATCCGGAATATAGAGCAGCGGAGCAGGAGCGCAACACAATAGGACATTCGAACAGGCGCTTAGAACTGGAATATAGAACTGAAGAGCAGGAACGCAACACCGCGGAATATTTAAATAGGAGAACCAATCCGGAATATAGGAGACAGGAGCGCAACACAAAGGAACGTTCTGTATGGCGTCAGAATGCAATAATAAGGGAAGAAGATAGGCAACGAGATGCAGCATTGAGGAGAAGTCGTCGAGAAGATCCAATAAGAAGACGTCGTGAGCAAATTTTAAATTCTGCGCAAAGAAGAGTGACCCGCCAGCAAACCAGGCAACAACTAGCAAACGAGCAGGAATCAACATTGGAAAGAGTACAATTGCATAGATCGGATCCCGCAAATCGTCAGTTAGAAAGCGAGAGGCAAACCAGGAGTAATATAAGAAGACGTCGTGAACTCTCTCCTGGTGCACAGCTAGAAGAACAAGAACGTCAACATCAAAGAAAGGACCCACGGAAATATGCGTGTGTTGCGGTGGCACTTGGTTCCCTCATCAAGTGAAAAAACTAGAAATATGTCAGACTTCAACAAAATTTGCGCGCTCAGAAGATGCTAGAAAAGTGTTTTATCTGCAAGATACCAAATATCTGCCTATCGGAAGGATTGGAGTTTCCTGATATTCCGGAATGCCTTCAGGACTTAACGTGTCTGGAAGAAAGACTGATATCACCGAGGATCCCATTTATGCGCATCATCTCCTTAGGATATAAACGACAATGTGCTATTCGTGGAGCAGTGGTGAATATCCTCATTTCAGTTGTGGAGACAGTCACCATGCTTCTACGAAGATTTGATAACAGCCATATTATTCAAGTGCACTTGAAACGTCGATTGGAATATGAACAAAATTTTATGACGGAGACAGTGCGACCAGCAAAAATATTGGAGGCACTAAACTATCTGCTGGGTACAGAACTCTACGTCAAGCATAATATCTAAATGTCTACTGATTGGCTGGCGAATGCTGGAAACTGTGCCATTTATTGCGGATCCTGCAGATGAGGCAGATGTAAGAGACCTGTTGAATGCCCGTCAGGAAAATGACTTTAATGGACAATGAACCCGTTGTAAATCGATCCATTGAACGGGTTGCAATGGCACCAGGACAAGGTAGATGCCCAAGGGACGTTACAACTGACGACGATGCTCAGGAATTGTTGTATCCAACGAATTACTGCGGAAAAAAGAGGACATCTACAACAACTTACAGTAAAATTGCACGTTCTGCAATTCGACGCTATGATCGGCGTTGTGTGCGCGTGGACGTGCTCCTGTATATTTATAAGTTCTACGAGTTGGAGCACATTAAAATTTCAATTTCCATTTGCCTGCGTAAAAAGTCTGGATCGAGGAATATAACTGCTGCAAATGTGAGGGATGAAAATTTTGTCAGCAACCTTATCCAGCGTGATGAAGGCTATCATGTACTCGAAGAACTCCGATCCTCACCTGCACATTGGGAGGCTGAAAAGAAGAAAGTTTTAGCCATGATCCGCCAACATTTTTTATCACAATGTCTGCTGCAGAAACAAAATGGCCTGAGTTTTTAGTCATATTGAAGAAACTGGTGGATAAAGTAGACATTTCGGAAAACAAAGCTACTGGTCTATCAAGCTCTGAAAAGGCGATACTGATAAGGACAGATCCAGTTACATGTTCCAGGTATTTCGACAATCGATTCCGCCAAGTGCTAAAATTATTACAAAACGGAATATTTGGAGAGAATTTAGTAGTCCGTTACTACTACAGAATTGAATTCCAGCATTGCGGATCACCACATTGTCATGGCATGTACTGGCTAAGTAACGCACCGCAATTGGAAAGTGATGGAATCACCAACACAAATGATGTTGAAACATTCATCGATCGACACATCACAGCCGATGGGGATGATTTGGACTTACTAAAATTTATTCAGTATCAAAAACACAGACATGTCGAGCTTGCCTACATGGAAACCAAGTGTGCCGATTCAACATGCCATATCCGCCGATGCCACGGACAGAAATACTTTTCCCTTTGGAGAATGAGGAAGGTATTGAGCAACAAAAAACTAAATTCCAAAAAATACAGGAACTATTTACTCTAACGGATCTCCCAGAGGAAGAAATAACACGGTTGAACTGCTTCGAAAATTTTTTGGCGGATGAGCGAATCAACACTTCCTAAGGAGAAAATTTTCAGACAGGCTTCTAAATGCCTATAATAAAAATATCCTTAAATTGCATAGAGCAAATATGGCTATTCAATTCGTTCTGGACGCATACGCTTGCTGCAGCTATATCATTAATTATATAAATAAATCCAATAGAGGAGTATCAACATTATTGAGACAAGCCATGGAGGAAATAAATGCAGGGAATTTCTCCATTAAAAGAAAACTGCAGCACATCGGAAACAAATTTGTAAATGGATCGGAAATATCGACTCAAAAAGCAGCTTATAATATTTTGGGACTGCATCTATCAGAAGCCAGTAATGGGGAAATATTTATAAATACATCACATCCAAACAACCGAGTAAGGATGATAAAGCCCCGACTTGAATTGAATGCTTTACAGGAGGACTCTACGGACGTAAATGTGCCGAGTGTGCTGGAGCACTACTCTCAAAGGACCGATCAATTGGAAGAACTATGCTTAGCAGATTTTGCAGCATGGTTCAGATTTTGCAAAACAAGCAGAAATGTTTCTGATAATAACGAAGAATACAACGAAGAAGGAAACGAGGATGACACGACAGCTGCACTTCCAATGGCATTGAAGGATGGATCAGGATTTCTAAGGAAAATGAAGCAAGCCCTTGTTCTGCGTTGGAAACGTTTTAGCGTTGAAAGTTCAAGAGCCGATTTCTTCAGAGAAACCGCCATGATGTTTCACCCATGGAGAAATGAGGAAACAGACTTATTAAATAATGACGTCGAGAGTATTTGTTATTCACACAAGGAGCAAATTGAGCTGAATAAGCTCAAATATGACAAATTTCGATCGAACGAACTAGAACGGATTTTGGAAAACCTTCATGTTACAGCGAAAGAAACAGCTGATGATCGAGCTGCCACACAACTTTTAGATCCCGAATTTAGAGCTCTAGCCGTTCCAGAGCAAACAGGAGACATTAATGTTTTTCAAGAGCACAACAACACAGAGGAAGAGGCGGTTCGATTAATTAAACTCCCACCTCTAATATTAGAAGACCATTTACTGGCAATGGTGCAGTCACTTAACAGCAAACAGAGGGAATACTTCGCTCATGTAATGCACAATGTCAGTAAAAGGGAAATCTTCTTCGAATATGTCGGAGGCGGTGCTGGAGTGGGCAAGTGTCGGCTTATAACAACTATATATCAGTCGTTGACATTGCGAGCTAATAGTGTACCAGGAACCAACCCCGAAATAGCCACGGTGTTACTCTGCGCACCCACTGACAAAGCAGCATTTGGAATCTCATAGATATTAGGCTTATTATAATTGACGAAATTTCAATGGTTGGAGCAAAGATGTTTGCATATTTAGATTGTAGACTAAAGCAATTTTTCAGGAGCAGCGCTTACTTTGGAGGCATACCAATTATTGTGTTTGGTGACTTAAAGCAGCTGCCGTCAGCAGGAGATCGATGGATATTTGCACCTAATAGGAATGATCCTTACAGTACAATTACAGGAACACCGCTTTGGGATCAATTTCGGTACTTTGAGCTCACTGAAATAATGCACCAGCGTGAAGATCAAGCATTTGCCATCGCTTTAAATAACATGTCAGAGAGAAATATGACACACGCTGACATCCAATTAATCAAAAGCAGGGAAAAGACCTCTAATGAGATACCGAACGAAGCCATCCATCTATTTTATTCAAATGCTGGAGTAAATAATTTTAATTTAACCAAACTGGCGAACACGATGACCGAGGAGTTCATTTCGACTGCGAAGGATACAATTAAGTCAAGTTCCCGAACAGAACGCAGCAGGGCAAACATTTTAGAAGCTGTGAAGTCTTTTAAGCCATCAGAAGCACAAGGAATGCTTTATACATTGCAGCTCTAGACTTCGATCAAATATATGGTGACAGTCACCATAAGCATAAGTGATGGTCTCGTCAATGGTGCTACGGGGGAACTAGTGCAGGTTGATTCCGAATCACATAGATCTGAAAGTTTAGTGGTGCGACTATGGATAAAATTCAAGAGTTGGAAGCTTTGCACGTTCCAAGCAGCCTCACAGTTGCAATGCAGATAGGACACCAATCATGAGCGTGGTCCGATCATTTCAATACAAGAGAAATGAGCAAATAACCATAGAACGCAGACAGTTTCCGGTCATTCCAGCTGAAGCCATCACGATACATAAAAGTCGAGGTGGAACATACACACAAGTTGCTGTTCATCTAGAGGGTAGAGTAAGCAGATCAGCTTTATATATAGGATGTAGCAGAGCCACAAGTGCCAATGGATTGTATATAATTGGGACATTTTCTCCCCCGAACCCATTTGGACCGCAGGATCCAATTAAAACTCAACTTAATAGGTTGAAGACAGAAGGAGCATAGACGACATGCTACAGATTTTTGAAAATCGGAACAACGCCTAGATATTTATTATCAAAATGTAAGGAGCCTAAACAAGCATATTGAAGATATTAGATCAGCCAAGCTGATTTGTTCTGCTGATATTCTGTGCTTTGCCGAGACATGGGCCTTAGCTCAAGAAGAATTCCCAATAGAAGGCTACAGTGTTACTGCACGCCTTGATGGAGAAACAAGATCATCCCGACGACGCCCAGGTCTATCAGAAGGATCATTTTCAAGAAACGACACCGGTTCAACAAACGTTTAGCAACTGGTAAACGTAAACAATTCAACAGTTTCCATATCACTTGTGTACAGGAACCCCCGCTATAGACTTCCGGAATTTAGAAACCAAGTGGAAAATAATATCCGTCAGATAACTGAACAGTATAATAGACCGTCAGTAGTCCTTGGTGACTTTTACATATGTCGCCTAACAGCAACTGATGATTTGGAGGCTCGATTGCAACAGTTAGGATTTCAATCTTCATTGGCTAACGTCGCCACAACAAAACAGGAAACATCAATAGATTGTATGGACAAACATGGATTTTGTAATGACCTCATGTATCACATATGAAACACCATAAAGTGATCATGACGGAATATTTTTAAGCTTTAGAAAATAGATATATTATATATATAGATATATGATAGATTCAATATTCAATATTATTAAATTTAAGTTTGTATTATAATATAAAGTGTAAGTCATAGATTTAATTATTGTAATTTATATATCATATAAAAAAGTATTATAGAATAATAAATACTATTATATGTTATATATTTTCTAATTTCTATAAATATTATAATTTGTTTTGTTTTCCATTAATTAATGTGAATAATCAATCAGCTTAAAAAATTAAAATTTATGTACATGTCTGAAAGATCTATTTAACTAAATAACTAACCTTAATTCGAATAGAAGATTGTTTATAGCAAAGAACCTGGCTAGAAAGAACTGGCAAAATGCTTTCCGTTGGATGCAAACCGTTGGCAAGTCACGGTTTCAAATGTAGTCATACATATAGTAGTTACTAAAATAAATGCACCTGTGAAGGGTATTATAGCTTCGGCGCAGCCGAAGATAACGTTTTCTCTTGTTTTAATTCATTTTTAAATCCAAATAATTTCAATTTGAAATTTTTTATGGATTTTACAAACACACACATTATGAGTTCCACTTTTTCCAGCAGATATACATTCCCGAGGTCGGAGTTTTTGAAATTTGGATAGTCCAATCTTTTCGTCAGGATAAGCTTCTTTAAATTTTTTGTGTATTTCGTGAACATTATATAATAATAATCGTTTTTCTTTTTGGATTTTCTTCCCATTTTCAATCACCGAAACATAATCTTTCATACCAGACATTACGCATAATTCACCAAGAACTTCAGGTTTTCGGCCTGAATAAATAGTCCGTTCACATGAATTGCACATATAATTCCCAATAAAATCTTTAAAATCATGAGCGCGGTTTTTTGTTATTAAAACTAAGTTTTTAATGACTTTTTTATGATTTTTTTTGTTAAATGGATTGCAGCATTTCTTAACGAGGCTCATGATTAATTATCAACGAAATTACGAATGGCTCGAGATATTTTTTTGTTGTAGATACTGGGACATAAAATATTAAGATGCTTTCATATTCATTTCTTTTAACCGCAAAGGATTTAGTTCGAATATCATTTTATTTAAAACAAGAATTGTAATGTTAATTGGATGTTTTATAATGAATCGAAAAAAATATGGGGTAGAAATATTATGGATTTTTAATACTTAAAGAATAGGAAATTCCAGTTAAAAATTTGGCCTTGAAATATTAGCGGGTATTCAATACATTCTGGTGGATTAGCGAATTCCCGTCTTAAGTATTTCTTTGAAACTATTAAGCGGGTAGGTATTATGCATATTGTTCTACCACATTCATGCTAATTCACTGCCAGCAAAATGTGAGACCATCATCCCAACATACAAATGAAATATGCAACACACTCTAAGTGTCGCATTGCCGAACCGCCATAAAATTTTTTTTTGCTTAATCTAATCGCGATCAGTCAAATTTTTTTTGCGGATTTCGTTACTTTAATGTTTATTGCAAAACACTAAAAAAAAGTTTTTTGAGGGAGAAGTCATTAAAATTTTCATTTCCTAACTTAAAAGTTAATTAACAATTTGAAAAACAAAAATAATTTAAATTCATATATATTTTCTCAAAGTACATGTTTTGAACTATAAATCCTGAAAATTTATTAATAGTTTTCTAATTATTATTTTTTTAACTAAAAGTAGTAAAAATTTTCAATTAAAAAATATTGTTGTTAAAATTAAAATTTAAAAAAACTGAGCGGGGGATTACTTGCTCATGATGACTACTTTATGAAAAAATACTCACATTCAAATTCGATGATCAAGTGGAAAATGGAGGTCCACTTGACGTGTTTTTACTCACATGATAAATATATGTTTCCGATTTTAGCAAAAACAAAATATCGATAATCGAATGTATACAGCCCGCGAAAAATCAAAATTCACCTTTTCCTTTAAACACACCTCGTACAATAGGCAGCTGCTGAAACAGTTAGCCCAAAGAAATTTATGTTTTGCAATCATCGCGCGAAAAGGCCGTATAGAACTCGGTCGAAAATAAAAAACGTCAAACAAAAATCACTGCTTTTATTCTAACAATTTGAAAACAACCTACATCTTACATACACATGTTCCTTCTATTCTTTACGAAAATAAAAAGTACAAATATTTGTATGAACTGGTCATGAATAATTAAATAGAAACCACAGAATTCTAATATTTTGAATTATACAAGACAAGTTGAACAGTTATATGTATAAAAACTGATAACACGAATAAATAAATAAAAATACATAACATTCGAAGACTTGAACAAAGTATGGTTTTCATTAGTTCGAGTTTTCCCGAGTGCGCTGAGTGTACATATGTATAGTACTGTTTAACATGTTCACATTTTTATTTAATTTTATTATGCTATGGTATACTTGTATGTATGTACCATATATGTATATATATAAATTGTCTCTAAGCATATATTTTGTATGTCACTTCTCTCGATTTATACATAATGTATATATATATATATATATATATATGTGATTTTGTTACTTCAATTTCCATTCTGTATATACATATTTGTATATATAAAGACCTTGTTTTTTCTCTTTTTGCTTTGTGTAACTGCAATTTTGCTATTTGTATATTATATATGTATGTATGTTTGCCACTATTTTATATATATTATTATTATAATTTTTATATTCTCGCAACTTGTTGCTACAGAGTATAATAGTTTTGTTCACCTAACGGTTGTTTGTATCACCTAAAACTAATCGAGTTAGATATAGAGTTATATATATATAAATGATCAGGATGAAGAGACGAGTTCAAATCCGGGTGACTGTCTGTCCGTCCGTCCGTCTGTGCATGCTGTAACTTAAGTAAAAATTGAGATATCTCTATGAAACTTGGTACACATATTTCTTGGTACCGTAAGACGGTTGGTATTGCAGATGGGCGTAATCGGTTCACTGCCACGCCCACAAAACGCCATTAATCAAAAACAAATAAATTGCCATAACTAAGCTCCACAACAAGATACAAGACTCTTATTTAGTATACAGGATCACATTAGGGAGAAGCATCTGCAGTTTACATTATTTTTTAAAATGGGCGTGGTCCCGCCCATAAAAGGTTTAATGTGCATATCTCCTATATCACTGAAGCTATAAAAACAAAATTCTCTGCGAACAAATATTTTTGGCACCTCTATTGACGGTGTGAAAATGAGTGAAATCGGATGACAACTCCGCCTACTCCTCATATAACGGTACTGTTAAAAACTACTAAAAGCGCGATAAATCAAGCACTAAACAAGCCAGAGACATTTAATTTTATCTCTGGGATGATATAAGACGATTTTATAGGAACCACGTTCAAAATTAGATAGTAGGCGTGGCACCGCCAACTTTTAGGTAAAACCCCATATCTTGGGATCTGCCTAACCGATTTCAACAAAATTCGGTACATAATATTCTTCTCATATTTCTATGTTATAGTATGAAAATGGGCAAAATGGGATTACAACCACGCCTATTTCCCATATAACATCATTTTAAATTCCATTTGATTCTTTCACTTTCCACTATGCAAATCAAGCAACAATGATTATATCGGCGTAAAACTTTGCTAGAATAATACGTTTAAAGTATGCCACCTTGTGACCAAAAATTATCTAAATTTAACAAAAACTGTTCAAGCCCTTGGTACTGAATATGTGGACCCCATTGCCTATAGATGACCTTTTACCGAAAATATCGGTCAATGTGTAAGACATTTAATTGAAATTCATATAATAAAATAAACAAATAAAACTCTCGATAATAGTATGTTTGTGTCAAAAATGGGTTCAATCGAATCAATACTTCCTGTAGCCCTCATATACCTAATATAAAGATTTTTGAACTTCCGAGTGACTTTGTACCGCATATATCGGCCAATATGTGAGTTATCTCATAACAAGGTATTTTTGTGCCTAAAATGGATGAAATCGAGTAAAAATTTTACCTGGACCCCATGGTGATTGTATGTGAGGTACCTTAATGAAACAGTGGGAGCATTTTATTAGTCTGTGACATGTTAGTAGTATGTAGTATTGGCAAAAATTGATAAAATCGGGTTAATGCTACCCTCTACTTCCATATACTACTTATAATACTTCTCGTATGTCGGTCAGTGAGTATTAAAATTTTTTTTATATATAAAATTGCTTCAAAATATGTTCTATATGCTCGAGTATAGCTGAGCACAGTAAAAATTAATATCTTTCTCTATCCCCAATATATATATGATTTCCGTCTTTCCTCTTGACTTTAATCCGTTCCGGTTGATCAAAATGTGATATTTTAATGTAATTAAGTGGATAGATAATAGTACATACCTTGATCTAAACCTCACACCTTCATATAATGAATTCCGGTTCTCTGGTTGACGTTTTCCACACAAGCTTATAAATAAAATTTAGCCACTTTGGTCGAGTTAATATCACATTCATACTTATGTATATCACACTTCAAGATGTTTTTTGTTGTTTTTTAATATAATTTTCGCTGACGCAAACTAAAATATAGCAATAAAACTAAGAATAAGTTTATGGCCTTTAAGATAAGTTAAGAAGATACCAAATTTGATTGTAATTTAATCGCGATTTCATTTAATAATGGATGTTTAATTCTTTCTCAACTTTGCCACACCTGAAGGAATTTCCTGGCCTTTGATTCTTGCGAATTACAAGAGTATAAAATTCTTGGTTCCGCCCTAGTACCCATTATCGGGTATATATTGACCTTAGCTCCAACATACTTTATGTAAAAAATTCAAACTTCCGTTTGGCTTTATATAAACGTAAAATGTGAGATATACAACAGTTTAATGCCGAAAAAGTGTGAATTCGATCCACGAATTTCCCCAGCATACATTTGCTACTTATGGTATAATCTTACGGTATAATTTATTTCGTTAATTTTATAATTTAATGAAATTAAATGGACAGTTTGTCTTAAAAATAATGTGATTTATCGCTGCATATGAATGAAATTGGTCTAGACCTTTGTTTAAACCTTATAACCCTAATATACTGATTTCCGCTCCTCTGGTACAACAGCAACCCCATATACCCCACATATTAAATCTAACCCCTTTGGTTCAGTTTATATCACATATACCATGTTTGAGTTAAATAGCTTCTTTTAGTTAAATTTAATATTTCGGAGAAAAAATAGTATCTACTTAAAATAGTAAATCTATGATCAATAACATAAGTTAATAAGATACCAAAAATATTTTCGAATAATAAATGTTGAATTCTTTCGCAACATATTTATACTTTGCAACATGTTGCAACAGAGTATAGTTTTGTTCACCAAACGGTGGTTTGCATCACCTAAAACTGATCGAGATAGATATAGATTTCTATATACAAACATTTCTTCTAATATTTGGTGATAATCAGTGGATAAGTATATTTTCTCAGCCATCATGTTGAACTTATAACAAAATATACCAGACAACAATGTAAAAAGTTTCTTAGAGTGCTGGACTTTGTATAGAGCAAAAATATCTTTCTAGAAAAAATCGCGTGAGATATATATTAGTAGCGTAGTATAAAAAGGGCTAAAGATCCTTTTTATGTGGTAATAGATAAACTAAAATGAGGTGAACTGTAAACTCAAGAAAATTACATTTAAGTAATTTTTGGGATTTACCCAGCGTCGTTGGCAGCTTATGAAAGGTTTAGATATTACGACAGAAAGAAGAAAATCTCCATACCTGCTCTACATATGTGTGTACCATACCTCATTATATGTAAGTTATTGTTAATTTAGCCTTGATGAGCAGACCTTTCAAAATAAGTACAATAGATCCCTGTTTTAAAAAGCGTTAGGCAAAAGCAATTTACGGAGGGGTTTTCCGAGCACTTAATTTCAATACAATGAAATAAACTACTAATTTCTAAAAGATAAATATAACTAAATAATCTGTATTATTATGTTAGTGAATATCTATGTAATATATAGGTATACAAAAGTACGTAAGCTGTGTGTACAAAAATATACCATAATAAAACTATTATACTCTGTAGCAACATGTTGCAATAGTATAATAAATATCAGTACACTGTGTTTGTAGTTTCAGTTACACTAGATTTCTTGACCAGCAAAGTGCTGTATTCAAACTAATTTCAGTGTATTAGTTATATATTGTTTAAACTATTGTTATATACAGTGGCAAGCAAAACCGTATTATATACAGTGGCGAGCAAACACATATAAATATGTGCACCAGTATACCATATTACCTATATACCGAACAGGAAAGGAGTCATAGCAAGGATTCAATTACAGTGAAAGAGAGCACCACCTAGGATCCAACTTTTCAGACCCGGACGGACGGAATAATATAAGTATTATAAATAAGTATTTTATATATTAAGCCATTTATTTTTTATTAATTATGCTTAGATTAAGTAGAAAATCTGAATCTCTAGAATAGAAGACATATTAGAGTTCTTCGTGCAAACTCTTTATATAGAGATAGTGAGCAGCCACAAGATTCCGATGTACGTCTGTCTGAACAAATTATCAATCAACATCGAACCAGGCGGGAAAATCTCCGCTCTGAAGAGCAAATAAGAAATACTCGAGGTCATAGATCTCGGCGCAAGACCCCGAGGTTCGATCTGTTGAGCAAGTTTTAAATACTGTTCAACATAGAGCAATGCGGCAAGATCCAGAAATTCGTCTGAAGAGCAAATAAGAAATACTCGAGGTCGTAGGTCTCGTCGAGAAAATCCCGAAAATCGATCTGTTGAGCAAATGAGAAATACTCGAGGTCATAGATCTTGGCGCGAAGATCAGTCAAATTTTTTTGCGGATTTCGTTACTTTAATGTTTATTGCAAAACACTAAAAAAAAAGTTTAAGTTTTTTGAGGGAGAAGTCATTAAAATTTTCATTTCCTAACTTAAAAGTTAATTAACAATTTGAAAAACAAAAATAATTTAAATTCATATATATTTTCTCAAAGTACATGTTTTGAACTATAAATCCTGAAAATTTATTAATAGTTTTCTAATTATTATTTTTTTAAATGAAAATAGTAAAAATTTTCAATTAAAAAAAATTGTTGTTAAAATTAAAATTTAAAAAAACTAAGCGGTGGATTACTTGCTCATGATGACTACTTTATGAAAAAATACTCACATTTAAATTCGATGATCAAGTGGAAAATGGGGGGTCCACTTGACGTGTTTTTACTCACATGATAAAAATATGTTTCCGATTTTAGCAAAAACAAAATATCGATAATCGAATGTATACAGCCCGCGAAAAATCAAAATTCACCTTTTCCTTTAAACACACCTCGTACAATAGGCAGCTGCTGAAACAGTTAACCCAAAGAAATTTATGTTTTGCAATCATCGCGCGAAAAGGCCGTATAGAACTCGGTCGAAAATAAAAAACGTCAAACAAAAATCACTGCTTTTATTCTAACAATTTGAAAACAACCTACATCTTACATACACATGTTCCTTCTATTCTTTACGAAAATAAAAAGTACAAATATTTGTATGAACTGGTCATGAATAATTAAATAGAAACCACAGAATTCTAATATTTTGAATTATACAAGACAAGTTGAACAGTTATATGTATAACAAGTAAGGAAGGGCTAAGTTCGGATGTAACCGAACATTTTATACACTCGCAAAGTCAAATGGTATACTCGTTTGAGATTTCTTTGTGGATTGACTGATATTTTCGGTAGAAGGTCAACTATAGGCACTGGGGTCCACATATTTAGTACTTAGGGGCTTGAACAGTTTTGGTTCGATTTAGAAAATTTTTGGTCACAAGGTGGCATACTTTAAACGTATTATTCACGCAAAGTTTTACGCCGATATAATCATTGTTGCTTAATTTCCATAGTGGAAAGTGAAAGAATCAAGTGGTATTTAAAATGGTGTCATATGGCAAATAGGCGTGGTTGTAATCCGATTTCGCCCATTTTCGCACTATGACATAGAAACATGAAAAGAACGTTATGCACCGAATTTGGTTGAAATCGGTTAAGCAGATCTCAAGATATGGGTTTTCACCTAAAAGTGGGCTGTGCCACGCCCACTGTCTAATTTTGAACGCGGTTCCTATAAAGTCATCTTATACCATCTCAGAGATAAAATTTAATGTCTCTGGCGTGTTTAGTGCTTGATTTATCGCGCTTTTAGTAGTTTTTAACAGTACCGTTATATGGGGAGTGGGCGGAGTTGCCACCCGATTTCAACTATTTTCACACCGTCAATAGAAGTGCTAAAAAAATTTGCTTCCAGTGAATTTGGTTATTATAGCATTAGCGGTTTAGGAGATATGCACATTAAACCTATTAGAGGCGGGACCACGCCCACTTTTTAAAAAAAAATTTTAACTGCAGATGCCCCTCCCTAATGTGATCCTGTGTACCAAATAACAGTCTTGTATCTTATTGCGGAGCTTAGTTATGGCAAGTTATTTGTTTTTGATTAATGGCGTTTTGTGGGCGTGGCAGTGGTCCGATTACGCCCATCTGCAATACCAACCGTCTCACGGTACCATGAAACATGTCTACCAAGTTTCATAAAGATATCTCAATTTTTACTCAAGTTAGAGCTTGCACGGACGGACGGACAGACGGACGGACAGACGGACGGACGGACAGACAGTCACCCGGATTTCAACTCGTCTCTTCATCCTGATCATTTATATATATATAACCCTATATCTAACTCGATTAATTTTAGGTGATACAAACAACCGTTAGATGAACAAAACTATTATATTCTGTAGCAACAGGTTGCGAGAGTATAAAAACTGATAACACGAATAAATAAATAACAAGTAAGGAAGGGCTAAGTTCGGATGTAACCGAACATTTTATACTCTCGCAAAGTCAAATAGTATACTCGTTTGAGATTTCTTTGTGGATTGGCTGATATTTTCGGTAGAAGGTCAACTATAGGCACTGGGGTCCACATATTTAGTACTTAGGGGCTTAAACAGTTTTGGTTCGATTTAGACAATTTTTGGCCACAAGGTGGCCTACTTTAATCGCATTATTCACGCAAAGTTTTATCCCGATACAGTCATTGTTGCCTGATTTGCATAGTGGAAAGTGAAATAATCAGATGGAATTTAAAATGGTGTTATATGGAAAGTAGGCGTGGTTGTAATCCGATTTCGCCCATTTTCGCACTATGACATAGAAACATGAAAAGAACGTTATGCACCGAATTTGGTTGAAATCGGTTAGGCAGATCTCAAGATATGGGTTTTCACCTAAAAGTGGGCTGTGCCACGCCCACTGTCTAATTTTGAACGCGGTTCCTATAAAGTCATCTTATACCATCTCAGAGATAAAATTTAATGTCTCTGGCGTGTTTAGTGCTTGATTTATCGCGCTTTTAGTAGTTTTTAACAGTACCGTTATATGGGGAGTGGGCGGAGTTGCCACCCGATTTCAACTATTTTCACACCGTCAATAGAAGTGCTAAAAACATTTGCTTCCAGTGAATTTTGTTATTATAGCATTAGCGGTTTAGGAGATATGCACATTAAACCTATTAGAGGCGGGACCACGCCCACTTTTTAAAAAAAAATTTTAACTGCAGATGCCCCTCCCTAATGTGATCCTGTGTACCAAATAACAGTCTTGTATCTTATTGCGGAGCTTAGTTATGGCAAGTTATTTGTTTTTGATTAATGGCGTTTTGTGGGCGTGGCAGTGGTCCGATTACGCCCATCTGCAATACCAACCGTCTCACGGTACCATGAAACATGTCTACCAAGTTTCATAAAGATATCTCAATTTTTACTCAAGTTAGAGCTTGCACGGACGGACGGACAGACGGACAGACGGACGGACGGACAGACAGTCACCCGGATTTCAACTCGTCTCTTCATCCTGATCATTTATATATATATAACCCTATATCTAACTCGATTAGTTTTAGGTGATACAGACAACCGTTAGGTGAACAAAACTATTATACTCTGTAGCAACAGGTTGCGAGAGACTACGACCTTGTTTTTTCTCTTTTTGCTTTGTGTAACTGCAATTTTGCTATTTGTATATTATATATGTATGTATGTTTGCCACTATTTTATATATATTATTATTATAATTTTTATATTCTCGCAACTTGTTGCTACAGAGTATAATAGTTTTGTTCACCTAACGGTTGTTTGTATCACCTAAAACTAATCGAGTTAGATATAGAGTTATATATATATAAATGATCAGGATGAAGAGACGAGTTGAAATCCGGGTGACTGTCTGTCCGTCCGTCCGTCTGTGCATGCTGTAACTTAAGTAAAAATTGAGATATCTCTATGAAACTTGGTACACATATTTCTTGGTACCGTAAGACGGTTGGTATTGCAGATGGGCGTAATCGGTTCACTGCCACGCCCACAAAACGCCATTAATCAAAAACAAATAAATTGCCATAACTAAGCTCCACAACAAGATACAAGACTCTTATTTAGTATACAGGATCACATTAGGGAGAAGCATCTGCAGTTTACATTATTTTTTAAAATGGGCGTGGTCCCGCCCCTTAAAGGTTTAATGTGCATATCTCCTATATCACTGAAGCTATAAAAACAAAATTCTGCGAACAAATATTTTTAGCACCTCTATTGACGGTGTGAAAATGAGTGAAATCGGGTGACAACCCCGCCTACTCCTCATATAACGGTACTGTTAAAAACTACTAAAAGCGCGATAAATCAAGCACTAAACAAGCCAGAGACATTTAATTTTATCTCTGGGATGATATAAGACGATTTTATAGTAACCACGTTCAAAATTAGATAGTAGGCGTGGCACCGCCCACTTTTAGGTAAAAACCCATATCTTGGGATCTGCCTAACCGATTTCAACAAAATTCGGTACATAATATTCTTCTCATATTTCTATGTTATAGTATGAAAATGAGCAAAATGGGATTACAACCACGCCTATTTCCCATATAACATCATTTTAAATTCCACTTGATTCTTTCACTTTCCACTATGCAAATCAAGCAACAATGATTATATCGGCGTAAAACTTTGCGAGAATAATACGTTTAAAGTATGCCACCTTGTGACCAAAAATTATCTAAATTTAACAAAAACTGTTCAAGCCCTTGGTACTGAATATGTGGACCCCATTGCCTATAGATGACCTTTTACCGAAAATATCGGTCAATGTGTAAGACATTTAATTGAAATTCATATAATAAAATAAACAAATAAAACTCTCGATAATAGTATGTTTGTGTCAAAAATGTCATATACCTAATATAAAGATTTTTGAACTTCCGAGTGACTTTATACCGCATATATCGGCCAATATGTGAGTTATCTCATAACAAGGTATTTTTGTGCCTAAAATGGATGAAATCGAGTAAAAATTTTACATGGACCCCATGGTGATTGTATGTGAGGTACCTTAATGAAACAGTGGGAGCATTTTATTAGTCTGTGACATGTTAGTAGTATGTAGTATTGGCAAAAATTGATAAAATCGGGTTAATGCTAAACTCTACTTCCATATACAACTTATAATACTTCTCGTATGTCGGTCAGTGAGTATTAAAATTTTTTTTATATATAAAATTGCTTCAAAATATGTTCTATATGCTCGAGTATAGCTGAGCACAGTAAAAATTAATATCTTTCTCTATCCCCAATATATATATGATTTCCGTCTTTCCTCTTGACTTTAATCCGTTCCGGTTGATCAAAATGTGATATTTTAATGTAATTAAGTGGATAGATAATAGTACATTGATCTAAACCTCACACCTTCATATAATGAATTCCGGTTCTCTGGTTGACGTTTTCCACACAAGCTTATAAATAAAATTTAGCCACTTTGGTCGAGTTAATATCACATTCATACTTATGTATATCACACTTCAAGATGTTTTTTGTTGTTTTTTAATAGAATTTTCGCTGACGCAAACTAAAATATAGCAATAAAACTAAGAATAAATTTATGGCCTTTAAGATAAGTTAAGAAGATACCAAATTTGATTGTAATTTAATCGCGATTTCACTTAATAATGGATGTTTAATTCTTTCTCAACTTTGCCACACCTGAAGGAATTTCCTGGCCTTTGATTCTTGCGAATTACAAGAGTATAAAATTCTTGGTTCCGCCCTAGTACCCATTATCGGGTATATATTGACCTTAGCTCCAACATACTTTATGTAAAAAATTCAAACTTCCGTTTGGCTTTATATAAACGTAAAATGTGAGATATACAACAGTTTAATGCCGAAAATGTGTGAATTCGATCCACGAATTTCCCCAGCATACATTTGCTACTTATGGTATAATCTTACGGTATAATTTATTTCGTTAATTTTATAATTTAATGAAATTAAATGGACAGTTTGTCTTAAAAATAATGTGATTTATCGCTGCATATGAATGAAATTGGTCTAGACCTTTGTTTAAACCTTATAACCCTAATATACTGATTTCCGCTCCTCTGGTACAACAGCAACCCCATATACCCCACATATTAAATCTAACCCCTTTGGTTCAGTTTATATCACATATACCATGTTTGAGTTAAATAGCTTCTTTTTGTTAAATTTAATATTTCGGAGAAAAAATAGTATCTACTTAAAATAGTAAATCTATGATCAATAACATAAGTTAATAAGATACCAAAAATATTTTCGAATAATAAATGTTGAATTCTTTCGCAACATATTTATACTTTGCAACATGTTGCAACAGAGTATAGTTTTGTTCACCAAACGGTGGTTTGCATCACCTAAAACTGATCGAGATAGATATAGATTTCTATATACAAACATTTCTTCTAATATTTGGTGATAATCAGTGGATAAGTATATTTTCTCAGCCATCATGTTGAACTTATAACAAAATATACCAGACAACAATGTAAAAAGTTTCTTAGAGTGCTGGACTTTGTATAGAGCAAAAATATCTTTCTAGAAAAAATCGCGTGAGATATATATTAGTAGCGTAGTATAAAAAGGGCTAAAGATCCTTTTTATGTGGTAATAGATAAACTAAAATGAGGTGAACTGTAAACTCAAGAAAATTACATTTAAGTACTTTTTGGGATTTACCCAGCGCCGTTGGCAGCTTATGAAAGGTTTAGATATTACGACAGAAAGAAGAAAATCTCCATACCTGCTCTACATATGTGTGTACCATACCTCATTATATGTAAGTTATTGTTAATTTAGCCTTGATGAGCAGACCTTTCAAAATAAGTACCATAGATCCCTGTTTTAAAAAGCGTTAGGCAAAAGCAATTTACGGAGGGGTTTTCCGAGCACTTAATTTCAATACAATGAAATAAACTACTAATTTCTAAAAGATAAATATAACTAAATAATCTGTATTATTATGTTAGTGAATATCTATGTAATATATAGGTATACAAAAGTACGTAAGCTGTGTGTACAAAAATATACCATAATAAAACTATTATACTCTGTAGCAACATGTTGCAATAGTATAATAAATATCAGTACACTGTGTTTGTAGTTTCAGTTACACTAGATTTCTTGACCAGCAAAGTGCTGTATTCAAACTAATTTCAGTGTATTAGTTATATAGTGTTTAAACTATTGTTATATACAGTGGCAAGCAAAACTGTATTATATACAGTGGCGAGCAAACACATATAAATATGTGCACCAGTATACCATATTACCTATATACCGAACAGGAAAGGAGTCATAGCAAGGATTCAATTACAGTGAAAGGGAGCACCACCTAGGATCCAACTTTTCAGACCCGGACGGACGGAATAATATAAGTATTATAAATAAGTATTTTATATATTAAGCCATTTATTATTTATTAATAATGCTTAGATTAAGTAGAAAATCTGAATCTCTAGAATAGAAGACATATTAGAGTTTTTCGTGCAAACTCTTTATATAGAGATAGTGAGCAGCCACAAGATTCCGATGTACGTCTGTCTGAACAAATTATCAATCAACATAGAACCAGGCGGGAAAATCTCCGCTCTGAAGAGCAAATAAGAAATACTCGAGGTCATAGATCTCGGCGCAAGACCCCGAGGTTCGATCTGTTGAGCAAGTTTTAAATACTGTTCAACATAGAGCAATGCGGCAAGATCCAGAAATTCATCTGAAGAGCAAATAAGAAATACTCGAGGTCGTAGGTCTCGTCGAGAAAATCCCGAAAATCGATCTGTTGAGCAAATGAGAAATACTCGAGGTCATAGATCTTGGCGCGAAGACCCCGAGGTTCGATCGGTTGAACAAGTTGTAAATACTCTTCAACATAGAACAAGACGGCAAGATCCACAAATTCGCTCTGAAGAGCAAATAAGAGATACTCGAGGTCAAAGGTCTCGGCGTGAAGACCCCGAGGTTCGATCTTTTTAGCAAGTTTTAAATACTGTTCAACATAGAACAAGGCGGCAAGATCCCCAAATTCGCTCTGAAGAGCAAATAAGAAAAACTCGAGGTCATAGGTCTCGGCGTGAAGACCCCGAGGTTCGATCTGTTGAGTAAGTTGCAAATACTGTTCAACACAGAACAAGGCGACAAGATCCGCAAATTCGATCTGAAGAGCAAATAAGAGATACTCGAGGTCATAGGTCTCGGAAAGCAACAAGGCGGCAAGATGCCCAAATTCGCTCTGAAGAGCAAAAAAGAAATACTCGAGGTCATAGATCTCGTCGAGAAAATCCTGAGGTACGTTATGATGAACAAAGTAGGAACACCAGGGATTATAGAGAACTTCGCGCAAGAAATATAGGAACTGATAATAGTGGCAATTTAACAGATTTCAAAAACTTTTATTTCCAAAATATAAATACGGGCCCTACTGAAATATGTACTTGCTGCGGCGGCTTATGGTTTTCACACCAAGTTCGCAAATTAAATTTCAAAACTCTTGCGCAAGGTCACTCGAATGCTGCATCTGCCTTCTTTTTAATGCAAAAATTTCCTTCAGAAGATGGAAATTACAATTTTTGTGCTACTTGCAAAAATGCGATTGTTAAAAAGAACGTTTCAAAAATATGTTTAGCTAACGGTCTAGACTTTCCTGAAATACCGGATTTTCTGAAAGGTTTAACCCCAATTGAAGAATGTCTCATAATGCCTAGATTGCCTTTTATGACAATCCGTCCGTTAGGATATCAAGGTCAGAGTTTGCTCAAAGGTGCTGTTGTTAATATACCAATTTCTGTTAACAATATTGTGACATCTCTACCAAGGTCCTTTGATGAGGCTCATGTTATACAAATTCACTTAAGAAGGCGTTTGGAATACAATCATGATTACATGATCGATACCATACGCCCCGCAAAGATTATGGAAGCTTCGCAGTTCTTAGTGAATACCCCTCTGCATCGTGAGCACAATATACATATTAATGAAAACTGGATTTTAGAATTTAATAACCAAGAAGAAGTTCCGTTTGTTGCATCTGCAGAGGATTCCCGATTGGTTCAATCTTTTCATGCGGCACAAAATTCTCATGATAATCCCTCAGGTAATAATATTCCCACGGGTCTTTTGCCTTCAGAGCTAAATCCAGGCGGTCAAGAAACTCTTTTGGACAATATTCCTGTAGAAAACTTAGACTATAACCGTTTAGTTATAGCGCCTGGTGAAGGACAAAGACCATTTGACATAATTCAAGATAATAATTCCGAAGAGTTGTCATTTGGAACAATACACGTTAGGCAGAAGCGTACATGCTCTGAAACGTATAGTAAGATAATACGTTCTGAAATTCGCCGTTTTGACAGAAGAGCGTGTACCATTCCAAAGTTGTTCTATGATTACAAAAAATTAGAACTGCTACAAATTAAGAATAGTACATCCATTTGCCTTAGAAAGTTTTCAGATCGCAACCGAGTTACGGCCCAAAATCTATTAAACGAAAACTTTGTTCAAAACTTGATTCAACACGATGATGGTTACAAGGTTTTGAAAGGCGTCAGATCCTCACCTGCGCACTGGGAAGCTGAAAAGAAAAAGGCAATCGCTATGATTCGCCAATTTGGGCTTCCAACCTTCTTTATCACTTTATCGGCTGCAGAATCTCAGTGGGTTGAGCTTTTGGTCATCCTCTCTAAAACTGTTGATTCTAATGATATTTCGGAAGAGGAAGCCAACAGTTTAACAACCCAAGATAGATATCGCTTAATTCGGTCAGACGCGGTTACTTGTGCTAGATATTTTGACTACCGCTATCGACAAATTCTTAAGTTTTTTAAAGATAACGCCGGCATTTTTGGAGAGCATTTTGTTACAAATTTCTACTGGAGAGTGGAGTTTCAACAGAGAGGTTCTCCGCATGTACATGGCATGTATTGGCTTAATAATGCTCGAAGGATCAACCTTCAAGATCCTCAGACATTCCCTGATGTCATTAGTTTTATTGACAATTATATTTCTACCGATAGTTCGATCAGCCATTTAGAAAATTATTTGGGTTATCAAAAGCATAACCACAATCGGTCTTGTACTAGGGAAATAAGAGGACAACAGTTTTGTCGTTTTGGTATACCATATTCACCAATGCCTTCAACGCAAATACTGTTACCACTTACAGAAACAAGTCAAAATTCAGAAAGACACAAGGAAAACTTTTTCAAAATTCAAAACGTTTTAAATTCAAATATGACTACAGAATACATTTCTAATTTAAACGATTTTGAACACTTCCTGTCTGATATTAGAATAAATATGTCTTTTGATGACTATTTGTTAGCCCTTAGGTCAAGTTTAACAAAACCCAAAATTTTTCTAAAAAGAAAATTACAGGATCGTTGTATAAACGCTTATAATCCTCTGATTTTGGAACTCAATAGAGCAAATATGGATATGCAATATATACTGGATGCATATGCTTGCTGTTCATATATAATTAGTTATATTAACAAGTCTAACAGGGGAATTTCTAGGCTCTTGGTTGAAGCTATAGCAGAAGTTAATGCTGGAAATTATACTATTAAGCAAAAACTTAAACATATAGGTCACAAATTTATATCAGGCACAGAAATATCTGCACAAGAAGCAGTATAGTGCTGCATTGGGCTCCATCTTTCGGAAGCAAGTAATGCAGAAATATTTATAAATACCTCTCGACCTAAGGAACGTGTTCGAATGGTAAAACCTAGAGCGGAACTTCAGAACCTTATTTCAGGTTCGACTGAAATATTCGTAGCCGGTATTTTAGACCGTTATGTTCAAAGATCCGATCAGTTAGAAACTCTTTGTTTAGGTGATTTTTCATCTAGGTATAAATATTTTAAATCTAGTAGTAGAGCACAAGATAGTGATCATGAAGAAGAAGAGAGCGAAGACGATAATTTACCAGGAATCGGGGTTGTCATGCCTCTTAAAGACGGTAGCGGTTTTGTGAAAAAACGTACCAAACCTTGAATTATTGGTTATAGAAGGTTTAACCCAGATTTGGAAAGAGTTGAGTATTTTCGCGAAATGTTAATGCTTTACTATCCTTGGCGGAATGAACAGAAAGATCTCATTGAAAACGATAATGAGCAGACTTGCATAACACATCATATTATAATTGAAGAAAATCAAAGAAAATATGATGTTTTTGAGCTAAGAGCAAAGAGAACTTGAAAATGTTCTAGAAAGTCTTTATAATGAAATAGACTTAGAGGAAGGTGCTCAAAATGAACTACCTATAGTGGAAAATAAGTTCAGAGTGTTGGCACTTCCAGAAATAAATCCATATATAAATTTGCTGGACTTGCATGGCGAAGATTCAACAAATAATGGCACTGAATCTGATTGCAATATTAGACTTATTAAACTAACCACTTTAATTCCAGGTGAGGAATTATTTTCTTTAGTTCAAAGTCTAAATACTAAGCAAAGAACCTATTTGACACATTTGATGCACCACCTAAAAACAAATCTCCCATTTTATGAGTTCATTGGCGGCGGTGCAGGTGTAGGAAAGAGTCGTTAGATATCTGCAATATATCAAGCTCTTAACCATCGTTACAATTGTACACCTGGATCTAATCCAAGTTCCTTAAAAGTTCTTCTTTGCGCACCTAAGGGTAAAGCAGCATTCGATATAGGTGGAATGACCCTTCATTCAATATTCTCTTTACCTGTTAATCAGTTGAATAGAGAGTTGAGGCCACTTAGCAATGACACAGTTAATTCATTGTATTCCAGACTTATCGATTTAAAATTAATCATAATTGATGAAATATCGATGGTAGGTGCTACTATGTTTAGCTCTGTTTATGTGAGATTAAAACAAATTTTCAAAACAGACAGCCCCTTCGGTGGTATACTGATCATAGTGTTTGGTGATTTGAAGCAACTCTCACCTGTTGGAGATAGGTGGATATTCTCTCCTAATCCCAATGATGCATACAGCACTTTAGTTGGTTCCCCTTTGTGGGAGTTATTTAAATACTTTGAATTAACAGAGATAATGAGACAACGGGAGGATCAGGCCTTTGCAATTGCATTAAATCATATGGTATCTGGTACTATGACAAATGAGGACATATCACTCATTGAAACTCGAGTAGTTAATTTCGAAGAAGTTCCCGATGATGCCATACATTTATTTTGGTCCAATGAAGAGACAAATAATTTCAATGCTCTTAAGCTCAGCCGGATCCCAACAGAAGCTTTCCTTTCAACTGCAAAAGACTCAGTTAAAGGAATTGGTATAAATGAAAATGATAATATTTTGGAAAGATATAAACTTTTCAATACTTCTGAAACGCAGGGACTGCCCTATGAATTGACACTAAAAACCTCCGCCAAATATATGATTATATTTGTGAACATAAACACGTGTGATGGCTTGGTTAATGGGGCAGCTGGACAACTTATGCATATTGATTTCCAATGTTCCTTTCCAACAATTCTGTGGATTAAATTTTTGGAGCCTTCTGTTGGTTTGATCGCACGATCAATAAAGCCTCATCCTCTAGAAAGTTCTTGGACACCAATTGAAAAGGTTCTAAAATCTTTTCAATATAAAAGAAATGAACAAATTTCAATTGAAAGAAATCAGTTTCCAGTTGTTCCGGCTGAGGGAATAACTATTCATAAAAGTCAGGGTGCCACATATAATAAAGTTGTAGTTCATACTCGACCCAGAATGCCTAGAGCTTCAATATATGTCATTGCAGTCGAGCTACTACTGCAGAAGGTCTATTCATCATAGGAAATTTTATTCCTCCTAACAAATTTTCTGAATCGGATCCTGTATTTAAGGAACTGAGGGAATTGAACAAGTTTCAGTTTTATGAATTCCCGAACAGCAGGACATCAAATTTTACTCCATAATGTTCAGAGTCTTCATGCTCACATTAATGATATAAAAAGCGACTGTTTGATGCTATCTTCAGATTTTTGTAGAAACTTGGAGTTACCCGTGCGAAATTTTTGATATACCAGGATTTACTCCAATTAACGAGCTGAGGATAGATAGCACGGAAACAACCAACAGAAATAAACAGGGCATTATAATATATGCAAAGCATAGTATTGCTAGCACTATAGAACAAAGGGCTGTAAAGAAAATTTATTCAGGCCGCAAATTATGTTTTTAAAGTGGGCGTGGTCTCACCCCTAATAGGTTTAATCTGCATATCTGCTAAACTTCTAAAGCTATAATAACAAAATTCACTGAGAGCAAAAGTTTTTAGCACCTCTATCTACGGTGTGAAAATGAGTGAAATCCCACTCCCTATCTAACGGTACTGTTAAAAACTACTAAAAGCGCGATAAACCAATCACTAAACAAGTCAGAGACATTAAATTATATCTCTAAGATGGTATGAGATGACTTTATAGGAACTGCGTTCAAAATTGGTCAGTGGACGTGGCACCGCCCACTTTTTTGTGAAAACCCATATCTTGGGATCTGCTTAACCGATTTCAACCAAATTCGGTACATAATATTCTTCTCCTATTTCTATTTTATAGTACGAAAATGGGCGAAGTCGGATTATAACCATGCCTATTTCCCATATAACATCATTTTAAATTCCATCTGATGTTTTCACTTTCCAGTATGCAAATCAAGCAACAATGATTATATCGGCGTAAAACTTTGCGTGAATAATACGTTTAAAGTACGCCACTTTATGACCAAAAATTGTGAAAATCGAATCAAAACTGTTCAAGCCCCTAGGTACTGAATATGTGGACCCCAATGCCTATAGCTGAAACGAGTATACCATTTGACTTTGCGAGAGTATAAAATGTTCGGTTACATCCGAACTTAGCGCTTTTTTACTTGCTTTTTTTGTTTTTTCTGCCGCACTGCCCTTGTGTTTTCGCCACTGCGTTTTTTTTGTTTTTTTTTTAACGCTCGAAGGACCATTGAAAGATTACTAAAGTTTTCACTTACCATTTTTCTGGCTCAATGGGTATGTAAACAAGCATAATTGCCGCTTTTGGGACAATGAGCAACCTGAAGAGATTCAAGAGCTGCCATTTCATCCAGAAAAAACCACAGTTTGGTGTATTCGGTCCATGCCGGTGAGAACTTAACCGTCAATGGCGACTCGATTGGCCAACAACATCGTGTGTTATTACACCGTTAGACTTTATCCTGTGGGGATATGTAAAGTCTAAAGTCTATGCGGACAATCGCGCTTCGATTCAGGCCTTGGAGCAAAACATCGTGCGTTTCATATACCAGTTACCAGTCGAAATGCTTGAACGGATCATCGAAAATTGGACTCAACGGATGTTCCCACTCAATATTAAAGGGCATATAAAATCGTTGATTTTTGTTTCATACATATGTACACTCGCCAGAAAAATTATCCGTACACCTCGACATGAAAACAATAAACTGAGAAATTTGTGAACAAATAACTTATTATGTATAAAAATAGTATACAAAAGTGTTATTTAATATTTTTACTGCACTTTTCATACGATTTTTTCTTTTAGACAAACACTTTAAAAAAATTCCCAGAACAAAAACTAAACACAGCTACTTAAATTCAACGGAAAAAGTATCCGTACATATCAAAACGGGATATTTCCCTTGTAATATAGTGACAAATACATTCCCTTAAGCGCTTATATTGTATTGTATAATTGATCTCGAACTTGACGGTTGACCTTAAAGTTATTATAATTTTTCATTGTGCATAAATTCGCGATGACCCCTAAAATTAAAGAAATTAGTGCTGGCGAAAGAAAAATTATTCTTAAACTCAGAAAAGAAGGCAAATCATTCCGAGAAATAGGTAAAATGATAGGAAGGACACATTCTTCTGTGCAGTATGTGGTGGAAGCATTCAAAAAACTAAGTCGATTGTGGCAACGCCAAGCTCTGGTCGAGCAAGTATATTAACCGTTCGAGAAAAACGAACAATATTACAGTCAGTAAAAGCAAATCCTCGACTTACTGGCACAAAAATATGTGAAAATATTAAAAATTTGTTCGACAAGGATCTCCATGAAGATACTGTACGAAAATTTTTGAAGAAAGATGGGTATCACGCACGTGTAGCGCGTAGGAAGCCCTTTATATCCGAAGTAAATAGACAGAAACGTATGGATTTTGCAAACAAATATATCAGCAAGCCTCGGGAGTTTTGGGAACGTGCCTTATTCACCGACGAAAGCAAGTTTTGTGCTTTCGGCATTAAAGGAAAATAGTTGGTGTGGCGTAAGAGTGGTACTGCACTTGATAAAGAAAATCTTTTACCCCCCGTCAAACATGGCGGAGGAGGTGTGATGGTATGGGGGTGTATGGCGGCAGAAGGAGTAGGCAAACTCGTACAATAATGGATCAATTAGGCTATTTAAGTATTTTAAAAAATAATTTGAAGGAAAGTGCTCAGCAGTTGGGGCTTGGTGATGAATTTTGGTTCCATTGGTGGCAACACTTCAAGCTCTTAAGCTGTAATTTTTTAGCTGTGTACATTTGTGTTTTTATTTTAAAAAATTCTTGAAGTTTAACTGATTTTTATTACCGTGTTAATACAAATTTTTAGTGATTAAACTCTCAGTTTCATGATAAATATTAAATGTTCTGTTTTGTGCGGTATTAAAAAGTATTAAAAAGTTTAAACTTTCCAATTTTTGGTGCCGAGTCAGCCTTTCTTTCATTTTGTTTTATTTTATTCTATTCTCTCACTTTGTTTATCTTATTTACTTCTTTATTCACAGCTGTGTTGCGTTTAGCTTTTTATTTGTTACAGTGCTTCTAAAACTGCTCGCTATATTGCTTCTTCAAATTGTCTTGGTTTTAAACTTTGATAAAAAAAAAATTGTTCTTAATTGAATTTATTATTATTAATATTTTATTAACACACTAATTTATTATTAATCTATTAAATTTTGTTCTACCTACTCTTTTATTTGATCTTCATTCTTGTGGTTTATTATGTCTTGTTGACAAATGAGGACATATCACTCATTGAAACTCGAGTAGTTAATTTCGAAGAAGTTCCCGATGATGCCATACATTTATTTTGGTCCAATGAAGAGACAAATAATTTCAATGCTCTTAAGCTCAGCCGGATCCCAACAGAAGCTTTCCTTTCAACTGCAAAAGACTCAGTTAAAGGAATTGGTATAAATGAAAATGATAATATTTTGGAAAGAAATAAACTTTTCAATACTTCTGAAACGCAGGGACTGCCCTATGAATTGACACTAAAAACCTCCGCCAAATATATGATTATATTTGTGAACATAAACACGTGTGATGGCTTGGTTAATGGGGCAGCTGGACAACTTATGCATATTGATTTCCAATGTTCCTTTCCAACAATTCTGTGGATTAAATTTTTGGAACCTTCTGTTGGTTTGATCGCACGATCAATAAAGCCTAATCCTCTAGAAAGTTCTTGGACACCAATTGAAAAGGTTCTAAAATCTTTTCAATATAAAAGAAATGAACAAATTTCAATTGAAAGAAATCAGTTTCCAGTTGTTCCGGCTGAGGGAATAACTATTCATAAAAGTCAGGGTGCCACATATAATAAAGTTGTAGTTCATACTCGACCCAGAATGCCTAGAGCTTCAATATATGTCATTGCAGTCGAGCTACTACTGCAGAAGGTCTATTCATCATAGGAAATTTTATTCCTCCTAACAAATTTTCTGAATCGGATCCTGTATTTAAGGAACTGAGGGAATTGAACAAGTTTCAGTTTTATGAATTCCCGAACAGCAGGACATCAAATTTTACTCCATAATGTTCAGAGTCTTCATGCTCACATTAATGATATAAAAAGCGACTGTTTGATGCTATCTTCAGATTTTTGTAGAAACTTGGAGTTACCCGTGCGAAAATTTTGATATACCAGGATTTACTCCAATTAACGAGCTGAGGATAGATAGCACGGAAACAACCAACAGAAATAAACGGGGCATTATAATATATGCAAAGCATAGTATTGCTAGCACTATAGAACAAAGGGCTGTAAAGAAAATTTATTCAGGCCGCAAATTATGTTTTTAAAGTGGGCGTGGTCTCACCCCTAATAGGTTTAATCTGCATATCTGCTAAACTTCTAAAGCTATAATAACAAAATTCACTGAGAGCAAAAGTTTTTAGCACCTCTATCTACGGTGTGAAAATGAGTGAAATCCCACTCCCTATCTAACGGTACTGTTAAAAACTACTAAAAGCGCGATAAACCAATCACTAAACAAGTCAGAGACATTAAATTATATCTCTAAGATGGTATGAGATGACTTTATAGGAACTGCGTTCAAAATTGGTCAGTGGACGTGGCACCGCCCACTTTTTTGTGAAAACCCATATCTTGGGATCTGCTTAACCGATTTCAACCAAATTCGGTACATAATATTCTTCTCCTATTTCTATTTTATAGTACGAAAATGGGCGAAGTCGGATTATAACCATGCCTATTTCCCATATAACATCATTTTAAATTCCATCTGATGTTTTCACTTTCCAGTATGCAAATCAAGCAACAATGATTATATCGGCGTAAAACTTTGCGTGAATAATACGTTTAAAGTACGCCACTTTATGACCAAAAATTGTGAAAATCGAATCAAAACTGTTCAAGCCCCTAGGTACTGAATATGTGGACCCCAATGCCTATAGCTGAAACGAGTATACCATTTGACTTTGCGAGAGTATAAAATGTTCGGTTACATCCGAACTTAGCGCTTTTTTACTTGCTTTTTTTGTTTTTTCTGCCGCACTGCCCTTGTGTTTTCGCCACTGCGTTTTTTTTGTTTTTTTTTTAACGCTCGAAGGACCATTGAAAGATTACTAAAGTTTTCACTTACCATTTTTCTGGCTCAATGGGTATGTAAACAAGCATAATTGCCGCTTTTGGGACAATGAGCAACCTGAAGAGATTCAAGAGCTGCCATTTCATCCAGAAAAAACCACAGTTTGGTGTATTCGGTCCATGCCGGTGAGAACTTAACCGTCAATGGCGACTCGATTGGCCAACAACATCGTGTGTTATTACACCGTTAGACTTTATCCTGTGGGGATATGTAAAGTCTAAAGTCTATGCGGACAATCGCGCTTCGATTCAGGCCTTGGAGCAAAACATCGTGCGTTTCATATACCAGTTACCAGTCGAAATGCTTGAACGGATCATCGAAAATTGGACTCAACGGATGTTCCCACTCAATATTAAAGGGCATATAAAATCGTTGATTTTTGTTTCATACATATGTACACTCGCCAGAAAAATTATCCGTACACCTCGACATGAAAACAATAAACTGAGAAATTTGTGAACAAATAACTTATTATGTATAAAAATAGTATACAAAAGTGTTATTTAATATTTTTACTGCACTTTTCATACGATTTTTTCTTTTAGACAAACACTTTAAAAAAATTCCCAGAACAAAAACTAAACACAGCTACTTAAATTCAACGGAAAAAGTATCCGTACATATCAAAACGGGATATTTCCCTTGTAATATAGTGACAAATACATTCCCTTAAGCGCTTATATTGTATTGTATAATTGATCTCGAACTTGACGGTTGACCTTAAAGTTATTATAATTTTTCATTGTGCATAAATTCGCGATGACCCCTAAAATTAAAGAAATTAGTGCTGGCGAAAGAAAAATTATTCTTAAACTCAGAAAAGAAGGCAAATCATTCCGAGAAATAGGTAAAATGATAGGAAGGACACATTCTTCTGTGCAGTATGTGGTGGAAGCATTCAAAAAACTAAGTCGATTGTGGCAACGCCAAGCTCTGGTCGAGCAAGTATATTAACCGTTCGAGAAAAACGAACAATATTACAGTCAGTAAAAGCAAATCCTCGACTTACTGGCACAAAAATATGTGAAAATATTAAAAATTTGTTCGACAAGGATCTCCATGAAGATACTGTACGAAAATTTTTGAAGAAAGATGGGTATCACGCACGTGTAGCGCGTAGGAAGCCCTTTATATCCGAAGTAAATAGACAGAAACGTATGGATTTTGCAAACAAATATATCAGCAAGCCTCGGGAGTTTTGGGAACGTGCCTTATTCACCGACGAAAGCAAGTTTTGTGCTTTCGGCATTAAAGGAAAATAGTTGGTGTGGCGTAAGAGTGGTACTGCACTTGATAAAGAAAATCTTTTACCCCCCGTCAAACATGGCGGAGGAGGTGTGATGGTATGGGGGTGTATGGCGGCAGAAGGAGTAGGCAAACTCGTACAATAATGGATCAATTAGGCTATTTAAGTATTTTAAAAAATAATTTGAAGGAAAGTGCTCAGCAGTTGGGGCTTGGTGATGAATTTTGGTTCCATTGGTGGCAACACTTCAAGCTCTTAAGCTGTAATTTTTTAGCTGTGTACATTTGTGTTTTTATTTTAAAAAATTCTTGAAGTTTAACTGATTTTTATTACCGTGTTAATACAAATTTTTAGTGATTAAACTCTCAGTTTCATGATAAATATTAAATGTTCTGTTTTGTGCGGTATTAAAAAGTATTAAAAAGTTTAAACTTTCCAATTTTTGGTGCCGAGTCAGCCTTTCTTTCATTTTGTTTTATTTTATTCTATTCTCTCACTTTGTTTATCTTATTTACTTCTTTATTCACAGCTGTGTTGCGTTTAGCTTTTTATTTGTTACAGTGCTTCTAAAACTGCTCGCTATATTGCTTCTTCAAATTGTCTTGGTTTTAAACTTTGATAAAAAAAAAATTGTTCTTAATTGAATTTATTATTATTAATATTTTATTAACACACTAATTTATTATTAATCTATTAAATTTTGTTCTACCTACTCTTTTATTTGATCTTCATTCTTGTGGTTTATTATGTCTTGTAACTTCCCCAATTGTAACATTAAAGGCGAGTCAGATCGCTACGTTTCATGCTGGCTTTGTGATGGGCTTGCCCATATTAAATGTGCTGGACTGACTGGTAGAATCTTAGATTCTATTATCGACTGTAAGGGATTGCGTTGGTCCTGTTTAAATTGTAGATCTATTGAAATCGATCTATTTAAAGTTTATAGGGAGACACGCAATGGCTTTAACGAAATCGGTCGTGATCTTGTAACCCTCACTGAAAAATTTAGACACTATGAAAAATTGTTCAAATCTTTTAAGTGCCTGAATGATTCTCACGAATCCTCTAAACCTGCTCCTAAGCGTAAACGTCCTTCCGATGAAGTAACACTTAGTTCTTCTGTTCAGAAAAGACCGTCTCCTCCCAATGACCTAATAAATCTCTCTTTTCCTTGCCCTCAAGGTCAAAGCTCTATCTAATAGTAATAAGTGTCTCACAATTTCACAGGCTCCCCCTATTAACTTAGTAGCATCAGTTAATAACTTGATAGTTATTCCACCTAAAAAGTCTATATTTATTTCGAGACTTGCCAAAGATACCTTGGTGGAGGACATTAAATCTTACATTTCGTCACGTTTAAAAATCGATGATATCAATATACGTAAATTTAACTTCAATTATGATAGAAGTATATCATCGTTTAAAATAGACGTATCTCTTGAAACATTCAAAAAGATCTTAGATAGTTCATTCTGGCCACCTGGGACTTTTGTACGCGAATTTAAACCTAAACTTGGAAGTCAAACTAAGGAAAACAGTGTTAAATTACCAAAAGCAACCACCGATATAAAAAACTGATTGGTAGAAATTCGCTAAGCATTTTATCAAAATGTTAGAGGTCTTAATACAAAATTAACTGACTTGTATTTGAACAGTTCCAATTTTAATTTCCATATAATTGGATTTACAGAAACTTGGTTAAAACCTCACATTTTTGATAATGAGATTTTAAACAGCGAATTTCAAATTTTTAGATGTGATCGACTGAACAGAATCGGTGGAGGTGTTCTATTTGCCGTGCATTCCTCTATCCCATCTGAAAATATTCTTGTTCCAGGGACCGACTCATTTGAATTTAAATGTATTAGAGTATACGTTAATAGTTGCTTTATTTATTTAACCCTATCTTATATACCACCCCATTCCGACTTATCTGTATACATGCAGCATGCTTCTTTAATAAATAGTGCTACCTCGATGGCAAATAATGCAGATTCAATAATTGTATTAGGTGATTTCAATTTACCGTGTGCTTTGTGGAAACCTTTCGATGACTATATCGTGCCGATTTGCAATCGGTCATGTTTTAATGAGTTTTTCGAAAAAATGTCCGAGTTGGGTCTGAACCAAATTAATTTGATTCCGAATAAATTTGGTAAATGCTTAGATTTAGTATACGTTGATACCTCTGCAAAGTGTTCCGTTATTCAGAGTAATCCTCTTGTTCTACCAGAGGACTCATATCATCCTGCTTTGGAAATATCTGTCGAAATCTCAGGCATTGTAGGGGATAATAATCATCAAACTTCGTGCTTCTGTACTCGGTTTAACTTTGCAAAAGCTAATTTAAAAAAATTAAATACAGAACTTTCTACAATAACATGGCCTAATTATAATGGTGACATTGAATTGAGTGTCTCTCATTTTAATAACATTATTATGAAATTATTTGAAAAGTATGTTCCAATAGTAATTGTTAACAAAAACAAAAGTATAAGTCCGTGGTTTTCGAAAGAGTTATATAAATTGAAAAACAGAAAAACTCGAGCCTTTAAACATTTTAAAAAAACCGGTTCACTTGTCGACTATTCTAAATATTCGCTATTGCGTCGACAATATTTTGACCTAAACAAAAAATGTTATAATAATTACTTAAATAAAGTTAAAAAAAATATTGTAAGTAATCCAAAATCGTTTTATGATTTCGTCAACTCTAAACGCAGGATTTCCAAATTTCCGTCCGCAATGAAATACAAATCTATCATTTCAAGTGACAATGATATTATATCCAATATGTTTGCAGAATTTTTCAAGTCAAACTACTGTAATAATTCTTCCAAAACTTTTTCTTATCAGCAAGTGCTGCGTTCGAATACTTTAATTAACGCTCCAGTTATTTCTGAAGAAGACGTCCTTTTTAATTTAAATAAGTTAAAACCATCTTTTAGTTATGGCCCAGACATGATACCCTTATGCTTCCTAAAAAATAGTGCCAAATATATTTACTTGCCTTTGACAAGGATATTTAATTCCTCTCTTAAACACGGTATATTTCCTTCAATATGGAAACAGTCATTTATAATCCCTTTGCATAAAAGTGGATTTAGATCCAACATTGAAAACTATAGAGGTATCGCAAAACTATCAGTTATACCTAAACTTTTTGAAGCTATCATCACTGACCATATAACCTTTTCGATTTCTCCGTTAGTTTCCTCATCTCAGCATGGATTTCGTAAAGGGAACTCGACTATATCAAACTTACTTGAATTTGTAAACCATGTATCATTGGGTTTTAGGGAACATACGCATACGGATGTTATATACACAGACTTTAGCAAAGCTTTCGATAAAGTAAATATCTCGATTCTCATACATAAACTTGATCTTCTGGGCTTTCAGCCAAGATTCCTTCAATGGGTATCTTCCTATCTTTATAATAGAACACAACGAGTGATATTTGAGGATACACCTTCAGATACAATTAATGTTTCTTCTGGTGTTCCGCAAGGTAGTCATCTTGGCCCGATTTTATTCTTGTTGTTTATTAACGATATCTCTTCAGTAATAGAATTCTCAAAAATTTTATTATACGCTGACGATGTAAAGCTTTTTAAATCATACACTTCAACTGAGGAAAGGTGTCGGTTGCAAACAGACTTAAACAATTTGGTTGCATGGTGTGATAGAAATGATTTGCCATTGAATCTCAATAAATGTAAGACGATGTGCTTTTCCCGTAGATCTGTGCACCCCTCTTCTTATGTAATAAAACACCATATTCTAGAGCAAGTTTTAAACTATGTTGATTTGGGAGTTAATATGGACCCTAAGCTTAATTTCAGTCTTCATATTGATACCATGGTCTTGAAAGCAAAAGCTGTCCTCAGTTTTGTTAAACGTTGGTCTAAAGAATTTAGAGATCCGTATATTACTAAAACACTTTATACAACTTTGGTTAGACCTATATTGGAATATGGCTCTGTGGTATGGAACAATAGCTACCAAATCCATTCTGACAAGTTAGAGTCGGTTCAAAAACAATTTTTACTTTTCGCCTTAGCACATTTCCGATGGGAGGCTAGGGTAAGTCTACCTCCATACACTAGTCGTTTAAAACTTATTAATCTACCTACACTCTCTAGTCGTAGGGAAATGCTTGGCATAATATTCTTAGTGAAACTTTTGAATGGAACTGTTTGCAGTTCTTTTCTCCTGTCTGAAATTAAATTTAATATCCCGATTCGCCTTTCGAGGCAGTTTAGACCTTTACTGCTAAAATCCTGTAGATCAAATTTTGAACTAAACGAGCCATTCCGCCGTATATGTCATGATTTTAATTCTCATTCCAGCACATTTGACTTATCTGACTCACTTTTCAAAATTAAAAAGACTTTATTGTTTTCTCTTAATAAATGAAAATGTAAGAATTTATTATATTGTAACTTTAGATCTTAGCTGTTGAAATTTTTGTTTCTGTAGCTGAGCAGTTTTAGATCTCAACACTTAAAAAACTCTCGTGCCTTTTCTGACTCGGCTAATTCCGCACGTATGCGGATTGCGCCCCTCGCGTCGGTTGGGCGGGAGGATGGTAATCGTTGGGTTTATTATTATTATTATTAACAGGATAATGATCCAAAGCACACGGCGCACAATACCAGGCTTTGGTAGCTTTATAACATAAAAAATCAATTGCGCTAGCCACCTCAATCTCCAGACCTCAACCCCATCGAGCATTTGTGGGATTTACTGGAGTGCAGAATCCGCCAACACACCATAACCTCCAGAGAAATGCTCAAAAATGTGATCATAAATGAATGAGCGAAAATTACAAATCATGACACATCCAAACTAGTTCATTCAATGCCACATCGACTTGCCGAGGTCCTAAAACGTAAGGGCTATCCTACTAGTTATTAGGATATTAAATTTTTCCAAAATAATTTAATTATATTTAATTATAATCAAAATGTACGAATACTTTTTCTGTTTCATTATGTGAGCTTTTTTTGTTTTTGTTCTGTGAAATTTTTTTTAAAGTGTATGTCTAAAAAAAAAACTCATGGAAAGTGTAGTAAAAATACTGAATAAAACTTTTGGATACTATTTTTATACATAATAAGTTATTTGATCACAAATTTCTCAGTTTATTGTTTTCCTGTCGAGGTGTACGGATAATTTTTCGGGCGAGTGTATATGCATTCCTCGCATGTCTTGCTCGCTGCGTAGTAGAGCTGTAAAACAATTGATGGGACTAGCGATAGTATTGATTGTTTTATATTTGTCTCACTACCGATAGTTAATTTCTACTATCGATGGCTTACGCCTTTACTAGACTTACCAATAATTTTCATAAAACTACAAAATTTCATTTAATATAGCGAAATAAGGATTATGTATAACATGGTAGCCTTAAAATCCTCTTTAATTTATAATTAAATATAAATGATTAAATTTTTTACACTTTAATTCGGTGATGCGATAGAAGGAATGTTTCGGAAATATTTACAATAAGATAAAAATTTCTTGTTCTTGTTCTGAAATGCCAGTTGCACATATGATCAGTTATTCATACGTGCAGGGGAATTCAGAATTTTTGCCGCCACGGTTTCCAGTATTTTTATAGGAATTAAGAACCGTGAAAAAAAACCTGCAAAAAAATTTCCATTTTATTTAGTACTAATGATTTTGTGGAATAAAAGAATTAAATTGAAACATATTATATTATATACACAAATAAGCAAAATAATTCAAAATAATATCTTAATAACGTAAAAATTTGCATTACATAATATTTAGTAAAGTTTAAAAATATTTAAGTACTTTAAATACTAGCACGACACCCTAATTGCCATAAAAGTAGCAAAAAACGTTTTACACAATACCCTGCAATTTTCTAGAGTTGAGTACCTAAAGTTTATTACTGTTTACACTGGAAATGAGAGCGTAGTTGCTAAACGTCAAAACCTCCTGAATTCAGGCAACTGTCAAAGTTCAGCAGGTCTGACGTTTAGCAATTGGGAAATGAGAGACGACCAGATAGCATTCCTATAGAAAAATATGTGAATAGAGATATTTGTTGCTGAGTTTGAAGATCACTAACAAAAATTGGAAAACAATGAAAATGAGAGAAAACACGAAATTGAAATGTATGTGATGAAATCTTTTGCAGTGCCATGCTTAGTAGTATTAATTTTAAATTGAAAATTATAAAAAACATGTTTATAATTGAGAGCTAATACATTTATTCTTTTGATTAAATATTGAAAGTTCAAAAATCAATTGTTTTAATATATTTCAAAATCACAAAAAAAGGTTTAGTTAGCTTCTGCATATGTTTAACGGATACATGTATAATAATATTTAATCTTAATAAATGTTGGGTATTTTAATTCAAATTCCCAAAAATTATTATTTTGTCCGGTCTGGCTATAATGGAACATGTTATAAAAAACGCAAATTTTGAGCTGCTCTCACACTGGAATAAGTTTGGCACTTATCACTGCCAGAGATGCTTTGACATTTGACTGAGTTCAACGTCCGATGTGTTTAACGTGAGTACCTGCTGTCGACGGCCTTACCTCACGGTGCTCAAAAACACGGCGTATCAATACAATGCGTTGATCAGCGCCCCGAAAATGACAGGCATTTTTCAGTACCGATTGGTAGTGTGGAATGGACACACTACACACCTGAGTTCAGTAGGTTTTGATGTTTAGCAATAGGAAAAGATGGACTGATTGCAATCCTACCAAAAAATATGTGAACAGAGAGATTTATTGCCGCTGTTGAAGATCACTAACAAAAATTGGAAAACAATGAAACTTAAAGAAAACGCGAAATTAAAATTTATGTGATGAAATATTTTGAGACGTCATGCCTCTTAGTATCAATTTTCGATACAAATTGATAAAAAAAACTTGTATTAATTCAAAGCAAATACTTTAGTTAACTTAATAAGTATTCAAAGTTCAAAAGTCAGTTGGTTTAATATACCATAAAATTACAAAAAAGGATTTAAATAGTTTATCCATATATTAAAAGTCCAATATAGAATAATTATATTGGAATAAGTTGGACATCCCTTTATCCCTAATTTCAACAGTATAATAACTGTCGCAAGACTGTGGACCACACGTATCCTCAAAGCATACTCAGAGAATGCCCACGTGCAATGGACTGCCGCTCACTGCTCTAAAAGACTGGTCGGCAAACCTACACATTCATATAAAATAATAAAAATTTTCAATTTTCATCCAAACTGTTTAAGATTAAAAATTAAAAGTCTATTTCTATTTTCATACTCCCAACATCGGGATGTTAGCCACTAATGTTTGGTGCGTTAGCCACTAATGATGTAGGTACTTATACTTACATACAAGTATACTAAAACGAAATACTTATTGAATAAATAGAATAATAACAAGCAAGAAAGTGCTAAGTTCGGATGTAACCGAACATTTTATACTCTCGCAAAGTCAAATGGTATACTCGTTTAAGATTTCTTTGTGGATCTTGCCGCCTTGTTCTATGTTGACCGATATTTTCGGTAAAAAGTCAACTATAGGCACTGGGGTTCACATATTCAGTACCTAGGGGCTTGAACAGTTTGGGTTCAATTTAGATAATTTTTGGTCACAAGATGGCATACTTGAAACGTATTATTCACGCAAAGTTTTACCCCGATACAATCATTGTAGCTTGATTTGCATACTGGAAAGGGAAAGAATCAAATATAATTTAAAATGGTGTTATATAGGAAATAGGCGTGGTTGTAATCCGATTTCACCCATTTTCCCACTATAACATAGAGATATGAAAATAGTGTCATGTACTGAATTTGGTTGAAATCGGTTGAGCAGATCCCAAGATATGGGTTTTCACCTAGAAGTGGGCGGTGCCACGCCCATTGACCAATTTTGAACGCGGTTCCTATAAAGCCATCTTATACCATGCTAGAGATATAATTTAATGTCTCTGACTTGTTTAGTGCTTGGTTTATCGCACTTTTAGTATTTTTTAACAGTACTGTTATATAAGGAGTGGGCGGGGTTGTCACCCGATTTCACCCATTTTCACAGTTCGATAGAAGTGCTAAAAAAATTTGCTTCCAGTGAATTTTGTTATTATAGCTTTAGCAGCTTTTGTTTTTGTTCTGTGAAATTTTTTTTAAAGTGTATGTCTAAAAAAAAAACTCATGGAAAGTGTAGTAAAAATACTGAATAAAACTTTTGGATACTATTTTTATACATAATAAGTTATTTGATCACAAATTTCTCAGTTTATTGTTTTCCTGTCGAGGTGTACGGATAATTTTTCGGGCGAGTGTATATGCATTCCTCGCATGTCTTGCTCGCTGCGTAGTAGAGCTGTAAAACAATTGATGGGACTAGCGATAGTATTGATTGTTTTATATTTGTCTCACTACCGATAGTTAATTTCTACTATCGATGGCTTACGCCTTTACTAGACTTACCAATAATTTTCATAAAACTACAAAATTTCATTTAATATAGCGAAATAAGGATTATGTATAACATGGTAGCCTTAAAATCCTCTTTAATTTATAATTAAATATAAATGATTAAATTTTTTACACTTTAATTCGGTGATGCGATAGAAGGAATGTTTCGGAAATATTTACAATAAGATAAAAATTTCTTGTTCTTGTTCTGAAATGCCAGTTGCACATATGATCAGTTATTCATACGTGCAGGGGAATTCAGAATTTTTGCCGCCACGGTTTCCAGTATTTTTATAGGAATTAAGAACCGTGAAAAAAAACCTGCAAAAAAATTTCCATTTTATTTAGTACTAATGATTTTGTGGAATAAAAGAATTAAATTGAAACATATTATATTATATACACAAATAAGCAAAATAATTCAAAATAATATCTTAATAACGTAAAAATTTGCATTACATAATATTTAGTAAAGTTTAAAAATATTTAAGTACTTTAAATACTAGCACGACACCCTAATTGCCATAAAAGTAGCAAAAAACGTTTTACACAATACCCTGCAATTTTCTAGAGTTGAGTACCTAAAGTTTATTACTGTTTACACTGGAAATGAGAGCGTAGTTGCTAAACGTCAAAACCTCCTGAATTCAGGCAACTGTCAAAGTTCAGCAGGTCTGACGTTTAGCAATTGGGAAATGAGAGACGACCAGATAGCATTCCTATAGAAAAATATGTGAATAGAGATATTTGTTGCTGAGTTTGAAGATCACTAACAAAAATTGGAAAACAATGAAAATGAGAGAAAACACGAAATTGAAATGTATGTGATGAAATCTTTTGCAGTGCCATGCTTAGTAGTATTAATTTTAAATTGAAAATTATAAAAAACATGTTTATAATTGAGAGCTAATACATTTATTCTTTTGATTAAATATTGAAAGTTCAAAAATCAATTGTTTTAATATATTTCAAAATCACAAAAAAAGGTTTAGTTAGCTTCTGCATATGTTTAACGGATACATGTATAATAATATTTAATCTTAATAAATGTTGGGTATTTTAATTCAAATTCCCAAAAATTATTATTTTGTCCGGTCTGGCTATAATGGAACATGTTATAAAAAACGCAAATTTTGAGCTGCTCTCACACTGGAATAAGTTTGGCACTTATCACTGCCAGAGATGCTTTGACATTTGACTGAGTTCAACGTCCGATGTGTTTAACGTGAGTACCTGCTGTCGACGGCCTTACCTCACGGTGCTCAAAAACACGGCGTATCAATACAATGCGTTGATCAGCGCCCCGAAAATGACAGGCATTTTTCAGTACCGATTGGTAGTGTGGAATGGACACACTACACACCTGAGTTCAGTAGGTTTTGATGTTTAGCAATAGGAAAAGATGGACTGATTGCAATCCTACCAAAAAATATGTGAACAGAGAGATTTATTGCCGCTGTTGAAGATCACTAACAAAAATTGGAAAACAATGAAACTTAAAGAAAACGCGAAATTAAAATTTATGTGATGAAATATTTTGAGACGTCATGCCTCTTAGTATCAATTTTCGATACAAATTGATAAAAAAAACTTGTATTAATTCAAAGCAAATACTTTAGTTAACTTAATAAGTATTCAAAGTTCAAAAGTCAGTTGGTTTAATATACCATAAAATTACAAAAAAGGATTTAAATAGTTTATCCATATATTAAAAGTCCAATATAGAATAATTATATTGGAATAAGTTGGACATCCCTTTATCCCTAATTTCAACAGTATAATAACTGTCGCAAGACTGTGGACCACACGTATCCTCAAAGCATACTCAGAGAATGCCCACGTGCAATGGACTGCCGCTCACTGCTCTAAAAGACTGGTCGGCAAACCTACACATTCATATAAAATAATAAAAATTTTCAATTTTCATCCAAACTGTTTAAGATTAAAAATTAAAAGTCTATTTCTATTTTCATACTCCCAACATCGGGATGTTAGCCACTAATGTTTGGTGCGTTAGCCACTAATGATGTAGGTACTTATACTTACATACAAGTATACTAAAACGAAATACTTATTGAATAAATAGAATAATAACAAGCAAGAAAGTGCTAAGTTCGGATGTAACCGAACATTTTATACTCTCGCAAAGTCAAATGGTATACTCGTTTAAGATTTCTTTGTGGATCTTGCCGCCTTGTTCTATGTTGACCGATATTTTCGGTAAAAAGTCAACTATAGGCACTGGGGTTCACATATTCAGTACCTAGGGGCTTGAACAGTTTGGGTTCAATTTAGATAATTTTTGGTCACAAGATGGCATACTTGAAACGTATTATTCACGCAAAGTTTTACCCCGATACAATCATTGTAGCTTGATTTGCATACTGGAAAGGGAAAGAATCAAATATAATTTAAAATGGTGTTATATAGGAAATAGGCGTGGTTGTAATCCGATTTCACCCATTTTCCCACTATAACATAGAGATATGAAAATAGTGTCATGTACTGAATTTGGTTGAAATCGGTTGAGCAGATCCCAAGATATGGGTTTTCACCTAGAAGTGGGCGGTGCCACGCCCATTGACCAATTTTGAACGCGGTTCCTATAAAGCCATCTTATACCATCCTAGAGATATAATTTAATGTCTCTGACTTGTTTAGTGCTTGGTTTATCGCACTTTTAGTATTTTTTAACAGTACTGTTATATAAGGAGTGGGCGGGGTTGTCACCCGATTTCACCCATTTTCACAGTTCGATAGAAGTGCTAAAAAAATTTGCTTCCAGTGAATTTTGTTATTATAGCTTTAGCAGCTTAGGAGATATGCACAGTAAACCTATTAGGGACGGTACCACGCCCACTTTAAAAACAAATTTTAACTACATATGCCCCTTCTTAATGTGATCCTGTGTACCAAATAACAGTCTTGTATCTTATTGCGGAGCTTAGTTATTGCAATTTATTTGTTTTTGATCAATGGCGTTTTGTGGGCGTGGAAGTGGACCGATTACGCCCATCTGCAATACCAACCGTCTTACGGTACCAAGAAACATGTGTACCAAGTTTCATAAAGATATCTCAATTTTTACTCAAGTTACAGCTTGCACAGACGGATAGACGGACAGACGGACGGACGAACAGACAGTCACCCGGATTTCAACTCGTCTCTTCATCCTGAACATTTATATATACATAACTCTATATCTAGCTCGATTAGTTTTAGGTGATACAAACAACCGTTAGGTGAACAAACCTATTATACTCTGTAGCAACAAGTTGCGAGAGTATAAAAAGAATAGTACTAATTGAATAAATAGTAGTTGAAGCTTTAAAAATGATATAAATAATATCAATATGTGTTTAGTAGGTAAGCCGATATTTATTTCAAATACTCGCGTCTGTGCTGAAACGAAATTTCTACAAACGTGAATTATTCATTTATACGTTTTCGAAACTGAACATGAGGTCAACAACTAAGTGTTAAATGTTCTAACATAGATAGTGCAATTAGTGTAAGACCATGACTTGATTAGTGACTGAATTATATAAAATGCAAGAAAAAACGTTAACTTCTGCTGCACCGATTTGCACAATTTGTTCGGAGATTGTGGAGATGATTTGGATAAAAATGTATGCCAAATTTTGTGAAAACACCTTGCCAAATAAAATTATTTCCATATTTCCATACAATGACCGATCAGTTTGTATGAGAGCTGTACGCTATAGTTGTCCGATGACAATAATTTCTTCGAAGCTTATACCGATATCTTGAATAATAATCTGGGCCAAATGTGGTAAAGATATCTGGTCAAATAAAATAGTTTTCCATACAAGTTTTACCATTTACTGCTGCCATAACATTTACCTCGAAAAAATAAAAAATACTCACCTCTCTAAATAATGCTCGATTTCGTTCACGAAAATGTGATGGACGCATTGGATATGTTCTTGGTATACCGATACTTTGGTCGTCGTCGAAGTAACTGCTGCTATGCGCAAAGGTTGCAAGGGATCCGCTGGTGCCATTTGGCACTACTAACAAAGATCTTGGTTTATCATTATTTTTGATGTTTCGATTTTTATTTGTTATCATAGAGCTACGCACAGCAGAAGTTCCTGCGCCTGTTGCTGCCACATAAAGTCCAACCTCTTTAACTCCATCCTTACTGTTGGCTATTCTACTATTTCCTTTATAATTAGTTTTGGCGTTTTTACGCTTATTATTGTCATTGTTGCTACTGTTTCTTAAATATATATTCCCGTTTTTCTTACTACCGTAATTGTTCTCAATATAGCGCGCTTGGCCAGTGGCAATAGACATGCGATCATCATTCAAATGCTGATATATATCTCGATCAGGGCTACGATTCTCATCCATTAAAGGGGATTCCGATTTTGAGGAATGTTTGTACGAGGATTGAATACTAAATAGAAAAAAGGTTAAAAAATAAAAATTAATATTTCAGTACATAAACTTTTAATATTTAATAAAATTTAATGTCTTAATCAAATGGCAATTGAAGTTTTCAACGACAACGTTATGTTTACATTTACATCTGCATTTTTTCAACAAACATTTAGGTTTAGACTGACATCTCATTTTCTGTGAAAATGTTAATAATAATTTGATTTCAACTTTTGTTCACTAACTGGAAATAATTTGCACAAAATTTTCAACTGTACAAAAACAAAAAATGTATTTTCCTCTTAGAGTTAATAAATTAATATCTGTCTTTGATTCGCCAAGCGTTGGAAAGTAGCTAATTGAATAAACTATACCAAATGCTCAAACAAATGGGCAGCACATTTGGTGGAACCCTGCAGTAAGCAAGCCAACAGGAAGTTTGAAAATTCTATATTAGGTATATGGGAGATAAGGGTAGCATTGACCCGATTTTATCTGTTTTTGGCATTACTACATATTATTAACAGAAAAAGATGCTCTCTGAGTTTCAAATCAAATCCAAACTATTCAAGTCCCCAGATACCGAATGTGTAGACCCCAGTTCTTATACGGAACATTTGTCAAAAACAAGTTGAATAGGATCTATAATTTCTTAAGCCTCTGTATATCAAATAGAATGATTATCGAAAAACTAGCTGACTTTATTCTGCATATATCGGCGAATATGTGATTTATCTTAATACAATTGAGAGAGCTTATTTTTCTAATAACGGTGCATCTTTGTGCCTAAAATGAAAAGGATTGGGTGCAAAATTTCCTTAGACCCCATATAACTAATATCAGGACTTATATTGAAAGCGTACAAAATACAGCTTGTGCAAGAACTGAAGCCGTTCGACCTTCCCAAAAGACATCGCTTCACTCTATGGGCTCTTAAAAAGTTCAAAGAAGATCCGACGTTTTCGAGCCAAATTTTGTTCAGCGATGAGGCACATTTCTGGCTCAATAGGTATGTAAACAAGCAAGATTGCCACATTTGGAACATAGAGAAACCTGAAGAGATTCAAGAGCTGTAATTTTCACCACAGTTTGGTGAATTCGGTCTACATTTTTTCAAAAATGATGTCGGTGAGAACGTAACAATCAATGGCGACCTTTATCGCGCCATGATAACCGATCTGATCTCGGCGACATTTGGTTTCAACAAGACGTCACCACTTCCCACACATCGCATCAATCAATGGATTAATTGAGAGATAATTTCGGTGAGCATATACTTTCACGTTTTGGGGCAGGCGATTGACCACCAAGATCGTGTAATTTCACACCGTTAGACTTTTCCTGTGGGGTTATGTAAAGTCTAAAGTCTATGCGGACAATCGCGCTTCGATTCAGGTTACAATTACCAGTCAAAATGCTCGAACCATTCGTCGAAAATGGGAAGACAAAGGTAACATTTTTTAAAATTTCTATATATACATTTTTAATGATCTAAATAAAATTTAAAATGTATGTAACTGTAAAGAATACTTGCTTTTGACCATTGGTGATCTCTTTAAGAACGGCAGCACGTGCGGCCAGCTCTTCTGCCCTGCGCTGTTGCGTCAGCTCCTTGGCGCGCTCCGTCCAAATCAGTTCTTTCAAACGTTGGAAGCTTCCTTGCACATTCACAGAGTTCGAGCTTCCACCATTACCCCCACTAGCTGCATTGTTAGAACCCACATGACGATATTTTGACGGACGACGAGAGCTACCACCACCACCTTGATAAGAGGGTGTTCCTTTTGTTTCAGCTCCGTAGATGCGGGAAGATGAACCGCCGAAATTACTTCCGTCAACACCGTAATGTCGTTGATAATGACCAATATTTACACGTGGGGGAATAATGGGTTCTCTGCTAATTACTCGGCCGAAAACTGGTGACCGAGATCGATCGTTGTATCGCGGCAACATACGCACTCTGTGAAAAAATATATCAAATATTTAGAAGACTTAGCCACGCATTAATGTGACTAAATAAAAAATAAACTACAAGTAGTGTCTAAATTTGGAAATAATTGATACACATTTTTGAAGATGTGATATCAAACAAAAATTACCATAATATATAAAATTGTATGTGTTATTAATTAAATATATATAAAGTATGTAACAAATAATTGAATTACAAAGTTGTTAAACGATGATATGAAACATTTAATATTTTGAATGAGGTTTGTAAGTTAAATCATTCTATATTTTTATACTCTCGCAAATTTAGCCACTTTGATGGAGTTAATATCACATTCATACTTATGTATATTTCACTTCAAGCAATAAAACTGAGACTAAGTTAATGGCCTTTAATATAAGTCAAGAAGATACAAAATTTGATTGTAATTTAATAACGATATCATTTAATAATGGATGTTTAATTCAACATTTTTTAATATACGGTTTGGAGGAATTTTCTGGTCTTTGATTTTCCCAGCTCACATGTACTACTTATGGTATAATTTTTTCGTCCAGTTGATAATTTAAAGAAATTAAATGGACAGTTTTTCTTAAAAATAATGTATATCGCTGCATATGAATGAAATTGGTCTAGACTTTGTTTAAACCTTATAACCCTAATATACTGATTTCCGCTCCTCTGGTACAACAGAAACCTCATATACCCCACATATTAAATCTGACCCCTTTGGTTCAGTTTATATCACATATACCATGTTTGAATTAAATAGCTTCTTTTTATAAAAGTTAACATTTCGGAGAAAAAAATAGTATTGACACAAAATAAATCTATGATCAATAACATAAGTTAATAAGATACCAAATAATAATCGAGTAATGAATGTTGAATTCTTTCGCAACATTTTTATACTTTCGCAACATGTTGCAACAGAGTATAGTTTTGTTCACCAAAGAGTTGTTTGCATCACCTAAAGTGATAGATATAGATTTCTATATACATATATTTCTTCTAATATTTGGTGATAATCAGTGGTTAGGTATATTTTCTCAGCCATCATGTTGAACTTATTATAAAATATACCAGGCAACAATGCTAAAATAGTTTCTTAGAGTGCTGGACTTTGTATAGAGCAAAAAAATCTTTCTAGAAAAAATTGCATGAAATAAATATTAGCAACGTAGGGGTAAAGACCCTTTTTATGTGGTTATAGATAAACTGCGACTCCATCGGTTTACATGCTACTGTCTATTATTTCAGTTTTGCGACACATTTTAATATGAAGGTCATGAGGTGAACTGTAAACTCAAGAAAATTACATTTTTACCTAGCGGCGTTGGCAGCTTATGAAAGGTTTGGATATTAAGACAGAAAGAAGAAAATCTACTATAATAAACTACTAATTTCTAAAATATAAATAACTAAATATTATGTATTATTATGTTAGTGAATAGCTAAGTAATTTATAGATATACAAAAGTACGTAAGCTGTACCAACATGTTGCAAGAGTATAATAAATATCAGTACACTGTGTTTGTAGTTTCAGTTTCACTAGATGTCTTTACCAGCAAAGTGCTTTATTCAAACTAATTTTAGTGTATTAGTTATATAGTGTTTAAAGTATTATTATATACAGTGACCAGCAAACCCGTATTATATACAGTGGCGAGCAAACGCATATACATATGTGCACCAGTATACCATAGTACCTATACACGGAACAGGAAAGGAGTCATAGCAAGGACTTACAAGGAATTACAGTGAAAGAGAGCAGCACCTAGGATCCAACTTTTAACACCCGGACGGACTGAATTATATAAGTATTATCTATAAGTATTTTATATATTAATCCATTTATTATTAATTAATTATACCTAGATTAAGTAGAAAATCTATATTACTAAGTCGTCTTCAGAATAGAAGACGTATGAGAGTTCTTCGTGCAAATTCTTTATATAGAGATAGTCACAAAATGCTATAAGTCACGCTAATCGTAGATTAGATTCCGATGTACGTCTGTCCGAACAAATTATCAATACAAATCAACATAGAACCAATCGGGAAAATCTCGAGCTACGGTCTTTTGAACAAAATTTAAATACTGTTCAACATAGAACAAGGCGGCAAGATCCGCAAATTCGCTCTGAAGAGCAAGTAAGAGATACTCGAGGTCATGGGTCTCGGCGTGAAGCCCCCGAGGTTCGATCTGTTTAGCAAGTTGCAAATACTCTTCTACATAGAACAAGGCGGCAAGATCCCCAAATTCACTCCGAAGAGCAAATAAGATATACTCGAGGCCATAGATCTCGGCGTGAAGACCCCGAGGTTCGATCTGTTGAGCAAATTGCAAAAACTGTTCAACAAAGAACAAGGCGGCAGGATCCACAAATTCGCTCTGAAGAGCAAATAAGAAATACTCGAGGTCATAGGTCTCGTCGCGAAGACCTCGAGGTTCGATCGGTTGAGTAAGTTGCAAATACTGTTCTACATAGAACAAGGCGGCAAGATCCCCAAATTCGCTCTGAAGAGCAAATAAGAGATACTCGAGGTCAAAGGTCTCGGCGTGAAGACCCCGAGGTTCGATCTTTTGAGCAAGTTTTAAATACTGTTCAACATAGAACATGGCGGCAAGATCCCCAAATTCGCTCTGAAGAGCAAATAAGAGATACTCGAGGTCAAAGGTCTCGGCGTGAAGACCCCGAGGTTCGATCTTTTGAACAAAATTTAAATACTGTTCAACATAGAACAAGGCGGCAAGATCCGCAAATTCGCTCTGAAGAGCAAGTAAGAGATACTCGAGGTCATGGGTCTCGGCGTGAAGGCCCCGAGGTTCGATCTGTTTAGCAAGTTGCAAATACTCTTCTACATAGAACAAGGCGGCAAGATCCCCAAATTCACTCCGAAGAGCAAATAAGATATACTCGAGGCCATAGATCTCGTCGCGAAGACCTCGAGGTTCGATCGGTTGAGTAAGTTGCAAATACTGTTCAACACAGAACAAGGCGACAAGATCCGCAAATTCGATCTGAAGAGCAAATAAGAGATACTCGAGGTCATAGGTCTCGGCGTGAAGACCCCGAGGTTCGATCTGTTGAGCAAGTTGCAAATACTGTTCAACATAGAACAAGGCGGCAAGATCCCCAAATTCGCTCTGAAGAGCAAAAAAGAAATACTCGAGGTCATAGATCTCGTCGAGAAAATCCTGAGGTACGTTATGATGAACAAAGTAGGAACATCAGGGATCATAGAGAACTTCGCGCAAGAAGTCCTCCTTAGAGCGCATTCGTGATCAAATGCAAGGGGAACATGCAAGAAGAAATCCTGAAATAAGGAGAGAGGAGCGTGATAGAGAAACACAACGTCGACAGCTTAGTAGGAGGGGTATGAGAGAAGAAATTTTGAATCAGAGACGTCTTAGCCAAGGTCAAGTTCGCCTTCGCAGAGATAACCCACTCAATAGACAAATTGAAAACCAAGGGCAGTCCCAACAAATCCGATTAACGAGAGAAAATGTTGTTATAGAAACTGATAATAGTGGCAATTTAACAGATTTCAAAAACATTTATTTCCAAAATATAAATACGGGCCCTACTGAAATATGTACTTGCTGCGGCGGCTTATGGTTTTCACACCAAGTTCGCAAATTAAATTTCGAAACTATTGCGCAAGGTCACCAGAATACTGCATCTGCCTTCTTTTTAATGCAAAAATTTCCTTCAGAAGATGGAAATTACAATTTTTGTGCTACTTGCAAAAATTCGATTGTTAAAAAGAACGTTTCAAAAATATGTTTAGCTAACGGTCTAGACTTTCCTGAAATACCGGATTTTCTGAAAGGTTTAACCCCAATTGAAGAATGTCTCATAATGCCTAGATTGCCTTTTATGACAATCCGTCCGTTAGGATATCAAGGTCAGAGTTTGCTCAAAGGTGCTGTTGTTAATATACCAATTTCTGTTAACAATATTGTGACATCTCTACCAAGGTCCTTTGATGAGGCTCATGTTATACAAATTCTCTTAAGAAGGCGTTTGGAATACAATCATGATTACATGATCGATACCATACGCCCCGCAAAGATTATGGAAGCTTCGCAGTTCTTAGTGAATACCCCTCTGCATCGTGAGCACAATATACATATTAATGAAAACTGGATTTTAGAATTTAATAACCAAGAAGAAGTTCCGTTTGTTGCATCTGCAGAGGATTCCCGATTGGTTCAATCATTTCATGCGGCACAAAATTCTCATGATAATCCCTCAGGTAATAATATTCCCACGGGTCTTTTGCCTTCAGAGCTAAATCCAGGCGGTCAAGAAACTCTTTTGGACAATATTCCTGTAGAAAACTTAGACTATAACCGTTTAGTTATAGCGCCAGGTGAAGGACAAAGACCAATTGACATTATTCAAGATAATAATTCAGAAGAGTTGTCATTTGGAACAATATATGTTGGGCAGAAGCGTACATGCTCTGAAACGTATAGCAAGATAATACGTTCTGAAATTCGCCGTTTTGACAGAAGAGCGTGTACCATTCCAAAGTTGTTCTATGATTACAAAAAATTAGAACTGCTACAAATTAAGAATAGTACATCCATTTGCCTTAGAAAGTTTTCAGATCGCAACCGAGTTACGGCCCAAAATCTATTAAACGAAAACTTTGTTCAAAACTTGATTCAACACGATGATGGTTACAAGGTTTTGAAAGGCGTTAGATCCTTACCTGCGCACTGGGAAGCTGAAAAGAAAAAGGCACTCGCTATGATTCGCCAATTTGGGCTTCCAACCTTCTTTATCACTTTATCGGCTGCAGAATCTCAGTGGGTTGAGCTTTTGGTCATCCTCTCTAAAACTGTTGATTCTAATGATATTTCGGAAGAGGAAGCCAACAGTTTAACAACCCAAGATAGATATCGCTTAATTCGGTCAGACGCGGTTACTTGTGCTATCGACAAATTCTTAAGTTTTTTAAAGATAACGCCGGCATTTTTGGAGAGCATTTTGTTACAAATTTCTACTGGAGAGTGGAGTTTCAACAGAGAGGTTCTCCGCATGTACATGGCATGTATTGGCTTAATAATGCTCGAAGGATCAACCTTCAAGATCCTCAGACATTCCCTGATGTCATTAGTTTTATTGACAATTATATTTCTACCGATAGTTCGATCAGCCATTTAGAAAATTATTTGGGTTATCAAAAGCATAACCACAATCGGTCTTGTACTAGGGAAATAAGAGGACAACAGTTTTGTCGTTTTGGTATACCATATTCACCAATGCCTTCAACGCAAATACTGTTACCACTTACAGAAACAAGTCAAAATTCAGAAAGACACAAGGAAAACTTTTTCAAAATTCAAAACGTTTTAAATTCAAATATGACTACAGAATACATTTCTAATTTAAACGATTTTGAACACTTCCTGTCTGATATTAGAATAAATATGTCTTTTGATGACTATTTGTTAGCCCTTAGGTCAAGTTTAACAAAACCCAAAATTTTTCTAAACAGAAAATTACAGGATCGTTGTATAAACGCTTATAATCCTCTGATTTTGGAACTCAATAGAGCAAATATGGATATGCAATATATACTGGATGCATATGCTTGCTGTTCATATATAATTAATTATATTAACAAGTCTAACAGGGGAATTTCTAGGCTCTTGGTTGAAGCTATAGCAGAAGTTAATGCTGGAAATTATACTATTAAGCAAAAACTTAAACATATAGGTCACAAATTTATATCAGGCACAGAAATATCTGCACAAGAAGCAGTATAGTGCTGCATTGGGCTCCATCTTTCGGAAGCAAGTAATGCAGAAATATTTATAAATACCTCTCGACCTAAGGAACGTATTCGAATGGTAAAACCTAGCGCGGAACTTCAGAGCCTTATTTCAGGTTCGACTGAAATATTCGTAGCCGGTATTTTAGACCGTTATGTTCAAAGATCCGATCAGTTAGAAACTCTTTGTTTAGGTGATTTTTCATCTAGGTATAAATATTTTAAATCTAGTAGTAGAGCACAAGATAGTGATCATGAAGAAGAAGAGAGCGAAGACGATAATTTACCAGGAATCGGGGTTGTCATGCCTCTTAAAGACGGTAGCGGTTTTGTGAAAAAACGTACCAAACCTTGAATTATTGGTTATAGAAGGTTTAACCCAGATTTGGAAAGAGTTGAGTATTTCGCGAAATGTTAATGCTTTACTATCCTTGGCGGAATGAACAGAAAGATCTCATTGAAAACGATAATGAGCAGACTTGCATAACACATCATATTATAATTGAAGAAAATCAAAGAATATGATGTTTTTGAGCAAAGAGCAAAGAGAACTTGAAAATGTTCTAGAAAGTCTTTATAATGAAATAGACTTAGAGGAAGGTGCTCAAAATGTACTACCTATAGTGGAAAATAAGTTCAGAGTGTTGGCACTTCCAGAAATAAATCCATATATAAATTTGCTGGACTTGCATGGCGAAGATTCAACAAATAATGGCACTGAATCTGATTGCAATATTAGACTTATTAAACTAACCACTTTAATTCCAGGTGAGGAATTATTTTCTTTAGTTCAAAGTCTAAATACTAAGCAAAGAACCTATTTGACACATTTGATGCACCACCTAAAAACAAATCTCCCATTTTATGAGTTCATTGGCGGCGGTGCAGGTGTAGGAAAGAGTCGTTAGATATCTGCAATATATCAAGCTCTTAACCATCGTTACAATTGTACACCTGGATCTAATCCAAGTTCCTTAAAAGTTCTTCTTTGCGCACCTAAGGGTAAAGCAGCATTCGATATAGGTGGAATGACCCTTCATTCAATATTCTCTTTACCTGTTAATCAGTTGAATAGAGAGTTGAGGCCACTTAGCAATGACACAGTTAATTCATTGTATTCCAGACTTATCGATTTAAAATTATTCATAATTGATGAAATATCGATGGTAGGTGCTACTATGTTTAGCTCTGTTTATGCGAGATTAAAACAAATTTTCAAAACAGACAGCCCCTTCGGTGGTATACTGATCATAGTGTTTGGTGATTTGAAGCAACTCTCACCTGTTGGAGATAGGTGGATATTCTCTCCTAATCCCAATGATGCATACAGCACTTTAGTTGGTTCCCCTTTGTGGGAGTTATTTAAATACTTTGAATTAACAGAGATAATGAGACAACGGGAGGATCAGGCCTTTGCAATTGCATTAAATCATATCATATGGTATCTGGTATCACTCATTGAAACTCGAGTAGTTAATTTCGAAGAAGTTCCCGATGATGCCATACATTTATTTTGGTCCAATGAAGAGACAAATAATTTCAATGCTCTTAAGCTCAGCCGGATCCCAACAGAAGCTTTCCTTTCAACTGCAAAAGACTCAGCTAAAGGAATTGGTATAAATGAAAATGATAATATTTTGGAAAGAGTTAAACTTTTCAAAACTTCTGAAACGCAGGGACTGCCCTATGAATTGACACTAAAAACCTCCGCCAAATATATGATTACAGTGAACATAAACACGTGTGATGGCTTGGTTAATGGGGCAGCTGGACAACTTATGCATATTGATTTCCAATGTTCCTTTCCAACAATTCTGTGGATTAAATTTTGGAACCTTCTGTTGGTTTGATCGCACGATCAATAAAGCCTCATCCTCTAGAAAGTTCTTGGACACCAATTGAAAAAGTTCTAAATATTTTCAATATAAAAGAAATGAACAAATTTCAATTGAAAGAAATCAGTTTCCAGTTTTTCCGGCTGAGGGGATTCCGTATTTAGGGAACTGAGGGAATTGAACACAAATAAAGCTTTGACAACAAGTTTCAATTTTATGATTTCCCGAACATCAGGACATCAAATTTTATTCGATAATGTTCAGAGTCTTCACGCTCACAATAATGATATTGTATAAAAAGCGACTTGGAGTTATCCTTGCGAAAGTTTTGATATACCAGGATTTACTCCAATTAACGAGCTGAGGATAGATAGCACAGAAACAAGCAACAGAAATAAACGGGGCATTATAATATATACAAAGCATAGTATTGCTTGCTCTATAGAATCAAAGACTGTAAAGAAAATTTATTCAGGCCGCAAAGTTTTAGAAGCGGTTTTGTTTAAATGTATCAATATTAATATTCTGGTTCTATATAGAAATTCAGCTTTCTCTATCAGACAATTAATTGTAGAACTTCAGGAAGTCCTTACTTCTGAGTTAGGCAATCAAAATGTGCTAATTGTTGGAGATTTTAACATTTGTTTAATGTCTACAGGGACTGCAATAAGAAATCTGCTTCAAGAAAAAAACTTTAGTTCCCTGCTTGGTGCAGAATATTCAACTACACCTGCCGGTACACAAATTGATTGGGCATTTTCAAACATGGATCCTTCCCGTGTAAATGCAATTACTTTTGAGACAGTACACAGCTATCATGACAGTATTTGTGTCTCTATTTCGAACTAAAGTTTTCAGACTTAGTGCAATAGTTCTTCATTTTTTTTCCAAATATAATCGAATTGGAATGGTATAAGAATTTTAACAGTAGTTTATAAGAAACTTAAGAAAATTTAAATTATATATATAATTTGTTATTATATATGACATTATTGTATAAATATATGATAGAAATTAAATAGTATAAGGAAAAAGGAAATATAATTTGGATATATGTACATTATTGTATAAATATATGATAGAAATTAAATAGTTTAAGGAAAAAAGAAATATAATTTGGATATATGTATAAGAATCTCTACAAAAATTTATGTTTAATATTGTAAATATTATATACAAATTAATATAATAATATTATATCATTTTTAAAGTTGTTAATATTTATTATTTTTAAGCTAAACATGTATAATAATATCGATATAATAAATAAAAAATGTTATTCATTGTCCAAAAACGATTTCTTTTCATACTTCTCAACACAGTTGTAATACATTCTATATAAAATCAATTATAAGCGTACACAAAAAGCACAAGACCGATTTCTCATAATTTGAGTAAATTTAGTTTATAAATTGCTGTAATTGTTTTCACTGTGAGTGAAAAGTAAATAACTAAGGCAACAATTCCTACTTCTAATTATTAAAATATATAAAGAAGTCTCAAACGAATATACCATTTAACTTTGCGAGAGTATAAAATGTTCGGTTACATCCGAACTTAGCCCTTCCTTACTTGTTCTAGTTGACTTTATGCCTTCATAAATTTGTGTGGAATTATGTTCTCGAGTATACTTGAGTAATGACAAAAATTAATACAATCCTCCAACTTTCCAGATGACTTTGAACTTTTAAGTTGCTTTTAATATAAATATTTTGGACACTTAGCAAAATGGAGTAATGAAACAGAATGAGTTCATAATCTAAAATTAGTCAAAGATGACTCACATTTTGACCGATATATATAGTATAAACCCGCCCAGAAATTCGAAACTCTTATACTTGTATTTGGTATATGGAAGCTAGAAACAAGGGCGCATTGTTATCAGAAAAAGATTATGTCTAAATTTCAATAATATATTTTGCAGATTAAACGATATTTTCGATATAAAACCAACCACATACACTCAGGTTTTCATATTCGGTACGTGGTGCTCGAAAAGTTATGGTCCGATCCAATTTGTATACGTACAAGTATGAAATATCTTAAGGGCATTGTTTAAGCAAGTTTTATATATTGTAAAGAATGATATTTAAAATTGTTATGTTTGGTTCAATTTCTTCCATTCTCACAACGTAATATAAGGAAGTCTAATTAATGTTATGCGCCGAATTAGGAGAAAGAAGACTGATAAATATCGGATTTTCGCTAAAGATTGGCGGTGCCACGTCCATTGTCCAACTTCAATGAAGCCTTCCTGAACCATTTTGGCTGTAGTGTTTAATTTTAACATAACCGTTAAATGTGTATGTATAGCAAGTTTCATCAGGATAACTTTTTTACCCAAGTAATCGTTTGCACGAACGGTGACGAAACGAGTTAAATTCCGAGTGACTCTCTGCCTGTCCGTCCGTGCAAACGAAAACTTGAGTAAAAATTGAAACATCATAATGAACCTTGTCACACTTAGGAGGGTTGATATTGCATATGGATGTAAACGGACCATGGCCACGCCCACAAAGTGCCACTAAGCGAAAATACATGAAGGACCATATCTTTGCACTAAATTAAGATACAAAACTGTAATTTCTTACAAGGGATGACGGTAGCGAGGGACACCTATGTGTTAAAATGGTTTAATGTACATATCTGCCAACCGCTGAAGCTAAATCAACCATTTGCTGAGAAGATGCATACAAAGTTAATCTAACGTGTATGATCTCACGTCCAAAAATTGTCGAAAACGGATCATAAATTTTATATTTTTATTTATTTATTAAATAATAATATTGTGTTTTTGTGCCAAAGATGAGTAAAATCGCGCCAATACTACCCCTCGCGCTCATAAATTTCAAACATGCGGTTGAATTTATAGTTTATATATCGGTCAATATGTAAAAAAGTCTTAGTAAAATTAAGTGAACGCATAATATTGGATATGTCTGAAAATGTGTGTGGAATTGGTCCACGAATTACCCCAAACATATATATACTTGAGTAATTGAAAAAGTTAATGCATTCAGTCTAGGCCATCCCCTTGCCCTACTCTTTACAGTGATTTCCGACTTTCCAGCTGACTTCTAACCATTTATGTTAATCAATTTGTATCATCTTTCATTGAAATCTAGTAGATATCCCAAACAGTATATGACTTAGCGCTAAATATGTATGAAGTCAGTCTGGGGTCTAAATCTCATATTCCTAATACAATTTTTTTCATGCGCTCAATGAATTAAATTTTGTCTCTTTAATTGAGTTTATATAGCATATAAAGGGTTTTCCAATAAGAGTGATATGATTTTTTTCAAAAAAAGACAAACACACTAATTGCTAAGGAAATTCAAATGTTTTATATTTAGTGTGAAGGACATTCATTACAATTAAGTTCTGAATATAACATCATTCAAAATTCCAATCTTTGTTAGTAGTGCCAAATGGCAACAGCGGATCCCTTGCAACCTTTGCGCATAGCAGCAGTTACTTCGACGACGACCAAAGTACCGGTATACCCAGAACATATCCAATGCGCTCATCACATTTTCGTGAACGACATCGAGCATTGTTTAGAGAGGTGAGTATTTTTTATTTTTTCGAGGTAAATGTTATGGCAGCAGTAAATGGTAAAACTTGTATGGAAAACTTTATTATTTGACCAGATATCTTTACCACATTTGGCCCAGATTATTATTCAAGATATCGGTATAAGCTTCGAAGAAATTATTTAGATCGGACAACTATAGCGTACAGCTCTCATACAAACTGATCGGTCATTGTATGAAAATATGGAAATAATTTTTATTTGACAAGGTGTTTTCACAAAATTTGGCATACATTTTTATTTTGAAATAAATATCCGCTTACCTACTAAACACATATTGATATTATTTATATTATTTTAAAAGCTTCAACTAATATTTATTCAATTAGTACTATTCTATACTTTTTATGCTCTCGCAACTTGTTGCTACAGAGTATAATAGTTTTGTTCACCTAACGGTTGTTTGTATCACCTAAAACTTATCGAGTTAGATATAGAGTTATGTATATATAAATGTTCAGGATGAAGAGACCAGTTGAAATCCGGGTGACTGTCTGTCCGTCCGTCCGTGCAAGCTATAACTTGTGTAAAAATTGAGAAATCTTTATAAAACTTGGTACACACGTTTCTTGGTACCGTAAGAGGGTTGGTATTGCAGATGGGCGTAATCGGACCACTGCCACGCCCACAAAATACCATTGATCAAAAATAAATTGCCATAACTAAGCTTTGCAATAAGATACAAGACTGTTATTTGGTACACAGGATCAGATTAAGGAGGGGCATCTGTAATTAAAAGTTTTTTTTAAGTGGGCGTGGTCCCATATATCCCAACCCGCTGAAGCTATAATAACAAAATTCACTGAGAATAAATTTTTTTAGCACTTCTATCGACACTGTGAAAATGGGTGAAATCGGGTGACAATCCCGCTTACTCCCCATATAACGGTACTGTTAAAAAATACTAAAAGCGCGATAAACCAAGCACTAAACACGCCAGAGACATTAAATTTTATCTTTGGGATGGTATGAGATGACTTTATAGAAACCGCGTTCAAAATTAGTCAGTGGGCGTGGCACCGCCTACTTTTAGGTGAAACCCATATCTTGGGATCTGCTTAACCAAATAATCTGTTATAGTCCGAAAATAGGTGAAATCGGATTACAACCACGCATATTTCCCATATCATTGTTATAAAAAATAATATAAACTTAAGCTACAACAAAATTCATATCATTGTATATATATGCAGTACTTGCATTCACACATTTGGTGATCGTTGCTTACATTTTTAAAATTAATTTACGAAGTCTGTAATTTTTTTGTATATAGTTAAATTTACAGAAATAACATGCGGTTCTATATTCCCTAGTTCACACAAAAACTTGTTTTTTAAATAAAAATATGTTTGAAGTTCTTGTATCTATTTTAAAACTTTCGAGAACTGCTCCTCAACATTAGCATCAGAGGTCAAATCAGCACCCTCCAAAATATAATATCTTCACCAATAATCATATGTATGTTTTCAATTGCTCTGCAGAGATGCCAACTGCTGCTTATCACAATTCTGCGAAATATATATGTGCGGCAATGTCAGGTTAATTTTTTTAACGAAAGTTTTTAGTGCAATTAACGGAAAGAAATTAAAGGTATATTTTTTTCAAAAACACATATTTTTAACCAATTATGCGGGGAAAGCAATTAGCCGGGTTCAATTAAGCGGGAAAATTTACACGTATTTTGTTTGCAATATATTATATTTTTGATCGACCCCGAGATTTAAATAAGTAGGAACATCAAGCGGGGGATACTGTAGTAAAAAATAAAAAAATACAAAACCATTAGGCGGAGGACCTTCCCGTTACAATTAAGAGCTCATACTAAGAGACCCTTTCTTAGAGGTGTCTATCAACCAATATTTCAGTGTACGAAGCGAAAAAAAAAATTAGTTCTTTCTTGCACCCATCTAAATATATGTATATACTATTTTAAACCACTAGAGCTAGCTCAACCAAACTTAGTGAGAACAAGTTCTTCTAATTAATTGTGAAAATAGGTGAAATCAGATGATAACCACATCCAACACACCACGGTACCTATGGTTGACTTTTTCTAAAAATATCGGTCAATATGTGAGATATATTATATTTACGAGTTTCAGAGATCAACTTTTGGTTTTAAACTGCTTATGAATAATATGTGAATTCAATTTGATGGCAATGTATGATGGTTTGATTTTTTTCTGATATTAGTTTGTAAAGAATCGCCACATATATACAATATAATGAACTTCGTGAGTTTTATTAGCTGTATATATATCTTACTAAAAATAACTGAACACGTTACGTGAAATATACTGCGAAAATCGGTTGAAGTTATCTCATATATAACGGACAGAATATAGATCGTCCCTAAGCATTTTAGGTTTTTCATAAAATAATTTCTTTCAAAAAGAATTTAACTCTTTTTTACTTCGCAGTTTTCCAACAATTTTTAAACTGAAGGTAATGATGTAAACAGCGACTTTGATAACAAAAACAGATGCAATACCTACAGGTCAATACATGTAAATAGTTATATAAAGTAATAGGCATACAAGTATTAATAGAAATTAGTCAGTTCTTTAATTGACTTTAAAGTATTCACCCGAGAAACCGCTTTACAAATTTTGCTGAATGCTTTTTAAAACAAAAGGGATAGGTAATCCTAAATTCACTGTTATTGAGGTAGAAAATTTCGTGTCAGTAAATTATACAATATGTGTCCATAATATTTTTACCTAATCAGAAATTTGCGGTAAGTAAGAAAGCAAGTTTTAGAAAGCATTGAACAAAATAATTAACGGAGAGGTTTTCCTTCTAAATTCTTTCAATACCGTTAAACAAATTACTAATTTCTAAGAAATAGAATATTGTGCTAATATATTCGTAAGTATGAGTACACAGTTTTTATACTTCCAGTTCTGGTTGATTACTTGAAGAGTGATGTGCTAATGAATTTAAAGTTTATTTTTTTATTTTCAAATTTTATATATGGTAGTTAAGAAACACTATATTGTGTTTAATATCGTTACATGCACCAGTCTACCCATCCAAGGAAGCTGTACACCAAAACACCATATCAAGGACTACATTACTATGAAGCAGAGCGGATCAAACTTTTCAAACACGGACGGAAATTGGGAAATTTCGGAAATTAATGTATCTGTTTTGGTCAGGTATAATATAATATAATAATTATGCCTAGACTAAGTAAAAGATCTATTGCACTAAGTCATCTGCAAAATAGAAGACGTATTCGAATGCTTCGGTTAAATAATATTATATTTATTGGAATAATGGGCAAAAAAATTAGTCGCGCTAATTACAGATTAGGTCTCGAAATACGTCTGTCCGAGCAAACGAACAATATTCTTCAACATAGAAACAGACATATAAATCCAAAAATTTGCTCAGGACTATAAATACTGTTCAGTATAGGACTAGACGTCAAAACCCGGAAATTCGCTCAGAAGAGCAATGCAGAGATACTCGAAGACATAGGGAACTTCGCGCACAACACATCATGATCATAGGAATATAGAGCGCATGCGTGATCAAATACAAAGAGAACATGCAATAAAAAATCCGGAAATACGGAGAGAGGAAAATCCTATGGAAGCTTTGCAATTCTTAGTAACTACCACTCTATATCGTGAATATAACATACATATTAACGAGAACTGGATTTCAAGATTTAATGACCAAGAAGAAAAAGTTCGTTTTGTTGCATCTGCCGAGGATGCCAGATGATTGAACCCATGCGGAACATATCATACATATCAGGTAATAATATTGCCATGGCACCTGTAGGCGGTTAAGAAACTTTTTTGGACAATATTCCTTTAGAAAATTTGGACTATAACCCTTTAGCTATAGCGCCAGGTGAAGGGCAAAGGCCTTGTCACTTGGAGAGATATACGTTGGGCAGAAACGTGCATACTCTGAAACATATAGTAAGATAGTACGTAACTCCGTCAATTAGCCCGTATTGTGAAAGGAGGAGGGTTGGATGAGGCATGCCTAATGGCTTCCAGTAAGCGTCTTTTGAAGTAGGAAGAAGAAGCAAACAATACCCTCTGAAAGACCCATCCACCTTTAGCATAAGGTTAAAATTCAACTAAACCGATATGAGCGACGGTGACAACAAAAGGATTAATACACCAGGTGACACCCACGCAAGTGGTAATCCACCCATAGCTTCAATTGTGGCAGAGCACGCATTCTGGAGACCCCAACCCCGCTCTCAGGCGAACGAAAGAGCTCGCCAATCGATGGCAGATGAAAACCCTGTCTGGAAGACTGGGAAACGCTTCGGGGCCGCTAGACGCGCAGTGCGCAAAGCGGGGCCCTCCCCGAAAATAAGAAACTACCGAATTCAGCATCTAAGGTTACCAAAAGCTCAAAAAGTGCGATGTTTCATGACTCTTGCAAGGGACCGATTGAGCGGAACAATAATAGACCATCAGTTTCAGGTACCGTTGCTGTAACGTCCACGGAGTTGATACTGACGATGTTGTCCAAAAAGAACATAGAAATGATGACGAGTTTGTGGGAGCACCGCAGAAGGTGATGTAATACTTATGGCTACAGACCAAGACTCGTACTAATTCCTGGAGTCTGCAGGTGGCAGGGCTCACCTACTATTATCCACTTTCTATTCCTCAGCACCTCCTCCGGAGAGTTGGCCCTCCCGACGTTGCCCGCTCTGATAAGGCGTGTGTAAGGAGCAGGCGGAACCGCCATCTGCCAAGACGTTCTCCGGAGAACATATGGGAGCCATGTCGTCAAATGTGCAGAAGGAGCGTGTTGTAAATTCACCCCAACAAGTTGCGCATCGGGCCAGAAAACTGAGACCGACGTGGAAATGATTGCTGGGTCAGGGCTGACTCTTTCTAAGAAGAACAGACTCCTGACTAGCCCAGCGTCTTAACTCTGCTAATTACGCAACAGACTGGTAAAAGGTAAGTCTAGCATAGCCCGACACCTTAGAGGGCCGGGTTACTGGGCTAGGCTCAGTCAACCTTTAAATTTTGTATGCCAATGGCAGGACCAGGCCAAGGACCTGCATTCTATGCAAAAAACGATACAACTTCTCTCTGATAGCAGACATATCGACACAAGACATCACAGTGGTTAGGATGGCCAACGACCCACTGCTTTTAGTGGTACTGTACCTGCCCTTCGTTTCTTCATCTCCGCCCCCCATGGAAGAGCTGAGGAAGATCACGGAGTACGCAGAAAGAACAGGTATGCAACTCTTAAAAGTACTCCTTTTCCGATCACAGGTACATCGACTTGAAACTTAAAATCGGGGCCCTAAAGCTACCGATGTACAGGAATTGTTCCAATACGAACTGGAACACATATGGGACCGATATGGGTCGTTCCATAGGTCTTTCTCAGTACCTGACCCGATAAGCTCTGTGTCAGATATAGACCTAGCAGTAGAAAAAGTCACACAATACATTACTGGTGCTTTTAAAACAGTATGCCCCCTTCCGAAAGGGAATTCCACCACAGACAAACCATGGATGTATGGGGAACTTAAGAACCTTCGATGGAACTCTCGCATCGCCTTTAATAAGGATTGGCGATTCAATAATGTATTCTGATAGTCATATCAGACTACATTTTGTTAATGCAAACATAAACTCAGAAAAGCAAAACGTAAATCGTGGCGCTTATTCAGTGGTCAAGTAGAGCGTAGGTGGAAAAACAAAAACTAAAAAAATTATCGAAAGACCAGATGCAGACCGCACTAATAGCTGGCGGCATCGAATATGGAATATTCTATAAAAATATTACTATATACTCATTTCCCACGACCGGACGCGAGACATGTCATGTTACCCAAGCAGGGTGACGGTCCCGTGTTCACCCAAGAAATGGTTACCAAAGCGTTTAGCAGTTTTAATCTTTTTAAGGCAGCCGGAACGGATGGTTTATTTCCCGCTCTACTACAGAACGGCGCAGATCTACTGTCTAACCGCATTGCTAGCATATATAATGCTTGTGCCCAATTAGGGTACACGCGGAATAGATGGCAGGAAGCCAAAGTTAGCTCCAGACCGAAACCGGGAAAGGAAAACTACTTCTAGCCAAAATCTTACAGACCGATCAGCCTAACATTCTTCCTACTAAAAAGTATGGAAAGGATCTGCGACGATCTCATCAAACGACAAATCCCTCCAAACTGATGTCATGAATTAGTTATATGCTAAGCAATAGACGAGCCATATAAATCGCTCACCAGATTACTCGTGGCACTCCGCAAGAACAAATCCTTTCCCCTTTGCTTTGGGTCACCTTGATCAATGAACTATTACAACTTCGCGACAGGGAGAACTTCAAGGTCGTCTGCTACACGGACGGCCTCGCTGACCTCTGTTCAGGTTGAATCTTAATTACCAATCCCGGCACATAGAAAGGAGCCTTGAGATCTCCGCCAATTGGGCAGAGGGTCACTACCTAACTGTTAGTCCGGAGGAACCAGAAATCTGAAGGACGAAAACTTGGCAATTCAATCTCCCATCCTTAAGGGGAATAACTGTACTCTCGAGCTCAGTCAAATATCTTGGTGTAATCTCAGATAATAAACTAAGCTGGAAAGAACACATTGAGAGTAGGACTTCCAAGGCCCTTGGAATATTGAATACCTGCAGAATATCCGTTGCCACAAAGAGGGGATTACGACTCCACATGATTTCTTTACATGTGTCTTCCACGCCATACTAACGTATGGTGCAGTAGTATGGTGGGTGGCATTATCGAAAAAGTGTCGTATTAAACCCCTGAAACAGATCCAACAAGCACCAGGAATTAAATACATCATTTTCATTCCCCAGTAGAGAAGATTAGACCAATGGTTCTGCGGTCGACAGTTCAAACGGCGAAATCTACGTATTCACTGACGGATCAAAAGGTGAAATAGGAACAGGAGCGAGCTTTTTCTGCAGTAATGTGTACACAGAAGGCAGCTTCAAACTAAATAATTACAACTCAGTCCTTCAGGCCGAAATTGTGAGCAGTACATAAGGAGCCACGTGGGCTTCTGCTCTAACCAGCAAGTCCATAAACATCCTAGTTAATAGCCAAGCCGCAATTGAAGCCATTCATAGCGTCAATACTAAGTCTCATTGCATTAGATTATGCAAGCAGGCAATAGCTAGACTTCTGGAAGCTTCTTCAGGTTCTTCAAGAATTGTTTGAAGCAATGGACACTAGAGAAACATCCTAGGGCTTGGAACACAAGCAACAAAGGGTTGTGGTATTCCCTTTGTTGTAACTTTGGTATGGTCTTGATTGTGGACAGACCAAAAAGCTACTACTTCTAGGCAAAAGAGAGCTTAGCAGCATTGTAGGGGTTATCACAAAACACATCTGCGAATGCCCAACCTTTAGCCGAATGAGAAGAATTTGCTGGATTAAGCTTTAATTGGTTACCATCCGGCGCTCAGTCACCTGTTTTTTCAACCAACAAACCAACCAAGAAAGTACGTTCTAAAATTCGCCGCTTTCACAGAAGAGCGTGTACATTTCCAAAGTTCTTCTACAATTATAAAGAAGCAAAATAGGTGCAAATTAAGAATATTAACCGAGTTACGGCCCAAAATCTACTAAACGAAAACTTTGTTAAAAACTGAATCTCAGTGGATTGAGCTTTTGGTCATTCTGTCAAAAACTGTTGATTCTAAAGATATTTCGCAAGAGGAGGCCAACAGTTTAGCAAACCTAAATAGGTATTAACTCGATCAGATGCGGTTACTTTTGCAAGACTATCGACAAATCCTTAAACTTTTTAAAGAGTATGCCGTCGTTTTTGGACAGCATTTTTAAAAAACATTTACTGGAGAGTGGAATTTCAACCGAGAAGTTCTCTGTATTTATATTGCATGTATTGCCTTAATAATGCTTCCAGAATCAACCTTCAAGATCCTCAGACACTTATTGATATCAATAATTTCATTGACAATTACATTTCTACAGATGGTTCGGTCAGCCACTTAGAAAACTATTTATGTTACCAAAAGCAGGACCAAAGTCGGCCTTGTACTAAGGAAATAAGAAGACAACAGACTGAGAAACGTTTTTGAATGGCAAAACCTAGAGCGGAACTTTAGAACCATCCTCGACCTTCGACTGAAATATTCGCAGCCGATATTTTAAACCGTTATGTTCAGCAACCCGATCAGTTAGAAACTTAAAATTAACTAATTTTGCTTTTATGTATAAATATTTTAAATCCAGTACAAGAGCACAAGACAGTAATCATGTGGAAGAAGAAGGGGAAGATGATAATTTACCAGAAAGTGGGGTTGTCATTCCTCTTAAAGACGGCAGCGGTTTTGTTAAAAGACGTACCAAACCATTTATAATTCGGTATAGAAGATTTAGCTCAAATGTGGTCAGACAGAATTGAGTATCCATGGCGAAATGCATTTCATTAAAAACGATAATGAGCAGAGTTTCAAAACACATCTTATTCGAATTGAGAAAAATCAGAGAAATTATGGTATTTTTGAGCAAAGAGAACTTGAAAATGTCCTATAAAGTCTTTATAATGAAATAGACTAAAATAAGGTGCACAAAATGAGCTACCTCTTGTGGAAAATGAGTTCAGGGTGTTGGCTCTTCCTAAAAAAATACCAAATATTAATTTGTTGGACTTGAATGGTGAAAATTCAGCAGTTGAGGAATTACTTTCTTTACTTCAAAGTCTAAATATTAAGCAAAGAACCTATTTGACACATTTGATGCACCAGCTAAAAACAAGTCGCCCATTTTATGAGTTTATTGGCTGCGGTGCAGGTGTGGGAAAGAGTTGTTTGATCCAAGTGCCATGAAAGTTCTTCTTTGCGCACCTACAGGTGAAGCGGCATTCTAAATAAGTGGACTTTACCTGTCAACCAGTTGAATAGAGAGTTGAGGCTACTTAGCCATTAGATAACTAATTCATTGTATTCCATACATCGATTTAAAACGAATCATAATTGATGAAATATCCATAGTAGGCGTAGCTCTGTTGATACGAGATTAAAACAAATATTTATAACAGAGAGCCCTTTCGGTGGTATACCGATCATAGGGTTAGGTGATTTGAAGTAACTCTCACCAGTTGGAGACAGGTGGATATTATCTTCCAATCCCAATGATGCATATAGCACTTTAGTTGGTTCCTCTTTATGAGAGTTATTCAAATACTTTGAATTAACAGAAATCATGAGGCAGAGGGAGGATCAGGCTTTTGCTATAACATTAAAAATCACAGCCAAATATATGATTACAGTGAATATAAACACGTGTAATGGGTTGGTTAATAGGGCAACTGGATAACTTATGCAAGTTGATTTATATTGTTATTTTCCACCAACTCTGGGGACTAAATTCTTGGAGCCTTCTGTTGGTTTGATAGCCTCATCATCTAGAAAGTTCTTGGACACCAATTGAAAAAGTTCGGAAATTTTTTTAGTATAAAAACAAGTTAACAAATTTCAACTGAAAGAAATCAATTTTCATTAGTTGCAGCTAAGGGTATAAGTATTCATAAAAGTCAGGGTGCCACATATAATAAAGTTGTAGTTCATACTTGACCAAGAAGGCCCACAGCCCGAGGCTATATGGTGCTTACAATCGAGCTACTACTGCACAAAGTCTCTTCATTATAGGAAGTTTTATTCCCCAACAAATTTTCTAAATCAGATCCAGTATTTAGGGAACTGATGGAGTTGAACACAACTAAAGCTCTGACGAAATTCAGCACTTCAAATTTTATTTCATAATGTCACGTCTCCACGTTCATATTAATGATATAAAATGCGACTGCGTGATGCTTTTTTCAGATATTTTATGTTGTGTGGAAACTTGGAGTTATTCTTGAGAATATTTTGGAATACCAGAATTTGGAATACGGAATTATAGTATATGCAAAGCATTGTATTACTGGCTCTATAGATCCAAAGGTTATAAAAAAAATGCATTCAGTCCGCAAAGTTTTGGAAGCGGTTTTGTTTAAATGTTTCAATATTAATGTTCTGGTTCTTTACAGAAATTCAGCTTTTTCTGTCAGACATTTACTGGCAGAACTTCAGCGAGTCCTAACTTCTGAGTATGCAATCAAAATGTGCTAATTCTTGGAGAGTTTACCATTTGTCGAAAGTCTACAGGGACTACAATGTTAAATCTGCTCCATGAAAAAAACTTTAGTTCCCTTGGTGCAGAATATTCAACTACACCTGCGAGTACACAAATCGATTGGGCATTTTCAAACATAGATCTTTCCTATGTTAATGCAATTACGTATGAGACAGTACACAGCTATTATGTCAGTATTTGTGATTATATTTCGAACTAAAGTTTTTAGGCTTAGTGCAATAGTTTTTCTTGGTTTTTTTTCAAACATAATAGCATTAGAATGGTATAGCTATTCTGACAGTAGTTTTTAAGAAAAATATACTAAAATAAAGTACATTAATATTCTTAAGAAAATTTAAATTATATGTGTTATTTGTTATTACGTAAGAATTTTTGTAAATACAAGATATAAATTAAATAGGGTAAGAACAAATGAAATGTCATTTGGATAAATGTTGTTAAATGAATGTATGGTATATATGAATAAACCTAAGTATATTTAAAGAATCTCTATAAAAATTTATGTTTAAAATTGCGAAGTTTACATATAAATTATATATTTGATATATTTTTTAAGGTTAGTGATATTTATTACTTTAAGGTTAATCGTGTATAATAACATTGATGTAAGGAATTCAACTTTTTATTCTTTGTCAAAAAACGATTTCTTTTCATATTTCTCAATATAGTTCTAATGTTGTTGTTGTTATATAAAATCGATTATAATTGTATACAACAAAACTCAAGTACGATTTCACACCATTTCTGTAAGCTTCGTATACAAATTTCTCTAATTAATTTCACTGCGAATGTAAATAACTCAGTCAACACTCCTAATTCTAATTAAATATATGTATACAGAAATCTCATATACCACTTTACTTTTCGAGAGTATAAAATGTCCATTTACATTCGAATATAGGTAGTCCTTTCTTACTTGTTATACTTATATGTTACTCAACATCAATATATCTCGATTAGTTTTAGATGTTGCAAACAATAGTGAGGCGAACAAAACTATTATACTCGGTTGAGTACTTTGTTTAGGATGAAGAAATCTTTACTTTATTCGTTGTGTGTATGAATGTGGATGAAAAAGATGCGAGCTAATTTTACATTTCTTTGTGATTTATCAAGTGCAGCCTGTTGTATTCTCGTTCCTTACCGGACAAACATTCAAGATAAAAATGATAGGATTTGCCTGATCTAAGCGTATTCGACTTACGTACTCTAACCTAAGCCGACAGCCTGAATTTCTGCTGAGATTAATTTTCGTTTCCATTAGTAGGAAGCTTGATTTCTTTTCTTCTCAGAATAATGAATCTGATGCACATATATGAATGTTTTTTTTTCGCTTAGTACTCCGAAAAATTGGTTGGTACACACCTCTAAGAGAGGCTCTCGAATTATGAACTCTTAATTGTTTTAATTGTCCTCTTACGTCCATACCTTTTCTTGCCCCGTTATCGAACATAGGGAATCAAAAATTATGTCTTTTTCATTGCAATTTTAAAAGTAATTAAAAATGTCTTGTTTAGTGTAAACAAATCAAATTTTGACACATCAATCAATGTATTACCCTCCTCCCATGTTGCGAGTAGTTGAATAATATGGTTCCCAGACATTGTAGGCAAACGGATCGCGATAGGTTGGTATTTCGTTTGTAATTTCTGCGGCTCGAGATTGTCTCTTAGAAAAACTGCAAATATGATAAAAAAGTTGTCTCATATAAAATATAATATATACATACATATAACAATAATAAAATTTGTTAAGTTAGCAATCCGGGTCGTAAAAGTCCTTTAGTGTTGTCATACTTACATCCACATTGCACGTAATTGTTCGCACGTTGGTTCTTGTGCACTCAATGGAAAAGTTTTTGGCACGACTATTTCACCACCGGTGTCTGCTGGACTCTCGAGGGCAGCGGCTGCAGCTGATGCCGCATTATTTACGGTTGTTCCTAGACCAGCGTTTGTAGCATCCACTTCAAACACTCCCGATGAACTAGCAGCTACTTTCGTCGGCGTGCCATAATCCATCGATCGGGCATTTAGTGACGATAGTAATGGTCCATGACTGTATTTAATTGATTCAGCCTCAGCCCCGCGCCATAGGTGGTTGAAATGAAAGATACTGGAGATGAGAAACAATAGCAATTGCCGCGATAGCTAGTAAATGTAAAAAAATACATTAAATAATAATTGCATGTAAAGTAAATTTAGTGGATATTGATAATTCATATTAGTATGCTTGTATAAATCTTTAGATCACTTATTCATTGTAAATAAAATAGTCAAGGCACATAGACATACATACAGATTTGTATGTACATAGTTAAGATAGATTGAAATTTGAGGAATGCGCTGCAACCTGTGGTTTATTGTTCCCTCTCCTGTTAATATTCTCTTTGGCCACAGAAGCGACACAAATCCGGGGAGGCATATTCTAATCTGTGCAAATGATACCGCAGCCTGCCTTAACGGACTGGTTGCCGCACCGTCTTTCGCCAGGAGATCGGCTATTAAGAATTATTATTAAATTTTATTTAAAAATCATCGGAATGATGAGACAAGTGCAAATCTAGGTGACTTTCTGTCCATCTTTGACCATGCAAGCGGTATCTTGAGTAGAAATTGAGATATCGGGATGAAACTTGGTGCACGTGTTGGCACCCAAGGGAGGTTAGTATTGAATATGATGAATGTGATGAAACTGAAATGATTACTTGGTCGGATTTATATGGATTGGACCACAGTAATCCAAGCCACTACAAGAGAATGGCAAGTACAGATTACTTTGGGAAGCCATTTATTGGCAATAGATAATGTCGGGTTGCTTGTTTAATTATATAATATAACAACAAGTGAATAGGTATTTCTAAGAGAAATGGAAATTATATATATTTTTTCGCTTGAAAGCTGTATGCCTATTATGATCTAAGACTTTGTTGTCATTAAAATAATATAGTATAACTAGAAACAAGTAAGGAAGGGCTAAGTTCGGATGTAACCGAACATTTTATACTCTCGCAAAGTCAAATGGTATACTCGTTTGAGATTTCTTTGTGGATTGACTGATATTTTCGGTAGAAGGTCAACTGTAGGCATTGGGGTCGACATATTTAGTACTTAGGGGCTTGAACAGTTTTGGTTCGATTTAGACAATTTTTGGTCACAAGGTGGCATACTTTAAACTTATTATTCACGCAAAGTTTTACCCCGATATAATCATTGTTGCTTGATATGCATAGTGGAAAGTGAAAGAATCAGATGGAATTGAAAATGGTCGATTTCGCCCATTTTCGCACTATACCATAGAAATATGAAAAGAACGTTATGCACCGAATTTGGTTGAAATCGGTTAAGCTCATCCCAAGGTATGGGTTTTCACCTAAAAGTGGGCGGTGCCGCGCCCACTGACTAATTTTGAACGCGGTTTCTATAAAGTCATCTCATACCATCCCAGAGATAAAATTTAATGTCTCTGGCGTGTTTAGTGCTTGGTTTATCGCGCGTTTAGTATTTTTTAACAGTACCGTTATATGGGGAGTGGGCGGGGTTTTCACCCGATTTCATCCATTTTCACACCGTCAATAGAGGTGTTAAAACATTTGCTCCCAGTGAATTTGGTTATTATAACTTTCGCGGTTTAGGAGATATGCACATTAAACTTATTAGGGGCGGGACCACGCTCACTTTCACAAAATTTTAACTGCATGTGCCCCTCCCTAATGTGATCCTTTGTACCAAATAACAGTCTTGTATCTTATTGCGGAGCTTAGTTATGGCAATATATTTGTTTTTGATTAATGGCGTTTTGGGGGCGTGGCAGTGGTCCGATTACGCCTATCTGCAATACCAACTGTCTTACGGTACCAAAAAACATGTGTACCAAGTTTCATGAAGATATCTCAATTTTTACTCAAGTTACAGCTTGCTCGGCGGACGGACAGACAGTCACCCGGATTTCAACTCCTCTCTTCACCCTGAACATTTATATATATATAACTCTATATCTAACTCGATTAGTTATAGGTGATACAAACAACCGTTAGGTGAACTCTGTAGCAACAAGTTGCGAGAGTATAAAAACGTTAATATTGGTTGCTACGAAACTATAATACCTCCACAGGTACATTTATTATAGCTATATATATATTTTTTTTCTTGATTTTGTTCGGTCGGTTTGAATGGCAGCTATAAACTATATTAGTCCGATCTTCACAATTCGAAAATTGTGGTGATGCCTTGGATGATAATCTGTACCAAATTTCGTGAAGATAACTTTTCAAATAAAAAAGTTTTCCGAACAAGAACTTGAGTTTAATCGGTCAATTTGTATGGAAGATATATGCTTTAATTGTCCGATCTAAACAATTTCTTGGAAAATTTCTGAGGTTCTGAGAATGTGCAGTTTCTTAGGGAGAAAACGACGTGTGCGAAATTTCAAAGCGATATCTCATAAACTGAGAGACTAGTTAGCTTATAAACAGGTGGACAAACCGATGGATATGGCTAAATCGACTCAGCTCGTCACGCTGTTCCTATTTAGTATTTTAAGGGTGATCCATTTTGAGGTTCCCTACTTTTTTAGGAAAAAAACACGGAAATTTAAATTAAATGGGGAATGTTTATTATCTTTCGAAAATAAATTCTTTGACATTTATTTTTTGAAGATTATATCTTTCCCATGTTGACCGCGGCTACGTCCCAGATGGTCCATCCGTTGAGTCCAATATTCGAACACTCGTTCGAGCATTTCGACTAGTAACTGGCGAATGACGCGCTTGATATTTTGCTCCAAGGACTGAATAGAAGCGGAATTGTCCGCATATACTTTAGACTTTACATTACAAGAAAAAGTCTAACGGTGTGATATCACACAATCTTGGTGGTCACTCGACCGGCGCAAAACGTGAAAATGGTAATTTTGTTTGCATACCCATTTTCTTTGAACTTTTAAAGAGCAAATAGAGCGAAGCGATATCGCTCTGGAAGGTCGAGCGGCTATAGTTCTTGCATAAGCTGTATTTTGTACGCTTTCAATTCAATCAAAATCTCGACGTAAAATGCGCCAACTCGTTCCATGCATCAGTCCGAGTTGATGCGAACGGCGCCGAATCGACTCTCCACAATTTTCGTGTACACTCTCAGCTACGGCCGCTATATTTTCTTCACTGCGGTCGAATATTATCCAATAAGGAATGCTGGGTCTCAATATGAGTAATGGTGTTGCGAATAGTACGCTCAGTAGGCCAATTATGTTGACCATAAGTTGAGCCAAGCGCGCGAAACACATTTACAGAACGTGAATTTTCGATTTGCAAACGTTGTTCAGGCGTCTTTCCGTGATGTAATATTACACAATATTAAACAAAAATTACATGACAGCTTGACACGCCTAACCCGTTATCTGCCAACAAAGGCTATTGAAAAAAGTACCTGTATTTGGATATCCGATGTGTCCGATGCCAGAACACTGTAGTGTCTTTCAAGCAGAATTGGCAGCAATTAAGGTAGCAGCACATGTACTTCAATGAATTACGGCTTCTTTTAGGGAGGTATGCATCCACTCCTATACAGGCCTTGACAATGAGCTCAAAGCAAGTCAAGGAGTGCATGACCTCACAAGCAGTAGTGCCAAGCTTCCTCTATATTAAAATTGTCTGGGTGCCTGGCCACACCGGAATCGTCGGAAATTATAAAGCCAATCAGTTCGCTAGAAAGGGCACCCTCCCACATTCGATTAGGATGGGAATGAGCAGATTGTTTTTTTTTAACGCATTATTTGCAACCCTGTAGGTGTCCTAACAGGACACTGTCCCATAGGCACTCTCGCGGTGAGGCAAAAGATGTTTCCGACCATTATCATCCATGAAAATATCGCCACGTTCGATTCCGAATATATCCAGACTTGGAAGATAGGAGTTCTCCAGAATATCAATATAGCATCCCCAAGTTCATCTCCAAATTTCATCACTTGATATATGTTGCGGTCCTGTACACCAACCTGTTTGCCAATCCATGTCCATGACCACCCATCTGATCCTATTCGATTAATTTTGGTTTCATCGGACCAAGTAACTTTCCTTCAATCATCGATGTTGAAGTGTTCACTTTCTTGATGTACTTCAATCAAGCCTTACGGTGCTTAGCACTTAAGAATTGCGTTTTACCATCGCTCTAGCCTTGAGCCAGTAATTTTTCAGGCAACTTCATACTGTCTTGTCACTGACATTGACTCCATGGACATCTCAGATGACGTCATTAGATTCCACAGCGGTATTTGTTCCTTCTGCTATAATTAAGCGCCTGCCAATTCGTGGAAAAATTGGAGGCAACTTCTGCAGACGGCCTCCACTCTTTCTTGATAATGATTGATTATTCTGTTTTTTATGTTTGCAAACAATTATTTACAACCATGAAATGAATCAAAACTGACCATCGATCAAGATTAAGGGATGCACGATTAGAAAGCCACATACATGTAGCTACCTCTTTAACAGGCTGAGAATCATCAGCTTATGTCGAAAAACAATCTTAAATTTCTCATAAAAAAAATTAAGTAAATTCGTTTTTCTGTTTTTTTTTTGATTTGCATTAAACTTTGTATATGTTATCGTTACTTTTTTAATACGCTTTTATTAGCTTGGGTTGTATGTATGTAATGGAATCTTAGATCTCAATTTTCACCGGTTTCCAGAAGTTTGAACGACTTTAAACTTTGCAGACATGTCAAGGACCGATGACAATGCAATACTTTGATAACAGTTTCCCAATACTTTATAGGTGGACGAAACCCCGCCCCTAAATTGTTTAATGTATATATCTTCCAAACCGCTAAAGCTAACTCACCCAAATTTGCTGAGAGGAAGTCCTTTTAGCCCTTTTTTATAAGCTTTGAAAATAAGCAAAATCAGATAATAAAAACGCACACTCTCCATATAGCAGTTATGTTAAAATATACTAAAAGTGCGATAACTGACGAAATAAATGCGCCATAAGCATTAAATTTCACAAACAAGATGGTAGGGAAGAGCTTTTTAGGAGGAGGTGTAGAAATTTTGAAATGGGCGTGGCAACACCAACCTTTAGGTGAAATCCTATATCTCAGAAACAATCGAACCAATGTCAATCAAATTTGGTATGTGAGGTTACCCAGCCATTCCTATCACCCACTTTGAAAATCGACGAAATCGTACAACGACTATAAAGCCATGAAGCTCAAAGCAGATACTATCCCAAAATGTCCCTAAAGCTATGCAGCTAAAAGCATCAACGATCCATGCTGTCATTTGATTAACAAATTTACTCAAACGCATCCTTAAATAAAGTGAAAAAACTACTTTTGGCTAAATAATAAGTATTGTTTAAAATACTAAAAAACATGCCTTTTAAGTACAGTAAACTAAAAAATTAAAAATAAGTACAGTTTTAAAAAACTAAAAAAAAACGCTTTGAAATCACTTCAAACTAAAAAGTGAAAAATAATTCCTTATATAAACTGACAGAAATATTGACCGATAAATATTTGTATTATTGTGAGAAAAGAGTGGTATGGTTTGTGCCATATTTTTCGTATATCGAACACATCACACTTTTCCTTGGGGAGAAAAGTTTTCAATTGCTATCCAATTCCAGATACGAACATATTTATGTAAAATTTGAGTGAGGCAAAACATTTTTCTAGCGACGACTTAGTGTCACGATTACATCAACTTTTAATGTTTGATAATGATTTCGAAAATACAGCTTTTTCCGTAATAACACGAAATAAAATTTTTTTAAAATTGTAGAGTTTTGAAAAATTTCTATGCCAAGAAAAAAACATAGACATACATAGATCAAAGTGGCATTTCTGCATCTAATAAATAACAATTAGCGTCGAAAATGGAATTGATTCAACCAAACTATTCTGGGACATTTGTATTAACTACGGACGGGTCTAATGTTGTAAGAAGCCCTGTACTTTCCCAAGGATATAACCTATTACTTTCATTTCAAACATTCCTTATAAATTAAAAGAAATTATCCCACTAATGAAAAGGAAGTATACTCTATTGTGTGGGAATCTTCGTAATTACCTGTATGGTGTAACGAATCTCGAAATCCATACAGGTCATCAACACTTGACAATTGAATTGTCAACCCGTAATCCTAATTCAGAAATGAAGAGATGGCACTCATTAATAAAAGAATTTGCTCCAAAATTTGTATACCAACCTGGTAAAAACGATGTTGTAGTAAATGCAATGTCGGGCTTTCAATAAAATATTATATCCAATGAGTCAATCGCAGAACAATGAATCACTAAATTCCACTTAGAGTAGCGATAATAATCGAATACAGGAAATAAAAACCTGTAAACCATTTTCAAACAACAAATTATATTATATAAAAATAAATTTTCAATTCACGAGATAATTCTAAACTTCGGAGATAAAAGGAACCTACAAGAATATCATACAATCTATTGACTACTCTGAAAAAATGTATTCAATCAAAAGGTGACTGCAATTAATTAATCGTGGAGGCCTTGTAAAATTTCATAACGATATCTCAAACACTGAGAGACTAGTTCGCGTTTAGACAGACGGGCACATGGCTAAATCAACTCGTCAAGCTCATCATTTATGTATATATTTTATAGGGTCTCCGACGTTTCCTGCTTGATGTTACAAACTGCTTGGCAAACTTAATGGCTGAACAGTTTCTTGGGGAGAAAAGGATGTGTGCAAAATTTCATAACGATACAGATGGACATGACTAAATCAGCTCAGTACATCACGCTGATCAGTTTTATATATATTTTATAGGGTCTCCGACGTTTCCTGCTGGATGTTACAAACTTCGTGACAAACTTAATATACCCTGTTCAGGGTATAAATATTGAATACAAGTAAAATATTAAAGCAAAAGTTTTGGAACTTGTTCAATCTGTCTGTGAAGTAAATCACATCATATAATGAACCAAGTAATACCAATAATCAGATATAACAAGAACAAATGTTAATTTGGCTTTACCGAAGCTATAACACCCCTCACAAGTGTATTTTTTTATAGCATAGAAGGGTATTAAAAGATCTTTATTCTGATTTTGATCGATCAGTTTGAATGGCAGCTCTAAGCTGTAATCGTCAGATCTGATCTATTTTTCTGAGGTTGTAGCGATGCCTTGGATAATAATCTATGTAAAATTTTGTGAAAATACTTCGTCACATAAAAAAGGTTGCCATACATGAATTGGATCGACCATTTGTTTGGCTGCTATAGACTATAATTGTCCGATCTGAATCATTTCTATGGAGATTGTAGCGAAGCTCTGGATAATAATCTTTGGCATATTTTTTGAAGATACCTTCACAAAAAAATTAGTTTTCTATGCAAGAATTGTGTTTGATCAGTCAGTTGTATGGCAGCTATATGCTATAGTGGTCCGATATCGGCGGTTCCGGCAACTGAGCGGTTTCCTGGTGAGAAAAGGACGTGCGCAAAATATCAGACCGATATCTGGGTAACTTAGAGACTAGTTCGCGGTTATACAGACGGACAGATAGAGGGGTAGACTAAGTCAGCTCGGCTCGTTACGCCGATCATTTACGATATACTCATATATATCAGAGGTGTCCTTTTGGGTGTTACAAACTTCATGGTAAACTTAATATACTCTGTTCGGGGTATAAAAAAATAGTTCATTCTACAATAATTGAGTGACTGAGAAACGATTTTGAGAGCTGCACAACAATATAATAATGACTATACATTCCGTAATAGAATTTAAAGCAACAGATATTTTTCATAATAAATTAAATCATGACAATTTACGTGGCAAGCTCAAATAGACGCAGAAAAATTATTTAAACCCAAAATTACTGAATACAAAGACAACAAAAACTGAATAGACGAACAAATTCACCCAGGTGAAGTTATATCTGAAAATTCTAGGGGAGAGAAAAAAATATAACAAGTGGTTAACCCTTATGTTAGCAACCCACTTTACTGACGTCTTTTATCAAAATTTTTTCTTCAAATAATAATAGTCAGTGACAATTTAAAGAAAAAATAATAATAATAACAACGTAGAATCGTGAATGACATCTGAAACCTATTTGGGACAACCCAGGTAGTCGACCGGCTTTTATTGTTCGGAGCCCAGCAGATGCCGTTCAAAAGAGATTTTTAGTATGTCACAGATTTTTGATGGGATCAGACGTGTTTCATTTGGTGTTCTCTTGACAGTGAAAAATAAAGCTATGGAACAATTATCGAGAGCTGACTATGCTCGGTAAGTAAACGTTGCATATATTTAACATTTGTAAATATTTAAATTACAATTTTGTATAATATAATTATAATTATTTACGACGTTTATCACATAATATTTAATTTATTAGGTTAAGTGCAACCGAAAGGAATGAGCAAATAATTCGAATACAGATCATATATTTGACATGTGGCACTCCAATTCTTATCCGTTGTATCGAAACCAGCTAAGTATGGTATAAAGATCTGGTGGATTTGTGATGCAGAAAACGCATATCCTTTGCAAGGGATTATGTACACTGGTAAAACAGACAATACTCGAGAAAAATATTAAGGTGAAAGAGTAGTGAAAGAATTGGCGGCTCCGTGCCGAGGTAGTGGTAGAAACATCTGCATGGATAACTTCTTTACTACTGTATCAGTGGTGGAATATTACCATTGTTGCACGGTATAAAGATCTGGTGGATTTGTGATGCAGAAAACGCATATCCTTTGCAAGGGATTATGTAAACTGGTAAAACAGACAATACTCGAGAAAAAAATCAAGGTGAAAGAGTAGTGAAAGAATTGGCGACTCCGTGCCGAGGTAGTGTTAGAAACATCTGCATGGATAACTTCTTTACTACTGTATCAGTGGTGGAATATTACCATTATTGCACGCTAAACAAGAATAAACCTTACATCCCTAGTGTTATGGGAGCAAATAAGACAAGGGAGCAGTATTCGACAGTTTTTGGATTTCACGAAAAGGTTACCATGTGTTCCTACGTTCCTAAAAAATATAAAGCTGTCATTCTGATATCTACAATGCATTCAAATATATCAGTTGGTGATGACGCTAAACGAAAACCAGAAATAATAAACTTTTATAATAAATATAAAGATGGAGTTGACACAATGTACCAAATGGTGCGGAGATACACCAGTCAACGACCATATTCGAGATAGCCAATGGCAATGTTCTTCAACATGCTAGATATTTCTTCATTTGCGGCATATATAATTTATTATGAAAATAATAAAATGATTGTCAAAAAAACGAGAGAACGTCGTCAATTTATGCGTAAACTAAGTGAATAACTAGCATTGCCGATGATTGAACATCGCACGGCGAATTCTCAACAAAGATTGCCATTGAAAGTGTATTAGGCCATATACTGACAGAAACAGTCGTGATAAATCCTGGTCCAGAGACTCCAAAAGATAAAACCGGAAGGAAAAAAGTAACAGGATCTTGTCATGTCTGCAATGCTTTGCCAATAAGAAGACGGCGTAAGGCCTGTTCCAATTGTCACCAACCTGAGTGTGACTAGCACTCAGTTAATCGTGTACAATGTATTCAATGTCATTAATTATAAACAAAAGTGTAATATTTCTTTTTTTTTATAAAATTTAGTTGCATGCATTGATAGAGAGTATATACAATTTGTTTTCTATGCTTTCCACTGTGCCCGGGTACCCAGCTGCTAATAGGGATGGCTAGAGTTTAAGCTTATTTAAAACAAAAAATAAATCAATTAAATGAACTCACAAATAGCTTTCTTTTAAGTTAAAAAACGATGATTTGAGAGCTTAAAATGAAATATTGAATTTTTTTTAAGCTATTCACACAAATAAACCGCGGTGGGTACCCGGGTACCCGGTTACTAACATAAGGGTTAAGGTAAAATTCGGGAATAAATTCCTTCGAAACATTATGTCATAAAAAAGAAGGTTTTAATACTCTGAATCTGTACCTGTTGGACGATCTTTCAATCAGGTATAGACTTTTTGATATGAATTTTTATTAATTTTCATAAATTTGGTTTTATACTCTACTATGGTAACTTTTCAACTCCCAGATACCGAATATGTGGACCACTGTGCCTATAACTGATATCTACTGAAAATATAGGTACATTCCTGAGATATATTATTGAGAATCAGAGATAATTTTTTCCTTATTATAATGTGATTGTGTTCAAAAATGGGTAAAATCGGCTCAAAACTTCCCCTGGCCTTCATTTAAAGATTATCTAACTTCAGGTTACTTCATACTGTATAAGAGTATATCGGTCAATTTGTGAGTTTTATAAATAAAGATCACGGATCTCTGGTGATGATATATCGTAATGCCAAAATTGGATTAAGCGGTTTCACGATTTTTCGCAGTTCGCATATACAACAAACCTAATTTTCGTTATTCTAGCAGACTTTTTGTCGTATATGTCTTTCAGTGTTCGAGTTGTTTTTATAAAACTGTGTGGAAATATTTTTTCAACTATACTAGAGTAATGCTAAAAGTAGTGTAATATGTAGTGGGTATATGAAAGTATTTCTTCGCTTTTGATCTTTGCAAATGGTGAGAGTATAATAAATTTAAGGTAAACAAGTAAGGAAGGGCTAAGTTCGGATGTAACCGAACATTTTATACGCTCGCAAAGTCAAATAGTATACTCGTTTGAGATTTCTTTGTGGATTGAGTGATATTTTCGGTAGAAGGTCAACTATAGGCACTGGGGCTCACATATTTAGTACTTAGGGGCTTAAACAATTTTAGTTCGATTTAAACAATTTTTGGCCACAAGGTGGCATACTTTAATCGCATTATTCACGCAAAGTTTTATCCCGATACAGTCATTGTTGTCTGATTTGCATAGTGGAAAGTGAAAGAATCAGATGGAATTTAAAATGGTGTTATATGGGAAGTAGGCGTGGTTGTAGTCCGATTTCGCCCATTTCCGCACTGTGACATAGAAACATGAAAAGAACGTTATGCACCGAATTTGGTTGAAATCAATTAAGCAGATCTCAAGATATGGGTTTTCACCTAAAAGTGGGCTGTGCCACGCCCACTGTATAATTTTGAACGCGGTTCCTATAAAGTCATCTCATACCACCCCAGAGATGAAATTTAATTTCTCTGGCGTGTTTAGTGCTTGATTTATCGCGCTTTTAGTAGTTTTTAACAGTACCGTTATATGGGGAGTGGGCGGAGTTGCCACCCGATTTCAACTATTTTCACATCGCCAATAGAAGTGCTAAAAAAATTTGCTTCCAGTGAATTTTGTTATTATAGCGTTAGCGGTTTAGGAGATATGCACATTAAACCTATTAGAGGCGGGACCACGCCCACTTAAAAAAAAAAAATTTAACTGCAGATGCCCCTCTCTAATGTGATCCTGTGTACCAAATAACAGTCTTGTATCTTATTGCGGAGCTTAGTTATGGCAATTTATTTGTTTTTGATTAATGGCGTTTTGTGGGCGTGGGAGTGGTCCGATTACGCCCATCTGCAATACCAACCGTCTCATGGTACCAAGAAACATGTCTACCAAGTTTCATAAAGATATCTCAATTTTTACTTAAGTTAGAGCTTGCACGGACGGACGGACGGACAGACAGTCACCCGGATTTCAACTCGTCTCTTCATCCTGATCATTTATATATAATATATATAACCCTATATCTAACTCGATTAGTTTTAGGTGATACAAACAACCGTTAGGTGAACAAAACTATTATACTCTGTAGCAACAGGTTGCGAGAGTATAAAAACGCGAACCTGTAAAAGTTCTACCAAAAGCCAAAAGATATGAACAAGAAAGATGCAGGCTATCAATATCTCAAATAAAAATTTCCTCGAATGAGTAACCCAAATTAAAAGAAGGAATTTTTGTAGGCTTTACAGATTCGCGAGCTTGAGTTGGTTGAAGCTTTCAATTGAAAGTTGAGCAAAGCAGAAAAAAGAACTGTGGTGGCTTTTGCAAAAGTACCTATGTCATAATTTTCATGGGAATATTAGCCGCATCAAATGCGCATGGTGAAAGTTTTCGCTAAAGAAGGAAATGACCAACAGTATTCTTGCTTATTTCTGTTGATCGATTCGCCGAGCAGCTCCTATGGAATCGATGAAAATAAAACTAGTAAGGAAGGGCTAATTTCGGTTATAACCGAACATTTTATACCTTCGCAATTTGCACGGATCAAAGTTGGTGTAATACTTTCAGGTGTTGCAGAACGTTGTAATACAAAATGTTCAGTAAGAATTCATATTCATTTTTCGAAGAAACCGAATGCTTTACAATAATATTTTGGTATCTTAATAATTTCTGTATATTATAGATCGTAGACTCACTTAATTATGTAATGAAAGAAAATCTGTCTGATGCCAACATGACAAGCAATCCTTCTTTAACTTTGTCGATGTTATTGTCATTAACAGAGATTGATGGACGACTATGAAGCAAGTTTTCGATGCTTCACGACCTTCACTGAATTCTTTGTGGCCTTCAAATACATGATAAGTTGACTTACCAAAATACTTCTGCAACATTTTCAACGATTCCGCAGCCGTGATTCCAATGGAAACACAAACTTTCATGCAAAAACCAAACATACTTTTCGCGTCATAAGCAAACAACTGCTATACACATACAAATTGACAACTGGTTACCAAACTTCACATGAACATGAAAAAGGGTTGTACCAATCTAGGAAACAAATTTGTATCGATTCGATTAGCGCGCGCAGTTTCAATGGACCAGTTCGGGTTCTCAGTGATTAGATAGTACCTATATCTCGAAAGCGGAGAGTTTGTGCCGAAGGCGTGGTAAGTATAACGGTATAAAAACCCCGAAAATTCCATGATATCATCTATTTTTGATTTCCTTTAATATAAATTGACGCTTTTACAAAGTTTCTGTTAGCATCAAGTTGACAAATACGTATAACTAACATATGTTACATACAAATAAACGCATGCATACGCACATTTCTAACGCGCAAGCGCACCACAAACAGCAAAATAAAAAAAAATTTAAAAAAATTGCTAAAAACAAATATTTGGCCAGGATTCGAACCATGAATATGAGTTTACTACTTGTACGAGTACTAATTGTTCTTATATGTACCCTGAACAGGGTATATTAAGTGTATCGCGGTTTGTAAAACACAAAAGGAAACGTCGGTGACCCTATGAAATATATATTTAAATGATCAGCATGACGAGATTAGTAGATTTAGCCATGTTCGTCGGTCTGTCCGTTCGTATGCAAGTCCGTTTGTCTGTATATACGCGAACTAGTCCCTCAGTTTTGGAGATATCGATCTGAAATTTTGCACACGTCCTTTTCTCCCCGGGAACCGCTAATATCGGGTCACTATGACATATAGCCGCCACACAATCTGAAAACTTTTGTATTGGTGCCACCGAAGTTAAGGTTTTTTCTATATAAGAAGATGATGATTACAATATATAAAGAAATAAAAATATGTTGCATTCTATGCTAGTGAGAGGTAGTAAAAATTTTTTCGTTTTTAGATTTTCATTCGTAGACGTATTTCTTTTGACACTTTAGCTATTTACTAGAATTAAATCCTTTCTTGTAACTTTAACTCCATATAACTTTTAAAGTAAGGTTTTAATGAAAAAAATTCTTCCGACCTGTTTTTTGTAGAGCGAGAAACCTTGTACTAGAAACTCACTTGCTCAAAGTAGTAGGTTTATTTGGTTATAAAATAACAAAAAAATTATTGCAACAGATTAAAAATCCCATGTAAAATGTATGGGAAAAGTCAATTGATTTAGAAACGATTTAAATTAAAAATAATAAGCTTGTTTAGGTTGGGTCCCATTTTTAGGACAAAACACTTCTCGGAGCGTTTACAAATACATACTTTCTTACTGCGAAGTTTTATTGATTCGTAAATGTTTAATATATGCAATTGTTGTAGACATGAATAATAAGAAGTCCTTACCATTACTTCTAATTTTAATTTTGTTTTAAGTAATTAGCAAATAATCATGACTTTTTTCAATAATTAATTATAGCAGCTGATTACAAGTGCTCCGGTTAATCATGATAACGGACTCAAGTAATCGTAATCTGTATTCAATAGTTCCAGCCTCTGAGCATATAAGTAAATATTTGTTCTTAAACAGTGTTACAATTTGAATATTTATATAAATATACGCTTTACTTACCGGAATATTCCTTATATGAAATGACACCATACCAATATAAATTTGCTTTTGACACCGTCAAAAGATCGGATCGGTCGTTCAGTGCAGCTTGTTATGGTATTGTGCAAATCGCAGTCGTCCACACTACAGCTGAAGATAAAGCCTGAACTCCCAGAGATTTCATGGATGTAGCATTAGCGGAATAAACGCAAATATTTATATGGTAAATTTAGGTATTTGGTAATCATATATTTTTTTAAATCTTAACTGTAGGCGTACAAATGCTTGTGGCAGTGGTTAAATGACGGTGTCTCATGCAGACGAAATTGTTTGTGTGATAAAGATACAAGATTCAATATACAAATCAAACTCAAAATAAAAAGTTATTTTCCGTTAGTTACCAAAATCCCCGTAGGAATAATATGTGCATACAAATGTGTTGCATGCAGTATAATTAGTATTGATTATATTATTAATGTTTTTTCATAAATAACACATATACTCTTCATTGTTTGCTTTAGTTGTTGTACATTCAGTGCATTGTGCTGAAAATTGATTAATAATCAAGTGCGCATAAGTGCTGAAGTTAAAAGGGACTCCAAAGGTGCCTTAGGTAAATACAACATGTGTTGCACGACATATTACTAAGAAATGTGCTAAAGAAATTTGAGTTAGCACCTGTTGTTCGCCGTTGCTAGAAGCAGAACGGTTTCTCCGCTTCGCAAGAAGCTTTTGTGTGTTGTTCGATAGGGGGTACACAGCTACATCCTGTTGTTGCGGCCTCTACATTATAAGTATCATGTACGCATTTATATTATGTGGGTGGAAGTCCGTATACATTTGGCACCCGCAACATCCTCATTGCAATGAGAAGACAACATTGGTGGTGTATCCGTATGCTGCACGCGTCTACTCTGTCCAATCGATCGCCCACACTTGTCATAGGCATAGGTTGAGGGCACTAAAGAAGGGATGATTAAACTGAATAAATGAGCTTAAGTTTTTGATTGGAAGCTCCTAACAACTCTTTGCATAAATTCATTTAGGCAGAGTACAGATATTAAGAGTGAATTATGTAAATATATTGAATATGTTTTTATACACCCACGTACATGCCAAGGGATGCATACCAGGTATTACAATATAAGATTAAAATACTGAACAAATTTTAAAATGTACGAGTTTGACTTTGGCATTGAATTTAGTATGAGCTCATGATCCAACGTTTCTGAGCCCAATTTTGTTCACCGATGAGGTCCTTGTTTGGGTAAATGGGTATGTAAACAAACAAAATTGCCACAGTTGGGATAAAGAGCAACCTGAAGAGATTCATGAGCTGCCATTTTATTCAGAAAAAATAACGGTTTGGTGTTGTTTGTGGGCCGGTGGAATCATCGGTTCATATTTCTTCAAAAATAATGCGGGTGAGAACGTAACCCTCAATGGCGACCGTTATCGTGCCATGATAATCGACTATTTGATACCTAAAATTGAAACTCGTTATCTCGGCGACATTTGGTTTCAACAAGACGTCACCACTTAATATACACCGCATCAATCAATGGATTTATTGAGAAAACAGTTGGGCCGGTCGAGTGACCACCAAGATCGTGTGATGTCACACCGTTAGACTTCTTCCTGTGGGGATATGTAAAGTCTGAAGTCTATGCGGGCAATCCCGCTTCTATTTAGGCCTTGGAGCAAAACATCACGCGCGTCATTCGCCAGTTACCAGTCGAAATGCTCCAAAAAATAATAGAAAATGGGACTTAACGGATGAACAGTCTGGGACGTAGCCGCGGCCAACGTTTGAAAGAGATAATCTTCAAAAAGTAAATGCCAAAGAATGTTCTTTCGACTGATAATAAACATTTCTCATTAAATTGTTTCTTTAAAAAAGTAGGGAATCTCAAATCCCTAGATCACCCTATAAGATTAATTTTGATACATTCATTTGCTCGTGCACATATTCAGTCCGGCATATACCCGCTGAAACGATCTGAAATTACTTTCGAAATTGAGAGCGGCAGAGGTTAATGAAGTAATTTTGGTGAACAAAGAGCGAGTTTCTGTTAATAGTTTAGGTGAAGTCAGCATAGTTTTAAATGTGAACAACCAAAAGGTCGAAACCAATATTCGAAATGTGGAACATGTTCCCAACCCTTGCGCTAATTTTTGTCGGTGCGTCGCATGCAGAAAATGATTTGAAGAAACTAGACTGTGCCAACTGGAAGAGTAATGACAACTATTGACAGTTTTGAGCTTTGGCATCGAAGGTTCAACGCTTGGAATTAATTTCAACAACGCAAGTAAGAATGGTTGCATTGTATACCGTAAGAGCATAAAATAAAAGTGCTGAGAACAGATAATGGCACTGAATATTGTAATTCACAATTTATAAAATGTATGCGTAAATGTGGTTCATCAAAAACCAGCTCCATATACGCCCGAGCAGAACGGGAATTGCAAATACGGCAGTAGAGGTAATAGTCGAAGTCCGGAAGAAATATGGAATTTGAAATACTTACGCATATTTGAGTGTGTTTTGGTTAGAAATTGCGTTTTATCAAATTTCAAATTCGAATCTGGCTGAAAGCAAAAGAGCAATTTATTCGAAGTGGGTTTTTAAAACTAAGCGAAATGCTGAATGTGCGCTTGTTCGTTATAAAGCATGTGAACATAAAAGCGAAATTTATACGAGAGAAGCTGCAATATAAGTCATTACAGCTGAAATATATTTCTACAAGCGAAATGTTAGCAGATGGCTTAACAAAGGCGATACCTGTTGTTAAGAATGAATTTATTAAAGTTAAATTAGGCTAAACATCCTTTTAGTGTTGTCAGATGTTCTGTTAATATATAATGAATGTTAATGAAATAATATAAATCTGGCATCACCAAATTTAATTTTCTTGTTACACTGTTCTTATGTACATACATTATATTTCAATAAAATCAGTCGCCATCTTACATTGAAACTGCGTGTACATACCTCTGCTCAACAGCTAAGGCACAGCAGTTTTACTTAAACAATAAATAGATAAATATTCCTTTTCGAAACTCATTTTACAACGTGAAAATTAGAAGCGAGGGTGCATTAGCTGATGCAGAAGCAGCAAACCAATTTCCACAAATTCTTTTGGAAGCTATATCGTCGGGCGGATACGTGGCTGACCAAGTTTTTCTGTTAAAGGACTTAAAGCAGCAAAAGAGCGAGTTACATTGCTACTATGCAGCAAACAAGAATCTAAAGCCTCGAGCTTTGATACCTTCATTTTGTATTGATAAAAACTTAAACTGATTTCGACGGTTCTTAATGAATAAAAAGTCCTCGTAATAGTAATAGCATCTATTTTGAGAGACTGGTTCGATAAATATTTTGACACCAAAATCCACGAGGCCATCCTGGCCATCCCTTCATCGAATTCGAAAATGTTAAGGTTATGTTCCTGCGACCAAATACGACGTATTTAATTCAACCGCTAGACCAGAGAACCGTTGCTACTTTCAAGTAATATTATGCAAACAATCCTTTATGTACATTTTGAAACAGATTGAGAAGGACACCCAATAAAGTGTAATTTCAGATTGCTAAAGGAAAATAAAAACCAAACAATAACTGTTTTATGCTGATATTTTTCAACTTGCTACCAATATTGGTAGACGGTTTTGCAGATATGACGATGGAAGATGTTAATGAATTTCTTGAGTAATAACGAAAGTTTGCAAGGCTTGGACAAAACCAGTAATGAAGCTACAATTGCAGCGAAGGTACGTTCAGAGTTTAAACGCCTTACTGCGAACTTAATTCTGCAAGAGTTGCTAAAGGCAATGGAGTTGGGCAAACATTTTTTGAAGCATCACCAAATAAAGATCGTTCAGAAAAAATTGGAGTAGATATAAAAGATGCAATCGAAAGCTGCCGCAATCTCTATAACGAGTTTAAAGAAAAAACCTCACAGAGCTCTATGACTGATGTTTTTTTTTCAATATTAAAAATTATCAACAATTATTTGATATGATCTCAAGTGTATCAAAATTCTTTGTTTCAAAGCTGACTACTCAAATACTCAAAACACTCTTTATGTTATATAACTAATATTTGTTTTTTATTACAAGGAAAACCCAAATTTTTGAAACGAGTTAGGACCTGCGTATTTAAAAAAGTGTTTCTAGTGTACAATAGTTTTATTTTACACAGTTTTCTTTCAAATTTGAAGCGACTTAGCACCTTTACATAAAAATCGTATGTTTAACCGTTATATAACCGTTGTTTATCTACTATTATTGCCTATATTTTATAAAAGGATAAATATTTACGAATATAATTGCAGACTTCGACAAAAGTACATACATATGTTTGTATGTATATCTGCAGAGAGTTTAAGTAATATTTTAATATTAACCATCTAGCTGAAACCATGTACTAAATAAAATGACTATGAGAGTACCAAGAACAAAATGAGTTCTTGCTTAGCATTACATGTTGCAAGGGCACAGAAAGTTGACAGGACTACTCTCAATTTATCACTACTATTCTCCTAATATCTTTACTTGATGGGTGTCAAAGTTGCTTTGCAATTGAAGCTGCCTTTTATACATAAGCGGATGTCTGATCTGACTTTGAGTTATACCCTCAAAATTATTAGCTGATTAGCAAATATGGCAAAGCTTATGCCGACCGCTGTAGCCAGATTCAATGAGTGCCTACAAATGCCGCCTGATATTTCGGTTTTAACCGCGAAAAAAGTATCCAACGTAAACCAGCTCTTTATTTTCAATTTAATCCGTGCCGAAATCATTTTACTTCTCCCATACATTTTACATGTAATTTTGCATTTCGCAAGTAAATCTATACCTTTAAAAAAGTGATATTATAATACAAAATTTTCCGCTCTATGTCCCGACGATTTTTTCAATAAAAACATTCCTTTAAAAGTTATGCGCAGTCAAATTTATACATCATATGGACCGAGCATTCATACAAGTTATTTATGCATTCTGTGTTGCTCATACGACATGGTGTACCTATATGAATACAGTACATTTGATGCATTAATTTAACTGTGTACGACTTTTAAAGGCATTTATTTATGAAAAATATTAATTCAACCTGTGTGCAAAAATTAAAATGATTTAGGCACGGCATAAATTTAAAATAAAGAGCTTGTTTACGTCGGAACCTATTTTAAGGTCAAATACTGAAACTTCAGGGGGCCTTTACAAAAAAAAAATAGTCATGGGAAATAAGGGACACTCCAATATACATACATACTCGTGCATAAGAAGTAGTCAGTGCAGCTCATAATAGCACGCTGCAATAAGTGTTAGAAGTTGTCATATTTTGGCCTTGATCGAACGCGTGACACTTCACTCTTTATTACGTAAATGATAGCTGAATACATCGAAGTTGTATTTAATATTCCAGGCAATTCATAATATACACTATAAATCACAGTTTTTCATTTTTTATTCAGCTGTCAAACGACAAATTTTCACAATTAATGTTTTATGCAAAAACTTCCTATAGCGTTTTGTTCAGAAATTAATTGCTATTTTCATGTCTATTACCAAAAATGTTTGACTTACTTTTGTTTGCTGAGTGTAAGGAACTCAAAATATTTGGCCAATTCAATTCAGTTCAGTGCTGTTACTTCCAATAGCTGGAGTGTACTTTAGTTGATTTTTCTGTTCATAAACTACGATTTACTTTAACAGGAATTGTTATCTTTACGCCTTAAAATTTTCTTATTGCCTCGAATCACTAGTTTGATACTTGAAACTTTTTATATGTGGTTTTTAAGATCTTGATTACGTACATTTTGCCACTTTTGCGTTTGGAAAGAATTAACATAGTACTGTAATTATTATGAAATGATCACATATATTGCATTTCAGACTTAGTTTGCACTTTTTCGTTTAACGCACAACAATTTTTTTTTGTTTTCCACTTAATTGACGTTGTTTAATGTTTTATGAATAATTTGTCTTGAAAGCGCTATGAGCCAATTGTTTAAAGTCTCAGCCTGTATAGAGTTGGCTGCTGCGTTTGTTGTGCATGTGATGTTGTACTAATGCGCTATATGCGTGCAGACGTGCGCGCCTATTAGTGTGCTAGCGTTTTCTGCCTTAATATCCGCCGTAGCTACGACGTCAAAGTTATTGGCGCATTCGGTTCGGGCCGCCCGAATAGGTCGGTCGCCTTCATCATCACCGTAACGGTCATAGTGGTTGCGTTTTGTCTCAAATACGAAAAAGTGGTACACTGAAGTGTTTCACTTAAGTATTACTCGTATATAAGAATGGCTTTTTGTTTATATGCGTGTATATGCGAAGCAACAGTGAGTGGTAGTAGTGTAGTAAGAATCCAACCGAAACTAACGTTTTAGCTGGGGTAGGAATACACGGGTGAGCGGAAAAATTGCGTGAATTAAGTTTTAAGAAATGGAAAAAGTATACAGTGGGTACAGATGAGAGCACAACTTTATATACTAAAATAGACTATAGTATTAAAGTGTTGCGAATTATCAATACCCACGACAATCAAGTTAAGAAAAATTCGTATTGGTGCATTGGTAATGAATCAGATGAAATAGGGATATAAAAACAACAAACCTAAGATTTCTGATAGATTCAGAACGTTTTTTATCGAAAGCAGATATCCAATTACTTATAGGAGTTTTTCGTCTGGCTTCACCAAGGACTCTACGTAACAGTCTAAATGTGATCGCCCGCCACTTTGAGAGATCAACCATCTAACTTTACCTAACCTATTGGTAATAAATTGGTTACCTAATACTTTGAGTAAAAAGCATGCCTGCACTCAATAAACAGTGTTATTGTATGGTTCCAATAGAGAATAAACAGTTCTAAATACGACGTGGGAAGGAGATAACGCTGAACGATTAAGCAGATTTGTCAATAAATTCTGCCACAACTACGAAGTTTGCCTTTTTTTAATTGATATGACTAATTTATGAAACGCAATTTTGTAACCTTTTTTAAAACTGATTTAGTGTCTTACTATATTTTAAATAGAGCCGACCAACACACCAACCGAAGGCAGAATAAGAGAAAGGTCAGGTATTTACATAAATTTCCTGGCAATAAAGATCCAAGTTATTAGATGAATTATTTGTGCTGTAAGCTGGAAAAATTACACTAAACAGCTGCTACTACGAAATAATAAGTCGATGTCCCCTCAAAGCAAATTTTGATTCGTTAAGTGGGATATTTTTTGCACTTGTTGAGAATTTTTACCATACTAATGTACTTATTTTTAATGCCATCAGAAAGTAAAGATTTCAACAAACATAAAACTTATTGACTTAAAAAAAAATCTGATATTTTGACGTTAGAACTTTTGACTGAAAATTAGGGTTTTTCTCCGACTTTAAGTCGAAATATGGGTTCCTCCTTAATATTTTAAATAAAAACAAGAAAAAACTCTAACTTCGCCCCTCCCCTTCCTTCTCTCTTCTTTTATTATCTCTTTTTTCCAGTGGGTTTCATCCTACTATGTTATGCTTTTCTTGCTTTCAAAAATTATCTAACTGGTCTGGATGTTATACAATTTTGTACGTTTCTCTAATAAATTCTTAAAACTCGAAGGAGTGCGCTGTTGCTATAAAACTCTCTGCTGGGTTTTCTTGCACTTCGTGGACGAATGAACGCATGAATGAATTGAAATTCTATGTACTCAAATACATTTAATATAGAGTGCAGCGTGTACATATGTACATACAATAATTGTGTGGGAGCTGCTGATGCGCCGTCCAAAGCGTTGGAGCGAAGCTGTGGGAGTGTCCGATCAATTAGAGTGGGAGCAACAGCTACGGCTATACGTCATAGTGAATACTTAAACATGTATTCTTTAGAATTCAGCTGATAAGTGCAGTTCAAGAACAATGTCAGTCCCACTGTCAGCACCACTGGCCAGGGTCTGGCTGTGACAATGAACATAGCTGCTACTTATATTTTAATGCACACGACTTATTGAGAAGTAAGGCATAATGATTTCAAGGACTTTTGCATATTTTGACAAACGGAAGAGAGTTAATTGTATTTAATAACTCTTATTGTGTTATGTATACTATTTTTAATGTCATTTGCTGCTTCATTTGCAACTTTATTATGTACATATATCGCCTATCGGTATGTGTACATACATATTTCTTATATACATTTATGTACATATATACATGAATATAAAGCGGCATATGTTGATTCAAATATAATTAGGAAGTTGTAGCATATCCGCTCGTTTGAGTTCCCAACAACACTTAGCCTACTTAAAATATTCTTATATAATATATATACATATGTATATGTTGCCACCTACAATTCTGCAAGGCTAACAATAGGATATTTAAACCTTCTTCATATTGCAGTGCTCTTGGCACGTCCCATTTATATGCTGATTATTTGGTTCTTATATATTCTTATACAAGTTATGTCCCTCTGCGAAACGAGTGAACACAGCACAAAAATCCACCTACATGCTTACATATGCCTGTGGGTATGTACATACGTGACACTTCGGCTCAACGTACGAAATGTGTCCTTATTCGTTTCCATCGTTGTGTCATTCACTCTTTTCAAAATATCACAGCAGCTTTAGGGGTGACTATTATATTTATTCACTAAATCTGTCGGAATTTATGTTTTTTTTAAGCTTTCCCTTCGGTTTTTATCGGTTAACGCTGAAATTCATTCATTCATTCGTTCGTGCGTTTAGCAAGCCGAACAAGAGCGGTAGTGTAGTTTCGATTCATAAATCCGATACGTTGCCTTTTTGATTTTGATGTTAAGGGGAAAAGCACTGTCTGCAAGGGGAATGCATTTAAAAATTTTCGGAATTGGGATTTATATAACACCGAGCGTTTAAATATAGTTTCCTCTCATTTATGTACAAGTATATCTATATACGAATGATGTACGTAACGCGCACAGCTAAACTGCGTTCGGCAAATGTGGTACAAATGCATAGGTAAGTATAGTAAATGTGTATAGTATAGCATAACATACCTAAGTAGTCAGCCGCCATTTATTTTCGTCACTTTTTCATATTTGTTATAACTACATTATATTATACGTACTCGTATTATGTCGAATAGTAAAATATGATGTTTAAAATAAAAAAAAATATATATAAAGTGCAGTATATTAGTGGTGCCTGGCTTTGGTGGTAAGCAATATGGACAATTGCAACAAGACTGTTGTGTTGGAAGCTCCACCAGTACTCTACCCATGTAGCCAGGAAAAAGCCGCTGCTATCTGCCATTAACACCGAAAAATGCAACAACTATGGCGTTATTTGTTGTGTCGAGACGAAGATATTGATGTATAGACCCGACAAAATTTGACGGAAATCAAAAACGGCTGCGCTACAAAAAAATATAGTGCCGACAGTTGAATTTGGCAAGCTTTCTGTAATGGGGCTGTATTTCATACAAAGGCGTCGCGTAATTGTGTAAATTCACACACCGAATCACCAAAAAGATTGATTTTATTGAACGTGAAAACAGCAATGAATTAATATACAAGCTGTATCAGGATAACGTACAAAAGCACAAACCGCTGCTCTGTCGGACTTGGTTGCAAGGTAATAGACACACCTGCCCATCAGCACTGTCATATCGGCGGATTTTTCCTACAATTGTTTGAGCGGATTTATTGATAATATCTATTATAAGATCTATTTCGGAAAAACAGCATATCGCTTTATCTTTTCAACAAGCGAAGATAGAAAAACCCACATTTAAAACTCGGTCGATGAAGAGAATTAAACGCAATCGGGATCTGACCTTTCTTCCTTTCGCTTGCTCCCTTGTCTCCCTTCTTGCTCGCACTCTCTTGCACACTCTCAATGCTTCTGATTTGCCAGTTTACATATGCGTTTGATCTACCATTTCGGCAATGAGAACGTTTGGTCCTATATGGAACATACAGAGCGATTATCAAAAAAAAATCACACACAAATTTTTTTTATTTAATGTAAAGTACAATCGATACAATTAAGTTCTGAATATAGCATCATTCAAATGGACTCCACGACTTTATTTGCAGGAACGAATTCGATGAACCTAATTTTCGAGTACTTTTTTCACTAAATCAAGTCGTATGTCACAAATAGCACGTTCCATATCGACTTATAAAGCTTGAAGAGATTCTGGTTTATTGCTGAAGACCAATGACTTCAAATAACCCCACAAGAAATAGTCTAATGGTGTTAAATCAATGTTGTTGGAACCAGTTGTTCTCAAGATAAATTTCTTCCAATTGTGGAGATAAAAGAATGGTTATCATCGGTCTATGCCGCTCTCCATTGACAGTAACGGTGTCACCAGCTTAATTTCGAAAGAAATACGGAGGGTGATTCCACCAGACCAAAAACCACCAAAACTGTCAATTTATGTGAATGTAATGGTTTTTGATGAATAATTAGTTGATTTTCTTCACACCAGACTCAACAGTTTTGTTTATTTACCGCACCACTCACCATTACCATATTGCCCATTAAATGGCAAAAGCGCATGAAGAATTGCAATTGAAGAACGATTATTTTGATAATAAAATTTAAAAATTTGTAAACGTTGTTTTGCGTTCACTGATGTGATCTGATATGATGAAATTGTAAACATTGTTGAATACAATGGAAAAAAATACAAATCCTGATGTATTAAAATGGCCGAAATGACACTTAGAAATCGTATAATCCCTATTGAAAACCCCTATAGTTTAGATATTGGTCTAGGATCGATACTTCCTTTTCATCATTTTCTTCCGACTTATAGATTTTATTTTGATCTAAAGGTACTACATTTTGCATCATTCTAGTAAAGCGAGTGATTTGCCAGCTGCAGTATTTGCTGAACTCGATGTTTGATTCACGAAAATTTACAACTTTTAAAAGTAAAATAAGTCAAATCGAACAGGAATTTTCCTCAGATGACGAAAATCAATCAACACCTAAGATGCAGTGAGTAGCCTTATGTTTTATGCTTAGTGCTGTCACGATTTTCGTCGACGACAAACGTGTTGACCAAATTTTCATGCTTCTGTTTATTATTTTAATTTTTTTCGGAAGAAAAATCAAAAATAAAATAACAGCGGCTCAACACAAACTCGAAAGTTTTTGTTCGTGGCCTATCTTTTGTCTTGACTTTATTTTTGTTATATTTTTAACTTTTTCTAATATTAAACATATGCTCTAATAATGCTGTAAAAGAATTATCATAAATACAATGAAATTGCTAATAAAATTTCATGTCGACGTTGATTATGTGTGCCTGTTTTCATTTGCCAAAAAATTACTTGACAAACCGTATATGTTAAGTCGAATAATAAAACATGATGTGTAAAATTAGAGTAAACAAAAAAAAACGCTAACTTCGGTTGCACCTAACCTATAATACCCTTCACAAATAAAAAAGTTTCCATACAAGAAATTGATTTTGATCGCTCAGTTTGTATGGTAGCGATATACTACAGTGGTCCGAGCTGAAAATTTTTTTCTTAGATTGTTGATTAATTTTTTTTTGCGTTTGCGTTTTTGTGGTATATGCGTATGCGTATGCGTTTTTATGTTTGCTTATTCAAAGTAAACATACTTACCTATAATACCCTTCACAAATAAAAAAGTTTCCATACAAGAAATTGATTTTGATCGCTAAGTTTGTATGGTAGCGATGTACTACAGTGGTTCGAGCTGAACATTTTTTTCTTAGATTGTACCGTTGCTTTAGACTAAAGTCCATGTCGAATTTCGTGAAGATATCTTATTAAAAAAAAAGGTTTTCATACAAGTCCTAGGTTTTAATTCTTCAGTTTGTATAGCAACTATATGATATAGTGGTTTTTTTCGGGAGATTGTACGTCTTACTAACTAAAAAAGTTGTCCATACAAGCTATTGATTTTGACCGCTCAGTTTGAATGGAAGATAAATGCTATAGTGGCCCGATATCGGCGGTTCCGACGAAAGAACAGCTTCTTGGGGAGAAAAGAACGTGTGCCAAATTTCAGATCAATATCTTCAAACTTAGTTCATATTTATACAGACGGGCATGGCTAAATCGACTTTTTTATGTTGGGAGGAGGTACTTTTAAGATACAAGATCCAGGGCAGGCAAAATAAGCAGAGAAGCGACGCGCTGCATACCTGCTGAGGAGGTGGAACTGCAACCGACAACCAATGAGGAGGAATCCATTAATTGAGCAACAGCTGTCTTGCCTAACTTTAAACTGGAAGCGCCGGTAGCGGCAGCCAAGAGACTGAAGACTAAGGGCATGACGGCCGCAAAATCTTTTGCTGATGTAGCCAGAATTATTATTGGGGTGCTGAATGAGGAAGATCCCGAAGGAAAAATCCCCGGAGCTCAATGGAAGTGGGTGCAAGCCACACTGACGAATGTGGCATTGGAAGTGCTATTAAGCAATCCAGATTCGCCCCCGTCATTTACGGATGTAGAATGGTACCAGGGCCAAATTAAGATGATAGCTTGTGACGACGAGAGATCGGTCCAGCTCTATAAGGACGCAATAGCTAAGGTAGGGGATAAAAAGGTTATCCCATCCCAACCGAGGGCAAGGGTATGGATACCGGCTACACCATCGCAGACGGACCAAATAAAGCAGCTCATCAGAACCTGTAACCCGAATCTGCCAAATGGGGGATGGAGATTTGTCAAGGCCTTCGACGACGCGGCAGCGGAATCTTCCGTGGAGACGAAACGAGCCACAATGCAGATTCTGCTGTTGTTAATAAAGGAATCCATAGAACCGCTGGCGAAAAGTGGCGGGGAAATCAACTACGGATTCACAAAGATGAAGGTCATGGCCAACATGTCAGGCGCCGATGCAGGAGAACACTTGGCGTCGGAATCGGAATGAAGTCTAGAAAGATTCGATACTGCGGGGTCAGAGCTTGCAGACAGACTCTCTAAACTCTACACTGAGAGCGAGCTTTTGAGCGACTCTCAAGAAGATGCAGAGAAGACACTAATTAATGCGTCTTCTCCAAATTAATCTCCACCACAGCGAACTAACTTCTCTACCCCTAGTTAAATGCATGGCAGAAGAAGGGCCTGACTTCGTCCTCATTCTCGAGCCATGGGTTAATGGAGGTCGTATTTGCGGTCTGAGGACACCAGGGTATAATTGATACATGGCAGGCTGCACAACAGCACTAAGCTGGGAGACGGGCGGAAATCAATACTGGCTGGCGTCATGCTACATGCCGCATGGCGAGGTAGCAGTACCATCGCAGCTGATTAAAGGGCTGGTACGAGATAGCGAAGCATCTAAGTGCTCGATTATACTTGGGTGCGACAACACACAGTGGGGCAGCACGGATGCCAACGAAAGGATAAAAGAACTGGTAGATAAAATGACACATTGGAGAATACTGGAGGAACACTCCTTCTCAGATCCCCCATACATTGAGTGAATAAATGAAGAGAATGTAGATAGGGTAGAGATATTATATATATAAGGAGGTAAGGAAGGCCAAATTAAATTCGTGGAAAACTTTTTTTAATGAAATCCAGAATACGTCAGAAGCATCACGACTTAGAATACTAATGACACAGTCGAAATATAACATCGGATACCTTCAGAAGCAGACCACAGCTGTACGGTATCCATTGAAGAGACTTTAGGCCTGCTAATGGATACTCACTTCCCAGACAGTCCCGAGGGCACAAGGGAGCATACACTGGAGAGGGAAGTGGTAGCAGAGTCCCCTCCTGTAGACATAGTGTCATATAGTAATGTTAATTGGGCAATAGGCAGCTTCAAGCCATATAAATCGTTGGGACTAGACGGGATATTCCCGGCTCAGTTACAGCAGTCCCAGAGCTCCATAATAAACTGGTTAACAACCATGCTTAAAGGGGCACTGTTTTTCAACTATATTCCCTCGGTATAGAGGAAAATCAACGTGATATATAATATATACCAAAGGCCAGCAAAATCTCATACACTAATCCAAAGGATTTCCTCATTTCTCTTAAAAACTTTGGAGAGACTGATAGAAATACACATAAGGGGCAAACTAAGCCCAGGAAAAATTGCAGTTTCGCAGCATGCGTATTCTAAGGGTAAATCCACAGAAACGGTGTCAAGCTCAGTGGTAGCAGAATTGAAAAGTCTTTAGATATAAAAGAATACACCTTCGTAGTTTTCTTAGACATAGAAGGTGCTTTGAAAAACATCCAGCCGAAGGCCATACTGAGCGAGCTTAAAGATTTGGGCATACCTGAGCCTCTTCGGAAATTAATTGAACAGATGCTCTTGGGCAGGTCACATGCGGACTGAATTTAAATGCTAGCAAGACAGAACTAGTATTGTTCACTAAGAAATACAGTCCTCCAGAAATCACGACGCCATTATTAAGTGGTACCAGGCTAACGGTAGGAAATAAAGCTCCTGGGTCTAATTTCGGACAGGAAGCTTTCTTGGAAACCAAACTTGGAAGATAAGGTTAAGAAAGCAGCTACAGCACTTTACACGTAAAAGAATGGTGGCCCTACACAGCAATTTTATGGCCGATTATGACTTACGGTATATTGGTATGGTGGCCAATAACAGAAATAAAATACGTAGTTAAAAATATGGAAAACATACAAAGAGCATCCAGTATTTTCATCAGTGGAGCTCTCAGAACAACGCCAAGCCTGGCGCTAAACGTAATTTTAAACTTATTTCCAACAGATCTGTTTTTCAAGTAAATGGATATATGAATATATAGAGCTGAATCTAAATCCGGTCTCCAATATTGCCTTCCCCTCCAGAGAGGAGTAAGAAAGGGGTGTGGTGAACAAGAAAGCAGGGATAAGCTTCTATACGGATGGTATAGCAGATGAACCAGCCAGAACAGGCACCACCCTAGAACTGGCTTCTGGTAAGGAGGACATATTTATGCCTCTGGTTACTTGTTCTTAATCGACAACCATGTGATAAATATAGCTGAGTCTCTGTGGAATCAGTCCCTGCCTTGCTCAACAAACAGTCAAATGTGGCATAAATGGAATATGAGCCGCACGTACCGACTGTTATAATTCAAACGGAATGATATAAAAACTCTAGTAGGAGTACTAACAGGCCTAGGTGTGTCGAAAGACAGCCATTCTACCTACCTCCATTTTTCCTTCCACATCATATGTTGCCAACCGAAACAAACTCACAAAATATTATTGATAATATATTATTGACAAATAAAAAACGTTAAATTAGGCTGCACCGAATATATACCTATATAATACTTTTCTCAGATACAAAATATTCCTTACAAGAACTTTGATTGGTCAGTTTGTATGGCAGCTATATGCTATAGTGACTCGATCTGAACAATTTCTTCCATCTTTGTCGTGGACAATAACCCATGCCAAATTTGCTGAAAATATTAGTCAAGTAAAAAGTGGAAATAGTGGAAACAGACCGCCACGTGAGCACTTAGTTAATTGCTGAGAAACTAAAGATAAGCCAGAACACCGTTTGGAACCATTTGCATAACCTTGGATTCAAAAAGAAGCTGGATGTTTGGGTGCCATATGAATTTCTATCTCTGAATCGCTGCTGAATGGCACAAAATCGACCCGTTTCTGAAGCGGATTGTGACTGGCGATGAAAAATGGGTCACTTACGACAACATCGAGCGCAAACGGTCGTGGTCAAAGCTCGGGGAAGCGGCCCAGACGGTGGCCAAGACCGGATTGACGGCTAGGAAGGTTTTGCTGTGTGTTTGGTGGGATTGGCAAGGAATCATCTACTACGAGCTGCTCCCCTATGAACAAACGCTCAATTCGGCCCTCTACTGCCAACAACTGGACCGCTTGAAGGCAGCACTCATCCAGAAGAGGCCATCTTTTATCAACAGAGCCGAATTGTGTACCATCAAGACAACGCCAGGCCACACACGTCTTTGGTGACGCACCAGAAGCTCCGGGAGCTCAGATGGGAGGTCCTTATGCACCCACCTTATAGTCCGGACCTGGCCTCAAGTGATTACCATCTTTTCCTGTCCATGGCGAACGCGCTTAATGGTGAGAAGTTGGCTTCAAGAGAGGCCTATAAAAATTGGCTCTCCGAGTTTTTTGCCAATAGGGACGCAGTCTTCAACGAGAGGGGCGTAATGAAATTGGCAACAGAACGAACTTTTTACTTGACCAAAATCTCCTCAAATTAAAAAGTTTTCCATATAAGCACTTGATTCTGATAATTCGGTTTGTTCGGCAGCTATATGCTAAAGTGATCCGATCTGAACAATTTCTTCGAGAATTGTATCATTGCCTTAGTCAATAACCCAAGCCAAAGTTTTTAAGATATCTCGTCAAATGAAAAAGTTGTCAATACAACTTGAATCCGATCGCATGTGAAGTACAGTTAAATATTTATCTTTGTTTGTTTTATTTGCGATGATGAAAGGACATGTCTTGCATCATCAGATTACCGCCCCCAAAGCAGTATTGATTATCTCGCATATTATTCCAACCATAGTAATCAAATTTTTTGCTATGCTTAATTGATTAGTTTTATTCAAATTGGTGTAAATATGGAAATATTGTTTTATCTGTGCCTGACAAATCTAAAATCGAAGCATGTTTAATTAGTGCAGTTTGCCTTTCGTAATAGCGAAACTTAAGGAGAGATCATTTAGAATCCAACTCACACGACTCCTCTGCCAAAGTCAAACAAAAACATGGTGTTAAAGCGAGCAAATTAACTATTCAAAGGGTGATTAAGAAAGTTGAACATTAAACAAAAGCCCACTTAACAAGTTTCGAAAAGAAATGCGACTAAATTTTGCCCGAACTCATACAGCTTGGTCTAAGGACTGGCATCATGTCGTGTATTCCAATGGGAAGGCCAGACGGGTACAATTTCCATTACTGACACATGGAGGAGCACCATTTAGATTGCTAACACATTCGGGTCACTGATGAATTGATGTGGCTAGCCATATCATAGCAGGGAGTTTAAGTTTAAAGTTTTTAACCTCAAAAATAAACGCAAATAAGTATAATATAGGTATAAGTATACTAACAGCATTTCTTTTTTTTTATACTTCTAGAGGGTATAATAGATTTGTTCACCTAACGGTTTTAACACAAAACTAATCTAAGACAGATAAATAGTTATAAATATATTAATGATCTGGATGAAGAGACGAGTTGAATTCCGATTGACTATTCGTCAAACTGCCTGTGCAAGAGATAACCTGAGCAAAAATCTAGTGGGGAGGCACATCGGTATAGGAGAACTTATGAGATGCTGTCACTAAGCTCCAAATCAAAATACGAAACTGTAATTTGGTTTAGGGGATCGCAAACAGGAAGTACCAGTTGTTTAAAAGTCTTAAAAAGGTGGAGGTGGCCCCGTTGCATCGTAACTTCAGTGTGCATATCTTACCAACCAAACCATACCAACCACACTTGCTTAGGACGACTGCTTTTGTTAAATCAAATTATATTCACGCCCACTCCCCATATAACTGTTATGTGGAAAATGCGCGATAACTCACTAAATAAATCGTATTATCGCCCAGCTTTTGGTGATATCCTATATCACAAGAAATATTTGACCAATTCCAACCAAATTCGGTATATTAAATTATCCCAAAATCTTTATCTTAAAATGGACGGAATCCGATCACAACCAGGCTTACTTCCCATATAACATAAAATTAACATCTGACCCTTTTACCTTACAGTATACAAATCAAGCGACAATGAAGATATCGGGATCAAACCTTGCTTAAATAGTGCTGGCATACCTCAGTTATATAAAGTCTAAAAATGGCAAAAGTCGGGCTTTAACCTTTCACATTTTCAGAACACGAATATGTTGACTCTGTACCTAGGACTAACTTTTTTACCGAAAATATTGTTCAATCTGTAAGATATGGCATTGAAATTCGGAGAGAAGGATAACAGCATGCCCTTGTGTCAAAAATGTAAAAAATCTGGACATGCACTGTGGTACCTAAATAAATTGTTTGAAAATTTCGATTGACTTTATACCGGATATTTAGATAGCAACATATTTTGAACGTTCAACACTTTATGTATTTTATTTTATTTCCAAAAATGTGTGAAATTGGTCTACGAACTGCCTCAGAGAAAAAACCTCAGGATTGCAAAAACTGGACTAAACAAGAAAAAACATTAACTTCAGCTTTATTATGATTTTGATCGATATGATTATACTTGTATAATAGCTATATCTGTATAATCTGAACCGTATCTTCAAGAATTGCATTATTGCATTTAATAATAACCCACACCAAATTTCGGGAAGATACCTCGTCAATAAAAAAGTTTTCCATGCAGCTTTATGCTCTATTGATCCGATCTAAACAATTTCTTCGGAGATTACATTATTGCCTTAGGTAATAATCCGTGCCATATTTTATGAATATATCTCATTAAATGGAAAATTTTTCCATACAATCACTGGATTCCGATCACTCAGTTTGTATGGCAGCTATTTGCTATATTGATCCCATCATAATAATTATGGATCGATTATAATTGTGATAAGTGAAAAGAGCCATTTGCGTACTTTATTGCAAAGTCATTTGAATTGCTTAAAAATTAAATTATATGCGGTAAATTGTTTGTCATATTTTCTTAAAATTAACTGCGGAGTCCCCAAAAAAAATTAGCAAGTAATAGTATCTAAAACGATAAAGCAACGGTTACCCATGGAATATCGACAGAGCTATTTGAACACGCAACCATAAAAGCTAACGTTGCAAGGAATAAAAATAACACAGCTCTAAAACAAAAACTGTTGTCCTGGATAACTTAACAAGTTTTGATGTTTTCAAGTGTTCAGATTGCAAATTTATATATGAAGGTGTTGAATGTTGTTGTTTTTATAATTATTGCATGCCTTATATGTGTCTTGATCAATTATCAACTTGTTAGTAATAAAATTTTATTTTCCCAGTTATAATTACATTTGTGCGCAACTCATACACACATACAAGCATCATTTGATCCCCATTCTCAACTTCCTTATCCTAAATATGCTAAAAATAACGGATGGCTTAAAACAAATCAAAAGTCACTGACATGCCTTCAGAATGGCGCCTAATTCCGAAATTCCGATTCGGTACAGTCTACCGGCGGCTGTGAATCGAAGGGTTAAACATATATACCGAAGTTATTTTCTCAAGATGAACTCAGTAATTTAATACTTGTCCAGTGGAAGAATATAGTTTTAGTTACATTTGTAGAAAATTTCGGAAGCTTAGTAAGGAAAATTTGAAAGGTAGAATATTTAATGGTCCTCAAAAATGGCGATTAATGAATGTTAGGTTATGACTATTCCGGAAATTGAAGCTTGGAAAAGTTTTGTATTGACTGACTAGCTAACCAAAGAGCACCACATTATAAAGAAATTGTGAAAAATGCGCTGACAAACTTTCAGACTCTATCTCCGCAATGAAATTTTCGAATAAGCTACGAAATTATAGTGAGGAGAAAGAGCAGTTTTACCGGGATCTAAAAGAGATAGAAGAAAGGTATCAAAGTTGATTTGATCTACACATGATGGCAGATTACTTCTGGTCTTTAATCAGAGATTGCCAATTTAAAAATTATAAAAGAAAATCTCATTGATTGAAATATAACATATGTTTTCGACACTATCCCGTCTGTTTACTTCGATGTACCCTTATTTTTCAAAACAAAACTGACATTATAAATATATCTGTTATTAGGTATCATGTTTTTGTTTTAGTTTTTAATTTAATATGGAAATAAAGATTTAAAAACAAACGAAAGAAAATCTTACAAAATCATTGATAGCACTATGAACGTTGAGCATAAATATATCTAAATTCGATCTTATATCAAGGTCAAAAAAACCACTGTAGACCAGTGAATAATTAATGGATCTCTCATATCTTGTCTGCTTTAATATAAGGAGCAAAAACATAGATAATGCCGATGAAACGGCTCATAATACCCACTAAAGAATATGAATAACTCTTTACATTCTTTTTAAGGGTTTTAACAGCACAAGATGTTTTATTCAGATATCTAAATTATATACCAACACTGGCTTTAGGGAAGAAGCTACTACACTCTGTGCAAATAAGACAAAGTAGACATGGCTAAGTGAATATTTTTCGAGAACTAGACTGATGGACTGATTTCATCTTTTATTATAAGTTTTTAAGGAATATTCTTCAATTATATGTGCAAATATGTAGCTAAGTATGTGCTTGCTAGAACACCAACACTATAGGCCCTTGGTAGGTTCTACATACATGCATGTACATTATAATATTTCCCTTTCAATAAATTATGCTCTTGTTTAAAGTAATTTATTTAAATATGCGTATGTATATATGCAAGTAATACACGTGCTAAATATATAATACATATATAAATAAGTGTAAATTGCACTTTAATGTTTTGCTTATTAATTTAAACTAAATTGACTAGAAATTTGCAATACTGTTTGTAATTTGAATAGAGATATTAGCGTTATTTCATTAATAGTATATTACAAGTTATTTCTTACTTCTTATTATTTTATTTTAACTTCTTCTCTCACATGAGAGCGCGCAGAGTATTTATCAATACAAAACTTCACTAAAATATTAATTTAAAAACATACGTACTTATATATATATGCCTTTCATAAAATGAGTGGTATTCTCCTATGATCTTTTATAATATGTTATAATCTAAAATCAAAGTATGTTATTATCGCTTAAGTTAGCAAAATTTCAAATTACCACAGCAACGCATAGAATACAATAACAATAACAACATACCAACTAAATAACAAATTTTATAAAAGAAATGACGTGTTACGCCTGGGCAAAATGGTTCTCCTCATAGTCTGAGCTTTCATCAAACCAATAGATGACCAGGTTTTAAGCCAGCGCCTTGTTTGGCTTCGTCAGCGGAATTTTTTATTCTCGCAACACCTAAAACTAATCGAATAATATATATAGAGATAAACATATACATATATGAATGGTAAGGATGACCAGACGAAATGTATTCCGAGTAACTGTCTGCCCGTCTGCCCGTGCAAGCATTAACGTGAGTAAAAAAATCTTGATGATACTTGGTGTATTTGTTCCCCGGTACGCAATGGAGATTCGTACTGCATATGGGATGTATCGGACTATTGCCACGCCTACAAAATGCCATTAATCGAAAACCTATAAAGTAATACAACTAAGCCACAAATTAAGATACAAAACTGTAATTTTGTACAGCATATCGAAGAATGAATAGGCATTTGAGTTTAAAACTTTTTAAAAAGTTAACGTGCGCCCACCCTCTTGTATGTTTAAGCTGCATATCTCGCAATCTACAATAGGTATTTTAACCAAATTTGTTGGGAGAAAATCATTCTAGCACTTCTTCATACACTGAAAATAACTGTAATTAGATGATAACTACGTCTACTCTCCATATAAGGGTAATGTTGAAAACCACTTAAAATGCGATAAATCAATAAATTTGTGCTTTACATTATTCTGACTTTCTTATGTTACATTGTGAAAATGAGCGAAATCGGGATTCAACCTACATCACATATATCACAATTTTAAATTCCATATGTTTCTTTCATTTTACGAATAAATCGTGAGCCAATGACATTATCGAAATAAACTTTTGCATACGACGTATGTATTTAAGGTTTGCGATCTGACGTCAAAAAATAGTCCAATTTGGACCATAACTTAATGAAACAGAGTAGATTTCTTAAAAATTATGTGGTTTAGTGTTGAGTATGAATCGCATTGGGGTAGACCAGGAATGACCAAAAAATTTACTTCGGAGCCACACGGCAACACGTCAATCATCATTTTATATATGCACTCATAGCGTTCGGAGTCATGTTATGTCGGAAGACGATTAAATTTCATTAGGGTCTGCTGCAGTTTTATTGTAAAAAAAAAAGATAAAACAAATAGGAGAAGCAAGAGTCGATGTAAGTTGGGTACCAAAAACGGAAGCAATTTACACATGAAAATCTTTTGGACGAACTTTTCGCGAATGTATTCAGAAACCTAATGATTTTAAAGAATAAAAGTTCATTAAATTTTAACATCACCTCAACAAAATAATTTATATTATAAAAATAAAACAAATATAAAATTTTTAAAAAATATAAAAATAAAGATTTATATTCTTTAATTACATTTTAGCTTTTTACCTAAAATATGTTAAAATTTTTTTGGTCGCGCACTTGTTCAAAATGAACTTGTGCTTGTCAAGCATGAGTGGAGACGATCAAATTAGCGGCCGTCAAATTGAAATATCCAAAATTTTGGATATTCATCAAGTAGAGCCGACAAAAGCTGACGACACAAATACACCTTAAGCGTTGATGGAAATATTTGACCATCTCCAGGGCACTTTAGTGAATGCTAGGCAATGTCAGCCAGGAGTGGATGAATGACGATTATCCCATTAGCTTCGAGTGAGCTACAGTGAACTAGAAGGCGACGGTCCAAGTCAACTTGCTTGCTCTGATGATTTTGCGTGTTGTTTTTAAATATGCTGTGTTTGTTGTAAAATATGTTTTTCGGAGCCACTTAATGTTGTTGAGAACCCAACAGAGTTAAGTGAACTATGGCGTGAGCACCCTGGTCTAAACCCATATAAGTTCCAATTAAAGCGAGCTTGTGATAAGCTATAATTAAACTTACTACAATAACCAAACGATAGTTGTACCAGAGTTGCCTTGCAAGGTGCATCGTTTTATGCCGTTGATGTTGTTCAATGTAAAGTATTAATAAAATTTGGATTTTCATATTAAGGCGCGGGGCTTGGCCTTAGGTTAAGAGCATTATCAATGTCAAATCAGGGTACTTTAAAACAGCTAATATATAAAACCTTAATTTTAAATCGAAAGCTTAAATAAAGTTTTTATATTGATGTTAATCGTATTTTCACAACAAAAATTTTTTTTAAGTAATACAAGTAATTTGTTCACGGAATTTCTTGCTTGCCTTTGATAACGTAAACTTCAAACTTTTTTTTTCTCGTTTAATAACGCTAAATCTTTCTATTTTCCGTAAGTTAGCTTTGTTATGTTTTGTGTGTTTTGATTATTTAAAAGTTTCGTCTCGTCATTATTTCACACTGTTCTGTTCTTTAATATTTTATATATTGGTAACATTAAATAGAAAATTAGAACATTTGTAGAAACACAATTATATATGTAAAAAGGTAATTAGTCATATTAAATCAAAAGAGTCAACGTGATCAACTAAAGATCCAAACAGATGTTAATTAACAAAGATTAACGATTCATAAATGATCACAAGATCTACTAAATTCCAACGCAGTTTAGATATATAAGCTGTTTCGATTCACCATTTCTTTGCTCGCTGTCTTTGCGCATTGCTCTCTTGTCCAAAGAAATATATGTAAATGCAAAAACAAAGTTATCGAGCTGAATTTGTACAAGAGAGTTGCGGATACCTCATGAAAATGGTATAACCGCTGTCTTCAATGCTACGAATTTTCGTTCTGCATATTTTATATTAGTTTCTCTATTGTGAATGAAAAACAAAAAAGTAATAGGTAAGTTAATAGAAAAGAAAACTTATCCACCAAGAAAGGAACGTAACATACCAAGCGCTGCCCGTCTGTTTGAACATCTGATACAATTTGTTCGATTCGGTATTTTCTAAAGCTTGGCAAATCGAAGACAGTTATAGTACACTTACATATGTACATACATCGACACATACACACACATTAATGGCTATAAAACCCATTATTACATTTTTAATATGTTGTGTTAAAAGATTGTGATACACTTTACTTATTTGATTCTAGGCGATAGCACAAATACTGCATTTTTCCTTGATATTAACTCTTTAACTCTCACTGTTTGCTAAGTGTAATCAATGCCGTTTTTAACATGCGCTACAATGATATGCCATGTACTCATAACCAAGCCTTTTTATTTGTACTCAGGATGCAAAGTAAGCTCGAGCAACATATGCGGGCCACTGCAAAAATGCACATCACAGCTAGGAGCAGCAGAGAATAGACTTTTTTGACGATATATACAATATGCTAGGTGGGCTAGAACTTGTGGCAATTTAAGTTTATAAGAGTATGTAGACAAGTATCATTTCTAGCCATGGTCTTTATAGGCCAGTGCAGAAGCTTTTGAAATAAGAAAAAGTTTAAAAGTATGTAAGTAGCTTGAAACCCATTGATAAAAGTATATAAATTGGCCATACATTTTTTTCCTTTTTTTTTGCTTTCAAAAGTCTATTGTTTGAGGGAGTACGAGTATAATATTCTTATGTATTGGTATTTACTGTGATTCCGCTTAACAACGCAGTAAGTGGCGGTTCATATCACTAGGATGGGCCGAATTTTCACTTTCTGCCTATGTGAAACTATTATGTATGTTTGTATGTATACAAGTATTTGAAAATGTATGATGTCACTACAGTTTCTTAATTAGAGAATTACCGGTTGTGTTTAAACATAGTGCACTGTGCGCTTACAGGAAATTCACTATATTTCATTCATTGCATATACACATACAAATATTACTTAACCTATGAATTTAGCAAGTTGTCTTTTATTTAATTGCCTTGTTGCACAGACGATTTTTGCATTTGACTAGCTTAAAATTCCAGCAATTGAGTTAATTTGATTTTTTTTCTTTGGATTTGTTGTATACCCTATTATTTATTATTATTCGAATGCCTTCATCCACCAGCATATATATATATATTTTTTTAATTTCGCTTTTTATATCATGTCCTATGTTAAATTTTTTAAATATATATTATCTTATATATCTTTTTGGATTTGTTGTACACCTTATTAGTTATTTTTATTCAAAAGCCTGCATTCAGAGGCCTATATATATTTGTTTTAATTTCGCTTTTTAAACATGTTCTATGTTAAATTCTTTAAATATGTTTAATTTCTCTAATATTTCCATTAAGTTTTAAATACTACTCTTGTTTTTATCATTCATATGAATAATTTTTAGGTAGTTTTGCATAATGACTACATGTATGTATGTTCAATAAAAACCGTTCTATATATGTAAATACATTTGTAAGCTTGTTTATACGTTTGCTTATGCATATGGGTTAGAAGCAGCCAATTATTTAATAAGTACATATGTATGTATGTATATGTCTAAAGGAAAAATCGCATCAACTGCCCTTTGATTTACAATTACGTTTTCATATGCATATGCAAACTTACCATTTAGAAGCATTGTTTGTATTTATCTGCACCTATATACATATATAAAATTTATATATCAATATCAATATAATATATATACCAGCGTATCTGCTTATGAAAATTTGCACTAAAAGCAAGCTTTACAGCATAATATGAGAATTTATCTTAAAGAAATATCCAGCTGCTTGTTTCGCCGATGAACCGCACTTATCATGTTGCTGTAACTGCTTTGCAAGTTTCTTCTTTTTTCTTTAACTAGCCTTATCAACCCTATTCGACGTTGGCCTGACGTAATAATGCTTTCCAAGCAACTCTGCTACGCGCCCGCCTTGACAGTACATTCAGTTATTTATTATCTCCTAACGCGTGCTAAAACCATAAAAAAATACATGTATATATATATATTTAAGCACATATAGAAAAAAGTATTGAAATTCTTAGAGCAAATGTTCAGTTGCAGCTAACAAACAGGAAAAAATGTTTACTTCGGCTGCACCGAAGCTATAATCCTTTCACAGGTGCATTTCTTATATTATAAAATGGCGAAAAAATATCTTTATCTTGATCAGACCGATTAAAGGTCTGTTAATATAGCAATACGCTATAGTGGTACGATCTAAAAAGTTTCTTAGGAGATTGTACAATTGCCCTGAATAGTTCATTCAAAATTTCGGAAATATACCTCATCACAAAAAAAAGTTTTCCATACAAGGACATGCTATAGTGGTCCGATATCGGCGATTCAGACAAATTAGTAGGAGAAAAAGACGTGTACAAAATTTCAGATTGATATCGCGTATATACATATAGACAGACGAACAGAATGTCTATAGCAGTAAATGACTTTGAATGAAAACTATGAGCATACTTAATTTTCATTATCGTTCTGCGTATATATAGAACGCCAAGAATGACATTTGCGGTAAGTTAAGCTCTTGCCGTTATTTAGCAGGAGGTGGAGGAACGAAGAGTGCCCACTATGAGAGATTGCGAGATTACTTCGCAGTCACAACTGAAGTATCTGAAGGTAATATTAGACCCAAGACTTAAATTCAAGGAGCACGTGGTGTACACGTCAGGAAAACCAAATAAGATCTATAACGCTTTATCAAGAATAATGTCAAAGAGAGGCTGTGCGGTGGTAGGTTCCAGCCGGCGATCTCTAATCGCAAACGTTATGAGCTCAGTAATATTGTACGCGGATTCAATATGGATCCAGACTCTAAACGTCATATCTTATACAAAATCAATTAACACAGTGCATAGGTTTTCTGCAATACGAATAATTAGTAGCCATACCTGCTGCAGTATTGTATTAGCCGGTATACCGCCAATTGACATCCAGGGAGAAGAGCTCTAGCGATTATAGCAGCTATTAGCGCCTAAAACAGTATCGGCAAAGACAAAAAGGGAGGAACAAGAGCACCAAAATGTGTAATCACAAAACGGAGACTTTTTCAACAGATTAAGCGGCCGTAAGTCCGCGCAATAGAGCAGACTTAAAATGTCTTGTGGCCACATAGTAATACTTAATCCGGTGGCTCCGTGGGAGAATCTTGAGTTGGGAGTAGGTTAAGTTTTGCGGATTAAAGTTCCGTACCCCAGCTTTTGATGCTTCACCTACTATTAAAACAAAACAAAAAAAGTGTTGGTCAGCATAAACTCGTACAGGTTTATTTCGGCCCAGAGGGACTTGGAAGCCGTACATGGTTGACGACGACGTACAAGAAAGTCAATTCCTATTACGTCTATGTCTCATGATTACTTGACTAAAACTGAAAACTCTACGTTGCTCCATAAAATTGAAGTATCAGTTAAGTGATTAACAGCATATATGTATGTTATATTTTTTGAATTTTATAGAAAAACTCGTTCCTATTGTACTTCCAACAATTAATGCAAACTAATGCATATTCATCTGCTTAAAAACTATTAACTACCATGTATTAACTGTTAAAGTGAAGTTTAAGTTTTAACTACATTACATCTAGCACACTAATATGACCTTTTTATCCTCCAAATCTTCATTAAAATAATTCACACAATCGCTCACACAAATCGGTATACCTGCTCCCATACTGTTTTCATTATCGCTTAACTTGCGGCTTCGTAGCGGTTGAAGTTGGCCGCGTTGCGCCCGTTCCTGTGCCAACGAATCATCGAAGCCAGTTATGCATTCGAATTTCTGCACTTGTTTTAAATCAACGTCATTGCTTACAACATTATACAAAGCGTGGCCAGAATTTTCAGCATTCGTCTTGATTATGAGTGGCGACGATGCCAGCCTTCGATGTTGCAGCTGTTCATTTGGAATTAGGGACTGCTTCGACTCCATATACAACATATATTTTGGCATCAATTTATATTCACCACAAACGCCCTTACTACTCGGTATCTCCGCCATCGTTTGCTTGCCAGCAGGTCCTAGCACATCATGTACAGATACACTAGTTTCGTCATCAACGACGTGCATGTTATGCTGAGCAATTGGTGAATAATCACTCTCTTGATTACATGTTACCGAGTTAGTCGACAGCCCTTGGCTATAATCAGTGTCCATATCTGAATTATGTGCCAGTTGCAATTGTTGATCGTATGATATTACAGATTTCTCTACCAAATTTTGTGATTTCTCATTGGTGTTAAGAACACAGCGCCCTCTTTCATTGTGCTCAGCTAACTCCGAGTTACAACTACTTATGAGTATATCAGCTGAATCATCGTTTTTAATGACGAATTCGGTTAGTACGTTGTTCGCAATGCTCTGAACGACCGCACTACCATTGACGCCTTCATTCTCACTTCGTCTGATTTTAAAGTTGTTATCATTTTCTTCTTGTCCGCTATCATCACAACCCCTAACAGCAACTGCAAGGTGCTTTGCCAGATTACTGCAATCTGAATCGTCATCCGATGATAAAAGAAACTGATCCATACTACTACTATTTATTGAATGTTCGACTAGGTCCGTTGTCATGAATTGCGAGGCATTCCGAAAATCGACATCGTCATCAATGGTATTTCTTTGAACAATATTGATGCCATTTCTGTCTGAGTAGCTATCTTCGGTGTCGATATGCCTTAAAAAATTGTCAAATTTAAAGCTCAATCGCTTCTTACTTAAATTTTTGGTATCGTCACCACAATTTCTGTCAAAACTGTTGTGAGTTTCACTAACTAAAATTTGACTGTTTTGCACATTATTGTTGCGTTCTCTATAAGTGTATTTAGGTTTAAAACCAATAATTTTATCTTCATCTGCTTGGCGCTTCGCCTCCAAATTTGGCAGGGATTCATTGTGTGCATCATTACGTACTGGATCATTACTTAAATTGATACGTAAAACAGTGGTGGTGCTCTCCGATTCCATACCGCACATATCTCGAGCTACAATAGTTGTTGTAGTTGCATCTGTTGGGTAAGGTTTACTTTTGGCCTTAACGTTATTCTTATTGCTCAAGAGAATTTCACCGAAACGTACTACTGATACCGCGGAATTAAAGGGCGAAACTGAAGTGGATATTCTAGCCGACCTTGCGCGCATACGTTCATAACGTTTGTAACGCAAGTCGCGTGATTGTTGCAGTGATGAAATATCACGTGTGTATGTGTTTTTGTTGAATTTTTGCTGAAGTCGTCTATTTTTATATTTCTTCAACTGTTGTTGTGTTTCGTCTGGCTGTTCCTGCTGTAGTGACTGGCTTTTCTTCTCTTGCAGTTGTTGCTCACGATGTTGACGTTGCTGTTCTTCTTTGATTATCTGTTCTGTATGGTGTCACAACATGTCGTCATTATCTGGATCATTATCGTGTTCACCTTCTAGGTCGAAATCATCATGGCCCAAGTCCAAGTCCATATCAGCATCGTCATCTAGATCTAGTGAATGCTGATTGCTCGGCGAAAGCGACTGAGAATGTTGTTGTGAATGCTGATATTGTTGGTGATGATAGTTGCGGTGATGATTATTGCTATTATTATTACTTAAACGATTGTTCCCACCGTTGGCACTGTTACTTTGACGATGCATGCCTAAAGATTTCGAATCATCATCGCGCCATTTATCCATAGAACGACGACGTGCATTCATAAAGAAATTCCCTACCGTGGTCGGTTCTAATCCCAATTGACGAGCAATTGTTACTTGCATCTCTTTCGAAGGCCTCTTTGTTTCCTTGAATAAGATCACAAAGCATGAAACAATTGTGTATTTAATATTAAAAGCGCAACAATTCCTATATTAAAATTGTAAACTCACTTTGAATATTGCTTGAAGTGTTCGTCTCTGCAGATCAGTGAAGACCAGCCGCGGCTTCTTTGGTTGCGGCATATGTTCTATATGAGGCTCTTCTTTACGACGGCACACCCCATTTCCGCTTACACTACCTGTAATTTTAAAGGCAAAGTTGATAAACAAATTAAGACATACGGATGGTACATTTGTATTTACCACAATTGGAGATATTTGAAACGACAACGCTGTTAGTACTAGCACTAATTGAGTTGCTCACTGGGCCGCTATTATTGCTGATGCTGGTGCTGCTGCGTTGGGGTATCTGTGCTGCTGCCATCCGTAGGGCTGACATTCGTTGAAACTCTGGTTCTTGTAACCATTTGAACATACGTCGGAAAGTCTCGCGACCGGACTTGAGCTTTGACCAGGGCTTAGGGTTCCGCAGGAGATCAGATAGTGTACCTTGCGAACGACAAAGCACGCGCTGCGCAAATATTGCCTGCGGAATACTATATCGCTTCAATTCTGCAGATATGCGCTGTGCTAGCTCTTTAGTATTGATTTCCTCCACATCGCTACCGCTAGTGAGAGCACCACTCCCTCCACTTCCAGTGCCAGCACCGCCACTTACTCCCCCACTGCTACTACAGGTACTGCCACCGCCACCTGTTGTATTGCAACCACTAGATCCACTCGAACTGTTACTGCCATTGTTAATAGTAGTTACATGTTGAATATTAAGTTGTAATTGATGTTGTTGTTGATCACTTTGAAAATGCTGTTGCGAAAGTTGGCGCTGTTGCTGTCCCATATTACACAACAAATTGTTATTGTTAAGCAAATTTTGTCCACCTATTACACTAGAGAGACGCAAGTTACTGCTGCTAACATTTAAGCTGCAGTCACTGGTGACAGGATGTGACTGTTTGCCAATGTTGTGCTGTTGTGATGTTACAGTGACTAAATGTTGTTGTTGTTGCTGCTGTTGCTGTTGTGGATGCGCATGACTCATTGGTTGATGGATGGTTAAGAGAGTTGAAGCTGTACCCATCATATCATTTGGTGGAGGCGATGGTGTAAGCGATACTGCAACAGCATCTTGTTCCAGCCGTGAAATGTCAGCGATATCTCTATTGCCTAGCGAGGCAGCGGATAGAGTTGCCATTGCTCCATTTATGGGCGGCAATGTTACCACAGGTTGATTGGCCATACTACAGCTTCCAGGAGAATTTAACGATACTGAACCAGCTGATATGGAATGTGGACTCAAAATAGGGCTGTGCTGTAATTGCAAATGAGAACTTCGTTCACCGGATGCGGAGGAGGACGATGGCGTTGTAGTCACCAAAAGATCCCGTTGATGTATACTGTATGGTGATTCATAACCTGTTACAACAACACTTTCCCCAACCCCCGTTCCGTTACCACTAGTTACGGGTTGGGAAAGACATATAACCTGCTTTTGTGAATCAGACTGGTTAATATGAAGAGATGTTCCTCCAGTACTGAGACTGGTGTTACCGCAGACACTGCTAGAGATAATACCATCGCTAGTTGTTTTACAGGTAGACGACAGCGTAGGAGAGTGCAATTCAGTAGAATGACTGTATGCAGATTGTGGAGAGAGGGCACCACATGGGCTTGGCGATGCAGTATGTAGTTCACACGCAACCACCATGCTCGATATTGTATGCGATGGTGAGGTACCATAGTGGTGTGGTGGTGACATTGACATACCTATTGATGGTAGCTTATCATAAGAAGAATATGGAGATTGTCCACTAAGGCTGCTTAAACTCAGTCCACCCAGACTACCCTGGTGCGGCATCACAGCGAATGGCCCAACGCCGCTTGATGAGGAATTGCTATTACTACCAGCACCACCTCCAACACAATTACCACCGACACTCACACCACCGCCATTTATATGACCACCGTAAGCAAACTTATCGGACATTGTTGATATAGGTGGTAATGGTTGCAGCGGTGTCAATGTCGCATATGAAGATGTTGGGCTAAAGCTAGGCGGAGAAATGCGCTCATTCACCGACGTCAAAGTTTGATAAGAAGTCGGTTGCAGCGAGTTTTCATCTACAACACCTAGCTCTGGACTAAGCATATGAGAAGCCGAGTCGCGGGAATCGTCATGTTGCTGCACAATTACTGACAAAGTTTCATGATGCGATGTCTGATGATCACTTGTCTGTGGTGCAGACTGTTGCGTATTCCTGTGGTGGTTATTCGATACGCTAATCTGATGACCATGACGTGACTGTTGATGTTCATGTAAACTGTCATGGGAATGCTGCGACATCGAATTGCTGCCATTTCTACTACCTCCACCGCTCACATAGTGATGATGCAGCAATCGCTGTTGGTGCAATTCAACATGTTGGTGGTGATGTTGATTTAATGTCACCTCCACTGCGTCCGTTGAAAGATCATTAATCCCACCCACAGCAACGTCAACATCAATATGGGATACATCTAAGGTTCTACGATCGCTACAAGGATTTTCATCTCTTCGCTTACCAATCTTCTTAGTGCCCAAGTCATGCTTCTCTATTACAACCACTTTATCCTCCTGTTTAATATCAATAATGTTTGTCACAGTGCCAGAGTTTGGCGAAGAACAAACTGACAATTCATCGAGAATAACATCGGAGCTTACAAAATCCACAGAGCTGCCATCATGTAAACGATCTTTTTGATGTTGCTGGGTGCGATGCTGACTTTGGAGATTTTGATGTCGATTTGAAATTTGTAGCAGCTGTTGATGGTGTGATGTCACAAGCTGATGATGATGTTGGTGCTGATATAACTGATGATCGTTATTGTGTAAATGCTGTCTATTCACCTGCTGCTCATGTTGACTTTGAGCAGAAACAGTGGTTGGTGTTTGAAATGTCGAATGCACCGGACTATGACTAAGGCCATCAATAATTGTGCGTACCATTACGACCGGGCCAGCACCTTCCACGTCGGTGATGGTTCCATCACTGGTTGTTACCACTGTATGTGCAACCACATTATGATCGTCTATGATGACATTGTGGGCCGAGAGAACTGGAGCCGGTGAAGATGATGGCGTACGGTGCCCATCTATTAGCGCTAAATTTTGCGACAATGAGGGGTGATCCACGCTCACGCCAACATCGGACACACGTCGAGCAGACGCTGACGATGCAGTAGTTGTTATCAAACCGCTGTCGTCGACTAGTTGACTAGTGAGTGACTGCTGATCGATAATCTCGCTTATCGATGCCATTCTCATCTTGATAATTGAATTGCGTAAGTTTTTCATTTATGAATCTCATTCGCAACGTTTCATTAACCTATTCATTGGTAGAAACACATTATGATATTAACTTCATTTAACATCCAATAACACATTGCATAGTTTTAGGCATATCTGAAAGAAAAATACAAATACACACATATCAATTGCAGAGAATGTTAATAAATAGAGAAGGCGCAAATGTTAGCTGTACTAAAATGTTAATTACGATGAGGGAACATCAAAAACGCGGAAGTTCGAAAATAAAATTGCAACATCCTATTAATTTACGCAACGAACTACACCACTCTATAAGCAAAATGTATATACATACATATGCACAGATGTTCTTTGGTATGCGCATAAACAAAAATTAAAGTAATAAAATGGAGAATAATTGACTTATGAAAAGAAAATGTAAATAATGAGGGAAATAATAATGAAATTGGAATTAAAATATTATTGAATAAAAAAGGGTTATAAAAATAAAAGAAGAGTATATAAAAATATCTGATAGGATTTGAACTTAGGCAAAATATTTCACGTTGCAATAAACAAGTGTGCTATACAAGCAGCACCACATACGATATTCGTGCAACTTTGTCTAATCTGTGAACTCAAACCTTCCTTCATTCACATGTCCAAATATATTTGCATATATGTACACATATGTACATATGTCCCTCAATATGTCTTTCGCAAAAAATCAAACATTCGCGCAAGTGACAAAAAAACGTAGACGCACCATCATCGGCCAATAACATTCAAGCGAACTCGCGGCTTATTTTCTAAGTATTTCATATTACAACGACAATAAATTCATTCTTAAGGAACATGCGTCTGCTTCAAAGTAAAGTGCGTTCGGTTATAACTCTGCGCCGCGCTATTTTTTCTGTGCGCCTGGTAAACCACATTTGGTTTTCATATAAAGTTCCTACGCAAATGCGAAATTAAGTTTTTAAAATGAATGAATGAAATTGAATTTCAGTAAAACGAGAAAAATTCAATTTAACAATTTGACAGCCACCACTGAAAATCCTACCATCCCCCTCGCATTTGTAAGCTGCCCACAAGCTGCTTCTTCACAACATTTGCTAAAAATCAAAAATTGAAGAATTTGTCTGATGGTCCCTTCAGAAAGGAGAATTGGCAACATGACCTATTAGCGAACTAAAATAATATTTTAATATATTTCACATAATTCATTACATATGACATTAAATTATAAAATTTATATAAAATTGCCATTTATATGAAATCCTTTATTAATTCTATATATTCTAATCACAGTCCATATAGTACTTCTATATGATTACTTATTATCATTATTTCATAGTTTTTCGATTTAGCCCATTTTATCGAAAGACGACGCTATGAAAATGCAGCCCAATCGGTAATCGCAATATTTCAAAAGAGCATAAGTCAACTTTCAATAGCAAACCACTGCAAAAAGGACAAACGAGACAACATAGCTGACCGATATTGTCTTAAATTGTCGAATGAAACAAATTTTGTCAACTCCGCCACGATGCGCAAAATTCGGCGTTAATATGTATGCGAGCTCAGATGTATATATGTATGTTTGTCTACAAAGTCGTGATTTGGTTTTTTCAACAACAAAATGTCCGCGCAAACTCCCCGTTATTTCGTTGGCTTGCCACCATGCACAGAGGCGTGTCAAGTGAGGATCCGTAATATATTAATATGTTGCTTAATTTGTATTGAAAAATACTGATGCATTTATGACTTATTTTCGTAATATAATAATAATATACGTAAAAATATAAATACACATAAATTCATATTTATAATCGTTTTTAAAATAAATTCGATTAATAAAAATATATCTGATATAAATATGTAGCAGTGCGCCCCTGACCCCTTCTTGCCTGCGATCGTTCAACTTGCTTCTCGCAAAAAACAAAAAGTGTAGACAAAAGTCATTGTTTGTGCAGGGCAAGCAAGCGTCAGCGTATGTGTATTTAAGAATGTATGTGTGATTATCACATTTGTGTAAATACGCATAATAAGGATATATTCAAAAAACGTAAACATATTATCCTGAAATATTTTAATTATCTCAGGAAGTAAAATATGATATTAAAGTAATTGAATCGAGATATGCTTAGATTCCAATTAATAAAATAAAAAATTATATACAATTTAAGTTTCATAAGTTTTAGAATTCGAACGTATAGGCTCGTACTCGGATTGAGCTTAACTCCTTCACGTTTACAACCTAAGCCACCACAAAAGTGGAAACGCGATCGCTTAGCCACCGTTTTATTGTTATCCTTTGATCAATAAGCAATTGCTCACGCAACGCACATAAGTACATAAGTTGGAAAACTTGCCTATTAAATGTTTTTTTTATAATGAATTCTGGGGCTTTTACCGATAATAGGTATTTAAAAGGCTTTTCAAAATTATACATTTTGTCATATCATAAAAATGGAAAACATAAATCTAAATAGGTATGCAGAACGATTTTTCATTTAGGAATATTCGTTGTGTCTATTTATGGCATTTCGCACATTGTGTGGTATATTTTTCTTTTTCGAAGTTATATTTTTCGATGTTCCCTCATCTGGAATTACAAATTAGTACTCAAAAAGATTTCATTTAACATTTGCGTCTGCTCTATTCATTAACATTCTCTGATTAAAGTGCACACCTTGAATAGCAGCCTAAAAAAGCAATTTTGGGATGTAAAACGAATATACTGTATTATTGTTAAAAAATTTTGAAGATATATTTAAACATATTTTAGGAATAGGCAGAAAATTTTTTGAAGGAAAATTTTTAATATTTTTGAAGTGAAACTTTTTTGCGCTCGTTGGGTTATAATTCCAGTATCGAATGAAACGAAAAAGCGACAGAAAAAGGGAGGGGATGACGTGCGTGGTGGGTCAGTCGGACAGAAGGAGACATGGGAGAGAAACGAAAACACGACAGATTCGGAATAATGTTAATGTTAAAGTTAATGTTAAAGTTAATGTCAAAGTTAATGTTAATTCTCTCATTATTCTCTCTAAATTGAAAAAGTAGACTTGACGGGCACAGTAGCCCAACGAGCGAATATTTTATTATTGTCTGAAACATGGATAAACAATTAAGACGTTGTGGATGTGCCGAACTTCGATTGTGTCGTCCATTTCAAACGTCCCGATGTAAGAGCTGGTGGAGTAGATGTCTACCATAACTCCACTGACAGAATAAATATTGTCACTCCACATATGAATATGAATTTACAACAAATTAACTGGTTGGCTGCAGTTGACGATATTTGTGCGGCCGAATGTGTCATAAAAAGCGGACAGAGTGTGGCAATGATTGTTCTCTACATCACTCCGAACCAGAGAACTACGATATATTAAAATTCACACATAAAGTATTATTGACATATACTGCCTCTAGAGCAGCAGAAATAGGAGAAGATTTGCACAATATGCCAATGAGTTTAAGCGGTGATTTTAATCTCAATTTTGTCATGAAAGAAGTTCAACCACTTGTACAATTTTTATACTGTCGCAACACGTTGCTACAATTTTGTTCACCTAACGGTTGTTTGTATCACCTAAAACTAATCGAGTTTGATATAGGGTTATATATATATAAATGATCAGGATGAAGAGACGAGTTGAAATCCGGGTGACTGTCCGTCCGTCCGTCTGTGCAAGCTGTAACTTGAGTAAAAATTGAGATAATTTTATGAAACTTGGACTATTGCCACGACTACAAAACGACATTAATCAAAAACAAATAAATTGCCATAAATAAGCTCCACAATAAGATAAAAGACTTTGTATACAGGATCACATCAAAAAGGGGCATATGTCGTAAAAAAAAAATTTTTAAGTGGGCGTGGTCCCGCCCCCTAATAGGTTTAAAATGGATATCTCCTTAACTGTTAAAGCTATAATTACAAAATTCAATGAGGAAAAATTTTTTTAGCACCTCTATCGACAGTGTGAAAATAGCTGAAATCAGGTGACAACCCCTACCACTCCTCATATAACGGTACTGTTAAAAACTACTATCAAGCACTAAACAAGCCAGAGACATTAAATTGTATATCTGGTATGGTATAAGATGATTTTATAGGAACCACGTTCAAAATTAGATAGTGGGCGTGGCACCACAAACTTTTAGGTGAAAACCCATATCTTGGGATCTGCTTAACCGATTTCAACCAAATTCGATACATAACATTCCTCTCATATCTCTTTGCTATAATGAACAGATTAATGCGTTTAATGTATGCCACCTTGTGACCAAAAATTGTCTAAATCGAACCAAAACTGTTCAAGACCCTAGGTACGGAATATGTGGACCCCAGTGCCTATAGTTGACTTTTTACCGAAAATATCGGTCAATGTGTATGATATATAATTGAATTTCATATAATAAAATAAATAAATGAAAGTCTCGATAATAGTTAGTTTTTGTGTCAAAAATTTGTTAAATCGGATCAATACTTCCTTTAGTATAAAATTTTGCCAACACCTGAATTAATTTTCCGGGCTTTGATCCTTGCATTTGCGAGAGTATAAAATGTTCGATTACACCCGAACTTAGAACTTCCCTACTTGTTTTATTTGCAAATGTGGCCGTTTCTCTGCGATTTCAGCCTTTAGTCGATCCAAAATTGCACAGTAATAGTCGCTGTTGATGGTGGTTTCTTTTTGCAAAATGTCAACTAAAAATTCAGAAACCATTATATTAGGTGGGTGGGGCTCAGACCAAAGATCTAGACTAGTTTCATTCATATTCAACGTTAACACATATTTTAGAGAGTTAATGAATATTATTAATAATAAATACATATTACTTATAATAATATTATGTTCATTTCAGAAGAATATCACACATTTTGTTTTATTAATATTCTATATCACAGATTGACTGATGCAAAATATATAGCGTGAAGTGGAGAGTATAAACTCCTTATATTGGGTATATGGGGTCTATGGGAAGTATAGACCTAATTTTATCCAGTTTTGGCCCCATAGTAATAAATGAAAAAGATACCCTCTGAAAAATATTGATCTGATTCGACCCATTTTTGGCACATCATTATCAAGAACGATTGTCTCTGAATTTCAATAATATATCTCAGGGTGTAAAATTTAATATCTCTTAAATTAATGTGTTATTGCACTCTTAGGAGTTTTCAATACAACCGTTATATGGGAGGTAACCATGGTTACCATCTTATTTCAACAATTTTTAAAGTTTATAAAGAGGGGTTTGTCTTGTGTTCAGTAAAGTTGGTAGATTTTGTTGGGTTTATGGGATAGGTATCTCCCTGTATAATTACAGTTTTGTATCTTAGTATGGACCTGAACTATTTCTCTTTATAGTTTTGCGATTAGTGGCATTTAGTGAACGTGGCATCAGTAACCCGGATTTCAACACGTCTCGTCATCTAGATCACTAACACAAACCACCATATTTATTATAATACAGCTATAGGAGGGTAGTTACCGATATTACTATATTTTCCAAGCGAATAGCTTAGTAAAATTGTTATAGTTAATTTTTTTAGACATCTTACGCTAATGCCGCTATAAGCGACATAAGCTCAGGAGAACTTATGGAGTGATTTATTACAATAGCTTAATTATTAACCGATATGTTCACACATACAAGTAGCATCGAAAGGAGGGTCGAAAACTCTGTGTATGTGGGAAAGACCAAGAACATTTTCCACGCTTATATCAGCATTGTGACCAACTGAACAAGTGAAAAAAATGGTCACGTCATTGATCATATTAAGAGAAAACTTATTTTATACAAAACCACGAAGGCGGCTCTCCCATTTATAGGAAGAAATTGTCCCCGACCTGCGGAGAGAACAAAGTATCGGGGCTAGAAACTTAATATTGACGAAAGAGCAAAGAATACATCGGTATTCATATACTACTGCAGAGAAATCATTTGTAAAATATAGGGCTTTTCATCAAAAATATATATACTCGGCTATATGAAACCCGAGTAAACAATATAATGTTTCATGGAATTTTTCTTAATCAATTAACGTCGAGTGACCCCTGTACATAGGAAAAAGGACAACCCAGAAGCATGCAACAACATCCTAATGGGAAGCTGGACATCATTATTGCTAGATGTATTTTAATTTTTTACTGTTATAAAAATTTACAGAAAATATTAATTGTTATTAAAAAACCAGAAAAAATTGCTGTAAGGAATATTTCAAATTTTTAGCATTCATAAAAGGTGACAAGTGAAATAAGTTAATTGTTATTATAAAAAACACATAAAATTGTTTTAAGAAATATTTCAATTCTTTACAGTTCATAAAATTGTACAAGGAAAAAAAAGATAGTTTTTATTATAGAATATAGACAATATAATTTTTTGCAAAATGCCAGACACAGCAGAAGAGTTAAACGAGCAACTAAATCAGATGAGAATAGATTACTATCCGACCACACATTGGTTAAATCCTCCTACCCTTAATCCCACTTTAGTAAACACAATAGTCAGAGAGGTGCTTGAAACGATAAGCACACAGAATGAACCTATCCTTTTAACTATGACTAATGCATATACATTAGAGGGCTGAACGGCATTTACCACGTCTCCTCAACATGGGAGGACCGACAAGCTTGCTTCAAGCCTTACATCTGTGTCAAAAATTAGACAATAGGATACAGAATGAATCTTGCGAATAACACGCATAAACCAAATAACCAACCTTTACCACGACTTCATCGACATAATTCTTTTAATAACAGCACAGTCTTTTACCCAGAACTAACGTATTCTTATTCGCCTAAACAAAACTTCGACAAACCTTCATTTTGTCGTCAACCAAATCGTTATCCCTAATACTCCTGTGCTCCTTCCGCCTACCGAACTCAGCAACCCACCGTTACATGAAATAATTGTATTTAACAAAATAATCAAGGCTTCGCATTAAGATTTAATAACTACGCAAATAAGCCTTTTACTTTGATAAGATTAAGAAATCAATTCAATACTTCTTTCAATAACGGACCGAACTTGCCATCAAAATCACCGACACTGATGGAAGTGGACCATTCATTACATTCAAGATAAGTTAACACCAAATGGCATTAATAAACGAAATAGATTGCAAAGTCGAAGAACTTCTCGCTAACGGAATAATATGGAGATCGAAATTTTCATATAACCCCCCAATATGGATCGTTAACATAAAAACAGAACGAAGTATTGAATGGTTATCGATTATCGCAAACTTAATTCGGTTACAATCCCCTATAAACACCCTATACTTGAGATTATTGAAAGAGACATTTAAAGAGTGGGTTTCACCAGATTCCACTTCGTGAATCAGATATAGAAAAAACGCATTATCCGTAAACAACGAAAAGTATGAATTTCTCCGATTCCCTTTCGGTCTTAAAAATAATCCAGCTACATTCCAAAATGCACTAGATGGCATTATTCATCAACAGGTACCAGTAAATTGTTAGCTATGTTTACATATATGATGTAATAATATTCGGTAAAAATACGGAGGAACACTTTAGAAATATAGAATTAGTATTTTAAACCTTAGAAAATGCAAATATAACAAGTAAGGAAGGGCTAAGTTCGGATGTAACCGCACATTTTATACTCTCGCAAAGTCAAATGGTATACTCGTTTGAGATTTCTTTGTGGATTGACTGATATTCTCGGTAGAAGGTCAACTATAGGCACTGGGGTCCACATATTTAGTACTTAGCGGCTTGAACAGTTTTGGTTCGATTTAGACAATTTTTGGTCACAAGGTGGCATAGTTTAAACGTATTATTCACGCAAAGTTTTACCCCGATACAATCATTGTAGCTTGATTTGCATACTGGAAAGGGAAAGAATCAAATATAATTTAAAATGGTGTTATATAGGAAATAGGCGTGGTTGTAATCCGATTTCACCCATTTTCCCACTATAACATAGAGATATGAAAATAGTGTCATGTACTGAATTTGGTTGAAATCGGTTGAGCAGATCCCAAGATATGGGTTTTCACCTAGAAGTGGGCTGTGCCACGCCCACTGTCTAATTTTGAACGCGGTTCCTATAAAGTCATCTCATACCATCCCAGAGATAAAATTTAATGTCTCTGGCGTGTTTAGTGCTTGATTTAGCGCGCTTTTAGAAGTTTTTAAAAGTACCGTTATACGGGGATTGGGCGGAGTTGCCACCCGATTTCAACTATTTTCACACTGTAGGTAGAAACATTTGCTTCCAGTGAATTTTGTTATTATAGCATTAGCGGTTTAGGAGATATGCACATTAAACCTATTAGGGGCGGGACCACGCCCACTTTAAAAAAAAATTTAACTGCAGATGCCTCTCCCTAATGTGATCCTGTGTACCAAATAACAGTCTTGTATCTTATTGCGGAGCTTAGTTATGGCAATTTTTTTGTTTTTGAACAATAGCGTTTTGTGGGCGTGGCTGTGATCCGATTACGCCTATCTGCAATACCAACCGTCTCACGGTACCAAGAAACGTGTCACACCAAGTTTCATAAAGATATTTCAATTTTTACTCAAGTTAGAGCTTGCACGGAAGGACGGACAGACAGTCACCCGGATTTCAACTCGTCTCTTCATCCTGATCATTTATATATACATAACCCTATATCTAACTCGATTAGTTTTAGGTGATACAAACAATAGTTAGGTGAACAAAACTATTATAATCTGTAGCAACAGGTTGCGAGAGTATAAAAATCCAATTAGATAAACGTGCATTCGAAAAGGGATAAAAACTATTTCCAAAAAGATAGAAACGGTAGCTAAATTTACGAAAAAATCTTAAGGAACTAGGAAGCTTTTGCAACCGCCCTATCGCAAGATAGTAGACCAATAACTTTCGTTTGGAGATTTTTAAGCAAGGCTGAAGAGCATTATGCTACCAACAATGGCGTAGCTACCTTGGATGGCACCCGGTGCGGAAGTTGGTGGTTGACACCAAGGAAAGTAAAAAGCAATAAATGTTATATGATAAAGAACATGGCTCATTTATTATTTATAATATTGAAGAAATAACAAAACACAATAATAACTAAGCAGAAAAGAAATTGTTATACAATTAAAATTTCTTCTTTCTAGCTTTGGCAGCTGCAAACTCAGCAATAACTTCATCAAAATTTATATTTTGTATTGCCTCGTGTTCGATGGCTAATATACCAAGATTGCCTAGCCGCGGTGGATCATTGTTGCCCGCAAATAGTTTTTTATTAATTTTAATTTACCGAAACTCCTCTCACATGAAGCTGCGGACACGCAAACCGTCATGAACAATTTCAGTGCAATAATAAGATTTGGAAGAGCTTCTGTAAAATCACATTCTACAATAAACTTTAAAAAGTCTAGAGACACCCAATCAGTAACTAAGCTAGTGCCAGTGGAGGAATCCCCGAAAAAGAAATTTTTGTGCTAGCGATTTATTTTTGAGAGACCGGGTGGGTGTCACGCCAAAAAAGGTGACACCCGGTGCGATACCCCTCCCCCTCCAACCCAAGCCATAAAACACCAATAGTAAGATGAAGCGATGGAAAGCAATCCTAGTAGAGTATAATTATGAACTAATTTACAAATAATCAATAAACACACACCAACAATTCATAGCGATGAAAGCTCTTGTCATAATTTAATCCCTTATACAGAAATTCCATTATTGTTTCGCAAAATATCTTCCACGGAAAATCTTCATACGAAATTTAAGATAATTTTCACAATATCACATACATAATTACCACCAAGAACCGGAACCAGAGTACAATGAACAATTACTTGTTTCTTACATGAAACGATACCTTAATCCATCTATTATAAATAGGATTCACACAGAAAAAAGTATAATGGGTACGATTCCAAATGTTTATCTCATTTATTTTAGTAATGTTAACAACCGAAAAACCTAAAAATTAGTTGAAGACATTAGCAACGAACAAGAACAGACGAACGTCATATTGAAGGAACACCTATGAGCACATAGGAATGCGACTGAAAATAAAACAAAAATTCTCGAAGAAAAGTATTTTCCCGGTATGTTAAATAATATAAGACGAATTATAGCCACCTGATATAGACGTTAAAAAACCCCTAAGAGATATTATATTTTTCTTCGGAGTACCAAAAACCAAAGTTTTTGACAATGAACCATCTTTTAATTCAGTCTCATTTATATAATGGTAGACGAGTTAGGAATAGTTGTTTACACTACTCCTCCCTACAAAAGCCTAGCTAATGAACAAGTGGAAATATTCCCCATAAACAAAAACGGAGAAACATTCCACAACATTAAAAACCGGTAGACTTATTTTTTCATATAAATGTTACATTTATCCCCGACGACATAGGAAGAACTAGACAAAGTAACCTACAAAAAATAAGTTCAGAAACATAGCAAGGATATCGAACACCACAATATGAATAAGCAAGAAATAAAAACATATCTATCAGGACAAGTAATTTTATTAAGAAAAATAGGAAAATAAAAACTAAGTTAAATAAACCTTACACTAAGGAGATAGTTAAAGAAGAAAGAAATAGTACCGTACTAACTGAAAAAGGCCAAATAATTTATAAAAGTAGGATACGCAATTAAATGAGTAACGACATTCTTTTCCAGACTTTTAGTACGCTATGCCTGGCGGTAGTGCAAATACTCGATTATTCACTCACAACTTATTACAGTAGAAAAAGGAACAGCTAGACAACAAACAGGAACATTCTAAATAATAATAGACGAAACTGACATAGGAAGATACACGGAAACCTTTGACCATAAAAAAATCCCAACTACTATATTTCAACTATTAACATAAATATAAACTCAACTTAACAATTTTAAAGTATAAAAGAAAGAAAAAAAATGAATAAAATTTCTGGGTATTGTATGGAAGTGGATGGCAGAAAGTCCAGATCATGAAGACTACGTAATAACACGAATGTCAAGTAAAATAAATAATGTCTTGTAAAATACCAATAACAAAGTACTAATTAATAAACTCACAATAGACAAAATTGTTGCAATAACTTATATTACAAATAACATAACTAAAACAAGTAGGGAAGTTCTAAATTCGGGTGCAAGCGAACATTTTATACTCTCGCAACTTGCAAGGCTCAAAGCCCGGGAAATTACTTCAGGCGTTGGCAAAATTTTATATTAAAGGAAGTATTGACTCCATTTTTGACACAAAAACTTACTATTATATTATCGAGACTTTCATTTATTTATTTAATTATATGAATTTCAATTATATATCTTACACATTGACCGATATTTTCGGTAAAAAGTCAACTGCACTGCAGTTTTGGTTCGATTTAGACAATTTTTGGTCACAAGGTGGCATACTTTAAACGCATTATTCACGCAAAGTTTTATCCCGATACAATCATTGTTGCTTGATTTGCATTGTGGAAAGTGAAAGAATCAGATGGAATTTACAATGGTGTTATATGGGGAAAATGCGTGGTTGTAATACGAATTTTGCACTATAACATAGAAATATGAGATGAATGTTATGTACTGAATTTGGTTGAAATCGGCTAAACATATCCCAAGATACTGTCTAATATTGAACACGGTTCCTATTAAGTCATATCATATCACCCCAGAGGTAAGACTTAATGTCTCTGGCGTGTTTAGTGCTTGGTTTATCACGCTTTTAGTAGTTTTTAACAGTACCGTTATATGTGGCGTTTTTTGTGGCATGGCAGTGGTCCGATTACGCCCATCTGCAATACCAACCATCTTACAGTACCAAAAAGCATGTGTACCAAGTTTCATAAAGATATCTCAATTTTTACTTAAGTTAGAGCTTGCACAGACGGACGGACGGATAGACAGTCACCCGGATTTCAACTCGACTCTTCATCCTGATCATTTATATAACCGCATATCTAACTCTATTAGTTTTAGGTGATACAAACAACTATTAGGTGAACAAAACTATTATAGTCTGTAACAACACGTTGCAAGAGTATAACTATACAAAATAGAAAACATTTAGTAATTATTCTTACAGTTAAAATACAAATTAGAAATAATTAAAGAATAAGTTGTAAATATCGCATACGCAATACATTGGGCAAGAGCCAATATAATAAATTCGTTTATATTGTCAAAGGAAGTAATAGATATTGTACGAAAAATAATAGACAAAGATGTAAATTTAGATGTAGCTCTAAAAATTATATTATAAGCCTTCGAACCGTGGATAACTAAATTTATAAAACAGTAGATATAAGAGCTGTATTAAATAATAGAAGAATTAATAAAAACAATCATAATACAATTTTAAATTGCGAAAAGACAAACTGTGGAATAAAAAACAATTGTAAAATATATAATCCTTGAAAATATGTTTGAATAATCAAGTAGTAGATTTAAATAATTACTTATGTATCGCCTGAAAAGTTGTTTGCCAAACTGCACGAATATCAATAATCAACATATCTCAAACCTAAAGAAAGTGGGAGTACCAGGAATTATTTTTCTAAATAAACTCAACAGCAAAGTTTTCCGCAACACTAAATGATACATTCATAATTTTTTACACCAATGCAAAGATTCAAATTAACGGAAAAACATTTTACAACAAAGCAAGGACACAAAGTAAACCACTATCAGCTATTCTACAACCTTCATTCGCACCAACCAATATCGGAGAAAGCTGAAGATGCTGAAGAAACTAAACTTCAAGAACAAAAAGGAAGTAACTGGATAGAAACAGCAAATATAAGAAGCACGCAACCATCATCATCTTAATTACTTTTCTAAAAATGATGGCCTTAGTTTTCGAAAATTACATTATAAAGAATTCACAGAAAATCAATTAATCGAGTTATGATAACCGGCAATCGATGGACTCAACCAAATTTTCGACGGGGGGGTTAGTTAGCACGTCACACATTTAAAAAGATTTATATCGTACGATAGAAAGTAATGCGAGCACATACACCGCGTGCAGTACGAAACTGTGGGCAGCACAAGGTCAGCGAGTCCCATCCCCGTTGCAGCGGCAACTTAAGTTTAGAGTTAAGAATAATTAATTGTATCTTCTTGTTCATATTCTGGATACAATAAAGGAGCATAGCTCCCGAAAAAGATTTTTTTATAAAAACTACAACAAAAGTTTTTAACTTACACACTCTACAATGTATGGCTCCGTTTGGTTGAGTTTATGCTACATGCGTAGGATAAAAAAATCTGATTGCAATTCATTGACGCTTTCGTCACATAATGATTATTGAATTCCCAAGCAATATTTTTAACACCTGAAGATATTCTCGCGGCAAATTGCGAGAATATAAAATGTTCTGTTATACCCGAACTTAGCCAGCCAATATGCGATGCGATTCAGCGGACGTCGTTGTGGACAATAATTGACGCTGCACCGCTCACCAACAAGTTCGGTTACATTTGAACGAAAATATTGGATAAATAAATCCCGAGTCTTGTTCTCTTACTTCTTGTGCCGTAGTGGAGTAAGGGCGTGCCCACATACACATAGTCGATAGCTAGAATAAATCAAATCAATTCAGTACTTCCTCTAGCCCCCATACACTAATATTACATAATGATTTTCAAGCTTCCAGTTGACTTTATACCACATATATACATATGTCAATATGAACTATAATTTAGTATTAAATATTAAATTTCACTAATATAATGTTTAATCATCAGTGTTATTCATTTTATGTATGTCAAAATTTACATATTTACATGATCAAATTTGACTTAACAAGGCTCTCAAAACACTTCGATGTTTTCCTTTGAATCAATAATTACTTTTCAAAGTGCTTCAACGGCAAATCGAAACAAGATAATTTCCCTAATGCAGAAGGTTACTGGATTATAATTTCTGGTATACCGACATACACCATATTTTTAATGTAATAACTGTTCAAGTATTACTCAATTTTTTGACTTAAAGAATTAGAGGTAAGAAGGACTTTCAAAACCCCGATTTTTTTCATTTTCGTAAAGTATAATATCTTAGAAATATTTAAAAGTATTTTTTTGAACTGGTGAGCACTAAAACTCGAAAACCGCTCGGTAGATTTCATGTAAAACCAGTGGCTGATTGAAGGTCACCACAAAGAGCTGGATCAATACCATTTCTTTAAAAATTATCATCTTTTTTTTAATTTCTGTCAAGTCAAATCGAAACCTTATTCAAGATTGCTATGTTTTTAATTTCAGAAAGAAATTAAAATTGCAATTTATTCATGTCTGTACACATTACCCTATAGATCGAAAAATTAACATAAATAAATGACAAACAACGACGTTCATAAGAATTGAAGATTAAAAATAAATCTGAAATTATTCACTATATACAGGGTGCCATTTCCGTCTACATTTCCCTTTACAGACCATATAAAGTATATGAGCTGAGTTGATTTAGCCATGTCCGTCCGTCCGTCTGTCCGTCTGTATATACGCGAACTAGTCCCTCAGTTTTTGAGATATAGATCTGAAATTTTGAACACTTCTTTTTCTCCCCAAGAAGCTGCTCATTTGTCGGAACCGCCGATATCGGATCACTATAGCATATAGCTGCCATGTAAACTGAACAATCGGAATCAAGTGTTTGTATAGAAAACTTTTCCATTTGACGAGGTATGTTCACGAAATTCGGCATGGGTTATTGCTAGAAGAAGTAATGCAATCTCCGAAGAAATTGTTCAGATCGGATCACTATAGAATATATCTGCCATACAAACTGAACGATCGGAATCAAGTACTTGCATGGAAAACTTTTTCATTCGACGGGGTATGTTCACAATATTTGGCATGAATTTTTGCTAGAAGAAGTAATGCAATCTCCAAAGAAATTGTTCAGATCGGATCACTATAGCAAATATCTGCCATACAAACTGAACGATCGGAATGAAGTACTTGCATGGAAAACTTTTTTATTCTACGAGGTATGTTCACAATATTTGGCATAAGTTTTTGCTAGAAGAAGTAATGCAATCTCCGAAGAAATTGTTCAGATCGGATCACTATAGCCTAATATTATGAGATTGTTATGAATAGTGTTTAATGTGTCACTATTCAGTGGCCGAAGATCGCCGGAAGACTGGTTGACGGGAAGTGAAAAAACCGAATGAAGGGTTAGGCCTCCAATTCCAAATGCTGCTTTGCCAGTGGGTGCGCAGAGTAACACCTTGGCTGTTTCGGGGTTGGTTCCTGGTACACTATTAGCTCGCAATGTCAACGATATATAGTGATATATAGTCGTTATAAGCCCACTCCAGGACCGCCTTCGACATATTCGAAGAAGATTTTCCTTTTTCTGATATGCATTACATGAGCGAAGTATTCCCTCTGTTTGCTGTTAAATGACTGCACGATTACCAGTAAATCGTCTTCTAATATTAGAGGTGGGAGTTTAATTAATCGAACCGCCTCTTCCTCTGTGTGGTTGTGCTCTTGAAAAACATTAATATCTCCTGTTTGCTCTGGAACGGCTAGAGCCCTGAATTCGGGATCTAAAAGTTATGAGGCAGCTCGATCATCAGCTGTTTCTTCCGCATCAGCATACTCCTGACCACCTGGATTTAGTTCCTTCTCCATCTTCCATTTCAAGCTGTACATTTTCCTGACGGGCATTAAGCAGGTCTCTTACTTCTGCCTCATCTGCAGGATCCGCAATAAATTGCACAGTTTCCCCGTTTCCAACATTTGCTAGCCAATCACTTGACATTTGTATATTATGCTTGACGTAGAGCTCCGTACTCAGCAAATAGTTTAGTGCCTCCAATATATTTGCTGGTCGCACTGTTTCCGTCGTAAAATTTTGCTCATATTTCAATCAACGTTTCAAGGGCACTTGAATAATATGGCTGTTGTCAAATGTTCGTGGGAGCATGGTGACAGTCTCTACAACAGAAATCGGGATATTCACCACTGCTCCACGAATAGCGCATTGTCGTTCATATCTTAAGGAGATGATGCGCATAAATGGGATCCTCAGTCTTTCTTCCAGACACGTTAAATCCTGAAGGCATTTAGGAATATCAGGAAATTCCAATCCTTCCGAGAGGCAGATATTTGGTATCATGCCTTTCCTAATATGTGTTGCAAAAGTTGTACTTTTGGTTCGAAAACGGAAATTTTGATGATAGATAAAACACTTTTCTAGCATCTTCTGAGCGCGTAAATTTTGTTGAAGTCTGACGCTTTTCTAGTTTTTTCACTTGGTGAGGGAACCAAGTGCCACCGCAACACACGCATATTTCAGTGGTACATATCAAAGATATTGGAAGCTCGACGTTGACGTTGACGTTCTTGTTCTTCTAGCTGTACATCAGGAGAAAAATCACGACGTCTTCTTATATTCCTCCTGGTTTGCCTTTCGCTTTCTAACTGACGATTTGCGGGGTACTCTTTCCAACGTTGATTCCTGCTCGTTTGCTAGTTGTTGCCTGGTTTGCTGGCGGGTCACACTTCTTTGAGAAGAATTTAAAATTTGCTCACGACGTCTTCTTATTGGATCTTCTCGACGACTTCTCCGCAATGCTGTATCTCGTTGCCTCTCTTCTTCTCTTATTATTGGATCCGGATCCAAGCGCCTGTTTGAATGACCCATTGTGTTGCGCTCCTGCTCCGCTGCTCTATATTCCGGATTGATTCTCCTATTTAAATGTTCCGCGGTGTTGCATTCCTGCTCTTCAGTTCTATATTCCGGATCCAAGCGCCTGATCGAATGTCCTATTGTGTCGCGCTCCTGCTCCGCTGCTCTATATTCTGGATTCAAACGTCTATTTGAATGACCTACTGTATTACGCTGCTGCTCTGTGAAGTAGGTTCTGTCGTCTAACACAATTTTCAACTTATTGTCCCAATTAATTTTTGGCAGATATAAGATAATTTTTATTGAAAGCTCAAATTGGACAGTATAAATAACTAATTAATCTGATTTGTTTATAATATATTATTTGATAAATAAGACTAAGGGTCAAAAATATTATTTAATTAACCATAAAATAAACAAATCCCTAATTATTCAAGATATATTATTATTTATTAATAATAATAGAGAACTACCTTTGTAAAGATAATTATTCAGTTTTAAAACCCTAATTAACTGATGGGTAGGTACAAAACAAAATTTAGGTAGGAAATAAATAGTTCGAAACGTAGGTAGAAAACATAACCTAGGTAAAGCGGCATTACTTTTGTAGTTAACGCCTTAATATTTCAACTAAAATTCATTGATGAAATTTGGCATGGCTTATTGGCCACGGTAGCAATAAAATATCCTAAGAAATTTTTCAGATCGGCCTACTGTATCACATAGTTGCCGTACAAACTGATCGATCTAAATAAATTTGTAAAGTAGAAAATTATGTTAAGAATATATACATAAGAGTAAGGAGCAAAATATTAATTACTTACCCATAAAATAAATAAATCCCTAATTATTCAAGATATATTATTATTTATTAATAATAATAGAGAACTATCTTTGCAAAGATAATTATTTAGTTTTAAACCCCTAATTAACTGATGGGTACAAAACAAACCCTACTTGTAGGTAGAAAAGTAGGTAGGAGTAAACATAGTTTGCAAATTAGGTAGAAAGTATAATATAGGTAAAAACGAACCTCTACAATGCACTTTCTGTAGTTAACACATTAGTATTCCTACGAAAGTTGCTTGATGATACCAAGAAGGGCAAAAAATTTTACAAATGTGAAGTCGGGCTCTATAACATTCAATAAATAGCACCCAAAGCATCGGATCACTTCAGTTTACGCGAGCAGCTTAACCTTTCAACAAGGCAAATAACTTTCAAAATCAACGAAAAAATCCTTTTTTAAATAGTACGCATTCTTTTAATTATATTATTATTACTTAATTTATTAATATTTAAGTATATTTTTTATTTGTATAATATTTTTAAATAATTTTTATAAAATAAATGCCAAGAGTATATAGGCAATCGCAGTAACAAAAACGTCGAAATCCTCTGAATCGAAGCCGACGACAATATAGTTAAAATTTGGAAAATAATAGACAAAGGAAGCTGACTATATTGCAGAATTACGCAGCTCAAATTTCGAGTACCGCAATGAGGAGAGAACTAGTGATAGTTCTGCACGTTCCACTAGACGACAGAACCTACTTCACAGAGCTGAAGAGCAGCAGCGTAATACAGTAGGTCATTCAAATAGACGTTTGAATCCGGAATATAGAGCAGCGGAGCAGGAGCGCAACACAATGGGTCATTCAAACAGGCGCTTGGATCCGGATCCAATAATAAGAGAAGAAGAGAGGCAACGAGATACAGCATTGCGGAGAAGTCGTCGAGAAGATCCAATAAGAAGACGTCGTGAGCAAATTTTAAATTCTTCTCAAAGAAGTGTGACCCGCCAGCAAACCAGGCAACAACTAGCAAACGAGCAGGAATCAACGTTGGAAAGAGTACCCCGCAAATCGTCAGTTAGAAAGCGAAAGGCAAACCAGGAGGAATATAAGAAGACGTCGTGATTTTTCTCCTGATGTACAGCTAGAAGAACAAGAACGTCAACGTCAACGTCGAGCTTCCAATATCTTTGATATGTACCACTGAAATATGCGTGTGTTGCGGTGGCACTTGGTTCCCTCACCAAGTGAAAAAACTAGAAAAGCGTCAGACTTCAACAAAATTTACGCGCTCAGAAGATGCTAGAAAAGTGTTTTATCTATCATCAAAATTTCCGTTTTCGAACCAAAAGTACAACTTTTGCAACACATATTAGGAAAGGCATGATACCAAATATCTGCCTCTCGGAAGGATTGGAATTTCCTGATATTCCTGAATGCCTTCAGGATTTAACGTGTCTGGAAGAAAGACTGAGGATCCCATTTATGCGCATCATCTCCTTAAGATATGAACGACAATGCGCTATTCGTGGAGCAGTGGTGAATATCCCGATTTCTGTTGTAGAGACTGTCACCATGCTCCCACGAACATTTGACAACAGCCATATTATTCAAGTGCCCTTGAAACGTTGATTGAAATATGAGCAAAATTTTACGACGGAAACAGTGCGACCAGCAAATATATTGGAGGCACTAAACTATTTGCTGAGTACGGAGCTCTACGTCAAGCATAATATACAAATGTCAAGTGATTGGCTAGCAAATGTTGGAAACGGGGAAACTGTGCAATTTATTGCGGATCCTGCAGATGAGGCAGAAGTAAGAGACCTGCTTAATGCCCGTCAGGAAAATGTACAGCTTGAAATGGAAGATGGAGAAGGAATTAAATCCAGGTGGTCAGGAGTATGCTTTACAGGAGGACTCTACAGACATATATGTGCCGAGTGTGCTGAAGCACTACTCTCAAAGGCCCGATCAGGAAGAACTATGCTTAGCAGATTTTGCAACATGGTTCAGATTTTGCAAAGCAAACAGAAATGTTTCTGATAATAACGAAGAAGGAAACGAGGATGACACGACAGCTGCACTTCCAATGGCATTAAAGGATGGATCAGGATTTTTAAGGAAAAGGAAGCAAGCCCTTATTCTGCGTTGGAAACGTTTTAGCGTTGAAAGTTCAAGAGCCGATTTCTTTAGAGAAACCGCCATGATGTTTCACCCATGAAGAAATGAGGAAGCAGACTTATTAAATAATGACGTCGAGAGTATTTGCAATGCACACAAGTAGCAAATTGAGCAGAATAAGGTCAAATATGACAAATTTTCATCGAACGAACTAGAAAGGATTTTGGAAAACCTTCATGTTACGGCGGAAGAAACAGCTGATGATCGAGCTGCCTCACAACTTTTAGATCCCGAATTCAGGGCTCTAGCCGTTCCAGAGCAAACAGGAGATATTAATGTTTTTCAAGAGCACAACCACACAGAGGAAGAGGCGGTTCGATTAATTAAACTCCCACCTCTAATATTAGAAGACGATTTACTGGTAATCGTGCAGTCATTTAACAGCAAACAGAGGGAATACTTCGCTCATGTAATGCATATCAGTAAAAGGAAAATCTTCTTCGAATATGTCGGAGGCGGTGCTGGAGTGGGCAAGAGTCGGCTATATATCACTATATATCGTTGACATTGCGAGCTAATAGTGTACCAGGAACCAACCCCGAAACAGCCAAGGTGTTACTCTGCGCACCCACTGGCAAAGCAGCATTTGGAATTGGAGGCCTAACCCTTCATTCGGTTTTTTCACTTCCCGTTAACCAGTCTTCCGGCGATCTTCGGCCACTGAATAGTGACACATTAAACACTATTCATAACAATCTCATAATATTAGGCTTATTATAATTGACGCAATTTCAATGGTTGGAGCAAAGAAGTTTGCATATTTAGATTGTAGACTAAAGCAAATTTTCAGGAGCAGCGCTTACTTTGGAGGCATACCAATTATCGTGTTTGGTGATTTACAGCAGCTGCCGTCAGTAGGAGATCGATGGATATTTGCACCGAATAGGAATGATCATTACATTACAATTACAGGAACACCGCTTTGGGATAAATTTACTTGGGTACTTTGAGCTCACTGAAATAATGCGCCAGCGTGAAGATCAATCATTTGCCATCGCTTTAAATACCATGTCAGAGGGAAATATGACACACGCTGACATCCAATTAATCAAAAGCAGGGAAAAGACCTGTAATAAGATACCAAACGATGCCATCCATCTATTTTATTCAAATGCTGGAGTAAATAATTTTAATTTAACCAAACTGGCGAACACGATGACCGAGGAGTTCATTTCGACTGCGAAGGATACAATTAAGTCAAGTTCCCTAACAGAACGTAGAAGGGCAAACATTTTAGAAGCTGTGAAGTCTTTTAAGCCATCGAAAACACAAGCAATGCTTAATACATTGCAGCTCAAGACTTCGATCAAATATATGGTGACAGTCAACATAAGCATAAGTGATGGTCTCGTCAATGGTGCTACGGGAGAACTAATGCAGTTTGATTCCGAATCACATGTATCTGAAATTTCAGAGTTGGAAGCTTTGCACGTTCTAAGCAGCCTCACAGTCGCAATGCAGATTGGACACCAATCATGAGCGTGGTCCGATCATTCCAATACAAGCAAAATGAGCAAATAACCATAGAACGTAGACAATTCCTCGTCATTCCAGCCATCACGATACATAAAAGTCAGGGTGGAACATACACACAAGTTGCTGTATATCTAGAGGGTAGAGTTAGCAGATCAGCTTTATATGTAGGATGTAGCAGAGCCACAAGTGCCAATGGATTATATATAATTGGGACATTTTCTCCACCGAACCCATTTGGACCCCAGGATCCAATTAAAACTCAACTTAATAGATTGCAGGCAGAAGGAGCATTGACGACATGCCTCAGATTTTTGGCTGAAAAATCGGAACAACGCCTGGATATTTATTATCAAAATGTAAGGAGCCTAAACAAGCATATTGAAGATATCAGATCAGACAAGCTGATTTGTTCTGCTGATATTCTGTGCTTTGCCGAGGCCTGGGCCTTACCTCAAGAAGAATTCTAACTGAACAATGTAATAAATCAATAGTCCTTGGTGACTTTAACATATGTCGCCTAACAGCAACTGACGATTTGGAGGCTCGATTACAACAGTTAGGATTTCAATCTTCATTGGCTAAGGTCGCCACAACAAAACAGGAAACAGCAATAGATTGGGTATAGACAAACATGGATTCTGCAATGACCTCATGTATCACATATGAAACACCATATAGTGATCATGACGGAATATTTTTAGAAAATAGATATATTATATTATATATATAGATATATGTTAGATTCAATATTATTATACTCTCGCAACATGTTGCTACAGAGTATAATAGTTTTGTTCACCTAACGGTTGTTTGTATCACCTAAAACTAATCGAGTTAGATATAGGGTTATATATATATAAATGATCAGGATGAAGAGACGAGTTGAAATCCGGGTGACTGTCTGTCTGTCCGTCCGTCCGTCCGTGCAAGCTGTAACTTGAGTAAAAATTGAGATATCTTTATGAAACTTGGTAGACATGTTTCTTGGTACCGCGAGACGGTTGGTATTGCAGATGGGCGTAATCGGACCACTGCCACGCCCACAAAACGCCATTAATCAAAAACAAATAAATTGTCATAACTAAGCTCCGCAATAAGATTAAAGACTGTTATTTGGTACACGAAATTACATTAGGGAGGGCATCTGCAGTTAAATTTTTTTTAAGTGGGCGTGGTCCCGCCCCTAATGGGTTTAATCTGCATATCTCTTAAACCACTAAAGCTATAATAACAAAATTCACTGGAAGCAAATGTTTTTACCACCTCTACTTATGGTGTGAAAATGGGTGAAATCAGGTGACAACCCCGCCCACTCCCCATGTAACGGTACTGTTAAAAACTACTAAAAGCGCGATAAATCAAGCACTAAACACGCCAGAGACATTAAATTTTATCTCAGGGATAGTATGAGATGACTTTATAGGAATCGCGTTCAAAATTAGACAGTGGGCGTGACACCGCCCACTTTTAGGTGAAAACCCATACCTTGGGATCTTTTTAACCGATTTCAACTAAATTTGGTACATAACATTATTTTTATATTTCTATATTATGGTGCGAAAATGGGCGAAATCGGATTATAACCACGCCTATTTTCCATATGACACCATTTTAAATTCCACTTGATTCTTTTACTTTCCACTATGCAAATCAAGCAACAATGATTATATTGGCGTAAAACTTTGCGTGAATAATACGTTTAAAGTATGCCACCTTCTGACCAAAAATTCTCTACATCGAACCAAAACTGTTCAAGCCCCTAGGTACTGAATATGTGAACCCCAGTACCTATAGTTGACTTTTTACCGTAAATATCGGCCATTGTGTAAGATATATAATTGAAATTCATATAATAGAATAAATAAATGGAACTATCCATAATAGTATGTCTTTGTTTCAAAAATGGGTTGACTCGGATCGTCTGACTTTACTCCTTTTGATTGGTGATGGTATGTGAGGTACCTTAATGAAACAGTGGGAGCATTTTATTAGTCTGTGGCATGTTAGTAGTATGTGGTATTGGAAAAAATTAATAAAATCGGGTTAATACTACCCTCAAATTCCATATACTACTTAGAATGCTTTTCGTTATTCTAACCAGTTTTATGCCGAATATGTCGGTCAGTGTGTATTAATATTAATTGCTTCAAAATATGTTCTCGAGTATAGCTGAGCAATGTCAAAATTAATATATTTCTCTATCCCAATATATATATGATTTCCGTCTTTCCACCTAACTTTACACCGTTCCGGTTGATCAACGTGATATTTTAACGAAATTAAGTGGAAAAGATTTCTTAAAAATTATGTGGTTTGACGCTGAATTAGAATGAAATTAGTATGTACTAAGTCTAAACCTCACACCTTCATATAATGAATTCCGATTCTCTGGTTGACGTTTGCCACCTAAGCTTCTAATATAAATTTTAGCCACTTTGGTGGAGTTAATATCACATTCATACTTATGTATATCTCACTTCAAGCAATAAAACTGAGACTAAGTTTATGGCCTTTAATAAAAGTCAAGAAGATACCAAGTTTGATTTTAATTTCATCACGATATAATTTAATAATGGATGTTTAGTTCAACATTTTTTAATATACGGTTTGGAGGAATTTTCTGGTCTTTGATTTTCCCAGCTCACATGTACTACTTATGGTATAATTTTTTTCGTCAATTTGATAATTTAATGAAATTAAATGGACAGTATGTACAAAATGTATATCGCTGCATATGAATGAAATTGCATATTAAATCTAACTCCTTTGGTTCAGTTTATATCACATATACCATGTTTGAGTTAAATAGCTTCTTTTTATAAAAGTTATCATTTCGGAAAAAAAAATAGTATTGACACAAAATGAATCTATGATCAATAACATAAGTGAATAAGATACCAAATAATAATCGAGTAATGAATGTTGAATTCTTTCGCAACATTTTTATACTTTCGCAACATGTTGCAACAGAGTATAGTTTTGTTCACCAAAGAGTTGTTTGCATCATCTAAGGTGTAGATATAGATTTCTATATACATATATTTCCTCTAATATTTGGTGATAATCAGTGGTTAGGTATATTTTCTCAGCCATCATGTTGAACTTATTATAAAATATACCAGACAACAATGCTAAAAAAGTTTCTTAGAGTGCTGGACTTTGTATAGAGCAAAAAAATCTTTTTAGAAAAAATTGCATGAAATAAATATTAGTAATGTAGTATCAAAAGGGCTAAAGACCCTATTTTATGTGGTTATAGATAAACTGCGACCCCATCGGTTTACATGCTACTGTCTATTATTTCAGTTTTGCGACACATTTTAATATGAAGGTCATGAGGTGAACTGTAAACTCAAGAAAATTACATTTTTACCTAGCGCCGTTGGCAGCTTATGAAAGGTTTAGATATTAAGACACAAAGAAGAAAATCTACATACCTGCTCTACATATGTGTATACCATACTTAATTATATGTAAGTTATTGTTAATTTAGCCTTCATGGGTAGACCCTCCAAAATAGGTACCATTGATCCCCCTGTTTTAGAAAGCGTTTAATAAAAGTAAATTACGGAGGGGTTTTCCGAGAACTTAATTTCAATACAATTAAATAAACTACTAATTTCTAAAATATAAATATAACTAAATATTATGTATTATTATGTTAGTGAATAGCTAAGTAATATATAGGTATACAAAAGTGCGTAAGCTGTACCAACATGTTGCAAGAGTATAATAAATATCAGTACACTGTGTTTGTAGTTTCAGTTTCACTAGATGGGTTTACCAGCAAAGTGCTTTATTCAAACTAATTTTAGTGTATTAGTTATATAGTGTTATAAGTATTATTATATACAGTGACGAGCAAAACCGTATTATATACAGTGGCGAGCAAACACATATACATATGTGCACCAGTATACCATAGTACCTATACACGGAACAGGAAAGGAGTCATACCAAGGACTTACAAGGAATTACAGTGAAAGAGAGCAGGACCTAGGATCCAACTTCTAACACCCGGACGGACTGAATTATATAAGTATTATCTATAAGTATTTTATATATTAATCCATTTATTATTAATTAATTATACCTAGATTAAGTAGAAAATCTATATTACTAAGTCGTCTTCAGAATAGAAGACGTATGAGAGTTCTTCGTGCAAACTCTTTATATGGATGGAGCAGTCACAAAATACTGTAAGTCACGCTAATCGTAGATTTGATTCCGATGTACGTCTGTCCGAACAAATTATCAATACAAATCAACATAGAACCAGGCGGGAAAATCTCGAGGTACGGTCTTTTGAACAAAATTTAAATACTGTTCAACATAGAACAAGGCGGCAAGATCCGCAAATTCGCTCTGAAGAGCAAATAAGATATACTCGAGGTCATAGGTCTCGGCGTGAAGACCCCGAGGTTCGATCTGTTGAGCAAATTGCAAATACTGTTCAACATAGAACAAAGCGGTAAGATCCGCAAATTCGCTCTGAAGAGCAAATAAGAGATACTCGAGGTCATAGGTCTCGGCGTGAAGACCCTGAGGTTCGATCTGTTGAGCAAATTGCAAATACTGTTCAACATAGAACAAGGCGGCAAGATCCACAAATTCGCTCTGAAGAGCAAATAAGAAATACTCGAGGTCATAGATCTCGTCGAGAAAATCTTGAGGTACGTTATGATGAACAAAGGAACACCAGGGATCATAGAGAACTTCGCGCAAGAAATCCTGAGTATTGGAATTTAGAGCGCATTCGTGATCAAATGCAAAGGGAACATGCAAGAAGAAATCCTGAAATAAGGAGAGAGGAGCGTGATAGAGGAACACAACGTCGACAGCTTAGTAGGAGGGGTATGAGGGAAGAAATTTTGAATCAGAGACGTCTTAGACAAGGTCAAGTTCGCCTTCGTAGAGATAACCCACTCAATAGACAAATTGAAAACCAAAGGCAATCCCAACGAATCCGGTTAACGAGAGAAAATAATGTTATAGAAACTGATAATAGTGGCAATTTAACAGATTTCAAAAACATTCATTTCCAAAATATAAATACGGGCCCTACGGAAATATGCATTTGCTGCGGCGGCTTATGGTTTTCACACCAAGTTCGCAAATTAAATTTCGAAACTATTGCGCAAGGTCACCCGAATGCTGCATCCGCCTTCTTTTTAATGCAAAAATTTCCTTCAGAAGATGGAAATTACAATTTTTGTGCTACTTGCAAAAATGCGATTGTTAAAAAGAACGTTCCAAAAATATGTTTAGCTAACGGTCTAGACTTTCCTGAAATACCGGATTGTTTGAAAGGTTTAACCCCAATTGAAGAGCGTCTCATAATGCCTAGATTGCCTTTTATGACAATCCGTCCCTTAAGATATCAAGGTCAGAGTTTGCTCAAAGGTGCTGTTGTTAATATACCAATTTCTGTTAACAATATTGTGACATCTCTACCAAGGTCCTTTGATGAGGCTCATGTTATACAAATTCACTTAAGAAGGCGTTTGGAATACAATCATGATTACATGATCGATACCATACGCCCCGCAAAGATTATGGAAGCTTTGCAGTTCTTAGTGAATACCCCTCTGCATCGTGAGCACAATATACATATTAATGAAAACTGGATTTTAGAATTTAATAACCAAGAAGAAGTTCCGTTTGTTGCATCTGCAGAGGATTCCCGATTGGTTCAATCTTTTCATGCGGCACAAACTTCTCATGATAATCCCTCAGGTAATAATATTCCCACGGGTCTTTTACCTTCAGAGCTAAGTCCAGGCGGTCAAGAAACTCTTTTGGACAATATTCCTGTAGAAAACTTAGACTATAACCGTTTAGTTATAGCGCCAGGTGAAGGACAAAGACCAATTGACATTATTCAAGATAATAATTCAGAAGACTTGTCAGTTGGAACATTACACGTTGGGCAGAAGCGCACATGCTCTGAAACGTAAAGCAAGATAATACGTTCTGAAATTCGCCGTTTTGACAGAAGAGCGTGTACCATTCCAAAGTTGTTCTATGATTACAAAAAATTAGAACTGCTACAAATTAAGAATAGTACATCCATTTGCCTTAGAAAGTTTTCAGGTCGCAACCGAGTTACGGCCCAAAATCTATTAAACGAAAACTTTGTTCAAAACTTGATTCAACACGATGATGGTTACAAGGTTTTGAAAGGCGTTAGATCCTCACCTGCGTACTGGGAAGCTGAGAAGAAAAAGGCAATCGCTATGATTCGCCAATTTGGGCTTCCAACCTTCTTTATCACTTTATCGGCTGCAGAATCTCAGTGGGTTGAGCTTTTGGTCATCCTCTCTAAAACTGTTGATTCTAAAGATATTTCGGAAGAGGAAGCCAACAGTTTAACAACCCAAGATAAATATCGCTTAACTCCGTCAGACGCGGTTACTTGTGCTAGATATTTTGACTACCGCTATCGACAAATTCTTAAGCTTTTTAAAGATAACGCCGGCATTTTTGGAGAGCATTTTGTTACAAATTTCTACTGGAGAGTGGAGTTTCAACAGAGAGGTTCCCCGCATGTACATGGCATGTATTGGCTTAAAGATCCTCAAACATTCCCTGATGTCATTAGTTTTATTGACAATTATATTTCTACCGATGGTTCGATCAGCCACTTTATTTGGGTTATCAAAAGCATAACCACAGTCGGTCTTGTACTAGGGAAATAAGAGGACAACAGTTTTGTCGTTTTGGTACATATCCACCAATGCCTTCAACGCAAATACTGTTACCTCTTACAGAAACAAGTCAAAATTCAGAAAGACACAAGGAAAACTTTTTCAAAAAAACGTTTTAAATTCAAATATGACTACAGAAGACGATTTTGAACCATTCCTGTCTGATAGTAGAATAAATATGTCTTTTGATGACTATTTGTTAGCCTTAGGTCAAGTTTAACAAAACCCAAAATTTTTCTAAAAAGAAAATTACAGGATCGTCGTATAAACGCTTATAATCCTCTTATTTTATAACTCCATAGAGCAAATATGGATATCCAATATATACTGTACTGTACTATAATAGAATAAATAAATGGAACTATCGATAATAGTATGTCTTTGTTTCAAAAATGGGTTGACTCGGATCGTCTGACTTTACTCCTTTTGATTGGTGATGGTATGTGAGGTACCTTAATGAAACAGTGGGAGCATTTTATTAGTCTGTGGCATGTTAGTAGTATGTGGTATTGGAAAAAATTAATAAAATCGGGTTAATACTACCCTCAAATTCCATATACTACTTAGAATGCTTTTCGTTATTCTAACCAGTTTTATGCCGAATATGTCGGTCAGTGTGTATTAATATTAATTGCTTCAAAATATGTTCTCGAGTATAGCTGAGCAATGTCAAAATTAATATATTTCTCTATCCCAATATATATATGATTTCCGTCTTTCCACCTAACTTTACACCGTTCCGGTTGATCAACGTGATATTTTAACGAAATTAAGTGGAAAAGATTTCTTAAAAATTATGTGGTTTGACGCTGAATTAGAATGAAATTAGTATGTACTAAGTCTAAACCTCACACCTTCATATAATGAATTCCGATTCTCTGGTTGACGTTTGCCACCTAAGCTTCTAATATAAAATTTAGCCACTTTGGTGGAGTTAATATCACATTCATACTTATGTATATCTCACTTCAAGCAATAAAACTGAGACTAAGTTTATGGCCTTTAATAAAAGTCAAGAAGATACCAAGTTTGATTTTAATTTCATCACGATATAATTTAATAATGGATGTTTAGTTCAACATTTTTTAATATACGGTTTGGAGGAATTTTCTGGTCTTTGATTTTCCCAGCTCACATGTACTACTTATGGTATAATTTTTTTCGTCAATTTGATAATTTAATGAAATTAAATGGACAGTATGTACAAAATGTATATCGCTGCATATGAATGAAATTGCATATTAAATCTAACTCCTTTGGTTCAGTTTATATCACATATACCATGTTTGAGTTAAATAGCTTCTTTTTATAAAAGTTATCATTTCGGAAAAAAAAATAGTATTGACACAAAATGAATCTATGATCAATAACATAAGTGAATAAGATACCAAATAATAATCGAGTAATGAATGTTGAATTCTTTCGCAACATTTTTATACTTTCGCAACATGTTGCAACAGAGTATAGTTTTGTTCACCAAAGAGTTGTTTGCATCATCTAAGGTGTAGATATAGATTTCTATATACATATATTTCCTCTAATATTTGGTGATAATCAGTGGTTAGGTATATTTTCTCAGCCATCATGTTGAACTTATTATAAAATATACCAGACAACAATGCTAAAAAAGTTTCTTAGAGTGCTGGACTTTGTATAGAGCAAAAAAATCTTTTTAGAAAAAATTGCATGAAATAAATATTAGTAATGTAGTATCAAAAGGGCTAAAGACCCTTTTTATGTGGTTATAGATAAACTGCGACCCCATCGGTTTACATGCTACTGTCTATTATTTCAGTTTTGCGACACATTTTAATATGAAGGTCATGAGGTGAACTGTAAACTCAAGAAAATTACATTTTTACCTAGCGCCGTTGGCAGCTTATGAAAGGTTTAGATATTAAGACACAAAGAAGAAAATCTACATACCTGCTCTACATATGTGTATACCATACTTAATTATATGTAAGTTATTGTTAATTTAGCCTTCATGGGTAGACCCTCCAAAATAGGTACCATTGATCCCCCTGTTTTAGAAAGCGTTTAATAAAAGTAAATTACGGAGGGGTTTTCCGAGAACTTAATTTCAATACAATTAAATAAACTACTAATTTCTAAAATATAAATATAACTAAATATTATGTATTATTATGTTAGTGAATAGCTAAGTAATATATAGGTATACAAAAGTGCGTAAGCTGTACCAACATGTTGCAAGAGTATAATAAATATCAGTACACTGTGTTTGTAGTTTCAGTTTCACTAGATGGGTTTACCAGCAAAGTGCTTTATTCAAACTAATTTTAGTGTATTAGTTATATAGTGTTATAAGTATTATTATATACAGTGACGAGCAAAACCGTATTATATACAGTGGCGAGCAAACACATATACATATGTGCACCAGTATACCATAGTACCTATACACGGAACAGGAAAGGAGTCATACCAAGGACTTACAAGGAATTACAGTGAAAGAGAGCAGCACCTAGGATCCAACTTTTAACACCCGGACGGACTGAATTATATAAGTATTATCTATAAGTATTTTATATATTAATCCATTTATTATTAATTAATTATACCTAGATTAAGTAGAAAATCTATATTACTAAGTCGTCTTCAGAATAGAAGACGTATGAGAGTTCTTCGTGCAAACTCTTTATATGGATGGAGCAGTCACAAAATACTGTAAGTCACGCTAATCGTAGATTTGATTCCGATGTACGTCTGTCCGAACAAATTATCAATACAAATCAACATAGAACCAGGCGGGAAAATCTCGAGGTACGGTCTTTTGAACAAAATTTAAATACTGTTCAACATAGAACAAGGCGGCAAGATCCGCAAATTCGCTCTGAAGAGCAAATAAGATATACTCGAGGTCATAGGTCTCGGCGTGAAGACCCCGAGGTTCGATCTGTTGAGCAAATTGCAAATACTGTTCAACATAGAACAAAGCGGCAAGATCCGCAAATTCGCTCTGAAGAGCAAATAAGAGATACTCGAGGTCATAGGTCTCGGCGTGAAGACCCCGAGGTTCGATCTGTTGAGCAAATTGCAAATACTGTTCAACATAGAACAAGGCGGCAAGATCCACAAATTCGCTCTGAAGAGCAAATAAGAAATACTCGAGGTCATAGATCTCGTCGAGAAAATCTTGAGGTACGTTATGATGAACAAAGGAACACCAGGGATCATAGAGAACTTCGCGCAAGAAATCCTGAGTATTGGAATTTAGAGCGCATTCGTGATCAAATGCAAAGGGAACATGCAAGAAGAAATCCTGAAATAAGGAGAGAGGAGCGTGATAGAGGAACACAACGTCGACAGCTTAGTAGGAGGGGTATGAGGGAAGAAATTTTGAATCAGAGACGTCTTAGACAAGGTCAAGTTCGCCTTCGTAGAGATAACCCACTCAATAGACAAATTGAAAACCAAAGGCAATCCCAACGAATCCGGTTAACGAGAGAAAATAATGTTATAGAAACTGATAATAGTGGCAATTTAACAGATTTCAAAAACATTCATTTCCAAAATATAAATACGGGCCCTACGGAAATATGCATTTGCTGCGGCGGCTTATGGTTTTCACACCAAGTTCGCAAATTAAATTTCGAAACTATTGCGCAAGGTCACCCGAATGCTGCATCCGCCTTCTTTTTAATGCAAAAATTTCCTTCAGAAGATGGAAATTACAATTTTTGTGCTACTTGCAAAAATGCGATTGTTAAAAAGAACGTTCCAAAAATATGTTTAGCTAACGGTCTAGACTTTCCTGAAATACCGGATTGTTTGAAAGGTTTAACCCCAATTGAAGAGCGTCTCATAAGGCCTAGATTGCCTTTTATGACAATCCGTCCCTTAAGATATCAAGGTCAGAGTTTGCTCAAAGGTGCTGTTGTTAATATACCAATTTCTGTTAACAATATTGTGACATCTCTACCAAGGTCCTTTGATGAGGCTCATGTTATACAAATTCACTTAAGAAGGCGTTTGGAATACAATCATGATTACATGATCGATACCATACGCCCCGCAAAGATTATGGAAGCTTTGCAGTTCTTAGTGAATACCCCTCTGCATCGTGAGCACAATATACATATTAATGAAAACTGGATTTTAGAATTTAATAACCAAGAAGAAGTTCCGTTTGTTGCATCTGCAGAGGATTCCCGATTGGTTCAATCTTTTCATGCGGCACAAACTTCTCATGATAATCCCTCAGGTAATAATATTCCCACGGGTCTTTTACCTTCAGAGCTAAGTCCAGGCGGTCAAGAAACTCTTTTGGACAATATTCCTGTAGAAAACTTAGACTATAACCGTTTAGTTATAGCGCCAGGTGAAGGACAAAGACCAATTGACATTATTCAAGATAATAATTCAGAAGACTTGTCAGTTGGAACATTACACGTTGGGCAGAAGCGCACATGCTCTGAAACGTAAAGCAAGATAATACGTTCTGAAATTCGCCGTTTTGACAGAAGAGCGTGTACCATTCCAAAGTTGTTCTATGATTACAAAAAATTAGAACTGCTACAAATTAAGAATAGTACATCCATTTGCCTTAGAAAGTTTTCAGGTCGCAACCGAGTTACGGCCCAAAATCTATTAAACGAAAACTTTGTTCAAAACTTGATTCAACACGATGATGGTTACAAGGTTTTGAAAGGCGTTAGATCCTCACCTGCGTACTGGGAAGCTGAGAAGAAAAAGGCAATCGCTATGATTCGCCAATTTGGGCTTCCAACCTTCTTTATCACTTTATCGGCTGCAGAATCTCAGTGGGTTGAGCTTTTGGTCATCCTCTCTAAAACTGTTGATTCTAAAGATATTTCGGAAGAGGAAGCCAACAGTTTAACAACCCAAGATAGATATCGCTTAACTCCGTCAGACGCGGTTACTTGTGCTAGATATTTTGACTACCGCTATCGACAAATTCTTAAGCTTTTTAAAGATAACGCCGGCATTTTTGGAGAGCATTTTGTTACAAATTTCTACTGGAGAGTGGAGTTTCAACAGAGAGGTTCCCCGCATGTACATGGCATGTATTGGCTTAAAGATCCTCAAACATTCCCTGATGTCATTAGTTTTATTGACAATTATATTTCTACCGATGGTTCGATCAGCCACTTTATTTGGGTTATCAAAAGCATAACCACAGTCGGTCTTGTACTAGGGAAATAAGAGGACAACAGTTTTGTCGTTTTGGTACATATCCACCAATGCCTTCAACGCAAATACTGTTACCTCTTACAGAAACAAGTCAAAATTCAGAAAGACACAAGGAAAACTTTTTCAAAAAAACGTTTTAAATTCAAATATGACTACAGAAGACGATTTTGAACCATTCCTGTCTGATAGTAGAATAAATATGTCTTTTGATGACTATTTGTTAGCCTTAGGTCAAGTTTAACAAAACCCAAAATTTTTCTAAAAAGAAAATTACAGGATCGTCGTATAAACGCTTATAATCCTCTTATTTTATAACTCCATAGAGCAAATATGGATATCCAATATATACTGCATGCATATGCTTGCTGTTCATATATAATTCATTATATTAACAAGTCTAACAGGGGAATTTCTAGGCTCTTAAATGAAGCTATATCAGAGGTAAATACTGAAAATTATACTATTAAGCGAAAACTTAAACATATAGGTCACAAACTTATATCAGGCACAGAAATATCTGCACAAGAAGCAGTATATTACTGCATTGGGCTCCATCTTTCGGAAGCAAGTAATGCAGAAATATTTATAAATACCTCTCGACCTGAGGGACGTGTTCGAATGGTAAAACCTAGAGCGGAACTTCGGAACCTTCCTTCAGGTTCGACTGAAATACTCGTAGTCGGTATTTTAGACCGTTATGTTCAAAGATCCGATCAGTTAGAAACTCTTTGTTTAGCTGATTTTGCATCTAGGTATAAATATTTTAAATCTAGTAGAAGAGCACAAGATAGTGATCATGAAGAAGAAGAGAGGGAAGACGATAATTTACCAGAAAGCGGGGTTGTCATGCCTCTTAAAGACGGTAGCGGTTTTCTGAAAAAACGTACTAAACCTTGTATTATTCGGTATAGAAGGTTTAACCCAGATTTGGCCAGAGTTGAGTATTTCCGCGAAATGTTAATGCTTTACTATCCTTGGCGGAATGAACAGCAAGATCTCATTGAAAACGATAATGAGCAGACTTGCATAACACATCGTATTATATTGTAATTGAGGAAAATCAAAGAAAATATGATGTTTTTGAGCAAAGAGAACTTGAAAATGTTCTAGAAAGTCTTTATAATAAAATAGACTTGGACGAAGGTGCTCAAAATGAACTACCTATCGTGGAAAATGAGTTCAGAGTGTTGGCACTTCCAGTAATAAACCCAAATATAAATTTGCTGGACTTGCATGGCGAAGATTCAACAGATAATGGCACTGAATCTAATGGCAATATTAGACTTATTAAACTACCCCCTTTAATTCTTGTAGAGGAATTATTTTTTTTAGTTCAAAGTCTAAATACTAAGCAAAGAACCTATTTGACAAATTTGATGCACCACCTAAAAACAAATCTCCCATTTTATGAGTTCATTGGCGGCGATGCAGGTGTAGGAAAGAGTCGTTAGATATCTGCAATATATCAAGCTCTTAACCATCGTTACAATTCTACACCTGGATCCAATCCAAGTTCCTTAAAAGTTCTTCTTTGCGCACCTACGGGTAAAGCAGCATTCGGAATAGGTGGAATGACCCTTTATCGATTTAAAATTAATCATAATTGATGAAATATCGATGGTAGATGCTCGTATGTTTAGCACTGTTGATGCGAGATTAAAAGAAATTTTCAAAACAGACAGCCCCTTCGGTGGTATACCGATCATAGTGTTTGGTGATTTGAAGCAACTTTCACCTGTTGGAGATAGATGGATATTCCCTCCTAATCCCAGTGATGCATACAGCACTTTAGTTGGTTCCCCTTTGTGGGAGTTATTTAAATACTTTAAATTAACAGAGATAATGAGATAATGATATCACTCATTGAAACTCGAGTAGTTAATTTCGAAGAAGTTCCCGATGATGCCATACATTTATTTTGGTGCAATGAAGAGACAAATAATTTCAATGCCCTTAAGCTCAGTCGAATCCCAACAGAAGCTTTCCTTTCAACTGCAAAAGACTCAGTTAAAGGAATTGGTATAAATAAAAATGATAATATTTTGGAAAGAGTTAAACTTTTCAAAACTTCTGAAACGCAGGGACTGCCCTATGAATTGACACTAAAAACCTCCGCCAAATATATGATTACAGTGAACATAAACACGTGTGATGGCTTGGTTAATGGGACAGCTGGACAACTTATGCAAATTGATTTCCATTGTTCTTTTCCAACAATTCTGTGGATTAAATTTTTGGAGTCTTTTGGTTTCTTTCTGAAAGCACAACCGTCAAAATTGGTTTCCATGACACTCATACGAGTAATGTTAGAATTGGTGACATCTACTACCAATTTTTATCGCGGAAGTTAAACTCCACATTCCACAACAAATCTGAATGTACTATATTTCATGCTTTTGGCTTTGCTGATATCGTATATCAATATTTTCTTATTTTCGTAAAAACTAATGTTATCAGTATGTACTTTTGTACAACGATGATATGATAAAGTGATATTAGTTAGGTTGATATTAATATAAATATTTTGAATATTAAACAAAATATGGTAAAGAAGCTAAGAGATTTAAAGATTAGATTTAGACATATAGTTTTGTCAACATCTGGAAATATTTTACCGCCTTTGGTACTTGCAAATTGCGAAAATATAAAATCTTCGGATGCACACGAAACTCTTTCTACTTGTGCTGAAATTGAACTATTAGTGATTGTGTACTAAAGAGAATATATAGTTTCCATTTAAGAAGTCATATGGCAAATTCTGTAACTTTTATGAACAACATATATAGTGATCGAAGTGGAAGGATTTGCGAATTCATAGTCGTTTCATTGATAAAACGTAAAAATACTTGTATATCGGAGGTAAATCGGTTTTGCGATCTTTACTTTCGTAAATGGGAGGAAGCTAATCAGTGGCAATCATGAGAGGAACTGTAACTGTGTAAGTGAGCACGAAAATAAAGAAACCTAGTGAGAACTCTAAAAGCTTACATTTAGAGAGTTTTTTTCATCCTTTCATTAACCAAGTATTTCGGCATTTTTTATTCTTTTGATTTATACTACTATTAAAATAAATAAATTTGTCCATTACTTTAATGTCTTGAAATAACATACAACAAACAATTAAGAAAGGCCTAAGATGGTGTGTAACCGAACATTTTATACTCTTGCAACTTCCAAGAATCAAACCGGCTAAATACCTTCAGGTGTTGTCAATATTGGAAAATGTAGCGAAAGGGTTCAACTTCATTTTTCGACGAAATTGTGAATGTATTACAATAACATTTGGTATTTTATTAAGTTACATTATAGGTCATAGACTCACTTAGTTTTATTGTTATATTTTACTTCGCGTCAGCTAAAAATTTATTAAAAACATCTTCAAATGTGATACATGTGATATAAACTAAATCTAAAAGGCTCAATTTAATATATTGAGTTGATCTAGAAAACGTCAACCAGAGAATCGAAATTCATTGTAATATTGATATGAGGCTTAGACCAAGACAAATTTCATTTAATCATTACTACATATTGCTTACGGGAAAAATGCTCTCTGAGTTTCATTTAGGAACATCTCATACCATCACCAATATATATGGAGCAAAGTCAATTGGATGTTTGAAAATTGCGATATTAGTTACATGGGGGCTAGGGCAAATTTTCACCAGATTTCACCCCGATTATATTTATTTTAGACACACAGATGCACCGTTAATAGAAAAACACGCCCGCTCAATTCTATTGAGATAACTCACATATTACCAGAATTAACCCATTTTTGATATACAGACATAATATTATCAGGAAAGCATTCTCTCCGAATTCTAATTATATAATATATGTAATACATTGATCGTTAATTTCGGTAAAAAGTCAACCATGGGCACTGGGGTCCACAATTTTGGTATATGGGGGCTTGAACAGTTATACTACGGTTTTGACAATTCGTAGACTAGTGATATAATAACTTGAAGGCACTCTTTTTGCAAACTCTTATTTCGATATAGATTATAGATGGAATGTAAAATAATCAATTTTTTTTTATTTTCCCATGTAAAACTTGGTTGTACCATCCCATGTGTAAAATCTAAAGTGTGTAGCTTGTTTATTTAATAAGTTATCGCACTATTAGTAGTTTTAATCAAATCCGTTATATGGGGGGTGGGAGGGAGTTAGCACCCCATTTGCACACTTTCAATAGGAGTGCTAAAAATAATTGTTCAGAGTAAATTTGGTTATTACGTGTATAGCATTAGTTATTTCGGAGATATGCACATTAAACATGCAGATGCCCTCCCTAATGCAATTCGTTATACCAAATAACAGTCTTGCATCTTAATGTGGAGCATAATTGTGCCAATTCTTGGTTTGCGATTAATAGCGTTTTGTGAACATCGTGGTCCGATTACGCCCATCTACAATATCATCTACAATACAACCATCTTCCTATGGTGTCAAGAAATATGTGTACCAAGTTTCATCAAAGGTCGAATATATAATATATGATGTAGAAATGGAATTTTTTTTTGAGTCAAATACGTCAAAAACTTTCAAAATTTGTTTTTTAGTTTTTCTTCACAAGTATATATACTTAGCGTGAAAGTATTATTTTTCTAGGCAAAACGAAAAGCTTACTCTTCAACTCTTATTGCGTAAGAGCTAAGTAACACTCACCGCATAATTATTATTTTGTGAGGAATAAAAAAACTGTTATCAAATAACTCATATTTTGTAATAGAAAAATAAAAATCAATATATAACGATATATAAGGAGGAAAAAATTTAAATTGAAAATGAAATATGAACTTGATTTTTTGCCCATTTCCTCATAACTGTTACGGTCCCTGATCCTAGATATATAACCCTATATCTAACTCGATTAATTTTAGGTGATACAAACAACCATTAGTTGAACAAAACTAGTATACATGTACTCTGTAGCAACATGCTGAAAAGTATAAAAATGTATAATCATAATTATAAATTATTTCGCGATTTCTTGATGAAACTTGTGGAATCAAACTATTACTGCTCTCACAACATTCTGATAATCGGAAAATTATAAAGTGCTCTAACTATAATTTTGAAGCAGTCGGGAGGGGCATCTGTGATTCAAAAATATAAAAAAAAATTCTCTGCACTCAAAGATGTTTTAAATACAGTCAATCCCAGTTAAGTACCACACTCGCTTTGGTACCACATAGTTTTGTGCTTCATTCAAAAATTTATTTATAAATTTCTCCCTCTTATGTGCCACTTCAAAAACTTATTTTATTTTATTTTTTATTAAAACACATACAACAAAAATTTTATTTGTAAACAATATGATCTCATATTGCATTGCATATAAAGCAAAAGTTTTTTTCTTACTTCGTTACTTTATAATTAATATTTAATATTGCTAAAGAACAGCAAATTTTTATTAATTAAAACTTTATTGAAAAAGATTACATCTATATTTTTTTAAAAGATATTTTTATTAAACAGATCGTAAGTACCATATGTGTAGTACAATACCTAAGCGGAATTCTTTTAAGTGTCATTTCCTCTTAGGCACCCCAAATCTGCATCTTTGGTTGGCGCACTTAACCGGGATTGACTGTACATATCTCACAAACCACTAAAGCTAAATTGATCATATATATATGTTAGAGGCTATAAATTTTACAGCTACGATAATACGAAAAGGGTACATAGGATTTAGTGTAAAAATTTTATGTGAAACCATACCCATACCTCTGCAACTACCAACCAACTTCAACAATAACATTTTTATGTTTCAACCACGCCTACTTCACAAACATATATCACAATTATGAATTTCGCCTGATTCTTTCACTTTACAATATTGTATACATATATGTACATACATCAGGCACCAATTAAGACATCAGAACAAAACTTTACAGAAATCACCTTAAGGTCTATGAATTTTCAACCCTCAGATACCGAATATTTGGGCCTCAGTTGCTTGCTGACTTTATGACGAAAATATCGCTCAGTCTGTGATGTATACCATCTTATCAAATTTGACCAAATCTTTATTGTAGCCTTCAAAACAGGCCCCTGAGAATGCGCTTAATCTAGTTTTTCATGTACTTATAAGCTTTAGCTGAGATGACCTACAGTGCCTTCCGCGATTCTACGTTTTTTTCGGTTTTGGCTCATTTTTGGAGCGCCATTTGCTAGATTGTTGAACAGTTTCGGCGTCATATTCATAAACCCACGTCTAGTCCGTAGTAATGATGCGTTTGATGAATGTAGGATCCTCCGCTACATTTCAGTACTTGTTTTACGACCTCTATTCGACGTCGACGTTTTTTAAGATTTAGATTTGTTTAATGAGAATAACATTGATACGCTTCATTCCTAAAATGTGTTGAGAAATGTTGAGATCCTCTGCTTTTTCTCTGATGCCAACACGACGACTTTCAAGCACCGTCTGTTTTTTTCGATGTTAACGTCATTAACAGAACTTCACGACCTCAGTAAAGGTTTGCTTCGTACCGTTCAAATAAAATCAAAACTTTAGATATCTGATAAAACTTTGAACATGTGTTCACTGCCACCATGCATTTCGATAGGCAGAATCGGACCACTGCCGCGTCCACAAAATGCCGCTGATCGAAACCCTGTTAAATGCTATAACAATCAAGTAAAATTGGGCATAATGCCGCCCACTCCCCATAAAACGGTTAATGAGCCAATTTTTATAAATGCAAGAACTCACTAAGTACATACGTACATGACACAAATAGGCCTCACGGAAGCCGGTATCAAAATTGGACAATGAACACCTTTGGGTTAAATCATACATACAGGACATTGGTTAAAAGTAATGTCAGCGTTCCGCTCTAATAACAGTGCATCCTTGTATCTAAAATGGATAAAATCGGGTGAATATTTCTTCTAGCCCTTACTTTCGGTTGGCCTATTACCGTATATATCGATCAATCTGTGTCAATATCTTAACAAACTTAAGTCAACATATACTTGTAATATTGGATGTGCTATAGTTTAATGCCGAAAGTGCCATATAGTACATATAATGTTTTTGCTATTGTAGCAGACTTTATGCCGAATGTGTCGGTCAGTGTGAGAGGTATCTCATAAAATTGCTTGGAAACATGTTCCCGAGTATACTTGAGTAATGGCAAAAGTTATTGCAATCAGGCCAGATTTTTCCCTAGCTGAAATATTCGCGATATAGTGATTTGCATGCTTACATCTAAATTTAAAACTTTTATATTGGTCATTATGTGTTATATTTAAATGAAAGTGGACAAGGTTTCTTGAAAAAAATATGGTTTAGCACTAAATATGAATGAAAGAAATCTGAACGTCATCTGAACCTCATATTCCTAATATAATGATTTTCGATTATTTGGTTGAATTCTTCCTTACATTCTCAATGTAAAACAAAAACAAACTCTGAGGAAATTTTTCAAATCGGACCACTGTAACATATACATAGCTGTCATACAAACTGGACGATCAAAACTATGTCCTTGTATGGAAAACTTTTTTAATTGACGAGGTATCTTCACGATTTGGCTCAAATTATTAAGGCAACGGTACCATTCCTGAAGAAATCGTTCAAATTAGAGTACTTAAGCATATAGCTGCCATACAAATCAAGTTCTTGCGTGGAATCTTTTGTATTTGTAAAGGGTATTATAGTTTCGGTGCAACCAAGTTAACGTCTTGTTTTTGTTTAACTAAATGTTGATTTAAATGTTGAAATAAAGAACCTTCACAATCTAAAGTTTGATTTGTTGTTAGTTGCTTACATCTATTATACCTGTATTAACAATGGTTGATAACTTTGATAGCTTACTACTATACATTGATTGTTACTCTTATGCCGTGCGTAAATACATAGTATAGGTAAGCCTCTCTTTACATTTTCTTATTTAAGTATTTCTATTTTGTATTTTATATTTTTCTTTTCTTGAATTCTTGCTTCTTGTTGGCATACAGTATATGTGAATCAAATGCATACATACGGTTTGGATTTGCATACAAACGGATGCACACACTCACACTTACGTACATATGCATATGTGCTACCTAATGTGTGTTGTTCATTTATAAGTATTTGGCTGGAAGCCTTTACGTAGGCTTTGCACGTTTGTTTGTGTAATTAAACATTTTGTATAATTTTGACTACACACCTACCCATACTTGCATGTATGCAGTTTTTAAATATATGCGAAGCCATATGTGTATGTATGTATTCATTCAAACGAAAATTAGTTACCGTTGCATTTACATACATTTTCATTTTTTTAAGTGATATATTTTACACCAGAACGAGTTTTTTACTATGGATTTACAAATGATTTACTTCATTGTTCCGTTTTTCATTTAGCTATTTTTTCAACAATTTTTGTTATGCTTGCGAGATTCGTTATTTGTGCAAAGCTCAAAGTATGCCTTTATTTTGGAACACTTTCTGCCGCTTATTTCGTGTCAGAACACTATGTTTCAATCTTTTGAAGCTGCTGCTGCTCCTGTAACACAAGCTCTCAACTTGATATATTCAAACACCATGTATTGCCACATTTTCATGTGTTTTTGTATCGAGTGCATATGAATATTACCGAGTACGAAGGAGTAGGTAAACAGGCGAATTAATCGACGAAAATTAGGAATGCGGCTGTCACTGCTGACTCTAGCGATTGGAAACCGTGCGCACAACACAGTAAGACCATTGTGGCAACGGTAATCGCAACGGCAACGACAAGCAGACAATGACAGCGTTTTTCCTGTTACGCAGACATGTCCAGAGATAAACACAGAGTTACAAATGCACACACAACGAACGTAAGAAGCAGTAAAATTAGGGGCCAATGTTTATATTGAAGAATTTCCCACGAAAAACCGAAATTTGAAATATATGACATAATAGTTATCACAACATTGGAGCCACTCACTGTATGGTTACCGTTTTAGACGCATATTCGCAAGTCCCTTATTAGAAGAGGCAACACATCATTCTCACGTTGCTAACCTTTTAACCGTGTTTACACAATACACATACGAATTTCTTAATCGTACATTACATATCCATATAAAAACATATTTTCACTATTTTAAGTGAATATATATTATATTTATATATTTACTCAGTGAACAAGGCCATTTATATACATATATTAGCCCATCATATTCCTTTTATTATTTTTGTTGATAAAATTTTTGCAATTCTTTCTTTATAAATAAACGTATTCACAGGGTTTCTACATCCAAGCGCCAATAGAAATTAAAGATAACTTTTTAATTAATTTCTTAACCGTTTTTTTCGTTTTTTGCAATATTTTTCAAACAATACGCATTTTTGGCCACCGATCGCTACAACTAAAACTTTCCGTTTCTGTAGTAATTTTTGGAAGTGAGTCTAAATCAAACTGAGTTTCGAAAGCACGCGCAACTTGACATGCGCCCTGAATAGGTCGAAGAGCACAATTTTAAAAACAAAATAACAAGTACTAGAAACAATACCAGCCTATATGAAGAAGCTCGCCAACCCTTAATCGTACCCAATACTAGCTACTACCCGCCAACTACCCTTCGATATGTGCACAACCCCAGCACGAGCAGCGCCACCATTGATGTGGGCACTTTAGGTAAGCACAGGCGAAAGGCAAACATACAAAACCAACTAGATTTATATGCATGTTGTATGTTTATACATACCCTGCAGTCGAATCAAATAGGTTTAGGTTGCTATAGAGCTAGTGTGTACCACAAGCCCAACTAGTCAGCCAACTGGACTGTTATTTTTCCCATGTTGCTGTACTAAGAGAAGTCAAATGCGACTTTCAGATATATAACCTCTGCAGTGAAGAAACAAAAAAGCCAGGAAACATACTACGCTTTATTTATAATTTCTTGAAATGAAATGAATGAAATCGTGCTAGTCAGAGAAACAAACTAGTCGGACAGCAGTTTACAACACGAAATTTTGGTCGGCCATCCAGCTAGACACATCCGACTTATGCCAATTGCAGAACGATTTTCTAATATGCTATTTTATTTGGCCAGTAATTTTTCCACTTAACCGAACTAGAAAAACTTTGTATATTTTGTAACTGCTAAAACGGGTATATTTCTGACAAATAAATTTTTAGGCATTTTATGACTAGTTGATTTAGCTGCAGGGTATGTACATACACATTCAATTACGTGCACATATACGTATACGTATACATAGATATGTTGGTTACTCGTCGAAATTTCGACGAGTAACGTCAATTTGTTTGTGTTGGAACTGGTCGTGTGGTTAAGTGTAGCATAATGTTAGGCGAAAGAAAATTATAAAATTTGTAATAAAAGAAACGTTACAGTACATCAATGTTAAACCGTTGACGTACGACACGGCGAAATTTAGTCGTCAGTAGGTAAACATTTCATATATTTATTATACATATAAATACATATACGAATATATATTTTTAAGGGGGGGCGTAGGGTTTTTACTTTCGAAAAATCGATTTTTTTCTCTTATCTTATTGTTTAACATTTCAAGAATATGTCCTTAAAATTTTAGGTCGATAGAAGCAACATTCTTAAAGTTATTGTCTTATTAATCTCCTGGCCTTTAACGCTCCAACCAATAGTTCATAAACTTTAGACGCGTTTTTCTCAAAACTACTTTTTCAAAGTCCACTTCACTGTCATTTCAAAACTACTTGACCGATTCATTTCAAACTTTATACACATTTTCGACACATAAAATACCATCCCCCAACGTTTAGTAAAAATTTTTTTTTTACATTAAGGGTGTTTTCCATCCCCAATATGGCGAAATTTTTAGTGGAAAATAACAGTTTACACTTTAAATATATATTTTAAATGAAAAAAAATTATCAGAGAACGTTGGGGGGGAAGATTTGATCAAAATTTAACTAATTTTTCTTGGTTTTTTTTTCGGATAATTTCCAGCCGAGTTATGGCGAACACCCCAAATTGTTATTTTTTCTCAAGACGTTCTGCGGGAAGCTCTGTTACCGGCTTATGCTTCAATATTCCTGTATGAAAAAATTACCCTATATTGTCGAAAGTATGCTCAATAATGTACAAAAGGTCCGAATAAAATTACTCAATCCATATTTAAGAAAAAAATTCGCAAAAAAAGTCTTTTTTTACCTTGAAACCCTACCACCAAACCATTTGGAGTCCACGCAACACGCGTACGTCAAAGGAAAGTTGGGACAATCGAAAGTTCCTCAGATAAGCGAGAATTTACTCTAGCGCCATTCATTGACGTGGAAGGTGAATTCAAAAACGCTAGTGCGGCTGCACTAATAACGGCTTTGGCTGCTTTTGACATTAATCAGAACCTGTCAGCCTGGTTAAGTCATATGTTAAGCCATATACCTCGATCAATGAATTAATACTTCTACTCGACAGAGATATAAAACATGGTGCGGTGATGTGGTGGATGACATTATGGAAATAGTGCTGCATTAATCGCCTGAAACAGGTGCAAGGAGAAATATGATGCAATGCTTATGACCAGCCTGCTCATGACTTTAGGCCATTGGAACCAGACTCGGCGTCAATACGGGCATGGTATCATACTCGACCATGTTAATGAATTCGGGCTTAATTGACAATGCGAGCGAGAAATGGAGATCCATGAGGAATTAAACACAATGTTTTCATTGTCCAGTAGATAAGAATGGGCCAATGGTTCTGTGATCGACAGTTCCAACGGCAAAAGCTACATATGCACCGACGGATCGGTTCGGTGAAATAGGAACAGGAGCGGGCTTCTTCTGTAATAATTCATACGCAGAAGGTAGCTTCAACCTACAAATGTGACTACTAATAACACTATTCAGTTTTCAGGCCGAAATTTTTGGTATTACAGAAGGCGTCAAGTAGTCAGCAAGTCCATAAACCTTCTAGTGGACAGCCAATGGCAATTAAGGCTATCCATAGCTCCAATACTACGTCTCACTGTTTGAGATATGCAAGCAGGCAATAACCAGACCCTCAGCAGGTAGCTCAGTTAATATTGTATCACCTGTGTATACATATATAGAGATAGAAGAAAACAAAAAGGCAGTAAGTTGCCCCAGACCATTCAGCTCCTTAAAAGTTGTTTGACGTAATGGACCCTAGAGGGACACCTCAGGTCTTCGAACACTATCAACACAGGGCATACCATAAAACACCTACCATTAAGATCCCAAAAGGGGATTCGGTGGAATGTCCAGCCTTCAGCCGGATGTATCCACATTTTACCAAATGAACTGAGGTGGATAAGGCTTAATTTGGTTACCACCCGGGAGTACAGTGGGGCTATTGATGGAAGATATACCACACAAGTTCAGAATGTTGAAAAGTGTTTGTAATAGCAGTCACTCTTGGAAAGTAGTTTATTAATTTTTTACTTTTTAAATGTATTTTACACGGCCAAGAAAAATTATTCACTAAATTTAATCTTGAAATATAAACATATAAATCGACATAAAAGATTTAAAGTCAGATGAAAAGTCAAGATCAACAGAAATCACTATATCGCGTGTATAGGGGGAGATCTAGCCTACAGGCATTAGCATTCGGCATTATAAAAATACACTCGAGAACATCTGTTCACGCAATTTTGTAAAGTCTGCTGGACTAATAAAAACCACTATGTGTAGTATATGGGAACAGAGGTAATTCGTGGGTCGATAACGCACATTTTCGGCACTAACCTATAGTATATCCAGTGTCATATGTTCTTTTAATTTTCCTAGGATATCTTAGATATTAACCGATATATACGGTATAAACCCAACTGGAAGTATAAAATGTTTATATAATTCTTAATAATTTTCTTATATAAGGTATATGGGACCAGAGAATATGTTGCCAAGATTTTATCCAGTTTGGGTATTAGGACTTATCATTACCAGAGATAGATTAACTCTAAATTTCATAAGGATACATCATAGATTGACCAAATTATAATTTTATCCGTTAGACTATAGGATGTGTGAAAATCCTTATATTAGTCATAAAGGGACTAATTGAAATATTTGCCGATTTTAGGCACAAAGATACACTGTTATTAGCAAGAGATTATTTCTGAATTTCATTAAGAAATTTTAAATTTTTTTTAAAGTCAACCGGAAGTTCGAAAGTAGGTACAGGGCTAGAGGAAGTATTCATCTGATATGAAAATATTCTCCCCGAATTGAATACCTAGTGTTGCAATCTGCCGACTCACAATTTTATCGTAAAATTAGACCTTTTTTTTTTTGATGTTATACATACTCTGAACGTTTTGGTATTCGAGCGCTATTTGTGTTGTTTACAGTTACTTAAAATATTCATCTCGGCCAAAAACTTTGATAAAATCCAGAAAATTATTGCGGGGCTAATACTGTAATTGTTGTGAGTGAACCCAACTACGATTGCTTCTTCACAACTGGGTGTATGTGTCGCGGTAGAAGGGGAGTTCGGTAGGCTGATTGTAGCTAGTTTGTACTGCGAATTTAGTGAGACCCTACCTGGGCTACGTGGATAGGCTACTACTACTTGCGAGTAGTATCCCATTTATCCTAGGCATACGCCTGGATATCAAAGCCACAGTCGAGGCGAGGTATTTAGTGAATGGGTGGTAGCCAAAAGCCTCCACATTGTGAGTGGGCCGAGTGAAAGTTACTCATTTGATGGGCCTACTGGCGAGAGTGACATCGACGTGACGCTTATGAATCAGGCAGCAGATAGGGCGTTCGTTTTTATATAGGATTATTACAGGATATATGGTTACTCTCAAATCCATTAGATGATGGCGAGTTGGGGTACGCCTTTGGCCTGGTCAGGTCTACACCGTCCCCAGGTTTTGATGGTTTGAACGGCGAGATGTGTGAAAGCTTGTGGAAGTTCATTCCAGAATACATGGAGGCCACTTATAATAAGTGCGTGTGGGAGGGTAATTTTTAACGCGAGTGAAAAGATGTTAGGGTTGTTCCTCTTCTGAAGTCCCCGGATAAGATCAGGAGCGATCCTCGTTCTTATCGGGCCATCAGCCTCCTTTCAGTACTTGGAAAAGTGCTGGTAAGAGTAATGGTGAAACGCCTCCAGGATAGGCAGTATGGGTTGAGGAAAGGACGCAGTGTAGAGGATGCTTGGTTCTACGTTCAGGATGTTGGTAGTGAGAATGTCAACAAATTCGTCCTTGGTGTTTTTGTTGACTTCAAGGGGGCGTTTCTATTACCTAAGCCCTTATGAACGAGTGGTGCAACGACTGGAGGAGCGTGGCTGGAGGATGCGTGGCTATCCGAAAATTACTCTTTGGCGGAGTTACTTTTCGGACAGAAAAGCCTCTTTAGTCGGAATGACTGGGAGTGTGGAGATCGGAGTGGTTCGTAGCTGCCCACAGGAATCCATCTGCGGTCCAAATGTTTAGAACCTTATGAAGGAATCTCTGCTCGGGCAGCTCGAGCTCATCTGCAAGAGTTGTTCGTATGCGGACGAAATTCTTCTTCTGATTGATATAGTCGAGGTTTAGGTGTGGGGATTGACATATCGATGGAAAAAACAGTGACAATGATACATAAGGGCAGATTGTCGTCGGTTCGTTCACCGATTTTCCGGGTGACTGGGGTCAGGTATGTGACAGAAGTCAAATAGCTGGGGCTAGCCAGTGAAGGGATGTGTTTCACTCCACACTTGGTGAATTTGAAGGAGCGACTCCAGGCAATCGAGGAGCGATTGTGGGCTCGGGCGCCGTGCTGCCTGCACCATATATCGTGGCTTATTTGTGGCTTTGGCCACTTATGGAGCCGCACTTTGGTGGAAATCAGCCATAAAAGCTCCTCTCGGTGCAACGTTGCTTGATGCTTGCATGTTTGCCTGTATGTCGCACCGTTTCGACGGATGCGATGCAGGTTCTGTTAGGTGCACCAGCTTTGCACCTGGTTGTCATACAGCGCGCTGTTCCATTCAGGTTAAGAAGGGGCTTGTGTGTGTCATTACTGCGGAATGATTGGATTTCAGATGATGACGTAGAATGGGAGGGATATCTAGGGAGCAATAGGCTTCTAAATGATAGAGTCAGCAGTAGGTTGCAATACCGTTTGGACAATAGCCCTAACGGTCGGGTGACTTATGAGTACATCAGGGACGTTAGGTTTGTTAATGGTAACCCTGACTTCCTATTTTGTCTGCTTCTTTAGAGAAAAACGTGTGGTTAAGATTTTTCCATATTTTATAACTGTAATGAGTGGACGGGGTCCCAGTTTGCAATGTGGTTCGACCGATTTGGTCGTAGCGGCAGCGTAGGCGTGTCGCCATGGCTCTTTTTCAATAGATCCCTGTGGCCGTTTCGCTCTTTTGCAGGTAGTTAAAGTCGATCACACCTTATGAATGCCAGAACACGGTGGTCAGCACCTTTGCAGCCGATATTACAGTTTTCGCCTTATTCGGAAGAGGTTCGCCGTATGAAGTTTACACTTTCGACGTTTCCTTCGGCTCTGATGGAAAACAAGAACTAACTCAGAAACTAGTTCATATTGCACATAAAACACCGGTTTGAAGTAGCCTCATGGTTGTGCTTGTTCTCCGGAGTGAGTGGCCGCGCTCCCATCGCGCTGAATATTTCATGCAGGATATGACCCACGTGATCTTTCGAGATAAGTTACCTCGAGCTCCTTCAATCTGCAGTCTGCATTACGAGATCATAATCGACTACAAATTGGCTGAATTTAGTAAAATTGATAGTAACCGTCAACGAGAATATATGAAAAATGATACTGGTGTCATCAGATGGTGAGACTTAGTTCATGTGGTACAAATTTTAAGTTTTTGATGGCTAATAGATTTCATGACAACAACATGTTTAAAGATTTGCTACCTGTGTTAGAACGAAAAAATTTTGTTTTTATTATTACACTGACGAGAAATTTACATAAAACCCTTCAGTGGACTGAAATTGCTTTTCGGAAATAACTGAAAACACATCGTACATTCCACGAGTATGTGCTACTTAATAATGATTTTAGCATCGCCAATATTCATTTCTTAGTTGGTAGTTTAATTAATCTTAATTAAATAAATGCAGAGAAATTAGTAAACCTCGTTATATTTAGATACCACTGTCCTTGATGATTTAATCAAATTATGCAACCATGGCGAATACTAATTGAAATCGCATACATAAATCACTAAGTCGCATTCGTATTGCCTTATACGCCAAATGTGGATGCACAGGACTATCTTAAGATTTCGTAATAAACTGTGTGTCTAACAGAAATGTATTTCCCTACTACAAATTTAACATAATCTTAATACGTAAAGAAGGAGTAAGATCGGGTATTTTCAATATTATCAGGTGTCGGTAGAGCTTTTAAAAAAAAAAAAAAAAAACATTAGCTTCGGTCGAAGCTATAATACCCTTCACATGTGTAAAAAATCAACTTTAATCCATATGTTCCGACTTATATAGTTATAGTCCGATTTCGACTATTCCTTGATGTATATACTTGGTATACCTTAGAGCAATTTAGTGAGCGTGGTAGTACCCCGCTGACGCCCATTTGCAATCAGGCTCCCCATTGTGCCAAGGGACACAGGTAAAAGTTTCATCACGATGTCTAAATTTTTACTCACACTCGCTTGCCCAGATTTCAACTCGTCTTCCTGATCATTTATATATACAGTCTTATATATCTGTATCTCTCTCAATTAGTTGTGTGGTGTTACCAACAACCGTTAGGTGAACAAATCTATTTGACTGTATAGCAATATGTTGCGAGAGTATAAAAAGTAATAATGTCCTTACAGTTTTATCATGAGTATAACAAAATTTCTTTTTGCCAAATTATTATGTAATTTATACGATTTTACGGTTATGTTAAGTTAAATATTTTATTTATGAAATGAATTATGAAATAAAATATTACTATTTTTATTTTATGACTGATAGATATAAATTACCATCCTTATTGCGGAATGCTAGTGGATTATAATTGCCCATACTATGCTTGCATTAGATGCTGAAGCAGGATTGCTACTTATGGAAGGTTACAGAAATCGGTCACTTTGAAAATACAGATAACAACTTAACATTTTTGGAAAGCATTATAAATGTTCCTAAATAAATAAAAACTAAAGTATACATATTTTCTTTAAAGATATTGAATGTATTATAGTTGAAGTAAAATAAAATTCAGAAAATAATGTACACAACTCTTGAGCAGTTTCCTCATTTTGACGCTTCTACTTACTATAATTTTAATTTCCTGCGATAGCTAAACCATCTTCTCGCGCAATGTTCAATTTGGTATCCTGTTTCCCAATGGAGGCTGTACTCGCGTTATTATAGATGCGTAATATGGGGGTAAACCACAAGTATAATTTACCTTGCTATTCAAAAAAGTTTATTTTATGGTAAAGTAACTATGATTCAATTCTCTTGAAGTCTTGGTTTATGATTTTTATTGCTGCTACTACGAAATAATAGGTAGATAAAATATAAAAACAGCTTTGTACCGTTTAGTGGGGTCTTTGTTGCAATGTCTCAGAAAACTTACCACAGTTTATGTTTTTTAACACCATCCTAAATTAATGTTTTCAGTGAAGAAAAGCCAAAATTTAACGTGAAAATTTTCGAATGTATGTTCTTTTCCGATATTAAATCAAAATAAGGTGAAGAAATCAATATTTCAATTAAAATATAAATTATGTTTTTGTTCTTGCACTGGCTCGATTTTCCCATCTGTAATAAATAAAAATATTCAAATTTCAATTCATAGATATGAGAGGCGTTACGACCCTTTTTTAATACTGTCTTTCTTAGAGCTGGTTGTATATTGCGTCATAATTTGGGAGCAACCAGTTTGAAACTGTGTAATTTTAACAGCTTCTGATCACGCCCTATCCGGCTTAAACTTAAAATTATATTTTGAATTTATTATTGGAAATTTTATACAATATCTATGTCAATATAATAATAATCATTAAACAAAAATTTGTGTAAGCAAATCATTGATATGTAGCGCATAAATTGATTACATTGGATTGATGATATTTTCATTCAATTACTCCATCAAGTTATCTCTTTCGTTTCTTAAGTTTTACAAGCAGGTAACTTACTTAATATTCTGTTAACAATATTTTAAGGTACTAATCGCTTAACATTAGTAAATATTTATTTAGCTTAAAACCGTTAAAACTATTCATAGAATTATGGTAATTACTAACTACAATATATTTGAGCAGTTTGCCTTAGACAGACAGGAAGCACACAAAATATAACATTCAAAAGAAAGCGAGAGAGAAAGAGTTAATTAAAGAAAAAAATTGTACATATGTACATACAGATATACAGAATTACCCCGAACACTTAATGAAAATAATTGATAATGGTGTGAATAATAAATATTCACAAACGAAATATTAGTATATGTAACAAAGTAGTAGTTCAATGGCACCAGAATTGAAATTCATTAATTTTATTATGTAATAATATTTCTTCATTCCATAAGGGATTCCCTGCTTTAATTAAACATACCGTCTGTTAGTTCCAGCCTATTTAATGCAGACCTAAAAAGGTGCTAACAACCACTTATATAATTAATTTTTCCATGATTTTATTTAACTTCTTGGTCTATTACTCTACCTTTTACATCAAACGGCTGACAATAATTTGTCAATGGACTCTCTCAAGAAATGAAAACTAGTTACCTGCTGTCTTCAATGTGCTTAATACTTAAGTTCTCATTTTACGATCTTCGCTTGTGTCTTTAATGCTTCAATTAGTGAACGACTCAAAAGCGTATACTGTTTCACTTGATTCAACCTATCTTATGAGAGCGTAATGTAAATGAACAATCACCACCACTTCTACCGTCCGTAACGTGGGATATCCACGAAAATTGGATTTATCCCGTGGAAACGAGTCAGCTGATAGCTCTCTTACAGCGCCAGTCTCGATATTTTGTAATAATTAAAAATTAAACTTGAATATATTTTAAATATATTAAACCATCTCAAAATCACAGGTCGAATACAATAATTTATAAATTGGCAGACTATATAGTTGAATTTTAGTTTTGATCTTTTATATTATGAAAAATTATATCTGAAAAGTTAGATGTGTGCAAAACTGTATATAAAAATTGAGCAACAGCAACGAAACAAACAACAAATATTAAATTTTCTATAACGCACTCAAAAAGCATAATTACCAATAAAAAAAAAATGTTGACTTTGAGTCACAATAGTAACGAAATTTATTTGAAATTGATTTTATTTTAACTTTTACGTATTTGAGTTGCTTACAAAACATAAAAAATCGATAATCGATTAATATCTATGATGATCTATATAAGTGAAATGTCAGTATATTCAAAATGGAAAACAAGAATTCTTATTAGTTTTGTGACCTGCTTACTATGAGATGACAAATTTTAGACAGTATTTTCTGACTGCATCGTAAATAGTAACTTGTCACAAATTGCGATTTTACTTTAAAATGTCTCAAATAGGGACTTAGAGACTGCTTCAGTGAGGTGTATTGTGGGATAAGTATGTTTTTGTACAAAAAATTAATTTTATATAGGACTTATAAATATGTGGTTTATACTACAAATAATAGAACTCTCTCTCTCACTTTCTTCTTTAATCTTTCATTTCATCATTCATTTTTCTATGATTACAAGTAGGTACATTGTTTTGAATATTCACTTTTTCCACGAATTTCCAGCCTCTTTAATATTGAACCCTTTTTAAAATAACATTGTCTGCAATTTTTAACAGACCTCAATGCAACAAACCTAGTTGAATATGAGTATGGGTACGTATCTATATATATGGTATCTTCAGCTATTTTTTTTACAGTCTGGTTGTTGGTACTTTATTATTTCGTTATTTCTAGTCATTTTTGGTCATAACAATCTTGCAATCTTTTCTAAACCGACGACGTGGCATTTCGGGAGCTATCAATAGTTAAACTAGAAGCACGCAAACTCAGGGATGCCAAAGATAAATTACTCCGGTACAATGGTTTTGGTGATGAATTTGTGGTCAATAGCAAAGCGGTGCTGTCAACATTTGGCGCAGCACTGGTCAAGCCGTTACAGATGATCGTCTTTTCATTGGAATTATATACAACTCTACCGTTCGCTGCGCAAAGTGGCGGCATAATATCACCCGTATCGATTGTCAGTAAACCGTCAGCAGCAGTATCATTGATATTTAAGCTGTTGGTGGGTCCACTGCCTCCACCAGGACCACAACTGCTTTCATTACCACAAAGATGAAGTCGAGAGCTCAATAGTTTATTACATGCTGGACAAGCACGAGAGGCGCCCTTCTCTCGCCGTCGCAAAAGATCATGAGCGCAGCTATATTTATATAAAGGAAAGTAACTAAAATAAATATATATATTTCGCAAGAGTGATAGAATATAAAATTGCACTTTCCACAGGTAGGTGCCAAACATGTTACAGTTTTAAATAATTCTTAAAAGTACATACATACATATATTATATAACAAACCAGTTATGTATTTTTGTTGGCAGGTAATCAATACAGTTTTTATACCGAACGAACACTAATCGGAACAAACATGTAATATGTTAATAAGTGCTTTGTAATAACATGCCCGCCTCTTTAAAGGAGTCAAGCCATCCGCAATAAATAGAGGAAATACAAATAAAACATTTAAGCAGATTTGTGATAGGGTCAAGGCGCTTTGCCGATAACTGATATCCAACTACAGAAGTTTTTAATCTGGCGTTACAAAGCACTGTATATAATAGCCATCTAACCTAACCTCACCTCTGACCATCAGGATGACGATACGAGTTTAAATCAGTGTGACTGTTTGTCCGACGCGATAACTTGAGTAAAAATTAAGATATCTGGAAACTTGCTACAACTATTCATTGGCATCCGAGGAACGTCGGTATTGCATGTGGTACGTAATCGGACCACTGTTGCGCCCACAAAAAGCCATTAAACGAAAAATTATTAAGTGCCATAACTAAGCACTTAATTAAGATACATAACTGTTATTTGGTACAGGGATCGAAATAGTTTAATGTACACATCTTCCAAACCACATAAGCTTAATTAACCAAACTTGTTGAAAATACAAGTAAGTTGTTTTAGAACCTCTTTGTATGTTGTGAAAATGGGTGAAATCAGAAAATATCACTCCCCATATAATGGTTATGTTGAAAATTAATAAAAGTGCGACAACAGAGCGTATAAACGCGCCACAATCATTAAATTTCACAACCACAATGCAGGGGAAGAGCTTTATAAGAGCAGGTGTAAAAATTCGACAATGAGCGTGGCACCGCTCACCTTTACGTAAATCCTATATCCCAGGGACTATATTTGGTGTGTGAAATTGCCCATTTCTTTCACACACTGTGAAATTAGGCGAAATCGGATGACAACCACGCCTAACCTAACAACCTTCTGAACTCAATCTTATTCTTTCACTTTTCAGTATAAATATGTATCAGACATCAATAAAGTTATCAGAGTAAAACTTTGCACAAATTGTACTGTCAAGGTGTTTAATCTTATGTCTAAATATCGGGCTATAACTTTTCAAGAACACAGACACCAAATAAGTGGACCCAATGTATATGACTGATTTTTTACCGAACTTAGCGGTCAGTCTGTGAGTTCTAGTATTGAAATTCGAGGAGAATATTTGTGTGATGACAGCATACCCTTGTGCCAAAAATGGGTACAATCGAGTAAATACTTCCCTTAGCACATACCTAATATAAATATTTCGAACTTCCGGTTTATTTTATACCGCAACTATCGGTCAAGAAATCTCTATGAAATTCAGAAATAATCTCTTTCTAATAACAGTTTATCTTCTCGCCGGTGATTGTAAATAATGGAGGCAATACTTCCTACTTTTAATTAAAACATATTCTAAAATTCCATGCAAGAGTATAAAATTTTCGGTTACACCCGATACCCTTCCTTACTTGTTTTTTATTATAATTTGTATGCAGTGTCTACTCATATATGATCAGCTCAGTGTTTTTCGCTTATTAACAATAGTGTGCAAAAAATATGATTCCTTGGGTTGAACGTAGTCACCATTCCGCTGTAGTAATGACGTTGCACCTCTTCACTTTAGTGAAAAAGGTGTTAAAACTGGGACAAAAATGTACCAACAGGATCCAATATTATCTTCGATGGAGAGCATTATCCAACAGAATATATGGCAGGACTAGGTTGTATACTTTTTACCGCAGCAAAATAAGAAAATTATATTAAAATCTAGTTAAATCTGATTGCTTTGTGTTACCACGCAGCTGCTGCCACATTCATGGTTGTAATCAAAGTTATTATCAAAAGCATCATTCTAACAGCGCGAATAGAGCAATGGTGTTCCGGCTTTAACATTTTGTGGATTTCCTTTATTGAGGTGTAAATAAACAAAAAAACTGTCATAAATCACGGTATTTTTGAAATAGTTTAAAAAGAAACTGGAATCGAGATAGCATAACGATCCATAAACGTAGTTCCAGTCCGAGTCCATGGTACTACTTATTATACTAGTGTCTTAACTATATTTCTAGATCGGGACTCCTTGCTGAGAACTTCATTGTAAAAGTGCGTACTTAAATTATGTTTTTCGGAACTTAACATCTCTAAAGTTACTGAATAAATACGGCAAGATTCAGAAATCTACCATCCTTATCGTCGCCAAAAATTATTTCCAGCTGAAATCGTTAAGCTCACTGACAGGTCAACTCCACTTGTCCATAATTTGGGTTTTCAGTCTCAGGAACAGTTTCGGCAACAAAAAATCACGGGAGTTGGCCAAATTAGGAGCCCCTCTAAACGAGTTCGAGGCAGAGATAAGGCCATGCCCGCTAAGATGGAAATCCAAGATAGCAAAGCAGATATTGTCAAAATATGGCAAAACAAGAAGTAAGGATTTATTGAATAGGTCTAGGAAAATTATATATAAACTTGTATGTGTCCTGTGCCACTGGTGGGTGGCATTATAATACCGGACTAGCTTATATAATATGTATGTAATGGCTAATACTTATAAAAACAAATATTTTAGTTTTTATTGTTTCACTTTTCGCAAAAGTAATGAATTGTATAATAGCCTACAACCTACTAAATCTTTTAATTGCTCCTATCGGTAGCAAAAATTTGAGTTAAAAAGCAATATCTCTCCAAAGTGAGAAGTAATTTCGAATCAAGCTTCTTTCTGTTGCAACTAAATATTTTCCAAAATAAGGCTTTTGAAAGTCAATTATCTGCTTATGCATTTCATGTTGCAATGGTAATTACTTAAAGAGCATATATTATATAGATACTTAAGTGAATTAACTACTAACCGTGCATGTAGGATATGAGCACATGGTAATGCCTCTATTGAGTTTGGCTCCAGGCCAAAAGTATCGCCGCATGCACCGCAAAACAGCCCAAGCGCTGCATCTGTTTGACCCGCTAATCGCAAATGTGTACTGTACTGTTCTTCATCGCCTAAAGCACGATAGATAAGAGCAAGACGACTCCTTATTCTACGCACCAAAAGCTTTCCAGATGCATAGAATTATAATATAGAAGAAATTGATAGATGCAAGTCAACTAATATAACTTGAGAATAATTTCAGAAAACTGAAACGTACCTTGGAACCAATGGAGCTTGCAACCTCAAGCAAACGCGTATTAAATTCAAGTGGCCGGCAATTACAAATTTTTTGCTGTATCCGCAATGATTCTAAGCAGCGCGCAGCTCCATCCATTGCTTCCATTTGTGCCATGCGATCGCCCAATGCAGCAGAAGTTCCCATAGCTTGTTCATATTGCCGAAAAGCGCGCTTGAAGGTCAAATTTTATAGAAAACTTATAAATTGCATAAAAACTAAATATAAACTCACATCCATGTCCACTTTCTTGCGATATATATCACCCATTACTCGTAAGCTGCGGGTATACGTTGCTTGATCTCCAGAAATCAACGCAAGGCGAGTGGCTTCCTGAAATAAAGTAAAGTAAATTGTAGTAACCATTATGAATTCACCAGCTATGCTTGCAAAAAAACTATACATACCATACAATAGTCATGCGCGTCACCCAGATCGCCTTGTTTGCGGAGAGCAGCCGCCATCCGCAACAATGCAGCGCGATGGTGTGACGAATTGAGATCACCCAGCTGTAAAGAGCGCGATAAATCATATGCCTTAGATGCATAGGTTGCACTCTTATTATTATCCTGAAGGCGACCGAACAGCTCAGACAGCGTCACATATACCTGCAACTCAAGCGATGGATCACCTATAGAAGTGGCTATCTTATGTGCCCCTTGCAAGCCCTCAAGAGCACGCGAAAATCCTCCCATCTCCAAGTAAACGCGTGCCACTGTCAAATGCACAAGGCCTCCAGTTCGACATTGGGTCCCACATTCGTTATACAGGGAATGGCGTGCATAACTGAGAGCACGTTCCAGACCGCCTAGACGCTCGTGGGCTCTCGCCAAATTTAGATAAGTTTCCGCACGCATTGTAGGTGAATCCAACTCTTCAGATATTCCTAACTGCCGATGTCCGAATTCTATCGCTTCACGATATTTACCCCAATCCATATGCGCTTGATAAAGATAACCTAGTAATTGAAAACAATCTTCACGGCGATCAGTCGCTTTCAAAGCGCTTCGCCAAATGCGTACCGCAGCATTTTGATCATGTTGTTCATAAAGACGCAAACCTCGTTCAATCTATGAATATTGTAACTTTTTATAATAATCCATGATTTTTGTTTGTAAAAAAAGTATGTCTTTATTTACCTTTCGTCGTGCCATATACTGTTTTAAACTGCGTTGACAAACCAAAAAACAATTAATAATTGAATTATGAGAGGCAGATATTCCATGCCGCGCCCAAAGCGATGTGCCATCAGGGCTGGACCCACAACCAGCCAGTCTTGAATAGCTTTCATCTAATTGACTCAGATCTATAAGGTAGTTTCATTTAATTAGCTTATACCTATGATGTCCTGCCTTTATGGTACTTACCATTGAAGTTTTCCAATAAGTAACGCGAACCATCCGGCGATGCAAGCAAATGTGTTGCTGATAAATTATGGCTATGCGGTATACTAATCCCGAGGATTCATTTAATTACATTTGAATCGAAAGATATAAGAAGACATGATTAAATATGGTTGTGAAATACAGTTATTTTTTCACAGATTTCTGTAACAAATGTTAAATATGGTTAAAATATTCGCGCAAAACTTCAAATGCTTTTTCTTTCTCAAAAATATAACTTTTAATTTCGATTTTTTACAAACAATTAACAGTTAGTTCCCGAAAATCTGGAAAAAAATTTCCAGAAACCGAAATTTTGTTATTTGGAAAAAACAGGTTCGATAAGGCATTCGAATAATAAATTTTTGAATAAAACAAGTTTTGTTTTCCAATTGATTTTAGATGAGTCTTCAAGGATTAGTAATGGTCACCGCAAGAGCTTTGGTTTGAACTGGATCAATACCAACAGCTTTTACTTTTAAAATTATAAATTTTTTTTTGGTAAAATATCTGTCAAGTTAAGTTGAAACCATATTTAGTGATAGTACGTTATTACTTTTATAAACTAAAATAATTTACTGCCAAAATATATTTATGAAATTGCTTTTTAATGTCACTGACTATACCTAACCCCTTAATGAATTTATTGTAAATTTTCTTAAGCCTATAATAAATTATATACATTGTTATTACTCATGTTATTCTTCCCTAACTTTTTGAATATTTTACTGAATTATAATCTTCAAAAAGGCGCAAGACATCCATCAAAAATTCAACCCTACGTTTTAACTTTTTTCCTTAAATTTGCAATTTTACCACCGAGCCTTAAGAAGTTTCACTTCAAAAACCATAAGCGGTCATAAAAAATTCTAAGAATCTTACCTGAGAAGATCCTTTGAAGATATGCTCTCCCATGACATGATTATACCGCGTCTACTAAGTTACAATACTTTATTATACTTTTTTTTTGAAAGTAATGAACAGGCCCTAGAAAAATAATAATATTATTAAAAACAAACTTATTATTCCTGCCCTTGATTTTGTGTAGCGTCCATGCTTACGTGTCTATGAGAAATTATATTTTATTTTAAGTCTTAGATTTTTAAAACGAATAAAAAGCATTTGTATTTTCACTTTTCACGGTTATTAATCAACTGAAAATATCAATCAACCATTAATAAAACTGGTATAAATTCTGTAAAATAAAACTTGATAGAATTGAAGAAATCACATTTATGAGGTATCCGCATACTCCTTTGCCTCAAATTAAAGCTCAATTATAAATCACAGGTGCTTAAAAACAGCTATTTTCAAGCGCATTGTGTTAGACAAGCAACGTATTAGACATTTCTGTCTTCACTAGTTCTTATAATAAAACCATTTTGAGCTGAATGGTTAATTTAATCGTTGAGTGGCAATACGGAATAGCAGAATATAATTGCTCTTAGAGATGAAATATGCATATCTCTTAGAAAAATGATTTAAATCTTTAAAAAAATGTGCTAGTAACAATTTATCATTACATTTTTTCATGCTTGATCTTGTAGTCTCTCATCTTTTAAGTTTTATGTTCTGAAGGTCTCTCAGGCTCTAAAGATTACAAAATCAGAATCATGTAATGGGATCATGTAGTAGAAACTAGAAATATGCATGTCTCTTAGAAAAATGCTTTAAATCTCTCAAAAAATGTGCTTGTAACCTATTTATCATTACATTTTTTCAAGCTTGATCTTGTAGTCACTCATCTTTTAAGTTTTATGTTCTGAAGATCTCTCAGGCTCTAAAGATTACTAAATCAGAATCATGTAATGGGATCATTTAGTAGAAACTATAATATAATATTTGCGTGTATATTTCAGTAAATATATTTATACATTAGGCCCTCTAAAATATGCTCATAGGGTAGGTCTGTTTTTCATGATATAGCATTGAAAAACACATACTATTCTAAATAATTTTCACGCTTATGTAATCAGGATTTTTAATCGCAATTTTTACATTATAGTCAATTCTTTTGCGGTACTTAAGAGTGAATGGCACTTAAAATTATCTCGCTTAAGTACCATATGGTACTTACGTTCTGTTTGTTAAAAATATCCATTAAAATATAAAAATGCAACCTTTTTAATTAAAAAAAAAAGAAGAAATTTGCAGTTCTTAGCAGTATTTAATATCTATTATATTATTAAGTTTGTAAAGTGGTACATAAGAGGAGAAATTTGTAAATAAATTTTTGTATGAGGCAGAAAATTATGTAGTACATAAGCGAGTGGTACTTAAAAGATAACTTTTATATATGTATTTAACAAAGGCTTGAGATGCAGTAAGACACAGGCAGATAAGAGCGATTGGCACCTAAGAGAGGTGATACTTAAGGATTAGATTTATTCCGTTTCATTAACAGTGCCTCAATATGGTAATCGAATGTAAAAATTGTAGTAAACTATAATTATATGAATAAATAAATTCAGGTGTCTCCCGCTGTTTTTTGGTTTTATTATTGTCTCGATCGTAGCAGTGACTGTTATACGTATACTTTTATTTTTTACTGCAAATTTCAAGTTAATTTTATTGTCATGGTGAGTTTACCTTTATTTCCTTGTGCATCTCGAAAACGGACAACACGTATTTTTCACGAACGAAACAACGCTTTTAACGTGTTGTAAATCCACCAGAAACTACTCTTACCGAATGTTTTTAATTGTGTAAAAATACTCCTCTATTTAGAAGTACAACGCTATTTTACATCGGCTCAATCGAAAAAATTTATGCCTCGCAAGCAAAGCAAAGATAATTTGGATCATGTATATAAGACATATATTATGTCAATCTAAGGCAGACTAAGTGGTTCTATCTGCCACTGTGGTTGGTTAATGTCACCGGACCATTGTCATTTTAAGATATACGTTAAGTAAATGGACAACGGTATCCAACATATAAAGATGTAGGTATGCCTTGCTCTAGGCTTGCTAGAAGATGACATTCATTGGGACAGTATGCTTGCTGAAGCAGTATTAAACTGAACAGGAACACAAATTCGTCTACTACTTTACTATAGCACCGACAACATGTTTCCCAACCCGATCACATCCTTTCAGGTGAACATGTGCGGTCATATACTTCAAGAGCCATTTACCGAAGCTTTCTCCAAAAAACCGTTAGGTATTGGCAATGGAAAAGTAGCTATACATGAAAATACTGGATGCATAAAATTACTGACGGATTTCTACACAATCAGCAACTTGCAAAATACTACATATATTTCCCGATGTACACACAAAATATAAAAATATTGAGTGGCTGGCAGAAACATCGCTATTGGACGTTAATGGATCAAATTCAAAGATACAACAGTTGTTACCAGTGGACCCGGTCACATACAAATCTACCGATGCTTTTTGCAATGCCAACGAAGTTTCTGAATTCATTGGATATGCCGAGCATGCCACCGCACAATTTACAACGGGCGGTTGGATCTCCGGTTATTTTGCTTCGTAATTTGATCCCATCACGGCTTTGCAATCGTACATGATTAGTCATTGAAGAAATAATGAAAAACATAATCGAAGCCATCGTTTTGAATGGCAAGTTCCGATCGAAAATGTTTTGCTGCAATGAATCCCTATTATTCCTACAAATGTGCCAACTAAATTTTAACACATTCACTTTCAAATTCGCAATGGCGATTAATAACTTACAAGGCCTGTTTCTGTATATTTGTGGCTTAGATTTGTGTACAATATGCTTTTCCCACAGACAACTTTATGTGGCATGTTATCGCATAAGCAAACCAACCAGTTTGTTTGTATGCGCTAAAGACTGGGCAAAAATATTATACATTCCATTGCGTTGTAGATTAATGTTTGTTTATTTTTAATTGACATAATTAGTGGTAGAAATAAGAACTATTTTCAGTATAAGCTATCAATAATTGTAATTTAATATATTGTATATTTCATCTTCATTCCTCTTTCAGTTATAAATACTTTTTCTTCTTAGTTACTTTTAAATATATTTCCTAAAAATATGTTTCCTAAAAAAATATTTCCTAAAAATTGCGCATATGGCAAAACAACAATTGCCGAGTCAGCTAGTATATATAGTACATGTATACCTGTAATCAGCGAGACGAGCTGTCTAAAATTTGGCACACGTTCTTTACTCCCCAAGAAACTGCTCTTTCGCCGGAATCGCCGATATCGAACCATAATAGCATTTATTTTCCATTAAAACTTATCGATCAAAGTTAACATCCAGTTTAGAAAACTTTTAATTCAGTAAGATTTCTTCACGAAATTCGACAAGGATTATGTAAGCAAAAATGTTTTATGAAGGATTCTTTGAAATGAAAAGGATTCGAAAAAAATAGATACTTAAACGAGAATTGTACATAAAATTTGCTCACTTTAGATAGTCAGATAGGTAAATGTTTAGAACAGCGGCTTTTCTGAAAAAATTATCTATTTTTTTTGGAAAATGTCTTAAAATATGTGTTTTTATATGTAATTGACCGATAAATAGGGCGAATGCAGTTTTTTTAAGGTAAGGTCAGGCTAGTTAAAAAAAAAATTAAAAAAGGTAAGGTTAGGCTGAATTTTAAAAATAAGACAAAGTAAGGTTAGGTACCAAAAGGAAAAAGAAAACAAATAATTCCCCAGTGACAGGAAATAAATAAACACCTAATTAGTTTTGGGCGTAGAATTCTTTTTGCTTTGCGGCCTTAGGTCACGTTTTAAAAAAAATGATCATCGGGGTGTTCTCAGTTCTTTCGCATAGACCACCATTTTGCGTTGGCAGAAACCAAAACCGGGGTGTTCTCAGTTCTTTTGCGTAGTTCTCCAACACCGGGATTTACCGAGAGAAAGGAAATTCTGAAAATTTTTTCTTTACTCATCACACGATTATGAATTATTCATCATTGAATATAATATAAATTATATCATTAAAACAAAAAAATTCTTGTTTTCAACCGCATGGGTTTCTTTTTTTGGGTAATTACATTTAAAAACACACATTTTAAGATATTTTCCAAAAAAAATTGGACAATTTTTTCAGACAAACCGCTGTTATGAACAATTACCGTCAGATAACTTGTAATATAATCCTGATTTTAACTTGCATTTCAGGACTGAAAAATAATAAAAACAAGAACAAACGTTAACTTCGGTTGCACCGAAGCTATAATACCCTTCTCAAATACAAAGGCCCCTTACATGAACTTGATTCCGAACGTTCAATTTGTATGGCAGTTATATGATATAGTGATCTGATCTGACCAATTTCTGCGGAGAATAATATGTTGCCTTAAGCAAGAACTCGTGTCTAATTTCGTGAAGATACCTCGTCAAATAAAAAAATTTCCATGCAAGCACTTTACTCCGATCGTTCAGTTAATATGGTAGCTACATGTCATAGTCATCCGATCTATACAATTTCTTCGGCGATAAGATTATTGCCTTAAATAATAATCCATGCCAAATTTCGTGAAGATTCCTCGTCAAATGAAAGAGTTTTCCATGCAAGCACTTGATTCCGATTGTTCAGTTTGTATGGCAGCTATATGCTATAGTCAACCGATCTGAATAATTTCTTTGGAGATTAAATTGTTGCCTTAAATAATAATCCGTGCCAAATTTCGTGAAGATTCCTCGTCAAATGAAAGAGTTTTCCATGCAAGCACTTGATTCCGATTGTTCAGTTTGTATGGCAGCTATATGCTATAGTCACCCGCTCTGAATAATTTCTTTGGAGATTAAATTGATGCCTTAAATAATAATCCGTGCTAAATTTCGTGAAGATACCTCGTCAAATGAAAGAGTTTCCCTTACAAGCACTAGATTCCGATAGTTCAGTTTGTATGGCAGCTATATGCTATAGTCACCCGATCTGAATAATTTCTTTGGAGATTCTATTGTTTCCTTAAATAATAATCCGTGCCAAATTTCGTGAAGATACCTCGTCAAATAAAAAAATTTCCATGCAAGCACTTTACTCCGATCGTTCAGTTAATATGGTAGCTACATGTCATAGTCATCCGATCTATACAATTTCTTCGGCGATAAGATTATTGCCTTAAATAATAATCCATGCCAAATTTCGTGAAGATTCCTCGTCAAATGAAAGAGTTTTCCATGCAAGCACTTGATTCCGATTGTTCAGTTTGTATGGCAGCTATATGCTATAGTCAACCGATCTGAATAATTTCTTTGGAGATTAAATTGTTGCCTTAAATAATAATCCGTGCCAAATTTCGTGAAGATTCCTCGTCAAATGAAAGAGTTTTCCATGCAAGCACTTGATTCCGATTGTTCAGTTTGTATGGCAGCTATATGCTATAGTCACCCGCTCTGAATAATTTCTTTGGAGATTAAATTGATGCCTTAAATAATAATCCGTGCTAAATTTCGTGAAGATACCTCGTCAAATGAAAGAGTTTCCCATACAAACACTTGATTCCGATTGTTCAGTTTGTATGGCAGCTATATGCTATAGTGGTCCGATATCGGTCGTTCCAAAAAATGAGCAGCTTCTTTGTCAGAAAAGGACAGGTGTAAAGTTTCAGATCGATAGCTTAAAAATTGAGGGACTAGTTTGTATATACACATACAGACGGACAGACGGACAGACAGACAGACGGTCATGGCTAAATCAACTCAGCTCATCATACTGATCATTTATATATATATTTTATAGGGTCTCCGACGTTTCCTTCTGGGTGTTACAAACTTCGTGGCAAACTTAATATACCCTGTTCAGGGTATAATACTAATTTCTTGTATGAGAAAAGATAGTAAGCAGACCAGTTGTACAAGGGAGTAAGGCAATTTAAACCTAGTTTATTTTACTGAAGACAATGCATATAATTATTGTGGAAGCAAGCAACTAAAGATTTGAATAAATTTGTACTGTACATACACACTTTAATGTAATAGTAAACGTTTTAAAATGAGACTTTAACAAAATCTTTGATTGAAAATTAAAAAAAAGCACTGTTCTGGTCCAGGGCGCTAGAAAAAACAAACCACTGCTTGTTGGGCTACTCTTTAAGATAAGAACTGCTCATAAATAAATGTTTTTGAACTTCATTTTTGGGAGGGAAGTGCATATTTAGTCAGAGACTTTAACTAAAAAACTTCAAGGACACTTAGTACCTCTACCCTAAATGTGCGTAGGTAAATTTTTTATTTTTTTCAATTAAATATATGCTAATAAACAACATGAATGATTGTATCCTTTTTTAGGCGCATGACCGTTGTTCATTTGCCACTTTTTGCAATCACCATATATTGAGATAGTCCTTGAAGCCTTCCAAGTAAATGGGTTTGGTTTATTGCATATGAAATGTCGGAATTTGTTTACAAGCAATTATTTGAAATTGTTCACTCTTCTTCAAATTCTTTTGTTGATGTTATTGCACATAGACTTTGTATTATGAATACTTTTCAACTATTTAAAAACTCACAAAAACTTCTTCGATGCGAGAACATTAGGATATTAGTTTATACAACGAGAGGAATCATCTGCAAGGATGTGTTATAATTCACATTGCTGTAGTTTTTTTACAGCAGCATCACGTAAACATGTCAAAAAGGTATAGGTGTATGTAAGCAATGAATATACATATGCAGGTGTAAATTCCCGTGCACGCGCTAACAAAAATACAGATATCTGTTAATAGCTTAAATCGTACTGTTCACAAACCTCGCTGTCCTTTCGTTCTGCCCTGCTCGACGTGACTCTTCTCAACTCAAATTAAAATAATTCGTCACTAGTTGTTGATGCTCTGCTCAAAATCAGGGATAATGGAATGCCCAACTCTTTCCAGTGTGAGAGCGCCTCAAAACTGGCGTTTTTTATAACATTTTCGACTGTAGCCAGATCGGACAAAATAATAATTTTTGGGCATTTAAATTATAATACCCAACATTTATTAAGATTAAATATTATTATACAAGTATCCGTTAAACATATGGGAGAACTATTTAAATTCGTTTTTGTGATTTTGTGATATATTAAAACAACTGATTTTTGAACTTTCAATACTTAAAGAGAGAAAAAATATATTAACTCTTATTTAGTAAATGTTTTTTATCATTTTCAATTGACAATTAATACTACGGAGCATGGCATCACAAAAGATTTCATCACATACATTTCAATTTTTCGTTTTCTTTCATTTTTATTGTTTTCCAATTTTTGTTTGTGATTTTCAACAGCAGTAACAAACTTCTCTGTTCACATATTTTTCTGTAGGATTTCAATCTGGCCGTCCCTCCTTTTCCAATTGCTAATCCTCAGACCTCCTGAATTTTGACAGTTGCCTGAGTTCAGGAGGTTTTGACGTTTAGCAATTGCGCTCTCATTTCCAGTGATAGATGATTTGGGCATCTCTTTATCTCTGCTCAAAATGTCATCGGTTGTCTGTACATTCCAGTTGTCATCCACAAACACATTCACTGACACTTCTTCTCCCTCCATTTCATTTATTAACCTTTAGTATACAGTGAATAATTTCGCTCGTTATCCTTTCAATCCGCCTTTTATGATCGAAACTTTATTTTATTTTCAGCCATCTGTGCCTGTATCCTTGTTCACATACGCGGCAATTTAATATTATTTAGTCTACTTACTAGTAGCATTTAAAAATGTTAATATATTTTTTTACACCACCTACTTAGAAATCGATATAGAAATGAAAAATAGATCCAAAAATTCTGTAAATCGCCGTATATTACGGTATTTTAAATCAACTAAGTTTACGAATTTGCCACTGCGTGATATCCGGTTAAGTTTGATCCTTTGAGTACGTTATGTCAATTGGCATGTTTGAATTGAGCCCTTGACAACATTTCTCTCCAACACTTAATCTTACAGTCATACGTATCTCACAAACCATATTAATAAAATATAAACTGTGCGCAAATTTGTACCAATCATTTTAAAATTTTGACCTCCAGTTCAAATCTCAGTACCGTGGATCTTTACACCAGCTATAACGTTTTCTTTATTCGAAAATGATAATTTCACTGTACAGTTATATTGCACTGTGTGGTTGGGAATGTTGGCATTCTGTTCTTACACGTACAAAAATATGTGATTGGTTTCTAATTCTTAAAGCTCAATAGAAGTGGTGAAAATGAGGACTTTTTATAAACAATTTATATTTATTACATAAAATCACATATATAATGTATATTTACACAAGCATAGTTATTAAAGCAAAAGAGATATGCACTCAAAGCAAATTTGTCTATAAAAAATGTCTTTAACAATCACTTCTGATGCGTTGATAGTTCACAAAATATTAACACATTTCAAATTTGCTTGTATACAAAAAATGGGAATTCCTCTAAATTTGTGATATGAACATATTATATTTCGCCGAAATTAAATCTGCCAAATAAAATTTAAGCCCAAAAAATTTTGAATCGTGCGAAATGGAATAAAATTCAAAATGTTTTTATTTCCAACCGTGTTAAATCAAAACCGTGCAAAAACAATATTTGATAGAGCTGCAAAATAATGTACTATATATGTATATGGCAATCGATAGTTTATTTTGACTATCGATGGTTTATGCCTTAACTAGACTTACCAACAATTTTCATAAAATTTACATTTTACAGAGTCGGAGAAAATGTTTATCCAAGCTGGATTGCAAATCTATATATATAAAAATGAAACCCTTTTCCCGTTGTCACGCCATAACTTGAGAACGGCTAGACCGATTTGGCAGTTTTTTTTATAGTTTTCTAATACTCTGTAGAAGGTTCTTACAATATTAAGAAAATGTCTTAAAAAGATTGAAAAAATACATTTAATTTAGCATATTTTAAAAAACGCGCGTAACGAATGTCATCGTCATTCACAGCCATAGACAATATTGAAAGAGCATCGTTTGTTCGGAAATGTGGTTACTTAATTAAATTCTACAAGTATCGCACTAATTTACTAATTTTTGAAAATTACTCGCCACTGTTAAATGTACCGACTTTGACGGTAATATTAATAATACCAGTGATTATTTCATTTTAATATAAGTATTTAATAATAATAAAATATGTATACTATGAGTTAGATTTCAGAATAGAACTTAGATTTCATATACTAACTGCAACCAAATACGAAATGCCCTAAACTTCCACCAATTTCAGCACTCTTGTACACGGTCAAAATTAATTAATTGCCCGTATTTTCCCAGTCGCACAAAATAATTATTTAAATCATAACTGGCTCGGTAATCGAGCTATATAGACAGAAAAAAATGCTGAAATTAGTTTTGATGATAACATTTTACTAAATTAAACTGCTTACTCAATATAGTTTAATTATACCTTAGCCACAGCAAAGCGTGGCCGGGGTCTTCTAGTATCTAATAAAAGAACAGAACTAAAGTCTAAATACGTCAACAAATTACTATTTTTAAAGAAAAAGAAGTGAGTTATTGAGGAATAAAGTACTTTACCGAAACGTGTTTTAAGTATAAATTGCTTGATCTCATATTACATTAGTAAATGTATAAAAATATGTACCTTTTTATAACTCATCAACTCTACTTGCATTTTGGAAAAGTGTAACTTTAATAATTTTTTTGTGGTTTTTGTTATAAAGTTGTTTGTTAAATAAATCCAAAGATTATTTCATAAAAATTAAATGTACAAAGCCAAAGCCATTTAATTTAAACCAGCAAAAAGTAAGTAGATTTCAAGGGGAAAAACTATCGTTAGTATCTTTTTAAGCTATCGAAACTATCAAGTGGGCCGACTATCAATAGTTTTGCAGCTCTAGAATAAGGTGTACTTACATAATATACAGTCAGCGTCCAAAATTACCATTTATGAGATTCACGTCTAAAATCATAAATTTTTTTGAAAATGTAAATTCTCATAAATGTTTTTTTTTAACTATTGCTAACGTTACATTTAATTACTACACAGTATTTCGTTAAAACAAAAGTAAAATGCACAAAATACTTGTGTTAAAAAATGCAAACGCTACAAAAACACAATAAAAAATTAGCATAAAGTTGGCATATATTATAAGTACCGCTAATCTAAGATCTAAGAATTTTGGTGGTACAGCATCGTAAAAACGGAAAGTCTTGAGGTGAAAAAACCAAAATTGTCAACAAAAGTGGTTAAACTGTCCTAAGAATTATAAACACTTATGAATTCCGAGGTGATATAAAAACTGTTTTATGTGCTGCAGGATAACTTTGTAAAACGTTGCTAAAAGCAATGCATTGGGAAAAGTAATCGGTACTCTGTGACACAATCGTTTTCATTTAGTTGTGAGTGTTTTAATATAAATGGTGTAAATATGATAAAAAATGGATAATAAAAAAAATAACTATCAGACTTCAATGTCATTGAAATAAATCCGTATTATAACACCATATAAAAAATATAACTGAAATTTAATATGTTTATCGGTCGCGTCGTTAAATGTCTGCCATTTGCTTTTTTTAGTTTTAATATTGCATATTTCGATTTTGTTTTTTCCAAACTTCACATATAATAAAAAAAATTGGAATTTCATTAACAATTACTGTGTTCTTTTTTTGAAGAAAAATCATATCACTCTTATTGGAAAACCCTATACAAGTAGCCAGAGGCACATGTATGCCTTCTTTACCGGAATCTAGTTGTAGATTGGTGCCTGTTCTGACTAGTTCATTTGCTATACAGTTCCATGAGATATCACTGTGTCCTTCGACCCATTGCAGGTTTATCGTGAAATAGGATATGAGATCCGCCAGGATATCAAGGCACTCTTTCACTGTCTTAGACGAAATCCTATGAGACGTTAGAGATTTCAAAGCCGCCTGGCTGTCTGTATATGTAAATATATTTCTTGTTGTGATCACACTCCTTGTCAGTACACGAAGGCTTTCTTTAATAACTGTGACCTCCGCTTGGAAGACACTGCAGTGGTCTGGAAGCCGAAAGTCGATTTTGGTATCTAGTTTAGCTGAGAAGACACCGCTGCCCATTCAGATATCTAGTTTTGAACTATCCGTATAGATGCTTATTCCTGCCGCCTTGTCTATTTCGCCCCTTTCCCATTTCTTTCTGGAGGGGAAGGCAATATTGGGGACCGGATTTAGATTAAGCCCCATAGAATTTCGAAAATCCATGGTTATGGGAAGAAACGGGAACTTCCTAAGTATCATAGAATGCCCCTTACTACTGGCGACTAGAAGAGAGTATTCCCTCAGCCTAAGAGCTGACTTTGCTGTCATTTACTTGCAAAACAAGTCTCTTGGCAGTAAGTGTAAAATTACGTTTAGCGCCTGGCTTGACGTTGTTCTCAACTGATGTTAATACTGGTTGCTCTTTGTATGCTTTCCATACGTCTAACCGTGTATTTCTTTTCCACCATACCAATATACCGTAAGTCATAATCGGCTTTACAATTGCTGTGTAGAGCTAGTGAGCTACTCGAAGCGTTAGTCTCCATCTGGGCCCCACCCTTCTTTTACACGTGAAAAATGCTACAGCTGCTTTCGTCACCCTAACTTCTAAGTTTGGTTACCAAGAAACTCCTCCCCAAGAACTTCCTGTTCAAAGTTAATCCGAAGTAACTTGCCTTTTCTCCTATCGCTAGCCTGGCGGCGTGATTTCTGCAGTACTGTGTTTCTTAGTGAACAATACTAGCATCGTCTTGCTAGCACTCAGGGTCAGTTCGCATAATACGGCCCATGGATTAATATCGTCTAATATTGTCTGCATAAGGCTAGCGAGGGTTTATGGGAGCTTGCATCTAACCGAAACTCCCACATCGTCAGCATAGGCCACAACATGTACCCCTTCTTTTCAAAATCCACCAACATTTTGTTCATTGTTAAGATCCAGAGAAGTGGGGATAATACGCCTCCTTGGGGTTAACCCCTTCGGACAGATCTGCACATCGTTGAAGCTCCCAGCGTTGAAATAATTGTCCTGCCTTAGAGCATCTGAAATCTACCAGGGTGTATTCTTTTATCTCCGGAGTTGAGTTTGCTTCTTATGTGTATATCTATTATCCTCTCTAACGTTTTTAAGAGAAATGACGAAAGACTGATTGGTCTGAAATCCTCTGGATTAGTGTATGAGCTTCTGGTACCTTTGGTATATATATCACCTTGACTTTCCTTCATAGCGAGGGAATATAGTTTAATTTCAGTGCCCCTTCCTGGGACTACTGTAACTGAGCTGGAAATTTCCCGTCTGGTCCCCGCGATTTATAAGGCTTGAAGCTGTCTATCGCCCAATAAACATTACTATCTGACACCATGCCTACAGGAGGGGACTATGCTACCGATTCACTCTCCAGTGTATGCTTCTTTGTGCTGTTCTCGCGACTGTCTGGGAAGTCAGTATCCATTAGCAGAGTCTCCTAGAGTTTCTTCACTGGATACCGTCCTGCTGTGGTCTGCTTCTAAAGGTATCCGATGTTATGTATCGACTGTGCCATTATTTTTCAAAGTCGAGATGCTTCTGCCGCATTCTCGACGTCATTACAAAAAGATTTACACATTTTTCTTTTTGCCTTCTTACCTCATTTTTTATGACCTTAAGAGGTTATAATAATTACCCCCTATTCTTCTCCTTGGGGTAGTTTGGTTAAATTGAATTTCTTCCAGCAATCTTTCTGCAACTTTTTAAGGCGACCACTGGGGTGGCCTAATTCTTCCCCTACCACGTGTTATTGAACAAGCCACCTATAGTGCTTATCGACAAGAATCTGTGAACTGTTTAACTAGGATGTCTAGGCCCTCTTTATATTCTGGTTGAAATGAGGGAGTCATAGAAATACGCTTTTTTAGGTCCTGTAGGTACATCTGACAGTTCGTTTTCCTATGATTCCTGAAGTTTCCTACCCTATCTACATTCTCTTCAATTACATACTCAATGTAGCGGTGATCTAAAAAGAAGTGTTCTTGTAGTTCTCTCCAATGTGTCATTTTATCTACCAGTTCTTCCGACACAAGTGTTATGTCGAAACTTCCTTTCGGTTTCTAGTTATAAATGTTGGCATACTGCCTCTGTTGCATAACAAAAGCTTAGTTCCTAGTAAGTAATTAATGAGCAACTCACCCTCTTCGTTGACATTAGTGCTGCCACATAGTGGGCGCTGGAGTCGCTCCCAAGTAAAATCTAGCACTGGGATGCTTCGCTGTCTCGTACCAGCTCTTTAATTAGCTACGATGGTACTTCTTCTTCGTCATACGGCATGTAGCATGACGCCAGCCGATACTTATTTTCTCCCGTCTCTCAGCTTATTGATGTTGTTTCGTTATTACTATAACTGTGTAATAAGACGACATTAATCTACTAGCCAATAGATATGCCTTACCTACGCAGCTTGCCATGTATAAATTAAACCCCGTTGTTCTCAGACCTCCATTAGCCCATAGCTCCTGAATGAGGACGAAGTCAGGCCGTTCTTCTGTCATGCGGTTAACAAGGGCTAGAGAAGCTAGTTTGCTATGAAGGAGATTAATTTGGAGAAGACGCATTAATTAGTGTCTTCTCTGCGTCTTCTTGAGAGTCGCTCAAAAGCTCGCTCTCAGTGTAGAGTTTAGAGAGTCTGTCTGCAAGCTCAGACCCCGAAGTACACTCACCTTGTCTCCACGTCATTCAAGGACTCCATTGAATCTTTCTAGATTTCACATTCCGACTCCGATGCCAAGTTTTCCCCTGCATCGGCACCCTCACCTTTGTGAATCCGTAGTCGATTTCCCCGCCACTTTTCGCCAGCGGTTCTATGGATTCCTTTAATAACAACAGCAGAATCTGCATTGTGGCTCGTTTCGTCTCCACGGCAGATTCCGCTGCGGCGTCGTCGAAGGCCTTGACAAATCTCCATTCCCCAGTTGGCAGATTCGGGTTACAGACTCCCGTATCCGGCATCCATACGTTTGCCCTCGGTCGGGATGAGATTTCCTTCTTGTCTACCGCTACTAGCCTGGCTCCGGGGTAGACCTCCCCTCCTTTAGCTATTGCGTCCTTATATAGCTGGACCGATCTCTCGCCGTCACAAGCTATCATCCTTATTCGTCCCTAGTACCATCCTGCTACCGCTTCCAGCTTAAAGTTAGGCAAGACAGCTTTCGCCCAATCAATGGATTCCCGAAGCTGCTTCATAAGCTCGTCATTGGTTGGCGGTTGTCGCTCCACCTTCCTCAGCAGGTATGCAGTGCTTCGCTTCTCCGCATACATTGCCTTCGCTGGACTTTGTATCTTAAAAGTAAGCCATTCTTTGGCTGACGAACAGCCAAGCCTTGGCTACAGTGCTATTGCTTTTTTTTTGGAGCCAGCTTTAGCTTCTGCTCCTTAATTAGTGCATGCCTTGCTTAAGGACCAAGCTTCGCTCCTGTCATCGACCCGGCTGTTGTCAATTTCGTACCATACGCTGCTCTTTTCTGGGAACAACTCGCTCCCTCCGGCTTTTTTACAGGAGATCCGGACTTCTTTTTGTTTATGTGTCCGCTTGTCCATAGCTCCCGCTACGCAAGTAAGGCTAGGCGCTAGGTCCGTTCAAGACTGGGCTATTTAAGGGACTCCAGCCAGGCCAGCATGACACCTTGATCCAGCCCTTTATGTACCTCCAACTATAGTAAGATTTCCTATCTGGATGCTGTGCTATTGAGGAGCAAAATGGTTAGGTAAATAGGCTCAAATGCTCACTGCGCCGCTTCTCCAGGGACTCCGCTCTACCCATATTTCTCTTGGACGTATGAGTAGGTTCCGCGGCGCAGTGGGCCAAGTCATCATGAACGCAGTCGAAGTGCGAGAGGATTTCGGAATGTGCCTCTCTCAGACCCTTATCGATCATTGAACCCGTTCCAGCTGTTTTGTAAGTACGGCTTTACAGAGCGCCCTCCACTAGACAAATGGTCCATAGAACAATATTAGCTTAACTTTGCCTTCGAAAATCTTTCTTTAAAACAATATATATAAATATCCTCCACATTGGGCTTCCATGATAGCTTTCTATTAAGGATGAGGCCCAAGTACTTCAGCTTTTCGACAGGGTGACGTCGAGAGCCCAATCAGAGAAGAGGTGCATCCGAGATTTTATACCTGGTAAATAAAACCAGTTCACTTTTATTTGGATTGACAGCTAAGCCACTTCTTTCTGCCCAGCTAGCTACCATGTTGAGGAACCCTAGGAGATACAGAGTAAAGGAGACAAAAAAGTGGTTCACCTATTTTTATTCAGCGAAAATTGAGTCCACCTCAATTATGCAACGCTTTGGTAAACAGAAATGGTTCTGTTGCCACGTGTTTCAATAATGCCGTAAAAATATACGATACTGTTGAGAAGGCCACAGTTCCCCATTGCAGTGTGCGAATACCATCGGATCTATTTAAGCTGAACCCAGAATATTATTCAACGAAGAGAGCTGAATTAACTTAATTTTGAAACTATTTTGAATAAAAAACAATAAATAGAAATTATCTACCCCTCCTAACTCATTCATTTGCTTAAATGTCAACAATCAACTAATAACTTTAAAAATTACTTATTTGTGTATCGTCAGCAAAACGTGGCCGGAGTCTTCCATTATGCGACAGTTTTTTTAAGAAAAATATGCAATTTGATCACAGCAAGCAAATTAGCGCCCAAGGAGGGTCGGTATTGCAGATGGGGGGTATCGGTCCATTGCTACGCCTACAACGTGCTGTTAAATGAAAACAAATAAGGTGCCATGAGTTAGGTTAGGTTCAGCGGTCGATCACTGGACAGCTTAGAACGCCGGTCCGTTGTATTACTTAAAACTTATTTATAATAGATCATATATTATTATATAATCCCCATATATAGACAAAGCGCCTCGAGCCTATTGCAAATTTGTTAAGTCGACTAATATCAGTTTTTGCTATGTCTCCTGGTTCGCCGAACGTAAGACTGCCGGGATTTTTCAACCTGAGTCTTGCAAAGGCTGAACAATGGAGGAAAAAGTGCTAAGTGCAAGTAGTTCAGAAGATCTCCTGTGTTCTACTCTAGGCCAAAAATATCTCGCAGTCACACAGGAGCTGGTCGACCAGCGCCTGCTAAACGCACGAGTTATGTCAACTTCCTGTTCTAATGAGTCATTGAACTCGCTTTCAATAAACTGGAGCAAATAACAAACAAACACTTTCAAATATTTACTCAACAAAATTATCGTCCATCAAATTCATCGATTATCGAATTCATAAACTCAATTGATACACTTTGTTTGCTTACACAATAACGCAACGATCAAATTCATTGTTAGTTACACAACAGTCAAATTCATTGATCACTGCAATAGTAATTCAATATTTTTAATTGTTACATCTAAAGATTAACAAGAGAACCAAGTGAATCACTAAGAACTGATAAAGGAGGCATACAGAATAAGGGAATAAAATGGCACCAAAGACTATGATTTATCAACAACAATTTGCCACTACAACGATTCATCTTTGAGCGCCATGTGAAAAACAAGATCCAGCCCTTCATGCAATGAGGACGCTAGGACAAGAATTCACATGGAAAGATATTGAAGAAGAACTGGATAAAAGCTTCGGAGTAAAGGAAACTTATCAAAATTTTTACCACCAAGCAGTAAATCTGAAAAACCATAATGTAAACAATTATTTTCATAATCTAAGAAATATTTTTGACAAATTAAACGCTAAATATGAACAAGACGCTAGATATGAATAAGCCTTTAATAAAATAATCACTAATTTTAAAAATATTTATAAATGGTAATGATCCAAGCCTAGCAAGCATTATCCATAGTAGAAATATAACGCGTCATTGAAGTGTAGATTATATATTAGAGGAAACAGGAATGGTAAAAAGACACGACAATAGACCTAACATACAGAACAGGTTTATACCAAACAATAGGCAACAGTCACAACACTTAGCACAACATAGAACTTCCCAAAATAATAACTTACAAACATAAGCATCTAACAACAGCTCTAACCGGGGCCAGTTACGTCAAAATAGCCTATATTATAACTCGGGATCATTCCGCCAATATTTTCAAAATTCGCGACAGGCCGAGAATATAGTTTACCGATAATCACAGTAACTAAAAATAAAAAAAGAACTAGGTGCTTGCTAGATACGGGATCTACTACTTCTTTGCTCAATAAAAAATCGTTTACCACAATATCAACGCAAAAGACTAATACAACCATGAACTTTCAATACTATTAACGGAGTTTCTTGTATCAATGAGGAAATCATAATACCTCTACGAATCGAATTTAACGAAACAAATTGTATGTGTTGGAATAAAAGTTTGATGCTATAATAGGTCAAAATATTTTTAAGCCGCTTTCAGCAATTATTAATTTAAATGAATACACCGAAATAAATAACGTAAAATTAAATTCATTCAAAGCTGTCCATTCCACTATAATGAAATTCAAATGTTCAATATTGCACCAGCCAATGAGGAAGTGTTAGAAAAATTAACGAGAGAAGACATGAATAAAGAGGAAAACTCCTTGTTGGTAAAACGGATAAAACAAAATTTAGACTTATTCTTCGAAGACAGGCACTCGCCAGATCATACACACGAAATTCAACATTAAATAGTAACCACAACAGGCATATAAAACCACATATAAAACAAAGTCGGGTTTGTTACAACACTTATAATTCGAGATCGGCTAGACCAATTTTCATGGTTTTTGGTTCGTTGGATTTATCCCCGCCTCGATTAGCAGAATACATCTTAAAAATAATGAAAACTCGATGACTCATTTTCCCTAAATGTTACTTTGTTTCGTACCTGTAATCCGAAATAGATGGAAATTATTCAACTGCTGCTTTCCGGACTAACATCAAGTGATCGACACGACATCACCGCACGTGTTTTTAAGCAAAAAAATCCAGTCACTGATGATTTATATTGTTAAACAACACGTCTTTGGGATTACTCAATGCTGGATGTATTCAATTGAATGGCAAAAACGAGGATTGCCGCATGCACACATTCTAATTTGGTTAGTCGAAAGAATTCGGCCAGATCAAATAGATGAAATCATATATGCGGAGATTCCTGGACCTGAAACCGACCCAAACCTACATGATGTTGTGTGTGGCACCATCAACTACCAATCACCATGCATAGTCAATGGCAAGTGCTCCAACTCGTATCCACGAAAAATGACGGCAGAGACCATCACAGGCAGCGATGGTTATCCACTGTATAACGTCGATGGCTCGATGATAATGGTAGAACTATCATAACTATAGTGAATAGAAACGATTCTGTGGTCGACAACAGTTGGGTTGTTCCATATTCGCCACTTTTTTCCAAAACATTCAATCACATTGTAGTGTTGAGTATTGCAATTAGGTTAAGTCAATTAAATACATTTGCAAATATGTCTCGAAAGGCAGCGACATGGCGGTTTTTGGTATCCAAACATCCAATACCAACGATGAAATTACGCACTATCAAGTCGGTAGATATGTAACCTGCAATGAAGCAATTTGGCGTATATTCTCATTCCCTATTCACGAACGTCATCCCACTGTTGCACATTTGGGGGTGCATCTAGAGAACGGTCAGAGAGTTTATTTAACAACGTCGAATGCCGCTCAACCTGTCGCAACAACTCCAGCGACAACACTGACCTGTTTCTTTGCGATTTGACAAAGCGATCCGTTCGTACGAACGTTGCTGTACTCAGAGATGCCACGTTTTTACACTTGGAACGCTACATCGAAGAAATTTCAACGTCGGAAGCAAGGCCATGCAGTTTCTGGTCATCCAGATATGCGTTCTACAGATGCTCTTGGTCGTATTTACACATTTCATTCGAAGAATGATGAATGCTTCTTTTTGCGGTTGTTGCTGGTACATGTTCGAATGCCAACATCATTTGAATCACTACGAACTGTTAATGGTATAGTGTGCCCTACATTTCGTGCAGCATGTCAAGAGCTCAATTTGCTTGAAAACGATGCTGATTGAGACACAACAATCGCTGAAACAATTGTTTCTGCATCTCCGAATCAGATACGCACATTATTTGCTATCATCATTTCGACATCGAACCCGCGTGACCTGTGGAACAAATACAAAGGTAGCACGTCATTTTACATCGAATTCGTGTCAGAACAAGAAATCCCGATATTGAGGCGAATGAGGAGATGCATAACCAGGCTTTGCTCTAGATCGAAGATATGTGTTACCTCATTTGCGGCAGCTTAGTCAGGTTAGGAATCCCAGCGCCCGATCGCGGAATGAATGCCGCATTTAATAGAGAATTGGAACGTGAACGTAAATATGATCCACATGAAGTAGTACAATCAGTTCGAACGAATGTACCACTGTTGAATCCTAAACAGAGAAAAGTCTATGATACATTGATTAATGCAATTGATGCTGGGAATGGTGGCTTATTTTTTCTTGATGCCCCTGGCGGAACTGGAAAGACATCACTCATGTCATTGATTTTGGCCACTGTACGTGCGAGATCAGAAATTGCGGTAGCAGTTGCTTCTTCTGGAATTGCGGCCACATTGTTAGACGGATGCCGTACGGCTCACTCAGCGCTTAAATTGCCATTAAACCTTCAAACTACTGAACAACCGACATGTAACATTTCGAAACACTCCGCAATTGCCAAAGTTTTAGTAGCATCAAAAATCATAATATGGGAAAATGCACAATGGCGCACAAACGCGCATTGGAGGCTCTTGACCGAACACAAGATCTACGCAATGACTCGAGATGTTTTCGTGGTGAGAGATCAAGATCTACTGCTGCCGATGAAATCTACGCTTGCCTCAAAGCATCAAATCTGTGGCGATATGCAAAGAAACTTCAACTGTCAGGAAATATGAGAGTTGTATTGTTGAACGATCTATCTGCTGATGATTTCTCCAAGCAATTGCTGACTATCGGTAATAGCCGTGTTCCTGTTGACGAATCGAGCGAATTGATTTCGTCTCCTCCAAATTTTTGCAATTTCGTCTCATCAAAAGATGAGCTTATCAATAAAGTATTCCCGGATATCATTGCTATCCACAACAATACTAAATGGTTAAGTAAGCGAGCAATTTTGGCGGCTAAATATGAAGATGTAGCTGACCTAAATATTATAATTCAGATTCAAATCGTAGGTACTCTGTATTATTTCAAATCTATCGACTGTGTAACGAACGAAGATGAAGTCACTAATTATCCAACTGAATTTTTAAGCTTCTTGGATGTGCCTGGTTTACCACCACACAATTTGCAACTGAAGGTTGGCTCGGTAGTCATCATGCTTAGAAATTTAAACCAACCAAAACTGTGCAATGGAACACGTTTTATTGAAATATCTTTGAACAAGCTTATCTTTGCATGATGCATTTATAAAATAGGATTCTGAAAATACATTTATGCACTATAATTCTGTGCACTTGAACACAAACAAGTAATGTCGTTTACCCCAAGGTGCTTAAATGGACAGAGTTAATCCGAGTGCATCACATGCTACACAACATACTTTAATTTAATCTTTTTTTTGTGACACGTGTTTGAAGTACTTAATTTTTATTTGTATTCTCTTTTTGTATGTATTGTTCATCATAATAAAATACTTTTATATAATATATAATATCAATCTATGTTCATATTTATTTTGTATCATTGTATTACGTTCATCAAAGCCTAAATTAGTTCAGCTAAGAGATAACACGACATTAATTGACTGTTAGGCGGTACGAAGTTCGCCTGGCCAGCTAGTATAATATAATATTATAAAATATATAGAAATTAATAAACAAATGAGGGATATGATTAGAGAAAGCACAACTCCCTACAATTCTCTTTTATGGATTGTACCGAAAAAAGTGGACAATTCAGGGGGAAAAAATGGAGGATTATGATTAATTATAGAGCTTCAAATGAAATAAGTTTCAGTGATAAATTCCCAATGCCAAATATGGAATATATGTTGGAAAAATTGGGGCGTGAACAATATTTTACTACACTTGAAGGGTTTTCACCAAATTTTCATTAAAGAAGCGTATAGAAAAAAACAGCATTTTCCACACCCCTAGGACACTATGAATTCGTTCGATTGCCATGTGGACTCAAAAACGCCCCCTCTACATTCCAGAGGCTCATGAATTCTCCCTTAAGGGACTATATAAATAAAACTTGTGTTGTTTATTTAGAGACATCCTAATATTTAGTAGCACAATGCAAGAACACGAACAAAACATTCAGAAAATTTTCAATGCCCTACGAAACCATAACTTAAAAATTCAAATCGATAAATGCAATTTCCTTGCCAAGTCAGAGAACACACACAGTCACAGAGTATTTAGAATACAATATATTGTAAGCACTGATGAGATCAAACCCAACCCAAACAAAATAACAGCAATCCAAAAATTAAAATTACCTGAAAAACCGAAACAAATCAAATTTTTTCTTGGTATCACAGGATACTACAGTAAATTTATAAAGGACTATGAGAAAATTGCGCATGGAATAATAAAGTACCTAAAAAGGACATTAAGTTAAGAAAAAATGACCCACAATATATAGATGCCTTCTATAAGTTGAAACAACTCCTAATTGGCACACCAATTTTCCGTTATACCGGTTTTAAGAAAAATTTTGAATTGTGTACAGATGCAAGTGAGGTTGCGATTGGAGCAGTTTTAACACAAGATAATCAACCAATATGCTACACTAGTAGGCCACTAAACGAACATGAAAAAAATATTCCACCACAAAAAAGAAGATCTTAGCTATCGTATGGAGCATTAATTATTTTAGACCATACGTATATGCAGAAACTTTGACCTCATAACTGACCATCAGCCACTTAAATGGTTTAACACAAGATAATCAACTAATATGCTACACTAGTAGGCCACTAAACGAACATGAAAAAAATATTCCACCACAAAAAAGAAGATCTTAGCTATCGTATGGGACATTAATTATTTTAGATCATACGTATATGCAGAAACTTTGACCTCATAACTGACCATCAGCTACTTAAATGGTTGTAAACAAAATAAAAAGGAAAGATGTAAATTCCAGGTTATAACGTTGTCTGTTTAAACTAGGTGAATATGATATTAACATTGGATATATTAATTGAAAAAAGTCCATTTTTGACCGATTTTCTAAGTCGATGAAATGCAGATACTGAAGAAATGTTAACAATAGGATCTAGAAATTCTGAAAACATTGACAGGACAAAATGAGTTAGACAATATGAGTATATGTGCAACTATACATTTTCAACAAGAGGAAAATAATGACCCATTTGTTTATTATACTCAGTTGTTAATTGTTTTTATACACAAATTATTCTAACAGAAAGTAAAATCAGAGAAATCGAAATTATTGGAAAAGAACGAAAAAAATACATAAGTTTAGACGGCATAAAAAGCGGATTTATGTCCGACATTTTTAGAAGATTTATTAAAACGGGAAAAGTAGGCACATACTCAAGTATCTCAGATAGCTATTATAACATAGTTCAGTTAAAACTAATAGACATGTTCAATAATACAATGAAGTCTTACAAAAGCACATATCATGCAAAAGATATGAGAAATGAAGAAGAAACATTTAGATACATTAAAAAATATCACAAACAGGATACAGGCCCTGGTGGGATAAATGAAAATTATCAAAGATTAAAAGATTTAATTTACTACAAAGATCTAAAACAACTTATCCAAAAATTCATTAATAGTTGCGAGGTTTGTTGTAGAGACAAATACGATAGACGACCAATCAAACCATAATATATTATAACAGAAACACCTACTTAAATGAAATAATTCATATGGACACATACGTTATAAAAGAAACATAGTTTCTTAACGTTCATAAGTAAAATTTCTAAGCAAGCTACTGCCATTTATTTAGAAGACAGAACCAGCATAACCATAATAAAGACATCCGTTTATATTTTTCCTTAAAACCAAAACCAAAACGCATAATAGCTGATAACGAATTTAGCTCAACAAATGTAAAGGATTTCATGAGGAGGGAAGAAATAAAAATTCATTTTACAAAACCTAATTCATACACTGGCAATGCGGACATCGAAAGATTCCATAACACTTTAGGTGAAAGGTTTAGAATAATAGAAATGCCGGAATTGTCGGTTTAGGAAAAAGTATTGGGTTCGCAACTAAGTAATTACGGATTTCACTCATAGATGGCTTCAGTTCAATTTTTAGGTTTGCAGGCGTAGTCCACATGTAAAACACATTTTGTTATTTGATAGGTGGCAATTCAGCTGTCAATCAGTAAAAAAAAAAGTTTTTTGATCGATTGCGTTTTATTTGGCGTTCGTTGAAAAATGGGAGATCACAAGGAACATTTTCGTCATATTTTGCTTTTTTATTTTCGCAAAGGGAAAAACGCATCGCAAGCGCACAAAAAGTTATGTGCTGTTTATGGCGACAAAGCCATAAAAGAACGGCAGTGTCAAAATTGGTTTGCCCAATTTTGTTCTGGTGATTCTTCACTCAAAGATGAAAAACGCTCTGGTCGTCCAGTTGAAGTTGATGACGACCTAATCAAAGCAATAATCGATTCGGATCATCACAGTACAACACGTGAGATTGCAGAGAAGCTTCAGGTATCACATACATGCATTGAAAATCACTTAAAACAACTTGGCTATGTTCAAAAACTCGATACATGGGTTCCTCACGAACTGAAAGAAAAATTATCCACTTTTAAAACGAATGATAACTGGCAATGAAAAACGGGTTATTTACAACAATATCGAGCGAAAAAGATCGTGAAGCAGGCCAGGTGAACCAGCTCAAACAACATCAAAAGCTGGTATTCATCAAAAGAAGGTTTTGTTATCAGTTTGGTGGGATTATAAAGGAATTGTCTACTTTGAACTCTTATCACCCAACCTAACGATCAATTCTGTTGTCTACTTTGAACAACGAAATTAAACAATGCAGTTGAAGAAAAGCGGCCCGAATTGATACATCAAAAAGGTGTTGTATTCCATCATGACAATGCACACATCTTTGGTCACTCGGCAAAAATTATTGGAGCTTGGTTGGGATGTTTTGTCACATCCACCATATAGTCCTGACCTTGTACCATCGGATTACTTTTTGTTTCGATCTTTACAAAACTCCTTGAATGGTCAAAATTTCAATAGTGATGATGATGTCAAATCGTACCTGATTCAGTTTTTTGATGCTGCCTGAAAGATGGCAAAAGATCATTGATAAAAATTGGCAATATATTACAGAAAATAGTTATTTAGTTCCATAAAAAAATTGGCTTTGATTTTTTTTTTTAAATCTGCAATTACTTAGTTGCCAATCCAATATATAAATGCACAGAATGGTACAACAAATTCATACACTCAACCGCAGGAAAAAAACAATTCTTTGCATTTCAAACAAAAGCTCTTCTTGTTTATAATTTATAATTGGTATAAATGAGCATATTTTCACTTTACTTACAAGTATTTCACTTGGTATTTGTATAATAAAAATTATTTTCTTATTTTTATATTGAGCTCTGCTAACTTTGCATTTTATACAAGGTGCGTTCTAAAGTAAACAGTAAAAAAGTAACAAAGTGCGTTAGATTCTGCTATCCTTAATCGACTTCCAGTAAAAATTTCATGACATTTCACACATTGGAAGTGGAGTTATTGCGTTTTAAGTGTCAGTATGTTTTTGTCATCGGTGCGTTAATGAGCTTCGAACAAAGAGCCAATATTACATTTTGTTTTAAAATTGGTAAAACTTTTACCGAAACATTTCAATTGATGAAACAAGTTTATGGCGATGATTGCCTATCCCGTAGCAGAGTGCACGAGTGGTTTCAACGTTTTCAAAGTGGTCGTGAGGACATAAATGAGAAATGAGCCGAAACCCAAAAAGTCGCGCCTGAAGAAGTCAAAAGTGAAGACAATGCTGATTTGTTTTTATAATTCCAAGGGTATTGTCCACAAAGAATTTGTTATACCCCGCCAAAACGTTAATTCTATATTCTACCTTGGAGTTTGGTGCGCCGTATTCAATGTGTTCGGCCCGAATATCGCGAAGATGGAAGTTGGCGTTTGTTGCACGATAATGCGCCGTCTGATCGATCGACGCTTGTGGCCGATTATTTGACCAAAAATCACATTTTAACAATCAACCACTCCCCGTATTCACCTGATATGGCACCGTGCGACTTCTACCTTTTCGGAAAAATGCATTTGCCGATGAAAGGAAAGCCTTATGCAGACGTGGAGGCCATTCAAAAGGTTTGCACCGGCATACTGGCGGCCATACCGGGCAACGAGCTAAAACACTCGTTCGACATGCTTTTGGACCGTGCAAAAAGCTGTATTAAAGCAGAAGGAGACTATTTTGAATAAAATTAATTGAGTTTGCCGATAAAATAATTTGTTGTTTTTTTAAAAAAGTCCTGTTTACTTTGGAACGCACCTTGTAGTTCTATCAATCAATCGGTTATCCCCGTCAGGTGTCTCCAGTGACTTTTATACGTATCATTTTAATTTTCAACTCTCAAGTTAATTTGATTCTTCTAGTGAATTTAACTATTCCATATTCTACTACCATATTCACCTCTGCTCAGTAAAATATTCAATACTTATACGATATTAATGTTGAGTTTTGTAGTTCAATGAAGCGTATCAAATGTATTTGCAAGTATGCTATTGTAAATGCTCTTCCAATAAATTAAAATTATGAAATAAGGAAATACCAAATTGCCCAGTTTATCTGCTGCAATGAAGCTGCCTGGCGTATCTTCGGTTTCCAAATTCATAAACAGGAACCAGTAGTTATCCATTCAGTTTTGCATCTCGAAAACGACCAACGCGTATTTTTCACAAACGAAATCGTGATATAATAATTGGGTCGTGTATATACAATCAATACAAGGCAGACTGTGTGCTTTTATCTGTGACTGTTGTTGGTTAATGTCCACGAATCATTGTCATTTCAAGATATATGTAAAGAAATGGACAACAGTATTCAACGTATAAATATGCATGTCTTTCACTGGGATTGCCAGAAGATACTTGTTGCAGCTGCATTAAATTGCACAGGAACACATATTTGTCTACTATTTAGTACTGATGGCATACTTACCAATCCGAGCACAAATGTTATGAGATAATCATAAAAATTCGATGACTGATGATATGTTGTATCGACTACGTACGACGGGCAACGATCTAACAATATCATTCAGAGACGCAATGTCATTGCGAATTTACTAATCAGCCATTTCTGTATGAGTTCACCAAATCGGAGTGCATCTGATTTAATCAACACAGATATAAATTGTGAAGTGCATTATGATACTAACGAATTGGCAGCGACTGTTACTCGCAACTTCCACTACTAATGATGAACAAAAGTTTACTTACGACCGAATTTAATTTGGCGGCACTCTGTTACTCCTTTCAGGTGATTTCAAACACGTTCAACGTACGCTGATGATATCAATGCTTGCTTAAAATAATCGCAACTGTGGCGTAATGTATAAAAAGTACAGCTGACAGTGCACATGCATTCGTATGCTTCAAGATCCATCTATCGAAACTTTCTCAAAACAACTGTTAAATATTGGAAATAGAAAAGTTGCTGTACATGGAAATACTGGATGCATAAAACTACCGACTAATTTCTGCACAATCATCAACTCATAAAATACTCTCATTGACAATATATTTCCCAGTATAGACACGAATTATAAAAATCTTGGAACTTGGAGTCATACAGGTCATGGGTTGGATCTCCGGTTATTTTGCTTCACAATTTTAACCCACTACGAATTTGCAATAGCACAAGATTAGCAATTAAAAAATTAATGAAAACATTATCGTAGCCAAAATTGGGAATGGCAAAATTAATTCTAATAAAATTCAAATGCTCTCAGTTTCCAATAAGATTTGCATTCGCAATGACGATCAATAAGTTACAAGGCCACACATATTTTGTTTCAGGCTTAGATTTAGAACACCATACTTTTCTCACGAACATTTTTATGTGTCTCGCTTGGGCAAAACATGCAGATTGTTTGTATTCGCTAAAGACGTACTGACCAAAAATATTGTACATTCCATTGCGTTGAGAGATTAATCTTTGTTTATTTTTAATTGCCATAATTAGTAGTATACAAATGAACTAATTTCGATGTATAAATAGCTATCAGTAATTGTAATTTAATATATATTTGTTACTTTAATAAAGAAAAAGTTATTAATTTAGATAAATTATACTTCAATAATTTGCAACACTCATATATTTTTAAAAAACTTTCCTAAAAAAGTATTTATTTAAAAAAGTTCCTAAAAATAACGTACATATATGGCAAAACAACGTTTGCCGGGTTAGCTAGTGAAAGTATAATATTGGATATACAATAGTGCCGAAGATGTGAGATATCGATCCACAAATTACCCTAGCTCCCATATACTTAATATAATGATTTTCATTAGTCTCCATATATTAAATAAATAAAGGGCCTATTATTGAGCTTATATTGCATATACCTAATTTTAGTTTATTTAGTTGATCTTAATATTAATATTTCGGACATGCTGTTATATTGAAACTAAGTTAGTTTACGATTTATAATATACATGAGTTATTAAAATACAAAATTTGATTGCAATCCATTCACGATTTCATCGAAAATTTATTATTGAATAGTATCGCAACATTTTTTAATATAAAGCTTTGCAACACTTGAAAGTATTTCCCCGCCTTTGTTTTTCTTTACGTTGTGAGAATATAAAATCTGAGTATTATCGTTCAGCAGTTGTCAAAACATACATTTAAAATGACAAGAGTTAGCAAATAAGTGAAGTTTCTTAAATTATGGGAAAAGATCCTAAAAAATTATTTACTTATATTGGAGCAATTTGAAGAAAATTATGGTAATCTAACTGCGTTTATACTGTTAAAGACTAAAATCATATCATCTCCCAGATATCTAACATAAAAAAGAAGACGAAATTATGGAAACTTTGTCCTTGCGGCTTCTAAATATTTTAGATATGGATGTCCATTTGTCCATCATTCTGTTCCAAAATCAGAAGACTTTTTAAGAAACTTTTTGCCGCGTTTGGATGAAAACACGGACAAATTGTGCGAGTCAGCAGAACAACATTTGATTTTATCGTTATTCTAAGTGTTCAGTAATAGTACTTTACCGACTGAGTTCAAGTGGTGAAAGAGCAACAATTTCAAATCGCAGGTTTAATTGGTGTTAGCGATGGAGAAGTAATAAATGTGAGATTTTCCATTAAATTGTGCAGCTATGCTTGGTTTTATGTTTCTCCATTACAAAAAAAAAATAACCAACATAGCATTTTGTGCAATTCTGAAGGTAAAAAACAAATTCATATTCAAAATCATTCAATGAACTGCCACGTGTCGGAAAAACCAGTGTGGATGCCAGGTCAGCAAAATACCTATACCTCCGAAAATAATTTGAACTTCGAAAAGATATATTCTTATAGATATATTCATGAAAAGTTAAACTTTAGAAATATTAACATATGATGGAAGAATTTATAATTGCGAGTTGTCCAACAAAGTTCCTGAACTATTGACAGGAGCAGGTGAAAATTCGTATACATTTACTGCGAGTCTTATAACTCCCTTTAGAAAAAATGCAACGGAAGGCACTTTGCAGCAACGAAATCTCTTCAATAGAACTTTTAGCCGGTATCGAGATAAAGTTAAGCATTGCTTTGGTTTAAGTTAGTAGTCTGGTAACTTGGTTTGGAAAAATCCCGACCGTTTTTTCGAAAGAACTATATACTAAGAATACACTGTAAAAATTTTAAAACGAGAATCGAAATATTGACGAAGTTATAGCACTTATACGGGAGCGTCTCGTAAAGGACGCTGAAAAAGTGACTAACAATGAGGCCTATGAAGAAGTTGAATTATACGCACCAGGGATAGACAATTGAAAGGTAGTTTGATTTGTCTATAATAATAAATATAATTCTATGAAACATATTTAATCCGTTGTTGAAACTTTAAACGCGTTTTTCTCGAAACAAAGTTCTTACGGTCGGCCCGGAGGATAAACAATTTTCTATCCAACCGATTGGGCTGAAAATTAAATGTGTTATTCTACTTATTAATAGCTCTCGCAGGAACTAGAATCTATTATTTTATCGCTAACTTTCTATTTTACAGCCCGATTTCCACTTTAAGAAATGTCACTTTTTTCGAAGTCCACCATTTTATTTTATTTTTAAACCAAATTGTTTAAACAATCCATCAAACCAGAATTACAAGCTCACAGAACAATAATCTTTTTGATTTTTCTCTTTTCAGATGTCTTCAAGTGACCAAATCACCGTGGACAGCCACCTACTTTTTGTTTTTGAAAACATAATATTTTTGTACTCTCTGAGATACTATTAATAATATATTACAAAATGAAACTGATTGAATTTTACTTTTTTCAAATATAATATTCCCAAAACAGCATTAAAAGTATTCAAGTAACCAGACTACAACGGTTCAACAGTTTAAAAGAGCTGAAAATACAAATAAAAAATGTCTTGCAATTTGCATGCCGTTGGATATTAATTTGGGGTATACTGCCCAATATTCTACAAATACAAAAATATGAAAATTTTGACATTAATGAAAGTATAAAAGAAATTAATGAAACTGGTGAAAATAGCAACCAAAATTTGCCTACCAACGAGGGTGAATAGACGCTTCGCGTTGTTATCGCTAAAACAAGATTTGAATTCTTAAAATGCCTTCAACTAATAATATTATTAATTAAATATTAATGAATTAAAACCAAATTAACAAAAGGGTTTAACATATATATTTTTTTTTAATTTCTAAAATTAAATGTGCTCTGTGAGGTAGAAGGATCCGGAGCGGCATTGCGATGACTAGGTGAAGGCACAGGTGGATTAACTGAGTCCTCATACAACTCAAGGGTACTTAAGTCGAAGCCGTGGGAACTTTCGGTTAGCGGGCATGTCATTTCAGGAGTGTTTGTTAGCGTATCAACTTCGTGGGTGCTTTCAAAAATTACCCCAGGACTCACATTTTTGCGATGTCCAAAAATATCGTTCAGTAAGTCCCAGTTGGCGCATCACCATTCACCAGCACCTGTCCGGATAAATAATAAGCTTTCAGGTGTCATACCTTCGCGCCACCCAAAGGATCTGTCGAAGTACCGGATCACTTATTTGCACCTTCATAGTAAAACCTTTGGGTCGTCAGCTTCTAAAAAATATTAATAAATCTAGAATAAATATATGCACATAAATAAAATTGTTATCTTAAATTCTAACCTCAGCCATTCTGAAGTCTCTTTCCCCAAATCGGCAACTGCTTGCAGCAGATGAAGCACCTACGAATCTGTCCGATAGAGCTGCAAAACAATCGAAGGGATTAGCGATAGTTTATTTTGACTATTAATGGTTTATGCCTTAACTAGACCTACCAACAGTATTCATCACATTGCAAAAGTTTACTTAATAAAGCTACATATTGATATAATCTTGTAATACCAAATGTGAAATCTAATTTTCAACTCCAATATTAATTATCGCGGAAACTAACGCATACACGCCGTGCAATTCAACGCCACCCGCCACGAGGGTGTCGATTGGTAATAGATACCACAGTTTCACGACGTAGGCAGGGACGTATTTAGCTAAGGTCAGTTTTCGTTACTCTTCTATAGCATCCATATAGGTGGTCTTACTATGGTTGGAGGTGTATAAAAGGCTGGGGACCCTTAAATAGCCCAGTCTCGTCTTTAAGGCCAAAATCACCACTTTTAAAAGGGTAAAACCACTTTTGGCTCGTTTGCTCAGTTAGAGCATGTTAACCATAAACTTCCACCAATATACGATGATTTTCGGCTGAGGAATCTCTCGGATGTGGTTATGGTCCAATACAAATAAAAATGTGAAGTATAAAAAACATAATTGTGCTTATTTGAGGGTAAATTACACGCCAATTGTGTAAGTCAACTGGATTATAGTTGCCGGTATACTTGTATTAGCTACTTGCTTTTCTTGACTTCACATTTTTGAGAAGCATTGCCAGCATTGCTTAAAATTGTATCCTAAATCGTAAAATGACCCATATTTAAAAAGAAAACTAAGACATTCATTCGAATTTAAAATCATTTAGTATATTTGAATTAAACCCCTATAGCAGTTTCCAACTCTGCGTTTTAGACAAAATTTTGAAAATCGGTTGTATTTTTTTATACCTGCTATACTTTTGAACTTCCGCTTTTTTTGTGATATTACGGTTTACAAACTGTGCCGTGCCGTTAAGTAGAATATCAAAAAACAACTTACAACTACAATAAGTTTACAACAAATTAAAAGAATTGTTAAGGTCGTGGAGAAACATCCCGAAATTAGACGAGGCAAGCAACAATTTGGAAGCAGTAAAAATAAAATTAATGAGCAGTAGGAAATGTTGCGAAAAAACTGTTTGAGTAATATTATGTTTTTTGAACGCCCCATAATATAATATTATAACTATAATATTGTGTTAAACATGGTGCCCCATAATATTATATAATATTAGTGTTACATATTTTGAAAGAGGTGCATAGTAATAGATAATGTACAAAAAATGCCCACTTGTGACTTAGTAGCCTGCGGTAGATAATTAATTCATAAATTACATTTTAGTATACGGTACTAGTATAGAACATAATAGCGCTGTTGATTAACTTTTTATTCGCTTCGCGATTGTCAATAAACATACAACATACATTTCAAGTCATTTTTTATGTACGAATCCGTAGATATAATGCATTTACGCTGTTAGGTAAGTAGATATCGGAGAAGATGCAATACTCGTAGCCCGCTAAAAATTCAAAATTCCCGGTACTTTTTGAACAAACTGCGTATTTGGCCAAAAACAACACATTAGTGGTGCCGCAGCCACCGTATTCTTTTTTTCGCTCCCACAACTGAAGAGGCCCATCAAAGGACGACGCTATGCTACAATTGAGGAGATAAAAAGACTTCCTTAAGAAATACAAAATTCGTGCTACTTTTTGTACAAATCTCGTATTGGTTAGAATTTCGAAACCTAATATCTACGGGGTATGCTTTCAACACATATACGACTGCACTTCACGACGTAGCTATAGCGAAATTTCCTTGTCTGCAAGTGGCGTCTTAAACATTTTGCAGACGGCAGCCGCATCTCAAACATCTGATGTACAAAATTTGTTGTTGCCCTACCTTTTTCAGTTCAATGAAATTTAATTATTTAGTTCAAAATGAAATTTTTTGTGAAAAAGAAAAAAGTGAATTGGTCGATTTATTTGTTTTAAATTATCAGTTGTTAGTTCAAATGATATATCAGAGTCATTTTATGCTTCTGTTGGTAAAACAACGTTAGACTTGTTACAGCTTTGAATAATTTTACACTAAAATTAGAAAGATATTTAATTTGACGACAGGGACAACTGCAAACCTGCTGCGGCGACGTCGTACTGTTGTGTAAATAACTCTTATGGGAACGTGGGTATTTTAATATTTGACAGATGCTGCCTGTCGTCTGCTGCCTTCAATGTATTAAACGCATTACTATGTAAGGCTTGGCGAAAAGCAATGCGTTGCGGATGGCAATCGGTACTCTGTAACACATTCGCATTGTAAACAGTGTTGTACAGTTCTCGTTGACACATTTTCAATATACACATAGCCAATAAAGTCTGCGTTCACCCGACACTATTTTTTAAGTGAAGTAAAAACACAATGTAAATAGGTAATTCAGTTCAAATTTTCTACCATTATTTCTTCTTTATATTTTTAAGTTCAAAATGCAAAAACAAAATTTTATATTATTATTTTCATTTTTGTGATAACGGTATTTTAGTGTAAGGAGAAGTAAACATAGGCACCATTAAGTCTGCGTTAAGCATTAAAATTAGTTACAAAAGTATTAAAAATGATAAAGAAAAATTAAATACAATATTTTGTTGGATATCCGCGTTGTTTTAAAACCTCGCTCAATCGATTTGGCATTGATCTAACCAACTTATTTGTTTCCTCAGCTGTAATCTGAGACCATTCTTATTTCATACCACTTCGCAAAGCCTCTTTATTTGTTATTGTATGCTGACGAATTCTTTATTCCAACAGATCCCATAGATGCTCAATAGGATTGAGGAAGCGTTATAAGTTGTCTAGGAGCATTGTACAAGAGCCAAAGTCTTAACTATTTCCGCAGTATGCTTCGGGTCATTATCTTGTTGGAAACAAAAGGTCGAATATAATCCAAGATTCTCTGCACTTTGTTTCAAATTGTTTTTGAAAATGTTCAAATAACCCCATTTATCCATTGTGGATTCAATAAATTCAAGCTGACCCACACCACCAGCCGCCATGCAACACCACACCATAATTCCACCACTTCCGTGTTTAACTGTACCAACAAGATTTTGCTTTTCGACCTTTTATGCCAAAAATGTAAAATTTACTTTCATCCGAAAATATTACTTATCTCCAGAATTCCGGCGACTTATATATATATAATAATGAGCAAATTCAATGCGCTTTCGCTTGTTTACAAGTGAAATATATGGTTTCTTTCGATCGACTCTACCATGATATCCAGCTTTTCGTAAAATTTTTCCAGCAGTTTCGGCACAAATTCTTTTTTTAATGGTTATATTTACGTTTCCAATAATCTTTGTGGACGTAATTCGTGGGTTAACTTTCACCATATTTATTATTTTCCGTTCTTCCCGGGCTGATAATATTTTCGGACGACCAGATCGCGGTTTTGACGTTTAAATTCCGGTTTTTTTAAAATAGTTTACGACTCACTGGACAGAACAATACGGTTTCCATTTTTATACTCTCGCAACTTGTTGCTACAGAGTATAATAGTTCACCTAACGGTTGTTTGTATCACCTAAAACTAATCGAGTTAGAAATAGGGTTATATATATATAAATGATCAGGATGAAGAGACGAGTTGAAATCCGGGTGACTGTCTGTCCGTCCGTCTCTGCAAGTTGTAACTTGAGTAAAAAGTGAGATATCTGTATGAAACTTGATAGACATGTTTCTTGGTACTCTAAGACAGTTGGTATTGCAGATAGGCGTAATCGGATAACTGCCAAGCCCACAAAACGCCATTAATCAAAAACAATTAAATTGCCATAAGTAAGCTCCACAACAAGACTCCTATATGGCATACAGAATTACATTAGGGAGGGGCATATGCAGTTTAAATTTTATTTTATAAGTGGGCGTGGTCCCGCCCCCTAATAAGTTTAATGTGTATATCTCCTATACCACTGAAGCTATAATAACAAAATTTATTAGGCACAAATGTTTTTAACCTCTATCGACGGTGTGAAAACGGGTGAAATCGGGTGACAACCTCGTCCACTCCCATATAACGGTACTGTTAAAAACTACTAAACGCGCGATAAATGAAGCACTAAACATGCCAGAGACATTAATATTTATCTCTAGGATGGTATAAGATGATTTTGTAGGAACCACGTTCAAATTTAGACGTGGCACCGCCCAGTTTTAGGTGAAAACCCATATTTTGGGATCTGCTTAACCGATTTCAACCAAATTCGGTACATAATATTCTTCTCATATTTCTATGTTATAGTACTAAAATGGGCGAAATCGGATTACAACCACGCCTATTTCCCATATGACATCATTTTAAATTCCATCTGATTTTTTCACTTTCCAGTATGCAAATCAAGCAACAATGATTATATCGGCGTAAAACTTTGCGTAAATAATATTTTTAAAGTATGCTACCTTGTGACCAAAAATTATCTAAATTGAACCAAAACTGTTCAAGCCCCTAGGTACTGAATATGTAGACCCCAGTACCTATAGTTGACTTTTTACCGAAAATATTGGTCAACATAGAACAAGGCGGCAAGATCCACAAAGAAATCTAAAACGAGTATATCATTTGACTTTGCGAGAGTATAAAATGTTCGGTTACATCCGAACTTAGCCCTTCCTTACTATTTTTAAATATTATTGAAACGCGTCACGAGGTCTTTAAACGACTAATTATATTGTATTAAAACACAATAGCATCTACGCAAAAAGAACGGACCAATTCATGAGAAGTAACAGCACTTCCAATTCAAGCTAACTGAACGCAGACTTAATGGTGCCTATGTTTACTTGTTCTTACACTAAAATCCCGTCTTTACAAAAATGAAAATAGGAATATACATGTGTTTTTTTGCATTTTGAACTTGAGAATATAAAGAAGAAATACATGCGGAAAATTTGAACTGAATTACCTATTTACATTGTTTTTACTTGACTTAAAAAAATGTGTCGGGTGAACGCTGACATTACTGGCCGAAACGAAGGAAAATTATAATAATATCAACAATAAATAAGTGAAAAAAAACATAGTGCGTGGAATACCTCTGCGCGGAAATGAAACTTGATGATGACAAATTGGAAACATGAAAGGATTGAAATCAATATTATTGTAACACATTTTTCAATTTAATTCTCACTTTCAGCGTATGCTTTTTTTATATTAATAATACTTACCTTTGTGGTTGGATTATCTTTAAGAAAAATTGTATTACTGTGGAGCATGAAAATATGTTTTCCGCGAAATTGTAAATTTAAACACGTAACAAACAATCCTCGAATCAACAGTAACGTATCTACACATAACCTCGACTCCACTGCATCCCCTGTAGCTTTCTTTTCACTCATTATACCCTGAACAGGGTATAACTTTCGGTTGATTTACGTGAGTACCTGCCGGCGACGGCCTTACGGTGCTCCAAAGCACAACGTACCAATACAATGCGTTGATAAGCGCCCCAAATAATACGAGCTATTTGCAAGTATTTATTTGGTTACCAGTGGCAGTGTGTCTGGGTTCACACTACCATCTTGGTAAGATTCGAGGCCGACCTAAAACCTCTTCCGTTTTCGGGTACGGAACCCAGTTGCTTTTTGCAACTTTTTTTTAATTACTGAAAAAAACAGTTAGGCTGAATATTCAGTTCTTCCTGCATTTAGGTTTCAACCACAGCCACCACGAATCTCCCCAAAGGGGCCATAACCTAATGAGCAGATTGGACCGAAGTCCAAGGTCTTTCTGCTCCCCGTGGTACCAGAAAGTCTCCAGTAAGACTGTGTAGCCGAAACTACTGCCAGTTGAGCAACCCATTACTCAATGACTGGTGACATTTGTCGCTTGAACTTCAAATGTCTTTTTATTTGGGATTTAATTTAAAGTCTATAATATCAGTTCAAGCTGAGTATTATAGCACTATTTCTGACATCATTTACTGTGCTGATAATTCTGGGCAAAATAAATTAACAGTCATAGTGCATTTGGCTTTTAGTTGCCTTTTACGACAGGCATGCCTTACCGCAGGTAAATTCTTACCCCTACCCGCAGGGGGAAGTAGATAGGAAATGATAAAACGAAATTGAGGTGTAAAATGAAATATTTACTTCGTAATTGCTTCGCCTCTACTTCAAATTGCTTCAAGTCATAGTTTTCTTTCTTCAGGTTGTCCATTTCCATTTTTACTTGCAACGGAAAGTAATTGTGTTGGTTGGATGTTTGCCAATTGTTCATTAAATGTTGCAAGTGTTTGTAAATTGCAACTGCTGGAATATCATCGCCTTCAATTTTCTTTATTGTTTCTTCGAAAATCAGGGACTAAAATTAACACGATAATAATTAAATAATCTCGATTTGGAAAAAAGTTCAGTTAATAAAAATATATTTTCACCTGTTCATGAACGAAAATGAACAAGAGCTTCGATTGTGGATTACTGAAAGAATGGCGGACATACATATCTGGCTTTTTTGAGGGCTGAAGGAAGGTTGTGGAAATACGTTTTCAAAGGTTGGAGCATTCGAATGATTTTCCCCAAAGATTCTTTCAAACCAATAAACCGAGTTTCAGAAATCTTGCAGAGCGACTTTAATGCTAATGCGCAAATGGTGTGGATGTAAAAATGTGTGTAGATCTCAACAACAATGCTCTCTACTTCAACATCAAGTGCATTACGAATCGCATTATGCAAGATATGCGCTGCACAACCTACACCAACTATGCTCGATTTTAATCTCTTTAATTTTGCAAAAGCATTTCCTACACTTTTCCGATCAACGCGACATATATTAATTGCCGCATTGTCACCACAGTAATTGATCAATTTATCAGTCAAATCAAAATTTTCCAAGACTCTTTTAATCAATGAAAAAATCATATCTGACGTTTCACCTTTTTATGCCCTGAACAGGGTATATTAATTTTGCCACGAAGTTTGTAACACCCTTAAGGAAACGTCGGAGACCCTATAAAATATATACATAAATGACCAGTATGATGAGCTGAGTTGATTTAGCCATGTCCGTCTGTCTGTCTGTCTGTATATATACAAACTAGTCCCTCAGTTTTTAAGCTATCGATCTAAAACTTTGCACCTGTCCTTTTCTCACTAAGAAGCTGTTCATTTGTCGGACCGGCCGATATCGGACCACTATAGCATATAGCTGCCATACAAACTGAACAATCGGAATTAAGTACTTGTATGGGGAATTTTATCATTTAACGAGATATGTTTACGAAATTTGGCATGGGATATTGTCTAAGGCAAAAATGTAATCTCCGAAGAAATTGTTCAGATCGGATCACTATAGTATATAGTTGCCATACAAACTGAACGATCGGAATCAAGTGCTTGCATGGTAAATTTTTTCATTTGACGAGATATGTTTACAAACTTTGGCATGGGTTATTGTCTAAGGCAAAAATGTAATCTCCGAAGAAATTGTATAGATCGGATCACTATAGTATATAGCTGCCATACAAACTGAACAATCGGAATCAAGTGCTTGCATGGAAAATTTCATCATTTGACGAGATATGTTTACGAAATTTGGAATGGGTTATTGTCTAAGGCAAAAATGTAATCTCCGAAGAAATTGTTCAGATCGGATCACTATAGTATATAGTTGCCATACAAACTGAACGATCGGAATCAAGTGCTTGCATGGTAAACTTTTTCATTTGACAAGATATGTTTACAATTCTTGGCATGGGTTATTTTCTAAGGTAATAATGAAATTTCCGCAAAAATTGTTCAGATCGGACACTATAGTATATAGTTATCCATACAAACTGACCAAGCTAAATGAATTTATGTATGAAGTAGATAAATAATGTTAAGAATATACGCAACACCGCGGAACACTCAACCAGACGAATGAATCCTGAATATAGGACAGCGGAGCAGGAGCGTGACACAGTAGGACATTCGAACAGGCGCTTGAATCCGGAATATAGAGCTGATGAGCAGGTACGCAACACCGCGGAACACTCAAACAAACGAATGAATCCTGAATATAGGACAGCGGAGCAGAAGCGTGACACAGTAGGACATTCGAACAGGCGCTTGAATCCGGAATATAGAGCTGAAAAGCAGGAACGCAACACCGCAGAACACTCAATTAGACGAATGAATCCTGAATACAGAGCAGCGGAGCAGGAGAGAGACACAATAGGACATTCAAACAGACGAATGAATCCTTAATATGGGACAGCGGAGCAGGTGCGCGACACAATGGAACGTTCTGTGCGGCGCCAGAATCCAATAATAAGAGAAGAAGAAAGGCAACGAGATGCAGCATTGAGGAGGATTCGTCGAGAAGATCCAATAAGAAGACGTCGTGAGCAAATTTTAAATTCTTCTCAAAGAAGAGTGACCCGCCAGCAAATCAGGCAACAACTTGAAAATGTGCAGGAATCAACGTTGGAAAGAGTACAATTGCATAGATCGGATCCCGCAAATCGTCAGTTAGAAAGCGAAAGGCAAATCAGGAGGAATATAAGAAGACGTCGTGAACTTTCTCCTGATGCACACCTAGAAGAACAAGAACGTCAACGTCGAGCTGCCAATATCTTTGGTATGTGCGCATTGTTGATAAAGAAAGGACCCACAGAAATGTGCGTGTGTTGCGGTGGCACTTGGTTCCCTCACCAAGTGAAAAAACTCGAAAAGCGTCAGACTTCAACAAAATTTACGCGCTCAGAAGATGCTAGAAAAGTGTTTTAGCTCACATCAAAATTTCCGTCTTCGAACCGAAAGTACAACTTTTGCAACACATGCTATCGGATTGTTAGGAAAGGCAAGATACCAAATATCTGTCTCTCGGAAGGATTGGAGCTTCCGGATATTCCGGAATGCCTTCAGGATTTAACGTGTCTGAAGGAAAGACTGATATCACCGAGGATCCCATTTATGCGCATCATCTCCCTAGGATATGAACGACAATGTGCTATTCGTGGAGCAGTGGTGAATATTCCGATTTCTGTTGTAGAGACAGTCACCATGCTGCCACGAAGATTTGACAACAGCCGTATTATTCAAGTGCACTTGAAACATCGATTGGAATATGAGCAAAATTTTATGACGGAGACAGTGCGACCAGCAAAAATATTGGAGGCACTAAACTATCTGCTGGGTACAGAGCTCTACGTCAAGCATAATATACAAATATCCAGTGATTGGCTAGCAAATGTTGGAAACGAGGAAACTGTGCCATTTATTGCGGATCCTGCAGATCACGCAGAAGTAAGAGACCTGCTAAATGCCCGTCAGGAAAATGTACCGCTTGAAATGGAAGAAGAATTAAATCCAGGTGGTCAGGAGACTTTAATGGACAATGAACCCGTTGAAAATAGATCCATTGAACGGATTGCAATGGCACCAGGACAAGGTAGATGCCCCAGGGACGTTACAACCGACGACGATGCTCAGGAGTTGTCGTATCCAACGATTTACTGCGGAAAGAAGAGGGCATCCACAACAACTTACAGTAAAATTGCACGTTCTGAAACTGCACGTTCGTGGACGTGCTACTGTATATTTATAAGTTCTGCGAGTTAGAACGCATTAAAAATGCAATTTCCATTTGCCTGCGTAAAAAGTCTGGATCAAGCAATATAACTGTTGCAAATGTGAGGGATGAAAATTTTGTCAGCAACCTTATCCAGGACTTCGAACCTCACCTGCTTGGGAGGCTGAAAAGAAGAAAGTTTTAGCCATGATCCGCTAGTTTGGTTTGCCAACATTTTTTATCACAATGTCTGCTGCAGAAACAAAATAGCCTGAGTTGTTAGTCAGAGTGGTGGTGGTTGTTAGAAACTGGTGGATAAAGTAGACATTTCGGAAAACAAAGCTACTACTCTATCAAGCTCTGAAAAGGCGAGACTAATAAGGACAGATCCAGTCACATGTTCCAGGTATTTCGACAATCGATTCCGCCAAATGCTAAAATTATTACAAAACGGACTATTTGGAGAGAATTTAGTAGTCCATTACTATTTCAGAATTGAATTCCAGCATAGGGGATCACCACATTGTCATGGCATGTAATGGCTAAGTAACGCAACGCAAATGAAGTTGAAACATTCATCGACCGACACAACACAACCGATGGGGATGATTTGGATTTACTGGAATTCATTCAGTATCAAAAACACAGACATGGTCGAGCTTGCCTAAGAGACCTACATGGAAAGCAAGTGTGCCGATTCAACAGGCCATATCCGCCGATGCCACAGACAAATATACTTTTCCTTTGGAGAATGGGGAAGGTATTGAGCAACACAAAGTTCAATTCCAAAAAATACAGGAACTATTAACTCTAACGGATCTCCCAAAGGAAGAAATAACACGGTTGAACTGCTTCGAAACTTTTTTGACGGATGAGTGAAACAACACTGATTATGAAGGATACAAGCTTGCTCTCCGCTCATCTGTAAAAAAGCCACACATTTTCCTAAAGAGAAAATTTTCAGACCGACTTCTAAATGCCTATAATAAAAGTATCCTTAAATTGCACAGAGCAAATATGGATATTCTGGACGCATACGCTTGCTGCAGCTAGTTCAAGAGCAGATTTCTTCAGAGAAACCGCCATGATGTTTCACCCATGGAGAAATGAGGAAACAGACCTATTGAATAATGACGTCGAGAGTGTTTGCAATGCACACAAGGAGCAAATTGAGCAGAATAAGCTTAAATATGACAAATTTTTATCGAACGAACTTGAACTAATTTTGGAAAACCTTCATGTTACAGCGGAAGAAACAGCTGATGGTCGAGCTGCCTCACAACTTTTAGATCCCGAATTCAGAGCTCTAGCTGTTCCAGAGCAAACAAAAGACATTAATGTTTTTCCAGAGCACAACAATACAGAGGAAGAGGAAGCGGCGTTTCGATTAATTAAACTCCCACCTTTAATATTAGAAGACGATTTACTGGCAATGGTGCAGTCACTTAACAACAAACAGAGGGAATACTTTGCTCATGTAATGCACAATGTCTGTAAAAGGGAAATCTTCTTCGAATATGTCGGAGGCGGTGCTGGAGTGGGCAAGAGTCGGCTTATAACGACTATATATCATTCGTTGACATTGCGAGCTAATAGTGTACCAGGAACCAACCCCGAAACAGCCAAGGTGTTACTCTGCGCACCCACTGTCAAAACAGCATTTGGAATTGGAGGCCTGACTCTTCATTCGGGTTTTTCACTTCCCATCAACCAGTCTTCTGGCGATCTTCGACCACTGAATAGTGACACATTGAACACTATTCATGCCAAACTCATAGATATTAGGCTTATTATAATTGACGAAATTTCAATGGTTGGAGCAAAGATGTTTGCATATTTAGATTCTAGGCTAAAGCAAATTTTCAGGAGCAGCGCTTACTTTGGAGGCATATCAATTATAGTGTTTGGTGACTTAAATCAGCTGCCGTCAGCAGGAGATCGATGGATATTTGCACCTAATAGGAATGATCCTTACAGTACAATTACAAGAACACCGCTTTGGGATCAATTTCGGTACTTTGACCTCACTGAAATAATGCGCCAGCGTGAAGATCATGCATTTGCCATAGCTTTAAATAACATGGCAGAGGGAAATATGACACACGCTGACATCCAATTAATCAAAAGCAGGGAAAAGACTTCTAATGAGATACCGAACGAAGCCATCCATCTATTTTATTCAAATGCTGGAGCAAATGATTTCAATGTAACTAAAATGGCGAACACGATGACCGAGGAGTTTATTTCGACTGCGAAGAATACAATTAAGTCAAGTTCCCTAACAGAACGCAGCAGGGCAAACATTTTAGAAGCTGTGAAGTCTTTTAAGCCATCGAAAACGCAAGGAATGCTTTATACATTGCAGCTCAAGACTTCGATCAAATATATGGTGACAGTCAACATAAGCATAAGTGATGGTCTCGTCAATGGTGCTACGGGAGAACTAATGCAGGTTGATTCCGAATCACATGGATCTGAAAGTTCAGTGGTGCGACTATGGATAAAATTCGCAGAATCAAGAGTTGGAAGCTTTGCACGTTCCAAGCAGATTCACAGTCGCAATGCAGATTGGACACCAATCATAAGCGTGGTCCGATCATTCCAATACAAGCGAGATGAGCAAATAACCATAGAACGTAGACAGTTCCCCGTCATTCCAGCTGAAGCCATCACGATACATAAAAGTCAAGGTGGAACATACACACAAGTTGCTGTTCATCTAGAGGGTTGAGTAAACAGATCAGCATTGTATGTAGGATGTAGCAGAGCCACAAGGGCCAATGGATTATATATAATCGGGACATTTTCTCCCCCGAATCCATTTGGACCGCAGGATCCAATTAAAACTCAACTTAATAGGTTAAAGACAGAAGGAGCATTGACGACATGCTACAGATTTTTGGCTGAAAAATCGGAACAACGCCTGGATATTTATTATCAAAATGTAAGGAGCCTAAACAAGCATATTGAAGATATCAGATCAGACAAGCTGATTTGTTCTGCTGCTATTCTGTGCTTTGCCGAGACCTGGGCCTTACCTCAAGAAGAATTCCCAATAGAAGGCTACAATGTTATTGCTCGCCTTGATGGAGAAACAAGGTCATCCCGACGACGCCCTGCCAACGGCCTTATTATATACTACAAGCAAGATATGTGCCCAGGTCTATTAGAAGGATCATTTTCAAGGAACGACACCGGTTCAACAAACGTTTACCAACTGTTAAACATAAACAATTTAGCAGTTACCATATCACTTGTGTACACGAACCCCCGCTATAGACTTCCGGAATTTAGAAACCAAGTAGAAAATAATATCCGTCAGATAACTGAACAGTGTAATGGACCGTTAGTAGTCCTTGGTGACTTTAACATATGTCGCCTAACAGCAACTGACGATTTGGAGGCTGGATTACAACAGTTAGGATTTCAATCTTCATTGGCTAAGGTCGCCACAACAAAACAGGAATCAGCAATAGATTGGGTATGGACAAACATGGATTCTGCAATGACATATGAAACACCATATAGTGATCATGACGGAATATTTTTAGAAAATAGATATATTATATTAGGTCAAGTAAAAAGTTCGTTCGGGTTTTATCTAAGAGATGGCGTTATTGTCCATAGTACTAGTGTTACGCATCATGTCATACTATACGGCGCTGAAAACGTGTTTATTCGCGCTAAAAGTTTGTCTTTGACAGTTTTTCGATTGATTTACTCAGTTCGTTGTGAGCGCTCGTCAAAGATGGACACCAACAAAGAGAAAATTCGCTATATTTTACAATTTTTCTTCGATCAAAGCGAAAAAGCAGGCAAAGCGGCTGAAAACATTAATTTAGTTTATGGGAACGATACTGTAAACGAACGTGTAGCACAAAAGTGATTTGCTAGGTTCCGTTCCGGTAATTTCGATGTCAAAGATGCACCACGCGTCGGGAGGCCCTTCGTCGAAAATTGCGATAAAATCATGGAAATAGTGGAAACAGACCGTCACGTAAGCACTTATTTAATTGCTGAGGAACTTAAGATAAATCAGAAAACCGTTTGGAACTATTTGCATAACCTTGGATTCAAAAAAGAGGTCGATGTTTGGGTGTCACACGAACTAACGCAAAAAACATGATGGACCGAATATCCATCTGCAAATCGCTGCAGAATCGCAACAAAATCGACCCGTTTCTGAAGCGGATTGTGACTGGCGATGAAAAATGGGTCCCTTATGACAACATCGAGCGCAAACGGTCGTGGTCAAAGCTCGGGAGAGCGGCCCAGATGGTGGCCAAGACCTGATTGACGGCCAGGAAGTTTTTGCTGTGTGTTTGGTGGGTTGGGCAAGGAATCATCTACTGCGAGCTGCTCCCTATGGCCAAACGCTCAATTCGGCCCTCTACTGCCAACGACTGGACCGCTTGAAGGCAGTACTCATCCAGAAGAGGCCATCTTTGATCAACAGAGGCCGAATTGTGTTCCATCAGGACAACGCCAGGTCACACACGTCTTTGGTGACTCGCCAGAAGCTCCTGGAGTTCAGATGGGAGGTTCTAATGCACCCACCTTATAGTCCGGACCTGACACCAAGTGATAACCATCTTTTCCTGTCCATGGCGAACGCGCTTAATGGTGAGAAGTTGGCCTCAAGAGAGACCTGTGAAAATTTGCTCTCCGAGTTTTTTGGCAATAGGGACGCAGTCTTCTACGAGAGGGGTATAATGAAGTTGGCATCTCGTTGGCAACAAGTTTACGAACAAAACGGACTTAAATCGGACAAATGTACACAAAATTATCATCTTTTGAAAAATCAATAAAAAACCGAACGCACTTTTTACTTTAGCTATTATTATATATATAGATATATGTTAGATTCAATATTATTAAATATAAGTTTGTATTACGAGTATAATATAAAGTGTAAGTCATAGATGTCATTATTGTAACTTACATATTATATAAAAAAGTATTATAGAATAATAAATATTATTATATGTTATATATTTTCTATTTTCTATAAATAGAATAATAAATATTATTATATGTTATATATTGTCTATTTTCTATAAATATAATAATTTGTTTTTGTTTTCCATTAATTTAGTATGAATAAAAATCCATCAGCTTAAAAAATTAAAATTTATGTAAATGTCTGAAAGGTCTATTTACCTGATTTTCTAGCATTAATTCGAATAGAAGATTCTTTATATTAAACAACCTGGTTAGAAAGAAAATGTTTTCAGTTGGATGCATACCGATCACGTTTTCAAATGTAGTCATACATATAGTAGTTACTAAACGAAATGCACATGTGAAGGGTATTATAGCGAACTAAGCTAAGTTAACGTGTTTTCTTGTTTTAATTATATTCAAATCACCACACACTATTATTACACTTCATATGAAATATTAAATTAAGATTTAAAATTAACAAACTGATTCCAAAAACAGAATTTATTACAAAATTCAACACAATCAAAACACTCGCATTGAAAACCATATGATGATTCACTCACTTAGCCATCAACACTTGCTGCGTAGCTCTCTCTCTTTCTCCTTTCATTACAAGTGGCGTTAAACTTTTAACGCAACCTTCCCGAGCTTCCACTAAAAGTTTCACTTCAAAAATAAGTAGCAGATCCGCTGCAAAAAAAGAAAAAAATAAGTGCAAGGTAAAGATATAAGGGTTTAAAATTTGCCAGAATGTACAAAAATAAAGATATTCGATGCTGGAGACATGATCCACAGATGAATCAAAATATAATATTTATTACAGTGATGGAAAGGTAAAATATGTCGCGAGAAAAATAAACGAATTCATCACAGGAAAACCTTTTGCACATTTTAAATACCGTGGAGGTTCATGTTCTGGGGATGTTTTACTGCAACTGGAGTGGGAATTATATATGATAAAAAATACATTGATATTTTAAGAGCAAATTTTAATCAAAGTGCACGTCTTTGGATCTGGTACACTGGTGCATTTTAAAAATTAAGGATATCCCACTAAGTACTAATTTAAATTTAAGCCATTGCCATATTTTTAGATTTTTTTTTTTGAAATATTGTTTACTTTCATATAAAAATCAATAAATTTAGTATACTGCACTAATTTCTTTAGTTGAATCCACTTCTTCCAAAACCACACAAATTGTATGTATACAAATACATATGTCGAAAAGGCGCGAACGCCGTACCGGCTACCAAAAATCATATGAATAAGTTATTCGCATTAGGAATAATCGCGAAGGTCAACTCAGCCGAAGTGCAATGGCCAAGCCTCGATCCGGAGGAACCGCCTTCATGATCACGGTAACCTCCACGCCAGGTAAGTATAGGGTGCGTTCCAGATGGCAATCACGACAGCAGTGTTGAAAATTTGTCAAAGTATCGCGGTGAATTTTTGGCAACACTTGCAACAGCATCACGTTCTACTGTCACTTTTTGCACGCAATTTGCGCAAATAATCGGCAACACTAAATTTTTGTCTGCACATCAACAGAGTATAAGCAAATATGCAACACAGTAGCTGTACTGCTGCAATTATTAGGTAGCTCGAACACACCCATACTATCAGCACACAAGCAGTCTCTTGAACTACAACTTGTTTAAATAACTGAGAATTACACAGTTAGTGCACTTTTACATTGGGACTCAAAAGAGTCTCATTTTTTGCAAATTCTCTTTTGGTGTCGCTCTGTGCATTCACACGGTCAAAAAGAGTCCAGCATCTCGAGTCTAGTTTTTCTGAATTCCTTTTCACAAAATTTTCGTAAATATTTGTGCGGTTCGACTGCGCAACACTTAGAGCGTGTTGCATATTTCATTTGTATGTTGGGATGGTGGTCCCACATTTTGCTTGCAATGAATTAGCATGAATGTGGTAGAAGAATATGCATAATACCTACCCGCTTAATAGTTTCAAAGAAATACTTAAGACGGGAATTCCCTAATCCACCAGAATGTATTGAATATTAATAATAATAATATTTTCAAGGCCAAATTTATAACAGGAATTTCCTAATCTTTAATTATTAAAAATTCATAATTTCGTTACTCCATAATCTATATCTTAATTTTCTCCTTATTTACAATTTTTCATAATATTTCTATTATTCTATGCATACATATTTGCATATTACATACAAAAATAGATAACAGAACTCAAATTTGCGATCGAATTCATTTGAAACCGAGCGCTCTTGCAACCATTCAAAGAATTTGAAAGTGAAAAGGAATGCTGAAAGGGGTAGCAGCGAGCTGTTACGAACAAGAACACAAAGCGTGCCACCCGAACACAAGTGGCACGGTCCCTTCGTCTTTCCTCGTCGTCCCCTCGCCCACAATAAAATGGTTTGAGACTCTTTTGAGTCCCAATGTAAAAGTGCACATAGAAGATATTAATAGAATAGCGGAACGAAAATTTCAGTGGTGATTCGGAATTTCTTGCTCTGCTGCGCCAAACGCGATTGAACGAATGCGCCTGATAGCTCTCTCTCCCTCTTTCTTTCTTTTTGCTCTCTAGTGGATGCGTCATACAACCACTGCGCGTTAAACGTTTACACAACCTTTTCCGAACTCCCATTTGAAGTTTAACTTCAAAAATAAACGAACGTACATAATGTGAATTATAATAATAGTAAATATGATTGGGTAATAAAAAAATTAACTATCAGACTTTAATGTAATTGAATAAATCCGCATTATTACACCATATATAAAATATAATTGAAATTCAATATGTTTATCAGTCGCCGTGTTCAATTTCTGCCATTTGATTTTTGTAGTTCTAATGTTGCATATTTCAATTTTGTTTTTTCAAAATCAATCCATTTTTTGGTTCGAATTTTTGAACAGCTAATTTGTATTTCCTTTTCACCCTGTTTTGTTATTTTTTCATAAATTTTGAAATTACCTTTAGGTTTTCATTTCAAATTATTTTAATGAATTTAAACTAGAAATAAGCGCTCCGAACTTACATTGTTTGTCCGTTGCGTTTGTCAGTTTGATGCGAAGGGAAAAATGCATGCGCTTAACGCAATTTCCAATGCGAACACTTTCACATCCGCTTTTGGCTAAGGAAAAATAGATGAGGTACTGTAAACAAAAATTCCTCTATTTCATCGTTTTTCTTCCGCATCCGACCCATTTAACTGTGTATCATGAAAAACTCTTGTCTGGTTGGAAAAGTTTATGAACTTTTTTGCAATTGCACCAATTTTAAATTCATCTCCCATATGAAATCACAGAGTTTTCTGCCAAAATGTATTTCCTTTATTATCTGCTTACGTAACAATCATTTATATTCATGAGTTAAACTTAATACTATGAATGCTCCTATTTTAATTTCTTTTTCATATTTATTTCTCGAACTGGATGTTGCTTCCTAATTAGACTTTTAAATTAATTTGATTCAAAACTCTGTACAATTTTAAGTTTATATGTGTATAAGTATTTTGAATTATTACGTTCTATAAATTTTTGTTTTATTTATGTTATAATGTTTTGACCATTCTAGTTTCCTCATTGTTTCATTGCTAAATTCATATGTTATAGTTTCATAATTATGTTAAGTATATTGATTATTTAGTAATTATTATTTTTTTTTAATTTGGACTAATCGCGTAATATACTTCATCAACGATTAGTATATATTAATGGCTGTTGTTAAATGAAATTTCAATGAATTATTCCTTATTTTAATAATGATTTCCGAACCATATTTCTGTATCTTAAGCAAATGAATTAAAGCAAGTTGTATGTTCATAAGTTTTACAATTTATTATACATTTATGCATGCCTATCGTTTATATAAATGTACCTATAAACGTATTTTAACACATGTATGTGTTGCAGATAACAGGTATTTTTATTTCCATTGAAAATCTTTTAATTTGTTCACTAAATTAATGCCTATTTCTCTTCAAAAAATTATAAGCACAAAAAATTCACAATTTTAGATACCAATCCATTTTTTTGTATAATGTTAGCTAGCCATGTAAAGCAGAATTTAACACATTTTATATGTAAAAATCAAATTAAATAGATGCTGTCCCAAACTATCACCAGCGGTAATTGGAAGTCTCAGTGTTTGCAAAAGAATCGCTGACTAAATAAAAACACCTCTAATATAACACGGCACCATTCCTCGAAATCACTACAGGGATGTTTTCTGTCGCTACAACAACAACAATGCCAACAACCTCTAATACAAAAGGTTGCATACATTTTTATTGCCATTCTTAATACAATAACATATTTTATATTGTATTTATTATTGTGTTAGAATGTCTGGATTTAAACGAACTCCCGTGTCAAATAACGATGTTGAGTCATGTTTGTCAGTTACAGCTGTATGTATATAGTAAGTGAGTACTCACTTGAATATATATGTATATATATACCCATATGTATGTATGTTTTCAATTTTAAATATTCCCGTGGAGAGCTGATATTTCCTTATTACAGAAACTAAAAACTGGGTAAAGAATTAAAGCAAATAAAAAGTCAAATTATTTTTACTCAAATAAAATATATAATAAATAAAAAATATTGAAAACCAATGTTCGACACCGTTGCAATTTTTTCTTTTGCTTTCTGTGGTTTTGTTTCATAGCTCGCATTACTGCTTGAAAAAATAATGAGACTTTTGATTAAACAGTTAGTATTTTATATTAAAATTTCATACGACCCTAAATTATTATACATTTCACAATTGCAACAAAATATTGATAATTTTTATTGATTTTCGGTGATCTTAAAATCCAAACAAATAATTCTTAACTATCACACCATTGAAATATATTTATATGTAATACTTTCATTTAGTGATAATTTACTGTGATTTCAAACTTGAATTCAAAGTAAACATATATCAAACAATTATCTCAAATTTATAATTAATTTGTTTCCTTGTTTTTTTTTTTTTTTTTGTCTATACTAAATTACAATTAAGAATTCGACTGGTTATAAAGCCAACAATAGGAATGTTTAATTTTTCAACTGCGCAGTGTTCCTGGTTTTCCCATAGTTTATGTGTTATGACTGTGATTTGAAAAAACATCTACATAATTTATTAGGTCAGAACACTGAGAGCATAGTTTTGACATTCATTAAAATTAGCAAGTAACGTTAGTGTCTAGCTATACGGTTTTCATTTACAATTGCGTAATTGTATGATTATGCAGGCTTTAAACAGTTGATCTGTTTTTTAGAAGTATCTACAATGCTGCTTTGTCACACCACCACTATTCAGGTTGTGATAAAATGAATTTGATATTTCCTTTGTATTTTTGCATGATCGCCGCTCAATGGTCTTAAGTTAAAGAAAGGTTATATTCTTAATACAAAAACTGTAATTTATATAATTTCTTATTGACAAAAAGATATATATGGTATATGATATAATAATATAATGGATATGCAAAAGAAACACCTAAGGTTTCGAAATTTTAATAAAACAAAAGCTTCAGTCTAACTCATATATACTCATAGCTTCAGTCTAACTCATATATATATATATATATATATAGATATTTAAATTAAATTCCTTAAACAATATATATAACTATGGTTTTGCCATAATATTTAAAAAATATATACAATAACTACGGGATTCCTTGCTATACTTTCTTTTTACATATATAAATTTCATAAGTTTGTATTATAGCAATTTTGTTTGCTATTCGCAGTACAATTTTGCGTTCACATTTAAATCAGGAACGAAATCAAAAGGGAACCATTGTATAGCTGATTTTTAGCCCTGTTTAGAACTTTACAACTTTTAACAGTTTCTTACTATTATTTTGCCTCAAATACCTAGATTATCAAGCACCGTCTTCTCCCATCTCTTTAGACTTACTATGTTTACGCAAAAATTGACAATAAACTGTCTGCCCCATTCACTTATAAAGTAACAATCATTGCCGATTCTCAAAGTTTTAGCGTTGCTTCATCATGCTCAACCCAAATCGTTCTAAATTGCTTAAGTTAATAAAAAAAAAATGTTCTACTTTTCTATTTACTGTATGCAATGCTACATACAGTCGAAGTCATAAGTCTACAAGCAGCTTATACAAAAATTGTTGTGAGAAAATATTTTTTTAAGTAAATACTTCATTGAATTAAAATTTTATTAATCTTATACGATGGTGGCAAATAAGCGAGATAACGGTACTTTTATTTTTTAATGTAACTGTCGAAGCGATTAAAAGTCTACAAAACAAGTCAAAAAAGTGCAATAAAAAACTTAGTTTTTATAAAACTGCCGTTAAATTAGCGATGGTGTCTAATCGAAAAGAAATTAATGTCGACGAATGAAACTTTATTATTAAATTTTGGCAGGAAAGAAAATCAAGCCGCGGAATTGGGATTTTAATTGGAACATCGTACTGTTAAGTCTATACCGTGCTAACAAACATCAAATCTAAAGGAATTATTACGTCAAAAACTCAATCTGGTCGCTTACCGAACTAGCCGTCAGTGGAAGCCGCTCAATATTGAATGCTTTTAAGAGAAATACACAACTAACTACATTATCGATTGCACGTGATGTAGAGGGAAGATTTGCGAAAACATTTCTGTAGTTACTGCGCGAAGAATTTTGAAAAAGACAGGTTTTCATAGTAGAGCAGCACAAAAAAAAGTTTGGGTTTGACAAATGGGTATTCTTTTCAACACGATAATATTTCCCGAGCACACAGCAGAAATTCTGAGCCTTTGCTTGCTTTATAACGCACCGGAACAACTACATTCATACGAAACCACATGTTCAATGAAAAACCGCTTGGTAGAGGTTCTTAATCGCCGGGGATATTCGACTTGTTATGACATTGCACAAAAAAGAATTAAATATTACACAGTAAATCCTTCACCATTTTACGCTGAGCCCAGTATAGAACTAATAAAAATAATAATAAAATTGTAACGCAATAAATTATTAATTAAAAAGAAATATTTTCAAACAAACATTTTTTGTATACTTATGACGCCGACTGTATGTATTTATGCGCACAAAATGTGAGAAAGTTTCACATGCACATATGATTAAGTAAATATCTATGTTATATACTTATCGATAAAATAAAATATTTATACTTGTATAAGTGTTTCAAACTTGGTCATTAGACTGCCAACGACGTCAAAGAAAAACACCTGTATCTATTATATAATTATTGGTAACTCGGCAACCATTTTTATTACAATACAATGTGAAGACAACGGCAACTGCATGAATCACCATTTTTAATTATATCATTCTTACCCTACTCGAGGGTGCTTCATATAAAACCTAATACTGCTCTGATTTTTTCATTCTTATTCCATCAATATTATAAATGTCAATGTACTAAATTGTGTTGGCGTTACAATGAACTACTGTCAGTACGGGTTTGTATATAAATAGATGATGTGTGTATTTAACTTAAAAGTTTTAATCGGATAAACATATGTATGTCATAAGTCTTAAGTATATGCATATATAATAAAGCAAATTATCGACTTTCATCAGCTATTTGAATAATAGCAATCAGTTAGTAAACTTTTAAATTGATTCCTTTACCAAGAAATTATAAGAAACATAATTTGTTAACGTTATTAATATATAGTCTGAAGTACCCAATAAGATAATACAAGGTATATTAGTTCTGTTATATACTTGTATCTAGTAGCGCGATTTATGACCGTTAAAGATTCGCCATTTATCTTTCACCATGTGAGTGCCAAACGTTATTATGTTATTCGGTTGTATGATTGTTGTAAAACATATTTTTAATATACATATATTTAATTATGGCAGTATTTTTGATTTATGCAAGTTTTTTATTCGATTCGCAAATTTCGAAGTTTCAATGAATCGAAAATGTTTATATTTCACAGAATTTTTGTATACAGAATCTGATTCCTCGCTTACTATATTTAAATGAGAATTGATCAGTTATAAAATAAAACAGTAATATATATAAAACAGTTAAATAAATAAAGCAGTAAAATAAATAAAACATTAAACGAATTTTGTGTAAAATTTGAATTTGTGTTATGCTTCAATTGATGTTTTTTATTCAAATATCTATACATAGCTCCTTCCATTTGAGCGATGCGAGATAATTGACACAGTGAAAAAATTCATATGGAAAGAAGTTGCCTAGTTCCGAAATACTGCCGAGACACAAAAGAGCACAATTGCAGTTTCCCAACAAATGAAAAAAGAAAACAACTAAATTACATGTTAAAAGAAATATATGTATTCAATTTCTCATGATTTTTGCTATGTTTTAAGTAAGACTTACATCAATTAACGGGTTAGAGGCAGTCAGAATTTTCAAAAAATCTATCGCTCTAGAACTAGCAGCTTTTATATTAATTTACGTGAATTGAGTGTAAAACTTCAAATGCGTTTTCTCAAAATTATGTTTTTGAACTGGTGATTTAAATAAAATTTGTACGGAGTTTTGAAAACATGAAAAACGAGTGCGTGATCGAAATATTTTTTTTATAAACAATTAACTGTTGGTTTTTCCCTGAAACTCTGGAAAAAAATTAAATTAGTAAAGTAATTTCGATTAATTTCTACCTACAAGACAGTTTCGAAAGGGCAAAATATTTGTGATATAAATTTTATAAAAAGTATTTATATACGTATTGAGCAGTTACAATATTCCTGTATAACTGACAAATCACCGACAAAAGCTGTTAGAACATAAGCGAATTTTTGCATAGTTGTTAATATGTTTCAGAGTATATTATTTTCTTAATTATATATCATTTTATTAAATTGTGTTTTACATAATTATAAGTTACTCTGATTATACAGGATGATGTCCCTCTTGTATAAAACGCAGTCCCACAGAGTGGTATTTCAATTTTACATGTTGTGAACAGCTTGTTATCTTTTTTAAGTAGATTTTCTGAAGATATAACATCAACTTAGCCCCTTACTTTAATCTGGCTAAGTCTACATACGTACTAAATATTTATTAGATTAGATATCTATGTCTAGTGGTTCTTATTACTAAAATACCCTTTGTTATGTTGATGAAGAAAGAAAACTGATCTACATGAATGATGAAAGTTAATGGCACAGATATATACAGTGTTGGACAAAATAACAGGGAACTTCCTTTCTTTCTTTTTATTTTGCCATAATATTATACATATTTTTTCTTTCTTTAATTGGATTAAAGTAAATGCTCCCTTTAGTGGACAATAGGATATATACATATTACGACGTGAATAGTTGCGTTTTGACGCTAATATAAAAACATTCATTAATTTTTGTAGTAGATATTGCCAAAAACTCAATTTGAAAGTATGATGATGTAAAACAAAAACAAGGAGCTCGGCACCCAACACAGGCCAAAACATGTATTAATGAGGTCATCAAAAACACCTAAGCTAGAACCAAATACGAAATAAATATTCTGTTCATGATTTCCCTTATTTTCCCTATGTCCCGTCTGGATTTTTTCTCTTATACAAAAAACACAAAAACTGGTAAATCTTCGTTATTGAAGTATCATCATGTTTACATTGTCTTCTGAAATTTAGTTGAATTTTCGCTATAAATAGAGATTTACTGAAAACTTGCATTCTATTATATTTCCTATAGCTTTTCCAACATCTGATACATAAATGAATATATTTATATATTGGCCGACTTTCTTCGCCTATTTGTGATATTGTGATGTTACCGGACAAATGTACAATCTAGTCAAAACTGACCCAGACTGGAAAAAAATCAGTTTTCACGTATATTAATACAAATCTTTATTATCGTCTTGAAAATATGCTCCTGAAGCATGCCAATGCTAAATCCAAATTGCCTGCAGCAAATTTTTTCTTTCCGTTTTGGCTCATTTATGGAGCACCATTTGCTAGATTGTTGGACAGTTTCGACGTCAAATTCATAAACTCACGTCTCGTCACTAATAATAATTCGTTTGATGAATGGCTACATTATCAAGTCTTTCTTTTGCGCCCTTTGTTCGACGTGGTTTTTCAAAATGTTTCAGACCTTTTGGTACGAGTCTGGCCTTGATACGCTTCACAAACCATTAATCAAAATGTATTGAGTTGATCTACAACAGATGTTGAAATACTCTGCTATCTCTCTAATGCCAACACGACGATTGTCTTTTTCGATGTTATCGTCATTAACAAAGTCGGATGACCCGCATGACGCAAATTTTCGATGACGACCTTCACTGAAAGTAGCCGTGCTTCCATTGGAAACACACAAATTTCAGCAAACTCGTTGTTAATTTTTTTTTCGTGGTAAAAACCGGCAAACAAATTTTCGCGTCATAAACAGCTGCCAAACACACACTAATTGGAGATCAAACTGCACAAGACAGTACCATTCCGATTCTGATCACATTTGATCAGATGGTAAAACAATTTTAGGCCTCTTCCGAACGACTGATGGCACAAATAAGCTTGGGGATTCGCAATTGCTTGCTGAAAGGGAATCAAGTGATAGTGTATACGTTCTTAACATTAGAACAAAATTCGTACAAATTTCATTAAAGTTTGTTTTTTTAGCTATGATCAAGAATTATGGAATACAAGATTACGCCAACCGCCATCTTGTCACGTAATTCTTTTGAGATGAGACGAAGAAGCATATAATAGCATGTAAATTGTAAACAAAAACGTATACACTTTTGTTAAATCGTGAAACAGTTGTAGTGAAATTAATAGCATAATGTTTGACAACATAATTGTTAAAAGAGATTGTAATTGCGACGTATCCAGCAATAGTTCCTTTTATTATACACCATTATATATATATATTAATAATAGTTCTTCTGTATTTAAATGAAATTATAGTGAATAGATTTTGAAATTATTATTATTATGAAATTAATTTCGCCTACAAAAAACTACTAATTTTTGGAAACTTTTATATTCTATATAAAACGGAAAACTAGTTTTTAATAGTTGCATAATAGCTATTGCAGCTCGCCCCTGCACACTTCATTTTTCAAAATCAATTTAATTTATACTCATAGATTCAAATAAATATAACCTACGTATTCACAATCTCTTTTAATCATTAATTTAATTATGTTGTCAATAGATAAATGTATTTATTTGAAAATTAACCAAATATTTTCACGTAACATTATTCTATTGATTAAACTAAAACATTTTCACTATGAACTTACAAATTACGTCCATCACACGAATTAAAAAAGGGTTTACATTTTTGTTTACAATTTAAATGCTGTTCTATGCTTTTTCTTTTCATTCCAAAATAATTGCGTCACAAGAGGCGATATAATGCAATTTGTTGTTGTTACAATTGTCACAGCCTTAACCGAAAATAGGAACGGTAAATACTTGTCGTAATCTTGTATTCTATCATTCTTGACTTTTAATTGCAAACTGAATTCACTGACGCTTTGTCCCATCGTAAGTGCTCGTTTTACGCTCTTCGTATAATCACGTTAGAGACAATCCGTGTGTATACGTAAACGATCACTACTCTTTTAGCACATACTAAGGCTTTGCCCATCCGTGGATATGATTAATGAAACTGCATATAAAATTGACACCACGAACACAATTAGAGTCCCTTTATTTTACAGCATGGTTTGCAATATGGAATTAAAACTTTTTTATGGCATCCAGCTGCAGCTTGCGACCTAACCTTTAAGTAATTCATACATACTAAGTTATTACACACAGAAATATTAACTAATCTATTTAAAATTTAGATGAAAAACCCACAAAATCACAGTTCAAGCGTTCGACAAGTTAAGTCGCCGCCATAAAGGTTTGTAAAATATCATAAAACTAACTACATGTATTTAAGACAAAAGGAGAGTAACTACTACTTTTAGGACATAAGTATTTTAGGGAAAGCTGTTGATGTCAGTCATTTCGATTTGTAGCTCCAAATACTAAATTTCTCATTGTTAAATTCATTTGGGCAAAATTGTTGCTAATTTTCTAATAATTTCCTCTTTATAATTGTGTTTAAAATCGTAACGGTCTAAGTTAATTTTGGACTCACAATAGAACTTCAGTGGCATTTTGTTTACAAGATCCCATCCATTTCTGTTTTCATAGATTCATACCTTCAAGGTTAGGTTTTGCGGCCATATTGAGTATATATCGTCAGTAGTTTCTACAAATCAGTTTAGAAAATATTTAGGGAAATTTTGTTTTGGTTAAAAAAATTCAGACCTTTTTATAATGGTAGTAATCTATGTAAATCCTAATTGTCCTACAATACAAGCGGTGAAGCTAGGGTAGAATTAGGTTCAAATGTATTTACAACACAGTTACCATGTATCCACAACATTAGAACATTTAACCATTACTGTTATATGTAGTTTTAACATATTTTTTCTTTTCTTATAATATATTTTACCTGTTTATCGCTGAAGCTAGTTAAATCTAAATATTAACTTTAATTTAAGCTTATGGTACGTTTTTAAAAAACACCTCCCTTGAAAGGTTCACCGAAATCTTTTCACTTTTACACTAACGCTAGAGATTTGACCGCGGGAATTTTTGACCAGTGGCATACTGGCATTTTGCAACACGCCCGTATTTGATGTATCCTGGCTTGCTTGTCGCCTGACTTTAATAGGATGTTTTGAACTAAACGCAGAAATAGTCACAGGTGTAGACACATTAAATGATGTACTTATGTCTTTCAATAAGGAAATCAAACCTACCGAATCACTTCTAAAGGATTTAACAGATGCAGACAAAGAAATATACATACGTTTTCGATTTACTTCTGAATTAAAAGTGTCGAGCAAAAAATGGGGCGCGATTACATATTTAGCAGCTAAACTTGACTTTGACCCACATGTTGTGGTAGACAATTCTAATTGAGGTGCGTTGTCCTTCATGATGGTGTGTTGTATATCAAATTGTAAAACATATATAGTTGTAGCAGCTATTACTATCATAGAGATAATTGAGACGTAGTGATTAAAGACTAAATACTTAAGTTTTACAAAGCACTGCATGTAAAGTTGTAACACTTTAGCATTAATTTGGATATATACGCTCTGTGAATGTGATGCCGGCTGTGATATTTCTCCGTATTCACAATTGCTGCAAAATCTCGTTAGAAACCTTATACCTCCTGTTGTTCTGAAGACAAGCCAACTTGTTGCTGTACTAATGGTCGTCCAAAGAGACCATGGTTTCAATGACGCTGCGCCACTATTGTAGGTCAGTTCCTCATTTTTCACTACTTCATTTGGATGCTTGTCATAATGATCGTCTAAAAACAGGAGAAATATGGAAATTAATTATGTTTATCGCTGCTACATTTCATAATGCTACAACTACTGGTAGTGGCTGAATCCATTCATTTCATCTATAAAAATAAGCATTAATTCCATGGTCAAGAGAAATAACAGCTAAAGACGGAATAAAATAAATTATAATAAAGAATTCTTATTTCATGTTTTAAAAATGTAAAAACTATTACATGAAAAAATCAATGGATCGAAATTTTATAATCTCCTTTTTAGCTGTATTTCCTTGTGGCTCCAGAATTATTAAACTAGTCGCATATCTTGGCCATGCAAGTTTATACACTACAAATTTTCTTCAATTTCGCAAGACCGCATACATACAATTTTTGTACATTCTTTTTCAATAACTAACGAAATAATAATTATTTCATAGAAGCTAAGCAATGTTTTCATTAACAGTATAGTACGCCTTTTTCTCAAAACTATGTAGTTCAAACTGGTGACCAATGTGGATCGAAAACCTTACGGTAGATTTCAATATAATTTATACAGCTTTTTAAAAACATGAAAAACTAGTGCCTGATCGAGCGTTCATTTATTCTGACTTTTTATAAACAATTAACTCTTGGTTTGTTCCTTAATATATGGAAAAAAATTCCTAAGGCCGCCAGTTTGTTATTTAAAAAAAAAAAAAGGTGCAAATAGGCACTAGGTTATCTGTTATCAAAACTTTTTTTGTCCGATTCATTTTAGATAAATCTTCTAGGGATTGTAATGATCACCACAAGGCGCTTCGTTTGGAACTGGATCAAGACGAACACTTTTAACTTTGCTTTTAAAATTATTAATTTGATTTTTAAATTACTGTCTAGTCGAAACCTTATTTAATCTTGCTATGGGTTTACTATTATAAAATAAAATAACTTACTGGCAAAAAAAAGTTTACTTTTCACTTTTTCATGTCTTCGCCTAATCCCTTAAAGAACAATGAGTTTTTAATAAAAAATAAAAATATATAAAAAATATATATTTTACTCTGCTTTACAACTGCTGAAGATACTAATCGATAATATAAAGGGTGGCTCATGAATCGTGCTACAAAAACAAACCGTAATAACTTAGTTTATGTTGGAGTACTCGACGTACTTTTTTTTATTTGGAGGGTTGTTATTTAGATTTTTTAAAAATGATGGCTGGGATACCAAAAAGATGGTTTGTATAGTGCATTGGTACCATGATTTGCAGTCCATCATTGCTGTCCAAAGTGAATTCAGACGGGATTTTGGCGACACTCCCCCGAGTAGATGGAACATTATGAGGTTGGTAAGCATGTTTACCGAATCTGGAAGTATGGCAAGAAGACCGTACCATCGAGATCCGTATGTTTGTCTTCAAAAAACAATCGCAGCTGTTGCATCGTCAATTCAGGCAAATCCAAGAGTTTCGACTCGCAACTTGGAATCAGCAGACGGTCATTACAACGGATAGTTCATGACGACTTAAACCTGTTTCCGTACAAAGCTCAAATAACAAGCCAGTAAAACCATCTTGATGTGCCTATTCGTCTGGAATTTTGCCAAAAAATTATTGAAATGGCCGCAGAAAATAATAACTTGATAAATTGCCTTTTCAGGTCTGATGAGGCCTATTTTGATGTAAACGGAAATGTAAACAAGCAAACTTGCCGTATATGGGGTGAATCAAATCCAGAAATAATCCACGAGACAAAACTTCACCCAGAACGAGTCATTGTGTGGTGTACAGTTCCATCAAGGTGTATTGCCGGGCCATACTTCTTTGAAGAAAACAGTGCAACAGTAACTGTCAATTGGCACCGTTATTTAAAGATGTTGAATGCGTTTGTTTTACGCAAACCTCCGCCGAAGACGTATCCCTTTCAATAAGGTTTGGTTCCAGCAAGATGGAACAACTGCACACCTAGCCAGACCGGTTATGACGGAGCTCCAACGAAAATTTGAAAACAAATTAATATCAATAAATTCCACTTTCCGCTGACCCCTAAGTTCACCTGACCTGACTGCACCAGACCAGGGTTATTTCAAGCAAGAGGTGTGCAAAAAAAAAAAAACCAGAAATCTGACTGAAGCAGTATCGCATGTGCTGAACAGGGAGGTTATTTACGGTCCATAATTTTAAGAGATAATTTATTATGTTAATTAAAATAAAATTTTCTATACAATAAAAAAAAAAAAATGTAATGCATTTATTAAAAAAAATTTTATTACGATTTGTTTTTGTAGCAAAATTTCTGAGCCACCCTGTATATAAAATGGCGACTGTCGAGTCGAGTTGAAACATAAAAAACATAAAAATCACTTTACCTACAATACCAACCAAATTATCATTTATTTTCATTTAACGTATGTATCTGCATAGTCTCAGCAACGGCAACTGAATATATGTCAGGAATCTCAATAAACACTATAACTTAAAACTAAGGGTTCAATACAACAACAATAGTGAGCATCATAACTAAAATTTCATTGGCTTTTATGATGTCAATATACAAGTACGTAAAATAGCAAGAAGAGAGAAGCTGTTGTACTAAATTTTTATATAAAACATTGATACATTTTATTGGATTAAAATTATTATTTACGCATCCCATAGCGATTTAACCTTAGTATTTTAATAATTTTAAAAATGAGTAGTCAGTTGAATCGAAGTTAAACTGTTAATGTATTCTGTTATGTACATTATTCATTGGTGTATATAATTAAAGTACCCGACAAAATTGTGGTAGAAGTATTTCGCGCGCAGTGAAGGTTAAAATCAAGTGCGATTTACAAAAATATGTTCATGATTACTACACTGCTCCAAATTAATTAGGTGAAGACCGAACACAAACCGAAAAGATATCAGAACATTACAGAGTATGTATATTCTATGTATATATAAATAACATGTCACGTTTTGTCCGGGGTAAGCTCCTAAGTAACTGAACCGATTTTAGTTTAATTTAACACTATATGTTCAGTTTGATCCAACTTAAAAAATAGGATAGTTAATATCTCAGTTATGCCAAAAGTTAAAACTTTTATTCTTAAATAAAGAAAAAAAATTTACATAAATATGTGTTAAAATTATTAAAATAATAATTATAATTTTGAGTAAAATTCCAAATGGTACATTTATTCCTTTTTCCACTGACACATGTTTGTATGAATCATCTTTAAAATTAAACCTCAGGTACAGTCTTGGATTCTTATCCCGGCAATAACGTTTTCGCCTTTCTTCGTTAAAAATAATTTCAATGTATTTAATAGTTTATTTTAATAGTATTTAATGTACATTGTGACCAGAAAGTTTCCGGAAATTGTAAATAAAACGAAAAATGTTTAATCTTCATCAATATTTTTTATTCGCCTTCAAAATATGCTCCTTCTGAAGCGATACACATATGCCACGCTTTTTCCAATCATCGAAACATGCCTTGTAGGCGCTGTCCGGGATCGACTTCAGTTCCCTCTGCGAATTTTCTTTTACGGCCTCAATCCAGTCGAAACGGCTTCCACGGTGGTAACTTGAGTTTTGGAAAGAAAAAAAAACGTCGCATGGGGCCAAATCCGGTGAATACGGTGGTTGATCGATGGTATTGAACGAGTTTTTGGTCTTAAATCGTTCACAACTACAGTTCGGTGCGGTCTTTTAGCAGTTAATTCAGCTCTTTTGGAACAAGCCGAGCGTTGACTCGTCACATGCCCAAATTATCGGTCAAAATCAAACACGCTGCTTCACGGCCGACGTGCTATCTCTCTAACACTCGCATGACGATTTTCGAGGACGATTTCCTTAACTTTTGCGATGTTATCGTCAGTGGTAGACGTCGAAGAACGAGTGGAACGAGGCATGTCTTTGACGGTTTCTCGACCATCACTAAAGGCTTTTAACCAGTCGTAGACTAGGTTTTCGATAGAATAGATTCATCATCAGCTTTTTCTAAGATTCGCAACGATTCCGCACACGAAATTTATTTCGAAACACAAAAATTGATGCTAATTCTTTGTTCAACCTTTTTTTCCATTGTAAAAATTGTAAAACACTTCTCAGGTCAACTGATTTCAACAACTGCTGCAAACAAACTGGTTGACATATCACGCTAATTTTTGGCATGGTAATTAAGGACAGTAATACCAACTTAAAAAATTAAAAAAGGTCTGAAAAATATTTAGCGCGGGCAGTATACTATCTGTAATGTATATGTATACCATAACCACAGTAACACGTGGCCGGATATACTAGTTTTCTATATATATGTAGAATAAGAAATTAGCTAAAGCCAAAATTGAGTTGTGTTAAAAATTTTGATATATATATATTTTTAATATATAAGAGTGATATAATTTTACTTTTTTTTTTTAACAAAAAAAAAACACATTAATTATTAAGGAACTTCAAATGTTTTTTATTATATGTGAAGTACAATCGAAACAATTAAGTTCCGAATATAACATCATTCAAATGACTTCCACAACGTCTTTTGCTGGAAAAGATTCGATGAACCCAATTTTCGAGTACTTCTTCCCCTAAATCAAGTCGTATGACATGAATAGCACGTTCAATATTGACTTCTGGCTTGAAGAGAGTCCGGTTTATTGCTCAAGATCAATAACCTTAAATAACCCTACAAGAAGTAATCTAATTTTGTTAAATCACAACTTCTTGGGGGCCATTTAATGTCACAATTTCTTGAAATTATCGAATTTCCAAACTTTTCTCGCAACAATTCTAATGTTGTCATGAGTTAATGGTTGTTCATGAATATTTTGTGGATTTTCTTCGCACCAGAATCGATAGTTTTGTTTATTTACCGCACCACTCTCCACAACCATAACGACCATAAAATGGCAAAAGCGCATGAAAAGTTACAATTGGAGAACGATTGTTTTGATACTTAAATTGAATAATTTGAAAACGTTGTTCTTGCGTATATCTGTCTATAGTAAGATTGTAAATATTACTGAACACAATGAAAAAAATTACATGACATTTTAAAAATGGCCGAAACGACACTTAGAAATCATATCATCTCTATTGGAAAACTCGATACATTTATAACTAAGCTTCGATCCGCATTACAACTGTAATAAAACACTAATACGAATCTTGAGAATAACCATAACAGAAATGAAATAAGTGAAATTAAGCCCAATAATGTATACCTAACTATTAAGGAAGGGGTAAAAAAAATCGGGTGCAACCAAAAAATTTATAAAAATTATACAATTTGCTGGGATCTCTTGTTCTATATTAAACAAGTAAGGATTGGCTCGATGTGTCAAATCGCGTTTTAAGCACAAGGACACTTTTATTGGAGAGAGAAAGACTTTCTCAATTTTTTAAGATATCTCATTCAAAGGCAACCGGAAGTTCGAAAATCTTCTTATTTAGACATGGACACTGGGCTTAATATCAAATCGATGTTATCATTTCTGGCCCCACGACATTTTATTTCCAGAAAAAGATGTTCTTTGATTTTCATTAAGGTACCTCTTATAGTAACAAATTTTCGTAAAAAAGTTGGCACTGAAGTTCACATATTAAGTTTCTTTGGACTTATAAAGTTATTGTTCGCTTTCGGCTATTTTTGGACGGGAGATATCATACCTTTAATGAGCAATATGAGCAAACTTTTATTTCCATGAGGTCACGAGCGCTCGATTCATATACCGTAAAGTGAAATAATCATATAGAATTTAAAATTGTAATATATGGGAAGTAGTATTAAAGTTTCGCCCATTTTCGCACTGTAACACAAGACCTGAAACAAGCAATTATCTCACCGATCTTTCTCACTTTTTCTTTGGAGCCGAACACTTCCCCACAAAATCCACAGCGACCATACTAACTAACTGGATGAAAGTGTACCGACTGGATCTTAATATTGCAGTGGATGGCATTGAAATTCCGACTGTTGAAAACCCTAAAATTATAGGTATTACACTTGACAGAGCCTTTCACTCCGCACACGATCGCGATCATTACGAAAGTACAGACCCGTAATAAAATTCTCAAGTCGGTATCCAGCAGCACTTGGGAAAAAGGCAATGAAAAGTTGTTGACAACAACAAGGAAATCGGTCGGTCATCAATTAAGCTACACCGGTATATTCATCAGAAGAAGCTTCAGACGTATCACACCACCAACCATTGCACACGAAGAGCTCGAATTTTCTCGAGTGACCTTGACTGCACGTTAAACTCTTACTTTTCCAGAATCGACTCCAACATACCATATATATTTCCTGCGTGTAATGAGTCCCCGCTTCACTCCAATCACCTATTGGCATGCCATATGAATCCCATCAACATAATACCCTCTCTCTATGGTCCGACCCCGTCGGAACAGAACATTTCCTAGGCCTTCAGTTAGCTGATTTTTATGGCAATTAACTTGCGCCTTGTTACGAAGGCACGTCCAATTTTGAAAAAGTTTTAAATCAGCGATACCCATTTACACATCGACACATTACATGACTTGTAACAAATTACGGTTTCCCATCTTCATATGTGGCTAAATCATGGTGCTTTATATCTTTTCGATTAACGGCCTTTTTTGTGGGAGAGGCAATAGTCCGATTCCGCTCATACCGAGCTTGGACCGAGTTTCAAGGTCTTCATTTTTACACAAGTTATCGCCCGCAGTAATGGACGGAAGGACAGTCACTCAAATTTCAATGTTTATATAACTCTATATTTATATGGATGATTAGTTTTAGTTTTACCAACAATCGTTGGGTGACCTATCCGTTGCAACATGTTGCGAACAAAATCGGGATCAAATTTTTTTTTTTCAATCCGGTATGTTTGATTAAATTTTTTTTTAGTCCCGTATTTGAGATTACACAACAACAAAAAATTAATTGAATCCATTTGTAATGCATTATTTGCACTCCTGGTTATGAGAGTATAAAAACATGATGTGTTTACAATTATCTTATATTCAGATATTGCATATATTTATACCCTTGTGATCCTTCCTCTTCAATTTATAATATTAACATATAGTAAACATTTATGCGGCAACAAATGTCTTCTTGTGTTAAGCAGTACTTAAATATCCCGAATATAGTAACACTTCTTGAATTGTGTAAGGTATATGATAAATTTCAAACAAAGACTGGATTTTTATACTCTCTCAACATGTTGCCCAGAGTAGTTTTTTTCATCTAACGGTTGTTTACATCACCTAGAGCTAATCGAGATAGATATGAGTTATGTATATATCAATGATCAGGATGACGAGACGAGTCGAAATCCGGATGAATGTCTGTCCGTGCAAGCGATAACTTGATTTGGAGGGTGTCATCTCCTAACAGTAGCACAGTGATACAAAAATAAACAAATTTTTTAGGACCAATTCTCCATATATAAGATTTTTTTCTACACATAACAAGAGGACTCCATATAAGAAAAATGTATCGACTATCAACTGTAAAACGCAATAAATATTCGAAAATTTGTAACATGAATTGGTCAGATATTAACAGAGTACTGGATACTATGTGTTGCGCAGCTATTGGTCTTACTCACGCAATAACGTTTTCGAGAACGAATATCTGGCGAATATGAACCAAAATTATTTATCGTATGCAATGCATTGCATGTATGTATATATGGTATGGACGTATGTGTGAGCGGGAATTGTAAGGATTTTGTAAGGGTTTGATTGTTATTTGTGGTATTTTGTATAAATTTGTAGTTTTTTACTTACTTTTGTTAATTGTTTTATTGTTAATCGATCTATGGGACGGTGAATAATAATTATTATTTGGTTCATTTATATTATGATCGTTTCTTGTTGTTGCTGTTAGATTATTATTTTTAGAATGTATAGGACCGCTTCTACCCCATTCTGGCCAGTTAATTGTACTTTGTACAATATTGCTATGGTTTGTGTTAATAAATGGTGGCAAAAACTGTGCATCACCGAAATTTATATTCACGAGCGTACCACCATTATCACCATCACCACCACCACCATCAACACTAACACCGTTACTAACACCAACACCACTTGTTCCGGTATCCTTACCATTATTATTATTGTTCTTATGCGTTGCATGATGTTGCTGGGACGCGACGTTGTTAATGCGTATTCCAGTCTGTCCAGAGTGGCCAGGATATTGCCCGATACCAATACCTACACCACTCGCAATCATGTTTATGCCTCCTTGACCTCCTGGTGTTAGCATAATACCACCGCCGCCATGCCCACCAAGGCCAATACCGCCAAGTCCACCAACATTATTTCCCATAACATTAATGCCGCTAGCTTGTATTGGTATACGATTAAACTGATCAATATTTGTATTGATAGATGTACCACTACCGCCATTCATCGGTTTCATTTGCATACCACCATTGCTTACGCCAACGCCACTGTTGACGCCAATATGAACACCTCCGATTGGTATTAAACCTGTGTTAACACCGTTGATTCCAATGGTGTTTATATTATTCATATGCTGATGTTGGTTTATATTGGTCTGAGTACTGACAACATCCACATTGGCAGCATTATCAATACCTGTTGCAAGGCCATTGCCGTTAGCCGTGTTTATACCAATGACAGTACCGGCAGCGCTGGTACTACCACTAGAAGATGAACTGCTGGAGCTACCAGTACTTACTAACGTTTTGTTTTTCTCTTCGGGCGCACAACACACTTTGAAAACCACTTTCATATTATTTGTGGAGCATCGCCCTCCTATTCGTCGATAAAGATCGTCTTTCGATGAAGTTGCTAAAATGATATTATCCAAGTTTGAGAATGTATGAGAAAATGGGTGGACCATATATTATACTCACAAATGAAGTAATAATCATTTCCAGGAAGGAACTCCAAACCTCCTGGCTGTGGTGTAAATGGCCGGAACGTTATTGTAAAGAACATTAATTTTTGCGGTTTATCACAAATCGCTATAACTCGCGGAGTTGCATTTGTTATCCGACATGTCTCATACTCCACTTTTGACACATTGTATATTATATATTTTTCCGTTTCATTTTCAAAGGTGCCAGGTTCATAAACGGGACATATAATATGCACTTGATCGAACTCGAATGCTAAATTTCCTTTGTTTACATCAATTATATGGTCTGTGTTATCTATACGAAATCTGAAATGAGAAATTATAGTTGTACATTCTAAAATAAGAATTATAGGAAATTTCCTATATACCTATCAGTCAATTATAAAGACATTGTTTACAGACGTATTGTTAAAGAATTTATTAAGAACGTGCAATCAATTATTATACAAAATACGGTTGATACCTATTGGAGCTTGTTTTTGTGATAACAACTATTAAATACGACAGATTTTATCATGTACAAGGTGTGTTCAAAAGAAAATGTGCATTTTGAATTTTTTTGAAAAGTACTTATTTATTCACAAATATCTATTTTGTCCCCTTCAAAGTTATCCCCCTCGGATATAATACATTTGTGCCAACGCTTTTCCCAATCCTCGAAGCACTTCTAAAATGTGCTTTTCGCTATGGCCATCATCTCTTTCTTCGATTCTGACTTGATCTCATCAATTGTTGCAAAACGCTTTCCTTTCATTGGTTTTTTCAGTTTTGGGAATAGGAAAAAGTCGCAGGGAGCCAAATCTGGTGAATACGATGGTTAAGGCATGATTACGGTTTTGTTTTGCGAAAAAAATCACGAATAAGCATTGATGTGTGAACTGGTGCATTATCGTGGTGCAGAATCCACGATTTGTTTTTCCACAATTCTGATCGTTTGAGCCGTATTGCTTCATTTATTAGCCAACATCCTCTGCAACTTCCCTAATAGTGATTCGACGATTTTCAAGTTTAATTTTTTTCACTGTTTCGATGTTTTCTTCGCTTGTTGACGTAGTCGCACTTTCAGGATGCTCATCGTCATCACCATGATCTCGGCCTTCTGTAAAGCGCTTGTACCACTTATAAACACTTTTTGAGACAAAATAGACTCACCGAATGCCACAGTCAACATTGCAAGTGCCTTGGAGCACTTCTATTACAAATTCTTTGATTCATTTCCTTCAAAAGTCAAAAATCGATAGGCACACAAAAACGTGACTATCCTTTTCTGTTATTAAAAACAAAGTACTACTCGAAATTAGTCATTTTCATTTTTCTTTGCACACGCCTCGTAACATTATTATTTACACCTCCAATACACACATGTAAATTCCGGAAAAAAGTTATGAATCAGTAAGAAGAAAAAATTTAAAAGATTTACATGTTATTTACTATGTTATGGCATAGCAAAAATTATGAGATTACAATTTGTTTACTTGAACAATGTCAATATCAATCACAATCTCATTTGCGGACGCCACAAAAATAATCACACCCCTGGAGCTAAGTGTGAATGAAACTTTCAAAGCTCACAAAGTCCCTTGAAGGTAAATTTAACAGTTTTAAGTCTGTAAGAGAAAAAATATCATTGATATCAGGAAGGATATCTGGACAAAAGCATATAAACCAAGCAATGCGAGTTAGCAACATAGTGATACTACATGCGAAGGTTGAGAAAGGAGAAAACCTACCCAAAAGGACTATGGTATGGAAAAGCATCGCAAATATCTCCCATGGGTAAAAATGAATACTCCGAAAAGGTTGCGTGAGACTTTAGGCTTTTTACCACCAACAAAAAAGCCAAATAATAAAAGATATATAAATAAAACAGCGCAGCCTACTAACATCGAGGCAGCGAAAATAGTTCAAGGCGATACTACGGTTTAGCCCGGCATAGGCAAAACATGGGTGGATGTTGTTAATAATCAAGGCCAGACGCCATCATACTCACAAAAAAGGATGGTGCATCGTACGCTGACATTCTCCGGAAAATAAAAAGTGACAGCGGACAAGAGGAGCTGGGCACAAGCGTCACCTACATAAGAAAAACCTTGAAGGGAAACCTGCTTTTGAAACTAAAAAATCAAGCGGAAAAGAGAGCTGAACCATTTCAAAGCGTTAGAGGAAGTGATCGGTAAAATGGCAGTGATACAGCCGAAAACCCACAACGTCACGATTATGTGCAAGGATTTGGATGATATAACAACTCCAGAAGAGATTTGCAAGGCCCTGCATAAGGAGTGCGGTATACAGAATCCGGGGGAAATAAACATTAAAAGTATGCGAAAAACCCGAAGAGGTACTCAAATAGCTCTCATATGCCTGCGCGCTCAGGATTCCAAGGCTGCCCTTATGGTAGGCAAAGTGATGATCGGGTGGTCTATCTGCCGCCTCCGGGAATGTTCCCCTATTCCGCGTTGCTTTAGGTGTTTCCACCTGGGACACATGGCGCGCAAATGATGCAACGCCATAGACAGGTCGTCAATATGACCACGTTGTGGTGCCGGCGGACATGTAGCGAAGTCATGCACCAACGACCCAAGCTCCATGCTTTGGAAAGGAGCACATTCAGTATTAAGAACGACTTGCCCCAAGTATTTGGAGATGGCAAAGTCGTTAGGAAAATGAGGATACTACAGCTAAATTTAAACCACTTTACTGCAACACAAGATCTGCTTAGACAGACAATATTTGCTTTAGAAACCAGAGGGGAAAACGCCAGTCATTATCGCGGGCAACTTCAGTGCGTGGTCAACTGCCTGGGGTAGCAGACGCACAAACCATCGTGGACGTCTGTTACTAGAATTCCTAGGCCAGACGAATCTTACCATAATGTATAGCGGAACACAAAATACCTTTCAAAAAGGAAACAAAAGCTCCATAATCGACCTAATGTTTGCAAACTACGCTTTAAGTAGGCACATAAAGTGAACGGGGTCGGATATATTTACAAATACTGACCACAAGGCTATTATTGCTGATGTTTCGTTTTCCGGAGACGGAACCCCGCAGCAAACACACTTGCCAAAAACGTAGCTGGAAACAAAATGATTTTGATGAATACCTTTTTGTGATAGTTTGCTGCTCAGCAAATACACCAGGTGAGGAAGCCACTCACTTGGTATCAGCAGTGCGGGAGGCCTAAGAAACGGGCTGTTTCGACGGGGTCGGACCATAGGGAAACGGGTGTTAGATGAGTTGGGTTTGTTGGGCATGCAAAGAGATGGTTCATGCGGGGCCTCATTGCACGCAGGAGATATGTTTGGTATGTCGGGGTCTACTCGGGATAAGTAGGAGTTTAACCTGCTACAATATCCAGAACGAAGTTGCGCGAGGGTCACTCTGGTTTCACGGGGCAACTCGAGCTTTATGTCTGCTATAGGTGATGGTTTGACTCCTAGTACGCCATTCACTGAAAGGGAGTCGATGAAGGTGTTAATGGCCCCACTGTGAATCGCGGACAGTGCTTGTCTGTAGTTCGTTGCGTCCGAAGTCCGGTCGGCGTACTGTCTGATGTCGTCGACGTAATCAAGGAATGACCTCTTGATGTTCCTAGGAGGCGGTTCCGCTTCAAGCAGGCGACTGCAGGGGTGATTTCTGCGAAACCACCTCAGCAGAAACAGCTTGGAGAGGAGCTCATTATGTTCCCTAACCGGAAGCATAAGGGCTTCACTATGTAGGTGTTCAATTGGGGACATCAAGAGGTACCCCGTGATAGTCCGGAGTGCAGTGTTTTGACAAGTCTAAAGCTTTCTCGTCTGCGTTGCACTTCATCCAGGCGACCAAGTTGGTGATGCGTAGTTTAGGACCGGCCGGCCGATTTCCTTGTAAGTTGCCAACAACGTTTCTTTGTCTTTTTCCCCAAGAGCCGCCGGCAAGCGACTTGAGGATTTTGTTGCGGCTGTGTACTTTGGCAGTTATCGTGGTCGTGTGAGGAGTGATGGAGCACAGACTGTCCAATGGGACGCCTAAAATTTTAAGGTTATTAACTGTCGGAATTTTTGTGCCATCGACGGAAATGTTCAGGTCCAGTCTGTACTCCTTCGTCCAATTTGTGAAGATGGTCGCTGTGGATTTAGTGGGGTAGATTGTTAGGCTCCTTGCAGAGAAGAAGCGAGAAAGAGCGGAGAGGTAGCTGTTTACTTTTGAGCACATGCCATCGATTCCATTGCCCGACGTCAATATCGTGCAGTCATCAGCGTACGAGGTCACTGAAATTGCCGCTGGTGGCTGGGGGAGTTTCGAAATATAGAAATTAAGCAGTAGTGGGGAGAGGACACCGCCTTGCGGAACCCCCTGTTTAATTTTTCTAAGTTTGGAGTTTTGACCTCGAAACAGTACGGATGAATGCCGACCGCTCACGTAGTTCATAGTCCACCGCTTCAGCCATGGAGGGAGCGTTAATTGTTCTATGTCCTCAAGTAGCGTTGTGTGATTGACTGTGTCAAAAGCTTTTGACAAGTCCAACGCTACGAGTATCGTCCTCTCGCAGGGTGTCTTCTGGTTCAGGCCATGAACTATCTGGGCGTTTATGACGCTAAGTGCTGTGAAGTTGCTGTGCACTTTTTGGAAGCCATGCTGATGGTCTGCTAGACTCAGGTGGTGAGTGAATGACGGGAGTAACAATCTTATCGGGCGATAAGACTCCCCTTTGTTGGCGGGTTTCCTAGGTTTCAGTAGTGGGACCACTTTTCCGACTTTCCACACATCGGGTATTTGAAGAGTGGATATCGACAAGTTGAGGACCTTGGTGAGATAGTTTACTCCAGTTGAGCCTAGATGTTTTAGCATCCGCATGCTTATTCCGTCAGGGCCGATGGATTTAGACGATTTCGCCTTTTTGATGACACTCTCAACCTCCCCATCGGTAAAAAATAAGTGGTGCGCAGTCTTTTGGCATTTTGCGCAGCAGTCTGGTAACACATCGTTTGGCTTTGTCGGTCCAAGGGTGCAGTGTAAACTGCCGGCTAAAATAGCTCACGCACTTCTTCGGGTCCGAGGAGGCATGGCCATCGAATTGAATTTCAACCCGGTCGTCATGTCTCCTCGGATTAGACAAGGCCTTGACAGTATTCCAAAGCTTACTCACGCTCGTTTGCTAATGCAGCTGCTTCGGCTGGGAAATTTGGGCGGAGTTCCGCGATTCCACCAGCCGGTATGAAGCGAGCGGTAGCAGCAGCGATCGCCTTGCGGAATTGACGCTCGGCAACGATGACGTCCGTAGGAATGGGTAGTGCGTTGAAGGTACTCTCAGTAAATTCTGTGAAGCCGACCCAGTTAGCTTTATTAAAGTTAATAAAGGTGCGGTTGTCCACAGAAATAAAATCGGGAGGTTTCTCGATCGAGATAATTATGGGCAGATGATCTGATGCGAGAGTTAACATAGGTCGCCAGGTTATGCTATTTATCAGACCACCGCTAGCGTGCCCATAATTCTGGTGGGGGCTTCGTCATTCATTGTGCAGAATGTCGAATCATCAATCTGTTCCGCCAGCTCCATCCCCCTACCATCGTTTGACAGGCAAGAATGCCAAAGATCGTGGTGCGCGTTAAAGTCGCCTAGCACCAAACGGTTTTCACCACGAAGCAGCGCACCTATGTTCGGTTGATATCCTGTTGGGCAACATGTAACTGGGGAGATGTATATGTTAAATATCTCGAGCTCGACATCGCCTGACCGGACAGCTATACCCTGACATGCAAGGGTAGTGTCCCTGCGGTCGATGTCACCATCGATTAAACGATATTGCACGGTGTTGTGCATTATGAAGGCTAGGCCTCCACCATTATCTCGCGATACTTACGCAAAACGTTGAAACCTGCACAACTCAGAAGATCTGAGCGGCTGTTTAGCTTGGTTTCTTGGACCGCAGCTATCGATACACGTTCCCGGCTCATATATGCAACTATCTCCTCGATCTTGGGGGGAGGTTGGTCAGATTGAGAGTCATGCTGCCTAGATCTCCTTAGGGCCGTAGAGGTCCTTTCTTGGCCAGTCAACTGGAGTGGAGGCGCAGTGCGCTAACATGGTGCAGATTGTACAGCCGTTAAGGCTAGTGTCGCAGTATTGCGTTGGCAGCATGGGGCCATAGCTACGCTCAGAAAGCTCTGTAATACAGCTATCCGCCGTCTACAGCGTTATCAATGTTTAAAACACAAAAGAAGTTTCTAAACTCAGCCATTGCCCGCAGCAAAAGGACTTGTTTTGAAAAGTTCTGTGAGGTAGCAAACGTAGACCCTTGGGGTACAGCGTACAAAATATGCATGACAAAATTCAAAAACAAGACACAAAAACCCAAAAGCGCCTCTTTTATGAAGAATGTCGTAGAAACATTATTCCCAAAGTACCATCTGATTTCCTACGCTAAACCACGAGCAGAAGTGATAGAGCCACCGCTACTAGTAAGTGAAGAAGAAATAATGGCCATAGCGGGAAAAATTAAAAGCAGTAAAGCGCCTGGTGTAGATGGCATACCAAACATGGCCTTAAAAGAATCCATGAATTCAAAACCACAAGTGTTCGCAAAAATGTACAATGCGAGCCTAAAGGAAGGCATATTCCCCGACCCATGGAAAGTTGAGCGATTGGTTCTACTTTCCAAACCAAATCAGCCTCCGGAGGAAGCCTCATCATATCGACCTCTGTGCATGCTTGACACGATTGGCAAAGTTTACGAAAGCATAGTAAGAAATCGCTTGGAGTTAGCAATCCAGAAAGCCGGCGGATTATCAGAAAGACAATACAGCTTTATGAAAACGAGGTCCACTATTGACGCACTAAACAAGGTCGTTGCCACTGCGAAATGCGCAGTAAGTGGAAAAGATGGAAAGGTGGGACTAAAAAATATTGCACACTGATCACCCTGGATGTAAGCTTTCGTTGTTGATTTACGTGAGTACCTGCCGGCACAACGTATCAATACAATGCGTTGATAAGCGCCCCAAATAATACGAGCTATTTGCAAGTATTAATTTGGTTACCAGTGGCAGTGTGTCTGGTCACACACTACCATCTTGGTAAGATTCGAGGCCGACCTAAAACCTCTTCTGTTTTCGGGTACGGAATCCAGTTGCTTTTTGCAACTTCCTGCATTTAGGCTTCATCCCACTCCAATCCCCGTTCAAAAACTACCCATCAACTCCTGGTTCCGGCCTGTGCACCACACGTTAGTCGAATGCGTCGTATGTTGCCCCGTGCTGAATACGACCCCGAAATCGCATACAGTGGCGTCGCCAAATAACACCTCAGTGCAGTTATTACAGCTGCAACAACCATCACCTACACGCACTTCCTTCACCCCCAGGATAACCACTAGACACCCGAGATAAACTCAACTGGGATATTACAGCTGCAACAACCCTCACCTACACGACAAACCCGACTTCTACAATTTAACTGCAACGGGCTTAAGAGCAAGATCGGGGAGTTGCATTTAGGAGCCGGAAACGATTATCGATAGCTGAAATAAACGAAACCAAGCTAAACAGAGGCTCAAAACTTCTAAGTTGTGCAGGTTTCAACGTTATAAGTAGGGATCGCAGCGAGATAATGGTGAAGGCCTTCCTACTGCACCACACAGTACAATATCGCCTTATTGATGGAGACATCGACCAGTAATAGATCCCCGGATATTATCATTGTTAGCGGTGTTCTGATAAATAGCATAACCTGGCGACCTATGCTAACCCTCGCATCAGACCACTTGACCACAACTATCTCGATCGAGAAACCTTCCGCCTTTATATCCGTGGACCTTTGTTAACTTTAAAAACCTAACTGGGTCAGCTTCATAGAATTTACTCAGTATACCTTCACCACACCACCCGTTCCAACGGGCGTAATCGTTGGCGAACGTCAATTCCGCAAGGTAATCGCAGCTGCTACCGCTCGCTTCATCCTGCCTGTTACTCCCGACGTTCACTCACCACCTGAGTCTAGTAGACCATCAACATGGCTTCCGTAAAGTGCACAGCACCACCACAGCACTTAGCGTCATAAACGCCAAGGTGCTTTATGACCTAAATCAAAAGATACCTTGTGAGGACAATCCTCGTAGCTTTGGACTTGTCAAATGCTTCTGACACAGCCAAACATCAACGCCTTTTATGGACATAGAACAATTCACGCTCCCTCCATGGCTGAAGCGGTGGACTATAAACTACCTGAGCGGTCGGCATTCATCCGTACTGTTTCGAGGTCAAAACTCCAAACTTAGAAAAATTAAACAGGGGGCTCCGCAGGGTGGTGTCCTCTCCGCGTTACTGCTTAGCTCCCGCAAACACCAGAGCAAAATTTCCATCACCTCATACGCTGATGATTGCACGATATTGACGTCGTATTGACGTCGGGCAATGGAATCGATGGGATGTGTTCCAAAGCAAACGGCAATCTCTTCGACCTTTCTCGCTTCTTCTCTGCAAGGAGACTTGACACTCTCACCCACTAAATCCACAGCGATCATATTGACGAACTGGACGAAGGAGTGCAGACTGGATCTTAACATTGCAGTCGATGGCATTAAAATTCGGACGGTCAATATCCCTAAGATTTTAGGCGTTCCTTTTGACAGCCTGTGCTTTCCCCATACAACCGCGATAACTACCAAAGTACAGAGCCACAACAAAACCCTCAAGTTGCTAGCCGGCAACTCATTTTGAAAAAAACAAAGAAACGTTGTTGACAACGTACAAGACAATCGGCCGGCCGGTCATTAACTACGCTGCTCAATATGGTCGCCTGGATGTAGTTAAACGTAGACGAAGAAGCTTGAGACGTGACAAAATACTGTACTCCGGACTATAACAGGGTGTCTCTTGATGTCTCCGGTTGAACATTTGCGCACTAAGGCCCGAATGCTACAGGTCAAGGAACATAACGAGCTCCTCTCCTAGTAGTTTCTGCTGGAATGTTATCGCAGAAACCATCCTTCCAGCCGCCTCCTAGAAACATCAAGAGCTCTTTCCTTTATTACGTCGACGGCATCCAATAGTATGCCGACGTGACGCAACTGACTTTAGACATGCACTGACCACCATTCACAGTGGAGCCGTTACCACTTACACCGACTCCCTCTCAGTGAATGGCGTATTTGGAGTCAAATCATCACCCTTTGCAGACGAAGAGTTCGAGGTGCCACTAGAACCTAGAGTGACCCTTGCACAACTTCGTTCTGAACACTGTAGCTACTTATCCAGAATCGACCCGACATACCAAATATATGCCAAGCGTACAATGAGTTCCCATATGACTCTTACCACCTCTTTGCATGCCACGCGAACCCCACTCATCTTACACGCTACATTCGTTAGATAACTTCGATGACAAGCAACCCAAACCTTACCACTCAAGCCGGGATTAGCTACAAAAAGAACATCCCTCTCCAGGCTTTCAAAGTACTACGTTTGATAACTTGGACTAGCAAAGATTTCACGAATCCCAGCTCATTACTGCGTCTCTTGTTCTGCCAGTTTTGGAATACGGCACCGTAATTTGGTCTCGCTTCACCGACACCGCAACAAAACGTATCGAAAAAATACAAATGAAACTTTGTAAGAGTTTCGGATACCATTATGGGATCCCTAGAGGACATAGCTTACTAAATGAAATTTACGACCAATTAAATGTCAACAACCTACGAGCACGTCGTCACCAGTCGTGAATATCCTAATTGACGCACCTGACATCAATAGTTGTTTCGAATTCGCGCCTGTGCGTCTTTCGTTGAGACGATATCGTCCGCTAAAAACTAAAACAAACTACCAATAACTATCACAACCGCATTGCCAAGCTCGTCAACTCTCTGCACAAGTGGACTTTTATAGTGGCTCGCTCGCCTTTATTCCAGAAATCAAACTATGTCTATTACAATACCCCTAGTCCAATGATACATTTTTTATTGTTGATTTAATTAATTATTGATCCTTGCCCCTCATAATCATATTTCATAAACTCCTATTTTAGTTGTATAATGCCGATTTACGTACATATGTATATTTAAATGAATAAATAAAGCCAGAGGAAAAAGGTTAAGGAATGACACAAAAAAGGTTTCGGTTACAAAGTAATAAGTCAAAATTTGTGTATTAACCAGAATGCTGTGGCAAGTATTGTGCGAAAATCTATAAAAACAAAAACATTTGAAAACATAAAAGGAAGCGGATGGCTTCAGAAAGACTATATGGATTATTATAAGGGAAAGTCATGAAAAAACTTCAAATATCTGCTCCAATATTTCAGCTGAAGTAAATTTTGCATTTTCCAAAACAAAAAAAAGTTATCCTTTAAAAAAACACATCAAACCAACTAATACGGTTGTCTGTACATCTCTACAATCCTTACTGGACCACACAATATGTCGTCTGATTATTGCAGAGAGGGCTGCGATAGATTCTATTCCCGCAAAGGATTTACACAAATTGCGTATGTACACAAAGTGGGGATTCGATGGTAGCTCATATAATAAGCGTTTCATGGTATTGAAGCTTCTGATTCCGCTGTTGTCATAACTAGTATTGTACCCATTCGTGTTGTGTTGGATGAAAAAATTGTTTGGCAAAATCATGCTTCATCTTCGACGGACTATTGCAGGCCTTTGAAAATTGAATTTATTAAGGAATCCTCTGAAGTTTTAATAGCGGGGAAAAACAGAGTTACTCCAAAGATTTGAAATCTTAAAAATTCGATATATGATGGAAAATCTATTGAATTTGAGCAAGTTTTAATTTTTACTATGGTTGATGGAAAAGTTTGTAATGCGATTACCCAGACGAAATTCATTCAAAAGTGCTACATTTGTAGTGCAACATCAAAAGATTTTAACAATATTGACGAAATGGTGAAACGAAAAATACAAAGAGAGAACTTAAGCTTTGGACTATCAATAGTGCGCGGAAGGATAAGAATCTTTGAGTGTTTTTGTATCTGTCTTATAAACTACCATTAAAAAAAATGGCGTGTCCGAAATGTCTTTGAAAAAAATATTGTTGCTGAAAATAAAAACCAATACAAAATTATTTTATTATTTTATATTGCTTAAATTCTTTCTATTGTTTAAGTTTTATGATTAAAATTAAAAATAAACCAGTCGCCACCAATCACTAAACGGTTTAGGTAAATCTGATAAAGTCTAATAACTTTAGTTGTAAGCACAATGTTTTTGTGAAATTTGGTACCCATACCTATTTTAGTAAGGAAATCAGTATCGATTTTCAACTTCCTAGCTTTAGCTGTTTATTTGATGCCAACTTTTAGGTTATCCTGCCCCACTGTGCGACGTAAAGCTTTTTATACTCTCGCAACCTGTTGCTACAGAGTATAATAGTTTTGTTCACCTAACGGTTGTTTGTAACACCTAAAACTAATCGAGTTAGATATAGGGTTATATATATATAAATGATCAGGATGAAGAGTTGAATCCGGGTGACTGTCTGTCCGTCCGTCCGTCCGTGCAAGCTCTAACTTGAGTAAAAATTGAGATATCTTTATGAAACTTGGTAGACATGTTTCTTGGTACCGAGTAAGGAAGGGCTAAGTTCGGGTGTAACCGAACATTTTATACTCTCGCAAAGTCAAATAGTATACTCGTTTGAGATTTCTTTGTGTATTAACTGATATTTTCGGTAGAAGGTCAACTATAGGCACTGGGGTCCACATATTTAGTACTTAGGGGCTTAAACAGTTTTGGTTCGATTTAGACAATTTTTGGCCACAAGGTGGCATACTTTAATCGCATTATTCACGCAAAGGTTTATCCCGATACAGTCATTGTTGCCTGATATGCATAGTGGAAAGTGAAAGAATCAGATGGAATTTAAAATGGTGTTATATGGGAAGTAGGTGTGGTTCTAGTCCGATTTCGCCCATTTTCGCAGTATGACATAGAAACATGAAAAGAACGTTAGCCACCGAATTTGGTTAAGCAGATCTCAAGATATGGGTTTTCACCTAAAAGTGGGCTGTGCCACGCCCACTATCTAATTTTGAACGCGGTTCCTATAAAGTCATCTCATACCATCCCAGAGATAAAATTTAATGTCCCTGGCGTGTTTAGTGCTTGATTTATCGCGCTTTTAGTAGTTTTTAACAGTACCGTTATATGGGGAGTGGGCGGAGTTGCCACCCGATTTCAACTATTTTCACACCGTCAATAGAAGTGCTAAAAACATTTGCTTCTAGTGAATTTTGTTATTATAGCGTTAGCGGTTTAGGAGATATGCACATTAAACCTATTAGAGGCGGGACCACGCCCACTTTTTAAAAAAGTTTTAACTGCAGATGCCCCTCCCTAATGTGATCCTGTGTACCAAATAACAGTCTTGTATCTTATTGGGGAGCTTAGTTATGGCAAGTTATTTGTTTTTGATTAATGGCGTTTTGTGGGCGTGACAGTGGTCCGATTACGCCCATCTGCAATACCAACCGTCTCACGGTACCAAGAAACATGTCTACCAAGTTTCATAAAGATATCTCAATTTTTACTCAAGTTAGAGCTTGCACGGAAGGACGGACAGACAGTCACCCGGATTTCAACTGGTCTCTTCATCCTGATCATTTATATATATATAACCCTATATCTAACTCGATTAGTTTTAGGTGATACAAACAACCGTTAGGTGAACAAAACTATTATACTCTGTAGCAAAGATTGCGAGAGTATAAATATGGCTCTGTTCTATGGAACCCTATCATATCCATTCTGTCAAGTTAGTCTGTTCAAAAACAATTTTTACTTTTCGCCTTAGAGCATTTCCGATGGGATTCTAGGGCAAGTCTATCTTCATACAATAGTCATTTATCTATATAGATCTACCTACACTTTCTAGTCGTAGGGAAATGCTTGGCATAATATTCTTAGTAAAAATTTTGAATGGAATAGTTTGCAGTTATTTTCTCCGGTCTAAATTAAATTTAAATCCCGGCGGTTCGCTTTTCGAGGCAGTTCAGACCTTTACTGTAAAATCCTGTAGATCAAATTTCGAACTAAACGAACCATTCCGCCGTATATGTCATGATTTTAATTCTCATTCCTGCACATTTAACTTATCTGACTCACTTTTCAAAATTAAAAAGACTTTATTGCTTTCTCTCAATAAATAAAAACGTAACCAGTTATTATATAGTAACTATAAATCTTAGCTGTTGAATTTTTGTTTCTGTAGCTGAGCAGTTTCAGTTCTTAACACTTCACACACACAAACTCTCCTTTTCTCACTCGGCTAATTCCGCACGTATGCGGATTGCGCTCCCCGCGTCGATTGGGCGGGAGGAGAGTAAGCGTTGGGTTAGTATTATTATTATCACATGGGAAATGTCAAAAATATAGGCTTAAATAGGCACGAAAAAAAGCCACGTAGATTCTGAGCGATTAAAAAAATAATTTGGTCTATTGAAACAAAAAGCATGTTATTAGGCTCTGACGGTACTATAAAAACCTGGAAGAAACAAGGAAGTCGACATAAAGAGGACTGTTTGCGCCCAACGGTACAACACGGAGGATTTTAATTTTTAATATTGTCAAGTTCTAGAATTTGTTGTCCTAAATATCCTTTTTTATTATTAAAAACTAGGTAAAGTGATACTTTGGGGCTGTATTTAATGGAACAATGTGGTAAAGATGGAGTTTATAAATGGAGTTATGAACAAAAAAACTGCATGGTTATTTTGCAACGAAATCTCGTCTCAAGCGCGAACGCCTTTTGGAGTAATTTTTGTATCAACATGATTTAGATCCGAAACAAGCAGGCAAATTAGTGTTCCAGTGTCTTCAACAAAATCAAATCAAAGTCTTAAACTGACCTGATCAATCCGCGAACTTAATTATTGTTAAAGAGTGGACAAATATTTCATGGGACTTTTTTAAAAAACTCGTGGAATCAGTGCTTAGCCGCTGCGAGGCTGTAATTAAAGCAAAAGGAGGGCGCACACGGTATTAATACACCCTCTTATTATTAATAATTGTGTTGCAATGAAATCTCTTTCGTGAATTATTTTGATTTTATTTTTTTTTAGAACAGATTCTTAGAAATATAGTTTTTTGTTTTGCTACCACATTTTAATGAAGTAAATAAAATGCAATACATTTAACTTTTCTAAGTGTTGTTGTTACAACGTTATTTCTGAAACTGCACTATCTAGTTTTAGTTTTTACCCTAAAAAATATTTTCGAACGAAAACAAGCTTATTATTTTCAATTCAAACAGTGCCTTAGTCATGTTTCCGTTCCCCATGTTTATAACAAGGAATTGTTTCCTGCAAAAGGAAAATCAACTTGGGAAACAACGGACACCATAATATTATATAAATCAGGGCGTGATATGCGGTGACAGCCTCTGCTTAAAATTGAACGTCACTTAATAACCGAGCTAACCTTAACTAAATTGTATATACTTGTATGTTATTAAGACCACTAAATGTTTCAAAAAAATACTTATCACCCCAAAACTATTAACCATGACTACTAAAATTTAAAAAAAAAAACGCTTTAATACCTTTCACAAATACAACAGACTTCATACAAGAACTTGATTTTGATCGGTCAATTTGTATGGCAGCTATATGCTATAGTAGTCCGATCAAAACAATTTCTTCGGAGATTGTATCGTTGTTGGGGAATAGAAATTTCGTGAAGATATCTCGTAAAATAAAAAGTTTCCCACACAAGGACATGTATTTGATCGTTCAGTGTGACAAAGGAGATGAACCTTGAGGCAAAAAGTACGCGAGCAAAGGGACTAGTTGGCATACATATAGAAAGACAAACGAACATGGTTAAATCGACTCAGCTCGTCACGCTGATAATTTATATATAGATATTATAGAGTCTCTGGGTGTAACAAACTTCGTGGCAAACTTAATGTACTCTGTACAGGGTATAAAAAGAAATATCTGCCTAAAGCGATTAACCATGCAAAATTTCAAAAGCTAATTATTCCCATATCCTTAATGTAGGCCGGTCTTCCAAAAACTATCATCTACCCTCCATAAAAGGACGATCAAGTTAACTTCAAAAATTACATAATGGATTGGCTAATTGCCACTCTTAAGGGACGCTGCACTTAAACTATATCCTTTCGCTTCGGAGGGAAGTTAAGGTAATATACATACCAAAGGCAGGCAAAAGCTCGCATACAAGTCCAAAGGACTTCAGGCCAATTAGCCTCTCCTCATTCCTTCTAAAAACGCTGGAAAGACTAATAGAATTACATATAAGAAACAAACTGAAACCAGAAAAGTTGGCTGGTTGGCAGCATGCGTATTCTAAAGGAAAATCCACAGAAACAGCACTAAGCTCTGTGGTGGCGGAGATTGAAAAATCTCTGGAAGTTAAAGAATACACTCTATTTGCCTTCTTAGATATAGAAGGAGCCTTCAATAATATCCAACCTAGGGCCATACTAAGTGCGCTTAAGGATCTAGACATCCCTGAACCTCTCAGAAAATTAATTGAACAGATGCTCACGAGCAGGTCAATAGAGGCGTGTTATCCCCACTTCTCTTAATCGTGACAATGAATAAGTTGCTGTTGGATCTAGAAAAGAAAGGGGTACATGTTATGGGCTACGCTGACGACGTGGCAGTATCGGTTAGAGGTAAATTCCCGAATACTCTCGCAGACCTTATGCAAACGATCTTGGACGATATAAATCGTTGGGCTGTATCGTGCGGATTAAACTTAAATGCTGGTAAGACAGAGCTAGTATTGTTCACCAGAAAACAAAATACTCCCGAAGTTACGGCGCCATTATTAAATGGTTGCAGACTAACAAAACTTGGATGCTAGGGTGAAGAAGGCAGCCACAGCACTATACACCTGTAAAAGGATGGTGGGCCCCAAATGGGGTCTAACACCTCGAGTAACTTATTGGCTCTATACAGCAGTTGACAGGCCAATCATGACACACAGTATATTGGTATGGTGACCAATAATGGAAAAGAAATACGCGGTAAAGCGTATGGAAAGTATACAAAGAGCAGCCAGTATATGCATTAGTGGAGCTCTTAGATCAACGCTAAGCCAGGCTCTAAACGTCATTCTTTATTTACTGCCAACAGACCTTTTCTGTAAGCAAGTGGCAGCGAAGTCAGCTCTCAGACTGAGGGAATCCTCCCAACTAGTCTCATGCAACAAGAGGCATTTTAGGATACTCCGTATATTCCCAATCCTACCCAAAACCACGGATTTCCGCAATCCAATAGAATTGAAGCTAAATTCGGTCCACAATATTGCCTTCCCCACTAGAGAGGAGTGGGAAAGGGACGAGGAATTAGCATCTACACTGATGGATCCAAACTGGATAATCGAGTGGGAGGCGGTGTCTTTTGCGCAACATTAGACACAAAAATCGCCTTCCGTTTACCAGACCACTGCAGTGTCTTCCAGGCGGAGATCACAGCAATCAAAGAAAGCCTTGTGGTATTGACAAAAAGTGTGCTCACAACAAGGAGCATATATATATATACGAATAGCCAAGCGGCCGTGAAATTACTCAATTCTCAAATGGTCTCATCCAAGCTAGTGAAAGAATGTTAGAGGATCTGACATCCTACTTCACAATAAACCTGCAATGGGTTCCAGGACATAGTGATATCCCTGGTAACTGCGAAGCAGATGAACTAGCCAGAACAGGTACCACTTTGCAACTAACCCCTGAAAAAGAGGTTATTTTTATGCCTCTGGCAACTTGCAAACACTTAATCAGCGAACATGCTATAAATATAGCACAGTCTCGGTGGAGACAATCAATAACCTGCTCAACCAGCAGACTAACGTGGCAATTCTATGCGAAAGCTCTATACAGGAAAAGAATCGCAACTATCGGTCGTAGATTCCTAGCCGACGTATCAGAAGTTGCTAATATAAAATTATTTGTACTGATGAACTTCATCAGGAGCACAGGTTGGTTCAGAGAGGAGACGATAGAGTGAGGGAACATTAGTAGCGGCGGTATCACAATGGGCCTCCTATAGGCCTAGGTGCGTCGTTAGACAGCCACTCTACCTACCTACCTACCTACCTACTTCAAAAAGAATATTATATCCTCAACAAAGGGTACGAGAGCAGACTACATCCGTACATATCAAACTCTATTCATATCGATCGAATGCATACATTACAGACTGTAGACAAATTGATATCTAAAACAAGAGAAGTAATGACATCGTCTTAACGATCCACATAAATGTGGTCAATAACTTAAAATAACCATCCACATTACGAATATCTGAGTTGCCATCAGCACTTCAAACTTTATTTTGCTCATATCGCTATCCCGACAAATTTTATTTCTATGGTCTTGAGTAATATCAAATATGTTGTTTTGTCTAAGCTTAGCTTTTACTTACATGATTTTAACTCACCACTTAATTTCAGTTGTATATTCATACACTGTTGACAATTCAATGTCTTCTTACCGCTTTTCCATGGCTTTACAATTTAGAAGCGTTCTTAAAGTGCGCTTGAAGTGATGAAAGGGATAAGTGCGTATAATATGTATAGGTGATGTCTAAATCATATTTACATATGTATATAGTTATTATGTAGGACTAGTGTAAGGCGTTTGCTAGCTGTCTGGGTGTTGACTGTGCCATCAAAAGACGTTCCAGTTGCGCACCCACACATATTTTCCAATAAGATTAGTAAGAAATAATACATTAACACCGTTTACATGGTAGTTCCAAAGCGCAACCAATTGTAGACAAAGAAATACGTGTTTTCCAGTAAGAAAGCATATACATGAAGCCAGCATACAAAGTCTATATGACTGTAAAGTATAACTGGACGTATGTTTCGTTACCGAAATTACGATATAAGGATTCCTGGAAAATGCGAAATACGTTTTTTACTAGCCTTTACTTTATCGAAAATACAAGCTTTAGTATACATACCAGAGATCTGCAATGAGTATTAATACAATAATAAAAAATTAAAAAACACGCTTTAAAATTACTTTAAACTAAAAAATGAAAAATAATTCCTTATATTGTATAAACCGACAGAAAAATTGACCGAGAAATACTTGTATTATTGTGAGAAAAGTGTGATGTGCTCAATATACGAAAAATATATCTCAAACCATCGCACGCTTTTCTCACAATAATACAAGTATTTTTAGGTCAATATTTCTGTCAGTTTATATAAGGAATTATTTTTCATTTTTTAGTTTGAATAGTTTAAAAGCGTGTTCTTTAATTTTTTAAAACTATATTTATTTTCCACTCAATGTGCTCTAAAAGCATGTTTATTAGTATTTTAAAACATACTTTTTATTTAGCCACATGTAGTTTTTTCACCTTCTTTAAGGATGCATTTGAGTAAATTTGTTATTCAAATGACAGCATGGATCGTTGATGATTTTAGCTGCATAGCTTAAGGGGCATTTTTAAATAATAGATGGCTGTATTTGAATAATACCTGCTTTTAGCTGCATAGTTATATAGTCGTTGTACAATTTCGCTCATTTTCACAGTGGAATGAATGGGTAACCTCACATACCAAATTTGGTTGAAATTAGTTCGATAGTTCCTGAGATATAAGATTTCACCTAAAGGTTGGTGGGCCACGCCCAATTTACACTTTTTACATCTCCTTCGGTAAAGCTCTTCCCTACCATCTTGTTTGTGAAATTCAATGCATATAGCGCATTTGTTTCGTGAATTATCGCACTTTTAGCAGTTTTCAACATAACTGATATATAAGGAGTGGGCGTGGTTATTATCTGATTTTACCCATTTTCACAGCGTATGAAAAAGTGCTAAAAGAACTTCTTCTCTGCAAATTTGGTTGAGTTAGTTTTAGTGGTTTGGAAAATATATACATTAAACCACTTAGTGGGCGCGGTTACGCCAACTTTTAAAATAATGGGAAATTGTTATAAAATTATTGTGTTGTCTGTCATTGGTACTTGAGACGTGTGCAAAGTATCAAGTTGATCAGAATTCTGGAAACCAGTGAAAATTGAGCTCTAAGGTTCCAATACATACATACATACAACCCAAGCTAATAAAAACGTGTTAAAAATAAAAATCATTTCCACTCAAACACAAAAAATAGTATTTCTAGTTACACTTATACGTGCCGGCAATTTATGACTCTCTCGAGTGTAAACTAACAATTTGATTTTACTCACTTGTTCATAAGAGAGGATGAAAAAAATTAGAATGAGTTCAGTATTACTTTGATCATGCTGTGTGCTTTTGGCATATGTACAAATGTGTGAATGCCGTGTCGTGCTCTGAATAGATGTTCTGTTATTGTTTTTTGTTGGTCGTGTTTTGTTATTCATGATTATTTAATAATTGTAAACTAATATATTGTGTAAATATTGACTGCCAAATATACTCAAATATAGATATGTATGCCTATGTATGGATATATGTGAATGTATACATACTTAGGTATATAAATACTCGTACATACATATATAGACAGTGGACAGCATCCTTGGGTCGGCTTTAGTATACCGTCCCAGGCTTTCGGGTATAAAATGGGTATGGGCGGATAGAGGAGAATATATATAGATATAGCCGCGGGAATATTCCGAGATATTTAGGTTTGAAGTTGAAAATTTCGACTATTTAAAGTACGTATTTTTCGTTTTATAATGCATGATACACTTATCTTTTTCACTTTTATATCCACTAACACTTCACTAATTCGTTTTTACACATTTTTTTATATTATATCATCCAAAAATAGCTTTATTTGAATATTTTAATTATTCTGCAATTTTTGTAATTTTCACAATAACAAAAGGGTTGTAAATGTCAAATAACCAGTGTTGCTACTAATTTATTTTGCAAACGAATAAAAATGAAATAAACGAAAGATTATACCCTAAATACAGGAGCCATAATTGTTGATGGACTCTAATAAATCTTCTAGCTTCCTTCTCTTGATAAACCCCGGTGTTAGATCGACCAGGGTTATTTTTTTTTGAAGCGCGGCCGAAGGCCGCCAACGCAAAAAGGAGTTCCCCGCGAAAAGACCTTGGTACACCCCGGTGTTGGATCGACCAGGGTTATTTTTTTTTGAAGCGCGGCCGAAGGCCGCCAACGCAAAAAGGAGTTCCCTGCGAAAAGACCTTGGTACACCCGGGTGTTGGATCGACCAGGGTTATTTTTTTGGAAGCGCGGCCGACGGCCGCCAACGCAAAAAGGAGTTCTACGCGAAAAAGTAACATTGTCATATAGGGTGTAACATAATCCTTAACATCAATGCTCTCTAATGGATATTAATACTGTTACTTTTAAAGAAAAGTACCGTTTCGTTTTTTCCATTTGCTATTTACTTCATATTTGGCAAATAAAACGCGTTTAGTGAGAATTGTGGAAAAGGATATATTATTTGTGATATAAAAGTTATTATTCAAGTTTTTATTTTAAAAATTAGTGGAATTTCAACAGGTAAGTTATTATACTTTTTAATTTTTTTTTTTAATATTTATTAATAATAATATTTAGATATTGATGAACAATCGACCAGCCGTGGCGAGATGCGCAGAACTAATGTTCTAACAGTGGCAGAGTTGAAGGAAATGTGGAACGTGAGGAAAGTATTCCAAACATTCGAAACAAGTGAGAGCTGTATAGGCTTTGTTGAAGAGCAAGGGCTCATACTAACCAAGAGGATTTGCAGGATGCATAAGGTCCCGATGGTATTGTCAATGGCGAGGAGTAGTATCGTCGACACATTTAGATACCGATAAGGATCATGCCGTACGCGTTCAGCAATATCTAGGTCTAAGGGTACTTGGTTTAAGAACGCCAAAATACCCTTAAACCAGATATTTTACCTTATGTTTTGCTTTTCGTCGCATTGATCGCATGAGGTGCGTAAAAATAGCATTGTCAGGGAACCGATTTTATTCAGCGCTACCATATGTGACTGGTATAACTACTGCCGCGAAGCTGTAGTAATATACCAAGTGGACCACCAAGAAAAGTTGGGTAAAATTGGTGGCCCTGGAAAAAAAAAGTCCAGATTGATGAAAGCAAATTTGGAAAGAGGAAATATAACAAAGGTAATATCAAATGTAAACAATAATACATAATCACTTTCATATTTTTCTTATTTCAGGCAGGAGGGTGGAATGTCACTGGGTGTTGGGAATGGTGGAAGATGGCAGTGAGGACTTGCGGTTGGAGGTATGTCCTGACAATATCAGGTCTGCTGAGGTGCTCATATCCCTGATTAAGAAACATGTTGCGCCCAGCACAATCATTTGTACCGATTGTTGGAAGGCGTATGATTGTTTAACAACTCACGGGCATGAGCATCGTCGCGTAAACCATAGCGATCCTGACAATCCGTTCGTTGTGAAAGACGGGACGCATACTTAACGGATAGAATCCCAGTGGCGGGTAATAAAAAAATTTTTCGCCAGGGATACTTATAATAATCCAGAAAACTTTGCCGATCTGATTATTGAATATGTTTGGCGAAAAAATATAGCAATATAATAAGCATAAGGATCCATTTGTTAAATTAATTGAGGCAATAATACACACATACAAGGCATAAAAAAAATTCGTTATATTTTATTGAAATAATTTGTTAATTTTTTAACTGTCTAGGATTTGGATTCCTGTAATTGAGGTATAATCTGTTCTCATTTACAAAAGATGTCGATATGGTAACACTGGTTATTTGACATTTTGCAACCCCTTTGTTATTGTCAAACTTACTAAAATTTAAGAATAATTTAAATGTAGAAATAAAACAATTTTTGGATGATATAATATAAAAAAAAATGGGTAAAAACGAATTAGTGAAGTGTTATTGGATATAAAAGTGAAAAATATAAGTGTATAATTCATTCTAAAACGAAAAAATACGTACTTTAAATTGTCGAAATTTTCAATTTTAAACCTAAATATTTCGAAAACTATAAGTTTCCCGCAGTTATATCTATATATATTCTTGATCTGGAGGATCTCCTCTATCCGCCCATACCTATTTTATCCCCGAAAGCCTGGGACTGTATACTAAAGTTTTCCCGCATCCTTTTCTTAAATTCTATTTACAACAAACATTTATCAAATAGTTTTTTAAACGTTAACTTATTTGCTTTTGAATGTACCTTTGAATTAGTATTATTATTAGGTTTGCTTATGTACAAGTGCATACATTTTTATATAAATATTTATGAATTTTATTAATTTAGGTTTGTTTTAAAACATGGATGATCTGATTTTGTTATTTTTAAATAAAAACTATTAAAAATATTACTATCGAGCTGCATTTTCGGTCTAATTTTTTATCGATATACACAGATGGACAAAAGTATACTTGAATCCAAATAAGAATATGATTGAGAAGCAAAACCTACCAACCTGGCTAGGGGTCCTTAAATAGCTCGAACGGAGCTTACGGATACCTGGCGCCCTCAGTAATAAAATGGCCTTACTTGCGTAGCGGGGGCTATGCGCAAGCGGACATACTATCTCCTACACCCGTATAAATAAAAATACAACGAACAAAATGGAGCCCGGATCTCCTGTAAAAAGGTCGGAGGGAGCGAGTTGTTCCCAGAGGAGAGCAGCGTATGGTACGAGCTCGGATACAGCCAGGGCGAGGACAGGAGCGAAGCTTGGTTCTGGAGCAAAGGCAAGCACTGTTAAAGGAACAGAAGCTAAATCTGGCTCCAAGAAGGCAAAAGCACAGGAGCTCATACCAACCAGCCAAGGCTTGGCTGCTACGCAGGGGCAGGAGGGAGATGTCAATAGTGATGCTGCCAGTAGTGCCCCAGCCAGAGAATGGCCTACTTTTAAGATAGAAGACCCAGCGATTAGACCAGGAGATCAACTATGGCTACATAAAGGTGAAGGTCATGACCTACAAGTCAGACGCCGATACATTAGAAAACTTGGCATCGAAATCGGAATGTGAAGTCGAGGAAGATCCAATGGATTCCTCGAGTGACGAGGAGAACACTGAACAATGCGAACGTACCTCGAGGTCTGAGCTTGCAGATTGACTCTTTAAACTCTACACTGAGAGTGAGCTTTTGAGCGACTCCCAAGAAGACGCAAAGAAAGAGAAGATATTTCGGCGATCTAACCCTGTTTGTATCGGTAAGTTCTAGTTAAAGTTAATCGTCATTGGAGCAACGCCTAGCAGAAGGGTTGTTATGTATCCTCTTGACCCGTGCTGGCATCGAGTCCAACCCGGGCCCCGAGGAATGTTTCTGCAGCGTTTGCGTTAGAAGGCTCCATCCAAACTCCATCTCGGTTAGGTGCAATACATGCAATGGATGAAGCATCCTAAGACCTGCTCAGGCCTTAAGACCCATAGGGAGTGGACCACGAGTTACGTGGCCCCATTCTGCCAACGCAATACTGCGACACCTGCCTCAACGGCTGTGCAACCTGCACCATGATCGCGCACTACGCCGCCACACCAGTCGAGTGGCCAAGATAGGACCTCCACGGCCCTAAGGAGCTCACACAGGCATTACTTACAGTCTGACCAATATATTTAATATATCGAGCTACGTAATAGTTGCAGCAGTACAGCTAATGTGTTGCATATTTGCTGATACTCTGTTGATGTGCAGACAAAAATTTAGTGTTACCAATTATTTGCATAAATTGCGTGTAAAAAGTGCCAGTAGAACGTGATGCTGTTGCAAGTGTTGCCAAAAATTCCCGCAGAACAAATTTGCAACACTGCTATCGAACGCACCCAAAGTCAAAAGTTAGGATGCGTTCGAGCTACGTAATAATTGCAGCAGTACAGCTACCGCGTTGCATATTTGCTGATACTCGGCAAATCGTAAATCAACATAAGCGGGCAAAATGGATAGAGCATCTGAAGTCCTATAACCTCTCCACCGGTGTGAGTAAGCTTTGGACTACAGTCAAGACCTTGACAAATCCGAGAAGGCATGACGACAGAGTTGAAATTCAATTCAATGGCCATGCCCCCTCGGACCCGAATAAGTGCGCGAGCTATTTTAGCCGGCAGTTTACACTGCCCCCTTTGACTGACAAGGCCAAGAGATGTGTTCCCCGACGGCTGCGCAAAATGCCAAAAGACTGCGCCCAACGTCCATTGACTCTGACGGAATAAGCATGCTGATGCTAGAACACCACCGGGAGTAAGCTATCTTATCAAGGCCCTCAACTTGTCGATGAGAGTGGTCATCAAATCAAATACCCGATGTTTGGAGAGTCTGAAGAGTGGTCCCACCACTGAAACCAGGGAAACCCGCCAACAAAGGGGAGTCTTATCGTCCGATAACTCTCCTTTCCGTAGTAGTGAAGACACTAGAGGCCTTGCTACTCCCGACATTCACTCACCACCTGAGTCTAGCAGAACATCAACATGGCTTCCAAAAAGTGCACAGCACTTAGCGTCATAAACGCTCATGGCCTAAACCAGAAGCCACCCTGCGATAGGACGATAGCACACAATGCTTCTTGAGGACAATGAACAATTTACGCTCCCTCCAGGGCTGAAGCGGTGGACTATGAACTACCTTAGCGGTGGGCATTCATCCGTACTGTTTCGAGGTCAAAACTCCAAACAGAAGAATTAAACACGGCGTTCGCAGGGCGGTGTTCTGCCCACCGCTACTGTTTAGCTTCTACATCTCGAAACCACCTAGTCAACAGAGGGAATTTCCATGACCTCCTACGCTGATGACTGCACAATATTTACGTCGGGAAATGGAATCGATGGCATCTGTTCGAAAGTAAACAGCTATCTCTCCGACCATTCTCGCTTCTTCTCTGCAAGAAGCATAACACTTTCCCCCACTAAGTCCACAGTGACCATTTTCCCAAACTAGACGACACAGTACAGACTGGATCTCAACATTACAGTCGTAGGCTATGCTAGGTGTTCCATTTGACAGTCTGTGCTCCTTCATTCCTCACACGACCGCGATAAGTGCCAAAGTACAGAGCCGCAACAAAATCCTCAAATTGCTAGCCGGCGGCTCTTGGGGAAAAGACAAAGATACGTTGTTGGCAACTTACAAGGAAATCGGCCGGCCGGTCGTAAACTATGCAGACCCAATATGGTCGCCTGGATGTAGCACTACACAGACGAAGAAGCTACAGACCTGTCAGAACACTGCACTCCGGACCATCACGGAATGCCTCTTGATGACCCCTATCGAACACCTACACACTGAGGCCCGTATGCTTCCGGTTAAGGAACATAACGAGCTCCTCTCCAAGCTGTTTCTGCTGGGTTGTTTTCGTAGAAATCACGCCTGCAGTAGTCTGCTTGAAGCGGAACAGCCTCCTAGGAACATTAAGAGGTCTTTCCTTGATTACGTCGACGACATTAGACAGTACGCCGACCGGAATTCGTACGCAACGAACTTCAGACAGGCACTGACCGCCATTTACAGTGGAGCCATCAACACCTTCACCGACTCCCTCTCAGTGAATGTCGTACTAGGAGTCAAATCACCAAACATAGCAGACGTAGAGCTCGAGTTGCCTCGCGAAACCAGAGTGACCCTCGCGCAACTTCGTTCTGGATATTGTAGCAGATTAAACTCCTACTTATTCAGAATAGATCCCGACATTCCAATTACATGTTCAGCGTGCAATGAGTCTCCGCATGAGGCTAACCACCTGCCCAACGAACCCCACTCATCTAACACCCTTGTCCCTATGGTCCGACCCCGTCGAAACAGCTCGTTTCCTGGGCCTCCCGTTAGATGACCTCGACGACAACCAAACTGGAACTTATCATACAAACGGGGACTAGGTAACCGTTACAACAACAACAACAACGACGCAGAGAAGACAATAATTAATGCGTCTTCTCCAAATTAATCTCCACCTAGTTAACCACATGGCAGAAGAACGGCCACGGGTAACGGAGGACGTATTTGCGGTCTGAGGACACCAGAGTATAATTTATACATTGCAAGCTGCGTAGGTAAGGCTAGGACATGTATATTGGCTAGTAAAAAGCTGAATGTCTTCTTATTACACAGTTATAGTAATAACGACATAACAGCAGTAAGCTGGGAGACTGGCCGAAGCTGGAGCGTGTACGAGACAGCGAAGAATCCAAGTGCTCGATTTTACTTGGGTGCGACTCCGACGCATACCACACACTATGTGGCAGCACGGACATCAATGAAAAAGGGGAGAATTTTATAAGAATAAGAAATTAGCTTTTGTTATACAACAGAGGCAGTATGCCAACATTTATAAACATAAACCGACAGGAAGTATTAGACATAACAATGGTGTCGAAAGAACTGGTAGATAAAATGACACATTGGAGTGTACTGGGGGAACAATTCTCAGATCACCACTACATGAGTGTATAATTGAAGAGAATTAAGATAGGATAGAAAAATCTAGGAATCATAGGAAAATGAACCGGCAGATGCACCTGCAGGAGCTAAAAAAGCGAATTCCCATGATTGAGCCATTTCAACCAAAGGACAAGGAGGACCTAGACATCCAGCACTAGAGGTGGCTTGTCTAACAACGAGCAGTAGGAGAAGAATAAGGCCCCGCTGGTAGTCTTCCGTACTTAAGAACTTGCAGAAAGATTGCAGGAAGTAATTCAATTTAGTTAAATTATCCTAAAGAGAAGAAGAGTGGGATAATTATTATAACCTCTTCAGGTCATATAGAAAGGAGGTAAGAAGGCAAAAAGAAATTCATGGAAATCTTTTTGTAATGACATCGAGAATACGGCAGAAGCGTCTCGACTTTGAAAAATAATGGCACAGTCGATACATAACATTGGGTACCTTCAGAAGCAGACCACAGCAGGACGGTGAAGAGACTCTAGGAGACCCTGCTAATGGATACTCACATCCCTGACAGTTCCTAGAACCATACAATTAAGCATACACTGGGCAGTGAAGTGGTAGCAGAGTTCCCTCCTGTAGACATAATGTCAGATAGTAATGTTTATTGGGCGATAGGTACCTTCAAGCCTTATAAATCGCCGGGACCAGACGGGATATTCCCGGCTCAGTTACAGCAGTCCAAGAGCTACTTAATAAAATGGTTAACAGCTATGGTTAAAGGGGCACTGCAATTAAACTATTTCCCTCGGTATGGAGGAAAGTCAAGGTGATATATATACCAACACACTAGTCCAAAGTATTTTAGAACAATTAGTCTCACCTCATTTCTCGTAAAAACACTAGAGAGGCTAATAGAAATACACATAAGGTGCAAACTAAACCCAGGAGAAATGACATTAAGCATCTCTGAGCCTCTCCGGAAATTATTTGAACAGATGCTCTTGGGCAGGTCAAGTATTTTAACGATGTGCAAATCTGTTCGAAGGGGTACACTCCAATAAGGCGTGTTATTCCCACTTCTCTGCATCCTGGCAATAAACAAAATGCTGGTGGATCTAGAAAAGAGGCGGGTACATGTTGTGGTCTACACTGACGATGTGGTTTCGGTTAGAGGCAAGTTCCCGAATACCCTCGCTAGCTTTATGCAGACAATATTAAACGATATTAATCGATGGGCCGTACCATGCGTACTGAATTTAATCGCTAGCAAGACCGAGCTAGTTTTGTTCACTAAGAAACACGGTACTCCAGAAATCACGCCGCCATTATTAAGTAGCACCAGGCTAACGATAGGAGATAAAGCAAGCTACTTGGGACTAATTTTGGACAGGAAGCTTTCTTGAAAACCAATGGAAGCTAGGGTAAAGAAAGCAGCTACACCACTTTACACGTGTAAAATAATGGTGGGGCCCAGATGGGGACTGACGCCTCGGGTAGCTAAGTGACTCTACACAGCAATTGTAAGGCCGCTTATGACTTGCGGTATATTGGTATGGTGACCAATAGCAGAAAAGAAATACGCGGTTAGATGTATGGAAAGAATACGAAGAGCTGCCAGTATTTCCATCAGCGGAGCTCTCAGAATAACGCCAAGCCAGGCGCTAAACGTAATTTTATACTCCCTACTAGTCGCCAGTAATAAGAGGCATTCTATAATACTTAGGAAGTTCCCGTTTCTTCCCATAACCAGGGATTTTCGAAATCCTATAGAGCTGAATCTAAATCCGGACCCCAATACTGCCTTCCCCTCCAGAGAGGAGTGGGAAAGGGACGAGGAATTAGCATCTACACTGACGGATCCAAACTGGAAAATCGAGTGGGAGGCGGTGTCTTTTGCGCAACATTAGACACAAAAATCGCCTTCCGTTTACCAGACCACTGCAGTGTCTTCCAAGCGGAGATCACAGCAATCAAAGAAAGCCTTGTGGTATTGACAAAAAGTGTGATTACAACAAGAAATATATTTATACTAGCGGACCCGACATTTACTTATTTTACGCAAAAACGACTTTGATTCATATCGTTCATTTACTTTGAGAGCGTCGGCCACTCGTTGACGCGCCTCTAATTCCTTAATTTGTAAAAAAATTCATTCAATTATTCTAGTTGATCGAATTGTGAATCTAAACCAAATTTTATCAGAATCGATCCAGCCGTTTAGCAGGAGTTCAATTACAAACACACGTACAAAAGATTTATATAAGTTATGGTGATATGCGAAATTCTGAAATTCTCTTTTACTATGAGTGGCCTACTTTGCGCTTAATAAGATATAGTTTTCATTCAGCGCCGCCACAACAACAATAGCGAATGCAATCATAGCATAAAACCTGTTTTGGTTGGAGTATTATCAGTGAGTATCGCAGCAACAGTACTGTGGAGTAACATTGAGTCACTAACCGATTTTTACCTCTCCCACTGGCGTCAACCGTAATGCGGACTTTTGGAAATCGGTTCACTCATTAACATTGAAGCTGAGCTTGATGAGCATGATGAGTAGAATATAAAAAAAGCAACCAGCAGAATAAATTAGACGGCGAACGGAAGAAGTCGTGCAAACAATTAATTTGTAATATCATTAACTTTAACTGGCGCCCAACGTGGGGCACATCGAGTTCAGAAAAGCAAAAGGACATAGAATCCTTACGAAATATGACAATTTCCATAGTGAAAGCATAATCGGTGGAGCTCCAGTATCCTAACCCATAACTTCGTGGAATCCTGTAGTTGAATTCTGCAACCCTTCCTCACATCGAATAAAAGGAAAATTCGTGCAACAATCAAGTCAACACTGTACGTGTGTCTGGCGAATTGACGAAGGATTTTAAAACTAAGTAAAACGAACGAGGATACTTATTTAACATTCAATTAAGAATTTTTGTAAGTTGGTCCTTAAAATTTGTAAAAGTGAAAAAAAACGTTGTTATACAGAATTTATTTATCAATTAATATTTTTACTGTGGAAATTTAACACGCGAGAATTCTTCTGGAACACGGATTAACCCTGCGATCGCACTAGGTAACTCTAGTTTGGATTTGATTAAGTCCTTACCTGAATTTAGTGGTGAAGCTTCCTCTTACCCAGCATGGCGCTGTGCAGCCAATTTTGCCATTAGTCATTATAATGAGGGTTCAGAAAAATATTATGTGGCAATAGGCATTCTTAGGAATAAAATAACAGTGACACCAATTTGACACTCCCCTCCTTTAACACTGGGCTAAATTTCAAAGCAATAATTGCTAGACTCGACCAAACATATGCAGATAAACGTCCAATTTATGTTTTAGAAAATGAGATGAGTATTCTAAGGCAGGGTGACCTTTCCATCACGGATTATTACGATACGGTCGATAAACATTTAACACTCATAATTAATAAACAAATTATGGCTCATGGAGAAAATAACGAGATAATTGAAGCTCTTAACGAACGAGCAAGAGAAAATGCACTTCGCATTTTTATCTCTGGTCTCCGTCGCCTCCTCTGTAATATCCTTTTTTCGTCAAGACCAAAAAGACCTTCCTATAGCATTAGCTGTCGCACAAGAGTTGGAAACAAATAACAAACGGTATAATTTCGCACATACATTTGCCATGGGAAACTCAATAAACCCATCTAGAACTACGCCAATTATGCCATATCGCAAGCAGTTAGCTGCTCCAAATTCACACCCGATTCCGATGGAAATCGATCGCAACACTTCGATTCATTGCCATCCCCTACCTCATTTAAACAGGGACCCAAACCAAATGCAAAGTCACAAAGTTAATCCAGCCTATGATAACAACCAGCAACAGCAGAAGATAGTTTTCACACGTCTTCGCGAACCATCTGGATTCTTCCAGAGACCTCAGTTAAAAACACAACGAGTTATCATATGCCCGAAGCGATGGCTACAGTGTATGACGAGTCCAGTTACGAGGAGCATAACGATCATTTTAACCTTTCGTACGCTAATAATGGGCACCATAATGAGCTCGAATATGACGGTAGCAATTGGAACGACGAGATCAATTTTTTAGATTGAATTCGCTCCTACCATTCATAACAAAAACCACAACAAATGGTCAGGAGCTGCGAATACTAATTGATACCGGAACTTCTAAAAATTACATTAAAGACCTTCCTTTCCTACAGGGAATTCAGTTAATGGAAAAGCCGTTTATTTTAAAACCAATTAACGGAATTAACCCCATTAATAAAAAGTGTTTAATCACTATTCTTGATTATACCTCAACATTTTATTTGCTAAAAAATTTAAACTCATTCGATGGTATAATCGGGTATGACTTCCTTAAACGCATTGAAGCCAGCATCGACATAGAATCAGGATATCTATATCATCGAAATGGTAAAATGCAACTTCAGCATCTGTATTGTAATCAAGTTAATTTAATAACAATTGCAGAAGAATCTGTTCCCGTAAATATCCGTACCCGATTTCGACAAATGATTAATAATAACATAAATGCGTTCGCGAATCCGAACCGAGCTTTACCTTACAACACAAAAGTGGAAGGTACTATTCGCACTCTCACAGAGGAACCCATTTATAGTAAAAGCTATCCCTACCCAATGTCAGCTTCTGCATTTATTAACAATGAAACCGGTGCCCTCCTAAAGGATGGAATAATTCGCAAGCCCTGCTCTCCATACAACTCACCCATTCATGTCGTGACAAAGAAAGGTACCGACGAGAATGGAAAGCAGAAGTTGCGAATGGTAATTGATTTTAGAAAACTCAACGAGAAAACAATCCCTGATCGCTACCCTATACCTGACACTACTGTCATACTAGCGAATTTAGGCAAGTCACGCTACTTCATTACCCTAGACTTGAAATCGGGCTTTCATCAAATTAACATGCGCGAAAGAGATAGGCAAAAGACAGCATTCAATGTAAATAATGGCAAATACGAATTTTGTCGCTTGCCATTCGCCTTAAGGAATGCGCCAAGTATCTTTCAACGCGCAATAGATGATGTTCTGCGAGAAAATATGGTAAAACATGTCATGTTTATATCGATGACATCATTATTTTTTCTCCCGATGCGGAATCACATTTAGTTCATGTCAATACCATTTTAAAAAATTAGAAGCGTCAGGAGTGAGGGTGTCATCTGAAAAATCACAGTTTTTCAAAACGGAACTCGAGTTTTTGGGATTCTTAGTCTCGCAAAATGGGATAAACACTTGTCCTAGTAAGATTAGGGATATTATTAATTACAAAACACCAGAAACGTTACGCGATTTGCGCTCTTTCCTCGGCCTTGCAGGCTATTATCGTAGATTCGCCAAGGATTATGCCGCCATGGTTAAGCCTTTAACAAAATATTTACGAGGGGAAAATGGTCACGTCGGAACAAATACATCAAAAAAAAATTAAAATCACTCTAGATCCAGAAGCTTTGTCTGCATTTGTTAAAATCAAGAAAATCCTTTCATCGGAAGATGTCCTCTTACAATATCCTGACTATAATCAACCATTTGAATTAACGACCGACGCTTCGTCTAACGCTTTGGGTGCAGTTATCCCAACATAATCGGCCCATAACAATGATTTCGCGTACTCTTTTCGTAACTGAACAAAATTTTGCTACAAATAAACGCGAAATGCTAGCTATAGTTTGGGCTTTAAAAACTCTCCGTCACTATCTATATGGTATTAAAAACATACACATTTTGACCGACCATCAACCACTTATACCACTTATATTTTCAATTTCCGAAAATAATCCAAACACTAAAATGAAGAGATGGCGTGCCTTTGTTGAGGAGTTTTCACCAACCTTCCATTATAAGCCAGGAAGGGAAAACATAGTGGCTGATGCCCTTTCTAGGAAATTCATTAATAATCTTAGTGAATTGAGTGAAACAATACATAGCGAACAATCTCTCAGTTACGTAATTAAAACAATAAAGTCCCCAGTAAATCAATTCAAAACCCAGCAGATTTTGTCAAAAGGTGCAACTGTAAACAAACGTACAAAAATTCTTTTCCAAAAATTTTTCCGCCACACAATTAGTTTCGACACTATAGAAAACTTGTTATTATGTTTAAAAGATGTGATAAACCCAAATACGACTAACGCAATACATTGTGATCTCGAAACATTAGCAAAAATTCAAAATCCTTTAGTATCGTCTTATCCTGGAGTTAAATTTTTACATACGGAACTGCTGGTAATAGATTTAACAAACAAAAACGATCAACTAGAAACGGTTGCCACTGAGCATAACCGCGCTCATCGTTGCTTGCAAGAGAATTTCAAGCAAATTTCAAGCGAGTATAACTTTCCCCACATTAAAAAGCTTTTAAAATCTATAATTGTTAATTGTAAAATATGCTTGGAGAACAAGTTTCAGCGTAAACCAATCAACTTAGCAATAGCAAAAACACCAATTCCCAATTATCCTGGAGAAATTTTGCATCTCGATATTTTTATAACAGATAAACAACATTTTCTAACATGCATCGATAAGTTTTCAAAATATTGCATTGTGAAACCTATTTCGTCCCGATCTTCATTAGATATTAAGGATGCACTACTCGAAATGCTGTTAATATTCCAAAATACAAAGTTAATTGTTTCAGACAATAAAAAATTTAATAAAAACCATCTTAAGAGATAATTTTTCAATTACGCAATTTTTTGTCCCAACACTGCATAGTGAAACCAACGGGCAAATCGAAAGGTTTCACTTAACTCTTATGGAGATAGCCCGTTGCATTGAAGAACAGCAACAGCTGAACGAAACTGTAGATCTCCTTCTTTTAGCGACCCATAAATACAACCATTCCATACACTCTACAACAAATGCCAGGCCCATTGATATTTTTTATAACTGTTCACCTGAAAAGCTATTCGAAGTCCGCGAAAGATTGGTTAAAACACAGGAAAATACCCTAGAGCGGTATAATCAAAATAAAGGAATGAAAACTTATGAGCCTGGAGAAAAGGTTTTCTTGAAAAGAAACAAAAGATTGGGAAATAAATTTAGTAGAATTTTTGTTGAAAAAACGATCGAAGGAGATTTAGGTACTACGGTTTTAATAGACGGAAAAAAAATCCATAAAAGTAATCTCAGATGAGTATTTCAATTTTCCTTATGTGTCTAACAGTAACATAAATGAACACACATGCAAATAAAGTCACAAGAACAATTAATAAATTTTTTTTTCCTTTTCATCAATTTCGAATATTTACAACAACAACAATAAATAAAATCTGTAATAAATTAAGATAACTCTTTATCATAGGCTATTCGAGTTACATATAAAAGAAACAAAAACCAAAATGTATTATTGTATGTTAAGTATTCAAACTGTAAAGCAATCTAAAATGTCATTGACACAAATTATAAATTATTTTTCATTACATTCGAAAATTTACACATATAAACCTTAAGTAGAAATTGTAATAAATTAACGCTTTGTACTAAGCCATTCGAATCACACATAGATTTAAAATGAATTATTATATTGTTAAGATATTTAAATTGTAAAAACATGTAAATTATGCTCAATCATGCTAAACAAGCCGCCAAAATTGCAAACAATTATGATAATCAAAATTTGTGAACACTTCTACCCAATACCATCAGTTGCCGAACTTAAAAGTAAATAGACTTCCGCAACAGGGACGTTCCGGACTTAACAAGGAGGGTAGTTATGGTGATATGCGAAATTCTGAAATTCTCTTTTACTATGAGCGGCTTACTTTGCGCTTAATAAGATATAGTTTTCATTCAGCGCCGCCACAACAACAATAGCGAATGCAATCATAGCATAAAACCTGTTTTGGTTGGAGTATTATCAGTGAGTTACGCAGCAACAGCACTGTGGAGTAACATTGAGTCACTAACCGATTTTTACCTCTCCCACTGGCGTCAACCGTAATGCGGACTTTTGGAAATCGGTTCACTCATTAACATTGAAGCTGAGCTTGATGAGCATGATGAGTAGAATATCAAAAAAGCAACCAGCAGAATAAATTAGACGGCGAACGGAAGAAGTCGTGCAAACAATTAATTTGTAATATCATTAACTTTGACTTATATATAAAGATATATAGACTGACTGCCAGGCGGCTTTGAAATCTCTAATGTCTCATAGGATTTCGTCTAAGACAGTGAAATAATGCCTTGATGAAAAATAATGATATAAGAACTCTAATAGGCGTACTGTGGCAGTGGCCTGTCTAATAGGCAGACATGCAAGTAGACTTGAAACGCCATAATATATAACGACTATTGTAGAAGCTGTTAGGAGGTCGAAGAGGAGGAGACCATTAAACATCTTCTATGAGATTGCACGGCTCTATACAGGAAAAGAATCGTAGTCATCGGTCGAGGGTTTCTTGAAGACATATCTCGGAGGTTGCATGGATAAAACTTGCCTTACTAATGAAGTTCATCATTATTGTCTCTATTTTTGTGTAAATTATATACATGTGTAATATAATAAAATTATTTGCAAATTTTTATGCGCTGAGATTTTTTGCAGTATCTTTTTGGGTATGCGTCGTTGGCAAGAACTTATTTGTCGTTGCATTGGTACTCATGTGAACGTACACCAACTCATTGGAAGCGCATTATTTTCTTTGCTGCATCGCGTTTTACTGCTCATACAATAAATCTGCGTGCGTATTGGTTGACAGCTTGGTTGTTATTACCATCCTCGCCCCCAAATGGAATCTAGTGATAAACACTGCCTTCGAAATCGCAACAAGCGCAAAACAGCCTTTTCTGCTTCATATTCTTATTCTAAAAATAGTCCAGCGGTTAGAACAAATGTTAGTGCAGTAGTCAAGTACAAACTCACGTATTGTCGCAATTTTATTTCAGCTTTTTATAAAAAGGAAAAGACGTTTTTTTTTATTTAAACGAAGAAAACATCAAGTGTAAACAATGATACAGGACTATACTGACATCATCAGCCATCAAAGATCTAATTTGTGGTCCATCGAATACTTCTTTTATATTGACCGCATATGCGGTATGAAGACATTACATATTGACCGCGATATGCGGTATGAAGTCTACTGGAAGTTCGAAAATGTTTATATTAGGTATATGGGAGCTTAGGGAAGTAATGCCCGACTTTTCCCATTTTTTACACAAGGGTATGCTGTTATCAGAAAAAGATTATATCCGTATTTCAATAATCTATCTGACAGATCAACCGATATTTTCGTTAAAGTCATCCATAGGCAGTATGTGGAACCCACATACTCTGTATATGGTACCTTGAAAAGTTATGGTCTGATATCGACAATTTATCATCCGATTTCACCCTAAACCACAGACGCCAACAACGTCCTCATGTTCCGCGCTTGGTTGATATCGCATTGTTGGTTTTTGCGATATGTACATAACACCTATTGGGGCGGGGTCGCGGGCACATTCCAAAAAATTTTTAACCACAGATATCCCTTCTCATTTTAATCGTCTGCACCAAATTTCATTTTTGTTGCTTAATTTACGACTTAGTTATAGCAATTTATATTTTTCGATTAACGCCAGTTTTTGGGCGTCGGAATGCTAAAGAACATTTTCATTGAGTTATATCAATTTTTACTCAAGTTGACGCTTGCATGGATAGACGGACAGACAGACATATGGAATTCAAATTCTTGTTACCCTGATTACTGTGATATATACACAGGTTGCGAATAAATTTTACCACGGCTGAAAATTTTATATTGCTGTACATTTATTTCAAATATTTTCCAACTTTTTTTCTTTTTATGTGTTAAGCACTTATTTGGGATTCGTCTGAGTTACTGTTGACATTCCGTTAACTACAGTTGCTTGCGATTTTTCGTTAAATTTGCTCTATGCTCAATATATTTTTTATTACAGCAAGTATGAAGAGACTGAAAAGTACTCAAAAAATTGTAATTATTATTTTAAAAGAAAAAAATTACAGCGGTAGGGAGGTTAAAAAACGCATACGATGTAGCCATGTATCCATTCCGAAGTTTTATAAATTATATGACGCAACTAAATCTTTGGAAAGAGCTCCTGGAAGTGGATTCGCAAAGAAAAAAACATCAACTAGGATGGACCGAAATTAAAGGAACCTACCTAACCTGGGGAACCGATTTTTTACTTCAGTGGAGCTAAGCTCAGAGTTGCAGGAGTGATATTCGGTGGACGTAAGTGCACGCACGGTACGCAGGAGACTCTATAATATGGACCTTAAAGCGAGAAAGCCAAGAAAAAAAGGCTCTTCTAAATGCAAAAATGCACACGGAACGCCTGATTTTTGCCCACGAACATCGAAATTGGACTCTTTGGAAAATACTTATGTTCACTGTTTAAAGGTGAAAGGATATTTGGAACGAGGCGGTATAAAAGCTCTGAAATGACCAGGAAATTTGCCCAGATTTAAATCCTATCGAGAATTGCTGGGCTTTTTTAAAAAAAAGTTGCAAGGAAAACTCCTAAGAGTAAAGCAGAGTTAAAATCAGAAAAAAATGAAACATGGAATGCCCGAAAGCATTACGGCTGTTCTGAAAGCTCAAGGAGAGCATACAAAATACTAACTTTTATTTTAAAGGTTTATTTCTAGTTATAAGACCTATCTTTACCAGAAGAACGAAAAAAAAATATAAGTATCTTATTAGTTGTAAGAACAAAACTATTACAACCGTATTGTGGGAAGTTATTAGATCATAGTTGTCATTATGTTATTGCGGAAGGCAGAAGAAACCAGCATACTTAACAATGCAACCCTGAGTTTACATTTTTGTTCAAAGGATTTGGTATCATTGTTCAAATTTTCGGAAAAATCGTACAACGAAACAATAAAAATGAAAGCATGCTCACTCTTATTATTTTATGGCTAACTGTATGTAAATATTCTTACTATACATGAGATACTTACATACTGTTGGATGTATTCCAATGCATATAAAACGTTTTGGCGCAATTAGAGACAGTGGAGAGTAGAACAGTCTCTAGGCAAATGAGCGTCAGTAACGTAAAAAATGACGTTGCACCCACACTAGGGAGCAACCGGAATTTCGTACGCAATGAGCTTCGCGATGGGTGCACAGACGAGATATCTATTGCAGCTGCTTTACAGCGTGTCGTTGCCGTCGAGGTTCCTGCTGCAGTAAGTGCTGCTCCGGATGCTGTGCTTGTCTTGTTTAGTTGACTCACGACTCTAGTACTTTTCGTTGTTATCCTAATGCATGTTGTTAACACTCTGGATGAAGTGGTTAATCCTAATATAGAATTATGCAGAAGTTTCATAAATTGGTGCCAAGCTTGCGGAATAACGGACACGTCTAATAAAGTTTGTGCTAATGTCGATAATGCTAATGCTGCCGTCGATGTTGATGTGGGTGTTAACGCTGTGTTTGATAAAGACGCCGATATTTGCTCCTTAGCTGACTCAGGTGCAGGCGCCGACCGTAACGATATTTTACCGGACATTAGTAATGTATTCGGAAACTTCATTGTCGCTTTCGCATTTGCTGGCACAGTTTCCATATCGCCCGCTGTCGTTTGAATGGCTCTAGATTGGATTCGACATAATTTACCAGTACGACATTTAACCTTGTGATGACTGCCCTTTTGTAAAGGTTTGTTAATACGCAACGCCGATGACGCTATATCCGCTGACTTCCCAGCTGCAATACCACAAACGTTGTCAGCTATGAAATTTGTAGTTAGTAACGCTGATGTTGTCAACGGCAATACTTTTTTCTCGCTTTGCCTTTGTAAGGTTTTTTTAAAACCATTACCACTATCTAGTTTACTGGTTATCGGGATACCTAGCTCCCTTCGTGGTATAGATTTGTTCGCCTCTTTGAACACATAATTCGTGTTGTTTCCAGTGATGGTACTACTGGAGTCGCTGGAAATCTTCTCTTCTCGTTTTTTGTTCGTAGCACACAATTTATCACACGAGCTCGCTCCAAAAAAGTTGTTGCTGTATTCGGTGACTCTGCTTTTACACCGATTGCTATTCATATATGTGGTGTGCAATGGTTCAATGTTATTAACACATTTATGGCAAGATGATATTTTCGAAAAGAAGTCTTCTCTAGGGAAAATATCATTTATTTCGTGTAATGATTTCAACGCATGGTTGATATGCCTATTGCCATTGCTCTTAACAAAACCAGCTTTACCCACGATTCCCATGTTCATTTTAATCTAGCTATTGATCTTTTTCTATGGGCTGTTCAGACAATTACAAACTACTGGCTAGTCAGCTTACTCTCTGGTCTCCATGCATAAGAAATAAATGTCGTTCGATGGTCCTAATTGCTATGAAATATATTATCGCAAAACGCTTTCCACTCACTCCAAGTTATAACTGTCTGCAAATAGAAACATAAATAAAGCATTATTTTTCCTTACAAAAAAAAAAAATTAATAAATAAAAGCCAAAACAAATAGAACCTTATATAGTAACTGAATATATTATATATAAAAATAAATGTACGTAGAAAAAAGTACAAACTGACCTCAAATATGCACCAGAGAGTTACTGTGTACGCATTGTGATTTTAGAATTTTTAATTTATATTTATTTTTCACTTTTTAGTTTAATGTTCTTTAAATGCATGTTTTTTAGTATTTTAAACCATACTTATTATTTGGCCACACGTGGTGTTTTCACTTTGTTTAAGGATGCGTTTGAGTAAATTTGTTATTCAATAGATGATAGTTGATGTTTTTAGGTGCATAGTTTTATAGTCGTTGTACAATATCGGTAATTTTCACAGTGTGTCATAGGAATGAATGGGTAACCTCACATACCAAATTTGGTTGCAATTATTTCGATAGTTCCTGAGATATAGGATTTCACTTAAACGTTGGAGCCGCCACGCCCATTTTCCAATTTTTACACCTCCTCCTAAAAGCTTTTCCCTAACATCTTGTTTTTGAAATTTAATGCTTATAGCGCATTAATTTCGTGAGTTATCGCACTTCTAGTAGTTTTCAACATATGGGGAGTGAGGTGATTATTATCTAATTTTACCCATTTTTACACAGTATGAAAAAGTGATAAAAAGAGGTCGTCCCAGCAAATTTTGTTGAATTAGCTCCAGCGGTTTGGAAGATATTTACATTGAGCCATTTAGTGGGCGGGGCTACGCCCACTTTGAATTAAATTTCAGCCAAAATGTGTCCCTTATTACCATGATACCAAATTACAGTTCAGTATCTTAGTTTTGGTAATTTATAGGTTTTCTTTAAATTGCGATTTGTGGGCGTGGCGGTCGTGCGGTTACGACCATCTGCAATACCGATCTCCCTTGGGTGCCAAGGAACATATGAAACAAGTTTCATACAGATATCTCAATTTATACTCAAGTTATGGCTTGCACAGAAAAGTTACATACATTCAGATAAAAATATACAGGTGGAGCTAATAAAAGCGTAATAAAAACTAAAAATCCTGGACATGGCCGGAACAAATATAAAGGCAGCATCAACAGACAAAACAAGAAAAAACATTAACTTTTGCACCGAAGCACCTTTATAACCAGTGTAAGAAGGGAGGTGCTTGACATCACTCTTGGTAACGAAGTCATGACAGGGCTGATCGGGCAATGCAGAGTGTCATCGGAACGCTCCATGTCGGATCACCGCACCATAAGATTCGCACTAGGGCTAGAGGTTAGGCAACTCCCTCCCAGGCGTATCCCCAAAAACACGGACTAGGCCACCTTTAGAGGCTGCAAGGCTGCATAACAGGCAGATCAACCAATACCGCTCTGTATCAGCTGACCTCAGAGATCCGAAGTTCGTTAGACGGGGGTGCGGTGTTGTTATGCGCCTTCCTTGACATCGAAGTTTCTTTTGACAATACGTCAAACGAGAGCGTGTCAAATGCACTAGAGAAAAGGGGTGTGGCGGTGCCGGTGCGCAGATGGATTGAAGCAGAACTGTGCACCAGGATTGCCGAAACCACAGTAGGCGACACTAAGATTCGTCTTGGCACAACAAGAGGCTGTCCACAGGGTGGAGTGCTATCCCCCTTACTTTAGAGCCTAGTTGTGGACGATCTTTTCGAGCTGCTAACTAGCAACGGAATCCGCTATCAGGGATATGCGGACGATTTTGTTATATTAGCTAGGGGTAAATTCGCAGACACTCTCTGCGATATTGTTCAAAGGGGATTGAGGCTGGCAAAGGAATGGTGTAGTGGGGTTGGCCTAAACATCAACGCCTCCAAAACTACAATCATACCGTTTACCAGACGCAGGTTGCTGCCAGGCCTCAGAAACCTATCCCTAGGTGGAACGGAGCTGGAGATGGCCAGCACGGTAAAGTACCTGGGCTTCACGCTGGACTCCACTCTACGGTGGAAGCAGCATGTGGACCTAACCGTAGCCAAAGCTACGAAAGCGCTCATGGTGTGCAATCGACTTGCTGGGAAATCATGGGGCTGCAACCCAAGGATTATCAGATGGTTCTACACCATGATTGTGAGATCGATCATAACATATGGAGCGGTGGCCTGGGGTTCCAAAGCATCGCAGACCTCGGTAGGACTTCGACTATCGAGGCTGCAACGACTTGCCTGCATTTGCGCGTCGGGCGCGATGCGCACGTGTCCGACTGGAGCAGTGGAAGTAATACTGGAGCTAACACCGTTACATATAGTGATCGAGCAGACGGCCAAACACACCTTGCTTTAAATGTCAGCAGAAGGGTTTGGCAAAGGGAAGGTAATCTCGTCCCAGCAGATGAAGGCCCTAAGTGACGCAATGCCACTGGCATTCCGAGGGACAGCATTACCAAAACAGTAAGCTTCACTAGGAAGTTCAGGGTTACCCTTGGCAGTAAGGCAGAATGGAACGATTTCACGCTGGACCTACTACTAAGGAACAGTACTATCAAGTGGTACACCGACGGCTCGAAAACGGCGGAGGGGATTGGCGCAGGGGTCGCAGGACCACGCACCAAGCATTCCATTCCCATGGGAAGTTTTCTTAGCATATTCCAAGCGGAGGTACATGCTATAAGTCGGTGTGTAGAAATAAACCTCCAATGCGACTTCCGCAATAAGAGCATCGCCATACTAAGCGATAGTCAGGCAGCACTTAAAGCGATCTCGGCTTTTGAGGTCAAATCGCTACTAGTGCAAGAGTGTATAGAACGGTTGAACAACCAATCAAGCCGCAACCAAGTGCACCTTATTTGGGTGCCTGGTCACATAGATATAGCCAGTAATGAACTGACTGAAAAGCTAGCCCGCTCTGCAGCCTCCACCAGAATGGAAGAACCGGAACTGTACATCGTGGTTGATTCTCATACCATAAAGGAGCTGCTCCGTAAAGAGGAAAGAGCAGGCAGGGAGAGACACTGGCAAAATCTCCAAGGCATGCGCCATGCCAAGTTGCTAAAGGGGGGTTATAACCTCAGACGGTTTAAAACCGTAATCAATCTCCCGAGGAACAAATTCCGACTTCTGGTCGCGTTCTACATCGGACATTGCAGGCTTAACAAGCATTTATTTAACAGGGGCTTGGTCTTCTCTGCAAACTGCCGGTTCTGCGACAGGGAGTCGGAAACCCCAGACCACTTACTAATTGACTGCACACCAGTCTGCAGACGTAGAGTCAAGGCCCTGGGATCCATTTCCAAACAGGGATCGCATCGCCTCATTGGCACCTAGCAGCATATTGGAGTTCATCAATATGCTAGGGCTAGATAAATCGCAGTGACTTAGGGGAGGGCACAATAGACCATAGGTCGCGGTGCATACCTCAATCATTATCTACAGTCTATAATACCCTTTCTTTGCATGTACATTTTTTATAGCATAAAAGGGTAGAAAATATCTTTATATTGATTTTGATCGGCCAATTTGTATGGCAACTATATGCTACAGTTGTCCGATCAAATATTTTCGAGATTGTACGGTTGCTTTGGACAATAAACCATGCAAATTATTTTGGATGTACATATCATTTATTAAAAAAAAAACCCTTTTGGACGATCTGAACTAAATGTAAAACAAAATGGTTCCTGAAAAATAGAACTACACAGCTAGTATTTCCGACCAAACCTAAAAAGTATTTGTTTCTTCTATGGAAAAAAGCAATAAAGCGTACTAGTTGGGCTTTAGTTGTAAGCTAGTTCAATCTAGTGATTTTTACTGTTCCGTATGTATGCATGGACTTCAACTTTCAATATTAACAATCATGATGTAAACACACAATCATAAAATGATAAAACCAAAAACAAAATACGAGTATATCTACACAAACATACTCGTATACATGTGTCTCAGAACAAAAGTAACAGACAAACGAGACGAGATTCGATAGTAATTCTTTTGACCGAAAAATTCTTTGCAAATGGACCGGTTTGGCCTGGCCGGTTGGGCTTGGTATGCAAGGTATTTGGATAACACTTTACTTTTTTCAGAATGTTCATTGCACAGAATTTTAAATATAACATATTTGTATGTTCAAACTTCGTAGAATATTTAATGTACCCTATTCAATATTAAATGTCCTATGAAAGTTGTAACACCCAAAAGGAAACGTCGGAGACAGACTCCATTTCGCTATTATTCTGATCGTTTCTACTCTCTTGTCAAAAAATATTATATATAGGTAGGTAGGGAGGTAAAGTGGCTGTCTTTCGACCCACCTAGGCCTTTAGGAGGCCCATTGTGATACGACCGGGACTGTGGTCTCTCTGAACCACCCTGTACTTCTGATGAACTTCATTCGTAAGGCAAGTTTTATCCGTGCAACCTCCGAGACGTCGTCTAGTGCTGCGCACTCGCATAGAAGATGTTTAATGGTCTCCTCCTCTTCTACTTCCTGACAGCTTCTACAATAGTCGTTATATGGCGTACCAAGTCTACTTGCATGTCTGCCTATTAGACAGTGGCCTGTTAGTACTCCTACTAGAGTTCTTATATCATTCCGCTTGAATTTTAACAGTCGGCATGTGCGGCTCATATTCCATTCATACCACGTTTGCCTGCTAGTTGAGCAAGTCAGTAACTGATTCCACTGACACTCGGCTATGTTAATGACATGTATGTCGATTAAGTATCTACAAGTAGCCAAAAGGCATATATATGTCCTCCTTACCAGGATCTAGTTGTAGGGTGGTGCCTGTTCTGGCTTGTTCATCTGCTACACAGTTCCCGGGGATGTCACTGTGTCCTGTGACACATTGCAGATTTAATGAAGTGAATTTAGTGAAATAGGATGTCAGATCCGCTGGAAGATCATGGCATTCTTTCAACGTCTCTTTCTTGATGTGATCACACTTCTTGTCAGTACCAGAAAGCTTTCTTTAATTGCGGTGCCCTCCGCTTGGAAGACACTGCAGTGGTCTGGTAACCGGAAGGCGATTTTGGTATCTAGTTTAGCTGAGAAGACACCGCCGCCTATTCGGTTATCCAGTTTGGAACCATCCGTATAGAAGCTTATCCCTGCTGCTTTGTCCACTACGAACCTTTCCCACTTCTCTCTGGAGGGGCAGGCAATATTGGGGACCGGATTTAGATTCAGCTCTTTAGGATTGCGAAAATCCGTAGTTATGGGAAAAAACGGGAACTTTCTAAGTATCACAGAATGTCAATTACATATTAAAACAACAACAAAGTTATCGAGTTGAATTCGTGCAAGAGAGTATGCGTAGACTTCATTAAACTTGTATAGCCGCTATTTTCAGTGCTCCCAAGTTTTGTTTTGCATTACACGACTTACGACTTAAAGTCAATTATAATAATTTATAGAAAACAAAAATAAAGGGTTCCAGCAACATTTTTTAACGCGAAAAAATTTCTCCGCTAAGAAATAATCATAGCACTATTGCGCATGCGTCAGAAAACATGTTAGTGCAGGGTTGCACCACAAGTACTGCCCTTTGTTTGAGCATCTGGTATAGTTTGCAGCGTTGTCGTTTTGGTCCAATCGGACCACAATTGGTAGCTTTATTTGCCTTTGGTATTTTCGTTGGTAGCCAATAGTTTTTATCAGATGTATTTAGAATGAAAGTTCATCTTAAGATTTGTTCACTTAAAATATTCATTCTAACCGAAAAATATTCATGATTGGGAACCAACTACTCAATGTGTGGAAAATGAGAGATATAACTATTATTGAAACTGTGGATGGAAAGTGTCAATAATTTGATATATTCGCGCATTTCTTCAACTTTATGCACCAAATTAAACAAAAAGGGGCTGTCATGGGCAAGTAAATATTTTAGTTTTTCAACTGGGTTTTCAGATATAACCTAAAAAAGTACCTAAAACTTCCGTAATAAGCGAACAAAATGATATCGTTCAGGTAAATGAAAACATAAACGTGCAGTATTTTAACACGTCTGAAGCTTCTTTCCCTGCGTTTTATTACATCCAGGCGACCATATCGGTTCAGCATACTTGATGACCGGCCGGCCAAAAAAAAAATATGTCAATTTAATTTGTACGTACATATTTTTTCAAATGTGAAGTGAAATAAAATGCAATGTGTTCATGATAAGAAAATTTGGTAGTTTTGCAACAGGTTTGGTAGACATTTTGGTACCCAAAGATTTTCTCAAGTGGCAACACAGATAGTTTGTTCGATTCGCTGGAGAGTAACGCTTGGCGAATCGAAGTCAGCTCCTATGAAATATACAGCTATGTACAGAGAAATAGCACACTTGTTGGTGCAAGTGTTGGAGGTAAAAATCGCTGGAGAGTAACGCTTGGCGAATCGAAGTCAGCTCCTATGAAATATACAGCTATGTACAGAGAAATAGCACACTTCTTGATGCAAGTGTTGGAGGTAAAATATCGTTATTTCTAATAAATGTCGAAGCTTAATGTGCAATGGTGAAGTATGTTCTGTTATCTTACTTAGTATTTTGTCGCTGGCGATTTCTTTTGATAAAGAGCATTTTGCAGGTGCTATTATTGATCATTTCTCATTTGAAAATCGAAAGTTGTGCTAGAAAGTTATTGAATTTAGTGTGCTATTTTATATGAATAAATAATTTAAAAAAAATTGGTAGAGGAATACATTGAACTCCAGAAAATATGTGCGTTATATACGAACTCGTTGGAAACAGGAAAATCCTTCTCAAGTCACAGAAACAGTGAAATATTCGAGGGAAATGGATTATAATGCTAATAATTTAGTCAATTCTGATCCAGAGATAAAAATTAAATCAGAAAGGCTCCTCCTCCAAAATTGAACGAACAATTGAGAAAAAGTGCAAGGTTCATTCATTTAAGTCCTCTCGCGCTATATACCGAAATTAATGAAGAAGCTTAATGACGCTCACCTCTATGGACACGTCTGTCGAAAAAACCGCTTATATCGAAAAAAAATATTAGGTAAAGTAAAAAGTTCGTTCGGTTTTTTATTGATTTTTCAAAAGATGATAACTTTGTGTGCATTTGTTCGATTTAAGTCAAATATGTGCCGTTTTGTTCATAAACTTGTTGCCAACGAGATGCCAACTTCATTATACCCCTCTCGTAGAAGGCTGCGTCCCTATTGGCAAAAAACTCGGAGAGCCAATTTTCACAGGCCTCTCTTGAGGCCAACTTCTCACCATTAAGCGCGTTCGCCATGGACAGGAAAAGATGGTAATCACTTGGTGCCAGGTCCGGACTATAAGGTGGGTGCATTAAGACCTCCCATCCGAGCTCCCGGAGCTTCTGGCGCGTCACCAAAGACGTGTGTGACCTGGCGTTGTCCTGATGGAACACAATTCGGCCTCTGTTGATCAAAGATGGCCTCTTCTGGATGAGTGCTGCCTTCAAGCGGTCCAGTTGTTGGCAGTAGAGAGCCGAATTGAGCGTTTGGCCATAGGGGAGCAGCTCGTAGTAGATGATTCCTTGCCAATCCCACCAAACACACAGCAAAACCTTCCTGGCCGTCAATCCGGTCTTGGCCACCGTCTGGGCCGCTTCCCCGAGCTTTGACCACGACCGTTTGCGCTCGATGTTGTCGTAAGTGACCCATTTTTCATCGCCAGTCACAATCCGCTTCAGAAACGGGTCGATTTTGTTGCGATTCTGCAGCGATTCGCAGATGGAAATTCATGTGTTTTTGCGTTAGTTCGTGTGGCACCCACACATCGAGCTTCTTTTTGAATCCAAGGTTATGCAAATGGTTCCAAACGGTTTTCTGGCTTATCTTTAGTTCCTCAGCAATTAAATAAGTGCTCACGTGACGGTCTGTTTCCCCTATTTTCATGATTTTATCGCAATTTTCGACGACAGGCCTCCCGGCGCGTGGTGCATCTTTGACATCGAAATTACTGGAATGGAACCTAGCAAATCACTTTTGTGCTACACGTTCGTTTACAGTATCGGGCCCATAAACAAAATTAATTTTTGCAGTCGCTTTGGCTGCTTTTTCGCTTCGATCGAAGAAAAATTGTAAAATATAGAGAATTTTCTCTTTGTTGGTGTCCATCTTTGACGAGCGCTCACAACGAACTGAGTAAATCAATCGAAAAACTGTCAAAGACAAACTTTTAGCGCGAATAAACACTTTTTTAGCGCCGTATAGTATGACATGATGCGACACGTAACACTAATACTATGAACAATAACGCCATCTCTTAGATAAAAACCGAACGAGCTTTTTACTTTACCTAATATATATATAAAAGCGCGGATTACTTTTGCTAAGATGCATGCAGGGAGGATTTCGGTAAAAGAGTATTATGGAGCGATGAAACAAAAGTAAATCGCATTGGAACCGATCGTAAAACGTTTGTACATCGTCCGAAAGGCCAATCTTTAAACACAAGACACACCGAAAAATCGGTAAATCATTGTGGAAGTAATGTCATAATGTGGGGTGCGTTTTCGTGGTATGGAGTGGTCAGAATTGATGATAGAAATTTCTACTTCATCATCCTAAGACACACAATGGAGTCATTCTCATTTGAATGAATGCCTGTAAATTAGATATTTATACATGATAATATTCTGAAACATGCCGCAAGGGGAGTAAAGGATTGGTTATTTACCGAAACTATTGATGTATTGGAATGGCCAGCCCAAAGTCACGTTCTTAACCTGATAAAACACCTCTGGAATGATGTAAAAGTTAAGATCGGGCAAAAAAAAAAAAAAATTCGGATGATCATTGGGCTGGAATTAGGGGAGCGTGATATTCCATTCCACGGAGAAGATGCCAGAAATTAGTAAAAAGCTTACTCGCAGATGTCAAGCTGTATTGAAAAATCGAGGCCATACAACAAGGTACTAACATGGTAACTAGGAATATAGTATTTTTTTACATTTTTCGATAAAAACGTTTGTTTTTTTACAGAATTCCGAAAGTGTGCTACTTCCTTTAAAACACTTCAAACAAAAAATAATAATTCCATATATAAAAGGACAGAAATATTGACCGAAAAATACTTGTATTATTTTGAGAAAAGTGTGGTATGCTAGAAACAATCCGTAATAACTTTTTTTTGTGTGAGCAATCAACCTCCTTTTTTTATTTGGCAGGTTATTATTTATGTTTTTTAAAAATAAATGCTTGGGATACCGAAAAAAGGGTTTGTATAGTGCATTGGTACCATGCTTAGCAGTCCTTTATTGCCGTCCTAAAGGAACTCAGACGGGATTTTGGCGGCACTTTCCCGAGTAGATGGACCATTATGAGGTTGGTAAGCATGTTTGCCGAATCTGGAAGTATGGCAAGAAGAACGTCCCATCGTGATCCGTATGTTCGTGTTCATAAAACAATCGCAGCTGTTGCATCTTAAATTCAGGCAAATCCAAGAGTTTCGACTTGCAACTTATCGGCGCAATTTGGAATCAGCAGACGGTCATTTCAACGGATAATTCATGACGACTTAAACCTGTTTCCGTACAAAGTGCAAATAACAAGCCGGTAAAACCATCTTGATTTGCATATTCGCCTGAAATTTTGCCCAAAAATTATTGAAATGGCCGAAGAAGATAATAAGTTGATAAATTGCCTGTTTATGTCTAATGAGGCCAATATTGATTTAAACGGAAATTAAAACGTGCAAAATTGAAGTATGTGGAATGAATCAAACCCAGAAGTGCGCAGTTTCATCAAGGTGTATTGTCCAGCCATACTTCTTTGTAGAAAAGGATGTAACAGTAACTGTCAATGGGCACCGTTATTTAAAGATGTAGAATGAGTTTTTTTTTACATAGAACTGCTCCGACGACATATCCCTTTCAATAGCGTTTGCTTCCAGCAAGATGGAGCAACTTCACACATAGCCAGATCAGTTATTGCGGAGCTCCAACGAATTTAGTTGAAATTAGTTCGATAGTTTCTGAGATATAGGATTTCACCTAAAGGTTGGTGGTGCCACGCCCGTTTTCCAATGAAAGCTTTCCAGTAACATCTTGTTTATGAAATTAAACGCTTATGCCGCATTTATTTCGTGAGTTATCGCACTTTTGGTAGTTTTCCCCCGTTATATGGAGAGTGGGCGTGGTTATCATCTAATTCACACCGTATGAAAAAATGCTAAAACGAGTTCCTCCAAACCAATTTTGTTGAATTACCTCCAGCGGTTTGAAAGATATGTACGTTAAACCATGGTCATTTATTAGTTTAATTATGGCACTTTATAGGTTTTCTTTTAAAAGCGTTTTGTGGACGTGGCAGTAGTCCGATGACGCCTTCCGATGTCCGACCTCTCGTGTGACGAGATTATTCGATTTAGCCATGTCTGTCTGTATATACTCAAACTAGTCTCTCAGTTTTTATGATATCGATATGAAATTTTGCATATGGGTCATTCCATGTCAAATCGACAAATAGTTGGACGCGACCCCCAACGATTCGAATGAATTTTGGTGGAAAGTTTTGTCTTATCATAAAATAAAGATCTGCCAAAGGAGAAATGTTTAATACAGTTTAGCAATTTTTTTTACATGTAAATACTCTTAATTAGAATTTTTTATTGTAGATAAAACTACGTAAATCTTTCCTCTTTTTTGATATTATCATGTGACAGACATATTGTAACAATAATATACTACGAACGAATACCGATACGATACGGACAATTTATCATATTTTATTGTATTATTTTAAGAAACAGATACAAAAATAGTAACTAACATAAGGTGTGTCATAAGCTAATAGCTACATATATCGTTGACAAATAAAAAACATTCAGCTTATTTCATATTTTTGCTTAAAATCTAATTCTTGCGCCGAATCGACTAAAATGTGTTGGCAATGCGGCAAGAATATTCAGCTGATATTCAATTTATTTCAAAATGTCTGACATGAAGAAAAGGTTAGTTTGAATTTTTAAATTTCTAAACAGAATATTAAAATACTATAGAAATATATTTATTATGTTCATTATTGGTCTAGAATACAAAAAACTGAAAACAAATATTCCTATTTTGTCTTAATTTTAACTCAATAATATCCACAAAAATCTGTAAATTTGGTTTGTTTACATTTTTATCTGTCAAAATAAGCTTTATCGTTACTGCCAACTACTTTTTTCTGCAAAATTTTAACTATTGTGAATGAAAAAAACGAGGAAATGGCAATCATAGCGCGAGTAGGAAAAGTCACCATTCACAGTACATTCCCACCTCCTAAGTATACGTTCACAATAAATCCAACACAGCCCCCCTGGTGCGTCAGGGTGGCGAGAGGTCAAAACGGGTTGCATACAGCAAAAAACGCTGTAATAATTATTTATTACTATTTTTAATTTTGGTTATAGAATGATGTTTAATGCTGTTAACAAAAAAGGACGTGTGGCACTCGGGGACTGCCGCGGTAAAGGTTTTGCATACCATTTTTTATCAACTGAAGCAATTATAATTATTTATTTATTTTTTATGCAGTATATTAAGCTATTACATAGCTTCTATCGCGGACTTTGAGCGCCGGGACTGAATCAAGAAACTCCGTAATGGACATAAACCTAACACCATCACAAAGTATGCGCAAAATGCTTGCATATTTTTGGGAATATCGCATACTTTTAGGCATATCACATTTTCGCATATTTTAGGCGGAACAAATCAATTAAAGAGCAGGGTGATTCAAAAAAAATAATATTCCAGATAGAATTTTTTAAATGGCAAATAAAAATATGGAATTTAATAAAAATTTTATTAATTAAACCTAATTATTCAATACCCGGAGTCATAATATTACTCACAATATTATTATTTTGGTAAATAGCTATTCCACCTTTTGGAACAGTATCTCGTTTACAATTGAAATTAGGTATTCAATGGTAATAAATATCCACTTATCTTGACTAACAATTTCAACATCAACTTCGCTAATAAAAAAAATCAGAGATACAAGAATCCACAACAAAATAAAGGACCACCCTTAACGCGGCATTTTCCAGATATTTACAGGGTATCAAGTCTCACCCTTATGTTTCTTATTTCAGTTACCCTAAACCTATAGTTTCAATCAGAGATACAGAGATGCCCAACTCATCTCCCACTGGAAATGAGAGCGCAAATGCTAAACGTCAAAACCTCCTAAACTCAGGCAACTATCAAAGTTCAGGAGGTCTGAGGTTTAGCAATTGGAAAAAGAGGAACGGCCAGATTGAAATCCTACAAAAATATATGTGAACAGAGAGACTTGTTGATGCTGTTGAAGATCACTTACAAAAACTGGAAAACAATGAAATGGAAAGAAAACGCGAAATTGAAATGTATGTGATGAAATCTTTTGTGATGCCATGCTTAGTAGTATTAATTTTCAATTGAAAATTTTGACGTATTTTAACACAAATTTTTATTATCGCTTTAAAAATAGGCTGCTGAGTCAATACAAGTATGCCAACACTTAATCCAATTTCCGTTACACTTGTAGCCCCTTGGTTGGGACGGCCTTCAGTGCCTGCAACAAATTTTGGGTTTTTCAGCGCCTTTCGCCAGATTGTTGCCAGTAATGGTGGATAATACTGCATAAAAGATAAATAAATAATGATTATTGCATAAGTTGATAAAAATGCTATACATAGCTTTACCGTGGCAGTCCCTGAGTGTCACATGTATCTTTTTTTTTTTTTCTTTGTTACTAATTCAAGTTTTTTCTTTGATATTAATTCAAGTTCCACTTTTTGAGCGTGGTGATCGATAAGAAAACAAATGTTTTTCTTTTATTATATAAGTGAGAAGTTAATATTGTTTGAAATATTTTTATTATCTTACAATACATGTAGGTTATTCAGGAATTTTTATATTTGAAACTTTAGGTTTATGGTAACTGAAATAAGAAACATAAGTTTGAGACTTGATACTCTATAAATATCTGAAAAATACTGCGTCAATGATGGTCCTATATTTTGTTGTGGACCCTTGTGGATCGTTATTCATTATACTCTTGCAACATGTTGCTACAGAGTATAATAGTTTTGTTCACCTAACGGTTGTTTGTATCACCTAAAACTAAATGGAGTTAGATATAGGGTTACACATATATAAAGGGGCATCTGCAGTTTAAAATCTTTTTAAAAAGTGGGCGTGGTCCCGCCCCCTAATTGGTTTAATGTGCATATCTCCTAAATCGCTAAAGCTATAATAACAGAACTGAATACGAACGTTTTTAGCACCTCTATCGACAGTGTGAAAATGGGTGAAATCGGTGCTACCTTGTGACCAAAACCAACTGTTCAATCCCCTAGGTACTGAATTTGTGGACTCCCGTGCCTATAGTTGACTTTTTAACGATAATATCGGTCAATGTGTTAGATATATAATTGAAATTCATATAATAAAATAAATAAATGAAACCTTCGATATTAGTATGTTTTGTATCAAAAATGGGTTGAATCGGATCAATACTTCCTTTAATATAACATTTTGCCTACACCTGGAGTAATTTATCGGGCTTTGATCCTTGCAAGTTGCGAGAGTATAAAATGTTCGGTTTCACCCGAACTTAGAACTTCCTTTCTTACTTTTTTAATTCAATTTTTCCGAAAGAAAAGTTGTAATCCGCTCTGATATTTTATCAGCGTAGTTGATGTTTAAATCGCCAGCCAAAATAAGTGGAAATTGTTTACCATTGATAAAATTGAAATACTTAATTTCAATTCTATTGTTCCAGTATACCATCTCAATATAGATAAATATGCGGTATATTTTTAAACGTTTTAATTGACTTATTCATGGACAAATTTGAAATTCAATTTTACTGAAAGGACCGGAAAAATTAACTATTGTAACAGAATTTGATCATAATACTTCTTCTAGGTTTCGTTTTTTAAATACTGTATACTTCTTAAATAAATTATTTGTAGAATTCGCCATACATACACACATACGCAACACTGCCATGCCCAATAGCAAGATACTTTCAATATATTTGAGTATTTATGTAACGGACGGAAGAGTTTTTACAGAGGTGAGTTGTTTTTAATATAATTATTATTTTTATTTAAATTTATAAAACATGTCTCCAGTTTCGTTGAATAAGCTTTTTCTGAATCCCGTTATTTGAAATGGTTGCTTAATTCCACCTTATATTTTTCTGTAGTGAATATTTATTAATTTACCACAATTTATTAATATTTGCCACAAAATAGGCGGCATAAATATAAATCTTATTTATTCTGAAATTTACCAATAATACCCGCTCATTTAAGAATATATGGTATATGGTATTAAAATAAACTGATTGTATTATGAAAAAATATTAAAAGTTTACATATAACAAATATTTTTGGAACAACTTTTTTGAAATTTTAAACTTTACCATAATACAGGAAAAAATTATAAAAAAAAAAGTTAAACATACCGAAAATAAACAGTTGATAAAGTGGGGGTCTCACAAGATTGGCACTTGACAATACCAACGATTTCAACCCTTGTAGCAATCTGAAACCAAAAAAAAAGAATAATTTATCTAGAATAATGTCGCAATTTCTGGAACTACGGAAAAGTTGAAAAAAAAATCACGAAATGGCGACTTTTTGTACCACTTTTTTTGACTGTTTTGAATTTTATTTTTAAATAATAAAAATTTAAAGCCAATTATTAATTCAAAAATAGCAGAATTTCATTAAAATTAGTATGGGTATTTTTATACGCGAAATACAGTATTCATAAATTATCGTAAACTCAACGAACTTAAAAATAACTTTTTTGCTAAATTCCAAGCGAACAAAGTCGAGGACAAAGCTAGTATGTATGTAGTATCTGAAAACTGTGGTAATTTATGAACCGATGTGTGTCATGGAGAAAATAAGTAATATAATTTCCAATAATGCAAAACAGAAACAGAAATGATTAAAGTGTGACATAGAAACCCGTCAAAAAACACAGCATTTTATGACTCTAGAACATCGAAAAAAATTTCTTATATTCCATTTCATTTAATAATACTTTAAACTTTTAAGGGGGTATTCTAGTCTAGAAATAAGAAAAAATCGCTTTTTTTATAATTCCAAAGGATTTTCTTGACCTAAAAAAACACTCGGCATTCCTCGCGAAAACAAAAAAAAAATAAAAATATAATAAAAGTAAAAGTAACACACTACCTCCCATACACTACTACTTTTTTTAATTAAACAAAGTTTCGAACCTCTTTTATTTAAAAAAAAAACTTAACATTTATTTTCTCTCTGATCATAATACAGGGGTTATGGGTACCGGCTAAACCCGCCTGGATGTGGAATGGAAACTAGACCTTTTCTTTCGTATCAAAAAAAACGACTACGCTAAATAAAACGCGCTAAGGTTTCTGATATTTTAGGTACAATTTATTATTAAAAAAGTTGACATAGTCGAATGAAGATTCAGTTTAGTTATAAATATACCAAAGTTTCAATAATTTATTAATTTTGTATAATGAAGTTTTTCTGTGAAAACAAAGCTAAGGCATATAGTGTTGTATAACATGTCAATATAAAGCTAATTTGTAACTTTTAATTGGTATTATTTAGTAAATAATCTAAAATAAAACAAATCGTTATTGAAGCAAAACAAAACGTTAGGGTGCATACATGGTTATATAATCACATGCTGCGATTCATCCCGTCGACTCGCAGCCCAAAAAGGGGGTTAGTTTAGCTGACCATTCGTACCGATTTCGCCGAGACAGTGCCGGATTTCAAGTTTAGCGTCCTGGGCTAAGAAGATAAAAAAAATAAAATTTCTCAAATTTCGGAACAAAAATACAACAATGTAGATGGCCCCCTAGTATTTTCTATTTTTCCATTCTACATTCGGTTTCAATGTATTGAATTCTGTAGTAGATTTTGGCGCGAACGTCAGCGTTGTTCACTGACAGCTCATTACTTCAACATTCAAAGTGAAACATAAGGTAATTTTGTGAATTTGAAGGAAAAATAATTACAAAGAAATATTACTTTGTGAAATGTCGCAACGGAAGTGTGTTTTCCAATAATTTGAAGAAAAAATATCCTTTTTTGAGAGTCACGTATGACGTTTCCAACTTTCGTTGCGACAAATGTAATGCAACTTTTTGGTTACTGTTTGTGGAGGCAATGATATTGAAAATCATTTGAAGACAAAGAAGCACAAAGTGGCAGCAAATGCTTCTCTTCAAACTTCAATCATATCAGATTTTTTCATCGGAAAAGGACCAGATTTGAATCTATTGACGATAGGTATGTGGGCGTCCCACACAATTTATAGGAACCAGTTTTAGGTTTATTATTCAAAAAATCATTTAAAAACCAACATTATCGTCCGATTCAAATTTTTTTAAAATTTTTATTGTAGATCAAACGATTGTGCAACCAAAATATTTCGAACCTGTTTCTAAATGAAATAATTTTCGTGTACAAGAACAAAAATGTAAGCGATAATAACCAATGTTTTTGCAGAGTTTTCCATACAAGCACTTCATTCCGATTGTTCAGATTGTACGGCAGCTATATGCTACAGTCATCCGATCTGAATAATTTCTTCGGAGATTACATTGTTGCCTGGCAGCTATATGCTATAGTCATCCGATCTGAATAATTTCTTCGGAGATTACATTGTTGCCTCAAATAATAATCCCTGCCAAATTTTGTGAAGATACCTCGTCAAATGAAATAGTTTCCCATACAAGCACTTGATTCCGATTGTTCAGTTTGTATGGCAGCTATATGCTATAGTGGTCCGATATCGGCCGTTCCGACAACTGAGCAGCTTCTTTGTTAGAAAAGGACAGGTGCAAAATTTCAGATCGATAGCATAAAAACTGAGGGACTAGTTTGTATATATTCAGATAGACGGATAGACGGACATGGCTAAATCAACTCAGCTCATCATGCTGATCATTTATGCATATATTTTATAGGGTCTCCGATGTTTCCTTCTGGGTGTTACAAACTTCGTGGCAAACTTAATATACCCTGTTCAGGGTATAAAAAGGTGAAACGTCGAATATGATTTTTTCATTGATTAAAAGAGTATTGGAAAATTTTGATTTGACTGATAAATTGATCACTTACTGTGGTGACAGTGCGGCAATTAATATATGTCGCGTTGATCGGAAAAGTGTAGGAAATGCTTTTGCAAAATTAAAGAAATTAAAATCGAGCATAGTTGATGTAGGTTGTGCAGCGCATATCTTGCATAATGCGATTCGTAATGCATGTAATGCACTTGATGTTGAAATAGAAAGCATTGTTGTTCAGATCTACACACATTTTTACATCCACACCATTTGCGCAGGAGCATTAAAGTCGCTCTGCAAGATTTCTAAAGACGAATACGATCAACTAGTTGGTTACTGCAAAACTCGGTTTATTGGCTTCAGAGAAGCTTTGGGGAAAATCATTCGAATGCTCCAACTATTGAAAACGTATTTCCACAACCTTACTTCACCCCTCAAAAAACCCAATCGAAGCGATTGTTCATTTTTGTTCATGAACATGTGAAAATATATTTTTATTAACCGAAATTATTCCCAAATCGAGAGATTATTTAATTCTTATCGCGTTAATTTTAGACCCTGACTTTCGAAAAAACAATAAAGAAAATTGAAGGCGATGATATGCCAGCAGTTGCAACTTACAAACACTTGTAACATTTAATGAACGATTGGCAAACATCCAACCAACACAATTACTTTGCGTTGCAAGTAAAAACGGAAATGGAGAACCTGAAGAAAGAAAACTGTGACTTGAATCAATTTGAAGTAGAGGCGAAGCAATTTCGAAGTAAATATTTCATTTTACACCTCAATTTCGTTTTCCCATTTTTAATTGTCTTAAATACGTCAATCAGGTTATTGCTACGAATATCTTGTGGCATGGATAACAGTTTGCTCATGTAAAATTATTTGGGTGCTACTCAGGGATAAACTCACTGGGAAAAAATTGAGAGAACGTTTATTTTCCTCACACAATTCCGGAAACACCGTCCACTTCATCAACTGATATACAAACGATCGAACCAGACAGTGAATTAATTTTTTTAATCATTTTTAATATTACTTTGCTTTCTTTTTTATGATTTCCATTCTTTTTGAATAAAATTTTGTTGCTCTTTTACCGATTTCACGCAATTTTCAGTGAATAATAATATGGAAAAATCGATGACTACAAAAACCATCCCGGACTTTGCCGGAAAATATACGGTCACCTAAGGTTACACCTAGGGATGTAGAGCAGGTTCGCCCCCAAACGGTGCATCCTGGATAACGCTTAATGACCTGCGGCCTTTCTAGAACTCCTACGGATTTAACCTTTGCTCGACACGGACATAGCTTGGACTATTAGATGGATCGGTTTGCACCCTGGCCTAGTGGTCGTGGTATTCTGTCTCCTTAGTATGCAGGGGTGATACCCTGCTGAAATGGCTGATGGGCTAATTCCAAGGCCATCTCCGTCCCGTTAAAACCATGGCAGGCCTCAGAGTAGGTTCCCCTCCTGTCATCAATAAGTTGGTGTGGTAGGGGTTTGTTGAGATGACTCTTTCTTTGCGCTGGAAGGCACTGAACGCATTGCCTCATAAAGGCGTGCGTCAACCCTCGCCTTAGACTGAGACAAGGAGGAGTCGCTGAAGGTACTCCTGAATGCTCATTTCCCGCAAAATCGCTCTTCTGAAGAAGTGCCACTGGGGGAGCTTCAGCAGGGCGAGGTGAACACATCCCGACTTTTCTCCTCCACTGTCCGGCTTTCGATAGGCTGAGACTGAAACATCTCGACAATCACATTTTCGACGAACCTGAATACTTAGCCGAAATGGATAATGGTCGTCTTAAGAAGTTTGTTATACGCACAAAGCGTTTTGTCGACTTGTAAGGGTCTTTTGATCTAACTTATAGAAGTTTTTAGGTACCACAACGGACCGACGTTTTAAGCTCTCCAAGTGAGATCCTAACCTAAGGTTAGACCTATATTGGAATACGGCTCTGTTGTATGGAACCCTAACTACCAAATCCATTCTGACAAGTTAGAGTCTGTCCGAAAACAATTTTTCCTTTTCGCCTTAGGGCATTTCCGATGGAATTCCAGGGTAAGTCTACCTCCATACACTAGTCGTTTAAAACCTATAAAACCTACACCCGAGTCGTAGGGAAATTCTTGGCATAATATTCGTAGTGAAAATCTTGAATGTTTAGACCTTTACTGTTTAAATCTTGTAGATCGAATTTCGAACTAAACGAATCATTCCGCCGGATACGTCATGATTTTAATTCTCATTCCTGCACATTTGATTAATCTGACTCACTTTTCAAAATTAAAAAGACTTTATTGCTTTCTCTCAATAAATAAAAACGTAACAATTTATTATATCGTAAATATAAACCTTAGCTGTTGAAATTTTTGTTGCTGAGTTTTAGATCTCAACACTTAAAAAACTTTCTTGCCTTTCCTGACTCGGCTAATTCCGCACGTTTATTATTATTATCTTCTCTCTATCCCCAATATACTCCATAAAATGATTTTTGTCTTTCCACCTGTACTTAAACCGTTCAGGTTGGTCAAAATGCGTGATATTTTAATGAAAATAAATGGGCAAGTTTTCTTAAAAATTATGTGGTTTTGTGCTGAATTAGGATGGAATTGGTCTATACCTTGGTATAAGCCTCATAATATAATGAATCCCGATTCTCTGGTTGACGTTTTCCACATCAACGCAATGAATAAAAATTATCCGTTCGGTCGAGCTAATATCAAAGACATATATCTCATTTGAAGAAGTTTTTAATATAATTTTAGCTGACGAGAACTAAAATATAGCAATAAAACTGAGTTTAAGTTAATGGCCTTCCCATAATTTAATAATGGATGTTTAATTCAACATTTTTTAATATACGGTTTGGAGGAATTTTCTGGTGTTTGATTTTCCCAGCTCACATGTACTACTTATGGTATAATTTTTTTCGTCAATTTGATAATTTAATGAAATTAAATGGACAGTTTTTCTTAAAAATAATGCATATCGCTGCATATGAATGAAATTGGTCTAAACCTTTGTTTAAACCTTATAACCCTAATATACTGATTTCCGCTCCTTTTGTACAACAGCAACCTCATATACCCCACATATTAAATCTAACCCCTTTGGTTCAGTTTATTTTAAAGTTAACATTTCGGAGAAAAAATAGTATCTACTTAAAATAGTAAATATATGATGATATGTAAATAAATTTTGAGCACATTAACTGCAGCATGAAAACAAATGGGGCTAAGTTCGGATGTAACCGAACATTTTATACTCTCGCAAAGTCAAATAGTATACTCGTTTGAGATTTCTTTGTGGATTGACTGATATTTTCGGTAGAAGGTCAACTATAGGCACTGGGGTCCACATATTTAGTACTTAGGGGCTTGAACAGTTTTGGTTCGATTAAGACAACTTTTGGTCACAAGGTGGCATATTTAAACGTATTATCACGCAAAGTTTTACCCCGATATAATCATTGTTGTTATGGGAAATAGACGTGGTTGTAGTCCGATTTCGCCCATTTTCGCACTATAACATAGGAATATGAAAATAACGTTATGTACTGAATTTTTTTGAAATTGGTTAAGCAGATCTCGAGATATGGGTTTTCACCTAAAAGTGGGCTGTGCCACGCCCACTGTCTAATTTTGAACGCGGTTCCTATAAAGTCATCTCATACCATCCCTGAGATAAAATTTAATGTCTCTGGCGTGTTTAGTAAATCAAGCGCTTTTAGTAGTTTTTAACAGTACCGTTATATGGAGAGTGGGCAGAGTTGCCACCCGATTTCAACTATTTTCACACCGCCAATAGAAGTGCTAAAAACATTTGCTTCCAGTGAATTTTGTTATTATAGCATTAGGGAATTTAGGAGATATGCACATTAAACCTATTAGGGGCGGGACCACGCCCACTTTTTGAAAAAAAATTTAACTGCAGATGCCCCTCCCTAATGTGATCCTGTGTACCAAATGACAGTCTTGTATCTTATTGCGGAGCTTAGTTATGGCAATTTATTTGTTTTTGATTAATGGGCTTGGCAGTGGTCCGATTACGCCCATCTGCAATACCAACCGTCTCACGATACCAGGAAACATGTCTACCAAGTTTCATAAAGATATCTCAATTTTTACTCAAGTTAGAGCCTGCACGGACGGACAGACGGATAGACCGTCACCCGGATTTTAACTCGTCTCTTCATCCTGATCATTTATATATATATAACCCTATATCTAACTCGATTAGTTTTAGGTGATACAAACAACAGTTAGGTGAACAAAACTCTTATACTCTGTAGCAACAGGTTGCGAGAGTATAAAATTTTTGAACATTTCCTGTCTGATAGTAGAATAAATAAGTCTTTTGATGACTATTTGTTAGCCCTTGGATCAAGTTTAACAAAACCCAAAATTTTTCTAAAATGAAAATTACACATTTTATAAACGCTTATAGTCCTCTGATTTTGGAAATCCATAGCGCAAACATGGATATCCAATATTTACTGGATGCATATGCTTGCTGTTCATATATAATTAATTATATTAACAAGTCTAACAGGGGAGTTTCGAGGCTCTTAAATGAAGCTATATCAGAGGTTAATGCTGGAAATTATACTGTTAAGCAAAAACTTAAACATATAGGTTACAAATTTATAGGCACAGAAATATCTGCACAAGAAGCAGTATATTGCTGCATTGGGCTGCATCTTTCGGAAGCAAGTAATGCAGAAATATTTATAAATACCTCTCGACCTGAGGAACCTGTTCGAATGGTGAAACCTAGAGCAGAACTTCAGAACCTTCCTTCAGGTTCGACTGAAATATTCGTAGCCGGTATTTTAGACCGTTATGTTCAAAGATCCGATCAGTTAGAAACTCTTTGCTTAGCTGATTTTGCATCTATGTATCTCAAAATGAAATACCTATCGTGGAAAATGAGTTCAGAGTGTTGGCACTTCCAGAAATAAACCCAAATGTAAATTGCATGGTGAAGATTCAACAGATAATGGCACTGAATCTGATTGCAATATTAGACTTATTTAACTACCTCCTTTAATTCCAGTTGAGGAATTACTTTCTTTAGTTCAAAGTCTAAATACTAAGCAAAGAACCTATTTGACACATTTGACGCACCAGCTAAAAACAAAACGCCTATTTAAGAGTTCATTGGCGGCGGTGCAGGTGTAGGAAAGAGTCGTTTGATATCTGCAATATATCAAGCTCTTAACCATCGTTACAATTCTACACCTGGATCCAATCCAAGTTCCTTAAAAGTTCTTCTTTGCGCACCTACGGGTAAAGCAGCATTCGGAATAGGTGGAATGACCCTTCATTCAATATTCTCTTTACCTGTTAATCAGTTTAATAGAGAGTTGAGGCCACTTAGCAATGACAAAGTTAATTCATTGTATTCCAGACTTATCGATTTAAAATTAATCATAAATGATGAAATATCGATGGTAGGTGCTCGTATGTTTAGCTCTGTTGATGCGAGATTAAAAAAAATTTTTAAAACAGACAGCCCCTTCGGTGGTATACCGATCATAGTGTTTGGTGATTTGAAGCAACTCTCACCTGTTGGAGAAAGGTGGATATTCTCTCCTAATCACAATGATGCATACAGCACTTTAGTTGGTTCCCCTTTGTGGGAGTTATTTAAATACTTTGAATTAACAGAGATAATGAGACAACGGGAGGATCAGGCCTTTGCAATTGCATTAAATCATATGGCATCTGGTACTATCACAAATGAGGACATATCACTCATTGAAACTCGAGTAGTTAATTTCGAAGAAGTTCCCGATGATGCCATACATTTATTTTGGTCCAATGAAGAGACAAATAATTTCAATGCCCTTAAGCTCAGTCGAATCCCAACAGAAGCTTTCCTTTCAACTGCAAAAGACTCAGTTAAAGGAATTGGTATAAATGAAAATGATAATATTTTGGAAAGAGTTAAACTTTTCAAAACTATTGAATAGCAGGGACTGCCCTATGAATTGACACTAAAAACCTCCGCCAAATATATGATTACAGTAAACATAAACACGTGTGATGGCTTGGTTAATGGGGCAGCTGGACAACTTATGCAAATTGATTTCCATTGTTCTTTTCCAATAATTCTGTGGATTAAATTTTTGGAACCTTCTGTTGGTTTGATAGCACGATCAAAAAAAGCCTCATCCTCTAGAAAGTTCTTGGACACCAATTGAAAAAGTTCTAAAATCTTTTCAATATAAAAGAAATAAACAAATTTAAATTGAAAGAAATCAGTTTCCAGTTGTTCCGGCTGAGGGAATAACTATTCATAAAAGTCAGGGTGCCACATATAATAAAGTTGTAGTTCATACTCGACCCAGAATGCCTAGAGCTTCAATATATGTTGCTTGTAGTCGAGCTACTTCTGCAGAAGGTCTATTCATCATAGGAAATTTTATTCCTTCTAACAAATTTTCTGAATCGGATCCCGTATTTAGGGAACTGAGGAAATTGTACACAAATAAAGCTTTGGCAACAATTTCAATTTTATGATTTCCCGAACATCAGGACATCAAATTTTATTCCATAATGTTCAGAGTCTTCATGCTCACATTAATGATATAAAAAGCGACTGTTTGATGCTATCTTCAGATATTTTATGTTTTGTAGAAACTTGGAGTTACCCGTGCGAAAATTTTGATATACCAGGATTTACTCCAATTAACGAGCTGAGGATAGATAGCACGGAAACAAGCAACAGAAATAAACGGGGCATTATAATATATGCAAAGCATAGTATTGCTAGCGCTATAGAACCAAGGGCTGTAAAGAAAATTTATTCAGGCCGCAACGTTTTAGAAGCGATTTTGTTTAAATGTTTCAGTATTAATATTCTGGTTCTATACAGAAATTCAGCTTTCTCTGTCAGACATTTAATTGTAGAACTTCAGAAAGTCCTTACTCAACATTTGTTTAATGTCTACAGGGAATTCAATAGGAAATCTGCTCCAAGAAAAAAGCTTTAGTTCCCTGCCGGTACACAAATTGATTGGGCATTTTCAAACATGGTTCCTTCCCATGTTAATGCAATTACTTTTGGGACAGTACACAGCTATCATGACAGTATTTGTGCAATAGTTCTTCATTTTGTTTTTCAAATATATATTAAGAAATGGTATAGCATTTTGACAGTAGTTTTTAAGACATTTTTAAGGAAAATATGTAAATAATCTAATTAAGAAAATTTAAATTATATGTATAATTTGTTATTATATAAGACATTATTGTATAAATATATGATAGAAATTAAATAGTATAAGGAAAAAAGAAATATAATTTGGATATATGTATAAGAATCTATATAAAAGTTTATGTTTAATATTTTAAATATTATATACAAATTAATATAATAATATTATATCATTTTTAAAGTTGTTAATTTTTATTATTTTTAAGCTAAACATGTATAATAATATCGATAAAATAAGTAAAAAATTTTATTCATTGTCAAAAAACGATTTATTTTCATACTCCTCAATACAGTTGTAGTTCATTCTATATAAAATAAATTATAAGCGTATACAACAAAACACAGGAACGATTGCTCTAATTATTAAAATATTATATACAAATAAATCTCAAACGAGTATACCATTTGACTATGCGAGAGTATAAAATGTTCGGTTGCATCCGAACTTAGCCCTTCCTTAGTTGTTCTCTTTATGTTGGTAGATACGTATTTTGCCAGAAAACGTTGTTATAAATTCTTATTTCTGTTAAATAACAGCAAATACTACAGAAAATGGTGAGCTCCCTGTTCTGAATTTTTTTCAAATCAATTCAATTTGCACCTTCTCGTTCTTCTAAGTTCTCTGGTGCACTTTCATTCAACATTCAGAGTGAAACATAAGATAATTTTGTTAATTTGAAACAAAAATAATTACGAAGAAATATTACTTTGTCAAATGTCAAAACGAAAGTGTGTTTTCAACGATAAGTTGAAGAAAAAATATTCTTTTTTGAGGAGTCACTTATGACGATTCCAACGTTTCTTGCGTCAAATGTAATGCAACTTTTTCAGTTGCTGCTGAAGGAAGCAATGATATTGAAAATCATTTGAAGACAAAGAAGCATAATGTGGCAGTAAATGCTTCTCTTCAAACTTCAATCATATCAGATTTTTTCATCGGAGAGAAACCAGATTTGAATCTATCGACGATGCAAGGCGTGTGAGCGTACCACACAATTGGTGAGAATCACAGATTCAGGTGTGTTATTCAAATAATCATTTAAAAACCAGCAGTTATCGTCCGATTCCAATTTTTTATTGTAGATCAAACCAAATATTTCGAAGCTGTTTCCAAATGAAAAAATTTTCGTGTTCAAGAACAAAAAGGGAAGCGATAATAACCAATGTTTTGTACAATACGCATTGGAATGCCTCAAGTCTGATTTACAAAAGCCCGATTCCTTTTCTGTCGTCGATGTTTCCTGTCATCATTTGTTATTTTCTTCCATTATCTGGAGTGAATTTTAAAATAATTGAATTTTCACCAGAAAAAGGTGAAACGTCGGATATGATTTTTTCATTGATTAAAAGAGTATTGGAAAATTTTAATTTGACTGATAAATTGATCGCTTACTGTGGTGACAATGCGCCAATTAATATCTGTCGCGTTGATCGGAAAAGTGTAGGAAATGTTTTTGCAAAAGTAAAGAAATTAAATCGAACATAGTTGGTGTAGGTTGTGCAGCGCATATCTTGCATAATGCGATTCGTAATGCATGTAATGCACTTGATGTTGAAGTAGAGAGCATTGTTGTTGAGATCTACACACATTTTTACATCCACACCATTTGCGCAGGAGCATTAAAGTCGCTCTGCAAGATTTCTGAAGACGAATACGATCAACTGGTTGGTTACTGCAAAACTCGGTTTATTGGAATGCTCCAACCTTTGAAAACGTATTTCCATAACCTTCCTTCAGCCCTCAAAAAAGCCAGATATATCCGCCATTTTTTCAGTAATCCAAATCGAAGGTCTTGTTCATTTTTGTTCATGAACAGGTGAAAATATACTTTTATTAACTGAAATTTTTCCCAAATCGAGATTATTTAATTATTATCGCGTTAATTTTAGTCCCTGATTTTCGAAGAAACAATAAAGAAAATTGAAGGCGATGATATTCCAGCAATTGCAATTTACAAACACTTGCAACATTTAATGAACAATTGGCAAACATCCAACCAACACAATTACTTTCCGTTGCAAGTAAAAATGGAAATGGACAACCTGAAGAAAGAAAACTATGACTTGAAGCAATTTGAAGTAGAGGCAAAGCAATTTCGAAGTAAATATTTCATTTTACACCTCAATTTCGTTTTATCATTTTTCATTCATTGTCTTCAATATGTCAATCAGGTTATTGCTACGAATATCTTATGGCATGGACAACAGTTTGCTCATGCAAAACTATTTGGGTGCTACTCAGCGATAAACTCAACTGGGAAAAAAATTGAGAAAACGTTTATTTTCCTCACAGAAAATAATAGTTTGCAAGCATCAGACACTACTTCACTTAAGCTGTTCGAACAATTCACTTATATTTCTCAGTATATAGGTGACAAACGAATTGATGAATGGAGCAAAGAGCAGACATCCGTCGACAAACATTAGGTTCTATATTTTACTTTTCTGTTGAAGCAAAGCATACCAATCGTTGAGCTTTTAGAGATCGTTGAATACGCTCTGACACTACCAGGAAAATCGGCACCAGTGGAACGCATATTTTCCACCATTAACAGAATGTGGACATACGTCCGACCGAAGACGTCTTCAAAAATTCCGGAAACACCGTCCACTTCATCAACTGATATACATACGATCGATCCAACACTGATTGAATCTTTTAATCATTTTTAATATTACTTTCCTTTTCTTTTATCATTTCCATTCTTTTTAAATAAAATTGTGTTGCTCTCTCGCCTATTATATGTCGCGATTTTCAGTGAATTATAATATTGAAAAAAATATTGACTGATATTTTCGGTAGAAGGTCAACTATAGGCACTGGGGTCCACATATTTAGTACTTAGGGGCTTGAACAGTTTTGGTTCGATTTAGACAATTTTTGGTCACAAGGTGGCATACTTTAAACGTATTATTCACGCAAAGTTTTACCCCGATATAATCATTGTTGCTTGATATGCATAGTGGAAAGTGAAAGAATCAGATGGAATCTAAAATGGTGTTATATGGGAAATAGGCGTGGTTGTAGCCCGATTTCGCCCATTTTCGCACTATGGCATAGGAATATAAAAAGAACGTTATTCCTATAAAATTATCTCATACCATCCAAGAGATAAAATTTAATGTCTCTGGCGTTTTCGTGCTTGATTTATCGCGCTTTTAGTAGTTTTTAACAGTACCGTTATATGGGGAGTGGGCGGAGTTGCCACCCGATTTCAACTATTTTCACACTGTAGGTAGAGGCTCGAAAAAAATTTGCTTCCAGTGAATTTTGTTATTATAGCTCTAGCGGTTTAGGAGAAATGCACATTAAACCTATTAGGGGCGGGACTACGCCCACTTAAAAACAAAAAAATTAACTGCAGATGCCCCTCCTTAATGTAATCCTATGTACCAAATAACAGTCTTGTATCTTATTGCGGAGCTTAATTAGGCAAATTATTTGTTTTTGATTAATGGCGTTTTGTGGGCGTGGCAGTGGTCCGATTACGCCCATCTGCAATACCAACCGTCTCCCGGTACCAAGAAACATGCCTACCAAGTTTCATTAAGATATCTCAATTTTTACTCACGTTAGAGCTTGCACGGACGGACGGACAGACAGTCACCCGGATTTCAACTCGTCTCTTCATCCTGATCATTTATATATATATAACTCTATATCTAACACGATTAGTTTTAGGTGATACAAACAACCGTTAGGTAAACAAAACTATTATACTCTGTAGCAACAGGTTGCGAGAGTATAAAAAACCGTCACGGATTTTGCCGGAAAAAATATATACCATCAACTTTTATCTGTCAGAGAAGGTTTAAAGTCACATTAAAAGAAATTCGATGGCACAGGAAAATGCGACTCGCTAGCGAAACCTAAAATATTTACACAGACGGGGCAAAAATGGCTAATGGAGTTGGCGCCGAATATTTACGGATTTATTACTCGGAACTAGATCTCAGGTGACCCTTCAAGCTTTCGGAATACTGCAGTATCTTTCAGGCGGAAGCCTTTGAGATTAAGAAAGCAACTGAGATAACTAACAATGCAGAAAACAACAAAAAGAAGATCAATATATACGTCTAGAAGCAAACAGCAGTTAAGGCAATAATCGCACATCATATTACGTGAGGGAATTTCCTTAGAGGCAGAAAGGCAGTAGATGTAATGGCTGCGAAAAGCGGCCGCATATATACTGGCTTCCAGGCAACAAAGAAACAATGAAATCCTGGGAAATGAAATAACTAATGAGATTGCCAAAATTGTCGTCCGTCTGTCTACCGAACAAAAGGGATTAGAGTGAGATGGAATTCCTTAAGGGCATGCAGTATCGCCAAAATCATGTGCGAGGGCCTCGAAAAAGAACACGCATGCTTTTCACTCATACGGTCTCGAAAAGTATGCAGGATAGTTTTGGGCTTAATGATAGGTCATAACTTACTGGCTGACATGCGAGCCAGATGAGCATTAGTAAGACACGAGAAAGATGAAGGAACAGCTCCTATGCTTCTGTCTAGCCTTATCTACAACTGGTCTTCGATATCTAGGAGCTTCGCAGTTCAAAGGACTAGATGAATTATTAAAATTAGATATCAAATCTCTCTTCAAATTTGCAAAAAGCGTTGACGTCATCTATGACGAATACGCCAGCTCAAATTAAACTGATCCACCATCTGTCATTACTAAAGACCAGTAGGTCTGTGTATGTATGTATGTGTCGTAAATTAGTTTTTTTACCCATTCCTTCTAAGTCTTTGAATCATGTTGACACAAGTAGAAGCTAAGTTTCGTGTAGGTAAGATTACGATATCGCTTAGAATCGAAACTTGTCAATACTTGATTTTTACAGCCGATACGCGCGAAATATCGATACGCATGTTAGAATTTGTGTTTTTTATGCATTAAATACATAGTTTTCGACAACGAGAGAAAGGTCGACTGGGTCACTTAGGTGGAGTGGACAAAAAAACGACCAATAACAAGTAAGGAAGGCCTAAGTTCGGATGTAACCGAACATTTTATACTCTCGCAAAGTCAAATGGTATACTTGTTTGAGATTTCTTTGTGGATTGACTAATATTTTCGGTAGAAGGTCAACTATAGGCACTGGGGTCCACATAGTTAGTACTTAGGGGTTTGAACAGTTTTGGTTCGATTTAGACAATTTTTGGCCGCAAGGTGGCATACTTTAATTGCATTATTCACGCAAAGTTTTACCCCGATATAATTATTGTTACCTGATTTGCATAGTGGAAAGTGAAAGAATCAGATGGAATTGAAAATGGTGTTACATGGGAAGTAAGCGTGGTTGTAGTCCGATTTCGCCCATTTTCGCACTATGACATAGAAACATGAAAATAACGTTATGCACCGAATTTGGTTGAAATCGGTTGAGCAGATCTCAAGATATGGGTTTTCACCTAAAAGTGAGCTGTGCCACGCCCACTGACTAATTTTGAACGCGGTTTCTATAAAGCCAATTTATACCATCTCAGAGATAAAATTTAATGTCTCTGGCGTGTTTAGTGCTTGATTTATCGCGCTTTTAGTAGTTTTTAACAGTACCGTTATATGGGGAGTGGGCGGAGTTGCCACCCGATTTCAACTATTTTCACACTGTAGGTAGAGGCTCGAAAAAAATTTGCTTCCAGTGAATTTTGTTATTATAGCTCTAGCGGTTTAGGAGAAATGCACATTAAACCTATTAGGGGCGGGACTACGCCCACTTAAAAACAAAAAAATTAACTGCAGATGCCCCTCCTTAATGTAATCCTATGTACCAAATAACAGTCTTGTATCTTATTGCGGAGCTTAATTAGGCAAATTATTTGTTTTTGATTAATGGCGTTTTGTGGGCGTGGCAGTGGTCCGATTACGCCCATCTGCAATACCAACCGTCTCACGGTACCAAGAAACATATCTACCAAGTTTCATAAAGATATCTCAATTTTTACTCAAGTTAGAGCTTGCACGGACGGACGGACAGACAGTCACCCGGATTTCAACTCGTCTCTTCATCCTGATCATTTATATATATATAACCCTATATCTAACTCGATTAGTTTTAGGTGATACAAACAACCGTTAGGTGAACAAAACTATTATACTCTGTAGCAACAGGTTGCGAGAGTATAAAAAGGAAAGGACGAGTCTATGAATTATTGAGGAAAAGAAACGGTGATCTAAATATATTGCAGAGTCAACCCTATCGACATCGTCATATGATTCTATGCAAGAAGACTCATCTTATTCTAACGGAAACATAATATCGTTGCAAAAAGATTGGTCAACTCAGGTCGAGTACTTGCAACACGAAAAAACATATTAATGCGGAAAGACTTTTTCACTCCAAAGTAAGTAGCGGCGCTAAACAGGTGTTACTTAAGTATGAGTGATACCATATGTTCTTGAAGCTATTATTGATTCAGATAAATAAATAAAGAAGTAATCAATTCAATGAAATCGCACCGAAGAACGTACGGAATTAATTAATTTGATTTTCAAAATGCCAGAGTTTGTGACTGTTCGCTTTGATGGAAAATTATTGCCTATTTTAAATGTTCGGAAATCAAAAGAACGTCTTTCGGTATTTATTTCATATGCATATAAAGAACAAATGAGAGTTGGCAGGATTAGAAAACTCAAACACACAACAAAACAAATTCTTTGTGGTGATATTACAACATCAACCACAGGTTGTATTAATGACGCTTGTGTACTTCTTGAACAGAAACTTGATAGAGAATTGCTAATTTTTCCGAGCCGCCATCACATGTACGAGGTGTGTTCAAAGGAAAAGGTGAATTTTAATTTTTCGCGGGCTGTGTACAGTCGATTATCGATATTTTGTTTTTGTTATAATCGGAAACACATGTTTACCATGTGCTTGCATTAGGAGCAAATTTCGATTAGTAGTTTGTTTTTGACAACAGAAAAGATAAGTCCCGTTTTTGTGTGCTTTTGGATTTTTTACTTCTTTTTTCTAAATTTTGAGCAGAGGCAATGTCGCATTAGTATCGCTCAGGAGGTGGTAAGTGACGTCAACAACGATCCAGGTTTGCTCAAACGGATCATAACTGGTGACGAAACGTGGGTATATGGGTCTGACGTCGAAACCAAGGCCCATTCATGGCCAGAAACAAAACCGCAGTGATGCCTTAACCACCGTATTCACCAGATTTGGCTCCCTGCGACTTTTTCCTATTCCTATAACTGAAAAAAACCAATGAAAGGAAAGCGTTTTGCAACAATTGATGAGATCAAATCAGAATCGAAGAAAAAGCTGATGGCTATAGCGAAAAACACATTTCAGAAGTGCTTCGAGGATTGGGAAAAGCGTTGGCAGAAGTGTATAAAATCCGAGCGGAATTACTTTGAAGGGGACAAAATAGATATTGATGAATAAATAAGTACTTTAAAAAAAAATCAAAATTCACCTTTTCCTTTGAACACTTCTCGAATGAGTTTATAACAAAAAAAAGTGTACTCAAAGCAAAAATCAGTCAAGTGACAACAATCTAGAATATTTTGCTTTTTCCAAAGTAACAAAATAAATGGAAGAGTGTTGAACCAAATGATATAGAGTGCTATAAAGATAAAATAGGTTTACATCTAATTGTTTCCGAAATAGAAAACATGCTAAAATTTTAGCAATCTGAATTGCTGCTGATCTGGTATAGTCAGTGATATAAAAGCTGGATATAAAATTCGAAAACTTAAATTCGACCTCCAGGTACTAAAGCAGGTGGATGGCCAGTGCGATTTATGCACTGAAAATAGCACTTCTTTGCGCTCCATTAAAATTACGAACAAGGATATTTCGGCTGCTAAAGCACCTCATCGGGATTTTTGCTTTTTAAAGTCAATGAAGAATAATGAAAAAACCCATACAAAGGTCTTGAAAGCTGCTTTACGGAAATAAAGCTACCATCTATGGTATTTAACCGATGCAATAGCTTTCTTATCATTATTTGATGACGTCGACCAAGAATTTAAAATAAAAATGGATGAAAATTTAATCAAAGAGAATCCATTAACCCATGGTAAACGATACATCCGACCTTAAGAAGAATTCTGTGATTCATTGTTTGCCAAGTTTTGTTAATAAATATAGTTTCTTTCATATTCCATTTATTATAAGGTTAGGCTTATTTAAGAAATATTTTAATTTTTCCCCAAAAGACACCAGGGTGTCTTCAGTTCTTTCGCGTATAACTCATTTTCATCACACGATTTTGAATTTTATATTGACGATATAATCCTTTCATTTTATTTTATTTTTTTTGTTTGCATACAACCATTTTGTTATTGTATGATTAAATGGGTTTGAACCAAAGTTAAATATTGAATTATAAAGTTAGTTTTGCACTATTTAATACAAAACAACTGTTTAGAAAAGAATACAAAAGTTAAAAATATAAGTGTAAAATTCATAGAACATGCACTTTAAATAATTGAATTTTTGAACGTTAAATGCAAATATCTCAAAAACCATAAGTCAGCGGCTAAATACAATATATATGTATATTTTCTTAACCTGGAGAACATCCTATATCCGTATATACCCATTCTAAATACCAGCCTAAAAACCAACTGCGCCGAGCTCACTGATAAAAAAAAAATAAACATTAATAAAAACGTGTTGGATTGAAAGCATATTTTTAACTTCGCTAAAAATACATTTTTTTCATAAAACAAAAAAATTCTTGTTTTTAATAAATAGGGCGCATTTATTAATTAAATTCATTTAAAAACACACATTTTAAGATATTTTGCGAAATTGGACCATCGTGAATTTAATTAAGAAAATACACTGAATTGTGGTGAAAAGTGCTGTAAAATTATTTAACAGTGCTCAATAACATCGGGAAAGTCTTCAAACAATTGAATTCCAGTAAACATTTCTAATAAATAGCGCGAAATTAAAAAAAAAAATAATAAATAATAATTCCAAATATGGTACATAAGAAGGAATACAGTTTTCATCTTTATTATCGTAGTTATACTTGTTGCAATTTTCCATTTCGTCATGGAGTGCGACAAGTGGAAAGGCACTATACACAGAGAGACTGGATTAAGATGCGAGGTTGAATGTAAAAAAGTATTCCACCAAGGAGTGAAATGCAGTGGAATGGATCAATATAGACTAAAAGTTGAATTGATTGAGATAGGTATGATATGATTTGTATGTGATGACTGTTTAACTTACACCGATACGATAGAGTAGTAAAGAACAATAACTATCTTAAAGAGTACAAAAATGAATTTGAAGCAGCATTAGAAAGAAATAAAAATGAACTAGAACATTTACTGTTGAGAATAGATTTACAAATCGAATGGATGAAATGAACAACGTACAAATATCACGTAAAACAGCAATGCTAGAAGTGAACAAAACTTATGAAGTAGCGAAAAAATTCAATAAATAAAGTAGACAATATGTAAAAAATAAGAAGTTAGCAGAAATGAAAATAAGAGCCTGCAATGATATGTTGAATAAAATCATAATAAACCAAAGAGAATCAGATTTATCAAAAACGTATGCTGAGAAATTAAAGGAGTTAGCCAAGTTTCGGAAACAAATGCTACAATGGAAATGTTGATCCAAATCGCTTACGTATCGTAAGCATAGAAGAAAGAAGAAACGGTGTCGTAATTCATTAAAGTGAAAATGATTATGAAAGAAAAAAATTAATGCTTATGACGCATTTATCAGTTTAGTTATCGCACTTTCAGTATATTTTAACATTACTGTTATATGAGGAGTCGGCGTAGTTATTATCTGATTTTTCCGATTTTCACAGCGTATGAAAATTTGCACGTGCAACAAGCGAATTATTGCGATAAAAGTTTGGAGATTCGATAATTTCAAGAAATTGTGGCATTAAATGGCCTCCAAGAAGTTGTGATTTAACAAAATTAGATTGCTTCTTGTAGGATTATTTAAAGTTATTGATCTTAAGCAATAAATCGGACTCTCTTCAAGCTTTAGAAGTCAATGTTGAATGTGCTATTCATGACATACGACTTGACTTAGTGGAAAAAGTACTCGAAAATTAGGTTCATTGAATTCGTTCCTGCAAAAGAAGCCGTGAAAGCCATTTGAATAACGTTGTATTTAGAATTTGATGTATTAACTGTACTTCACACTCAATAAAAGTAAAAGTTTAAACCAAAAAAATCATATTACTCTTATTTGAACCCCCCTGTATTATATATAAATATGATATAGAAACAAATATAAAAAAATTGTATATAATTTTATATAGTAGAGTTGGTCCAATTCTCTTGAGTGAAGACCTCATGCATCAAATGACATATGTTAAAATATTAGATAAGGATGATGGAATGGTGGAATATAACTTTTTTATTATTATATAAAAGAGATTTGGGAGAAAGATTACCAAGAAAGGTGTCCCGGAGAACAGGATGATCCCAGAAGAATGGGCATGAGCGGTGCCAGACTGAAATGGTACCTGAGGCACCTCCTGGAGGGAAGTACTCCGGAGGAGGCCGAAAAACTAGCGCGACACAGGGTGAGAGGCAACAGTTCCTCCCCTGCCTCAGAAAAGCGAAAGGGTGGCAATACCGCGTCTAAAAGGTAACGGAGGGGCAGAAATCGAAGCCAACGCCAAGTAAACACAACTTAGCCCGCAAGGTGGGGTTGCGAAATGGCAGCGTCTTCGACCACCCAAACCGCGATGCGAAAAATTGGGCAGCTGACGCCGCAGGAGCTGCCTAACTCCAAACGGCAGATATGCGGATGCTCTTAAAAACATTCAGATGGCTGTGCTGCCTCTAAACTACTCGACGGAGACGCTGGGTTCGGAGGAGCTTACCATGCTTTAAGACCTTCTCATGGAGGAGGTATTCAGAGGGTTTGGATATGCAGTCTCCTTTCATGGAGGATACTTTAAAGGAGACATGCCGCAGGTTGACTGCAAGGATGAGAGGTCTGCCAGCTGGCTGAGGAAGATCGCTCGCAAGCTGGAAGGCTGGAATGGCCTCATACTCTGCGCAAAGGGAAGAAAGGGAGACGAAATTCCGCCCATGCACAGCATGACGGTATTCCTCCCCAGGTGCGCACGCAAGCCGTTCGAGTTTGCTTTCGAGCTCATCAAGAACCAGAACGAGGGCCTCAGTACATCAGCCTAGCGAGTTGTGAGTAGCAAGGTGGAGGATTCAGGTTGGAGGCCCAGCCTCTGCGTAGACGACAAATCATATAAATTCGTCCGGAGGGAGCTTCCGTCTGAACTATAGGTGCTCAGTGGTCATGAGGCCATACAAGCCTAAAACGACCACCGATACAGGAGAAAAGATGCTGGGATATGCGGATGACATTGTTATCTTAGCTAGAGGTAAATTCGTAGACACTCTCTGCGGAATCGTACAAAGAGGACTGGGGCTGGCAAAGGGATAGTGTATTGGGGTTGCCTTAAACATCAACCCCTCTAAAACTACATCATTCCGTTCACTAGACGGAGGTTACTGCCAGACCTCAAAAATCTCTCCCTTGGCAGCAGAGTGTTAGAGATGGCCAACACGGTCAAATATGTAGGCCTCACCCTGGATTCGACTCTACGGGGGAAGCAGCATGTGGACCTGACCCTAGTGAAGCACTCATGGTGTGCAATCGACTTGCTGGAAAATCCTGGGGGTGCTCCCCAAGGACTATCAGGTGGATGTACACCATGATCCCGAGATTGATTATCACGTATGGAGCGGTATCGTGGGTTTCTAAAGCATCGCAGACTTCGGTAGGACTCAAACTGTCGAAGCTACAAAGACTTGCCTGCATCTGCGCGTCGGGCGCAATGCGTACGTGTCCGACTGCAGCACTAGAGGTAATGGAAGAACTCACACCGTTCCACATGGTAATCAAACAGACAGCCCCACAGACTCTGCTCCAAACGATAGCAGAAGGATTTGGCAGAGGTAAGGTAGTCTCGGCCCAGCAGATGTAGGCGCTAAGTGAGGAAATGCCACTAGCCCTTCTCCTAAGGGACAGCATTACCAAAGTAGTAAGCTTCACTAAAAGGTTCAAATTTACCCTTGGCAGTAAGGCGAAACGGACCTACTGCTAAGGGAAAGCACTATCAAGTGGTACACCGACGGCTCGAAAACGTCGAAGGGGATTGGTGCAAGAGCCGTAGGGCCACGCCCCAAACTCTCCATTCCCATGGGAAGTTTTCCTAGCATTTTCCCAGCGGAAGTCTATGCTATAAGTCGGTGTGTAGGGATAAACCTCAAACGCAACTATCGCAATAAAATTATTGCCATACTCAGCGATAGTCAGGCGACACTAATAGCGTCAAATCGCTACTAATGCAGGAGTGTATAGAACGGTTGAACAGCCAATCAAGCCGCAACAAAGTGCACCTTATCTGGGTGCCTGGTCACATGGATATAGCCAGTAATGAACTGGCTGAAGAGCTAGCCCGCTCTGCAGCCTCCACCAGAATGTAAGAACCGGAACCGTACATCGTGGTTGATTCTCATACCATAAAGGAGCTGCTGCGTAGGGAGAAAAGAACAGGTATGGAGAGACATTGGCAAAAACTCCAAGGCATGCGCCACGCCAGGTTACTAATGGGGGGTTACGACCTCAGACGGTTTATAAACGTAATCAATCTCCCGAGGAACAAATTCCGGCTACTTGTCGCGTTCTACACCGGCCATTGCAGGATGAAGAACCATCTATTTACCATGGGCTTAGCCTCTTCTGCAAACTTCCGATTCTGTGACAATTAAGTAAAAATTTTAATAGACATCAGTGTGAAATATTCAAATTGGGACGTTCCAAGAAGAAAGGCGCCTAATATGGAACATGTTCGAGGACGGAAAAATATTAGTGAAATTGCTCGTTGCATTCGAATTTCGAGTTAAAATTCAAAACACTTTTTGATATTATCGTGAGAATAAGACATTTGAAATAAAAAGAGAGCTGGACTCAAAAAGACCACAAAAAGAGAAGATTCACTCATTGCACGGCAGGCGCTTAAAGATCCTTTTGCAACTTCCTCGTAAATACGAGCTACAATTTTGGAAAACAACCTTCGTGGATGCCAAAGTTTAAAAAAGCCAAAAGTTTCACACAATAATCGAAAGGCGGGATTGGAATTTGTCAGGCTGCATAGGGATTCTCCTCTTTCCTTCTGGAATTCTGTAGTTTGGAGCGACAAATCTAAATTCATCTTGCACGGTCCTGATGGAGAACTTATGTGCGACATCCCCCAAATAAAGAATTGGACCCGAAGTATACCAGGAAGACCTGGGGGCTTGTTATGGTGTGGGGTTGCATTACGAAGCATGGTGTTGGTCTTATTGTGCTGATAACGGGCAAACTAGATTCTGTGCCATACCAGAAGTTGCTTGACAATTATCTGGTACCGTTTCTGGAAGACTTACTGTTATCTGTATACACCACCGCAGTTTTCCAACAGGAAAATACGCCCTGCCATAAGTCGAGGTCTGTGATTCAGTAGCTTCAAAACTAGGCAATTTCAATGTTGAATTGGCCTGCCCAGAGTCCAGACCTCAATCCAATTGAAAATCTGTGGGCAATAATAAAAGGTGCACGATTTATGGGCGGTTATTCCACAGGAATCTCAGAAAAATCCCAATGACATCTGTGCGGATTTGGTGTCTTCTATTCCGAGAAGATGTACATCCGTAATTTCCCAAAATGGATACCCAACTTGAGTAAATATAAACTCATGCGTTTCTTTTTTTAAATTACTTTCAAAATTTTATACAATTTTTTTACTTTTTTTCAGATGTGTTGATCTCTTGACCGAACTGCTTCTAAATATGTTTTACATTATATTGATTTTTTATGGTTCTATTATGTTTTTTTTTTAATTACTAAGTTGTTTCCATTCAACTTTGTTTAATTAATATTACTGAATACTTATACTTTAATTTTTTCCTCGATATTTTTATTTTTTTCTTAAATTTTCTTTTAATTTTAGTGCACATGGCCACCCCTGTACATGCTGCAACCAAACTCATATGGAAAGGCTGCAAAAATTGCAAAATAAGGAAATGAGACTTAGTATATTGCAATGTAGTAAATATGAGTAAATATTAAAGTAATGATTAAAGCTTTAAAATGGCTTAATATCAGAGAACGACTTGAACTAAGTACAAAAGTAAAAATCAATATGCACCAAAATATTTAACTGATAAGATTGAGTATGTAGGAGAATCACAATAATATGAATTAAGAAACAACTATGATTTTAGAATTATTTACAAACAAAGTGCTAAAGAACAAAAGCCACTTTTTTATAAAAGTAGCATTTAAGCAAAAACGTATTGACTTTATTAGAAATGTAAAGTATTTTTAATAACAATTGTGTTTTAATACTATATATAATATAATAAATATTAATAATAATATAAGCATTGGCGCAGTTTTGTAGAGCTTTGTTATTGTAAAATTGTCTTTATTTCAATATTTTTACTTTTTGTTCATAGGAACCTGTTCGAACCGATACCGCTTTTTTTCAAGAACAGAGTAATTCTGAAGGTTTTGCATCACCGATCACACGATTACGATTTGTGTATTTGGAGTAAATTATTTATTTCTGAGGATCCGTTTACAAAAAATGAAGGATGGTTACCTTATGTTATTTGTGTGATTAAATAGAACGAGAAAACTTTAGAATACCGTCCCAAAATTTTGGAGATAAAATGGGTACGGACGGATAAAGATTCTTCAAATCAAGAATATATTTATTTATTTATTAATTATTTTTAAATATAGCTGCGGTAAACTTAAATTTTTTTAGATATTTGCATTTAAAGTTTAAAAATCAAAAATTTAAAGTATGTATTTTTTCGATCTAAAATAAATTTTACACTTGTAGTTTTCACTGTATATCTACTAACACATTCACATAAAAGTACATAATTGTTTCTACAAGTACACATTTATTTCATCCTAAATAATAGTGCAGGGGAAACCATAGAATACCATCCCAGGATTTCGGGGATAAAATGGGTATGGATAGAGGATGCTCTCCAGATCAAGAATATCTATAGATATAAACTTATAGTTTTCGACATATTTGTGTTTAAAGTTGAAAATTTCAACTATTTGAAGTACGTTTTTTTAAATTTATAATGAGTTTTACATTTATATTTTTTACTTTTATATCCACTAACACAGAGCGTGTCAAGAGCACTGGAAAAAAGGACTGTGGCAGCACCAGTGCGCAGATGGATTACAGCCGTACTGCGCACTAGGGTGGCGGAAACCGCAGTAGAAGAAACTAAAATTCGTCTGGGAACAACAAGAGGCTGCCCACAGGGTGGAGTGCTATCCCCCCTACTTTGGAGCCTAGTTGTGGACGATCTCCTTGAGCGGCTGACTAGCAACGGAATCCGCTGTCAGGGATATGCGGATGACATTGTTATCTTAGCTAGGGGAAAATTTGAAGACACACTCTGCGATATCGTTCAGAGGGAAATGGAGACTGGCAAAGGGATGGTGTAGAGGGGTTGGCTTAAGCATCAACCCCGCTAAAACTACAATCATTCCCTTCACCAGACGGAGGTCACTGCCGGGCCTCAGGAGTATATCCCTGGACGGCAGAGTGGTTGAGATGGCCAGCACGGTCAAGTACCTGGGCCTCACGCTGGATTCCACACTACGATGGAATCGGCATGTGAACCAGACCTTAACAAAAGCTACTAAAGCACTCATGGTGTGCAACCGACTTGCTGGAAAATCCTGGGGGTGCTCCCCAAGGACTATCAGGTGGATGTACACCATGATCGTGAGACTGATTATCACGTATGGAGCGGTATCGTGGGGTTCAAAAGCATCGCAGACTTCGGTAGGACTTAAACTGTCGAAGCTGCAAAGACTTGCCTGCATCTGCGCGTCGGGAGCAATGCGAACGTGTCCGACCGCAGCACTGGAAGTCATGCTAGAAATTTCACCGCTACACCTGGTAATCAAACAGACTGCCAAACGAACTCTGCTCCAAATGACAGCAGAGGGAGCTGGCAAAGGGAAGGTAATCTCATCCGAACAGATGAAAGAGCTAAGTGAGGAAATACCACTTGCCCTTCTCCCAAGGGATAGCATTACCAAAGTAGTAAACTACAGCAGGAAGTTTCAAGTAACCCTTGGCAGCAAATCTGAGTGGAATGACTCTTCACTGGACCGGCTGCTAAGGGGTAGCACCATCAAGTGGTACACCGACGGGTCGAAAACGGAGGAGGGGATTGGTGCAGGGGTCCTTGTGCCAAGCACCAAACTCTCCATTCCCATGGGAAGTTTCCCGAGCATTTTCCAAGCCGAGGTCTATGCTATAAGTCGGTGTGTAGGGATAAACCTCCAACGCAACTATCGCAATAAAAGTATTGCTATACTCAGCGATAGTCAGGCGGCACTAAGAGCGATCTTTGCCTATGAGGTCAGATCTCTTCTAGTGATGGAGTGTATAGAACGGCTGAACAGCCTATCTGAGCACAACCGAGTGCACCTTATTTGGGTGCCTGGCCATAGAGGTATAGCTGGGAACGAACTAGCTGACGAGTTAGCCCGCTCTGCAGCCTCTACAAAAATGGTAGGGCCTGAACCATACATAGCGGTTGGTCCACATACCTTCAAAGAGCTCCTCCGAAGGGAGGAAAGAGCAGGCAGGGAGATACATTGGCAAGAACTCCAGGGCATGCACCATGCCAGACTGCTATTGGGGGGTTACGACCTCAAGCGGTTCAAAGCCATAATTAATCTCCCCAGAAACAAATTCCGGCTACTGGCAGCGTTCTACACCGGCCACTGCAGGCTCAAGAAGCACCTCTTTAACATGGGCATAGCCTCTTCTGCAAACTGCCGGTTCTGCGACATAGAGCCGGAAACCCCTGAGCATCTGCTGATGAACTGCACAGCAGTCTGCAGACGCAGAATCAAGGCCCTGGGATCCATGTTTCCACACAGGGATCGTATCGCCTCACTGGCACCCAGCAGAATTTTGGAATTTATCAACATGCTGGGCCTAGATGATACGATATGACTTAGGGGAGGGCACAATAGACCATAGGTCGCGGTGCATACCTCGAAACTAATCTAATCTAATCCACTAACACTTCATTAATTCTTTTCTATACATTGTTTATGCAAAACTAACTTTATAATTCAATATTTAACTTTGGTTAAAGAGGACCGTTTAGATAGAGTAGTGACTCTCCGCTATAGAGAGGAACATCAGTGACATCAGGAAGGAAGTCACTACTCTATCTACTTGTATAGAAAACACTTGTGATTTAGCTTTAACAACAACATTACAGACACCGCATGTGGGCGACAACTGCGTGTCATTATTGTTGTTTTTGGGGGGCATTGTTACCTTGAAAATCACATAATTTTAGGAAACTTAAGTCAAAAAATGCGTTAGGCACTACACTAATACACAGTTAAACTAATTTATTTATTTATTATTAATTAATAGCAAAAATATGTAATTTATAACAGGAGTGAAAAAGTATGCTTCTTATTTCTTAGTTGACCATTCACATTAAAACAATTGATTTTTAAACTTTCAATATTTGATCAAAAGAATAAATGTATTAGCTCTCAATTAATAAATGATTTTTTTTTACTATTTCAATTGAAAATTAATACTACTAAGCATGGCATCACAAAAGATTTTATCACATACATGTCAATTTCGCGTTTTCTTTAATTTTCTTATTTTCCATTTTTGTTAGTGATTTTCAATAGCAGCAACAAATCTCTGTAGGGTTTCAATCTGACCGTCCCTCTCTTTCCAATTGCTAAACGTCAATACACCCGAACTTTGAGAGTTGCCTGAGTTCGTGAGGTTTTGACGATTAGCAACTGCTCTCTCATTTCCAGTGAGAGATCTCTTTATCTCTGATTGAAACTACAGGTTAATGGTAACTGAAATAAGAATCATAAGTTTGAGACTTGATATCGTCTAAATATTTGGAAACTACCGCGTCCCATATTTTGTTGTGGATTCTTGTGGATCATTATTCTATTCAAATACAATTTTTCCGAAAGAAAAGTTGTCAACCGCTCTGATTTTTTATCAGTGAAGTTGATATTGAAATCTTTAGCCAAGATAAGTGGAAATTGATTACCACTGATAATTCGATTGAAATAACTAATTTCAATTGTATTTTTCAATTCAAACGAGATACTGTTCCAAAAGGTGGAATAGCTATTTACCAAAATAATAATATTGTGAGTAATATTATGACTCCGAGTACTGAATAATTTAGTTTAATTAATAAAATTTTTATTAAATTCCATATTTTTATTTGCCATTTAAAAAATTCTATCTGGAATATTATTTTTTTTGAATCACCCTGCTTTTTAATTGATTTGTTCCGCTTAAAATATGCGAAAATGTGATATGCCTAATAGTATGCGATATTCCCAAAAGTATGCAAACATTTTGCGCATATTTTGTGATCGTGTTAGGTTTATTTCCGTAACGAAATTTCTTGATTCAATCAACGCGCTCAAAGACCGCGATAGAAGATTCTTCAAGCCGTTCCCACGACAGTCGGGTCTACGTAACCGGAACGGACTCGGATTTTATCCGGTCAAGGACTGTCAACTAAGTAAATTCTGCCGCTACGATAACAACAACAACCGCGATAGAAGCTATGAAATCGCTTAAAAACAAAAAGAAAGATTATGCCCCAAATACAGGAACCATTATCAGTAATATACAATAAATTATCTTTCAGTATTTCCTTTCTCTGAAAAAACGCGGTGTTGGATAGGTTATTTGTTTAAACCGCGGCCGAAGGCCGTCAACGCAAAAAGTACTTCTACGCAAAAGAAATGGGGACACCCCGGTGTTGGACCGTCCAGGTTTATTTTTTATTGCCACATCAGAAAATGGAGTTCTACGCGAAAGAACGGAAACCTCCCGGTGTTAGATCAACTAGGGTTGTTTTTTTGAAACGCAGCCAAATGACCCAACGCAGAAGGGAATTCCACGCGAAAAACTTTTAATGTGTTATTTATTTTATGCCATTGGAGAATTATCTGTTTTCATTTCTTTTGTTTCCTTTGTAAAATATGTCGGTAACACGTTTTATTTGTTAGTATGCAACACTTTTGTTATTGTGTGAACAAATAGATCTGAACAAAAATTTAAATATTGAATTAAAGCTATTTTTGCACTATATAATATAAATAAATGTATAGAAAATAATTATTGAAGTGTTAGTGGATATAGAAGTAAAAATATAAGTGTAAAATTCGTTATAGATCAAAAAAAGACGTACTTTTGAAATTTTCAACATTAAACGCAAATATCTCGAAAACTATAACTTTATATCTATATATATTCTTGATTCCCGAAATCCTGGGATGGTATTCTAAAGTTTTCCTCCTGCACTATTATTCAATATGAAATAAATGTGTAGAGACAATCATGTAAGTGAATTGTTTGTAGATATACAAGTGTAAAATTTATTATAAATCGAAAAAATACATACTTTAAATTGTTTGATTTTTCAACTTTATATGCAAATGTATCACAAAATTTAAGTTTTCCCCGGCTATATCTATAGATATTCTTGATCTGGAGAACCTCCTTTATCCGCCCATACCCATTTTCCCCGAAATCCTGGGACGGTATTCAAAACCCACGTAATCGATATGTTACTCAACATTGTAGAAGTTATGAACTTTATTAGCAAATATCTTAAGAACTTTCACTATTTTATACACAGTGCCTCACAAAAGTATTCGGAAATAATATTTTTTTTGGTAAGAAGCACCGAAAAAAGACCGGATAAAAATTATGTAAAATGACCGACATTTTGTTTTTGTTTGTGAAAAAATCGATAAATTGTGTTAAATATAGGAAGAAAATCAAAAGAAACCACATCCGAAAGAAGAAAAATAATATTCGAAATTTACCAATAGAAGCGTTTCAGCCATCCACAGACTTTTGCAGAGGAGTTTGCTGAAGTTAAGGCAGCGGTTTGGACGGCCGGAAAAAAAAGGAACATAACGAGCTCCTCTCCAAGCAGTTTCTGCTGGGATGTTTTCGCAGAAACCACCCCTGCAGACGCCTGCTTGCAGCGGAGCAGCCTCCTAGGAACATCAAGAGGTCCTTCCTTGACTACGTCGACGACATCAGACAGCACGCCGACCAGACTTCCGACGCAACTAACTTCAGACAAGCACTGACCGCCATTCACAGTGGAGCCATTAACACCTTCACCGACTCCCTTTCAGTGAATGGCGTAATACGAGTCAAACCACCACCCATTGCAGACACAGAGCTCGAGTTGCCTCGCGAATCTAGAGTGACCCTCGCGCAACTTCGTTCTGGATACTGTAGCAGGTTAAACTCCTACCTATCCAGAATAGACCCTGACATACCAAACACATGTCCTGCATGCAATGAGTCTCCGCATGACACTAACCACCTCTTTGCATGCCCAACGAACCCCACTCATCTAACACCCCTCTCCCTATGGTCCGACCCCGTCGAAACAGCTCGTTTCCTGGGCCTTCCGTTAGATGACCTCGACGACAACGAATCTAGAATTTATCACCCAAACGGGGATTAGATAATCGTTATAACAACAACAACAACAACGGCCGGAAAAACTTCAATGTCGTGACAAAATCGTTATCGTGAGAAAAATTTTAATAATCTACGAAATTAATTCAAGCCCAGTTTAGAATACTAGAATACGTGTCTGCGATGAAACTGTAGGCAGGACGCTTAGAGCTGCTGGCTATTATGAGCGAACTCTACGAACAAAGCAAACAAAGTGAAAAAAAGAAAGGAGCGTTTGGTTTTAGTGACGAAACGAACTTGAACATATTTGGACCTGATTGTGGCAACAAAGTTTGGCGAAAAGTGAATTTCGATATGCAAAGGAAAAACACAATAGCTTCGGTTAAGCACGGGGGTGGAAATATACTGGGCTGAATATGTGCAAACGATGTCGGAGACATGATGTTTATTACTAATAAAATAGATCACCGGCAATATATTCATATACACTCGCCAGAAAAAGTCTGCGTACACGCTATCTTGTTTTCTTTTGTTAGAAAAAAATTTTTATATACTAAAATTTAGATTATAATCACATTAAGAGCTTTATTACTAGTCTTTTGCATTATCCCATAGCATTTAAAGCAATTAAAATCTGACACCATAGTTTTATATATTAAAAAAAAAATAGTTATAAGGCATCGCAGAAAGTCTGCTGTGTAGTAAAATTGGAGTTCCCTACGTAATAACCAAATGTAAAAGTGTCGGAAAGTTATAGTTTTACCTGTTTTCGTAAAAGCAGCCAATATTTATTAACTGTTCTATTCATTTTATTAAATTTAGAATATCGAATCTCGCCTAAAAGTAAAGAAATAAGCCCCTCTGGAATGGAAATAATGGTAAAACTTTCCGAAGAAAGAAAAACATGGCCTGAAATCGATCGTATTGTTGGAAGAACACATGCTTTTGTACAAAGAGTAATAAAAAATTACAAACAAACCGAAGTTTTTCTACCTCGGCGCGTCCAGGGCGGCAAAAATACTAGCACAGTGCGAAACTCGTAACGTTTTAAAAAGTGTGACAAAACCTTCGATTTACTGCATCCAAAATCGCTCAAAATGTTAAGAAAAATTTTAAGAAATCCCTCTGACACCATTTGCATAATTAAAAAAAAAAACAGGTTTTATGGTCAAGTCGCACACAAGAACTGTTGTTGTCGTTGTTGTAACGGTTATCTAGTCCCCGCTTGGGTGGTAAGTTATAGTTTGGTTGTCGTCGAGGTCATCTAACGGGAGGCCCAGGAAACAAGCTGTTTCGGTCGGACCATAGGGAAATCGGGTAAGATAAGGGTCTCACTATGTAGATGTTCAATTGGGGACATCAAGAGGCAACCCGTGATAGTCCGGAGTGCAGTGTTTTGACATGTCTGGAGCTTCTTCGTCTGCGTTGCACTACATCCAGGCGACCATATTGGTGCAGCGTAGTTTAAGACCGGCCGCCGATTGCCTTGTAAACTGCCAACAACATTTCTTTGTCTTTTCCGCAAGAGCTGCCGGTAAGCGATTTGAGGATTTTGTTGCGGCTCTATACTTTGGCAGTTATCGCGGTCGTGTGAGGAGTGAAGGAGCACAGACTGTCAAATGGAACACCTAGAATAGCCTACGACTGTAATGTTGAGATCCAGTCTGTACTGTGTCGTCCAGTTTGTGAAAATGGTCGCTGTGGATTTAGTGGGGGAGAGTGTTAAACTCCTTGCAGAAAAGAAGCGAGAAAGGTCGGAGAGATAGCTGTTTACTTTCGAACAGATGCCATCGATTTGTTATTGTTCATATTACGAAAATTGTGTAAAAATAAAATTCTTATTTAAAGCAAATACTTAAATATTTAATATAAAATAAATATGTAGAAACATTGTAGTGAAGTGTTAGTGTGTAATAAGTCCATAATATAAAAGAAAAGATAACCATAAATCGAGAAATTGTTAAATGAAATTTGTGAAATTCTCAACTTAAAATGCAAATATCTCGAAAACTATAAGTTTCCGTTATATATATTCGTGATCTGGAGAATCTCCTCTATCCAACCATACCCCTCTTAACCCTAAAATCGTGGGATGCTAAACTAAAGTTTTCCCAGGAAAACCCTTAGCGGAAGTTTTAAAGGGTTGGGAATATACGATTTTTTTTTAAAACTACATGTTAAACGTCTTTTAATGAACATCAATAAAATTGGTTTTTAAAAAAAGTATATAAACTTATTTTTTCTAACAAGTTATTTTCGTTGGTACCTTATACGCAGACTTTTTCTGCCCAGTGTAGCTCACAATACAAAGCTGTGGCAATTGTACAACATCTCAAAAGTTTTAGGAACGCCCCCACAGCCCCCGGATCCTAATCCAATTGAGCACTCATGGGCGAATGTGGAACGTGCTATCCGCAAACACAACATAACATCCAAAACCGGCCTTCAAGAAGCAATTCTCAAAGAATGGGAAGAAATCTCTGCGGAGGGAATAAAAAAAAATTAGTTTTTAACTACCAGATATAAATTAATAGTAAAATTAAATTTAGTTTATATATACAAGTTTTTACGATTACTTTTGTGTTATGAATTTACCGAATTTTTAAGTTGAAGGTTTTTACATATGTTCTTTTAAAACTAACACTTAATTTTGAGTTTAAATAAAAGTTTAAAACTGCAATACAGTAATTTATATTTAAATAATAATAAAATCTTTGTAAGAATGGAAAGCAATTTCTTTCTTGATGGCAATTTTCCGAATACTTTTGTGAGGTACTGTATATACACATATTCGCAATTTGGAAACCCTTCTCTATGGGCTCAAACCTCTTTCAATCCCGAATTCGAAGGATGCTTTCTAAATCCCAGCCATATATTTTTCTGTACCGCGTAAATGAAACATTTAAGAAATTGAGAAACTGATATGAAAGGGAATGTAGAAAATTGTCGAGAAGGTCGAATCGCGCATGTGAACGCAATGGGCAACACCAAAGCGAATTTCCCGATAAGAAACTAACGCTTCGGTGTACAAAAGCAGACAGCATATATTATTAATTGAAATAACTGTAAAACCTAATTATTTAAAAACTTTGTTACCTAGTCGTTTGGTCTTCACTTTTGAGATTTGTAAAACCCCTCTGTGCATTCTATAAAATTTTAAATTAAAAAAAAAACATAACTTTGCAACTGCAATATGCACACATAAAAACTTCTATCTTTCGTTATTGGTGCATACCGACGTTGTAGCAGTCATTACTAAATAATATTATTCAATACTTCTTGCTGTAATTTCTGTTGCCTTTGATTGCATCATCGACCGTGGCTATAACGTAAACTGCTGCGAAGTGGCAGTGACAACAAAACATAATGCCTTTAAGTACTTAGTATGTATCTGTACGCAAAAAAGTAGGTATACAATATACCGATACGCTTAAACGATTGTATGTATATGTGTATGACTGTGCCAGACAGAAGAACTCTTTGGTAATTATCGCCGCATTTTAGTATAACATATCACAGTTAGCAGTAAAGCCAACTCGAATATGTTGTTAATAAACCACAATCATCTTATTGCTAAACTTATGTATGACAACTCTTCATTAATTAAATAAGCACTGTGCATTAAAAGAATATTGCTGCACTCATTTTACAGCAGCACACTGATTAAACCTCATACCTATTGAAAGCAAACAATCATATATTTGCTTAGTTAAAAAAAAATCGTTAAAAGTAAATTAAATGATAAGAAGAAACACTTACAGTAAATTTTTTCGTCATTGTATTCATCGAAACAAAAATATTTCTATTGGCCATTGGCAACAAAACTTCACTCAAATACGTGGCCATTTTTTGCCACAGTTCAAAATTAATTCGCCGCAACTAACAAATAAAACATTTTGAAAGATCTTAAAGGAGAATAGGAAAAAAAACAAAAAAAAAATTGATATTCTGAGATATAAATTGAATTGTATTGCAATTACAATTAAACTTACTTCCAACCAGAACTATATTAAATATTTGTATATTATATCGCCGTTCTTTTGCTTTTACTGCTCCTTTCAGTTTTGTGGTATTTCGAGCGTTGTCTCCTATCCCACTCGTGCATTCATATACAAAACGCTATCGCATTCACTTAACCAGTATACATAAACCCTTTTGGATTGCCTTTTTGTGATACATCTTATTGTCTATTCTTTGCTTTTTATGTACACACCTTTCTTGAACAAATGATTTTTACATATAAATACATAATATTTTCTTTATTACTATGATAATCTTCGAAATACAGAGATCCACTTTCTTCAGACACTAAACATTTCACTAATTTACTTCCACTTGTATCTTTGCCTAAACAAAATTTTTTCGAATCAAATTATATTCAACACACACTAAATGTACCCTTCTTGATTTCACATTTATTCGAAACAACCCACTGCAGCTTGCCGTTGTAAATATTTCAAAAACGTATATATTTAACTAGTACCATTGTTAGTTTTATTGAATTAAGAGGTTGATAAATATATTTGAGAATGTTACAAATTAAACTAGCAGCATAAACGCCAACGCCAATTCAATATACATTCACTCAAAAAAAAGAACCGTTCAAGCTGGTTTCACAATTACAACTGATCATAAATTATAAACATATAATACGGTAGCCCAGACCGAAACAATGATGAAAAATATATAAAATTTTCGCATTATTCATACATGCCCTTATGATATATTTAACTTTTCCTCTAATAATTATTTACACATTTTTATTAAAACCTACAAATTTTAAAACTTTAGATTTTAAACTAAAATTTAGGAAAAACGGATGCACCCATATACTAATCTAAGAACTAGAAAATATTAAATGTGGCAACATTGATTACTCTGTTCATAAATGGGCATCTCGACAGGCAATTACAGATTACTAAATATACGAATTGCTAGCAATATTGCCAATAGAGACTGCACATTGCTTATGTATAGTAATTGATGTCTGTATACATTTTATGCCTACCATTGCTAGCAATGAACTACTGTCATTTTGGTGGTCTGACTGAGCTGTTTTCATGTGCACACATATGTTGATGAGGCAATATGTACATGTTGTTGTTGTTTTAGCGGCAAAATTCTGCCGAGTTGACAGTCCTTGACTGGATAAAATCCGGGTTCGTTCCGAGTACGGAGATCCGACTGTCTTGGGAACGGTAACATGTACATGTAGTGCTTCGGTTGCATGATGCCAGCAAAGAGAGCATGCCAATGTTTAATGTTTCGTTGCCTAAACTGCAATTTACAATATTCAAAACATCAATTTTAACATAACATGGAATATAGTAATCAAACAAATACATATGTATTAATATGAATGGTTAATTGGTATTTTTCTGATGATTGTGAGCATGTGTCAATTTCATTGCTCTTATATAATTATTGAATTGGTAAAAAAAACTTTAAACAACAATTATTTAAGTGTAAATATGAAATCTTAATTCTCCAACAATACATATGAAAAAAAAGTAGATTTCTAATTTTTTCAATTTCACTTCTCATCATCCTCATAAAATTTGTAACGGTTCAAAAGCTCAAACATGACTTAAATCAGCTCGAACATACCTACCCGACATTGTATAAATCTACAAAAAACCAATCCTAAGATTTTCACTAATACACGCGCAAAAATAACCCACTTTGTACGGGTTTCCTCTAAAATTCTACTACAAAAATTATACTTGGTACGGGTTGCCAACCACTATTTTGCTACTAAAGTTATACTTTGTACGGGTTGCCAACCAATATTCTCTACTAAAACGTCCAAATGACAGAAATCTGCTATAGTGTGTATTCGTGTTATAATTTAAAATTTATAACTTTAAGAATGTTTTTATTCCATATTCAAATATTTTTCGGTTGTTTTAATTCCTAAAGATTAAGTTTACATAGTATTATTTATGTATTAATATTAGTATTGAAATATTATTAAATGTTTCCAATTTTATCATTTTAACTTACATGTTTATGTTTTTGCGTGTGAAAATTCTTTGTCTGTTGAACATTTAAATTCTTAGTGTACCGGTTTAGTCCTGGGGAACCGAGCACTCAAAAAAGATCGGTAACGCGCCTATATTGCATCCTCAGAGGTGGTGAGGAAAAGCAATATATATATAATAATCTTTTGTTTCTAAAATATTCTTGAAAGTTTTCATTATTATTTTCATTACAAATATATCTTCAAAAATAAATTGTTAAACTACATCCTTTTATTTAAAACTCTGTGTCAAAAAAAGGCATATTCGATCAGGTGATCACGGCTGTTTCACACACATAGAAAAACAGCTGATTCTTTGGCTCCTTGTAAGCTTATAACAGGGATATTGGGATATCCAACTCTTTCCAGTGTGAGAGCGCCTCAAAATTAGCGTTTTTTATAACATTTTGCTATGTAGCCAGATCAGTCAAAATAATAATTTTTGGGCATTTAAATTAATATACCCAACATTTATTTAGTTAAAATATTAATATACATGTATCCGTTAAACATATGCAGAAACTATTTTAACTATTTTTGTGATTTTGTTATATATTACAATTTTTGATTTTTGAACGTTCAATATTTAATCAAAAGAATAAACGTATTAGCTCTCAATTAATAAATGTTTTTTATAATTTTCAATTGAAAATCAATAGTACTAAGCATGGTATCACAAAAGATTTCATCACATACATTTCTATTTCGCGTTTTCTTTCATTTTCATTGTTTTCCAATATTTGTTAGTGATCTTTAACAGCGACAACAAATCTCTTTTTTTGCATATTTTTCTGTAGGGTTTCAGTCTGGCCGTCCCTCTTTTTACAATTGCTAAACGTCAGACCTCCTGAACTTTGACAGTTTCTTGAGTTCAGGAGGTTTTGACGTTTAGCAATTGCGCTCTTATTTCCAATGAAAGACGAGTTGCTCATCTCTTTATCTCTGCTTATACAATGCTACCCGACGTCATTTCGAGAATGAATATTTCATGATAGCAAATGCCCACATTAGAACATTGCCAACTTCAATGGCAATGTATTTGACAGCTGGGTAGCAATGTAGATGCGGAGTAACCAGATATCTCTGTAGGCATTTTAATATTTCTAAAAATTTGTATTGGTAGCAATACTGCCAATAAAGACTGTTTTCCATTCCATACCAGCTTCATTGTATAAAACTACAAGTAACCAATCCTAAGATTTTCACTAATACAAACGCAAAAATGTCCCACTTGGTACGGGTTGCCTGAAATATTCTACTACTTAAGTCACACAAAGTAGGATTATACAAAGTGCTTAGCAAAAGATGTCAAATATGTATCTGTAGATCCATTGCTAGCAATTAACAGTCATTTTGGTGGTTTGCCAGAGCTGTTTTTACTTCTACAGAAGAATTGGAATGCCAACATGTGCATACATACCTTCCAAGTCAGAGATAATAGTTCACAACAGTCATCGACACAAAACCGTGGACGGAATCAGCTGATACAACCTATCTTATGAGAGCGCAATGTAAATGAACATTCCATATATTGTAGTAATTAAAAAATAAACTTGAATATATTTAAAATATTCTTAAAATAACTCAAAAACACAGTCGAATACATTTATTTAAAAATAGATAGAGTATTTTTAATGGTTGGATATTAGTTTCGAGCTTTTACATAATGAAAAATTATAAATAAAGAACCAAATATGTGAAAAATCGTGTTTACAAATAGAAATATGGCAACATTGGTTAAATGAAAACAAAAGAGATCAACAGATTTCTCCGTTGCAACTATGATCATAACTTTCAACAAATTTTGTTTGATTCGGTCGGTAAGTACGAATGTAGGTGACTATTTGAGCTATAACTCATATCACAACCCAATCACACTTTTCCAGCTGTTCTCAATACATTTACATTTACCGCGTTAACATGGGGACTCTTTTGCCGCTCATTATCGGCAAATTCTCTTTTGGTGTCGCTCTGTGGGTTCGCAGCAGCAAAATTAGTCCAGCAACTCGAATCGAGCTTTTTTGTCACTCTTTTTCATAAATTTTCGTAAATGTTTGTATGGTTCGGATATGTGACACTTAGAGTATGTTGCATATATCATTTGTATGTTGGGATGATAGTTTCACATTTTGCTTGCAAGGAATTATCATGATGTGGAAGAACAATATGCATAATACCTGCTTAATAGTTTCAAAGAAAAACTTAACTTAAACTCGGTAATTCCCTAATCCACCAGAATGTATTGAATACCCGCTGCGATTATTTACAAGGCCAAATTTATAACAAGAATTTCCTAATCTTTCGGGAAGTATTACAAACCCATAAATTTTTTACTCCATATATATTTATATTTTTTATAAAACATTCATGTATTAATTACAATTCTTGTTTTAAATACAATGGTGTTTGAACTAAATCCCTTGTGGATAATAGAAATACATATAAAAGCAGCTTAATATTTTATGTATATATAGAAAGTTAGGTTAAGATTTTTATTAGAATGAATTTATGTATATAATAATATATATAATACCGCTACATGTTATTGAAAAATTAAATAAAAAAACAAATTAAACTAAATATTTTAGAGTTTTCAATTTTCTCCTTATACAAAATTCTTCAAAAGATTACGAAATTCAAATTCCTTCCATATCGTATATATCCATTTGAAACCGAGCGCTATTGCAGTCATGAATTGAACTAGAAAATGAAAAGAAATGCTGAACTGAAAAGCAGCGAACTGTTACGAACAAGAACATAGAGTGTGCCACCCTCAGTCAGTCGTCTTTCCTCGTCGTCCCCGTGACAAAAGAGTCCGTGTGTGAACTGGGATATTCATTTTCATTACTAATGTGGCGAACACGAATACCAGAACAAATCAGAATCGACGATGGCATATACAATGATGAACTGGCAGAAGCACCTAGACAGCGAATTCGTAGTTGTCAGAATGTTCTAGCAGAGAACGTATATCATAGAGAAGGTTCATGGTGTGCCGATTGTCAAAATGTTCCTCTTGACGGAGGGTTACTCGCCAACATTAGTGCATTTCACCACAAACAAATTATAAGCTGATTTCACCAGAATTTTACCCCTGTGGAGCGCAAAATAGCAGAATTGAGCATTTTGAATGTTAAATGAGAAAAATAATGCTAAATTCAATGTTAAGAAATGTGCGCTTACAGATTCGTATATTTACAATGAGCAAACGAATTTACATATAATTTTAAGATATTCTGCATATACAGGGCGGCTCACGAATCGTGCTACAAAAATAAACCGTAATAAGTTTCTTTTTAATCAATGCATTACATTAATTTTTTTTGTATTGTGTAGAAAATTTTAATCTTATTTTATACAATTCATTATTCCTCCATGCTCAGCCACGCATATGCGACAAATAATTAGAAAATTGATGCGGACTGAAGGGTTGAAGGCGGGATTGCCACATATATGTATTTTATGGACTGCTTCAGTTCAGTCAGACTTCTGGCTTTGATTTTGTTCACCTCTTGCTTGACATAACCCGATAAGAAAAGACTAAGCGGTCGCAAATTTTCTTATACATATAATATAATATATATATGTATTATTATGTGCGCGTGTTAACAAATATGAAAGTACCCATTATAAATGTTAATTTGTCTACATCCAACATATGTACAGAAATATGTACAATCATTGTTTCATGGGAAATCAGAACCATACACACTTTTACAAACATGCATCGCATATGACAAGTGCAAAATCAACCCCTATTCATATACAACGTGGCATGCGTAAATGGAAACAAAGTCAACAAATCATGTGCATATATACGGGCAGATGTGTGTACAAAAAATTCAAATATTTACATACGCACTTACGTATATTTTTTGGCAAATACAGTCAATCCCGGTTAAGTGCCAAAACCAAAGTTGCAGATTTTTTGTGCTTTGTAGTACATAAGCGATTGTGGTACTTAAGCGAGTGGTACCAAAAAAATAATTTCTATGTATTTAAAAAAAAATTACCGTTTTCCTTAAAAAAATTAAGAAAAAAAAAACGTGAGATGCAGCAAGCCACAGGCAGATAAGACGGATTGGAGGAGTGATACTTAACCGGGGTTTACTGTTTACATAAATCAGAGGAATATTGAATATTTTCTTTAAAAAGTTTCTTGAATTGTAAATCGACAAATATACTATGTTGTCACTTTTGTTCTAAAATATTTTAATACTCATATTTGCGGGGTTGTCACTTTTCCCTTCTAGAGGGAATATCAGAAATTTGTTCAATTTATGATTTTTAGCTTTTGCCATCGTCGTGAAAAGACGCTTGTAGGCAAAAGCATGCTCGGGGGGATGTGAGGGTATCTGTTTATATGAATGAAGCGAGGTTGCTTGTCGAAAGTACGCCTGCGTTCATAAATGAAAATGTTGTTGTTTTGTGATTTACTATATATTATATTTTGGCTTCGGCTATTTGGCTGGTATATTGACTAGTGACGATTGTTGTTTTTGTAGAACAATTTTTGTAGTTTTTGCAGGTGACATATTTACATGTGTACGGATATTCATATGTATGTAGGTTGGTTTGTGTATGCATTATTTGTTGGCAATGTTATATATACATACATATACATATATGTTGACATATAAATCAATGTGCGCACATATAGCAGAGAATGTTAATATATGAATATTTATATATTTATTTACATTCTCTGCATATAGTGTATTGATAAGTGATAAAATTATGATTTGAATTTCTGAATGCGTACATTCAAAGTGTACAAATGACTATATAAGATTAATATGATAAAATATATACAATTATATAGGAATTCATATTATGTAAAAACTATATAATATTATTAAATGCCCAAATTGACTATAAATATTATTTCGAAATTCCATAATTTAATAGATCTTATCAGTTTTGCATGCATTCATAAAAATTCGCAAAATGATATTCATATCAATAAATATGATTGCATATAAACGTATAAAAATATAAGGCAAAAGGCTAACATGCAGCTGTAATATCAAAGCAAGTCTCTGAGCATAAATTTCATTGAATTCTCAGCTCTGTTCACTCGCTACTGTTAAAATTTCTCCTTCCGAGCCAGATTTGGTGAAATTCACTAATAAAATCTTGTTAGGTTTTGACAATTCACACGCTGGTCCGCAATTGAACCTTCTCTATGACATACGTTCTCTGGTTGTAGTAGCGAACTTTTGTTAAAAATTTACTATATAAGGGCTGCCGGATTGTGCAGCAGACACAGTTCTAATTAAAGTGTTGCCGTGTAAAAAGCAATTAAGCTATAAACAATAAGTTGTAAGTTCGAATAGTGAGCAATAAGTGTTAAGTTGTTGGAATTGAAAATAAAGATAAGTGTATAGCATTAAATTGGGACTTTAATTTAACAACCCAGTGATCGAGCTCAAGAGTGAGTTATAGTTAGACGATTTATCGAGAAATCCGTTACAATTGGTGTCAGAAGTGGGATTGTCAAATAAATTCCCAAGGAGATTGAATATAAACTTTCACCCAATATATTAAGAAGCACACTCCACGTTAACAGCAACCAAACAATTAAAGCAGTGTTTTTCAATCTTTTTGATTTCGCGACCCCTTTACAGGTTGAAATATTCTGGCGACCCCCTTGTGTCATAGTAAGTCAAAGAAATAATTTAATTTTAATTAAAAGACTACATACGTTAACAGCAACCAAACAATTAAAGCAGTGTTTTTCAATCTTTTTGATTTCGCGACCCCTTTACAGGTTGAAATATTCTGGCGACCCCCTTGTGTCATAGTAAGTCAAAGAAATAATTTAATTTTAATTAAAAGACTACATACGTTAGGTAATAAGTTTTTTTTATTTTGGCAAATTTATCTATTATTCGTGCGGGTCATACTGCATCGGCGACGGCGACGTTGCCACAGCGCAAGACATGATTGTCGTTGCCGTAACAGCAAGCGTCCCGCGCGCGCCACCCGCAATGTTCTTTTGTTTCAACTCTCATCACTCAGTTAAGCGTAGTCGCCCATGAGTTCATAAAAATATAAAATGGATAAATTTCTCAAAAGATCGCAGCCTTCAACATCTGGTATGAGTATCAATAGCGGTGGTGGTGAATCGAATCCGAAAAAAAAATAGACATTATGGTGACAGTTATTTGAAATACGGGTTCACAGTCGTAAATAATAAACATCAATGTGTAATTTGCGGCGATGTTTTATCACGTGAGAGTATGAAACCGTCAAAGCGTATGCGGCATCTCACAACCAAGCATCAAAGAGATGCTGATAAGCCGTTTGATTTCTTTGAACGAAAGTTGAAAGCTCTTAGTCTGCAGCAAAATACTATAATTCAGGTAAGTAAGAAAATAATGAAAAAAGCGTGGGGTGCACTATAAATCAGCTCTTAAAAAGCGCCCCACCCTTTTTTCACAATAATACTATTTTTATACTCTCGCAACATGTTGCTACAGAGTATAATAGTTTTGTTCACCTAACGGTTGTTTGTATCACCTAAAACTAATCGAGTTAGATATAGGGTTATGTATATATAAATGATCAGGATGAAGATACGAGTTGAAATCTTGGTGACTGTCTGTCCGTCCGTCCGTGCAAGCTGTAACTTGGGTAAAAATTAAGATATCTTTATGAAACTTGGTAGACATGTTTCTTGGTACTGTGAGGCGGTTGGTATTGCAGATGGGCGTAATCGGACCACTGCCACGCCCACAAAACGCCATTAATCAAAAACAAATGAATTGCCATAACTAAGCTCCGCAATAAGATACAAGACTGTTATTTGGTACACGAGATCACACAAGGGAGGGGCATCTGCAGTTAAAATTTTTTTTAAAAAATGGGCGTGGTCCCGCCTCTAATAGGTTTAATGTGCATATCTCCTAAACTGCTAATGTTATTATAACAAAATTCACTGGAAGCAAATGTTTTTAGCACTTTTATTGACGGTGTGAAAATAGTTGAAATCGGGTGGCAACTCCGCCCACTCCCCATATAACGTTACTGTTAAAAACTACTAAAAGCGTGATAAATCAAGCACTAAACACGCCAGAGACATTAAATTTTATCTCAGGGATGGTATGAGATGACTTTATAGGAACCGCGTTCAAAATTAGACAGTGGGCGTGGCACAGCCCACTTTTAGGTGAAAACCCATATCTTGGAATGTGCTTAACCGATTTCAACCAAATTCTGTGCATGACGTTCTTTTCATATTTCTATGTTATAGTGCGAAAATGGGAGAAATCGGACTACAACCACGCCTATTTCCCATATAACACCATTTTCAATTCCATCTGATTCTTTCACTTTCCACTATGCATATCAAGCAACAATGATTATATCTGGGTAAAACTTTGCGTGAATAATACGTTTAAAGTATGCCACCTTGTGACCAAAAATTGTCTAAATCGAACCAAAACTGTTCAAGCCCCTAAGTATATATACTATATTTTTACTGTTGGAGTTTATTTCTTTGTTATTTGTATACAACTTTTGATTATACTTAATTTCGGTGTGCAAAGGTTCCGCCAAAGGAAAGGTATTGACAAGAGTTCTGGAACTGAGAGCTGAATTGTTAATGTTCTTACAAGATGCAAAATCAGAATATGCTTACCGTTTTTCTAACCCTATTTGGCTCTTGAAATGAGCATTTTTGGCAGATCTTTTTAGCCACCTAAACAATTTGAACAAGAACCTTCAAGGAAGAGAAGAAAAGATTTTAACAGCTAAAGATAAAGTAAAAGCATTTGAAAAATGTTTGAGTCTTTTCCGTGTGCTCAGAAGATTGTTGAAGATAATGCATCAGACCAAAGTTTTGCAGTATCGGCTCATATTCCTTGCATGATACAAAGCTTGCATAATTTACAAGATATACTTTTGACATACTTTCCAGCTGCACTCTGAAGCTGACAATGGGTGTAGATGGATTTTAAGCCCTTTTTTGGACAAACCAATAAATCTGGCTGATGTCAACACAAAAATGAAAGAATGTCTTCTAAAATTAGCTACTGATGGCATGCTTAAAATGGAATTTTATTCGCAAAGTGTCGACGTATTTTGGATGAAAAGAAAACACGAATATCCAGAGCTGGCTAGGGAAGCTCTTAAATTATTAGTGCCATTCGCCACTTCATAATGACATTTTCTTCAATGGTAGACATTAAAACTAAAAAGAGAAATAGACTGCAATTAGAAAATGATTAAATTATTAATGTTTCAAAAATAACACCACAATTTGATAAATTAATGAAAAATAAACAAGCATATCTTTCTCATTAAAATTGTGTTTTTGTTGTGTAAGAACCTCGACTTTTTCTTTCAGCTGGCGACCCCCCGAGTAAGGCTTTGCGACCCCCTTAGGGGTCGCGACCCACAGATTGAAAAACACTGAATTAAAGAATTAAAATATTATTTGTATTTAGTTGAACAATTTAGTTTATTATTCGAATTTTATTATGACGTTGTACACAATAAAATTCCTTAATATACATGTTTATATATTGAACTATATATAATATAGGATCGGTAACGTATCGAAGTGTTACGTGCAGGAGCTGTCGTATCGAATTTTAGGTGTTGACGCGGCGCAGTGTGGAATTGAAAAAGAGTTGCGCGTAGGATCGCTATTACTTTGAATAAGGTGAAAAAGCTGCGCTGATCATCCCTTTTGTTAACTGGTGATGTACACGCGCGGTGTTGTGGTGTGTTGTACTGTCCTATGTGGTGTCATCTAGTGTGGTGTATTGATGAGTATGTGGTGGGCATTATTAGGGTGAGCCAGTTTTTCCGAGTAGAGTGGTGTGGTTATTTACTGAGGCTTAGCTCATTTAAACAGAGATAATTTTTTGAAAATGGCCAAGTTTAACGATCTGAAGATTCCACAACTGAAAAAGAAGCTGGAGCAACGTGGTTTGGCGACAAATGGATTAAAAACTGAATTAAAATCATGGTTGAGAGAGGCCATGGAGGCGGAAAACATTAATGTTGAGGAATATGACTTTCACATGGAATTAGAGGAAGAGACAACAAAGATAAAAGAAAAAGAAGAGGCTCAATGCTCGTCAAAGATGGTGGACATAAACATGATTTTTGCAGCAATATGGGGAAAGAGCAGAACACACGTATGTCACAGATGTCAACGCAGATATCAACAGAAATATCGACACAATTTAAAGAGCAGGATGCACGTATAACCCAACAAATAGCAGAGATGTCATCACAAATGTTGACACAACAATCCCAATTGCCCTCGTTAGAAACGCGGTTGAAAGAGCAGTTCGCAGCGCAAGATGCCCTTATATCAGCACAGGTGTCCTCGCAGTTGGAAGAGAAGTTCGCAAAGCAAGATGTACGTATATCAGCACAGGTGACTTCACAAATAGCAGAAGCGTCCTCACAGATTTCGGAAGAGCGGGATAAAATTAAAACTGAAATGGATAAATTAAAAGATCGTCTCCGCGATCTACAATTAAATCGGCCAATTGTGTCAACAGCTCCTCCAAGGTAAAACCTCCATCCATTGATGGCACTGTTCCGTTCCACGTTTTTAAGCTTCAATTCGAAAAGACGGCATCTTCAAATAATTGGAACGCTGAAGATAAAGTAGCTGCATTGTTCATTGCATTAAAAAGATATGCAGCGGAGATATTACAGACCATTCCAAACTGCGAGGCGAGTAGTTATGAAACGTTGATGGGTGCATTAGAAATACGGTATGGTAGTGAGCACAGGAAGCAGATCTTTCAAATCGAGTTGCGAAATCGCCGCCAGAAAGCCAATGAGTCTCTGCATGAGTTTTCTACAGAGACTGAGAGGTTAGCTCACTAAGCTTATGCACATAAATCCATGGAATACATCGAGGACACGAAAATTCAGACTTTCGTCAATGGAATACGAGATAACACTACACGATTCGCTGCATTAGCATGTCCAAAATTGACGTTTGCAGAAACCGTTTCGTATGCTCTGACACAGGAAACTGCATCTCTGCTTTGCAATCAAACATTTAAAGCTCACAAAGTAGAAATAGAGGAACACACTTGAGTGAACCAATTACTTGAAAAAATTAACAACATACAGAAAGCACTGGAAAAATCTACGGAAGCGTATAAGAAAAATGATCGTATGCTTCAACTGCGGAAAAAGGTGGCCATATTGCACGCAACTGTAACCAGCCCAATAATCCAGTTGGACGTTAAAACAAAGCTAAAGAAGATCAAGCAAATGTCAAATCAAACCAATCGTTAAACTAAAGCGAGCCAGCCGAAAAAGGCACTGGCTGGCTCCCGCAAGCAAATGCCCTGTAATCTCCATTTCACACATAAGCAGGAATACGAGTAACGTTACCATTAGTGGATGTGTAGACGGTAAAAAGCGCATACTGACTGTGGATACGGGCGCATCACATTCCATAATTCGATCTGGTTGAGGAAAAAGTGAGACCATTAGCAGGGGCAAAGTTGCGTACTGCAACTGGAGAAGATACCCTAGTTCTCGGAAAGGTAACGTACGAGATCGTAATTGGGAAGGCAGCCGTGTTACACAATTTTATAGTCGCAGATATCGTTGACGAAGTCATAATTGGAGTAGACTTTCTAGCGAATCAAGGAATCAAAATTGACATGAAAAACAGGATTATGTCCTATAGAAATAAGGAAGTGTACCTAGAATCGATGATACACTGGACTCGTTATCAGGCACAAAATGGTTCTCAACACTTGATTTGAAAAGTGGTTATTGGCAAGTGGAGGTAAACGAAGAAGACAAACAAAAGACGGCTTTCAGCGTTGGAGATGGTCTATGGCAATTTACCGTAATGCCCGTTGGATTATGTAACGCTCTTGCTACTTTTGAGAGACTTATGGACCAGGTATTAAAAGGATTACACTGGAAGACCTGTTTGGTATTCCTCGACGATATCATCGTGTTGGGTAAAAGCTTCGATGAACACCTTAAGAACTTGGAAGAGGTTTTCCAACGGATAGCTAGCGCTGGTCTGAAGCTGAGTCCAAAGAAGTGTTCCCTTTTCAAAAAGGAAGTAAGCTACTTAGGACACAAAGTGACAACGGAGGGCATTTGCACAGCTAATGAAAAGATCGAGGCAGTAAGAGATAGGCCCACTCCTAAAAATTTACATGAATTGCGGAGTTTCCTTGGACTGTGTACTTATTATAGACGATTCGTTCCAAATTTTGCCAGGGTAGCTAGTAGCCTTCATGAACTCACGAAAAAGAACAGAGTTTTTGAATGGAATAAAGAACAGGAAGTGGCTTTCCAAACTCTGAAGAAACGGTTAAGTACTGCCCCAATGTTAGCATACCCGGTCCCAGAATCAACGTTTATTTTGGATACGGATGCTAGTGGATTTGCTGTAGGAGGCGTTCTATCACAAGTCATTGATGGGCATGAGAAAGTGGTTGCTATTACAGCCAGACCATAAGCAAACCAGAGAGAAATTATTGTGTTACTCGGAGGGAATTAATGGCGTTGGTGAAGTGCATCAAACATTTTCATAAGTACCTTTATGGCCAGCGATTTCGGGTGAGGGCAGATCATGCAGCATTAAAATGGCTTCTACAATTCAGGAACCCAGAAGGACAGTTGGCACGGTGGATTGAGAGACTCCAAAGTTACGACTTCTCTATAGAAAATTGCAAAGGTAGTAGTCATGGAAATGCTGATGCTATGTCCCGCCGTGCTTGTAATCTGGAATGCAGACATTGCTCAAAAGCTGAGGCCAAAGAAGACATTATAAATGTCCGATTAATGATTATAGCATCAGACTGGGATCCGGAGAATCTACGGAAATGTCAGCAAGAGGATCCAGATTTGAAAAGTGTAATACACGGATTGGAGATGAATAAACGTCCAACGAGAGAAGAAATAGCTGCAGAAAGCCCAGTCGCAAAGGCTTATTGGGCACAATGGAATAGTTTGAAGTTAGCGTCTGGCTGCTTGCATCGCGTATGGGAAAGCGAAGATGAGCAAAGTTCACGAGCTCTGATGATTGTTCCAAAAGTAAGAATTCCTGAAGTTTTCAACGAGCTGCACAACGGTCCAAGTGGAGGACACATGGGTATCACTAAAACCTTGGAGACATTAAAACAAAGATTTTATTGTGTTGGTTGTCGTAAATTAGTTACGGAGTCAATCGCCAATTGTGTCGAGTGCATTGCTGCTAAAGGGCCGCGGTCCAGGAGTCATAGTCAGATGAAGCAGTACAATTCAAGTGCGCCGTTTGAGCGAGTAACCATGGATGTAGCTGCTCCATTTCCTATCAGTAAATTAGGAAACAGATATGTTTTTGTAGTCATGGACTAGTACAGTAGTGGATGTATTCATCAACATTTGGGTATCGAGATATGGTGTTCCAATAGAATTACATTCTGACCAACGGGGCAGACTCCTGCAAGGGTAATTTTTGGTAATGATCTTCGACTACCGATTGATTTAAAATTTGGAATTAACGCCAACGGAGGAAGGAATACTAAGGAGTTCAATAGCATCCTAGAAGACGAGATGAGGGATATACATGCTATGGTGAGACAGCGCACGAAAATTATGAACGATAAGATGAAAGCAAAATACGACAAGGCAATAAACTCTTAGGGTTTTATTGAAGGCGATTGGGTATTGTTATATAACCCACAACGAAAGAAAGGGTTATCTGCCAAATTACAGTGTAATTGGGAAGGACCATACCAGGTTATTAAAAGACTCAATGATGTAGTGTATCGCAACAGACCATTGGAAGACCAAGGAATAAAATGAAGGTGGTTCATATGGAACGGCTTGCAGCGTTTGGTACCGCAAATATGTCTAATCGGGGCGATCAGACATAGGTAGAGGGCAGTGTGGCGAACACGAATACCAGAACAAATCAGAATCGGCGATAAACTGCCAGGGCCACTAGACAGCGAATTCGTAGTTGCCAGAATGTTCTAGTAGCAATCTTTTGTTAAAAATTTACTATATAAGGGCTGCCGGATTGTGCAGCAAGGACAGTTCTAATTAGAGTGTTGCCGTGTAAAAAGCAATTAAGCTATAAGCAATAAGTTGTAAACTCGAAAATCGAACAATAAGTGTTAAGATCACTGGATTGTTAAATTAAAGTCCCAATTTAATGCTATACACTTATCTTTTTTTCCAATTCCAACAACTTAACACTTATTGCTCGCTATTCGAACTTTCAACTTATTGCTTATAGCTTAATTGTTCTTTACACGGCAGCACTCTAATTAGAACTGTGTCTGCTGCACAGTCCGGCAGCCCTTATATAGTAAATTTTTAAGAAAAGTTCGCTACTAGAACATTCTGGCAACTACGAATTCGCTGTCTAGTTGCTTCTGGCAGTTTATCGTTAATTCTGATTTGTTCTGGTATTCGTGCTCGCCACAATATCGAAATATTAACATGTAGATAAGGGAAAAGCAATTTAACAAATTTTCAAGAAGAAGTGTCACCACCAGAAGCCCGCAAATACGCAATTTTGTGTGGAACATGTTATAAGCCAACAAGTAACCAAAGAATCAACTGTTTTCTTATATGTGTAACACAGCTGAGAAGGATGTAGTTTAACAATTTGTTTGTGACCATGTATTTTAAATGGAAAAATTTAATGAAAACTATCAAAATTAATTTCGAAACAAGAGTTTATTGAATTTCAAATGTTTTTCCGGGAAAACTTTAGTATAACGTCCCAGGCTTTCGGAGATAAAATGGGTATGGGCGGATAGAGGAGATCCTCCAGATCAAGAATATATATAGATATAGCCGCGAGAAACATAAAGTTTTCGAGATATTTGGGTTTAGAGTTCGACTATTTTAAGTACGCATTTTTTCGATTTAAAATGAATTATACACTTATATTTTCCACTTTTATATCCACTAACACTTCACTAATTCGTTTGTACACATTTATTTTACATTATATAGTGCAAAAATAGTTTAATTCAATAAATTAATTATTCTTAAATTTTTGTAATTTTCACAATAACAAAAGGGGTGCAAAATTTCAACTAACCAGTGTTACTTTATCGACATCTTTTGTAATTGAACTGAAAGAAATTAAAACAGATGTTTAGTATTATGTTATACCCTCTATGACAATATTACTTTTTCTTGTAGAACTTCTTTTTGCGTTGGCGGACTTCGGCGGCGCTTCAAAAAAAATAACCCTGGTCGGTCCAACACCGGGGTTATCAAAATATTTTTCGCGCAGAACTCCTTTTTGCGTTGGCGGCCTTCGGCCACGCTTTAAAAAAATAACCCTGGTCGGTCCAACACCGGGGTGTATTAAAGTTTTTTTGCGCAGAACTCCTTTTTGCGTTGGCGGCCTTCGGCCGCGCTTCAAAAAAATAACCCTGGTCGATCCAACACCGGGGTGTATCAAGGTTTTTTTGCGCAGAACTTCTTTTTGCGTTGTTTCCTGTATCTAGGGTACAATTTCTCTGTTTATTTTATTTTTTCTTCGTTTACAAAATATATTAGTATGGCAACACTGGTGTTTTGACATTCACAACCATTTTGTTATGGTCAAAATTAATAAAATTGAAGAATGATTTAAATATTGAAATAAAGCTATTTTTGCAGCATATATATAAAAAAAATATCTAAAAACGAATTAGTTAAGTGTTAGTGGATTTAAAAGTGAAAAATGTAAGTGTATAATTCATTCTAAAACGAAAAAATACGTACTTTAAATAGTCGAAATTTTAAACTTAAAACTTAAATATCTCTAAAACTATAAGTTCTTATTATTCTTCTATATTCTTGATCTGGGGGATCTCCTCTACCCGCCCATACCCATTTTATCCCCGAAAGCCTGGGACGGTATACTAAAGCCGACCCGTCGAAATAATCACCTTAAACAAAAATATATATAATACCACGGGTACAATTCATAAACAACATAATAATAATCCAAACAATGTACTAATTAGTAATATAATATTTACCAAAGATTTTAAATCACTCACAGCCATATACTTATTAAATGTAAATTTAATCTGTAGGAATTATAAAAATCGAAAAATATTTGAATATGTAATAAAAACATTCTTAAAGCTATAAATTTTAAAACATAACACGGCAACACATTGTCGCAGACTATGGCATTTGGATCCGTACCAAGTGTGACTTTATTAATAGAATTTTTGAGGCAACCCGTACCAAGTGGGACATTTTTGCGTGTGTATTAGTGAAAATCTTAAGATTGGTTAATTGTAGATTTATACAATGGTGTATAAATTTGGCCAAGGATAACGGGATGCCCAACTCTTTCCAGTGTGAGAGCGCCTCAAAATTAGCGTTTTTTATAACATTTTCCATTGTAGACAGAATAATAATTTTTGGGCATTAATTAATTAAAATACCCATCATTTATTAAGATTAAATATTATTATACATGTATCCGTTAAACATATGGAAAAACAATTTAAATCCATTTTTGTGATTTTGTGATATATAAAAACAATTGAATTTTGAACTTTTTATTCTTAAAAAGTGAAAAATTGTCTTAGCTCTCACTTAGTAAACGTTTTTATCATTTTTAATTGAAAATTAATACTACGAAGTATGGCATCATAAAAGATTTCATCACACACATTTCGATTTCGCGTTTTCCTAAATTTTCATTGTTATATAATTTTTGTTAGTGACAGCAACAATAATTCATATTTTTTTCTGTAGGATTTCAATCTAGCCTTCTCTATTTTGCCAATTGCTAAACGCCAGACCTCCTGAACTTTGACAGTTACTAGAGTTCAGGAGGTTTTGACATTTAGCAATTGCGCTCTCATTTCCGGTGGGAGATGAATTGGGCATCTCTTTATCTCTGCTAAAATTTCATATAGTCCCTTATTTAATTGCCAAATTATTTAACTATAATCTAATCGCCACTCAACTTGAAATAATATTGTGACGAACACAGATGATAAATCAAAATCGAACCGACGATAAATTGGCAGAAGCAACTAGACAGCGATATCGTAGTTGCCAGAATGTTCTAGAGGCGAAGTTTTGTTAAATATCTAATATATAAGGGCAGATTGTGCAGCAAAGACAGTTCTAGTTAGTGTAAGGAGCAATTGAGTCATTAGAAGTTGTAAGCTCGAATACCGAGCAATAAGTGTTAAGTTGTTAGAATTAGAATTAGAAATAAAGATAAGTGTATAGCCAATAAATTGAGACTTTTTTTTACAATGCAAACTAAACTCAGAAAAAATGGCAGTTTCGCAGCATGCGATTTCTATCATCCTTCATTTCCAGTGAGAAATGAGGTGGGCATCTCTTAATCTCTGATTTTGGCGTTTCAACAGGTAAGCTATATTTGATAATAACTTAAATAACGAATTATATTAATACATCTATAGATAAAAACCAAAGTGAAACTTTAACATAGGTAAGCTTTTTGATTGGAGTTTTATTTTTAACTAATTTAACTAAAACTTTTAATATACAAGTATTAGAGTAAGAAGTCAAGAAAGACGCAGAGAAATTCTAACTAAAAACCAAGTAATCTAAACAAATCATCAATTCACGCGAGTTTATTATATTTTAATATCTTACTTTAAGTATCATAATACAGTTGGGACTCAATAGAATTTTGTTTACATTCCTTTCTATTTGATACTATCTATCTCTCTTTCTTTGAATTACAACCTATTGGCGTTCTAACAGGTGAGTTTCTTTTTGATAATTATTGAAATGAAAAATAATTTAAATATTTCCATAGATAAAACACGAAGGGGTTAGTTGAAAGTATGGATTCGTATATACTGGGATTGGGGAGAGAAAAACAAAAAAAAAAGAGTCTAAATTTAAAGGAACGAAGACTTTTATTGCCTACCAGCTGACACCGAGCTTTAACAATGTATCTATAAGTTTTATTTACAGCTGTGTTTGTTTTCTTTTAACTTTCAAATACTTATGCAATTATTTTACTATGCGTCGAATGCAATTTCAACATAACTCTGTTGCAGGAATCAAGACGATACAAACATTTTGATTGGTTACACGAGCGTTTGGTGCAGAAATGTTGTCTCATTCAGATATCACCGTTGCTAGATAAGCAAATTTCTGGACGTTATTAAAGGAAATTTGTGGAGCATCGACGTGTTCAATTGCAAGAATTTGTAGATTGTGTTTTCCGTCATCCGGTACGGTCACAATGCGAAATGTGGCATCATTTCTTGACCTGAAACGATGACAAAATGTGGAAATCAAGCAAATGGAAAGCCGAACGTGACATATGTAGGAGTTTCTTATTGTTGTCTTATCGCCGCCTAAAAACACATGTTGTTGTTGTTGTAACGGTTACCTAGTCCCCGATTGGGTGGCAAGTTTCAATTTGGTTGTCGTCGATGTCATCTAACGGGAGGCCCAGGAAACGAGCTGTTCCGATGGAATCGGACCATAGGGTATTAGGTGTTAGAGAAGTCGTGTTCGTTGGGCTTGCAAAGAGACTCATTGCATGCAGAACATATAATAATAATAATAACCCAAAGATTAAAGATCTAAAACAGCTACAGAAACAAAAATTTCAACAGCCAAGATTTAAAGTTACAATATAATAAATTGTTACATTTTCATTTATTAAGATAAAACAATAAAGTATTTTTAATTTTGAAAAGTGAGTCAGATAAGTCAAATGTGCTGGAATGAGAATTAAAATCATGACATACACGGCGAAATGGCTCGTTTAGTTCAAAATTTGATCTACAGGATTTACGCAGTAAAGGTCTAAACTGCCTCGAAAGGCGAACCGGGATATTAAATTTAATTTCAGACAGGAGAAAAGAACTGCAAACTGTTCCATTCAAAATTTTCACTAAGAATATTATGTCAAGCATTTCCCTACGACTAGAAAGTGTAGGTAGATTAATAAGTTTTAAACGACTGATGTATGGACTTACCCTAAAATCCCATCGGAAATGCGCTAAGGCGAAAAGTAAAAATTGTTTTTGAACAGACTCTAACTTGTCAGAATGGATTTGGTAGCTAGGGTTCCATACAACAGAGCCATATTTCAATATAGGTCTAACCAAAGTTGTATAAAGTGTTTTAGTAATATACGGATCTCTAAATTCTTTTGACCAACGTTTAACAAAACTGAGGACAGCTTTTGCTTTCAAGACCATGGTATCAATATGAAGACTAAAATTAAGCTTAGGGTCCATATTAACTCCCAAATCAACATAGTTAAAAACTTGTTCTAGAATATGGTGTTTTATTACATAAGAAGAGGGGTGCACAGATCTACGGGAAAAGCACATCATCTTACATTTATTGAGATTCAATGGCAAATCATCATATTTGGTATGTCGGCGTCGATTCTGGATAAGTGACTGGGTAGTTTCGAGATGTAGAAGTTAAACAGTAGCGGGGACAGGACACCGCCCTGCGGAAAGCCCTGTTTAATTCTTCTCAGTTTGGAGTTTTCACCTCGAAAGAGTTCGGATGAATGCCCACCGCTCAGGTAGTTCATAGTCCACCGCTTCAGCCCTGGAGGGGGCGTGGATTGTTTGATGTCCTCAAGTAACGTTGTGTGGTTGATTGTGTCAAAAGCTTTTGACAATTTCAACGCTAAGAGGATCGTCCACTTGCACGGTAGCTCCTTACGCCATTAACTATCTGAGCGTTTATGACGCTAAGTGCTATGGTGGAGCTGTGCACTTTTCGGAAGCCATGCTGATGGTATGCTAGGCTCAGGTGGTGAGTGAATGTCAGGAGTAGCAAGGCCTCAAGGGTCTTCATTACTGGGGAAAGGAGAGTTATCGGACGATAAGACTACCCTTTGTTGGCCGGTTTCCTAGATTTCAGTAGTGAGACCACTCTTCCGACTTTATCATCGACAAGTCGAGGACATTGATGAGATAGCTCACTCCCGTCGAGCCTAGGTGTTTTAGAATTAGCATGCTTATTCCGTGAGGGCCAATGGATTTGGACGATTTGGCTTTGTTGATGGCACTCTGAACCTCCCCATCGGTGAAAGTAAGTGGTGGGCGGTCTTTTGGCATTTTGCGCAGCAGTGCAGGCAAAAATTTTGCTAATATTCTGCTGATGTGCAAAAATTTAGTGTTGCCGATTATTTACATAAATTGCGCGCAAAAAGCGCCAGTAGAACGTAATGCTGTTGCAAGTGTTGCTAAAAATTCACGCAGAACGTGATACTTTGACAAATTTGCAACACTGCTGCCGTGATTGCATGGTGTTGTGCAGTATGAAGAAGATCTGAGCGGCCGATAAGCTTGGTTTCTTGGACCGCAGCTATCGATATGCGTTCCTGGCTCATAAATGCAACTATCTCCTAGATCTTACTCTGGAGTTCGCTGCAATTAAATTGTAGAAGTCGCGTTTGTCTCGGGTGTCTAGTGGTGATCCTAGGGGTGAGGGTGGTACGTGTAGGTGGTGACTGTTGCAGCTGTACTATCCGCATGGGTGGTTCTCGCACTGTGGTGTTGTTTGGCGGCGTCACTATACGTTCCGTCGTATTACGGTCTGAAAGTGTTGGGCGCGTCAGTGGAATTTTCAATGGTATTAACCCTTTGCCTTACGATTTAATTTCAAAGAAACATGGGTGCGGGGAAAACAAAGGGGAAAACAAAGGGAGTGACGCCCGCAGGCGTGGAGACCAAAAGGGCCACGATGCAGATTCTGCTATTACTAACAAAAGAATCCATCGAACCGCTGGCGAAAAGAGGCGGGGAGATAAACTACGGATTCACGAAAGTGAGGATTACACCGTACAAATCGGACGCCGATGCTGCAGACCATCTAGCATCGGAAAGCGAGACATGCGAAGTAGAGGAAGATCCGGTGGAGTCCTCAAGCGATCTAGAGAGCATAGAGCAAGGTGAGTGTTCTTCCGAGTCTGAACTTGCTGCCAGACTCGTAAACTTGTATACTGAGAGAGCGCTGTTAAGCGACTCTCAGGAATACGCAGAAACAACACTAGTTAATGCGTTTCCTACAAATTAATCTTCATTACAGCAAACTAGCTTCACCAGCCCTAATTAACCGCATATCAGAAGAAAAGCCTGAGTTTGTCCTCATTCAGGAGCCATGGGTTAATGGAGGGCGTATTTGCGGACTGAAGACACCGAGCTATAATTTATTTATGGCTAATAGTCAAGGTTAAATCAGAGCCTGCATAATGGCAAAGAAAAACCTTAACGTTTTTATACTACATCATTACAGCAACAACGACACAGTAGCAGTAAGCTGGGAAACGAGCATATGCAGTTATCGGCTGGTGTCGTGCTATATGCCGTACGAGGAGGAGCTGGTGCCCCCTCTGATGGTAAAAGAGGTGGTAAGGGATAGCGAGGCATCCAAGTGCATGATAATACTTGGATGCGACTCAAACGCACATCACACAGTCTCAGATGTCAACGACAGAGGTGAGTGTCTCTTCAATTACCTACTACGCACTAAGCTATTGCTGTGTAATAAGGGAAGTACACCAACATTCATTACAAGAAACCGACAAGAAGTACTGGATATCACACTTGTGTCGGAAGTACTATTTGACAGGGTAACCCAATGGAGAGTCCTCGAAGAACATTCATTTTCGGATCACCGATATATTGAATGTACATTAGAAGAAAGGGCCGATAGAGGCATGAACTTCAGGAATCATAGGAAAACGAACTGGCAGGTGCACATGCAAGAGCTGGAAAAACGTATCCCTATGATTCCGCCGTTTTAGCCCAAAAGTAAGGAGGATCTCGACATCCTCGTTGATCAATTCACTGAATCTTGCCGGCAAGCACTAGAAGTGGCTTGTCCAATAACACGTAGTAGAGGTAGAATTAAGCCACCCTGGTGGTCTCTCGAACTTAAAAAGTTACAGAAAGAATGCAGAAAGCAGTTCAACTTAGCAAAGCAATCCCAAGGCGAGTCAGCCTGGGATCATTACTACAACCTCCTTAGGTCATACAAGAAGGAATTTAGGAGAGCAATAAGAAATTCTTGGAAATCTTTTTGTAATGATATCGAGAACACGGCGGAAGCATCTCGACTTAGGAAAATAATGGCACAATCGGTGCATAGTATCGGGTATCTTCAGAGGCTAGACTGTAGCTGGACGGTATCCAGTGAAGAGTCACTGGAACTACTAATGGATACCCACTTCCCAGGTAGCTCTGAAAGCCATACTGTTGAATATACTCAAGACAGTGGAGCAGAAATAGACTCCACTCTTATGAACACAGTGTCAGAAAGCAACGTACAATAAATGGCTTCAAGCCCTTCAAGTCGCCGGGACCAGATGGTCTATTCCCGGCTCAATTACAGCAGTCGCAGAATTACATAAAGGATTGGCTTGTTACCATTCTTAAGAGGGCACTGCAAATAAACTATATACCTTCGCTTTGGAGGGAAGTCAAGGTAATATACATACCTAAGGCAGGCAAAAGTTCGCATACAAATCCAAAGGACTTCAGACCTATTAGTCTCTCCTCGTTCCTTCTAAAAACGTTGGAGAGGCTAATAGAATTACATATAAGAAACAAACTAACACCAGACAAGGTGGCTGGTTCACAACATGCGTATTCTAAAGGTAAATCCACAGAAACAGCGTTGAGCTCTGTGGTGACGGAGATTGAAAAATCTCTAGAAGTTAAAGAATACACTCTAATCGCCTTCTTAGATATAGAAGGAGCCTTCAATAACATCCAGCCTAGGGCCATACTGAGTGCGCTTAAGGATCTGGGCATCTCTGAACCCCTCAGGAAATTAATTGAACAGATGCTCACGAGCAGGTCAATAATTTCAAAGCTGGGAGCGTCAACGATGCGCAGATCCGTCCAAAGGGGTACACCCCAAGGAGGCGTGCTATCTCCACTTCTCTGGAGCCTGACAATGAATAAGTTGCTGTGGGATCTAGAGAAGAAGGGGGTACATGTTGTGGCCTACGCTGACGATGTGGCAGTATCAGTTAGAGGTAAATTCCCTAATACTCTCGCAAACCTTACGCAAACGATCCTGGACGATATAAACCGTTGGGCTGTATCGTGCGGATTAAACTTAAATGCTGGTAAGACAGAGCTAGTATTGTTTACCAGGAAGCATAACACTCCAGTAGTTACGGCACCAGTACTAAATGGTTGCGAACTAACAATTGGAGATAAAGCAAGCTACCTAGGACTAATCTTAGACAGGAAGCTTTCATGGAAACAAAACTTGGATGCTAGGGTTAAGAAAGCAGCCACAGCACTCTACACTTGTAAAAGGATGGTGGGCCCCAAATGGGGGCTAACGCCTCGGATAGCTTATTGGCTCTATACAGCAGTTGTCAGACCAATCATGACATACGGTATATTGGTATGGTGGCCAATAATGGAGAAGAAATACGCGGTGAGGCGTATGGAAAGTATACAAAGAGCAGCCAGTATATGCATTAGCGGAGCTCTTAGAACAACGCCTAGCCAGGCACTAAACGTCATTCTACATTTATTGCCAACAGACCTGTTCTGTAAGCAAGTGGCAGCAAAGTCTGCTCTCAGACTAAGGGAATTCTCCCAATTAGTCGCCTGCAACAAGGGGCATTCTAGAATACTTAGATCGTTCCCGTTTCTACCCAAAACCACGGATTTCTGTAATCCAATAGAATTGAAGCTAAATTCCGTCCACAATGTTGCCTTCCCCACCAGAGAGGAGTGGGAAAGGGACGAGGTGGACAGGAACCCAGGAATTAGCATCTACACGGATGGATCCAAACTAGATAATCGAGTGGGAGGTGGTGTCTTTTGCGCAACTTTAGACACCAAAATAGCCTTCCGCTTACCAGACCACTGCAGTGTTTTCCAGGCGGAGATCACAGCAATCAAAGAAAGCCTTGTTGTATTGACAAAAAGTGTGCTCACAACAAGGAACATATATATTTATACGGATAGCCAAGCGGCGTTGAACTCACTCAAGTCTCCTATGGTCTCATCAAAGATAGTGAAAGAATGTCTTGATCTATTAGAGGATCTAACATCCTACTTCACGATAAACCTGCAATGGGTTCCAGGGCATAGTGATATCCCTGGAAACTGCGAAGCAGATGAACTAGCCAGAACAGGCACCGAGTTACAATTAACCCCTGAAAAAGGGGAAATCTTTATGCCCCTGGCAACTTGTAAGCACTTAATCAACGAACATGCTATAAATATAGCAGAGTCTCGGTGGAGACAATCCATAACCTGCTCCACTAGCAGACTAACGTGGCAGGAATGGAGCAAGAGTCGTACAAACCGACTATTAAAATTCAAAAGGAATGATATAAGAACTCTGATTGGGGTACTAACAGGTCACTGTCTAATTGGTAGACATGCCAGCAGGCTAGGTGTACCTTACAACGATTATTGTAGAAGCTGCCAAGAAGTAGAAGAAGAGGAGACAGTAAAAAATCTTCTATGCGAATGTAAAGCTCTATGCAGGAAAAGAATCGCAACTATCGGTCGTGGATTCCTTGACGACGTATCAGAAATTGCTAATATAAAATTATTTATACTGATGAGCTTCATCAGAAGCACAGGTTGGTTCAGAGAGGAGACCATAGAGTGAGGGAACAGTAGTCCCGGTGGTATCACAATGGGCCTCCCATAGGCCTAGGTGCGTCGTTAGACAGCCACTCTACCTACCTACCTACCTACAAAATGCCTAGTACCGTTATCTACAATGAAAGAATTTGAGATAAAAAGATAATGTATAAATATTATAACAGTTGTTTTCAAATTTCATAAATTTACTACTACTACTTTTGAAGCATTTAGATATGTGGCGGGCATTGCCCGTCAATGTCGAATTTGGCCCAGCAAATGTATGTGGGCGACACTCGTTATCTCTACTCAAGGAGTTAAGCAACTATTTGGGGACCAACTTAAATTGGACTGGGTACCATTCTCGGACTGAGTGTATATCTACAGGTAATACGACACGAAAGTTAGTCTCTATTTATGCATAAGGAGTTAAATGAAGGGACCTTGGGCTTAGATTGGAGACACTAAAAAATCCGATATTACAGTATCTTCTGACTGATATTAGAGTAATTACTCTACGGTTATCGTGTTTGCATTCAAAATCTTATCTAGTGTCATATGAAAAATATATGTATGCATACATACGTGCATGTACATTTGGATATGTATACTTATACCTAATGGCTTCATTAGATGCCATAGATTTTAGAGGCGTTCTCAACAGTTTTCCCAACTGTATTTCTTTATGCGCCACCTTGTATAGCACTCACCTTTTTATCTTGCTTTCACTAATAAATTGGTTTTTTTTTTATGTTTTTTAAAGAAATTCACACTTTATTGTCGCACAAAATTAATAATATTTTAAATTATTCACAGGTTGTGACGGTTGATAGTGGAGATAGCGATTGGTACGAGTACGATGCGCAAGAGGGGCCGGTGGTCGCTCGTCGTCCCCTTTTTACCTCCTTCGGTGTGGTGTGTAGTGTGTCTTCATGTGTGGTGTGATCGTGATGATAGGGTTGGTGTGGAATGTGTGTGTGGAATGCAGGTGTGGTGATGTGGATGTGAATTGCTCATTTAACCATCCCGGCCCACCTAGGCAAATATTTAGCCTAGCAAATTCTGCAGTTGTTGCAACGTCGCTACAACACTGCTGAGGCCAGTGGGGCGGCGGGATGATAGTCTGGGCCGTCGGTGCCGTGCAGTTGTTTCGTTCCCTACATTCCTTGGACGATACTGTGGAGCGGCAGCTGGGCGTTGATGTTGTATCGGGTGGCGGGGCGGCGGTCGCCTGACAGCGCCGCGACTGCGTGGTGCGGGTGGTCGCCGAACGTCGCGCCTGGAGGTGCGGTGAAGGAACGTATGGTGTAGCCTTCCGCACAATTGACATGAACACTCCGAGTCACACTCTTGCGTCGTATGGGTGAGACTCAGGCAATTGAGGCAGTGTCCATGCGCCTGGGCTACCCGCTGACGTTGACTGGGTTGCATGGATTTGAAGATGCTACAGTGCTGTAGCCGGTGTGAGCGGCGACACAGCGGACATCGGGTGCGGTGCGGCTCCGGTTGCACCAATGGCGACGCTGACGGTGGTTGTGCTGTGTTCCGCGCGACAGCTGTGACAGTTGTTGCAGCGGTGGCTCGAGGCGCTGGAATCGGCCCAGTGCGCGGCACGTTGATAGCCGATCGAATGGTTGGCGTTGGATTTGTCGGCATTTCCACGTCCATATTAATCTGTATGAAAAGATTAGATTTAGTATATGTTTGTGGCATATAATTGAATATGGGCAGTTGTGCCACGTGATGTGGCACGCGTGGGTCGGCATATTGATCGACCATTTCTGTTAGGAATTGTTGTTAACGTTTTTTTTATTTTTATTTATTTGCGGGTTTATTGATTCGATTTATTTGAATTTAATACCATTTTAGTTTCGGTAGTATGGTCGGTGGGCAGGAAGCATAGTTTTACGAGCGGTCTGGTTAGCGTTCCCGATTGCGTGCGGAGATCTACAATTCGGATATGACCGTCGGACCCGGAATGAAGCTTTTCTATGCGGCCAAGCCGCCATTCGGTGGGGGGAGACAATCATCATGGATTAGGACGCAATCTCCAAGCTTTGGCGCCTTTTCTGGAGTTTTCCAGCGGTACCTCTTGTGGAGGTCCTTTAAATATTCTTCTTTCCATCGACGGCTAAAGTCATGATGGAGAATTTTGACTCTTTCCCATCGATTTAATAAGGATAGCGACTCCACGCCTGGCTCAGGTATGGCCAGAATGGGTGTTCCTCTGAGAAAATGCCCTGGAGTTAGGGCTGTCAAATCTGAGGGATCTTGCGAGAGTGTCGTTAGTGGCCGTGAATTGAGAACGGCTTCGATACGGATTAGTAATGTTGTAAATTCTTCGTAACTGAATTTGTAATTTCCAGCTACTTTTTTGAAGTGGGATTTGAAGCTTTTTACAGCTGATTCCCATAAACCACCCATATGAGGAGCGCTTGGGGGGATGAATTGCCAATTAATGCCTTGGGGCGCGTACTTTTGTACAATCTCAGGTGAGACTTGTTTGATAAAGTCCACAAATTGTTTTTCGGTGGCTCTTTGAGCACCGATAAATGTTTTACCATTATCGCTCATGATTTTCGATGGAAAGCCGCGTCGACCGACGAAGCGGGCAAATGCCGCAAGGAAAGCCTCCTTCGTCAGATTAGTACAAAGCTCAAGGTGCACTGCTTTTGTCGTAAAACAGACAAAAACAGCCACATAGCCTTTCATCAGAGTGGGAGACCTTAACATGGACGCCTTTATTTGAAAAGGCCCAGCAAAGTCGACACCTGTGATGGAGAAAGGCAGAGCGAAGTTGCAGCGTTCCGGGGGAAGTGCTGCCATAATCTGTGTTCTCATCTTTTGCTTGTGCGTGGTACAGATTTTGCACAAGAAAATGCACTTCTTTATTTGGGGCTTAAGTCGGGGAATGTAAAATTCCTGGCGGACCATATGTTGCATGAGGCGATGTTCGGCATGAAGCATTAATATGTGGATATAATTGATGAGTAGTGTGGCAAGTCGAGACTTCTCTGGAACAATTATGGGATGGCGTTCGTTATACGTTAGGCTTGAATTGGCAAGCCGACCATTCACACGAAGAAGACCTTTCGTGTCGAGGAATGGGTTTAGAACTAAGAGGGGACTTCTCTTGTCAATAGGTTTTGATTCTCTCAAAAGTGATATATCGCGGCTGAAGTAGCGCGCTTGCGTAGATGCGATAAGAGCGACCTTTGCTTTTTGTAAGTCTAGGTGCGTCACTGTATCGCATTGGGAGTGTAATGAAGTTACTCCCTGAAGTTTAATTTTGAGTCGCTCTATGAACTTGAGCATGTAAGCGATTACCCTGAGTGCTCGGGGATACGATGAAAATCGTTCGAGGATGTCAGTATCATCCACTGTTGTGTGTAAAGAGTCGATTTTTCGACTTTCTGGGGCAATTATATTGCGCATAGGCGATTGTGGCCACGAATCAGGAGATTCTGTTAACCATCGGGGGCCATTCCACCAGAGGGTGGTGGTGGCAAGATGCAGGGGCTTGCATCCTCTTGTACCTAGATCAGCAGGATTGTCAGCACTGGCTACATGTCGCCAAGTGGCTGATCCTACTAGGTCAAGGATTTGAGACGTTCGATTGGAAATATACGTCTTCCATGCATGTGGTGGTTTTTCTAACCAGGCGAGTACGATTTCAGAATCGGACCACAGATATAGTTTGTATTGTGCCATGTTTAAATGCGTTTGTACGATGGACACGAGTTTGGCTAGTAGTAGCGCTCCACACAGTTCAAGTCGTGGCAGACTTATTGTTTTTAACGGAGCTACTTTTGCTTTTGCTACTAGTAAGTGGCTTGTGGTCGCAATGTCGCTTTGTGTGCGAACATATATAGTTGCGCAATATGCCTTTTCAGAAGCGTCACAGAAGCCGTGTAGTTCGACTTTGTGCTCTGGGGCATAATTTACCCATCGTGGGATTTGTATCTGTGAGATATCATGTAGATTGCTCGCAAACTGGGACCACTTTTCTAAACGCAGTGGTTTTACTTGTTCGTCCCAGTCGGTACCATCTACCCATAATTCTTGTATTAGAATTTTGGCTTGTATCATAACTGGCGAAAGCCATCCTGCGGGGTCGAAAAGTTTCGCCACAGAGGATAGAATTTGCCGCTTTGTTATGGCAGATAATGCAGATATTGACTCTGTAGTGTATGAAAACTGGTCAGATATCGCATTCCATTGGATCCCCAGAGTTTTTGTTGTACTTTCCTTTTCGAATTTAAGGAAATTAGTATCTAACAAATTTTCATGTGGTATATTTTTTAGAATATTAGGGTGGTTCGCCGTTATCTTTTTCAAAGGAAACCCTGCGGTTTTGAGGGCTTGTATCACTTGTGATAGTGAATCGTATGCTTGTGGAAGACTGTGACTTCCAGACAAGATGTCGTCTACATACGTTTGTGTTTTTAACACCTGGGTTGCCAGAGGAAATTCTGACTTGGTGTTTTCTGCCAATTCGTGCAGTGTTCGAATGGCTAAATATGGAGCACAGTTGACGCCAAAGGTAACTGTTTTTAATTTATAGTCGCGGAGTGGACTATTGGGAGATTTTCGGAAAATAATTCGCTGAAAATCTTGATCGTCTTTATGTACGACTATTTGTCTATACATTTTTTCGACGTCTCCGTTAAATACGTATTTGAATATACGCCAATTTAATATGAGGAGCATTAAATCTGGTTGGAGCGTGGGTCCCGTAAATAGAATATTATTTAGGGAATTCCCCGAGCTAGTGGATCTTGATGCATTAAAGACAACTCTTACTTTAGTTGTTTTTTTGTCTGGCTTTACTACTGCATGGTGCGGCAAATAAAATGAGTAGTATTTGCCGTTGATGATTTTTTCGCATGGGCTTATTTCCTCCATGTGGTCTAAATGGAGATATTCTTCCAACACACCATCATATACTGGTTTGAGTTCGCCTTTTTTAAGTAGGTTTTTTTCCATACTTTGAAACTGCTGTATTGCAGAGGTGCGAGAGTGACCTAAGGCGATTGTGTTGGGAAATTGTTGTTTTAGTGGTAGTCGTACGACGTACCGACCATTATCTGATCTAGTAGTTGTGGCTTTGTAAAAGTCTTCACAATACTGATCTTCTGGGGTTGTAATTGATATAGGGGGGAGCTCTTCTAACTCCCAAAATTTCTTTAATTGTGAATTGAGGTATTCGTTTGAGATTTCCTCAACCTGAGTAGTCATGGTTGTAACTGGTTCCGGAACTAGTCCACTTAGGATCCAACCGAAAATAGTATTTTGTGCCAGAAGTGTATTTGATATTTTCTCAATACCTTCGAGCATAATCTGTGGTATGAGATCGCTTCCTAATAGAAGGTCTATTTGAGCGGGAGTGTTGCAGTTGGGATCTGCTAGCTTTAGGTGTGAAACCTTTTGCCAATGCTTGCTATGTATGTGATAGCTTGGAAGCATATTTGTAAGTTGCGGTAAGACTATAGCTTCTGCTTGTATGTGCTTATCCGCTTGGGGGGAAATTAAGGTAATGGGGCAGATTTTATTAGAGTTTTGAACTACTCTTCCGCCCATTCCTGTAATTTCAAAGTTGGCTTGTTTTGTTGGCAGTTGTAGCCTATTTTGTGCCCTAGACGCTATGAAGGATCGTTGTGATCCTTGGTCTATTAAGGCCCTAAGTTTAAACAGCTCTCCTCGGTGTTCGATGGAGACGACTGCTGTGGGTAGTAGTACCCTACTTTGGTTTTCGCTGTGTAGCGTTTGGGTTTTTAATGCCTTTGAGCAGCATGGTGCTTCTTGGCAATTATCGGGATTTCGCACTTCGGGATTTGCTGTTGCAACTAAACCCGTGGCTCTTTTCATATTTGCGCTGTTTGGGGGTGAGCTGGAAAATGTGCTGTAATGCAGCATTGAATGATGTCGTTTATGACAATAAACGCAATTAAATTTGCTTTCGCACTCTTTAAGTGTATGTGCATGTGATAGGCAATTTGTACAAAGCCTTTTTGTTCGTACATAATTGTTTCGATCGGTAATATTCATTTTCTTGAATTTCTCGCAAGATTTGAGCTTATGCCCCCCTGTACACAGTTCGCACGACGTTTGTTTGTACTGTTCGGTTGTGAACGTTTGATTTCTGAAGAAGCTTCTATTTAAATTGTTGTTGCTACTGGCTTGTGGCCTGTGGAAGCTTCTATTTAGGTCGTGTTGAACAGTTTTCGTTCTGACCATTTTTTTATCTACCCTTTCTGCGATTTCGTATTGGGTAGTTAGGAAATCTTTCATTTGTTGCCACGTGGGGCATTTTCTTCGTGATGAGAGCGATTGCTCCCATAGAAGTAATGATTTTTCTGGTAATGCGGCAGTGCATATGTTTACCAGTATAGGGTCCCAGCTGTCTGTGGGAATATTTTGTGTCGATAAAACCGACAAACAATTTGAAACAGTGGATTGAAGTTTGATAAATTCTTCACTTGTTTCCTTCTGAATTTTTTGCAAGTTCATTAATATCGATATTTGTTTATCGACCAATATTCTTTCGTTTTCGAATCTTGATTTAAGAGCTTCCCACGCCAAATTGAAATTATCGTCATTTAGTGCGAACTGTTTTACTATTACGCCTGCTTGACCTTTTGTTTTGTATCGAAGGTGATACAATTTTTGAGCATTTGTTAATTTTGGATGGTTTATGTAAACGGCAGTAAACATGTCTCGGAAGGACGGCCATTGTTCATAACCACCATGAAAGATTTCTGTGTCACATGCGGGCACCTTGAGATGGATGCCCGAACTTGCCTCTTGGCATTGGATTTGTGGCAGCTCTACTCTTAGCTGTGGAGTAGGTGCAATTGCTTTGATTAATTTTAATTGGTCAGAAATCATTGCTTTTGTTTCTTCGAACTGGTCTAAGCAGTTTTCGTATTTGGCGTAAGCAGAAGATTTGAAATTTTCCGGTAGATCTGAGTCGTCAGATTCTACGATTGCGTCATATGCAGCTTGGAGACGTGTCCAAAAATTGTCAAGATTGTCTTTTTTAATTTCTAATACCGATTCAGAATTGTCCTGAATCGGCGAAGATGAAAATCGAGTGCAGTATCGTATTAGACTGTCACTCTCTGAGATAAATTTGGTGTATGAAATATCTTTTATCTTTTTTTGTTTTGTAGCACCTTGCTTTGAGCGTGTAGCTTCTGCAGGTGTACATGGACTCTTTTCGTCCGAAATCATTTTTGGTACTTTTAGATGTTGAATTGCTTTAGATTCCTTAGAATCTGCGTTCATTTAAAAAGATTAAAGTAAAATTAAAAATTTTTTTTTTTTTTTGTTTAGATATATTTTATCTATTTTTTCTCTCAGTGTGTACTGATGATATTGGATAAATGAAGAGATTACCTTTTAGATAAATAGTATATTTTATTTTTTGTTGTATCCGGACTTCGCCAATAACAAACGCGTATTTCGTTTTTCTTACTATCGGGTTTTATTTAGTTCCGCTTTTTTTTTTTTTCTTTACTCTTTGTATTTTATAATTTATTGTTACGTACTCGTTTGTATGTATTTTAATTGTGTATATTACCGCATTAAAAATGAGGTTATTAACCTTTGTACATAAGCGTGCACGTTATGTGCGTTTTTTTTTTTTGTGCATATGTAATATGCTTAAAAGTTTTGTTTGCAATCCTGCTTGTTTGTGTTTTAACAAGAACAAGGGGTATTGCAAGAAAAGTGCCGATACGGTCTTTGAATATATGTACAACTGTGTGTGTACTAATTATGCGCTATTCCCACCAAGTATAAATTTGTCTTTGTTTTTTGTTGTAATAAATTTTAATTCTGTCTAAAAATTTAATAATTCCTACTTATGTACCGCAACGCTTAGTGTTAGGAAATTTTGTTATTATTACGTTTAAGTCTTTTATTATTAGCAATAATTTTAACGAAAATAATTTTAAATATTGTACCCAATGTGTGTAGGGTATACCGACATAGGCAAATTTTAAGCCGTGTGTTTGTATGTATATGCTTGTTCGGTTGGCTATAAGAATGACGCGGGAAAAGAAAATAAATAATGTGCAGGTACACAGTTTTTAGTTCGTATCGTTCGTGTATATATTTTAAGAATTATTCTCTTCGTAACTTTGTTAGTTACGTATATAAACGTATATTAAATGAAATATATATAATATATATTGGTAAGTACTTGGCAAGTAATCGTGCATATATGTATGTATGTTTTCCTCTCTCTTTTTTTTTTTTTCGTTTGAATTTTATTTTATTTTTCCAATTTGCCTTGCTTACTTATTTTTCGCAATCCTGCTTATGATTTATTAAACATAAGGGGTATTGCCGGAAAAAGTGGTCAAGTAAGTACTTGAAAATTTTTATTTTTTTTTTTTGTTGATTAAATTTGTGTGTTTGGATACACAAAGGTAAGCATGTATAGGCTTTGGTTTCTTTAAAATAAATATGCTTTATATATACATATATGTATATACGTATATATATATATATATAAATATATATATTGTATATATGGATGTATATAATGCACCAAACTGTATTCGGTTTTCTCGAAATTAACCGTACGTTAAAACAGTTTGGCCGTAACCGCTATATTTGAATATAACCCGATTTTGTTACTTCTAACATACATATATGCCAATAAATTATAAAAAGTAAAAGGAATCGATACGACTCACTTTGTACCGCCTCAAGGGTATTTTGGGGGTTTTATATGTTGATATACGTGTGCCAATGCAGAAAAATCCTTTCCTCCTCTCTGCTGTCCGAGCTTGCTTTTGTTGTCCTTTGTCCCTTAGGTTGTTGTATAAAATTTTTGTGTTTTATTTTTATTTCGCGCCCGGTTACTATTTAATTTTGTTGGTATGTATTGTAGGTATATTATGTTTAGTAATCGCGCCCGTTTAATTTGTGTTATTGTACAGGTTTCGCGCCCGTGTTTTATATGTCTTATGTTTGTTCACCGAAAGTATGTGAAAGGTTTGTTGCACTTTTTTATGTATTTTATTTTTACGGCACTGTATATGTATATTATTGTCTTCGGTACTTTTTTTTTTTTTTTTTTAATGTATATTCACTTGTACTGCACTTGTTTCACTGTACACTGTTTGTTTTTTTTTTTTTTTTTGATTTAGGTATATGTATTTAGTTATATGTATTGTATGTAAGTATTTGATCTCCGCACTTTATTTTATTTAATTATTTATTATTATTATTTTTTTTTCCTAATAGTGCCTTTCCGTAAGGCTCGAAGGACCATGTATTTCTTTATGCGCCACCTTGTATAGCACTCACCTTTTTATCTTGCTTTCACTAATAAATTGGTTTTTTTTTATGTTTTTCAATTTCACACTTTATTGTCGCACAAAATTAATAATATTTTAAATTATTCACAGGTTGTGACGGTTGATAGTGGAGATAGCGATTGGTACGAGTACGATGCGCAAGAGGGGCCGGTGGTCGCTCGTCGTCCCCTTTTTACCTCCTTCGGTGTGGTGTGTAGTGTGTCTTCATGTGTGGTGTGATCGTGATGATAGGGTTGGTGTGGAATGTGTGTGTGGAATGCAGGTGTGGTGATGTGGATGTGAATTGCTCATTTAACCACCAACATTCTCTCAACGCACAAGGGTGCAATGCAAAAACGCAAAGAATGCGAACGTTTAATCACTGAGCAAAAGATGAGCAATGGCTAAATGACCGATGTGAATCGTCACAACCGACATTATTTCCTATGCTGTAATGGCTAAAATGTCCCAATTTAAAGAAGAACGTGATACCAGAGAATGTTAATAAATAGAGAAGGCGCAAATGATTAAAAGTACTAATTTGAACTTTTCACAAGAGGGAACATCGAAAAATTCAACTTCCAACCTTTTGAAATACACCACGCAATGATCGAAACGGGGCAAAGGCTTTAAATAGACACAAAAAATGTTCTTACATGATTTATGCGCTTGCTGATTTACATTTGCATATTACCAAAAAATCATAACTTTTGTAAATGATTTAAAATTGAGTTCTGACAAAACGTTAAAAAAACCCAAATGACAACTATGCCGAAAATCGAGCTCGTATACATATTGACGCTGAATTTTGCGCATCGTCGCCGAGTTGACAAAATTTGTTCGAATCCACAATTTTTTGCAGGGCTTTATCAATGAAAATTGACTTATGCTCTTTTCAAATAGTACGACTACCGATTGGGCTGCATTTTCATAGCGACGCATTTAGATAAAATGGGCTAGAACAAATAAAACTAATTAAATATTTCATATGTATGGCATTTCATATAAATTGTATAATATAATGTCAAATATATTGCATAATATTAATTAAATGTTAATAAAATTTTTAAATCGCTAATAGGCCATGTTGCCGATTCTGTTTTCTGAAGAGATCATCAGACAATATCTTCAATTTCTGATTTTTAGCCTCGTCGTGAGGAAGCAGCTTGTGGGCAACATACAAATGCGAGGGGAATGGTAGAATCAATTGTAAAATTGAAGTTTTGCTGATTCTTCAATTTTACTGAAAACTCAAATTAAATTTCATTCATTTTTATTTAAACTTCATTTTCGTGCATTTGTGGTAGGAATTCCATATGAAAACCAAATTTGGTTGACCAGGCGCACAGAAAAAAGAGCGCAGTACAGAGTTATAAACAATCGCACTTTGTTTTGTAGCATACGCGCGTTCCTTATGAATGAATTTATTGGCGTTGTAATATGAAATATATAAAAAATAAAGCGCAAGCTTGCTTGAATCTTATTGGTCGATTATGGTGCGTCTGCGATTTTTTTGTTGATTCGCGAATGTTTGAGTTTTTTACAAAAGGCATAGTAAGGGACATACATACATATGTGTACATATATGCAAATATATTTGGACATGCGAATGGAGGAAAGGCTTTTTCAACAACAATGACATATAAATTGATCATTTGAAACTAGTAAATGACAATAGCTGTTTGAGTTCACAGGTTAGACACCATTTCTTCGTTATTGTCTGTGGTGCTGCTTTTATAGCACAGCTCCCTATTGCAAATTCACATCAAATATTTGCCTAAGTTGAAATCCTATCAAAGATTTTGTTTTATTTATTTTTTAATTTTTATTAACCTATTGTATTAAATTTATTTTATTTTAATTTTAATTTTTCACTCATTACATGTTCTTCAAAATCTATTTTTTTTTCTATTATTCTAATTTTCACTAATACGCATGCCAAAGAACATCTGCACATACATTCATTTGCCGTTCCCTTATAAGGTGGTGAAATATTGCTTGGTACCTTGTTAGAGTGGTGTAGTTTTTTGAGTTTAATTACATGAGAGGAAGGTACTTTTTTGACGTGGTGTAATTGAACTTTCGAATTTGCGCATTTTCGATGTTCCCTTTTAATAATTTACATTTTAGCACAGCTAACATTTGCGCCTGCTCTATTTATTACCATTCTCTGGTGATACACATATAAAACAGGCTTAAATCATTTATTGTCTAGTTTTTGGCAAAAAACCCGCGAATAACTAATGTAATATCGCATGGTGCATTTCCTGATGAAGGGACCAAATTTATAATTGTAGTATAAGAGTAAAAACACGTCAAGTGGACCCCCCATTTTTCACTTGATCATCGAATTTGAATGTGAGTATTTTTTCATAAAGTAGTCATCATGAGCAAGTAGTCCCCCGCTCAGTTTTTTAAAATTTTAATTTTAACAACAATTTTTTTTAAATTGAAAATTTTTACTACTTTTAGTTAAAAAATTAATAACTAGAAAACTATTGGTGATTTTTTAATGAAATTTTCAGGAGTTATAGTTCAAAACTTTTACTTTGAAAAAATATGTATGAATTTAAATAATTTTTTTTTTTCAAATTGTTAATTAACTTTTAAGTTAAGAAATGAAAATTTTAATGACTTCTCCCTCAAAAAATTAAAATTTTTTTTTTTAATATTTTGCTATAAACATTAAAGTAAAGAAATCCGCAAAAAAATTTTACTGATCGCGACTAGATTAAGCAAAAAAAATTTTTATGACGGGCGGTCAGCGCTGCCGGTATAGCGCTGCAGGTATAGCGGTTTGTCAACGCAACACTTAGAGTGTGTTGCATATTTCATTTGTATGTTGGGATGATGGTCTCACATTTTGCTTGCAGTGAATTAGCATGAATGTGGTAGAACAATATGCATAATACCTACCCGCTTAATAGTTTCAAAGAAATACTTAAGACGGGAATTCCCTAATCCACCAGAATGTATTGAATAACAATAATATTTCAAGGCCAAATTTTTAACTGGAATGTCCTATTCTTTAAGTATTAAAAATCTATAATTTTTTTACCCCATATTTTTTTCTATTCATTATAAAACATCCAATTAACATTACAATACTTGTTTTAAATAAAATGATATTCGAACTAAATCCTTTGCGGCTAAAAGAAATAAATATGAAAGCATCTTAATATTTTATGTCCCAGTATCTACAACTATGTGAACAACAAAGGAATATCTCGAGCCATTCATAATTTCGTTGATAATTAATCATGAGCCTCGTTAAGAAATGCTGCAACCCATTTAACAAAAAAAAATCATAAAAAAGTCATTAAAAACTTAGTTTTAATAACAAAAACCGCGCTCATGATTTTAAAGATTTTATTGGGAATTATATGTGCAATTCATGTGAACGGACTATTTATTCAGGCCGAAAACCTGAAATTCTTGGTGAATTATCGGTGAATAAATGTCCTGAAGTCAACAAGCCTGAGAAGTCAAATGATGTTATCGAAGATGACGAAGAAAAAGATCCTACTTTTCATTGCAAACCGGTAGATAACAAATTAAAAGTTGATAAGGTTAATAAATTTTTAACGGAAATTGGTGAACCTTCAATCAAAATCAAGAGAGTCTCAAGTAATAAAGAGTGTCAAAACATTTTAACAAATGTTGTGAGTAAATTTACGGATAATATTAACAATGTAAATAAAGAAATTGATCCAAAAGAGCTTTTACTTAATAACTTTAAATCTGCTTTCAATGGTAAAACTAGTAGAGCTGATAAAATTCAGGTTTTAACAGATTGGTCGATTAAAATGATAAGGAAAGAGTTTAAAGTTTCCAAACGAATGGTGAGAACTGCAAAAAAAATACGACAAGAACGAGGATTCGCATCGCAACAAATGGGAAGAAAATCCAAAAACAATTACGACTATTATTATATAATGTTCACGAAATACACAAAAAATTTAAAGAAGCTTATCCTGACGAAAAGATTGGACTATCCAAATTTCAAAAACTCCGACCGCGGAAATGTATATCTGCTGGCAAAAGTGGAACTCATAATGTGTGTGTGTGTAAAATCCATCAAAATTTCAAATTGAAATTAGCTGGATTTAAAAATGAATAAAAAAAAGAGGGGACAATTATTTCAGAAAGCTCAAATGATTTAATTAAAAGTGTCCAGGAAGTGATAGTATTATAAACAAATTAACTTTGGTTTTTGCTCTCAAGAAGATCATGACTCCCATGAGAAGATGTTTAAATTACGTTATGACCGATGTGTAACCATAAAAAATACCCGCCAATATCATCATTACAGAGCTCTTAATAATATTCAGGACCCGACAAAGGCAAGGTATGCGGAGAGACGACGCGCCGCATACCTATTGAGGTTAGTGGAGTTGCAGCCGCCAACCAAGGAGGAGCTGACCAAGGAGCTCTTAGCATCAATTGAATGCGCGAGGGCGGTCATACCTAATTTTAAACTGGAACCTCCAGTAAAGGCAGCAAAGCGACAGAGGTGAGCTGAAGAGGCTAAGCCGTCAGCCAAACGACCGAAAACAAAGGGCGTGACGCCCGCAAAATCATTTGCAGAAGTGGCCCGGGACCGAATTGTCATTGGCGTTCTGGATGAGGGGGACCCCGAAGAAAGAATCCCCAGAGCCCAATGGAAATGGGTGCAGGCTGCGCTGACAAATGTGGCGCTGGAAGTGCTACTTAGCAATCCAGGTCCGCCACCGTCATGCACAGATGCCGGCTGGTACCAGGGCCAGATTAAAATGATTGCATGCGATGACGAGAGATCGGTCGCACTATACAAAGCTGCTATAGCCAAGGTAGGGGAGGTGTACCCGGGCGCAAAACTAATAGCAGTGGACAAAAAAGATATACCATCCAGACCAAGGGCAAGGGTATGGATCCCGGCTACACCATCACAGCCGGATCAGATAATGCAGCTCATTAGAGCCTGCAACCCGAGTCTGAACACGGAGGGGTGGAAGTTCGTCAAGGCGTTTGACGATAGCGTAGCAGAATCTGGCGTGGAGACCAAAAGGGCCACGATGCAGATTCTGCTATTACTAACAAAAGAATCCATCGAACCGCTGGCGAAAAGTGGCGGGGAGATAAACTACGGATTCACGAAAGTGAGGATTACACCGTACAAGTCGGACGCCGATGCTGCAGACCATCTAGCATCGGAAAGCGAGACATGCGAAGTAGAGGAAGATCCGGTGGAGTCCTCAAGCGATCTAGAGAGCATAGAGCAAGGTGAGTGTTCTTCCGAGTCTGAACTTGCTGCCAGACTCGTAAACTTGTATACTGAGAGAGTGCTGTTAAGCGACTCTCAGAAATACGCAGAAACAACACTAGTTAATGCGTCTCCTACAAATTAATCTTCATTACAGCAAACTAGCTTCAGCAGCCCTAATTAAGCGCATGGCAGAAGAACAGCCTGAGTTTGTCCTCATTCAGGAGCCATGGGTTAATGGAGGGCGTATTTGCGGACTGAAGACACCGAGCTATAATTTATTTATGGCTAATAGTCAAGGTTAAATCAGAGCCTGCATAATGGCAAAGAAAAACCTTAACGTTTTTATACTACATCATTACAGCAACAACGACACAGTAGCAGTAAGCTGGGAAACGAGCATATGCAGTTATCGGCTGGTGTCGTGCTATATGCCGTTCGAGGAGGAGCTGGTGCCCCCTCTGATGGTAAAAGAGGTGGTAAGGGATAGCGAGGCATCCAAGTGCATGATAATACTTGGATGCGACTCAAACGCACATCACACAGTCTGGGGCAGCTCAGATGTCAACGACAGAGGTGAGTGTCTCTTCAAATACCTACTAGGCACTAAGCTATTGCTGTGTAATAAGGGAAGTACGCCAACATTCATTACAAGAAACCGACAAGAAGTACTGGATATCACACTTGTGTCGGAAGTACTATTTGACAGGGTAACCCAATGGAGAGTCCTCGAAGAACATTCATTTTCGGATCACCGATATATTGAATGTACATTAGAAGAAAGGGCCGATAGAGGCATGAACTTCAGGAATCATAGGAAAACGAACTGGCAGGTGCACATGCAAGAGCTGGAAAAACGTATCCCTATGATTCCGCCGTTTTAGCCCAAAAGTAAGGAGGATCTCGACATCCTCGTTGATCAATTCACTGAATCTTGCCGGCAAGCACTAGAAGTGGCTTGTCCAATAACACGTAGTAGAGGTAGAATTAAGCCACCCTGGTGGTCTCTCGAACTTAAAAAGTTACAGAAAGAATGCAGAAAGCAGTTCAACTTAGCAAAGCAATCCCAAGGCGAGTCAGCCTGGGATCATTACTACAACCTCCTTAGGTCATACAAGAAGGAATTTAGGAGAGCAATAAGAAATTCTTGGAAATCTTTTTGTAATGATATCGAGAACACGGCGGAAGCATCTCGACTTAGGAAAATAATGGCACAATCGGTGCATAGTATCGGGTATCTTCAGAGGCTAGACTGTAGCTGGACGGTATCCAGTGAAGAGTCACTGGAACTACTAATGGATACCCACTTCCCAGGTAGCTCTGAAAGCCATACTGTTGAATATACTCAAGACAGTGGAGCAGAAATAGACTCCACTCTTATGAACACAGTGTCAGAAAGCAACGTACAATAAATGGCTTCAAGCCCTTCAAGTCGCCGGGACCAGATGGTCTATTCCCGGCTCAATTACAGCAGTCGCAGAATTACATAAAGGATTGGCTTGTTACCATTCTTAAGAGGGCACTGCAAATAAACTATATACCTTCGCTTTGGAGGGAAGTCAAGGTAATATACATACCTAAGGCAGGCAAAAGTTCGCATACAAATCCAAAGGACTTCAGACCTATTAGTCTCTCCTCGTTCCTTCTAAAAACGTTGGAGAGGCTAATAGAATTACATATAAGAAACAAACTAACACCAGACAAGGTGGCTGGTTCACAACATGCGTATTCTAAAGGTAAATCCACAGAAACAGCGTTGAGCTCTGTGGTGACGGAGATTGAAAAATCTCTAGAAGTTAAAGAATACACTCTAATCGCCTTCTTAGATATAGAAGGAGCCTTCAATAACATCCAGCCTAGGGCCATACTGAGTGCGCTTAAGGATCTGGGCATCTCTGAACCCCTCAGGAAATTAATTGAACAGATGCTCACGAGCAGGTCAATAATTTCAAAGCTGGGAGCGTCAACGATGCGCAGATCCGTCCAAAGGGGTACACCCCAAGGAGGCGTGCTATCTCCACTTCTCTGGATCCTGACAATGAATAAGTTGCTGTGGGATCTAGAGAAGAAGGGGGTACATGTTGTGGCCTACGCTGACGATGTGGCAGTATCAGTTAGAGGTAAATTCCCTAATACTCTCGCAAACCTTACGCAAACGATCCTGGACGATATAAACCGTTGGGCTGTATCGTGCGGATTAAACTTAAATGCTGGTAAGACAGAGCTAGTATTGTTTACCAGGAAGCATAACACTCCAGTAGTTACGGCACCAGTACTAAATGGTTGCGAACTAACAATTGGAGATAAAGCAAGCTACCTAGGACTAATCTTAGACAGGAAGCTTTCATGGAAACAAAACTTGGATGCTAGGGTTAAGAAAGCAGCCACAGTACTCTACACTTGTAAAAGGATGGTGGGCCCCAAATGGGGGCTAACGCCTCGGATAGCTTATTGGCTCTATACAGCAGTTGTCAGACCAATCATGACATACGGCATATTGGTATGGTGGCCAATAATGGAGAACGCGGTGAGGCGTATGGAAAGTATACAAAGAGCAGCCAGTATATGCATTAGCGGAGCTCTTAGAACAACGCCTAGCCAGGCACTAAACGTCATTCTACATTTATTGCCAACAGACCTGTTCTGTAAGCAAGTGGCAGCAAAGTCTGCTCTCAGACTAAGGGAATCCTCCCAATTAGTCGCCTGCAACAAGGGGCATTCTAGAATACTTAGATCATTCCCGTTTCTACCCAAAACCACGGATTTCTGTAATCCAATAGAATTGAAGCTAAATTCCGTCCACAATGTTGCCTTCCCCACCAGAGAGGAGTGGGAAAGGGACGAGGTGGACAGGAACCCAGGAATTAGCATCTACACGGATGGATCCAAACTAGATAATCGAGTGGGAGGTGGTGTCTTTTGCGCAACTTTAGACACCAAAATAGCCTTCCGCTTACCAGACCACTGCAGTGTTTTCCAGGCGGAGATCACAGCAATCAAAGAAAGCCTTGTTGTATTGACAAAAAGTGTGCTCACAACAAGGAACATATATATTTATACGGATAGCCAAGCGGCGTTGAACTCACTCAAGTCTCCTATGGTCTCATCAAAGATAGTGAAAGAATGTCTTGATCTATTAGAGGATCTAACATCCTACTTCACGATAAACCTGCAATGGGTTCCAGGGCATAGTGATATCCCTGGAAACTGCGAAGCAGATGAACTAGCCAGAACAGGCACCGAGTTACAATTAACCCCTGAAAAAGGGGAAATCTTTATGCCCCTGGCAACTTGTAAGCACTTAATCAACGAACATGCTATAAATATAGCAGAGTCTCGGTGGAGACAATCCATAACCTGCTCCACTAGCAGACTAACGTGGCAGGAATGGAGCAAGAGTCGTACAAACCGACTATTAAAATTCAAAAGGAATGATATAAGAACTCTGATTGGGGTACTAACAGGTCACTGTCTAATTGGTAGACATGCCAGCAGGCTAGGTGTACCTTACAACGATTATTGTAGAAGCTGCCAAGAAGTAGAAGAAGAGGAGACAGTAAAAGATCTTCTATGCGAATGTAAAGCTCTATGCAGGAAAAGAATCGCAACTATCGGTCGTGGATTCCTTGACGACGTATCAGAAATTGCTAATATAAAATTATTTATACTGATGAGCTTCATCAGAAGCACAGGTTGGTTCAGAGAGGAGACCATAGAGTGAGGGAACAGTAGTCCCGGTGGTATCACAATGGGCCTCCCATAGGCCTAGGTGCGTCGTTAGACAGCCACTCTACCTACCTACCTACCTACAAAATGCCTAGTACCGTTATCTACAATGAAAGAATTTGAGATAAAAAGATAATGTATAAATATTATAACAGTTGTTTTTAAATTTCATAAATTTACTACTACTACTTTTGAAGCATTTAGATATGTGGCGGGCATTGCCCGTCAATGTCGAATTTGGCCCAGCAAATGTATGTGGGCGACACTCGTTATCTCTACTCAAGGAGTTAAGCAACTATTTGGGGACCAACTTAAATTGGACTGGGTACCATTCTCGGACTGAGTGTATATCTACAGGTAATACGACACGAAAGTTAGTCTCTATTTATGCATAAGGAGTTAAATGAAGGGACCTTGGGCTTAGATTGGAGACACTAAAAAATCCGATATTACAGTATCTTCTGACTGATATTAGAGTAATTACTCTACGGTTATCGTGTTTGCATTCAAAATCTTATCTAGTGTCATATGAAAAATATATGTATGCATACATACGTGCATGTACATTTGGATATGTATACTTATACCTAATGGCTTCATTAGATGCCATAGATTTTAGAGGCGTTCTCAACAGTTTTCCCAACATTCTCTCAACGCACAAGGGTGCAATGCAAAAACGCAAAGAATGCGAACGTTTAATCACTGAGCAAAAGATGAGCAATGGCTAAATGACCGATGTGAATCGTCACAACCGACATTATTTCCTATGCTGTAATGGCTAAAATGTCCCAATTTAAAGAAGAACGTGATACCAGAGAATGTTAATAAATAGAGAAGGCGCAAATGATTAAAAGTACTAATTTGAACTTTTCACAAGAGGGAACATCGAAAAATTCAACTTCCAACCTTTTGAAATACACCACGCAATGATCGAAACGGGGCAAAGGCTTTAAATAGACACAAAAAATGTTCTTACATGATTTATGCGCTTGCTGATTTACATTTGCATATTACCAAAAAATCATAACTTTTGTAAATGATTTAAAATTGAGTTCTGAAAAAACGTTAAAAAAACCCAAATGACAACTATGCCGAAAATCGAGCTCGTATACATATTGACGCTGAATTTTGCGCATCGTCGCCGAGTTGACAAAATTTGTTCGAATCCACAATTTTTTGCAGGGCTTTATCAATGAAAATTGACTTATGCTCTTTTCAAATAGTACGACTACCGATTGGGCTGCATTTTAATAGCGACGCATTTAGATAAAATGGGCTAGAACAAATAAAACTAATTAAATATTTCATATGTATGGCATTTGATATAAATTGTATAATATAATGTCAAATATATTGCATAATATTAATTAAATGTTAATAAAATTTTTAAATCGCTAATAGGCCATGTTGCCGATTCTGTTTTCTGAAGAGATCATCAGACAATATCTTCAATTTCTGATTTTTAGCCTCGTCGTGAGGAAGCAGCTTGTGGGCAACATACAAATGCGAGGGGAATGGTAGAATCAATTGTAAAATTGAAGTTTTGCTGATTCTTCAATTTTACTGAAAACTCAAACTAAATTTCATTCATTTTTATTTAAACTTGATCATTTGAAACTAGTAAATGACAGTAGCTGTTTGAGTTCACAGGTTAGACACCATTTCTTCGTTATTGTCTGTGGTGCTGCTTTTATAGCACAGCTCCCTATTGCAAATTCACATCAAATATTTGCCTAAGTTGAAATCCTATCAAAGATTTTGTTTTATTTATTTTTTAATTTTTATTAACCTATTGTATTAAATTTATTTTATTTTAATTTTAATTTTTCACTCATTACATGTTCTTCAAAATCTATTTTTTTTTTCTATTATTCTAATTTTCACTAATACGCATGCCAAAGAACATCTGCACATACATTCATTTGCCGTTCCCTTATAAGGTGGTGAAATATTGCTTGGTACCTTGTTAGAGTGGTGTAGTTTTTTGAGTTTAATTACATGAGGGGAAGGTACCTTTTTGACGTGGTGTAATTGAACTTTCGAATTTGCGCATTTTCGATGTTCCCTTTTAATAATTTACATTTTAGCACAGCTAACATTTGCGCCTGCTCTATTTATTACTATTCTCTGGTGATACACATATAAAACAGGCTTAAATCATTTATTGTCTAGTTTTTGGCAAAAAACCCGCGAATAACTAATGTAATATCGCATGGTGCATTTCCTGATGAAGGGACCAAATTTATAATTGTAGTATAAGAGTAAAAACACGTCAAGTCGATGATCAAGTGGAAAATGGGGGGTCCCACTTGATCATCGAATTTGAATGTGAGTATTTTTTCATAAAGTAGTCATCATGAGCAAGTAGTCCCCCGCTCAGTTTTTTAAAATTTTAATTTTAACAACAATTTTTTTTAAATTGAAAATTTTTACTACTTTTAGTTAAAAAATTAATAACTAGAAAACTATTGGTGATTTTTTAATGAAATTTTCAGGAGTTATAGTTCAAAACTTTTACTTTGAAAAAATATGTATGAATTTAAATAATTTTTTTTTTCAAATTGTTAATTAGCTTTTAAGTTAAGAAATGAAAATTTTAATGACTTCTCCCTCAAAAAATTAAAATTTTTTTTTTAATATTTTGCTATAAACATTAAAGTAAAGAAATCCGCAAAAAAATTTTACTGTCAGCGCTGCCGGTATAGCGCTGCCGGTATAGCGGTTCGGCAACGCAACACTTAGAGTGTGTTGCATATTTCATTTGTATGTTGGGATGATGGTCTCACATTTTGCTTGCAGTGAATTAGCATGAATTTGGTAGAACAATATGCATAATACCTACCCGCTTAATAGTTTCAAAGAAATACTTAAGACGGGAATTCCCTAATCCACCAGAATGTATTGAATACCCGCTATTAATATTCTTTAAGTATTAAAAATCCATAATTTTTTTACCCCATATTTTTTTCTATTCATTATAAAACATCCAATTAACATTACAATACTTGTTTTAAATAAAATGATATTCGAACTAAATCCTTTGCGGCTAAAAGAAATAAATATGAAAGCATCTTAATATTTTATGTCCCAGTATCTACAACTATGTGAACAACAAAGGAATATCTCGAGCCATTCATAATTTCGTTGATAATTAATCATGAGCCTCGTTAAGAAATGCTGCAACCCATTTAACAAAAAAAATCATAAAAAAGTCATTAAAAACTTAGTTTTAATAACAAAAACCGCGCTCATGATTTTAAAGATTTTATTGGGAATTATATGTGCAATTCATGTGAACGGACTATTTATTCAGGCCGAAAACCTGAAATTCTTGGTGAATTATCGGTGAATAAATGTCCTGAAGTCAGCAAGCCTGAGAAGTCAAATGATGTTATCGAAGATGACGAAGAAAAAGATCCTACTTTTCATTGCAAACCGGTAGATAACAAATTAAAAGTTGATAAGGTTAATAAATTTTTAACGGAAATTGGTGAACCTTCAATCAAAATCAAGAGAGTCTCAAGTAATAAAGAGTGTCAAAACATTTTAACAAATGTTGTGAGTAAATTTACGGATAATATTAACAATGTAAATAAAGAAATTGATCCAAAAGAGCTTTTACTTAATAACTTTAAATCTGCTTTCAATTGTAAAACTAGTAGAGCTGATAAAATTCAGGTTTTGACTACGCTTCCTACAGATTGGTCGATTAAAATGATAAGGAAAGAGTTTAAAGTTTCCAAACGAATGGTGAGAACTGCAAAAAAAATACGACAAGAACGAGGATTCGCATCGCAACAAATGGGAAGAAAATCCAAAAACAAAAACGACTATTATTATATAATGTTCACGAAATACACAAAAAATTTAAAGAAGCTTATCCTGACGAAAAGATTGGACTATCCAAATTTCAAAAACTCCGACCGCGGAAATGTATATCTGCTGGCAAAAGTGGAACTCATAATGTGTGTGTGTGTAAAATCCATCAAAATTTCAAATTGAAATTAGCTGGATTTAAAAATGAATAAAAAAAGAGGGGACAATTATTTCAGAAAGCTCAAATGATTTAATTAAAAGTGTCCAGGAAGTGATAGTATTATAAACAAATTAACTTTGGTTTTTGCTCTCAAGAAGATCATGACTCCCATGAGAAGATGTTTAAATTACGTTATGACCGATGTGTAACCATAAAAAATACCCGCCAATATCATCATTACAGAGCTCTTAATAATATTCAGGACCCGACAAAGGCAAGGTATGCGGAGAGACGACGCGCCGCATACCTATTGAGGTTAGTGGAGTTGCAGCCGCCAACCAAGGAGGAGCTGACCAAGGAGCTCTTAGCATCAATTGAATGCGCGAGGGCGGTCATACCTAATTTTAAACTGGAACCTCCAGTAAAGGCAGCAAAGCGACAGAGGTGAGCTGAAGAGGCTAAGCCGTCAGCCAAACGACCGAAAATAAAGGGCGTGACGCCCGCAAAATCATTTGCAGAAGTGGCCCGGGACCGAATTGTCATTGGCGTTTTGGATGAGGGGGACCCCGAAGGAAGAATCCCCAGAGCCCAATGGAAATAGGCGCAGGCTGCGCTAACAAATGTGGCGCTGGAAGTGCTACTTAGCAATCCAGGTCCGCCACCGTCATGCACAGATGACGAGAGATCGGTCGCACTATACAAAGCTGCTATAGCCAAGGTAGGGGAGGTGTACCCGGGCGCAAAACTAATAGCAGTGGACAAAAAAGATATACCATCCAGACCAAGGGCAAGGGTATGGATCCCGGCTACACCATCACAGCCGGATCAGATAATGCAGCTCATTAGAGCCTGCAACCCGAGTCTGCCCACGGAGGGGTGGAAGTTCGTCAAGGCGTTTGACGATAGCGTAGCAGAATCTGGCGTGGAGACCAAAAGGGCCACGATGCAGATTCTGCTATTACTAACAAAAGAATCCATCGAACCGCTGGCGAAAAGTGGCGGGGAGATAAACTACGGATTCACGAAAGTGAGGATTACACCGTACAAGTCGGACGCCGATGCTGCAGACCATCTAGCATCGGAAAGCGAGACATGCGAAGTAGAGGAAGATCCGGTGGAGTCCTCAAGCGATCTAGAGAGCATAGAGCAAGGTGAGTGTTCTTCCGAGTCTGAACTTGCTGCCAGACTCGTAAACTTGTATACTGAGAGAGTGCTGTTAAGCGACTCTCAGGAATACGCAGAAACAACACTAGTTAATGCGTCTCCTACAAATTAATCTTCATTACAGCAAACTAGCTTCAGCAGCCCTAATTAAGCGCATGGCAGAAGAACAGCCTGAGTTTGTCCTCATTCAGGAGCCATGGGTTAATGGAGGGCGTATTTGCGGACTGAAGACACCGAGCTATAATTTATTTATGGCTAATAGTCAAGGTTAAATCAGAGCCTGCATAATGGCAAAGAAAAACCTTAATGTTTTTATATTACATCATTTCAGCAACAACGACACAGTAGCAGTAAGCTGGGAAACGAGCATATGCAGTTATCGGCTGGTGTCGTGCTATATGCCGTGCGAGGAGGAGCTGGTGCCCCCTCTGATGGTAAAAGAGGTGGTAAGGGATAGCGAGGCATCCAAGTGCATGATAATACTTGGATGCGACTCAAACGCACATCACACAGTCTGGGGCAGCTCAGATGTCAACGACAGGGGTGAGTGTCTCTTCAAATACCTACTAGGCACTAAGCTATTGCTGTGTAATAAGGGAAGTACGCCAACATTCATTACAAGAAACCGACAAGAAGTACTGGATATCACACTTGTGTCGGAAGTACTATTTGACAGGGTAACCCAATGGAGAGTCCTCGAAGAACATTCATTTTCGGATCACTGATATATTGAATGTACATTAGAAGAAAGGGCCGATAGAGGCATGAACTTCAGGAATCATAGGAAAACGAACTGGCAGGTGCACATGCAAGAGCTGGAAAAACGTATCCCTATGATTCCGCCGTTTCAGCCCAAAAGTAAGGAGGATCTCGACATCCTCGTTGATCAATTCACTGAATCTTGCCGGCAAGCACTAGAAGTGGCTTGTCCAATAACACGAAGTAGAGGTAGAATTAGGCCACCCTGGTGGTCTCTCGAACTTAAAAAGTTACAGAAAGAATGCAGAAAGCAGTTCAACTTAGCAAAGCAATCCCAAGGCGAGTCAGCCTGGGATCATTACTACAACCTCCTTAGGTCATACAAGAAGGAATTTAGGAGAGCAATAAGAAATTCTTGGAAATCTTTTTGTAATGATATCGAGAACACGGCGGAAGCATCTCGACTTAGGAAAATAATGGCACAATCGGTGCATAGTATCGGGTATCTTCAGAGGCTAGACTGTAGCTGGACGGTATCCAGTGAAGAGTCACTGGAACTACTAATGGATACCCACTTCCCAGGTAGCTCTGAAAGCCATACTGTTGAATATACACAAGACAGAGGAGCAGAAATAGACTCCACTCTTATGAACACAGTGTCAGAAAGCAACGTACAATAAATGGCTTCAAGCCCTTCAAGTCGCCGGGACCAGATGGTCTATTCCCGGCTCAATTACAGCAGTCGCAGAATTACATAAAGGATTGGCTTGTTACCATTCTTAAGAGGGCACTGCAAATAAACTATATACCTTCGCTTTGGAGGGAAGTCAAGGTAATATACATACCTAAGGCAGGCAAAAGTTCGCATACAAATCCAAAGGACTTCAGACCTATTAGTCTCTCCTCGTTCCTTCTAAAAACGTTGGAGAGGCTAATAGAATTACATATAAGAAACAAACTAACACCAGACAAGGTGGCTGGTTCACAACATGCGTATTCTAAAGGTAAATCCACAGAAACAGCGTTGAGCTCTGTGGTGACGGAGATTGAAAAATCTCTAGAAGTTAAAGAATACACTCTAATCCCCTTCTTAGATATAGAAGGAGCCTTCAATAACATCCAGCCTAGGGCCATACTGAGTGCGCTTAAGGATCTGGGCATCTCTGAACCCCTCAGGAAAGTAATTGAACAGATGCTCACGAGCAGGTCAATAATTTCAAAGCTGGGAGCGTCAACGATGCGCAGATCCGTCCAAAGGGGTACACCCCAAGGAGGCGTGCTATCTCCACTTCTCTGGATCCTGACAATGAATAAGTTGCTGTGGGATCTAGAGAAGAAGGGGGTACATGTTGTGGCCTACGCTGACGATGTGGCAGTATCAGTTAGAGGTAAATTCCCTAATACTCTCGCAAACCTTACGCAAACGATCCTGGACGATATAAACCGTTGGGCTGTATCGTGCGGATTAAACTTAAATGCTGGTAAGACAGAGCTAGTATTGTTTACCAGGAAGCATAACACTCCAGTAGTTACGGCACCAGTACTAAATGGTTGCGAACTAACAATTGGAGATAAAGCAAGCTACCTAGGACTAATCTTAGACAGGAAGCTTTCATGGAAACAAAACTTGGATGCTAGGGTTAAGAAAGCAGCCACAGCACTCTACACTTGTAAAAGGATGGTGGGCCCCAAATGGGGGCTAACGCCTCGGATAGCTTATTGGCTCTATACAGCAGTTGTCAGACCAATCATGACATACGGTATATTGGTATGGTGGCCAATAATGGAGAAGAAATACGCGGTGAGGCGTATGGAAAGTATACAAAGAGCAGCCAGTATATGCATTAGCGGAGCTCTTAGAACAACGCCTAGCCAGGCACTAAACGTCATTCTACATTTATTGCCAACAGACCTGTTCTGTAAGCAAGTGGCAGCAAAGTCTGCTCTCAGACTAAGGGAATCCTCCCAATTAGTCGCCTGCAACAAGGGGCATTCTAGAATACTTAGATCGTTCCCGTTTCTACCCAAAACCACGGATTTCTGTAATCCAATAGAATTGAAGCTAAATTCCGTCCACAATGTTGCCTTCCCCACCAGAGAGGAGTGGGAAAGGGACGAGGTGGACAGGAACCTAGGAATTAGCATCTACACGGATGGATCCAAACTAGATAATCGAGTGGGAGGTGGTGTCTTTTGCGCAACTTTAGACACCAAAATAGCCTTCCGCTTACCAGACCACTGCAGTGTTTTCCAGGCGGAGATCACAGCAATCAAAGAAAGCCTTGTTGTATTGACAAAAAGTGTGCTCACAACAACTCACTCAAGTCTCCTATGGTCTCATCAAAGATAGTGAAAGAATGTCTTGATCTATTAGAGGATCTAACATCCTACTTCACGATAAACCTGCAATGGGTTCCAGGGCATAGTGATATCCCTGGAAACTGCGAAGCAGATGAACTAGCCAGAACAGGCACCGAGTTACAATTAACCCCTGAAAAAGGGGAAATCTTTATGCCCCTGGCAACTTGTAAGCACTTAATCAACGAACATGCTATAAATATAGCAGAGTCTCGGTGGAGACAATCCATAACCTGCTCCACTAGCAGACTAACGTGGTAGGAATGGAGCAAGAGTCGTACAAACCGACTATTAAAATTCAAAAGGAATGATATAAGAACTCTGATTGGGGTACTAACAGGTCACTGTCTAATTGGTAGACATGCCAGCAGGCTAGGTGTACCTTACAACGATTATTGTAGAAGCTGCCAAGAAGTAGAAGAAGAGGAGACAGTAAAAGATCTTCTATGCGAATGTAAAGCTCTATGCAGGAAAAAAATCACAACTATCGGTCGTGGATTCCTTGACGACGTATCAGAAATTGCTAATATAAAATTATTTATACTGATGAGCTTCATCAGAAGCACAGGTTGGTTCAGAGAGGAGACGATAGAGTGAGGGAACAGTACTCCCGGTGGTATCACAATGGGCCTCCCATAGGCCTAGGTGCGTCGTTAGACAGCCACTCTACCTACCTACCTACCTACAAAATGCCTAATACCGTTATCTACAATGAAAGAATTTGAGATAAAAAGATAATGTATAAATATTATAACAGTTGTTTTTAAATTTCATAAATTTACTACTACTACTTTTGAAGCATTTAGATATGTGGCTGGCATTGCCCGTCAATGTCGAATTTGGCCCAGCAAATGTATGTAGGCGACACTCGTTATCTCTACTCAAGGAGTTAAGCAACTATTTGGGGACCAACTTAAATTGGACTGGGTACCATTCTCGGACTGAGTGTATATCTACAGGTAATACGACACGAAAGTTAGTCTCTATTTATGCATAAGGAATTAAATGAAGGGACCTTGGGCTTAGATTGGAGATACTAAAAAATCCGATGTTACAGTATCTTCTGACTGGTATTAGAGTAATGCATTCAAAATCTTATCTAGTGTCATATAAAAAATATATGTATGCATACATACGTGCATGTACATTTGGATATGTATACTTATACCTAATGGCTTCATTAGATGCCATAGATTTTAGAGGCGTTCTCAACAGCTTTCCCAACATTCTCTCAACGCACAAGGGTGCAATGCAAAAACGCAAAGAATGCGAACGTTTAATCACTGAGCAAAAGATGAGCAATGGCTAAATGACCGATGTGAATCGTCACAACCGACATTATTTCCTATGCTGTAATGGCTAAAATGTCCCAATTTAAAGAAGAACGTGATACCAGAGAATGTTAATAAATAGAGAAGGCGCAAATGATGAAAAGTACTAATTTGAACTTTTCACAAGAGGGAACATCGAAAAATTCAACTTCCAACCTTTTGAAATACACCACGCAATGATGAAAATGTTCTTACATGATTTATGCGCTTGCTGATTTACATTTGCATATTACCAAAAAATCATAACTTTTGTAAATGATTTAAAATTGAGTTCTGACAAAACGTTAAAAAAACCCAAATGACAACTATGCCGAAAATCGAGCTCGTATACATATTGACGCTGAATTTTGCGCATCGTCGCCGAGTTGACAAAATTTGTTCGAATCCACAATTTTTTGCAGGGCTTTATCAATGAAAATTGACTTATGCTCTTTTCAAATAGTACGACTACCGATTGGGCTGCATTTTCATAGCGACGCATTTAGATAAAATGGGCTAGAACAAATAAAACTAATTAAATATTTCATATGTATGGCATTTCATATAAATTGTATAATATAATGTCAAATATATTGCATAATATTAATTAAATGTTAATAAAATTTTTAAATCGCTAATAGGCCATGTTGCCGATTCTGTTTTCTGAAGAGATCATCAGACAATATCTTCAATTTCTGATTTTTAGCCTCGTCGTGAGGAAGCAGCTTGTGGGCAACATACAAATGCGAGGGGAATGGTAGAATCAATTGTAAAATTGAAGTTTTGCTGATTCTTCAATTTTACTGAAAACTCAAATTAAATTTCATTCATTTTTATTTAAACTTCATTTTCGTGCATTTGTGGTAGGAATTCCATATGAAAACCAAATTTGGTTGACCAGGCGCACAGAAAAAAGAGCGCAGTACAGAGTTATAAACAATCGCACTTTGTTTTGTAGCATACGCGCGTTCCTTATGAATGAATTTATTGGCGTTGTAATATGAAATATATAAAAAATAAAGCGCAAGCTTGCTTGAATCTTATTGGTCGATTATGGTGCGTCTGCGATTTTTTTGTTGATTCGCGAATGTTTGAGTTTTTTACAAAAGGCATAGTAAGGGACATACATACATATGTGTACATATATGCAAATATATTTGGACATGCGAATGGAGGAAAGGCAATTTCAACAACAATGACATATAAATTGATCATTTGAAACTAGTAAATGACAATAGCTGTTTGAGTTCACAGGTTAGACACCATTTCTTCGTTATTGTCTGTGGTGCTGCTTTTATAGCACAGCTCCCTATTGCAAATTCACATCAAATATTTGCCTAAGTTGAAATCCTATCAAAGATTTTGTTTTATTTATTTTTTAATTTTTATTAACCTATTGTATTAAATTTATTTTATTTTAATTTAAATTTTTCACTCATTACATGTTTTCAAAATCTATTTTTTTTCTATTATTCTAATTTTCACTAATACGCATGCCAAAGAACATCTGCACATACATTCATTTGCCGTTCCCTTATAAGGTGGTGAAATATTGCTTGGTACCTTGTTAGAGTGGTGTAGTTTTTTGAGTTTAATTACATGAGGGGAAGGTACTTTTTTGACGTGGTGTAATTGAACTTTCGAATTTGCGCATTTTCGATGTTCCCTTTTAATAATTTACATTTTAGCACAGCTAGCATTTGCGCCTGCTCTATTTATTACCATTCTCTGGTGATACACATATAAAACAGGCTTAAATCATTTATTGTTTAGTTTTTGGCAAAAAACCCGCGAATAACTAATGTAATATGGCATGGTGTATTTCCTGATGAAGGGACCAAATTTATAATTGTAGTATAAGAGTAAAAACACGTCAAGTGGACCCCCCATTTTCCACTTGAACATCGAATATGAATGTGAGTATTTTTTCATAAAGTAGTCATCATGAGCAAGGAATCCTTCGCTCAGTTTTTTAAAATTTTAATTTAAAAAAACAATTTTTTTTAAATTGAAAATTTTTACTACTTTTAGTTAAAAAATTAATAACTAGAAAACTATTGGTGATTTTTTAATGAAATTTTCAGGAGTTATAGTTCAAAACTTTTACTTTGAAAAAATATGTATGAATTTAAATAATTTTTATTTTTCAAATTGTTAATTAACTTTTAAGTTAAAAAATGAAAATTTTAATGACTTCTCCCTAGAAAAATTAAAAATTTTTTTTGCGGCTAAAAGAAATAAATATGAAAGCATCTTAATATTTTATGTCCCAGTATCTACAACTATGTGAACAACAAAGGAATATCTCGAGCCATTCATAATTTCGTTGATAATTAATCATGAGCCTCGTTAAGAAATGCTGCAACCCATTTAACAAAAAAAATCATAAAAAAGTCATTAAAAACTTAGTTTTAATAACAAAAACCGCGCTCATGATTTTAAAGATTTTATTGGGAATTATATGTGCAATTCATGTGAACGGACTATTTATTCAGGCCGAAAACCTGAAATTCTTGGTGAATTATCGGTGAATAAATGTCCTGAAGTCAACAAGCCTGAGCAGTCAAATGATGTTATCGAAGATGACGAAGAAAAAGATCCTACTTTTCATTGCAAACTGGTAGATAAGAAATTAAAAGTTGATAAGGTTAATAAATTTTTAACGGAAATTGGTGAACCTTCAATCAAAATCAAGAGAGTCTCAAGTAATAAAGAGTGTCAAAACATTTTAACAAATGTTGTGAGTAAATTTACGGATAATATTAACAATGTAAATAAAGAAATTGATCCAAAAGAGCTTTTACTTAATAACTTTAAATCTGCTTTCAATGTAGAGCTGATAAAATTCAGGTTTTGACAGATTGGTCGATTAAAATGATAAGGAAAGAGTTTAAAGTTTCCAAACGAATGGTGAGAACTGCAAAAAAAATACGACAAGAACGAGGATTCGCATCGCAACAAATGGGAAGAAAATCCAAAAACAACAAGTAAGGAAGGGCTAAGTTCTGATGTAACCGAACATTTTATACTCTCGCAAAGTCAAATGGTATACTCGTTTGAGATTTCTTTGTGGATTGACTGATATTTTCGGTAGAAGGTCAACTATAGGCACTGGGGTCCACATATTTAGTACTTAGGGGTTTGAAAAGTTTTGGTTCGCTTTAGACAATTTTTGGCCGCAAGGTGGCATACTTTAATTGCATTATTCACGCAAAGTTTTACCCCGATATAATCATTGTTACCTGATTTGCATAGTGGAAAGTGAAAGAATCAGATGGAATTGAAAAAGGTGTTATATGGGAAATAGGCGTGGTTGTAGTCCAATTTCGCCCATTTTCGCACTATGACATAAAAACATGAAAAGAACGTTACGCACCGAATTTGGTTGAAATCGGTTACGCAGATCTCAAGCTATGGGTTTTCACCTAAAAGTGGGCTGTGCCACGCCCACTGACTAATTTTGAACGCGGTTCCTATAAAGTCATCTCATACCATCCCTGAGATAAAATTTAATGTCTCTGGCGTGTTTAGTAAATCAAGCGCTTTTAGTAGTTTTTAACAGTACCGTTATATGGAGAGTGGGCAGAGTTGCCACCCGATTTCAACTATTTTCACACCGGCAATAGAAGTGCTAAAAACATTTGCTTCTAGTGAATTTTGTTATTATAGCATTAGCGGTTTAGGAGATATGCACATTAAACCTATTAAAGGCGGGACCACGCCCACTTTTTAAAAAAAAGTTTTAAGTGCAGATGCCCCTCCCTAATTTGATCCTGGTACACATTATCACATTAACAGTCTTGTATCTTATTGCGGAGCTTAGTTATGGCAATTTATTTGTTTTTGAATAATGGCGTTTTGTGGGCGTGTCAGTGGTCCGATTACGCCCATCTGCAATACCAACCGTCTCACGGTATCAAGAAACATGTCTACCAAGTTTTATAAAGATATCTCAATTTTTACTCAAGTTAGAGCTTGCACGGACGGACAGACAGTCAACCGGATTTCAACTCGTCTCTTCATCCTTATCATTTATATATACATAACCCTATATCTAACTCGATTAGTTTTAGGTGATACAAACAACCGTTAGGTGAACAAAACGATTATACTCTGTCGGTTGCGCGAGTATAAAAAGGATTGAAACAAAAAATATAATTAAATAGTAAAATAAGAAAAGAAATTTTCACTTGATGCCATCTCCTCCTCTCAATAGCTCTGCGTACGTCTTTCCTCAATCAGTACATATTTCTGAATTTAAAAATGCCAACGGAAGTTAACTAAATATATAGTTTTATTTGAAGCTTATATATCTTATGCATATTTGAAAACTCCTCTCTTTCATGTATATTTTTAACACCAAACCCAAAAGAAGCGTGCAACAATTATCGTTTGTGGCAAGAAGAACACTAAAAATTGGCTTGCGCAGTTGTTGAGTAAAGGATTCAGCAATTCTATTCTTACACATTAGGGTGTCCGTTATTTTCGAAATTAATTATTTTTCACGAGACGCCGCCTAAAATTTTAGTTTTCCATCTAAAAAAAAGTATCAGACCATAATAAGCCCTTATTTTTCTCGATAAACCTTTTCCCTGTTTAACTGTTATTGTTATTGTTGACAAGTAAATTGTCCGTCAGTACTGACATAATAAATGTGAGTGTATTGGTGAACCCATCAGCAGTTTCTTGTAGGGTGCATATATGTTTGTTTATGTATGCAAGTTATCGCGTGTGGTAACAAAATGTCCCACGTTAGATGCAAACCGTTTGCAGGCTACGTCTTCAGATCCAGTCACACTAAGTTATCGTGTGTAGTAGCAAAATTTCCCACTTTATATGCAAACCGTGCACGGGATTCGCCTTCAGATCCAGTCACAGTTACATATAGTTATTACAAGAACAGCTTGTAGCTTGTATAGTTGGTGCAGAACACTTCTGCGTTTATTGAGTGATTAGAACCGATTTACATTACAAAATTAACTTGAAATCTGGTTTATTTACATTATATTTCTCGTTAATAATGTTTCATATAAATGCGGTGTGTCAACCAACTCATTATTTTTTGCTTTAATTATTTCATTTATCGTATCTGTGAGTTTATTAAATTGCTTATGTGTTTCTGAATTAATTACTATTTGCCTATTATTTGCATCGACTAGCTTTGACTGGAACCATTTAACTTTTTCAAAATCGGCCGCATATGGCGTGCCAGCTACTACCTTGAGTGCTGAGTCTAGGAAATCCAGACTTCTTGCCATTATATGGGGCACTTTTATTACGGAAAACAAATTTCTAATATGTTCTATATCCACGTCTAATAATTTTCGCATATGCGATTGAGGGAATAACTCTGCTAATTCTGCGGTCTCATCTAACATGCTAGCAAATTCTGTCAGGTTACTCGAATGCTTTAAATAGTCCCTTTGTTCCCATACCAACACTTTCCCGTCTATCACCGGAATATAATTGGAATGAGAGTAGTCGATAATCCGAAAATATACGACTTCTGACAATAAAAGGACTGCAAATTTAATCCTGCAAAGATTGTTTCAACTTCAAAAACTCTATTTTGCTTGTTCGGGTTAGATCTGTCAATGTTATCATGGGAATAACTCTGCTAATTCTGCGGTCTCATCTAACATGCTAGCAAATTCTGTCAGGTTACTCGAATGCTTTAAATAGTCCCTTTGTTCCCATACCAACACTTTCCCGTCTATCACCGGAATATAATTGGAATGAGAGTGGTCGATAATCCGAAAATATACGACTCCTGACAATAAAAGGACTGCAAATTTAATCCTGCAAAGATTGTTTCAACTTCAAAAACTCTATTTTGCTTGTTCGGATTAGATCTTTCAATGTTATCATGTTGGGCTTTAGCGATTTTATTTTTTATGGTCCGCCTGAGTTCGCTAGATGCTGCGTGAATCACATCGATCAGATGCCCCTCCCTAATGTGATCCTTTGTACCAAATAACAGTCTTGTATCTTATTTTCGAACTTAGTTATGGCAATTTATTTGTTTTTTAGCTAATGGCGTTTTGTGGGCGTGGCAGTGGTCCGATTACGCCCATCTGCAACACCAACCGTCTCACGGTACCAAGAAATATTTCTACCAAGTTTCATAAAGATATCTCAATTTTTACTCAAGTTAGAGACAGTCAACAGACACAGGTGGCATACTTTAATCGCATTATTCACGCAAAGTTTTATCCCGATACAGTCATTGTTGCCTGATTTCATAGTGGAAAGTGAAAGAATCAGATGGAATTTAAAATGGTGTTATATGGGAAGTAGGCGTGGTTGTAGTCCGATGTCGCCCATTTTCGCACTATGACATAGAAATATGAAAAGAACGTTATGCACCGAATTTGGTTGAAATCGGTTACGCAGATCTCAAGCTATGGGTTTTCACCTAAAAGTGGGCTGTGCCACGCCCACTGATTAATTTTGAACACGGTTCCTATAAACTCATCTCATACCATCGCAGAGATAAAATTTAATGTCTCTGGCGTGTTTAGTGCTTGGTTTATCGCGCTTTTAGTATTTTTTAACAGTACCGTTATGTGGGGAGTGGGCGGGCTTGTCATCCGATTTCACCCATTTTCACACCGGCAATAGAGGTCCCAATGAATTTAGTTATTATAGCTTTAGCGGTTTAGGAGATATGCACATTAAACTTATTAGAGGCGGGACCACGCCTACTTTTTAAAAAAAATTTTAACTGCAGAAGCCCCTCCCTAATGTGATCCTTTGTACCAAATAACAGTCTTGTATCTTATTGCCGAACTTAGTTATGGCAATTTATTTGTTTTTAATTGATAGCGTTTTGTGGGCGTGGCAGTGGTCCGATTACGCCCATCTGCAATACCAACCGTTTCACGGCACCAAGAAACATGTCTACCAAGTTTCATAAAGATATCTCAATTTTTACTCAAGTTAGAGCTTGCACGGACGGACGGACGGACAGACAGTCACCCGGATTTCAACTCGTCTCTTCATCCTGATCATTTATATATATATAACCCTATATCTAACTCGATTAGTTTTAGGTGATACAAACAACCGTGAGGTGAACAAAACTATTATACTCTGTAGCAACAGGTCGCGAGAGTATAATAATATACATAAATAAATATAACAAGGAAAAATTGCTAAGTTCGGATGTAAACGAACATTTTATACTCTCGCAAAGTTAAATAGTATACTCGTTTGAGATTTCTTTGTGGGTTGACTGATATTTTCGGTAGAAGGTCAACTATAGGCACTGGGGTCCACATATTTAGTACTTAGGGGCTTGAACAATTTTGGTTCGATTTAGACATTTTTTGGCCTTAAGGTGGCATACTTTAATCGCATTATTCACGCAAAATTTTATCCCGATACAGTAATTGTTGCTTGATTTGCATAGTGGAAAGTGAAAGAATCAGATGGAATTTAAAATGGTGTTATATGGGAAGTAGGCGTGGTTGTAGTCGGATTTCGCCCATTTTTGCACTATGACATAGAAATATGAAAAAAACGTTATGCACCGAATTTGGTTGAAATCGGTTACGCAGATCTCAAGCTATGGGTTTTCACCTAAAAGTGGGCTGTGCCACGCCCACTGACTAATTTTGGACGCGGTTCCTATAAACTCATCTCATACCATCGCAGAGATAAAATTTAATGTCTCTCGCGTGTTTAGTGCTTTTTATCGCGCTTTTAGTATTTTTTAACAGTACCGTTATATGGGGAGTGGGCGGAGTTGCCAGCCGATTTCACCCATTTTGTTATTATTGCATTAGCGGTTTAGGAGATATGCACATTAAACCTATTAGGGGCGGGACCACGCCCACTTAAAAAAAAATGTTTAACTGCAGATGCCCCTCCCTATTGTGATCCTGTATACCAAATAAGAGTCTTGTATCTTGTTGTGGAGCTTAGTCATGGCAATTTATTTGTCTTTGAAAAATGGCGTTTTGTGGGCGTGGCAGTGGTCCGATTACGCCGATCTGCAATACCAACCGTCTCACGGTATCAGGAAACATGTCTACCAAGTTTTATAAAGATATCTCAATTTTTACTCAAGTTAGAGCTTGCACGGACGGACGGACAGACGGACGGACGGACAGACAGTTACCCGGATTTCAACTCATATCTTCATCCTTATCATTTATATATACATAACCCTATATCTAACTCGATTAGTTTTATGTGATACAAACAACCGTTAGGTGAACAAAACTATTATACTCTGTAGCAACAGGTCGCGAGAGTATAGTAATATACATAAATAAATATAACAAGTAAGGAAGTGCTAAGTTCGGATGTAACCGAGCATTTTATACTCTCGCAAAGTCAAATAGTATACTCGTTTGAGATTTCTTTGTGGATTGACTGATATTTTCGGTAGAAGGTCAACTATAGGCACTGGGGTCCACATATTTAGTACTTAGGGGCTTGAACAGTTTAAGTTCGATTTAGACATTTTTTGGCCACAAGGTGGCATACTTTAATCGCATTATTCACGCAAAGTTTTATCCCGATACAGTCATTGTTGCCTGATTTGCATAGTGGAAAGTGAAAGAATCAGATGGAATTTAAAATGGTGTATCTTGTTGTGGAGCTTAGTTATGGCAATTTATTTGTTTTTGAATAATGGCGTTTTGTGGGCGTGTCAGTGGTCCGATTACGCCCATCTGCAATACCAACCGTCTCACGGTATCAAGAAACATGTCTACCAAGTTTTATAAAGATATCTCAATTTTTACTCAAGTTAGAGCTTGCACGGACGGACAGACAGTCAACCGGATTTCAACTCGTCTCTTCATCCTTATCATTTATATATACATAACCCTATATCTAACTCGATTAGTTTTAGGTGATACAAACAACCGTTAGGTGAACAAAACGATTATACTCTGTCGGTTGCGCGAGTATAAAAAGGATTGAAACAAAAAATATAATTAAATAGTAAAATAAGAAAAGAAATTTTCACTTGATGCCATCTCCTCCTCTCAATAGCTCTGCGTACGTCTTTCCTCAATCAGTACATATTTCTGAATTTAAAAATGCCAACGGGAGTTAACTAAATATATAGTTTAATTTGAAGCTTATTTATCTTATGCATATTTGAAAACTCGTCTCTTTCATGTATATTTTTAACACCAAACCCAAAAGAAGCGTGCAACACTTATCGTTTGTGGCAAGAAGAACACTAAAAATTGGTTTGCGCAGTTGTTGAGTAAAGGATTCAGCAATTCCATTCTTACACATTAGGGTTTCCGTTATTTACGAAATTGATTATTTTTCACGAGACGCCACCTAAACTTTTAGTTTTCCATCTAAAACAAAGTATCAGACCATAATAAGCCCTTATTTGTATACTCTCGCAACCTGTTGCTACAGAGTATAATAGTTTTGTTCACCTAACGGTTGTTTGTATCACCTAAAACTAATCGAGTTAGATATAGGGTTATATATATATAAATGATCAGGATGAAGAGACGAGTTGAAATCCGGGTGACTGTCTGTCCGTCCGTCCGTCCGTCCGTGCAAGCTCTAACTTGAGTAAAAATTGAGATATCTTTATGAAACTTGGTAGACATGTTTCCTGGTACCGTGGGACGGTTGGTATTGCAGATGGGCGTAATCGGACCACTGCCACGCCCACAAAACGCCATTAATCAAAAAAAAATAACTTGCCATAACTAAGCTCCGCAATAAGATACAAGACTGTTATTTGGTACACAGGATCAAATTAGGGAGGGGCATCTGCAGTTAGAACTTTTTTTAAAAAGTGGGCGTGGTCCCGCCTCTATTAGGTTTAATGTACATTTCTCCTAAACGGCTAATGCAATATTAACAAAATTCACTTGAAGCAAATGTTTTTGGCACTTCTATTGACGGTGTGAAAATAGTTGAAATCGGGTGGCAACTCCGCCCACTCCCCATATAACGGTACTGTTAAAAACTACTAAAAGCGCGATAAATCAAGCACTAAACACACCAGAGACATTAAATTTTATCTCTGAGATGGTATAAATTGGCTTTATAGGAAAATTGGCGTTCAAAATTAGTCAGTGGGCGTGGCACAGCCCACTTTTAGGTGAAAACCCATATCTTGAGATCTGCTCAACCGATTTCAACCAAATTCGGTGCATAACGTTCTTTTCATGTTTCTATATCATAGTGCGAAAATGGGCGAAATCGGACTACAACCACGCTTACTTCCCATGTAACACCATTTTCAATTCCATGTGATTCTCTCACTTTCCACTATGCAAATCAGGTAACAATGATTATATCGGGGTAAAACTTTGCGTGAATAATGCAATTAAAGTATGCCATCTTGCGGCCAAAAATTGTCTAAATCGAACCAAAACTGTTCAAACCCCTAAGTACTAAGTGGACCCCAGTGCCTATAGTTGACCTTCTACCGAAAATATCAGTCAATCCACAAAGAAATCTCAAACGATTATACCAGTTGCCTTTGCGAGAGTATAAAATGTTCGGTTACATCCGAACTTAGCCCTTCCTTACTTGTTCATGATAAACCTTGTCCCTGTTTAACTGTTATTGTTATTGTTGACAAGTAAATTGTCCGTCAGTACTGACATAATAAATGTGAGTGTATTGGTGAACCCATCAGCAGTTTCTTGTAGGGTGCATATATGTTTGTTTATGTATGCAAGTTATCGCGTGTGGTAACAAAATGTCCCACGTTAGATGCAAACCGTTTGCAGGCTACGCCTTTCGATCCAGTCACACTAAGTTATCGTGTGTAGTAGCAAAATTTCCCACTTTATATGCAAACCGTGCGTAGGATTCGCCTTCAGATCCAGTCACAGTTACATATAGTTATTACAAGAACAGCTTGTAGCTTGTATAGTTGGTGCAGTACACTTCTGCGTTTATTGAGTGATTAGAACCGATTTACATTACAAAATTAACTTAAAGCTAAACCTACAAGTTGAACCCATAAGCTACAAAGCCGGCAAGCCGACTCAGCATAGTCAAATATCAGGTTACCGCAGCTGACCTAGTTAGTCAGGCCACTGAACTCATGCATCAACGGAATATGTCTCAGCATAAGCGATAACGCAGATATTTGCAGCATAATCAAATATCAGGTTACCGCAGCTGACCTCGTAATCAGGCCACTTAACTCATACGTCAGCAGAGCAAATGGGTAAAGGTAACTACAGTTTCTTAACTCTTATGTGTTAACTACTCCCCCCTCAAGACTATGACCGTCCTCGGTTATTTTATAGTTGTTATTGAACTTCTGTACCTCCCGCCGAGCTCGTCTCTCTTTGAGATTTGCCAAATGATGATGAAGCCACTTAAGATGACGCTGAGAGCAACACCGGCGATAATCCATGTATTGAATAAGTCGGTGAACGCAAATGAATTATATTCTCGGACTGTAGGACTTTAATCTTCGATGCTTCAGTTAGGCTAACTATGGGAATCACTAATCATCGGGCGTTCCTTTAAGATTCTCTTCAAATCTTCATGATCAAAAATAGTAGGATTTATTATGTTAGCCTTAGCCAATGTAATTGTGAGAATCAAGTTTGAAATCTGGTTTATTTACATTATATTTCTCGTTAATAATGTTTCATATAAATGCGGTGTGTCAACCAACTCATTATTTTTTGCTTTAATTATTTCATTTATCGTATCTGTGAGTTTATTAAATTGCTTATGTGTTTCTGAATTAATTACTATTTGCCTATTATTTGCATCGACTAGCTTTGACTGGAACCATTTAACTTTTTCAAAATCGGCCGCATATGGCGTGCCAGCTACTACCTTGAGTGCTGAGTCTAAGAAATCCAGACTTCTTGCCATTATATGGTGCACTTTTATTACGGAAAACAAATTTCTAATATGTTCTATATCCACGTCTAATAACTTTCGCATATGCGATTGAGGGAATAACTCTGCTAATTCTGCGGTCTCATCTAACATGCTAGCAAATTCTGTCAGGTTACTCGAATGCTTTAAATAGTCCCTTTGTTCCCATACCAACACTTTCCCGTCTATCACCGGAATATAATTGGAATGAGAGTAGTCGACAATAAAAGGACTGCAAATTTAATCCTGCAAAGATTGTTTCAACTTCAAACTCTATTTTGCTTGTTCGGGTTAGATCTTTCAATGTTATCATGTTGGGCTTTTGCGATTTTATTTTTTATGGTCCGCCTGAGTTCGCTAGATGCTGCGTGAATCACATCGATCAGATGCCCCTCCCTAATGTGATCCTTTGTACCAAATAACAGTCTTGTATCTTATTTTCGAACTTAGTTATGGCAATTTATTTGTTTTTTAGCTAATGGCGTTTTGTGGGCGTGGCAGTGGTCCGATTACGCCCATCTGCAACACCAACCGTCTCACGGTACCAAGAAATATTTCTACCAAGTTTTATAAAGATATCTCAATTTTTACTCAAGTTAGAGCTTGCACGGACGGACGGACGGACAGACAGTCACCCGGATTTCAACTCGTCTCTTCATCCTGATCATTTATATATATATAACCCTATATCTAACTCGATTAGTTTTATGTGATACAAACAACAGTTAGGTGAACAAAACTATTATACTCTGTAGCAACAGGTCGCGAGAGTTTAGTAATATACATAAATAAATATAACAAGTAAGGAAGTGCTAAGTTCGGATGTAACCGAGCATTTTATACTCTCGCAAAGTCAAATAGTATACTCGTTTGAGATTTCTTTGTGGATTGACTGATATTTTCGGTAGAAGGTCAACTATAGGCACTGGGGTCCACATATTTAGTACTTAGGGGCTTGAACAGTTTTAGTTCGATTTAGACATTTTTTGGCCACAAGGTGGCATACTTTAATCGCATTATTCACGCAAAGTTTTATCCCGATACAGTCATTGTTGCCTGATTTGCATAGTGGAAAGTGAAAGAATCAGATGGAATTTAAAATGGTGTATCTTGTTGTGGAGCTTAGTTATGGCAATTTATTTGTTTTTGAATAATGGCGTTTTGTGGGCGTGTCAGTGGTCCGATTACGCCCATCTGCAATACAAACCGTCTCACGGTATCAAGAAACATGTCTACCAAGTTTTATAAAGATATCTCAATTTTTACTCAAGTTAGAGCTTGCACGGACGGACGGACGGACAGACAGTTACCCGGATTTCAACTCGTCTCTTCATCCTTATCATTTATATATACATAACCCTATATCTAACTCGATTAGTTTTATGTGATACAAACAACAGTTAGGTGAACAAAACTATTATACTCTGTAGCAACAGGTCGCGAGAGTTTAGTAATATACATAAATAAATATAACAAGTAAGGAAGTGCTAAGTTCGGATGTAACCGAGCATTTTATATTCTCGCAAAGTCAAATAGTATACTCGTTTGAGATTTCTTTGTGGATTGACTGATATTTTCGGTAGAAGGTCAACTATAGGCACTGGGGTCCACATATTTAGTACTTAGGGGCTTGAATAGTTTTAGTTCGATTTAGACATTTTTTGACCACAAGGTGGTATACTTTAATCGCATTATTCACGCAAAGTTTTATCCCGATACAGTCAGCCATTTTTGCACTATGACATAGAAATATGAAAAAAACGTTATGCACCGAATTTGGTTGAAATCGGTTACGCAGATCTCAAGCTATGGGTTTTCACCTAAAAGTGGGCTGTGCCACGCCCACTGACTAATTTTGATCGCGGTTCCTATAAACTCATCTCATACCATCCCAGAGATAAAATTTAATGTCTCTGGCGTGTTTAATGCTTGGCTTATCGCGCTTTTAGTATTTTTTAAAAGTACCGTTGTGTGGGGAGTGGGCGGGCTTGTCACCCGATTTCACCCATTTTCACACCGGCAATAGAGGTCCCAATGAATTTGGTTTTTATAGCTTTAGCGGTTTAGGAGATATGCACATTAAACTTATTAGAGGCGGGACCACGCCTACTTAAAAAAAAAAATTTTAACTGCAGATGCCCCTCCCTATTGTGATCCTTTGTACCAAATAACAGTCTTGTATCTTATTGCCGAACTTAGTAATGGCAATTTATTTGTTTTTAATTGATGGCGTTTTGTGGGCGTGGCAGTGGTCCGATTACGCCCATCTGCAATACCAACCGTCTCACGGCACCAAGAAACATGTCTACCAAGTTTCATAAAGGTATCTCAATTTTTACTCAAGTTAGAGCTTGCACGGACGGACGGACGGACGGACAGACAGTCACCCTATATGCGCGAGTATAAAAAGGATTGAAACAAAAAATATAATTAAATAGTAAAATAAGAAAAGAAATTTTCACTTGATGCCATCTCCTCCTCTCAATAGCTCTGCGTACGTCTTTCCTCAATCAGTACATATTTCTGAATTTAAAAATGCCAACGGAAGTTAACTAAATATATAGTTTTATTTGAAGCTTATTTATCTTATGCATATTTGAAAACTCCTCTCTTTCATGTATATTTTTAACAACAAACCCAAAAGAAGCGTGCAACACTTATCGTTTGTGGCAAGAAGAACACTAAAAATTGGTTTGCGCAGTTATTGAGTAAAGGATTCAGCAATTCCATTCTTACACATTAGGGTGTCCGTTATTTACGAAATTGATTATTTTTCACGAGACGCCACCTAAACTTTTAGTTTTCCATCTAAAACAAAGTATCAGACCATAATAAGCCCTTATTTTTCTCGATAAACCTTTTCCCTGTTTAACTGTTATTGTTATTGTTGACAAGTAAATTGGCCGTCAGTACTGACATAATAAATGTGAGTGTATTGGTGAACCCATCAGCAGTTTCTTGTAGGGTGCATATATGTTTGTTTATGTATGCAAGTTATCGCGTGTGGTAACAAAATGTCCCACGTTAGATGCAAACCGTTTGCAGGCTACGCCTTCAGATCCAGTCACACTAAGTTATCGTGTGTAGTAGCAAAATTTCCCACTTTATATGCAAACCGTGCGCAGGATTCGCCTTCAGATCCAGTCACAGTTACATATAGTTATTACAAGAATAGCTTGTAGCTTGTATAGTTGGTGCAGTACACTTCTGCGTTGAGTGATTAGAACAGATTTACATTACAAAATTAACTTAAAGCTAAACCTACAAGTTGAACCCATAAGCTACAAGGCCGGCAAGCCGACTCAGCATAAGCGATAACGTAGACATTTGCAGCATAGTCAAATATCAGGTTACCGCAGCTGACCTAGTTAGTCAGGCCACTTAACTCATACGTCAGCACAGCAAATGGGTAAAGGTAACTACAGTTACTTAATTCTTATGTGTTAACTACTCCCCCCTCAAGACTATGGCCGTCCTCGGTTATTTTATAGTTGTTATTGAACTTCTGTACCTCCCGCCAAGCTTGTCTCTCTTTGAGATTTGCCATATGATGATGAAGCCACTTAAGATGACGCTGAGAGCAACACCGGTGATAATCCATGTATTGAATAAGTCGGTGAACGCAAATGAATTATATTCTCGGACTGTAGGACTTTAATCTTCGATGCTTCAGTTAGGCTAACTATGGGAATCACTAATCATCGGGCGTTCCTTTAAGATTCTCTTCAAATCTTCATGATCAAAAATAGTAGGATTTATTATGTTAGCCTTAGCCAATGTAATTGTGAGAATCAAGTTTGAAATCTGGTTTATTTACATTATATTTCTCGTTAATAATGTTTCATATAAATGCGGTGTGTCAACCAACTCATTATTTTTTGCTTTAATTATTTCATTTATCGTATCTGTGAGTTTATTAAATTGCTTATGTGTTTCTGAATTAATTACTATTTGCCTATTATTTGCATCGACTAGCTTTGACTGGAACCATTTAACTTTTTCTAAATCGGCCGCATCTGGAGTGTCAGCTACTACCTTGAGTGCTGAGTCTAGGAAATCAAGACATCTTGCCATTATATGGTGCACTTTTATTACGGAAAACAAATTTCTAATATGTTCTATATCCACGTCTAATAACTTTCGCATATGCGATTGAGGGAATAACTCTGCTAATTCTGCGGTCTCATCTAACATGCTAGCAAATTCTGTCAGGTTACTCGAATGCTTTAAATAGTCCCTTTGTTCCCATACCAACACTTTCGCGTCTATCACCGGAATATAATTGGAATGAGAGTAGTCGATAATCCGAAAATATACGACTCCTGACAATAAAAGGACTGCAAATTTAATCCTGCAAAGATTGTTTCAACTTCAAACTCTATTTTGCTTGTTCGGGTTAGATCTTTCAATGTTATCATGTTGGGCTTTTGCGATTTTATTTTTTATGGTCCGCCTGAGTTCGCTAGATGCTGCATGAATCACATCGATCGGGGTTTGGCTTGTGACCGAGTGTATGGATCGATTGTAGGCTATTTTTGCCCTCAAAATTAACTCGGCTGTGTCATCAGACATTTTTTCTAGTTTTTATCTGTAAAACTTATTAGGTGGCGTATTTTTCTGCCGAAGAGTATGATGTCTCTTTTCAACGGAAATTTGGCTTCTTCGAGAACGAACTGGCTCTTCAAGCAATTTAAAGGCTTTTCTGTGGAATCGATCGTGTAGGATTATGATATAATATTTTACTGTGAATTGTCGCACCATCTGACTGCACTTCATTTTCCAGATTGTTCACATTCTGTCGAGACAGATCATCCGCCACAAAATTTGTTTTTGCCGGTTTTGTAGAACACTTAAGCATTCTGGTCATCAGTGTAGTATTTCCGTCTTTTGATTTTCGCATTTGTATTCCTATCAGATACAGCCAAGGTGTGCGGTTGGTGGTCTGTAAAAAGGTTGGTTTATTTTGACCCATATAGGTAATTTTGCAATTTACCCAAAGCCCAGACAATGGCTAACAACTCCCTTTCGTTGGTGGCATAGTGCGCTTCGCTTTGGTTTAGCGTTCGCGCAATCATGGTAATTGGTTTGCCTCCTTGAGACAGAACCGCACTGATGCCGTCCAGGGGGGCGTCAGTGGTTAATTCAAAATCCTTTTTGAAATCTGGGTACATGAGAATAACATCCTCGGATGCCAGGATATTTCTCAAACTTTCAAAGGCGCTTTGTTGAATTTCATTAAACTCCATTTTTACCTTGTTGGACATATGTTTGCTCACCGTGCCATTTTTCTCTTTGAGAATGTTGGTCAAAGGCCTAGCTATTGACGCGAAGTCCTTAATGAATCCCCTGTAATAACTAGGTAGGCCAAGTAATGATCGTAAAATGAATAAGTTTTTAGGCTCGACATACTCACATATGGGTCTAACTTTTTCGGAGTCAGTTTTTGCCCGGTTTTTGGTAACTACAAACCCCAAGAATTCGATGCTCTCTTTAAAAAATTCGTTTTCTCTTGTGATACCCTCATATTGGCATCGCATAAGCATTTTAAAATTGTGTCGATATGCTTCACGTGGTCGAACTCATTTTCGGAAAAAATTATGACGTCATCCACGTAAACGTAGCATATCTTTCCTATGTGTTCCTTTAAAATGTCGTCAATGGTTCTTTGAAAAATGCAAAACTCGAATTTTCCACCGTTTACCGAGAACGACGTTTTTTCGCGGTCCTGTTCTGCTAGGTAAATTGTGGGTGACAAACGCGAAGGTATTACGGAATTGCCTTCTAGGGTATCCTTGAAGTATTGTATAGAAAGGTTTTGGGTAATTTCAATCCACATAAGAATATTAAGATATGGTTCCAAATACTGGTGTCTATATTTACGTTGTTTAGATTAGTAAGACAATTGTTGACCGTCTACTGAAGATGTTTGATAACGCTTCCACTTTCATGGGTTGCATGGGGTATATTACTTTGGTTGGTTTACTTGGACCCGTTTATTTTCATATTGTGATACGAGGTCTCTCCATGCCATCACATAGCCGTCGTTTGTCAATGAGGCGTTTTTAACAATTGCGTGTGCTTCTTATCGTGTCTTTTAAATTAAGTGAAATAACCTCTCTACGTTGCTGATTTTATATTTGTTTATATATAAGGTTGTCAAATATCTCCCTTATATGTAGCCGTAAACATATCTCTGAAGGCCAAGTTACGAAATAGCCATAAAAGATATCCGTATCACAAGGGGGTGGATGTATTGAGGTACCTGTCTATACCGATGTGTTTGTCGCTGAAGCTTGTTCTTTTATAGTTGGTATTGGAGTTTTGAGACTATCGATATTTTTATTGATAGATTCCAAATATTTTAAATATAATTTTGAATTCTCCCTTGACTTTTGTGAAGTCAATAATTTCACCGGGTTTTTGTCGAGCTTTACGAAAGTTGTCGTACGATTTACTTGCCTTTTCATAAATGGAATTGAGTTCCACTCTTTATATTTCAAGAGTCTAAATTGACTCATCTTTCGGAAGGGTTCTTCGATGTATTCGAACAAATCCGACATACAGAGCTCTTCCATTCAAACTTTTGTATATCTTTATTTAAAGCCAATCGGGTCATAACAAATTACACGGTGCGTTCCAATGTAAACAGTAAAAAAGTAACAAAGTAAACTCTAGTTGCACCATCGTATAGTGCGTTAGAATCTGCTATCCTTTATCGACTTTCAGTAAAAATTTCATGACGTTTCATCTATTGGAAGTGAAGTTATTGCGTTTTAAGTGTCAGTATCTTTTTGTCATCGGTGCGAAAATGAGCTTCGAACAAAGACCGAATATTAAATTTTGTTTTAAAATTGGTAAGACTTTTACCGAAACGTTTCAATTGATGAAACAAGTTTATAGCGATGATTGCCTATCTCGTAGCAGAGTGCACGAGTGGTTTCATCGTTTTCAAAGTGGTCGTGAGGGCATAAATTACGAAGAACATGTGGGCCAACCAAAATCCGTGATCTCCGAAAATTCCACCGAAATCATCATTGAAATTCATGGAAATAGAATTGAACATCTCCAAAACATCAATTTATCGCATTTTGACCGAATATTTGGGCTTACGAAAGGTGTGTGCACGGTTTGCTCCGCACAAATTGACTGACGACCAAAAATTGCTCAGAATTCAACATTCGAAGGACATCATTAAAGAGGCAAAAAAAGACCCGAACTTCCTTTACAAGATTGTGACTGGTGACGAAACGTGGTGTTTTCAATATGATCCCGAAACGAAACGCCAGAGTGCTGAATGGAAGGCGCCGGACGAGCCGAAACCCAAAAAATCGCGCCTGGAGAAGTCAAAAGTGAAGACAATGCTGGTTTGTTTTTATGATTCCAAGGGTATTGTCCACAAAGAATTTGTTTCACCCGGCCAAAACGTTAATTCGGTATTCTACCTTGGAGTTTTTAAGCGTTTGGTGCGCCGTATTCGACGTGCTCGGCCCGAATATCGCGAAGATGGAAGTTGGCGTTTGTTGCACGATAACGCGCCGTCTCATCGATTGACGCTTGTGGCCGATTATTTGACCAAAAATCACATTTTCAGTCAACCACTCCCCGTATTCACCTGCCATGACACCGTGCGACTCCTACCTTTTCGAAAGAAGGCATTTGCTGATGAATGGAAAGCGTTATGCAGACGTGGAGGCCGTTCAAAAGGCTTGCACCGGCATACTGGCGGCCATACCAGGCAACGAGCTAAAACACTCGTTCGACATGCTTTTGGACCGTGCGAAAAGCTGTATTAAAGCAAAAGAAGACTATTTTGAATAAAATTAATTAATTTTGCCGATAAAACCATTTGTTCTGTCTTTTTTTCGAAAGTCCTGTTTACTTTGGAACGCACATTTTGCACATTTTTTGTTTGTGCCTTATACAATATATGCACCTTATTTAGTGGCGAGTCGATAAAAAGTTCGAATGTTCAAAAATTTTCCTACCGGGTCTTTGCAATTTGTTCTTATAGGGTATTTTTTCGCGTTTACCTTAGCTCCTTAGTCCTTAGCAGAGCGAGTATTGTAAGTTGATATATATGTACGTGTGTTATATACCGCGAATAAGGCTATTCTACAAGAACAGTGACAGTGACAGCGCGCGTGTCTATCATTTTAGAGAGTTTACATCTCTCTTTAACGCATGGGTATTCGGAATTGATTCACAATCTATCTATACTGCTCACTTCCATGTCTTTTTCTGAGTCATTGCTGACCATAAATCCTGCATAACTGAAAATTGTCAGTTATGACTGTAACGCTTTCATAGCTTCCATTTGTCAGTTATAATTGTAAATCTATCACAAGTGAAAAATTCGTTTGCGTAGTAGATAATATAATTTTTATTTCTTTAATAAATTCAAAACATTTAATTAAAATTAGTTATAATAATAAAAATAAATAAGAAAAGAGTGTAAAAAAAATATAATTAAATAATAAATTATTAAAAGAAATTTTGACTTAACTCCATACTTGCTCCTCTCAAAAGCTCTGCTGTACGTATATCTCCAGTTCATGAATATTTCGGGAATAAAAATTTTTATATTAATATTTCCTAAATAAAAATTAAAATTAACCAATAAATATAATTTTATTTTAAACTTAATAATAACTTACGTATATTATATTTGAAAACTCCTTCGTTATTTAATTATTTTTAATAAAACCGAAATTGTTATTGCACAGAAGCATGCAACACTTTTGGTTTATCGCACAAAATAACAGCTACATAAATATTTTACAACTTCTCGAAACTTTTATGGAAATGTATGCTGTCTCCTTTCGACGTATACAGCATTTGCTTTTGGAAAAATCGTAAACATTGACAGTCATTTTATTGTTCATTTGACTGTCAGTACGAACATAATAAACTACAAGAAACTGCTGATGGGTTCACCAATACACTCACGTTTATTATGCCAAATTTTTCTTGGTGATTGAAGTAAAGGTGGCGGAGGGGGGTACCAAACAATGGCGGTAGGTCGGTGGCGACTGGTCCTTATAGTGGAAGTCCTAGCGTCCGTAAGTATAATCTGAAACGCCAACGAAACATTTATTTTTTTAATCTGAACACTTTTCCACATCCGTTAAACATGAAAACTGTAACAATTATGTGCTTTGGAAAAAAAACGATTTTTGGCTCTTATTTTTTACTAAAATTTTTTTTAAATTAACAATTTTCAATATTTTTGCGCAAACTCCTGATAAAGATGTCACCAACTCCAAAAATGTGGTTTTGAAAAAAGAGAGTTTATGCCAGGACACGGCGCTAATTACATTAGTAGTCCTATTTCGCCCATTTTCATACTGTAAAATAGGAATGTCAGTATAATGTTATGTACCGAATTTGCAATTGGCAGAGCAGGTTTTAGTAGTTTTTAACATAACCGTTATATTGGGAGGGTACGGGGTTATAATCCGATTTCAACCATTTTAACAATTTCGAAAGGAATGATAAACATATTTGTTCTGAGCAAGTTTGGCTGTTTTAGCTTAAGTGGTTTGGGAGTTATGTACATTAAAACTATTAATTGCAGTAGTTACATATACTCACACTGCGCTTATGTTAATATAATATATTCTGATATAATGTATATGTAAAAATATAAGAGAATGTTTAGTTATAGTTATAAGATTTATCGGTAAATGCAATTTGCATATTGTTTGCCGATTGAGAGTATATATAATATATGTAGGTTTGTATTTTTGTCGTTTCGCTGTAGATTCTAGCTGTAATTGTGCCTTTAGCTTACTTATCGTTACGCAGTCCTGCTTATTGCTTTATTAAGCCTAAGGAGTACTGCCGGAAATTCTTTGCAAGTAAATACTTGGATTTTTATTTTGTGGTTGTTGTGTGTATATATATATAAAATGTAAGCACATAAGTTTAGGCAATCAATAATTTGTTAATATATTATATATATATACATATATGTGTAAATATAAGTATATATGTATATAAGTATATAGTACTTAAATTTTTAGTTCCGTTTTTTTTTATATATTTTCCGTTAACGTTTCCAATACCCGTGGTTTCAAACTGTTAAAACGGATTTTCCTAGTTTTAATGGTATACAGGATTTACAAACATACATATATAATTAATAAGAAAAATGAAAACGATACACTCACTTTGTCTCGCCTCAAGGGGGTTTTGGGGAGAATGTACGAGGTTTTATTTTTGGGAGGCTTTTTTGGGTTTCCCTTCTTTCCCAACTTCCTTCACGCCAGCTGTCCTGATGCCTGTTATGCAGCTCTCTTCCTGTGTTTTGTTGTTGCTGATTGCTATATATTTTGTTTTTAATCTCGCGCCCGTTTTTGATAAATTTTTTTTTTTTTAATATTTTTGGGTCTCGCGCCGCGTTTAGATTTTTGTTTTTTGGTTTCGCGCCCGTTTGTTTTTGTGTTGAAGTAATTTTTATTTTTATGTGTATGTTTTATATATAACATATATAAGTATGTATTTATTTCTTTATACTATTACATTGCACTTTTTTTCACTAACTGTCACTGCATCGTTTTGGGTTTTTTTTTTGTTCTTCACTTTGTTACTGCACCGGTTCTTTTCTTTTTTTGTTTTGTTTTTCACTGTCTGTTCATTGTTTTTTTTTTGTTCACTTTGTCACTGCACTTGTTTTTTTTTTTCTACACTTTGTCAATGCACTTGTTTTTTTCAATAAATGCACCGGTTCTTTTTTTTCACTGTTTGTGCATTTTTTTAAAAAAAATTTTATTTTATGTTTTGTACCCCATAGTGCCGTCCACTAGGGCTCGAAGGACCATAATTAAATTAGGTAATAAATCAATTTTGATTTCACTCACCGTTCGTACAAGTAAAGCGAAGTACGGGTGCTCGAAATAAAGCGATGTGGTCGTAACCGAATCGAATTGCTAAAAATCTAGCGGGATCCTTCTTCTAGTCCCTTATATATTGATGTCTTCATGGTGGTGTGATCGTGGTTAAGTTTTATTTGTGTGCGTGTTGGTGCATGGTGTAGTGATGTGGAATGTATGGTATGTAGGTGTGGAATGTAGGGTAAGTAGGTGTGGTGATGTGGATGTGAATTTGTGTGGTGTGACAGTGTCTTATGGTGAGGGGGGATTGAGTGGTCATTTAGCCAAGTATATTATTATAACTAATTTTGATTAAAAGTTTGAAATTTATTAAAGAAATAAAAATTATATTATCTACTGCGCAAAAGAATTTTTCACTTCTGATAGCATTTCAGTCATAACTGACAATTTTCAGCTATGACGGATTTATGGTCAGCAATGACTCAGAAAAAGACATGAGAGTGAGCAGTATAGATATATAGTGAATCAATTCCGAATTCTCATGTGTTAAAGAGAGATGCAAACTCACACACATACGTTTGTTTACGTCAGTTTTTGCACAAAGCTCTTAAGAAAATGATAGAAACTTTTTTCTGCGCGCTGACAAAGTTTTTTCAGCTATGACTGTCATATTACCCATCAGATGACCGTCACTGTTCTTGTAGGGTACATAACAAATGTAAACAAGTAGATGTGTTAACTGTCAATGAAAACTCATCGAAAACACACAATGTCATTCAGAACGACTTTGGTTCCACAATCCACAAATTGTGTTTTCAAGAGGATTTCAATTCGGTGCGAACATAGTATTAGTGCTTTGTAGCTAAAGGGTGAAGGTCCATCGCCAGACAAAGCAGTACGACTCGGGTGCGCCAGTTCAGCGAATTAGCGTGGATGAAGATGGTTCATTTCCCACCAATAAATTAGGAAATAGTCATGTTTTGGTAGTCAAGGACAATTTTAACAAATGGCCAAAAGTATACACAATTCCTAATTAAGAGCCTGAACCAGTAGCGGGCGCATTCATCAACATGTGGGTAACGAGATTCGGTGTTCCAATCGAGTTGCGTTCTGAGCAAGAATGGAATCTCGTGCCAGCTTTAAGTCAAGGGATGTCAGGAAATAGGTATCCGAAAACGGATGGAATCAACTCCAAGAAGAGAATGACGGCGAAGGAAGTTAACACCAGCCTAGAAGACGACCTGAGTGGCATAAAAGCTTTGCGTTTGACACCGCATAATCAGGGCGATCAGACTTAGGTGGAGGGTAGTATGACGAACACGCATGATAGAAAAAAATCGAACCGACGATAAATTGCCAGAAGCAACTAGACAACGAGTTCGTAAATATATACTATCTAAGAGCTGTCGGATTGTGCAGAAAAGACAATTCTAGTTAGAGTGTTTTCGTGTTAAGAGCAATAAGTTGTAAGGTGGAATAACGAACAATAAGTATTAAGTTATTGAAATTAGTAGTTAAAATTGTGACTTACATTTAACAATCTAGTGATCGGTCTCAAGAGTAAGTTACAAGGTAGACGATTTATCGAGAACCGTTACAATTACATCTTAAAAATAATGAAAATTCGACGAAAACATAATTATAAAAGATAAATCATTTTACTTTGTTTCATACCTGACAAACATTTGTGGTCCATCCTGTCAAATACTATAAGTAATGGTTGAAATGCGTTCAGAAATAATGAGAAATGATTAGGGCGTGCGTTCATAAATTTATTTTGTGTAAATTGAAGTTTATATTCTCGAAAACAATTTCTAATATTTATTTTATACGTTAACAAGAAAGTACATGTCTTTTTATGTTGTCTGTGATTTTTCTAAGATTAATAATTTGTAAGGTTAAAAGGTACACTATCCAAAGTAGTAATCTATGATCTAAACTATTGTATTTCCAAAAACAATTTCTAAAATTTATCTACGCAATGACTCGAGATGTTTTGGTGGTGCAATTATTTTACTATCTGGCGATTTCCGATAAACACTACCAGTGCTGCCGACGAAATCAACGCTTGCCTCAAAGCATCAAATCTGTGGCGATATGCAAAGAAACTATAACTGTCAGTAAATATGAGAGTTGCATTGTTGAACGATCTATCTGCTGATGACTTCTCCAAGTAATTGCTAACTATCGGTAATGGCCGTGTTCATGTTGACGAATCGAGCGGATTAATTTCGTTTCCTCCAAATTTTTGCAATTTCTTCTCATCGAAAGACGAGCTTACCAACAAAGTATTCCCGGATATCATTGCTAACCACAAATTATCCAACAGAATTTTTAAACTTCTTGGATGTGCCTGGTTTACCACCGCGCAATTTGCAACTGAAGGTTATCTCGGTAGTCATGATGCTTAGAAATTTAAACCAACCAAAACTGTGCAATGGAACACGTTTGGTGATAAGAAAACTGGTGAGCAATGTGATTCACGTGTTGATACTCAAAGGAAAATTTAAAGATGAGAAAGTTCTTATTCCAAGGATTCCGATGATCCCAAAGGATATGCCCTTTGAATTTTAACGAATTCAATTCCCGATACGTCTTGCCTTCGCCATGACGATTAACAAATCACAGGGCCAATCATTGAATATTTGTGGCCTCAATCTAGAAAATGCTTGTTTTTCTCATGGTCAATTGTACGTGGCATGTTCGCGTGTCGGTAAACCATAAGCTTTATTTGTTCTTGCGCTTGACAAAAAAATAAAGAATGTCATTAACCACAAGGTGCTCGAATGAACAGAGTTAATCCGAGTGCATCACATGCTACAGAACATACAAGTACTTTAATTTAATCTTTTTTTTCTGACACGTGTTTGAAGTACTTAATTTTTATTTGTATTCTCTTTCTGTATGTCAGCTAGTAGAGTACAAAAGAGAATTATGTAGAAAGGCTAATTTTAATAATGAAGATACAATAAAATTACAGGAGTTAGCTTTATTTAGATTTACAAAAACCTTTACATTGATATGTTACAAGTCTCACTGAAGGAGCACATTCCGATATAGTACAGCTATAAAATCATCGTCTTATAATTGGAACTTTTGAAAAATTACCTACAGAAAAGAAAAGACGCGTTTATTCCTCTCATTCAATTAATATTAAGATGTCATTTTGTATAGAAAAGATGATTAAGTAGTTTCAGAAGTTTCAATTTTGCGGAAAAGATGAAGTTTACCTAGTGAGTTGGAAGAAATCCTTATGATATCGTCAGATATAATTATGCAATGAAGACAAAAAATATCCTCAAAAGTTTCGTTCAAATCTTCATATAAAGATATATTTAAGTACATACACATATGCATATCAAATATCAGATAAATAAGGTAAGGTTAGGAGGTCGACCCTAGGAAGGATCTCACTTGGACAGCTAAAAACTCCTATAAAGCTGGATTAAGAAATCATTACAAATCGATAAAGCGCTTTGAGCCTAGAATAATAAATTTGTTGAGACTTCTAATATACGTTTCGGCTAAGTCTACTGACCAGCCGAAGGTATGGTTACCGAGATGTTTCAGTCTCAGTCTTGAAAAAACCAGACAGTGGAGGAGATAGTGCCTGGATGTTTCCACCTCACCGTGGTCCATACAACTTTGACAACTAACACCGGGTAAGATTTCAAGCCATACCGCATGAATGCCTTTTGGACGGTGTCTAGTGAGAACTCCTACTGTAGCGGCGAGGTGAACTTTGCTCAGAGCGAGTAGTTCGCTAGATCTTTTGCGTTCCACTCTATGTCAGAAGGATCTCGCGATTGTACAGAAGTTGGTCGTCGACTAACGTCTGATAAGTGCACGCGTAGTCCATTGGACCAGAGCTAGAACGCAAGACGCTAATGGAGATTCAACTCGGTCCCATTCTGATGTTAACGGGGCAAGGGTGCCCTCCCTGGCTAGCGCATCGGCTTTGCAGTTGCCAGCGATCTAGATGCTATTTTCTAGTGAAGACAGACACTCCTTGACTAGATTTTAACACACTGTTCACGCGCTCACCGCCACCTTGATAGCAGCCACTTCAGACTGAACACTACAGTTTTCGGGTAGCCTAAAGCTAAGATTGAAGGAGAGTTCTTTACAGAAAACCTCCCCTCCAATCTTTGATCCTAGCTTCGACCCATCCGTGAAAAAGCTCACTGCGCCTCTTCTCCAGCGACTTCTTCCCATCCACATCTCCCTTGTCGGAACATGAGCAGAAAAAAGGCGCCTCGAGTGGCCTCTATGCCGCAGTGATACAAATTATCAGGAATGCAGCTGCAGTAGGAGAAAATTTCGCTGTGCCCTTGTTCGGACATCTTCGTCAGTCCAGCTTCCTTGGGTATTAAAGCGCACTTCGCAGCAATGCACTTGCCGGCAACGTTCATAGGTGCTATGTTTAAAATAGCATTTAGAGCTTTTGTTGGTGTAATCCGTAGTGCACCGGAGATTCCGATGATCGCCGCCTTGGCTTAACTACGGTTTTATAAAGCCAGAACAACACCTTTGGTGAGATTCCCAACCTTTTGACTATAGCTCTTCTGTAGTAATATAAGGCATTCGATACCTTTCTAACTCTTTCTTTAATGTTTGGCCTCCAAGGAAGCTTTTTATAAAGGATAAGCTCTAGATATTTCACCTTATAAACAGGTTGAGGACGTGAACCCATAAAAGAGGAGAAAGGCAAGTTTCGGATCTTATACCTCCTAGTAAATAAGACCGTTACGGGTTTACTTAAGTCGACGGCTAGGCCGCTTCTATTCACTAAGTTGGATCTTATACCTTCTAGTAAATAAAACCATTACGGTTTTACTTAGGTTGACGGCTAGGCCGCTTCTATTCCCCAAGTTCGATACCACGTTTAGGTACCCTTCGGTTTGCTCATAGATGGTATTTAAGAATTTTCCTTTAACCATAAAAACAACATCGTCAGCGTATGCTATCACCCGACAGACTCGTTCTCCGAGTTCTTTAAGTAGGACGTTTACCACCAAGAGCAGTGGGGAAAGTACCAGTCCCTGGGGGGTTCCCTCATTAAACTTTCTGATTATCTTAGCACTACCTCTCTCCGCTACGACCGTTCTGTCGCAAAGAAGACTAAATGTGAGGTGTTGGTGTCGATTCCACCTCAAACTTTTCGAGAAAGGTGCCCACAGCAACTTTCTTGTACATAAGATCTTCCTCCAGCCATGACACTACATCATGCAACGCAGTGTCGAGCGACCTTTGATAAAGGCATACTGCGCCCTTAACAGTTTACCCCTTGGTATTTTGCTCCTAATACACAGATCCATTTGTCTTTCAACAGAAACGAGGATGGGCTAGTGGGCCTAAAATCCTTTGCATTAAAGTGAGAGGTTTTCCGGTCTTTGATATAAACGTAACCTTAACCAGCCAGCTGCATGACACCTTGACCGTACGTTATAGTTGTGCTGATAGGAGTAGGATTTTTCGCAGGAATGCGCCTGAACCGTGAGACCTCTTGACAACCTTCTACACTGACGCAGAAGGCTCTCCACGAGGCTCTCTTGGCTTTCTTCACCTCAGACTTGTATATAGCCAGTCCAGCCTTATATAGCGCCCAGTCGTCACTAGAGCCACTTACACTTAGTAAGTGTCTTGAAGAGTCTTCTGCTCGAAGGTTTGATCTCCGTTAGCTCCAATGTCCCCCAAAGGGGTTTCCCTTTACCATTCTGATTTTTCAGAAGACAGGAGCTTTCAAGAGTAGTTTTACTCACAGAGCTGAAAACTTCGAGGAGCTCATCAATTGCGTCCGCAGATAGCATCGAATCTCGCTGTTGTCATTTGCTCTTCTTCTTTCGATGGAACGCAAGTCTATGAGGACTTCTGTTGGAAATGTGCTAATGGCGTTCCAGGCAGTTTCGGATGATAACATTGTTTCTACTATTGTCTCTGGTTAGATTATTCGAATTCGTCTCCAGTGGTGGCTCCACCTCGACGTCATGCGGCATATATGGTAGGCTGAGACAAGCCAGAGTTTTCCAGGATCTGGTTCTACCTGTGTTGCTTGCCATCTGGAGTTTTTTGCTTTTTGTCCGTAATCCAGCGACTTCACTGCTATTCAGCCAAAGTTACTGGATAAGGACAACGTCGGCTTCGTCTCTTCCTAGACGATGCAATAGATCGGCGAAGGTCGCTTTTGCGTGTTGGAGATTAATTTGAAGGATCTTCATCCTCCAAACTCTTCTCCATCAGTTCCGCACCATCATCCTTACAGACCCCAGCCTACTCGAACAGGCCCTCGAGACTAAAGACGGATCTATCATCAACTGACGTGCTCACCGCGTTCGAGAGGATTAGATCGATGTCCATTTTCGAGTGGATATCTTTCCCCTTCTGTTTCGCCCCTTCTGGAGGCAGCAGGTCATCGGCCTGGCTTCTGTTGGGAGAATCCTGAGACCACCCTCTCGAAGTCATAGCTTATGGCCGCTTTGCGATACTGAGAAGAGCGAGGAACTCCTTGTTTAGGAGTATCAGCGCTTGCCGATATGACTCCTTGGTCCTCTCCAGCCTAATCACCTTCCAGTCTTGGGTGGGAAGAGATGGGTTGCAATAACGCAACATCTATTCAATTTTGGCTGGAGTAGAGGGTTCGGCGGGAAGTCAGACACGAGCCCGGGGTCGAATCGGGAAATCCGATTTGCTACCGCCTCGAGCCTTGCTCCTTGCCACACTTCTCCTATCCTGGCTATCGCCTCCTTATAAAGGAATGCCGACCGTTCGTCGGCTCACCTTATAAATTTGTGCATGCCAAGGTACCACCCGTCATTCTCACATCTAGGGGGTGGTCCTAGGTTTCCCCTGGCCACCTTCATAAAAACAGCGGAAATAGCAGCCGCTACCTACTTTAATTCATCAGCATTCCACCTCATGCGACATCTGCCGCTTTATCGACGATTGAGGCTTGTTCGGCTCCGCTTTTCCCTCGTCCCCGCCGCCCTTTTGGACCACGCAAGTGTGCTTACATGCTAATCAGCCTGCTTGCCACCGTAGCGCTCCAAAATCTTGGCAGCCAACCAACGATCTGACTTCAGCTTTTAAGCTGCGGTCAGGCGCTTGCATACGGGGCTTTTAGCATTCGCTGGGAACACCGTCTTCCCCATGAACTTAGCCGAGGTTCCACTGCAAGTGCTGGCAACTCCGCCTCGCACTTCCGCACTACGCAAATTTTTCGTCGGCAGATTCCTACCGACTCTTTCTGTCGCTAGGGACAAAATTCTCAATCCGTAATAAACTCAACCCGAACGCAATTTTCTAGTTTCATTGTATTTATTTATCGTTTTACTTGGACTTCAATTGTCAAAATTTTACTTTCCATTTGGCACAGCAAAATGAAAAATTTCTTTACACCATAGGACATTTTTTCCCCTCAACCCAACACAGAGAAATTTCCCTACAAGATAGAGGTAACCAATTCATTACTACACTTGTAAAATTTCACCTCTACATATTCAAAGCTAAATTTTTGTTTTTAAGTTCACAATTCTGTTGTAAGAGTAGCAACATTCCCCGTTTTAATTTATTTATTTAAGTTTTACTTTTAGCGCTACCAATGTAAACTTTGAATTGCGGCTGTAACTGTGTACTATAGGGCGTTTTTATTGTTTTCTCTTTTATCTTTTAAGTTTCGACAATAGTGTCAACCGATGGCACTAACTTGATGACTATATCGGAGGACACAAAAACAGTAATCTACATATCATGTCCGTTTGTCTGATCGTCTGTTCGGTTTTAATTGTTTTCAACTTATTTGTTATTATATTGTTACATGTTATTATTTCAAAAAAAAAGTATTAAAAAAAACAATAACAACACATACAGTAATTTTCGTATACTGCTTGTTGCTTCTGAACGAGGCGGTTTTTTTAGGACGTACCATGTGGAACCGGTAGGGAATTTTTAACATCACAACAGATAATCTCATTGACAGCTGCATCGCCAAGGCATTGCGGCTACTTTGCTAGATTATAGGCGAACGACGCACAGGCATTTATAACAAATCACATAAAAAATTTAGCGACCTAGCTGCAGTGTTGATAAAAAGTTCAATTATAATTTGAGATGAGTGCAATGATAGGAAAGAGCTGAATTAAATTGTAAGGCTGGTAAACTACTTGTCGGTTATGGTAAACTACGACGGTGCAGTGCGTAATTCGGGGGGTCAGCTGATTCAGTTGCATTACGGGGACGACGGTTTGGCTGGTGAAACCGTGGAATTTAAAAATTTACCAACTGTCAAATTATCCCCTAAAGCATTCGTGAAGCGTTGCGTGATATTTTTCCCAATAGTGATTCGAAGGTATGTTGCCCTATTTTCTGCTTTAAGGTTTGAAAGGCCTATTACTTATGTTTAAATGAGTTTTAACTCCCTCCTCCAAGTGCACCGCTCTACTCGGGAAAAACTGACACACCTTAATGAAACTCACCACACCTGTGAACACTCAAGGAATTTCACCCCACACCAGATGACACCACACAGGACAACACAACATACCATTCTCATTCGCTATATATCATTCGTTTCGTCCACAGGCCTGAGCGCCAAGTCAACATTTTTGATACGAAAGCTCCTGTGTGCAACTTTTCGATCGTCCGCCGTCATCGTTAACCTGCGAAGTGAACATCGTTTTTTTCGACTTTTTCTCTGCGGAATATTTAATTTAATTTGTTAAAGTTCAAGTTACTTGTATTAAAAGATTTTAATAAATTTTAAATTTGTAAACCTTTTTCATCACATTTTCCTTGCTTTATTCGGAAATAAGTGTTAAAGGCTTTGTGCAAATTAGTATCAATTTATTCATGGTCCTTCGAGCCATAGTGAGAGGCACTATGGAGTGAAAAAACATTTAAAAAAAAAATAAAAATTTAGTTACATATACACAGTGACCAAATACGAACCAAACAAAATAAACATAAACATACATATATAACTTATCGAAAAGGTTGAAGTGCTGTGACAAAAATAAGTGCGGTGAAAATAACAAATACATAAATATACAGTGCAAAATTTGCTAAACATCTTAAACAACTAACTAATACAATACAAATCGAGCGCGAAAACTGAAATAAACTAAAAGCATACATAAATTGAGCGCGAAACTAATGCACCATACAACAAAATCTAAACAAAAACACATATTCGGGCGCGAGCAAATTTATCCACAAAAATAAAAACAACAAACACGCATAAGGAGCTAGCCAGCTGGATGCCGAAGAAGACAGGCACTGGGACAAACGCACAAGCACGTAACTTGTATATACATATATACGCCCTCCAAAAGCCCCTTGAGGAAAACCAAAGTGAGCGTATTTATTTCACTTATTATTTTATACATTAATATAAAATAAGATTACCAAACTGGTATAGATCACGGTACAAATCGAAATACCGCTGACATTAAAACCAGTTTGGTACAATATACTTATATATCCAAATATATATTATGTAAACAATTATTGTATGCCTATAAGCTTACCTTTGTGTTTTCAAACACACATATTTCACAAACACAAAAAACAAAAACAGAATTCAAGTATTTACTTGCAAATATTTTCCGGCAATACCCCTTATTTTTAACAAAAACAGTAAGCAGGATTGCCTTAAATAAGTAAGCAAAGGCATATAACAAAAATTTTAAAGAAAAGAAGAAGAAACAAAATAAATACAAACGACATATATATATATTTTCAAAAACCAAGTACATATTTACATCCATATATGTGCATACGGAGAATACCTGCACATTATCAATTCCTTTTTCGCGCTCTCTTTCTATTGCAAAATATAGAAGCCCAGTTTATACATACATACGGCATACAATCTACCTATATTTTTATACCATACTCAACATTGGGTAATATTAAATTATTAAAATTTTAAACATTCACTAAAAGGTGATTTTTAAATTGCTAATGAATAAACAAAGTGAAATAAAATTTCCTTTATTTTATTTTTTATTAAAAAGCAAAAAAAAAACAAACAAACTCTTAAAAAAAAAAATATATATATATATATATATAAATATATATACATACGCATATGTACATCTATTCAAGCAAAACCTCTTGATCTTGTTAAAACACAAGCAAGCAGGATTGCGAATCAAACAAAAACGCATTGATCTCTCTAACGAGCTCTCAATTGCACACAAACAAAAATAATATTTAAATATATATACATATTAAAACATATACAATTATAATTGTACATATTTTCAAAGTCCACAATTGGCATACATCCCGCAATACCCCTTGTAACAAACAAGCAGGATTGCGTACACAAAAGTAAAAGCAAATTGATCTCTACAACGAGCTCTCAATTGCATTAGAAAATATACATACATACGCACAAACAATCCGTGCATACTTATGTACAAAGTGTATTGATCTCTTCAACAAGCTCTCAATTTCAGGAGCACATAAATATATACTAACAAGTCCGTGTATTAGGGTGTACCTAAATACATCAACAATAAGGACATACAAAATATTGTTAAATTAAACATTCAAAGAGCGATTCTTAATAATTAAATTAAGAAAATTTAAATTACACTCACAACAAAATATTTAAAATAATTTACAAATTAAAAAATTTATTTCGCATTTAAATATTTATCTAGTCCGAAAAAAACTCGCATACAAGTATATGTAAAAGAGTATTCGGTATTAATTATAATTTATTGCTGCGTTTAAATCAGTTAACACTGAGACAATTTTAATTAACTTTGACACATATAGTAATAAATAACATAACAAAAATGGTTAATGACGATAAAAATCAAATTACACCTGCAGAAGCTACACGCGCAAGACAGGTTACCACAAAGCAAATAAAAGGCAAAAATATGTGTGCCACCAAATTCATTTCTGAGAGTGACAGATTAACACAATACTGCACTCGATTTTCATCTTCACCGATTCAAGACATCTCTGAATCGTTATTGGAAATAAAAAAACAAAATATTGACAATTTTTGGACTCGTCTCCAAACGGCTCATGACGCCATAGTAGATTATGACAATTCAGATCTACCACACGATTTTAAATCGTCGGCTTACGCACTATACGAAAACTGCTTAGACCAGTACGAAGAAACAAAAGCTATGATTTCTGATCAATTAAAGCTAATAAAAGCTATTGCACCTACTCCACATCCGAGAGTAGAGCTGCCACAAGTACAAAATCAAGAGGCAAGTTCAGGCATCCATCTCGAGGTGCCCGCATGTGACACAGAAATATTTTCTGGAGGTTATGAAGAATGGCCGTCCTTACGGGACATGTTCACTGCCGTTTACATCAACCATCCAAAATTATCAAAAGCGCAAAAATTGTATCACCTCCGATACAAAACGCACGGTCAAGCAGGCGTAATAGTCAAACAGTTCGCACTTAATGACGACAATTTCAATTTGGCTTGGGAAGCTCTAAAAGCAAGATATGAAAATGAAAGAATATTGGTCGATAACCAAGTAACGACACTAATAACCTTGCCTAAGATTCAAAAAGAAACCAGTGAAGAGTTTATAAGACTACAATCCACTGTTTCAAACTGTTTGTCGGTTTTATCGACACAAAATATTCCCACAGACAGCTGGGACCCTATACTGGTAAACATATGCACTGCCGCATTACCAGAAAAATCGTTGCAAAAGCAAGTTTAATTGCTTATATTGTCACAAAAGACACCATTCAATGCTTCATTACAGCAAATTTCCCATATCACCCCAAAGAAGCGCTTATACAAAAAGAACCACAGGTTTAGTGGTAACAACAACTCCCAAAAACCGAAATCCCAAAAATTGCCAAAAGACACCATGTTGCTCAAAGGCATCAAAAACTCAAACGATACACAGCGAAATACAAAATAGGGTATTACTACCCACAGCAGTCATCTCCATCGAACACCGAGGAGAACTGTTTAAACTTAGGGCCTTAATAGACCAAGGATCACAACGATCTTTCATAGCGTCTAGGGCTCAAAATAGGCTACAACTGCCAAAAAAACTAGCCAATTTTGAAATCACGGGAATGGGCGGAAGAGTAGTCCAAAACTCAAATAAAATCTGCCCCATTACCCTAATTTCCCCCCAAGCGGATAAGCACATACAAGCAGAAGCTATAGTCTTACCGCAACTTACAAATATGCTTCCAAGCTATCACATAAATAGCAAGCATTGGCAAAAGGTTTCACACCTAAAGCTAGCAGATCCCAACTGCAACACCCCCGCTCAAATAGACATTCTATTAGGCAGCGATCTCATACCTCAGGTAATACTCGAGGGTGTTGAGAAAATTTCAAACAAACTATTGGCACAAAATACTATTTTCGGCTGGATCCTAAGTGGACTAGTTACAGAACCAGTTTCCACAACAACAACTCAAATTGACGTATACTCTAAAGAATACCTTCATTCACAATTAAGGAAATTTTGGGAGTTAGAAGAGCTCCCCCCCATATCAATCGCAACCCCTGATGATCAGTATTGTGAAGACTTTTACAAATCCACAACTACTAGATCAAATAATGGCCGGTACGTCATACGACTACCACTAAATTCCCAATGTTCCAACACTCCACGAATTTGGCAGAAAAAATCAAGTCAGAGTCCTTTCTGAAAAGATCAGGTTTAAAAACACAAATATGTAACTTTTCGACCCCGCAGGATGGCTCCGGCCAATAATGATACAAAAATCCTGCTTCAAAAATCTTGAGTTATGTGGCGCGCTACTACTTGGTAAAATCGCACTTAACATAACATATAACAAAATTGTCCTAAGAAAGCCGAAAAATCGACACCTCTATAGTGCCTGATAGTTGACAACATTTTTATAATGTATAAAACTTCAAAAATAAAGTTAAGGGATCACCATATTTACAATGTGATACAGTGTCGCACCCAGACTTACAAAAAGCTCTTATCGAAACTATCTAAGCACTCATCAAACGGGTAGTTTATGGGAAACATTTGTAAAAGTTGTAAATCTCACTTAAAAAAAGTGAGTGAAAATCACAAATCTCACTCTCGCAAGATCCCTCTTCAAGGCTTCAAAGGAGCACCCATTCTGGCCATATCTGAGCCAGGCGTGGAGTCGCTAACCGTAATAAAGCGATGGTAAAGAAATTTTCAACAAACAATACAGATAATAAAATTATAAAAGAAACAACCGCAATACAATAAGTATGAAAAGCACATACAACCTCAAAACCCGCAAAATTAAGTTACATATCTTTTGCACGCACAGCAAAATGCATACCGAATATGCGTTCTGCCCATACACGTAAATATGGATATAACTATATCACCATGTATGCCGCGCCCTCGGCTACTCAACCAGCAGTACGCCGAAATACATGCAATATAAGCATATACGTGTAATACTAGGCAAAATATTCGCCTAGGGGGCCCAGGATGTTTAAATGAGTTTTAACTCCCTCCTCCAAGTGCACCGCTCTACTCGGGAAAAACTGACACACCTTAATGAAACTCACCACACCAGTGAACACTCAAGGAATTTCACCCCACACCAGATGACACCGCACCAGATGACACCACACAGGACAACACAACATACCATTCTCATTCGCTATATATCATTCGTTTCGTCCATAGGCCTGAGCGCCAAGTCAACATTTTTGATACGAAAGCTCCTGTGTGCAACTTTTCGATCGTCCGCCGTCATCGTTAACCTGCGAAGTGAACATCGTTTTTTTCGACTTTTTCTCTGCGGAATATTTAATTTAATTTGTTAAAGTTCAAGTTACTTGTATTAAAAGATTTTAATAAATTTTAAATTTGTAAACCTTTTTCATCACATTTTCCTTGCTTTATTCGGAAATAAGTGTTAAAGGCTTTGTGCAAATTAGTATCAATTTATTCAACTTACACTGTCTTGCCTTCTCTAGGTTGTATATCCTTGCAATATGCAGCACATGATTTGGAATGCGCAGCGCTGCGTCATCCTGGTGGGCAATGATCATCTTTTGAAGTAGGCTAATGAGAACGCCACACTGCTGTTTAAGTATTTGGTGCGCTCCAACCTGGGCACGAAGTATGAAGCGGAGCAGTTCCGTCTGTCGGCCAATCGCGTGTGAATGGTTAATTGGTGAATTGAATTGTTATCAAAAAATGCTGTATTCAAGTCGTCAAATAGTCGAGTGATCTTTGTTATGGAGGCGAAGTAGTTGGTAGTGAATAGTATTAAATGAACATGTACTTAATATTACATATATGGGCCTCTTGCAACCCTGAAAACTATTCTTGTATTTTCTTCCTTTTTACCATTCATACATTGTAATGCTTTTTTACAAATTCAAATAAAGTCAGTTGTTATTATATCCTCGGAACTTTAGTTTATGGACCCAGGACCCATAAGACTGTAGGCGACTGCGTAAAATAAAGTTAAGTTTATTTTACGGTAAAAAGTTCAATTGAGCCTTTAAGTATAATGGCTGGTGTTATGAGGATTGAGCCGCTAAACGCAAAGAATTATGCTGTATTATTTAAAATCGATTTGTGGGAGTATGCCGACGGCACGATAGTGCGCTCCCCAGATGAAGTAAAGCTCCATTAATGGAAAATGGCTGATCAAAAGGCATCAGCGGACATCATGTTGGCGATAGCGCCATCAGAGCTGGGGCTGATTTCGGAGTGCAGCAGTGTACGTGAAGTTTGGTCGAAATTCGATATTTCATATTAAAGGTCCAGCTAGAAAAGCGACGCTACTGTCAGAAGGCGAGAATGAAAAAGGCGTCGCAATTGACGATGAGTTACTTGCAATTTTGTTGTTCTACAGTCTGCCGGCGTCGCACGAGACATTTAGGTGGACAGTTGAGACGCGAGACGAATTGCCGAAGCCGGACCTAATTCGTGCAAAAATTCTCGCAGAACAAGAGTCGCAAAAATCAAAAAAGGACAAAGTGGGCAACAAGAATGTGCTTTACAACCGTACATTGATCTTGATTGATTCAGCGAGTTCAAAGGTAAAACGGGACATTTCACGAGAAATTGCAATAAAAAACCACAAAAGCAAAACACACGTGTGAGTGAAGAAGCACACAAAAAAGCGGAAGTGACATTAAATGCAGAGGAAAGGGTATTTGTAGCCCCTGTACGAAATATGAGATGGTGTTGGGACAGTGGTTGTACATTTCATGTGAGTGAAAATACAAACATTTTTGAAATATATGACAAATTAAGTTTAGTTTAAGTAAAGTGTGCACTACGGTAGACGTTCGCGGAATGCAAATAAATTTGGGTTTAGAAAACGTTTTGCATGTGGCTGACTTACTTACGAATTTCCTATCGGTTGCTTAAATTACTGACAAGGGTTATGCTGTAAAATTCCAAAAGACTGAAGCCGTGATTATGAACAGTTATGAAGTTATATTGGAAGTCGAACAAATGGGTAATTTATATTATTAAAAAACATTGAAAAATTTCGCGAAGTTGGCAAATGCAAAAAACAGTGCACGAACGCGAATTGAAAATTATGGCAAACGGTTCGGTTCACGGGTTAAAATTTAAACAAACTGAGAAATTATCATACTGTGAAATTTGTGGATTTAAAATGAAATGAAAATTAATTCATGAAGAACAGAACTTTGCAAATAGTTGAAAAACCTTCGAACCATAAAGTAATTGGCAACAAGATCGTGTTCCATTCTAAAGATGAGCATCCAAAGAAATTTCGACTGGTAGCGAAGGGTTACGCTCAACGCCCAGGGAAAAAATTTCATGAAGTTTCCTCTCCAGTTGCACGGTCAACTTCCGTACGACTTTTTACGGAGTGAAGAAAAGGAGCTTCAGGTAAAAAAGAGTCACCCGTTTAGTTTTAATTTTATCCTGCTCTTTCGCCTATGCTGGTATACACGTTTCGTGGTCTTCCAACTGTGAGGACCCTTGTACAGGTATACACGCTTCCTGCTCTATCGACTGTGAGAACCCCTGTACTAGTATACACGCATCCTGCTCATCCACTTGTAAGGACTGCAATACAAAAGTCAATAACTTTAACAGTCTCCAGTTAATATTCATTTCATACTTACATGGCGGGATATAAAATAAAAGAACGGACCAATTTTCGTGAACATAACAACCTGTATAGAAACGATAAGTATTTGTATTTTAATAATAAATATATTGCAATTACAAAAATTACCGTGCTTATTTGTTTTACAACTTAGCAATAGCTTTTACTCTATCCAATTAATTATCATTTCATACTGACATGATTGTTTTACAACTGCATTCAAGACTTGCTTTGTTGAAGCGGCAAAATTTTCCATGAAATTTCCCTTTTACCGCCGTCCATTGTAAACTTTTCTTTTTGAAAGATTGTATATTCCTCTTTTAACATGTTAGATTTCGATATGCATGAATATCGGTAGTGTTTACTCTTTCTAACTTTAGGATTACCGATTCAATTAGAAATAACAGTGAATGTACATGTGTTGAGAAACAGCTGAAGAGGTCTGATTGTATTTGTGATATTTGTTACATCCGTCTTGCAGGGCCATGTTAATCATTTGAAATTGGATCTTTTATATACACATGGCAGAAAAAGTCTGCGTCGTTCTGAGTTAACGGGATTTTATTACTGCTACTTAAGTAAGTTGAGCAGAAAAAGTGTGCGTTCACTTTAAATATCGATGGTTAGTTGTATGAAAAGTACACGTTTTTAGATCAATTTTATTTTAAATGATAAACTATAGTTAGCGCGGTTAATAACACGTCTAAAACATATATAATCACAGGAGTTATTCTTCTTGTTTTAATATGGACCAAAAGCGAAAAGATATAGGTATTGGCGAAAGAAAACTCATTGATGGATTGTGGCAAAATGGCAAAAGTTATCGAGAAATCGCGAAAACTGTTGGGTGATAGTACTCCTCAGTCCAGAGAGTAAAAAAAAATTACATGCAAACAAAATGTCATGAGTCCAAGCCACGTTCTGGACGTCCAAAAAAACTAACTGAAAGAGAAGAGCGCAATAAAACCTCTCTTGTGAGGTGTAATCCACGACTGACAGAAAGCCAAATTTCAAAAGACATAGAATTTAAATACCAAAAGAAGTTATGTTCAGATACAGTATGAAAAATTATGAAAAGAGCTGGATTTTACGGCAGAGTGGCATGTAGAAAGCCCCACATATCGAGAGTAAATCGACTTAAGAGGATCCCCTTTGCAAAAGAGCACTTAAACAAGCCTCCAGAGTTTTGGAAAAGCGTTATTTTTTCAGATGAGAGTAAGTTCTGCATCATAAAAGATCGTAAGATTGTTTGGAGGAAAAGTGGAACAGCTCTGGATAAACAAAATCTCGTACCTATGGTGAAGCATGGTGGTGGAGGTGCTATGATAAGCTGGTGTATGGCAAGTTCGGGCGTTGGAAATTTTCAGTTTATAGAGTCGATAATGAATAAATATGGTTATCTTGATATTTTAAAAATACATTTAAAAGAAAGTGCAGTTAAGTTGGGACTTGGTGAGCGATTTATTTTCCAACAAGACACTGACCCGAAGCTCACAGCAGAAATTGTGAAGCAAGGGTTGCTCTATAATATTCCAAAACAACTTCGTACACCCCCGCAATCATCTGACCTCAACCCAATGGAACACTTATGGGTCTTACTAGAGAGAAAAATTAGCCAGCCTGTTTTCACCAGCAAATAAATGCTTAAGAACGCGCTTAAAGAAGAATGGAAAGATATAAGTCCAGAAACAACAGCCAAATGAGTTGGTTCAGTGAAAAATCCCCTACTAGAAGTCATTAAATGAATGGATATCCAACTAGTTACCAATTTATTATATACGTTTTAACTTTTAGCCTTTTATTCCTTTATTGTTGAAGTAAAAACAGACTTTTTTTGCTTGGCTTGAATGACCTTTTTATTTTTACGTGAAATTATTTTGAATTCAATTACGTTATTGGTACGTAATTTTGTAAAATAGTTACTTTTTATTCATATCTTTTTTTCCGATTTTTCATAGTACAAAGGAAATTTGCATAAGTGAATGCAGACTTTTTCTGCCATGTGTATGTACTTTATAGGATCTCCGACGTTTGTTGTTACAAAGTTCTTAGCAAAATTAACATATCTAGTCAGGGTATAATAATGAATGCGAATTATGAATGCGATGGGCAGTAATGCCAAAAAATATTATTGTGCATCAATACAAGTGCTTATATATGTGTATTTGAATGCTTTATCATCTATCTTTCTTTGAATAGCCTTAACAACCCTATTGGCGTTTCAACAGGTAAGTTCTTTTTTGATAATTATTCAAATAAAAAATATTTTAAATATTTCCGTTGATAAAACACGAATGCCTTCGGAATCGTATATACTGGGATTAGAAAATATGGAAAAGCTTTCTGAACTAGAAATTGTGCAATGAATATGTGGAAAATTGTTGCTATTGGCTACCATCAACGAACTAACCATCAACGTTACACTGCAATAGTGGCCAGGAGAAAACTTTAGAATACCGTCCCTGGATTTTGGAGATAAAATGTATACGGGCGGATAGAGGAACCTTCAGATCAAGAATATATATAGATTTAGCCGCGGTAAACTTATAGTTTTCCAGATATTTGCGTTAAAATTTTAAAATTTCAACTATCTAACGTACGTACGTATATTTTCGATTGAAAATGAATTTTACACTTATATTTTTCACTTTTATATCTCCTTGACTTATTCGTTTGTACACATTCATTTTACATTTTATAGCGCAAAAATAGCTTTATTTCAATATTTAACTTATTGTTCAATTCTATTAATGCACACAATAACAAATGGGTTGCAAAATGACAAATAACCAGTGATACATGAGCATGAAGGCCATTTGGGGATTTATTATATAAATTAAAAAATAATTTGCTATACAAAAAACAAACTTAGGGCATTGATTAAAACAAAAGTTATTACGGTTTGTTTTTGTAGCACAATTCATCCGCCTCCCTGTTTTTGGTGACCAACTTAAATTGGACTGGATACTATTATCGGACCGTTTGCATATCTACAGGTAATACGGCACGAAAGTAAGAGTGCGTTCGAGCTACGTAATAATTGCAGCAGTATAGCAACTGTGTTGCATATTTGCTGATACTCTGCCATTATGATGCTGTTGCAAGTGTTGGCAGAAATTCACGCAGAACGTGATACTTTGACAAATTTGCAACACTGCTGTCGTAATTGCCATCTCGAACGCACCCTTAGTCTCTGTTTATGCATAAAGAATTGATGGAACGAACTTGTAGCTAGCTCGGAGATACTACAAAAACCGATATTTTAGTATCTTCTGACTGGTATTAGAATTGTGTTTGCATTTAAAATCTTATCTAGTGTCATATGTGTTTTGTATGTTACTTATCTTTGCCACTTTCTAACTCGCTTATCAATTTCGTTCATTACTTAAAAACTTATGTATACATACATACGTGAATAAATATTTGTATATGTATACTTATACTTAATGGCTTCGTTTTCTATGTATTTTTTATTTCACTATCGTCCTCAACAGTATTCCTAACATTATCTCAATACACAAGGGTGAAATGCAAAAACGCAAAGAATGCGAACGTTTAATCTTTAAACAAAAAATGAGTAACGGTCAAATGACCGATGTGAATCTTCGCACCGATGTTATTTCTTATGCTGTACTAGCTGAAAAGTCCCATTTTAAGGAAGAACGTGATACACATATGAAACAGGTACTTAAATCAATAACCACATAGTCGAGTTGTTGGCAAAAAACCCTCGAAGAACTAATGTAGTATGACGTAGTACATTCTCGTAATAAAGGAAAAAAATAACTTTTTTTATGCATATAGTCATTTATAATTGTAGTATAAGTAATTGTTTATAAGGTTGTATTGTTAGATGTGCTTTTTCTTGTTTAAGTATACATTTTAAGTGTTAATATTTATATTTGAACTGTATATAGGTATATGTAAATATAGTATGTATTGGATTATTATATACTTTTACTACTACTACTTTTATATTATATAAATGAATATTTATATACATATATATCTATATATCTTTATATATTGTAACGGATTTCTCGATAAATCGTCTACCTTGTAACTCACACTTGAGTTCGATCACTGGATTGTTAAAGGTAGGTAGGTAGGTAGAGTGGCTGTCTTCAGACACACCTAGGCCTTTAGGAAGCCCATTGTGATGCCACCTGGGCTAAGGTCCCTCACTCCATTGGCTCCTCTCTGAACTACCCCGTACTTCTGATGAACTTTATCAGCAAGACCAGTTTTATCCGTGTAACCTCCTAGACTTCGTCGAGAAAACCTCTGCCGATAGCTGCAATTTTTTTCCTATATAGAGCCGTGCAATCGCATAGAAGATGTTTAATGGTCACCTCCTCTTCTATCTCCTGACAGCTTCTACAATAGTCGTAATATGGCGTTCCAAGTCTACTAGCATGTCTGCTTTTTAAACAGTGGCCTGTTAGTACTCCTACTAGAGTTCTTATATCATTCCGTTTGATTTTTAACAGTCGGCATGTGCGGCTCATATTCCATTCATGCCACGTTTGCCTGCTTGTTGAGCAAGTCAGGGACTGATTCCACTGTGACTCAGATATGTTTATGACATGCACGTCGATTGAGTATCCACAAGTATGTATCTGCTATACAGTTCCCGGGGATATTGCTGCGTCCTAGGACCTATTGCAGGTTTATCGTGAAATATGATGTCTGATCCGTTAAGATATCAAGACATTCTTTCACTGTCTTTGACGAAATCCTATGAGACATTAGAGATTTCAAAGCCGCCTGGCTGTTCGTATATATAAATATTTTTCTAGTTGTGATCGCACTTCTTAACAGTACAAGAAGGCTTTCTTTAATTGCTGTGACCTCCGTTTGGGAGACACTACAGTGGTCTGGAGGCCGAAAGGCGATTTTGGTATCTAGTTTAGGTGAGGAGACACCGCCGCCTACTCGGTTATCCAGTTTGGAACCATTCGTATAGAAGCTTTCCCCTGATTCCTTGTCCACCACGCCTCTTCCCCACGCCTCTCTTGCAACATTGGGGACTGGATTTAGATTCAGCTCTGTAAGAATTCGTAGTTGTGAAAAGAAAGAGAACTTCGTAAGTATCATAGAATGCCCCTTATTACTGACGACTACTAGGGAGGATTTCCTCAGTCTCAGAGCTGACTTCGCTGCCATTTAATACTTCTAATCGCGTCCGCTTCTATACTTCTAATCGCGTATTTCTTTTCTGTCATTCGCCACCTTACCAATATACCGTAAGTCATAATCGGCCTTCCTGTGTAGAGCCCCACCATTCTTTTACACGCGTAAAGTGCTGTAGCTGCTTTCTTCACCCTAGCTTTCAAGTTTGGTTTTCAAGAAAGCTTTTTGTCCAAAATTAGTCTCTAGCAGCTTGCCTCATCTTCTATCGGTAGTCTGGAGCCACTTAATAATGGCAACGTGATTTCTGGAGTACTGTGTTTCTTACTGAGCTCTGTCTTGCTAGCATTTAAGTTAGCCCGCATCATACGGCCCACCGACTAATATCCTTTAATATTGTTTGCGTAAGGCTACCGAGGGTATCCGGGAACTTGCCTCTAAGCGAAACTGCCACCTCGTCATCGTAGGCCACAGCATGTACCTCCTACAGGATCCAGAGAAGTGGGGTGTACATCTTCGGACAGATCTGCACATCTTTGAAACTCCCAGTGTTGAAATAATTGACCTGTCCAAGAGCATCTGTTCAATTAATTTCCAAAGAGGCTCAGAGATGCCCAAATCTTTAAGCGCGCTAAGTATGACCCTCGGCTGGATGTTATTGAAAGCACCTGCTATGTCTAACCTGTTGCACTGAGCTTAACGCCGTTTCTATGGATTTACCTTTAGAATACGTAGCTGCGAAACTGCAATTTTTCCTGAGTTTAGTTTGCATTGTTAAATAAAAGTCTGAATTTAATGGCTATACACTTATCTTCATTTCTAATTCCAACAACTTAACACTTATTGCTTGTTATTCGAGCTTACAACTTCTTACTTATGTCTCAATTGCTCTTAATACGACAACACTCTAACTAAAACTATGTTTGCTGCACAATCTGGCTGCCCTTATATATTAGATATTTAACAAAACTTCGCCTCTAGAACATTCTGGCAACTACGATATCGCTGCCTAGTTGCTGCTGGGAGTTTATCGGTGATTCGATTTTGTTCTATCATCCGTGTTCGTCACACTGCTCTCCGTGTTAACTTCCTTATTCGTCCTTCTCTTATTGGAGTTAATTCCATCCGTTTTCGGGATACCTAGTTTTCCTTGACTTAATGCTGAGTTTTGCCCTTTTTCGCTTTTCCATACTCGATGCAAGCACCCATATACCAACTTTAAACTGCTCCTCTCTGCCCAATATGCTTTTGCGACTGGCCTTCCTGTAGTGATTTCTCCACTCGATGTACATTTGTTCCACTCCACTTCATGCGTTACACCTTCCAATTCTAGATCTTCTTGCAAAGAGTCATCCGTTTTAGTTTTAATTTTTTCCTGCTCTTCCACCTGTGCTTGTATACACTTTTCCTGCTCTTCCAACTGCGTTGATAACATCTGAGATATATGTGCATCTTGCGCTGCGAACTGCTTTTCAAACCTCGTGGACAACCGCGTTTCTAACGAGTACAATTGGGATTGTTGTGCCAATATTTGTGACGACACCTCTGCTATTTGTTGGGCCATACGTTAATCCTGCTCTTTGAACAGTGTCTATATTTTCGTTGACATCTGCGATATATGTGCATTCTGCTTTTCCCTTGTGTCGATATTTGCGTTGACATCTGGGATATCAGAGAAGTATAAATATACATATATATCATAAGTTTAAATTGTAATGTTAACAATTAAAATTTATACTTGAACAAGTAATATAAAGCTAATAAAGAATTGCAATCTTATAAATAATTACTTATATAAAAAGTATTAAAAATTTTGAAGTAAAACTCCTTTGCGCTCGTTGGGCTGTAATTCCAGTATTGAACGAAAGCGACAGGAAATGTTAATGTTAATGCAGAGAATGTTAATAAATGGGCCAAAGGCGCAAATGTTAGCTGTATTCAAATGTAAATATAAAAAAAATGCGCAAATTCGAAAATCAAATTACACCACGTCAAAAAGGAACCCACTTCTCTTTATAAGCGAACTCAACTAACTACACTACTCTAAGAAGGTACCAAGCAAATTTTCACCGCTTTATAAAAGAACGGCCAATATATATATGCACAGATGTTTTTTGGCATGCGTATTAAAGAAAATTAGAATAACAAAAAGAAATATAAAATTTTGAAGAACATTTATATAATCAGGAAAAAATTAAAATAAGAATAATAAAAAAGGTTTATAAAAATTAAAAAAGAAAAAAAACAACACCTGTGATAGGATTTGAACTCAGGCAATATATTTGATGCAAATTTGCAATAAGGAGCTGTGCTATACAAGCAGCGCCACGAATATTACACATTTAGATTGGTCGAATATGTGAACTCAAACAGCAATCGTCGGGTACTTGTTTCAAACTAAAACTATGTGTATGTAAGTATATATTGCATTCGCATGTCCAAATATATTTGCTTATATGTACACATATGTACATATGTATGTCACTCAATATGCTATTTGTAAAAAATAAAGCATTGACGCAAGCGACAAAAAAAATCGCAGACGTACCATCACCGACCAATAACATCGAGCAAGCTCGCACTATATTCGTTAAATATTTCATATTACAACACCCACAAATTCATTCATAAGTAACGCGCGTATGCTACAAAACGAAGTGCGATCGTTCATAACTCTGCATTGCGCGCTTTTTTCTGTGCGCCTGGTCAACCAAATTTGGTTTTCATAATTAAGATTGAAGATCTTACAATTGATCCTACCATTCCCTTTGCATTTGTATGTTGCCCACAAGCTGCTTCCTCGCGACGAGCTAAAAATCAGAAATTGAAGATATTGTCTGATGTTCTTTTCAGAAAAGAGAATCGGCAACATGGCCTATTAGCGATTTAAAATTTTTATTAACATTTAATTCATATTATGCAATATATATGACATTATATTATACAATTTATATAAAATACACAATTTATACATACATACATACATATGAAATCTTTTATTAGTTTTATATGTTTTAAGCACACTCCATATGGTACATTTACTTATTAATATTATTTCATAATTTTTCGATGTAGCCCATTTTATCTAAATACGACGCTATGAAAATGCAGCCCAATCGGTAGTCGTAGTATTTCCAAAGAGCATAAGTCAATTTTCAATAGCAAAGCACTCCAAAAAGGACAAACGCGGCAGCATAGCCGACCGACATTGTCGCAATATTCAAACAAATTTTGTCAATTCCGCGACGATGCGCAAAATTCGGCGTCAATATGTATGCGAGCTTCTATGTATGTATGTTTGTCGGCAAAGTTGTCATTTGTTTTTTTTCAACGTTTTGTCAAAACTCAATTTTTTGCTCCGCACCGCCTCCGCGAGAACTCGCCGTTACTTCCATGACATGCCAACATGGACAGAGGCGTTTCAACGGAGGATTTATATCATATTATTATATTATTTAATTTGTATAGAAAATTACTGATATCTTAGGGTTTATTTATATAATATTATAATATTTTATTTAGGTAAAAATATAAATACACATAAATTCATACTTATTTAAACGTTTTAATATAAACTGGATTAATAAAAAATATATCTGAAATAATTATGTTTTAGTGTACCCCCTGACCCTCCCTTGCTTGCGATCGTTCATCTTGCTTCGTTCTAGCTGTTCTTGTAAACATTCTCTGGCCAAAGTTTACGGGCTCACGCAGTAGACTTGACGGACACAATAGCCCAACGAGCGAATATTTTATTATTTTCGGAAACATGGATAAACAATGAAGAAGCTGTGGATGTGCCGAACTTCGATTGTGTCGTCCATTTCAAACGACCCAATGTAAGAGCTGGTGGGGTAGCTGTCTACCATAACTCCACTGACCGAATAAATATTGTCACTCCATATGGATATGAATTTACAACAAATTAACTGGTTGGCTGCGAATGCTGCTGCAGTTGGCGATATTTGTGCGACCGAATGTGTTGTAGAAAGCGGACAGAGTGTGGCAATGATTGTTCTCTACATCACTCCGAACCAGAGAACTAACGATATATTAAAATTCATACATAAAGTATTATTGGTATATACTCCTTCTAGTGGAGCAGAATTAGGAGAATATTTGTACACTATGCCAATGATTTTAAGCGGTGATTTTAATGTCAATTTTGCTTTGGAAGATCTCTAACACTTGTACAATTTTAGTAAAGTAAATTTAATAATCCCAAAGACTCAAAACCCAGATCAGTCACGACAATAGATGTAATTTTCTCAAGATATTTAAATAATTTACAATCACGAGTTTTCATTTCATATTTTTGATACCACAAACCAATTTATTGTATCTTTTCTGGAACATGAAGGTATGGAAGTGAATGAATAGATTTTTAATAAATGGAGGCGATAACATCAACTATCTTTTTTCATTAACCTAACACCCTTAAAAATTCCAGAATAATCAATAGTGGCTTCTGTTATTGGGGAAATATTTCTATCTCATAAAACTTGCTGGCTAGAGTGAGTATTTTCATTTCAAGTACGCATCGAGATCCAAAAAACTTCACTTCTATCGCCTAGTTTTCTAGGCTGTTCCGTTTTTTTTATTTGGCAGGCTGTTATTTAAGTTTTTTAAAAAGAACGAGTCATTGTGTGGTGCGCAATTTCATCAAGGTGTATTGTCGGACCATACTTCTTTGAGAAAAACGGTGCAACAATAACTGCCGAAGGTCACCGTTTGAATGAAGTTTTTTTACCCAGGACTGCGCTGAAGACATATAGCTTTCAATAGCGTTTGGTTCCAGCAAGATGGAGGAACTGCACCCATAGCCAGCCCGGTTTCCGCTGGCCCCTAAGGTTACTCGAACTGACTGCCCAGGTTCAAAATGTAAAAAACAAGTTATGAAAATATTATTAATTAGAAAAAAATACTAATAAAAAATTTAAATTTGTATAAACAACTTCTTTAATATATATATACTTTGGTCATTTACATATATGTATGTACACAATACATACATGCAATATTATAATGCCGATATGTGTATGACTACATACAATATAAATAGGTAGATAGGTAGGTAAAAGTGCTGCCTCTTCGGGCACAATTAACGCTAGAAACGCCATTTTGATACACCATCGTAAGATCTTACATATTGATATCACGTCCCATTGTTGTGTTTAAACCATTTGGCACCGTCAATTTTGTAGATAGACTTTCGAGGTTTGGTAACTGATGGATGCTATTATAGGCAATACCCACTTTTAACGCATGGTCTCCGAATGGCCAACGCCCTGTTATGGTTGCTGTAAGTCTATATATACTTTTCCTGGACCTATGTAAAAGGTCCACAGTTTTGTATTGTCATTATTTGGCTATATCTGTTTAGTATTCTGCATTTTGTTGTATATTTCCATATATTTTGCGCTATTTGTTCAAATTGCGTTTTGATCACCTTTCTGATCGTTCCTAGCAGACTTGGTATTGTCTCTGCTTCGAGTCCGTCTAGGGGGGTCTGTGAGCTTAAAGCCTTCCTCGCTTTGTTTACTAAGCTGGAGTTGATTTTTGGCGACAAAAAGGCTTGTAGTTCCGCCTGGCTATCTGTGTAAATTGCTGCTTTATGTATCCTCCCGTAGTTGTTCAGTAGAACTTCTCTACGCCTAGTACTTCCGCTTGGAAGATGGTAGACGGAAAGATAAAGAGATATCTAAATCCTACGAGTACACCCCGTCCCTACACCGCAGTCCATTTCGGACCCGTCGGTATAGATTGAGTTAGTATTCTCCTCCCCTACTAAACCTCTTCTCAGTTGACGTCTAGACGGTATTCTCAAGTAGAAGTCACCATTGAGGTCCGACCTTGAAAGAATATAGTCTGATTTATTTCGATTAGTGCCGTGCTGGTGTTGGCACTTTTTGTATGCAAATAACTATGGGCACTTGGTGCAGGAGCATATATAGCGCATCATTCGGACATGACTTAAACGCCCCTAACCCTGCCTGATGTTGTAATGTTTATTTAATGCTGGCTACCAAAACAGTGCTCCATATGTAAGGATTGGTTTAATGACGGCCGTAAATATCCACATGACTATATTTGGTTTTAGGCCCAAGTTTCTGCTGAGTGTAATCTTGCACGTGTAATACGGCATATAAGCTTTCCTAATACATACGTTTCTCAATATTCAATTTTCAGTTCAGTTTGGTATCTATCTCCACTTCCAAATATTTTGTAATTGGGGACAGAGAAATTATCAATATCTGTTTGAAGTCAATTAATGAGGACTAAGTAAAGAATTTATCTATTACACAAAAGCGAAGTTCTAGTCAGGGGTTGCCAGACGTTATTATTTTATAATAGGGGACATGCCTTCTCAAAGCTGCATGTCTAACTTTACAAACTCAAAATAAACATATTCAATGCAATCCCATCATACTAACAAATTTAAAATGTTTAACCTTACACAAGTTTTTAGTTAGTACATCTGAAATCATACTTTCCGTTGGTACATACTCGATTTCAATTTTCTTATTCTTGTACAAATCTCTTATATGATGATGCCTAATGTCTATGTGCTTACTACGCGCATGAAATTTGGAGTTCTTTGCAAGGCTCAGTGCGCTCTGGTTGTCGCTGTATATCTTCACTGCCGGGACATCGCCGAAACCCATTTCATTAACAAGTTTCGTAATATACGACGCTACTTTAGCTGCTGACGAAAGCGCCACATATTCCGCCTCCGTAGTACTCAGTGCCACGACCGATTGCTTCTTGCACTCCCAAGCAAATGCAGCACCTGCAGCGAAGAAGGACCAGCCACTAAAGGACTTCCGATCACTGCTATCTCCAGCCCAGTCCGCGTCGACATAACCATGGATGGGCGGACCATTGCTTTGGTAGTGCAACTTCAGCTCTGTGGTGCCCTTCAAATATCACAATATTCGTTTGGCACCCACTTCATGCTCCTTGTGCGGGTCGACATTCCGTTGTGCAAGCTTCGTTACGGAATGTAGGATATCTGGCCGGGTTGTCATCGCCAGATACATCAGTGAACCAATCAATGACTGATACGCCTTTTGGATGACCCCTTGGCAGCTTTCTTCGTTACATTTTACTTGAAAGCCTGCTTCGAATGGTAACGCGTTCGCCTTACAGTTCTGCATACCGTACTCATTGAGAAGACTCTCAATAAACTGTTTGTGGCCAATATGGATACTGCCAAGCTCACCATCGCGCTCGATTTCCATACCCAGGAAATGTTTCAGAACGCCGCCGTCGACCACATCAAATGCGCCAGATACAAGCGCCTTCACGTTGTTTAGTTCTTGTTTGTTCGAACTCGCCACTATTAGGTCGTCAACGTATACGACAATAATAGTGAAGTTATTTCGAACCTTTCGTGTATATATGCAGGGTTTACTAACGCAAGGAACAAAGCCAAATCCTTGAAGCACCTCGTCCAGCTTCTCGTTCCAGATACGGCCGCTTTGTTTGAGACCGTACAATGACTTGTGTAACTTCAACACGCGCTCAGGATAGCTCTTATCCACAAACCCTTCCGGTTGCTTCACATATACCACATCTGTAAGCTCGCTATTCAGAAACGCGGACGCCACGTCCATCTGATGCATGTACATCTTGTACTCAACAGACAGGGCTATCACCATCCTTATTGATGAATAACGTGCAACAGGAGAAAATGTTTCATTGTAATTAATACCAAAACGTTGAGCGCAACCCTTTGCAACCAACCGGGATTTGAATCGCTCCACTTTCCCCAAGTGATCTCTCTTCACAGAAAAAACCCATTTGCAGCCAATCAGCTTTTCACCTTTAGGTAGCTCTTCCAATGACCATCTATTGTTGGCACACACTACTCCCTCAGTTTCATTGTCATGGCTTTCTTCAGTGGCCACAGCTTCTCTAGCAGGATTCACCTTATCTGCCACAAAGTCATCAAACTGCAGATCAACTGCGTCACACGCTGACTGGTCTTGGAGTTCAGCTAATTTCACATCAGCAACGTTTGCGGCTCCCTTGCTGCCATGTTTTACCAAGTCATCTTCTAGGAATATGACATCTCTAGCATCAATAATCGTTTGTTTTTCAAGGTTGTGCAAACGATACGCCTTCGCAGTCTCGGAGTATCCGACCAACATGTATTCAACACCTTTTGGTTTGAACTTCTTCCGGTGAGTTTTATCAAGTACAATCGCCCTCGCGCCAAACACTCTCAGGTGAGATACCGATGGCTTCTTGCCCGACCACGCCTCGTACGGCGTCACTGCAGGCAACGTTGACGTCTCAGATCGATTTCGCAGATAGGCAGCCGTGTTAATAGCCTCTGCCCAAAACATCTCGTCAACAGACGCATGAACTAACATGCTCCGTGCCATCTCCACCAATGTTCTATTGGCACGCTCTGCCCCACCATTTTGCTGGGGAGTGTAGGGAACAGTTAGTTGCCGTTTTATGCCATTACTCACCAAAAAACTGCAAAATTTCTCACTGACATACTCTCGGCCGTTGTCGCTTCTTATTGATTTAATCTTCATTCCAGTCTGTGTCTCGGCAAATACCTTAAACTGTTTAAATTTATCAAATATTTCGTCTCTTGTCTTTAAGAAACACACAGACACATAGCGCGTTTTATCGTCTATAAATGTCGCAAAATACCGTGCACCGCCAATGGAGGGCTTATTCATTGGCCCACAAATGTCAGTGTGCACCAGGTCAAGAATGTCCGCAGACCTATTCTCTGATCTTTTACCGAATTGCTTTTCGCAAATCTTACATTTTGCACACGTTTCACACACATGTTCTTTTATATCAAAACTCATGTTTGCATCCAAGCCGAACACCATGCCATTTTTGGCCATCTTTTGTAAACTCGTGTAGTTCAGGTGACCGAACCGATTGTGCCATTTTTCCATTTGCGCTCTTATAGGCTGCGACACAAAACACTTTTTTATTTCGTTTTTAAATATATACAGCCCGTTTCTATGTTGTGCTTTTAACAAGACTTCATGTCTGTCCATTATTCTTGCTTCATTGTTTTCAAATATTACTTTAAGTCCATTTTTGTTGGCTTTCGCGACAGACATAAAATTGCACTGCAGTTCTTTCACGTACAACACGTCGATCAAATCAAAAGATCGCTTGCGCCAATACAAGCGCACAGTACCACGACCTTCCGCACAAATAGAATTATTACCAGCTAGCATTATCTTTTCTTTATGCTCATAAAATTCTATAAACATCGAGCGAGCACAACACAAGTGGGCGGTTGCACCACTATCCAAACACCACATTTCTTTTGCTAGCTCATTATTCGTAGCCACAGTCAATACAGTGAAAATTGTTTTCTTTACGGACTTATCTTCTTCTGGTTTAGTCGACTTATCTTTCACTTTACAATTTGCGGCAATGTGACCGCGACGACCACACGACCAACAAGTGACATTCGATTTCCCTCTCTGTTGTGTGTTTGAAGAACCGTTTGACTTGCTTGACCGTTTATCCGTGCGCGCTGCAAATATTTTCTGCTCACTTCTCTCTGTGTATTCATCACATGCCTTCCTTCTTTCGCCTTCTTCAAGCAATTTGAGTTTCAGTGCACTAACACTAGGCAAGACATCACGCGATTCGATGGCAACAACAAAGTTCTCGAATGAGTCATTCAAACTTGACAACAAAATTATCGCTAGCATTTCATCAGGAACCGTTAACTCTATTTCTTGCAGTTTTTCAACTATATCGGAAAAACTATTCACATGGGTTCCAATGCTATCATTTGCACTCATTTTCAAATATAACAATTGTTTAAACAAATTAATAGGACGAGCGGGGCCTTTTGGCGTATGTATTTCCTTTAATTTGTTCCACGCTTCCAACGCTCTTTTACAGTGCTTCACATTATTTATTTGTGACGGATTTATGCACAGCATGATGCTCGCAAGCGCTTTCTCGTCTTTGGCGTCGAACTGTGCATTTTGTTTAGCACAACTGGCCATAGTTTAGTATGTATCAAAATCAAAAATTCATTTGAATAGCCCATGCACTATAATTGTCATCGTCTAGCTTTTCTATGGCGAACATTCCCGAATTTAGCTTAAGCATCACTTGATCAGAAAGTCCGATGAATTATTCAATTTCACAAGCACTCTTTTTTACACGTGACTGGGCCCATAACCTGTTTGAAGTCAATTAATGAGGACTAAGTAAAGAATTTATCTATTACACAAAAGCGAAGTTCTAGTCAGGGGTTGCCAGACGTTATTATTTTATAATAGGGGACATGCAGCGTTGCCAGTGATATTATTATTCTCAACAATATCAATAAAAATTATATAAATTACTGGTTTTCAGAATCCTTCCCCTTTTTGCTTGATGTATTCAGTAAACCTCATTTTATATATAAAGTCAATGAATTTTCATGTAATTCGCCCATACAAATACATAAGTATAATATAATGAAATAGTTTCAGACCTGTTATAGGTTTACCAATAGAAAAGAACTAACAATCTATCTGCGCACTAAACCTAAACTGGAAATGAAATTTAATTAAAACTCATTCAAATATCATTAGCATTATGCTATTGATACTTTCGAAATCTGTAGCGCCTACACGTCTACAAATAATCTTTAAATGTATTTAGTCCTCAACAGAAATTACAACATCTTCGTCATTTAAATTGTAGCACGGTGGATTTCCATTCAAATAAAATTGCATCTCAGCTGGGATGGACTGCAATACAAAAGTCAATAACTTTTAACTGCATATTTGTTTTACAATTACAATAGCTTTTATTCTATCCAATTAATTTTCATTTCATACTGACATGATTATTTATTTTACAACTGCATTCAAGACTTGCTTCCTCTTTAAACGGTTGGAAGCCTATTGCTCTATATTTCACTGAGTAAGTGACAAATCCTGCGTAGCAATGACAATGCAATGATTCTCTAAAGCAATCAATTCTTTATTTTACATTGCGTCACTGAATTATATCATTAGATCGTTGCACCTTGTACGATGTTGATATAATCGGTCCTATGCCCGTTGTCGTTTTCGTTTTAAAACGAAATAAAAAAAAGCTATGTGGCATTCGTGATGGTGTTATCGACAATAAACTATCATAACGACATTGAAACAGTCGTTCTTTGTCGTTCATTGTATAAGCCTAAGTAGATAGTAATACTATTTATGTTCGCACCGAATTGAAATTCTCTTGAAAACACAATTTGTGGATTGTGGAACCAAAGTCGTTCTGACCGACATTGTGTGTTTTCGATGAGGTTTCATTGACAGTTCACACATCTATTTGTTTACATTTGTTATGTACCCTACAAGAACAGTGACGGTCATCTGATGGGTAATATAACAGACATAGCTGAAAAAATTTTGTCAGCGCGCAGAAAAAAGTTTCTATCATTTTCTTAAGAGCCTTGTGCAAAAACTGACGTAAACAAACGTATGTGTGTGAGTTTGCATCTCTCTTTAACACATGAGTATTCGGAATTGATTCACTATATATCTATACTGCTCACTCTCATGTCTTTTTCTCAGTCATTGCTGACCATAAATCCATCATAGCTGAAAATTGTCAGTTATGACTGAAACGCTATCAGAAGTGAAAAATTCTTTTGCGCAGTAGATAATATAATTTTTATTTCTTTAATAAATTTCAAACTTTTTATCACAATTAGTTATAATAATATACCTTAATATAAAAAGGAATGCAACAAAAAATATAATAAAATATGAAAATATAAAAATAAATTTTCACTTGATGCCATCTCCTCCTCTCAATAGGTCTGCGTACGTCCTTCTCCAATCAGTGGATAGTTCTGAATTTAAAAATGCCAATGTAAATTAACAGTACTGACATATTAAATGTGAGCCCATCAGCAGTTTCTTGTAGGGCACGTTTAGGCCAATTATGGAATGTAAACAAATTGTCAACTGACATTTAGGGCTGGCAAAATATGTCTTCTAAAAATATCGATTAAACTAGAGCAGGCACCGATTGTAATGAGTGGAATTTAAGTTTTCAAGGGGCTTTCAGCGAAAACTGTGTTTTCGTTTGACAGATTTTGTATGGATGAAAACACAAGTTTTCGCGTGAAAACCTCTTTTGTCTATGAAAACACGAATTTTGTGTCGGTGCGAACATAGTATAAGATACGAGCTCTAGTATTTGAAGTGGATATTAAAATATATGAATAAGAATAATTACTGGAAAAAGTCCTGCGTACGCCAAAGATTTAAGAAAGGGAATAAAACCATTGAATTTCTATATTTTTTGGAGGGATATTTCTAAAAAACTGAATGCACCTCCATGTCGTGACATAGACGGTTGGCATAAATTAAATTAAATTTGTAAAATTGCATTTTTAAATCTATGGAGATGTCTAACATTTATGTATGTATATATTTAAGATAAGGAGAAAAATGGTGCACAACAAATTCGAAGCTAGAGCCAGAAGGACGAGTTATTATTATTTTTATAATTATTGTCTTAGTTATTATGTACTTAGATTCGCAAAAAGTCCAAAATTTTTCTTTAAAACACCAGTTAACATGGTTAGATACAATGGCGCTTTTGGGCGTTATCATAATTTCTTCATTTTAATTGAAAATTTCGATCACTTTCTTTTAGCGTTAGGATATATGGGTGGCAACACTTCAAGCTGTAAAGCTGAAATTTTTTGGCTGTGAACTTTTGTGTTTTTATTTTATAAAAATCTTTAATTTTAATTAATTTTTATTAATGACTAGAAGAACCCGGCCACGCCTTGCGTTGGCTAAGGTATAATTAAATTATATTGGGTAAGCAGTTTAATTTAGTAAAATGTTATTATCAAAACAAATTTCAGCATTTTTTTCTGAGCTCGATTTCCGAGCTAGTTATTATTTAAATAATTATTATGTGCGACTGAGAAAATACGGGCAATTAATTAATTTTGTCCGTGTAAAATAGTGCTAAAATTGGCTGGAAGTTTAGGGCATTTCGTATTTGGTTGCATTTAGTATATGAAATCTAACTTCTATTCTGAAATCTGACTCATAGTATACATATTTTATTATTATTAAATTCTGACATTAAAATGAAATCATCACTGGTATTATTAATATTACCGTCAAAGTCAAAATTAGTAAATAAGTGCTATAGAATTTAATTAAGTAACCACATTTACGAACAACGATGCTATTTCAATATACTCTATGGCTGTGAATGACGATGACATTCGTTACGCGCGTTTTTTAAAATATGCAAAATTAAATGTATTTTTTCAATCTTTCTGATACATTTTCCTAATATTTTTTTTCGTAAGAACCTTCTACTGAGTATTAGAAAACTACAAAAAAAACAGCCAAATCGGTCTAGCCGTTCTCAAGTTATGGCGTGACAACGGGTTTCATTTATATATGTATAGATTTAATTGAATATTTAGTGATTTGATTTTGAATTTCAAGCTAAGTATAAATGTTCTTAAGTTTTGTGCATTATCTAAAAATTTAAATATTCGAATTTTGGTGCCGAGTCAGCTTTTGTTTTTGTTTCATTTTGTTTTATTTTATGCTTTGTTTTATTTTATTTTATTTTCTCTCTTTATTTATCTCATCTACTTCTCTATTCACAGCTGTGTTGCGTGTAGTTTTTTATTTTTTCCAACTGCTCGCTATATTGTGTTTTCATATTATCTTGGTTTTGATCTTTGATAAAAAAAAATTACTATTATTTTTGCGTTTAATATTTTATCAACACACTAATTCGTTCGTTTTTAATTGTATTTATTATTATTAATATTTTATTAACACACAAATTTATTATATATCTATTAGATTTTGTTTTACTTACTCGAAATATGCTGGAATGACAGGTAGAATCTTAGATTCTATTTTCGACTGTAAAGGATTGCATTGGTCCTGTTTAAATTGTAGATCTATTGAAATCGATCTATTTAAAGTTTATAGGGAGACACGCAATGGCTTTAACGAAATCGGTCGTGATCTTGTAACCCTCACTGAAAAATTTAGGCACTATGAAAAATTGTTCAAATCTTTTAAGTGCCTGAATGATTCTCACGAATCCTCTAAACCTGCTCCTAAGCGTAAACGTCCTTCCGATGAAGTAACACTTAGTTCTTCTGTTCAGAAAAGAACGTCTCCTCCCAATGACCTAATAACTCTCTCTTCTCCTTGCCCTCAAGGTGATAAGCCGTCAACTTCCAAAGAGCTCAATTCCCCAAAAGCTCTATCTAATAGTAATAAGTGTCTCACAATTGCAGAGGCTCCCCCTATTAACTTAGTAGCATCAGTTAATAACTTGATAGTTATTCCACCTAAAAAGTCTATATTTATTTCGAGACTTGCCAAAGATACCTTGGTGGAGGACATTAAATCTTACATTTCGTCACGTTTAAAAATCGATGATATCAATATACGTAAATTTAACTTCAATTATGATAGAAGTATATCATCGTTTAAAATAGACGTATCTCTTGAAACATTCAAAAAGATCTTAGATAGTTCATTCTGGCCACCTGGGACTTTTGTACGCGAATTTAAACCTAAACTTAGAAGTCAAACTGAGGAAAACAGTGTTAAATTACCAAAAGCAACCACCGATATAAAAAACTGATTGGTAGAAATTCGCTAAGCATTTATTATCAAAATGTTAGAGGTCTTAATACAAAATTAACTGACTTGTATTTGAACAGTTCCAATTTTAATTTCCATATAATTGGATTTACAGAAACTTGGTTAAAACCTCACATTTTTGATAATGAGATTTTAAACAGCGAATTTCAAATTTTTAGATGTGATCGACTGAACAGAATCGGTGAAGGTGTTCTATTTGCCGTGCATTCCTCTATCCCATCTGAAAATATTCTTGTTCCAGGGACCGACTCATTTGAATTTAAATGTATTAGAGTATACGTTAATAGTTGCTTTATTTATTTAACCCTATCTTATATACCACCCCATTCCGACTTATCTGTATACATGCAGCATGCTTCTTTAATAAATAGTGCTACCTCGATGGCAAATAATGCAGATTCAATAATTGTATTAGGTGATTTCAATTTACCGTGTGCTTCGTGGAAACCATTCGATGACTATATCGTGCCGATTTGCAATCGGTCATGTTTTAATGAGTTTTTCGAAAAAATGTCCGAGTTGGGTCTGAACCAAATTAATTTGATTCCGAATAAATTTGGTAAATGCTTAGATTTAGTATACGTTGATACCTCTGCAAAGTGTTCCGTTATTCAGAGTAATCCTCTTGTTCTACCAGAGGACTCATATCATCCTGCTTTGGAAATATCTGTCGAAATCTCAGGCATTGTACGGGATAATAATCATCAAACTTCGTGCTTCTGTACTCGGTTTAACTTTGCAAAAGCTAATTTAAAAAAATTAAATACAGAACTTTCTACAATAACATGGCCTAATTATAATGGTGACATTGAATTGAGTGTCTCTCATTTTAATAATATTATTATGAAATTATTTGAAAAGTATGTTCCAATAGTAATTGTTAACAAAAACAAAAGTATAAGTCCGTGGTTTTCGAAAGAGTTATATAAATTGAAAAACAGAAAAACTCGAGCCTTTAAACATTTAAAAAAAACCGGTTCACTTGTCGACTATTCTAAATATTCGCTATTGCGTCGACAATATTTTGACCTAAACAAAAAATGTTATAATAATTACTTAAATAAAGTTAAAAAAAATATTGTAAGTAACCCAAAATCTTTTTATGATTTCGTCAACTCCAAACGCAGGATTTCCAAATTTCCGTCCGCAATGAAATACAAATCTATCATTTCAAGTGACAATGATATTATATCCAATATGTTTGCAGAATTTTTCAAGTCAAACTACTGTAATAATTCTTCCTAAACTTTTTCTTATCAGCAAGTGCTGTGTTCGAATACTTTAATTAACGCCCCAGTTATTTCTGAAGAAGACGTCCTTTTTAATTTAAATAAGTTAAAACCATCTTTTAGTTATGGCCCAGACATGATACCCTCATGCTTCCTAAAAAATAGTGCCAAATATATTTACTTGCCAAGGATATTTAATTCCTCTCTTAAACACGGTATATTTCCTTCAATATGGAAACAGTCATTTATAATCCCTTTGCATAAAAGTGGATTTAGATCCAACATTGAAAACTATAGAGGTATCGCAAAACTATCAGTTATACCTAAACTTTTTGAAGCTATCATCACTGACCATATAACCTTTTCGATTTCTCCGTTAATTTCCTTATCTCAGCATGGATTTCGTAAAGGGAACTCGACTATATCAAACTTACTTGAATTTGTAAACCATGTATCATTGGGTTTTAGGGAACATAAGCATACGGATGTTATATACACAGACTTTAGCAAAGCTTTCGATAAAGTAAATATCTCGATTCTCATACATAAACTTGATCTGCTGGGCTTTCAGCCAAGATTCCTTCAATGGGTATCTTCCTATCTTTATAATAGAACACAACGAGTGATATTTGAGGATACACCTTCAGATACAATTAATGTTTCTTCTGGTGTTCCGCAAGGTAGTCATCTTGACCCGATTCTGTTCTTGTTGTTTATTAACGATATCTCTTCAGTAATAGAATTCTCAAAAATTTTATTATACGCTGACGATGTAAAGCTTTTTAAATCATACACTTCAACTGAGGAAAGGTGTTTGTTGCAAACAGACTTAAACAATTTGGTTGCATGGTGTGATAGAAATGATTTGCCATTGAATCTCAATAAATGTAAGACGATGTGCTTTTCCCGTAGATCTGTGCACCCCTCTTCTTACGTAATAAAACACCATATTCTAGAGCAAGTTTTAAACTATGTTGATTTGGGAGTTAATGTGGACCCTAAGCTTAATTTCAGTCTTCATATTGATACCATGGTCTTGAAAGCAAAAGCTGTCCTCAGTTTTGTTAAAGGTTGGTCTAAAGAATTTAGAGATCCGTATATTACTAAAACACTTTATACAACTTTGGTTAGACCTATATTGGAATATGGCTCTGTGGTATGGAACCCTAGCTACCAAATCCATTCTGACAAGTTAGAGTCGGTTCAAAAACAATTTTTACTTTTCGCCTTAGCGCATTTCCGATGGGAAACTAGGGTAAGTCTACCTCCATACACAAGTCGTTTAAAACTTATTAATCTACCTACACTTTCTAGTCGTAGGGAAATGCTTGGCATAATATTCTTAGTGAAACTTTTGAATGGAACTGTTTGCAGTTCTTTTCTCCTGTCTGAAATTAAATTTAATATCCCGGTTCGCCTTTCGAGGCAGTTTAGACCTTTAATGCTAAAATCCTGTAGATCAAATTTTGAACTAAACGAGCCATTCCGCCGTATATGTCATGATTTTATTTCTCATTCCAGCACATTTGACTTATCTGACTCACTTTTCAAAATTAAAAAGACTTTATTGTTTTCTCTTAATAAATGTAAGAATTTATTATATTGTAACTTTAGATCTTAGCTGTTGAAATTTTTGTTTCTGTAGCTGAGCAGTTTTAGATCTCAACACTTAAAAAACTCTCTTGCCTTTTCTGACTCGGCTAATTCCGCACGTATGCGGATTGCGCCCCTCGCGTCGGTTGGGCGGGGGGAGGGTAATCGTTGGGCTTATTATTATTATTATTATATTATTGGCCATCGAATCTTTGTGATTTTCAAACAAAATTTTTGATCGGACAAGAAAACATGTCGTCAGCACTATAGCAAATAGTATATGAATTTGCAGTTAAAAGCTGCTTCAGCAAGCATACTGTCCCAATAATTGTCATCTTATAGCAAGTCTAGTGCAAGGCATGCATCAATATACGATGGATACTGTTGTCCATTTTTTTATGTGCGAGTATATCTTGAAATGACCTTGATCCGGTGGCATTAATTAATTTCATGAATATTAAATTTGAATAATTTGGGTCGAGTACATACATACAGTCAATCTGAGCCCATGTAAAATAGTGTGGTTTTAATGGATTCATAGCACGATCAATTGTTATTTCGTTTTCGACATTTACAAAAAAATAACTAAGTTCTATTAGAATTAAATAAACTTATGAGTTGCAAAATTTAAGTCATAAGTATAACAGTCACTGCTATGATCTTATGATAAAACCAAAAGAAAACGAAGGAACACTGTATTAAGATTGTGAAAAAGGAAGCCCGCTTCGTTTTCATCCTTACTCCGTGATGTTTGCTAGTTGAGAAGTGACAACGGGAGACACATGGCGGGGATAACTGATTAGTTGACAGAACTACACATGAAAATTATAGTATACTTCAATTATTATATTCGATTGCCTTGTTGTGGATCTATGAATCAAGCAGAATAATATTTTAAAATGCGTTAAAAAATCACAGGGTTGATCGTATAAGGGTAAATATTTAAAATTGTATGTATCTTTCAACGCTGAACATACTGATGAAAACAAAAAATAACAAGAAACAATTTGGGCTGGACCACACTTAATATTTAGGGGTATAAAAAATAGATTCTCAGACCTATTCAGTAAGCCCACCAAATCTCATCAAAATCGGTACCGCCGTTTAGGAGAAGTTTGGCAACAAAAACTGCGACACGAGACATGTTTACAACTAATAATCAACCTACAAAAGGGAAAGGAAAATTTTTAAAAATTACGATATAGTTTTCTATATGTCTTAATTTAGTTCGATACATTTGAAATAGCGATGGGCCAACATCTTTAACTCTAATGATTTAATATTTTTTGAAGGGCTTCAAAGTAGGCTTCCTTGGCGGCGACCCTCATAACCTCCTCATATCTTTTCATTTGACTCAAAGTTCTGCTCGGCGAGCGACTTTTTTCTGTTTGGAAAAAAAGAAATCTTACTGCGCTAACTCTGGAGAATACGGTGGTTGGTTGTAGCCGTCGGTGCCTAAATCGACCAATTTGGCCGTTGCGATAACTACTCTGTTGTGTACCAGTGGATTCATGTTCATCGATGGTCGCGAAATGGCCCCAGTATTGATGTGACCCCACGTTAGCGAAAGAAAAAAGTCACCATATATCGCACCCAGGTGCTCTTTGAATTTACTGCGCCATTTCTCTTTCAAAAGCAAATATCAATCTATTTATTTTTCGTGGCCACGCCCGTTCAGGCGATGTAACACTATAATTACATACCAGATATTCGATTGTAATATGTAATCTGAGTTCTTTGCCACTTTACATCTGATCACATTTCTTTCGATAACTACTGAAAATATCAAAAATTTTCAACCATAGATGCCATTTTCTAATGCAAGTCGTTGTAGCAAATAACATCCTTGTATCTTATTATGTAGCTTAGTTAAGGCACTTTATAGGTTTTCGATTAAGGGCGTTTTGTGGGCAAAGATTCTATAACGTTCATCTGCTATAATAAACCTCCTTGGGCGAAAGGGAACATGTGCACAAAGTTTCTAGAAGATATTCTAATTTTTATTCAACTTATCGCTTGCACGGTCGGATAGGCAGACAGTCACTCCGAATTTTAAAATGATACAAACTCGGTAGCAACATGTTGCAAGGGTATAAAAACAAATTTTACAATGATAAATTAATTAATAATTCAAACAAGAGCATTTTTGTTCTATGGTGTCTCACTTCAATCTCTCCTCTTCACCAATTCATCATAATTAAAAATAAAATTATTTTAAATGGGCTTTATATTTTTTGTATACTTTCTTTTCATTTTAATTTATCTTTTTTAATGTAAAGCGGAAATACTTGAACAATGTGCAACTTTTAGGATAGGAGGCATTCTTGGTATTTCACAACTTCTCGGAACTCCTATGAAAATGAGTGCTGTCTCTTTTTGACGTATACAGTATTTGCTTTTGGAAAAATTGTTAACATTGACTCATCATTTTTCAATTTATTCGACTGCCAATGGTGACAGTAATAAGCAAGCCAGGTACATTGACCGTCAGTACTGACATAACAAATGTGAGTGTATTGGTGTATATATTATATGAATGAGTATACGCCTCCTGGGGAACCAAAGCCCAAAAAATATCGGAAACGCGCCTACATTGCATCCTCAGAGGCAGATTTCAAATAGGTGATCCCAGCTGTGTTACAAACATAGGAAAACAGCTAATACTTTTGTAACTTGTAGAATTATACAATGCAACATTAGACAGAAACTATGCATTTTCGAGCTGCCTCTTCAAAACTTGTGTGGAAATGAAAACAGCTCCGTCAAACCACCAAAGTGACTTTTCATTGCTAGCAATGGATGACATGAAATATATTCAGACATCAATAGCTTAATATTAGCAATGTGCACTTTGCATTGGCAATATTGGTAGAAATAAGGATTTTTAGCAATCTTAAATTGCTTGTCGAGATGCCTTCTAAGATAACCAATCAAAATATTTCGGTAATCAAACAAAAATTTATCTGGTAAATTTTCTGTACAATTTTTGACGTTTCTTAACATGAATGCCAATGTAATCGTCGTAGATAATATTTCTTGGTTAAGTAACAGGGTCGGCTTTAGGATACCGTCCCAGGCTCTTTGGGGTAAAATTAGTATGGGCGGATAGAGGAGATCCTCCAGATCAAGAATATTTATAGATATAGCGGCGGGAAACTTATAGTTTTCGAGATATTTGGGTTTAAAGTTCAAAATTTCGACTATTTAAAGTACGTATTTTTTCGTTTTAGAATGAATTATGCACTTATATTTTTCACTTTTATATCCACTAACACTTCACTAATTCGTTTTTACACATTTTTTTATATTATATCACAAAAAATTGCTTTATTTCAATATTTTAATTATTCTTCAATTTTTGTAATTTTCACAATAACAAGATGGTTGTAAATGTCAAATAGCCAGTGTTGCCATACTAATTTATTTTGCAAACGAAGAAAAATAAAATAAAAAGAGAAATTATACCCTAAATACAGGAATCATAATTGTTGATGGACACTAATAAATCTTTTAGTATCCTTCTCTTGATAAACCCAGGTGTTGGACCGACTAGAGCTATTTTTTTTGAAGCGCGGCCGAAGGCCACCAACGCAAAAAAGGAGTTTCACGCGAAAAGACCTTGGTACACCCTGGTGTTGGATCGACCAGGGTTATTTTTTTGGAAGCGCGGCCGAAGGCCGCCAACGCAAAAGAAATTTCTGCGCGAAAAAACTTGTGTACCCCCCGGTTTTGGATCGACCAGGGTTATTTTTTTTGAAGCGCGGCCGAAGGCCGCCAACGCAAAAAGGAGTTCCCTGCGAAAAGACCTTGGTACACCCAGGTGTTGGATCGACCAGGGTTATTTTTTTGGAAGCGCGGCCGACGGCCGCCAACGCAAAAAGGAGTTCTACGCGAAAAAGTAACATTGTCATATAGGGTGTAACATAATCCTTAACATCAATGCTCTCTGATGGATATTAATACTGTTACTTTTAAAGAAAAGTACCGTTTCGTTTTTTCCATTTGCTATTTACTTCATATTTGGCAAATAAAATTCAAACGCGTTTAGTGAGAATTTGTGATATAAAAGTTATTATTCAAGTTTTTATTTTAAAAATTAGTGGAATTTCAACAGGTAAGTTATTATACTTTTTAATTTTTTTTTTTTAATATTTATTAATAATAATATTTAGATATTGATGAACAATCGACCAGCCGTGGCGAGATGCGCAGAACTAATGTTCTAACAGTGGCAGAGTTGAAGGAAATGTGGAACGTGAGGAAAGTATTCCAAACATTCGAAACAAGTGAGAGCTGTATAGCCTTTGTTGAAGAGCAAGGGCTCATACTAACCAAGAGGATTTGCAGGATGCATAAGGTCCCGATGGTATTGTCAATGGCGGTTAGTAGTATCGTCGACACATTTAGATACCGATAAGGATCATGCCGTACGCGTTCAGCAATATCTAGGTCTAAGGGTACTTGGTTTAAGAACGCCAAAATACCCTTAAACCAGATATTTTACCTTATGTTTTGCTTTTCGTCGCATTGATCGCATGAGGAGGTGCGTAAAAATAGCATTGTCAGGGAACCGATTTTATCCAGCGCTACCATATGCGACTGGTATAACTACTGCCGCGAAGCTGTAGTAATATACCAAGTGGACCATCAGGAGAAGTTGGGTAAAATTGGTGGCCCTGGGAAAAAAGTCCAGATTGACGAAAGCAAATTTGGAAAGAGGAAATACAACAAAGGTAATATTAAAAATAAACAATAATACATAATTACTTATATATTTTTCTTATTTCAGGCAGGAGGGTGGAAGGTTACTGGGTGTTGGGAATGGTGGAAGATGGCAGTGAGGACTTGCGGTTGGAGGTATGTCCTGACAATGTCAGGGCTGCTGAGGTGCTCATATCCTTATTGAGAAACACGTTGCGCCCGGCACAATTTTTTGTACCGATTGTTAGAAGGCGTATGATTGTTTAACAACTCACGGGTATGAGCACCGTCGGGTAACCCATAGCAATCCTGACAATCCGTTCGTTGCGGAAGACGGGACGCATATCCAACGAATAGAACCCCAGTGGCGGGTAATGAAAAGATTTTTCGCCAAGGATAATTACAATAATCCAGAAAACTTTGCCGATCTCATTATTGAATATGTGTGGCGAAAAAATAGAGCAAATAAGCATGAGGATCCTTTTGTGAAATTAATAATAATAATAATACACACCTACAAGCCATAAAAAAATTCGTTATATTTTATTGAAATAATTTCTTAATTTTTTATTCTTCTAGGTTTTGGAATACAGTAACTGGGGTATATTCTGTTTTCATTTCTTTCAGTTCACTTACAAAAGATGTCGATAAGGTAACACTGGTTATTTAACATTTTGCAACCATCTTCTTATTGTGAAAATTACAAAAATTGAAGAATTATTAATATATTGAAATAAAGCTATTTTTTATGATATAATATAAACAAAATGTGTAAAAACGAATTAGTGAAGTGTTAGTGGATATAAAAGTGAAAAAAAAGTGTATAATTCATTCTAAAACGAAAAAATACGTACTTTAAATAGTCGAAATTTTGAAATTTAAACCCAAATATCTCGAAAGCTATAAGTTTCCCGCCGCTATATCTATATATATTCTTGATCTGGAGGAGCTCCTCTATCCGCCCATACCCATTTTATCCCCGAAAGCCTGGGACGTTATACTAAAGTTTCCCCAAGTAGCATGTTAAATATTGCAGCCCTCGACTTTTTATAACGATTGGGTACAAACTGGCATATACATATTTATTTTTTAAAATATAATGTATATACTTAATCAAATACAAAAAAGTTTAAGTTTAAACTTTAGTCTACCATCCCATGATTCCACGGTTAAAATGGATACAGTTGGATAGAAGAGATTCTCCAGATTAAGATTAAGAATATATATATATATGTTAGGAATTATAGCCGCCGGATTTATATAGCTCTCGAGATATTTTCATTTAAAGTTGAAAATTTTTATCTTGCAATTTCTCGATTTTTAGTTAATTTTTCTTTTATATAAGGTTGTCATATATCTCCCTTCCGCTTTTTTGTCTTTTGAATTTCGCGGCTATGTACAAAGCGCTACAGAGCTCGTATCTGGCAACACTATACATAATTTGAGTTTCGTTAGTGCCGTTTCACATTGGGACGCAAAAGAGTCTCATACCAGTTTATTGTGGGTGAGGGGACGACGAGGAAAGACGAAGGGACCGTGCCACTCGTGTTCGGGTGGCACGCTTTGTGTTCTTGTTCGTAACAGCTCGCTGCTACCCTTTTCAGCATTCCTTTTCACTTTCAAATCCTTTGAATGGTTGCAAGAGCGCTCGGTTTTAAATGAATTCGATCGCAAATTTGAGTTCTGTTATCTATTTTTGTATGTAATATGCAAATACGTATGCATAGAATAATAGAAATATTATGACAAATTGTAAATAAGGAGAAAATTAAGATATAGATTATGGAGTAAAGAAATTATGAATTTTTAATACGGAGTAAAGAAATTATGAGTTTTTAATACTTAAAGATTAGGAAATTCCTATTATAAATTTGGCCTTGAAAATATTAGTAGCGGATATTCAATACATTCGTGTGGATTAGGGAATTCCCGTCTTTAGTATTTTTTTGAAACTATTTAGCGGGTAGCTACTTGTATTATGCATATTGTTCTACCATATTCATGGTAATTCATTGCAAGCAAATGTGTGCAATGTGTACATACAAATGAAATACGCAGCACGCAGTGTTGCGCGGTGTTGCGCAGTCGAACCGCACAAATATTTACGAACATTTTGTGAAAAGGAATGCAGAAAAACTAGACTCGAGTTGCTGGACTCTTTTTGACCGTCTGAATGCTCAGAGCGACACCAAAAGAAAATTTGAAAAACATCAGACTCTTTTGCATCCCTGTCTGAAACGGCACTTATATGCATAATAACAAAAGGGTTTCATGTTGACAAATAATAAGTGTTGCTAAAAGTGTGTAAAAATAGGAAGGAAAAAGAGAACTATAGTGTGTAAACATTGAAAAATATATAAAAACAAAAGTAAAAAGTAAAATGCTTGTTTAAAGCAAATATTTTAATAATTTATATAAACTAAATATGTAGAAACAATGTAGTGAAGTGTTATTGAATAATAAGTGCATAATATAAAAGAAAAATTTCAATTGTTTTATTTATAAGAAAAAAGATAGCCGATACAATAGGCATGGTTACCAATTGATAAATAACCAAATTGACGACAGTAATTGACGAGATAACCGATGCACCAGTTTTCTGTAACCAAACAAGTTACAGAAAATGTAGATTATAGAGAAGGTTCACAGTGCGGCCATTATCAAAATATTTCACATTTCGCAGGGGAAAAATTAACATAAGGGGACTAAAAAATAGCAGAATTGAGCATTTTCAATGTTAATTGAGAAAAGTAATGCTAATTTCAATGTTAAGAAATGTACGCTTACAGATTCGTATATTTACAATGCGCAAACGATTTTGCATGTAATTTGAAAATATTCTGCCTATACAGATTTTAGTCAATGCATTACATTAATATTTGTTATTTTGTAGAAAATTTTATTTTATTTAAACAATTAATTATTCCTCCATGCTCAACCACGCATATTCGACACCTAATTCGGGATTGCCTCAATTATCTATTTAAAGGACTGCTTTAGTTCAGTCAGATTTCTGGGTTTGATTTTGTACACCTCTTGCTTGACATAAGAATAGACCAAGATCCGATAAGAAAAGACCAAGCGGTCCCAAATATTCTTATACAAATATATTGTATAATTATGTGTGCATGTAAACAAATATGAAAGTACCCATTATAATTGTTAATTTGTCTATATGCAACATATATATGTAAATATGTACACTCATTGTTTCATGCAAAATCTCCGTTGCCACGGACAACCAATGGCCGAAGATCACGTTTTTTGTTTTCTTGTCAAAGAGTCACTGTGTCGAAGGACTAACGCGACGACAAAGCGTCACAACATTGTGTTGTTGGTAGAAAATCCGAGCTATGCCGAAAAAAAATTAACGAACGGCCGCTGGGTGTCACCGCTTTCCTTGCCGCTCTAACAGCTTTACCTACAAACTATTGTAAATATGTATGTTTATATATGAGCATGCATATATATTGACGGAGATTTTTGTCATGGAAAAATATTTTAAAATTAAAAAATATTTAAAAATTGTAAAATTGGAAAATATTTTAAATTGTAAAATATTTTAAATCGACAAAAGCTTTGTTGCCAGTTTTGTAAATTTTTTCTGTGTTTTGTGGGTTTGCGTGGTTGCAACTTTTCCTTTCTAGAGGGAATATCAGAAATTTGTTCAGTTTATGATTTTTAGCTTTTGCCATCGTCGCGAAAAGACGCTTGTATGCAAACGCATGCTCAAGGAGATAAGAAGGTGTCTGTTTTTATGAATGAAGCGAGATTGCTTGTTGAAAGTACGCCTGCGTTCATGAATGAAAATGTTGTTGTTGTGGGATTTACAATTTGCCTGACATATTGACTTGTTACGATTGTTGTTTTTGTAGAACAATTTTCGTAGTTTTTGCGGGTGACATATTAACATGTGTACGGATATTCAGATGTATGTAGGTTGATTTGTCTATGCATTATTTGTTCGGCACTGTTATATATACATACATATTTATATATGTTGACATATAAATTAATGCGCGCACATATAGTGTATTGATAAGTGATAAAATTATGATTTGAATTTCTGAATGCGTACATTCAAACGCGCATGTTCAGATATATGTACATATGATTATATAAGACTAATATGATAAAAGATGTATGTATACGTTTTAATAAATTTAATCACTATTAGTAACAATTATCATACAAAATATTTATTAGTTATACATATTATGTAAAAACTATATAATATTATTAAACGCCCAAACTGACTATAAATATTATTTTGAAAATTACATAATGTAATAGAGTCTTATCAGTTTTGCATGCATTCATAAAAATTCGCATAGTGATATTCATATCAATAAATATGATTGCATATACGCGTATAAAAATAAAAACCAAAAGAGTAACATGCGGATGTAATATCTATGCAAACTTTTGAGCATAATTTTCATTGAATGCTCAGCTCTGTTCACGTGCCACTGTTAAAATTTCTCCTTCCGAGCTAGCTGTGGTGAAAAACGCTCAGCGTATTTTGTTAGGTTTTGACAATTCACACGCTGGTCCGTAGTTGGACCTTCTCTATATTTTACATTCTCTGCAAGTTACCTTTGCACCAGTTTTCTGCAACTTTTAGGTAACCAAAAAAATAACCAAACGAACTATTTTTAGCAAGAATGATAAAATACAAAATTACGAAAGTAATTTACCGTTACTTTTTTCGGTTTAGGCTGTGACTACGGTTGTCGTTTGACTTTTTTCTGGATCAAAATGTGGAACAAATTTGGTAAAAATTGACCACATAACAAAAAACAAATATATAGTTTTCCACAAACAAAAAAAATATACGTTCACTTTATTAATTCAATTTTATTTTTTTATTTTTCTTGAGATCATTCACATTTTTTTAGTACATCTTTTAGGTCCACGAGTATAGGCACATTTTACATATTGTAACGGATTTCTCAATAAACCGTCTAACTATAACTCACTTTTGAGCTCGATTACTGGGTTGTTAAAGTCCCAATTTAATGCTATACACTTATCCTTATTTTCGATTCCAACAACTTAACACTTATTGCTCGCTATTCAAACTTACAACTTATTGCTTATAGCTTAATTGCTCTTTACACGGCAACACTCTAATTAGAACTGTGTCTGCAGCACAATCCGGCAGCCCTTATATAGTAAATTTTTAACAAAAGTTCGCTACTAGAACATTCTGGCAACTACGAATTCGCTGTCCAGTTGCTTCTAGCAGTTTATCGTGAATTCTGATTTGTTCTGGTACTCGTTCGCCACAATATATTAAATTTTCTATACGCAGTCAAAGAGCATAATTACCAATAAAAATACAAATAAAATGTTAACTTAGCATCAAAATTGTACGAAATTTGTTTCAAATTGATTTTATTTAAAAAAAAAATACTGTGACGAACACGGATGATAGAACAAAATCAAATCAACGATAAACTTCCAGAAGCAACTAGTTAGCGAATTCGTAGTTGCCAGAATGTTCTACAAGCAATCTTTTGTTACAGATTTACTATATAAGGGCTGCCGGATTTTGCAGCAAACACAGTTCTAGTTAGAGTGTTGTCGTGATAAGAACAATTGAGACATAAGCAAGAAGTTGTAAGCTTGAATAACGAGCAATAAGTGTTAAGTTGTTGGAATTAGAAATAAAGACAAGTGTATAGCCATTAAATTGGGACTTTAATTTAACAATCCAGTGATCGAACTCAAGAGTGAGTTACAGGTAGACGATTTATCGAGAAATCCGTTACAATATATAAAATACCAGCAATCGATTAATATCTCGATAAGTGAAGTATTCCTTCAAAATGGATAACAAGTATTCTTATTAGTTTTGTGACCTGCTTTCTATTAGGTGACAAATTAGAGACAGTATTTTGTGACTAAAGACTGGAGACTATATCGTGAATAGTTACTTGTCACAGATTAAGACTTTACTTTAAATTCCCACAACAGCCGGTTCTGCGATACCGGAATTGACCCAGATTTTATCCGGCCAAGGGCTGTTATTTCGACGATCTAACCCTGTTTAGATCGGTAAGTTCTAGATTAAGTTTGTCGTCATTGGAGCAACGCCTAGCAGCAGGGTTGCTCCGTATCCTCCTGACCCGTGCTGGCATCGAGTCCAACCCGGGCCCCGAGGAATTCTACTGCTGCGTTTGCGCTAAAAGGCTCCATCCAAACTCCATCTCGGTTAGGTGCAATACATGCAATGGCTGTGCAACCTGCACCATGTTCGCGCACTGCGCCGCCACTCCAGTTGAGTGGCCAAGAAAGGACCTCCACGGCCCTAAGAAGCTCACACAGACAGCATAACTCCCAGTCTGACCAACCTGACGAAGCCCCCACCAGAATTATGGGAACCTGTAATAGCTCGCCAGATATTACCATCGCTAGCGGTGGTCTGATAAATAATATAACCTGGCGACCTATGCTAACTCTCGCATCAGACCATTTGCCTATAATTATCTTGATCGAGAAACCTCCTGACTTTATTTCTGTGAACAACCGTACCTTTGTTAACTTTAACAAAGCTACCTGGGTCGGCTTCACAGAATTTACCGAGAGCACCTTCAACGCACTACCCATTCCTATGGACGTCATCGTTAGCGAGCGTCAATTCCGCAATGTGATCGCCGCTACTACTGCTACTTCATAGCGACTGGAAGAATCGCGAAGCAGCTGTACTAGCAAACGAGCGCGACACCTTATACCATGCCGATCCCTGTGATCCCGAATAAGGGATCTCAATTTGGAGATTCGGCAAATGGTAAACCATCATAAGCGGACAAAATGGATAGAGCACCTGAAGTCCTGCAACCTCTCCACCGGTGTGAGTAAGCTTTGGACTACTGTCAAAGCCCTGTCAAATCCGAGGAGACATGACGATCGGGTTGAAATTCAATTCGATGGCCATGCCTTCTCGGACCCGAAGAAGTGCGCGAGCTATTTTAGCCGGCAATTTACACTGCACCCTTCGACTGACAAGGCCAAACGATGTGTTACCCGACGGCTGCGCAAAATGCCAAAAGACCGCGCGCCACTTACTTTCACCGATGGGGAGGTTCAGAGTGCCATCACAAAGGCCAAATCCCATGGACCATGTACTACCTGAGCGGTCAGCAATCATCCGTCCAAACTCCAAACTGAGAAGAATTAAACAGGGGGTTCCGCAGGGTGGTGTCCTCTCCCCACTACTGTTAAACTTTTACATCTCGAAACTCCCCCAACCACCAGAGAGAATTTTCGTGACCTCGTACGCTGATGACTGCATGATATTGACGTCGGGCGATGGAATCAATGGCATGTGCTCAAAAGTTAACAGCTACCTCTCCGATCTTTCTCGCTTCTTCCCTACAAGGAGTCTGACACTCTCCCCCACTAAATCCACAGGGACCATATTTACGAACTGGACGAAGGAATACAGACTAGATCTAAACATTTAAGTCGATGGTTCCAAAATTCCGACGGTAAACAACCCTAAAATGTTAGGCGTTACACTAGACAGTCTTTGCTTCTTCACTCCTCACACGACCGCAATAACTGCCAAAGTACAGAGCCACAACAAAATCCTCAAATCGCTAGCCGGCAGCTCTTGGAGAAAAGACAAAGAAACGTTGCTGGCAACATACAAGGCAATCGGCCGGCCGGTCCTAAACTATGCAGCCCCAATATGGTCACCTGGATGCAGTGCCACGCAGACAAGGAAGCTTCAGACCTGTCAGAACACTGCACTCCGGACTGTCACGGGATGCCTCTTGATGTCTTCAATCGAACACCTACACAGTGAGGCCCGTATGCTTCCGGTTAAAGAACATAACGAGCTCCTCTCCAAGCAGTTTCTGCTGGGGTGTTTTCGTAGAAACCACCCCTTTAGTCGCCTGCTTGTAGCGGAGCCGCCTCCTAGGAACATCAAGAGGTCTTTCCTTGATTACGGCGACGACATTAGACAGTACGCCGACCGGACTTCGGACGCAACGAACTTCAGACAGGCACTGACCGCCATTCACAGTGGAGCCATCAACACCTTCACCGACTCCCTCTCAGTGAATGGCGTATTACGAGTCAAACCACCACCCATAGCAGATGTAGAGCTCGGGTTGCCTCTCGAAACCAGAGTGACCCTCGCGCAGCTTCGTTCTGGATACTGTAGCAGGTTAAACTCCTACTTATCCAGAATAGACCCCGACATTCCAAATGCATGTCCTGCGTGCAATGAGTCTCCGCATGCCCAACGAAGCCCACTCATCTAACACCCTTCTCCCTATGGTCCGACCACGTCGAAACAGCCTATTTCCTGGGCCTCCCGCTAGATGACCTCGACGACAACGAATCTGGAATTTATCACCCAAATGGGGACTAGGTAATCCTTACAACAACAACAACTTTACTTCAAAATGTCTTAAATAGTGACAAGAGACTGCTAACTGAATTGCGCTATTAGTATCAATTTATACACACCTGTACATATATGACAAAACAAATATTAGATATTCTTCAGGCTTATTATATTATATTGTAAACATGCATAGCAAAACAAAAGTAGTATCAAGTATTTTAAATTAAGAGCACTTATTCCAAAGTTCACAGCTGTGTTCGGGTTCGATAACTTGAAAAACAGTCGGGAAACTATTTAGCAACGCTGAAATTAAATATGATTGTGGCGATAATGAAAATACTTTTTTCATTTATTGGACAAAGAAAAATTCCTTAAGCATTGCACTCTAAATGAACCATTCACAAAGTATGGACCAATGGCCATCGTAAAGGGGGAGTAGAGAAACTATCAGCTGATCATAGTTCCATAATAATAATGTTAAATGTTCAAACTATACTATATGTTTTTAAATGTGCTTAAACAATAAATATGGTTCATGTTGTTGAAAAGATGAATTTTTTTGTTTTATTGAAAAAATGTAATTTTTTCCGGAGGTAAAAATATACACACCATTACTCATTTACAAGTCATTATGATTTAATATATACTTTTAATCATTCACGTAATTTTTTATTTTTGACCGGTGCGGTCGATTTTTATGTTTTTTTGAGATATAGAACATGAAAAACGTCATAATGAGACAATTACGCTAAGATATTGAACGATATACACGCCATAGATAACGTAATACTGTAACGAATTTCTCGATAAATCGTCTACATGTAACTCACTCTTGAGTTCGATCACTGGATTGTTAAATAAAAGTTCCAATTTAATGACTATACACTTATCTGTACTTCTAATTCCAACAACTTAACATTTATTCCTCGTTATTCGAGCTTAAAACTTCTTGCTTATGTCCCAATTGCTCTTAACACGACAACACTCTAACTAGAACAGTGTGTGCTGCACAATCTGGCAGCACTTATATAGTACATCTTTAATAAAACTTCGCCTCTAGAACGTTCTGGCAACTACAAATTCGCTGTCTAGTTGCTTCTGGTAATTTATCGTCACAATATAAAGATATATATATATATATTGTAACGGATTTCTCGATAATTCGTCTTCTTGGAACTCAATCTTGAGTTCGATCATTGCATTGTTAAATAAAAGTCTCAATTTAATAGCTTACCACTTATCTTTATTTCTAATTCCAACAACTTAACACTTATTGCTCGATATTCGAGTTTACAACTAATTGCTTTTAGTTTAATTGCTCTTTACACGGCAACCTCTAATTAGAACTGCACAGTCCGGCAGCCCTTATATATTAGATTGTTAACGCAACTTCGCTACTCGAACATTCTGGCAACTACGAATTTCGCTATTTAGTTGGTTCTTGCAAGTTATCGTCGATTCTGATATGTTCTGGCATTCGTGTTCCCCACACCACCCTCTACCTAAGTCTGATCGTCCCAATTATACATATTTGCGGTACCAATCGCTGAAAGCCGTTCGAGATTAACTACCTTCATTTTATTCCTTAGTCTTCCAATGGTCTGTATGCGATACACTACATCATTGAGTCGTTTAATAACCTGGTATGGTCCTTCCCAATTACACTGTAGTTTGGGAGGCAGCCCTTTCTTTCGTTGTGGGTTATATAACAATACCCATCTGCCTTCAATAAAACCCTCAGAGTTCATTGCTTTGTCGCTTTTGCTTTAATTTTATCGCTCATACTTTTGGTGTGCCGTCTCACCATAGCATGTATATCCCACATCTCGTCTTCTAGGATGCTGTTGAATTCCTAAGCATACCTTCCTCCGTTGGCGTTAATTTCAAGTCAATCGGTAGTCGCGGGTCAGTACCAAAAATTATCCTCGCTGGAGTCTGCCCTATTGTTTCATGTACAGCAGACCGATAAGCCATCAGGAACAAGGATAATATGGGTATCTCAATCTTTTTGATACTTGTACACAACTTTCCTCAAACGTTCTTCCAAAGTTTGATTGAATCGCTCTACCATGCCATCAGACTGCGAATGTAGTGCAGTTGTACGCGTTTTCCGGATACCCAGTGGCATATGTCCTGAATTTAAGCTGATTCAAAACTTCTCCCTTGGTCAGAATGCTATTCTAATACTGATAGAAAATGGACCAGCTACATCCATCGCAATTCGCGCAAACGGCGCACCCGAAGTGTACTGCTTCATCTGACCATCTCTTTTGGACCTCGACCCATTTAGCAGCAATGCACTCGACACAATTGGTGGTCCACTCCGTAACTGATTGACGACAAGGTTTTACTGATACCCATGTGTCCTCCACTTGGACCGTTGTGCAGCTCTTTGAGAACTTCAGGAATTCTTACTTTCGGAATAATCATAAGAGTTCGGGAATTTTGAGCATCTTCGCTTTCCCATACGCGATGCAAGCAGATGGGATAACTTTAAACTATCCCATTGTGCCCAATAAGCATTTGCGACTGGGCTTTCTGCAGCTATTTCTTCTCTCGCTAGACGTTTATTCATCTCCAATCCTTGCTGATATTTCCGTAGCTCCTCCGGATCCCAATCTGGGGTTATATTCATTCATCATCACGAATGAGTATCTGAGAAGAAATTGTTTAGCCTTATTTTGATGGTTTGCCTCTAGTTCCTTGGTCCATGCGTTAGTTAAGCAATTTACAACTTGTTTGGCCCATAGTCTCCATCTATTTCTGCCTAAATAAATGTTTCTGATTTTTGTGGAATCTGCCGTCTCTCTGCTGTTATAACTCGTCTAACGTTGTACTTATTATCGTAACCGAACATAAGTGGCACTTCCGTATTTGTATAGGTCATAACCCTGTTCTTCATATCAATTTTGATTACTTGATTCACTGAAAATTCTACTCCAATTATGACTTTGTCGACGATATCTGCCACTATAAAATTGTGTATTACGGCTGAATTTCCAGTTACTTTTCCGAGAACTAGGGTATCTTCTCCAGTTGCAGTACGCAACTTTGCCCCAGCTAATGGCCTCACTTCTTTGTCAACCAGATCAGATTGAATTATGGAATGTGATGCGCTCGTATCCACAGTCAGTATGCGCTTTCTGCCGTCTACACCTCCACTAACGGTAACGTTACTCGTATTCCTGCTTATTTGTGAAATGGAGATTACAGGGCATTTGCTTGCAGGAGCCAGCCCGGGCCCTTTTCGGCTGACTCGTTTTAGTTTAACGATTGGTTTGATTTGACATTTGCTTGATCGTCCTCAGCTTTGCGTTTACGTTCAACTGGATTATTGGGCTGGTTACAGTTGCGTGCAATATGGCCACTTTTCCCGCAGTTGAAGCATTTAAACACACCATCATTTTTCTTACGCACTTCTGTATATTTGTTCAGTGCTTGCTGCATGTTGTGAATTTTTTCAAGTAATTGATTCATCCAAGTGTGTTCTTCTATTTCTACTTTATGAGCTTTAAATGCTTGATTGCTAAACGTATAGTGTTACCTTGTATTCCAGTGACGAAGCTCTGAATTTTCGTGTCCTTGTTGTATTCCACGGACTTATGTGCATAAGTGCTAAGTGAGCTAACCTCTTAATCTCTGTAGAAAACTCCTGCAAAGACTCATTGGCTTTCTGGCGGCGATTTCGCAACTCCATTTGGAAGATCTGCTTCATGTGCTCACTACCATACCGTCTTTATAAAGCACCCATCAACATTTCATAACTACTTGCCTCTGTTATATCCGCTGCAAATCCTTTTAATGCAACGAATTTGTGTTGACATTTGCGATATTGTAGCAAAAGTCATGTTCATGTCCACAATCTTTGGCGAGCATTGAGCCTCTTTTTTTTTCTTCTATCTTCGTAGTCTCTTCCTCTAATTCCAATAGAAACACATATTCGTCAACATTAATGTTTTCTGTTTCCATGGCCTCCCATAACCGTGATTGTAATTCGAACTTTACTCCATTTGTTGCTCGTTTTTCCAGCTCCTTTATAGTTGTGGAATCTTCAAAACTAGAACTGTTGTAATAAAAAGACATCAATAATTACTTGTAAATTAATGATTGGAAGTATATTCTTATTATTATATTTAATACTATGTTCGCACCGACACAAAATTCGTGTTTTCATAGACAAAAGAGGTTTTCACGCGAAAACTTGTGTTTTCATCCATAAAAAAACTGTCAAACGAAAACACAGTTTTCGCTGAAAACCCCTTGAAAACTTAAATTCCACTCATTACAATCGGTGCCTGCTCTAGTTAAATTCATATTATTAGAAGACATATTCTGCCAGCCCTAAATGTCAGTTGACAATTTGTTTACATTCCATAATTGGCCTAAACGTACCCTACAAGAAACTGCTGATGGGTTCACCAATACACTCACATTTGATATGTCAGTACTGTTAACTTACATTTGCATTTTTAATTCAGAACTATCCACTGATTGGAAAAAGACGTACGCAGAGCTATTGAGAGGAGGAGATGGCATCAAGTGAAAATTTATTTTTATTTATATATTATTATATTTTTGTTGCATTCCTTTTTATATTTAAGTATATTATTATAACTAATTTTGATTAAAAATTTGAAATTTATTAAAGAAAGAAAATAAATAAAAATTATATTATCTACTGCGCAAAAGAATTTTTCACTTCTGATAGCGTTTCAGTCATAACTGACAATTTTCAGCTATGACGGATTTATGGTCAGCAATGACTGAGAAAAAGACATGAGAGTGAGCAGTATAGATATATAGTGAATGAATTCCGAATACTCATGTGTTAAAGAGAGATGCAAACTCACACACATACGTTTGTTTACGTCAGTTTTTGCACAAGGCTCTTAAGAAAATGATAGAAACTTTGTTTTGCGCGCTGACAAATTTTTTTAGCTATGACTGTTATATTACCCATCAGATGACCGTCACTGTTCTTGTAGGGTACATAACAAATGTAAACAAATAGATGTGTGAACTGTCAATGAAAATTCATCGAAAACACAAACGAATCAATCGAAAAATCAAAACGACTTTGGTTCCAAAATCCACAAGTTGTGTTTTCAAAAGCGTTTCAATTCGGTGCGAACATAGTATAAAATTACATTTCTTCATTGCCGTCTCACACGTTCAATTTAAGTTTTGATATTAGGATCGTGATCCATTTTGATAATGGTTTGATCGCGAGTGAATGCTACACGTTCAATAATAAACACAGCAGTATTTATACGAAATAAATCGAGTTTTAAAACAAATATGTTAAAAAAATAGTTTCGCTTTATTAAATTGTTTAAGTTTTTGTCCGGTATAAAATGTTCAAAGAAAACTGACGAAAATTTTCTGTGGCATTTGTAAAAACACTAGGTTTTACCCGCGGCTTCGCTCGCATCGAATCCATCAAATAAGTATCAAAGATTATTATAGTAGAAACGGATCAATAGAAAAAATATATTTTATTGCTTGCCTGGGATTACTTACTTGAAAAACTTACTAAATGCAATGAAGTTTCAAATTATAAAATATACTTTATTGAACCAATACAACAAAGATTAAAATATAGGTTAATGTATAGTTTAGGTCCCCACACTAAGGTGGCCTCAAAAATGAATTTTTTTTTTAAATCGTCTTATTTTGACGCGAATATTACAAATCCGTGAGCGGAAAGTGAATTTTTTCAATAATTCTTTTTTATTGTTTATTTATATAGTTGACCATGAGAAAAGCATGACTTTTATAAATGCACTCCTGACACCTGTAATGTTTGTCCTTGTGCTTTGTTTATAGTTACGGCAAAGCTAAGCTTGACGGGAAACTGAACTCTTTTAAATTGGAAGTAACATAGGGATTAATTCTTCTTGTTGCTGCAGTGCTATGAAATCATATTCTACCTCTCGACCAATTTCATTGTTAAAATCATCCCCATTATCTCTTCACGGACTTTGCATTCCAAAATCATCTAATTTTTTTCTAACCATTGTAAAAACTTTGTTTTCAATTAGAATTAGCGTTTGGTTGTAAATACGTTCATTGAAAGTTATATCTGTATGTACTTGCTGAAGTTGATGTAAAATATCTTCAGCCATGTATTCTTTGTACTTATCCCAAAGAGTTTGAGGGTTAGAAAGACCGCAAGACCTCTAACATGATGCAATAACATACGCAGACAAAAGCATTCGAAATTTGTAATGTGTACGGTATAGACACGACCAAGAGCATCTGATGATTTATCCCCAGATCAGTGGCTTTTTGACCAGGCATAAGTTCTTGAGTAACATTCTGCCACGATGGATTACAGGTAAAAGTTACAAAGAGGTCAGGCCTTCCATAAGTTCGTACATAAGTAAATGTGTCTTGAGTGTACTCATGCATAACCATTTTGCCAATGTCGTTAGGTCTAATATTGTCATCTGCGTTAATCGCATCTTGTAGATGTATGTAATTTTCACTTCGTAATTTTTTCTGATTTATAGAAATGTAACGAAGACGTTCACTCTCTACTACTTCTATACATATTTAGTAAAAATTGATTGAAGAGTTGCCTTGTACGCAGAAGAAGATTGAAGTCATGCTCTCGATGCATCATGTAATACGCATAAAAGTCCATACAGGAAACTTTTTTATTTGGAATTGGTTCGTTCGTTGTCGGATGGATGATTGAAATATTGAAATGATATCCAGGCATTCTTATCACTTTATCAACTCCGATGGATGTCATTTTAAAGCAAGAGTTATACTTCCTTATTTTACTTAGAAATCTTTTCGACTCATCTGTGACACTAAACAATAAAGTTTTTAAAGGTTCTTCTGGTTCACCAAGTAATGGAAGTGAAACTTTACCAGTGCTGCAGCACATTCTAGGAGTTTCATCTTTCCATTGAGCAAATAACAATTAAGGAATGATTAGAAGACTCAACTAAAGGATAATTTTGAAAACCAGTATCATTAAATACAGACCAATCCTGAGTCATGAAATTTCGACGACGCGTGGTCCTTACTTCTGCATCATGAATTCTTCTTGCCTGCAATTGTTCTGGCGTTTCCGTCGCTCTTCTAGCTTTCTGCTGCATAACTTGTCTTTCTGATCGAACTCTCGTCTGAAGAGAAGTTTCAGCTGCTCTCAAAACACGTTGTCGCTCTGCTTGCTGTTGTCTTCTCAGCTCTTTGTGAACTTCAGATTCTTGATTTCGTGCAACTTTAGCTTCACAGACCGACGAAAAATTTCTTGATAGCGTAGATTTCCGCTTTCGAGGCATTTTTAAAGAAGATAAGAGTAACAATTATTCTCAAATAATAAATTGGCATACATACGCATATATTGATAGAAGAAATAACAATGAAGAAAAATTCAAAATACCCGAAGGTACAATCTGTAGAAGTATAGTGTTTAGTCTCCGTAGTTTAGTGAATTGGGTTGGATGTTGACGTGGCTGTCGGTAATATAGTGTGATGGTATTATAATAGTGGTGGTATTTCTTTGATTTTCGTTTTTGATGCATTTTTGTTTTCTTACATTTTTCGACAAACAATCATATCTGCCAAACTTACTTTTTTCAAAATTCAAAATTTTGAAATTTATTTTACAAACATATATAATCCTCAAAAATAATTCTTTTAACAATCCGTAAAAAAATTATTTATTTTTTAATCAAAAGTATTCTATCATTCTGACACCTCCAAGAGTATGTGTACAAAGTTTCATGATGATCGGTTAAGTAGTTTTTGCGTGAAAGCGTCACCAACAAACGGACTTTCGCATTTATAATATAAGGAGGAATCAATCCTCAAATCATTTTAGCAAAATAATACTAGCTACCAGTTCGAAGAATTCACCGGATCCACGAAGAAGCTAAAATTTTTATATAATTATTATATAAATAAGTAGTACATATTTAATAAAAATTGCATATTTTTGCAGAGAACGTATATCATAGAGAAGGTTCATGGTGTGCCGATTGTCAAAATGTTCCTGTTGACGGAGGGTTACTCGCCAACATTAGAGGATTTCACCACAAACAAATTATAAGCGGATTTCACCAAAATTGCAGTACGCAACTTTGCCCCAGCTAATGGTCTCACTTCTTTGTCAACCAGATCAGATTGAATTATGGAATGTGATGCGCTCGTATCCACAGTCAGTATGCGCTTTCTGCCGTCTACACCTCCACTAACGGTAACGTTACTCGTATTCCTGCTTATTTGTGAAATGGAGATTACAGGGCATTTGCTTGCAGGAGCCAGCCCGGGCCCTTTTCGGCTGACTCGTTTTAGTTTAACGATTGGTTTGATTTGACATTTGCTTGATCGTCCTCAGCTTTGCGTTTACGTTCAACTGGATTATTGGGCTGGTTACAGTTGCGTGCAATATGGCCACTTTTCCCGCAGTTGAAGCATTTAAACACACCATCATTTTTCTTACGCACTTCTGTATATTTGTTCAGTGCTTGCTGCATGTTGTGAATTTTTTCAAGTAATTGATTCATCCAAGTGTGTTCTTCTATTTCTACTTTATGAGCTTTAAATGCTTGATTGCTAAACGTATAGTGTTACCTTGTATTCCAGTGACGAAGCTCTGAATTTTCGTGTCCTTGTTGTATTCCACGGACTTATGTGCATAAGTGCTAAGTGAGCTAACCTCTTAATCTCTGTAGAAAACTCCTGCAAAGACTCATTGGCTTTCTGGCGGCGATTTCGCAACTCCATTTGGAAGATCTGCTTCATGTGCTCACTACCATACCGTCTTTATAAAGCACCCATCAACATTTCATAACTACTTGCCTCTGTTATATCCGCTGCAAATCCTTTTAATGCAACGAATTTGTGTTGACATTTGCGATATTGTAGCAAAAGTCATGTTCATGTCCACAATCTTTGGCGAGCATTGAGCCTCTTTTTTTTTCTTCTATCTTCGTAGTCTCTTCCTCTAATTCCAATAGAAACACATATTCGTCAACATTAATGTTTTCTGTTTCCATGGCCTCCCATAACCGTGATTGTAATTCGAACTTTACTCCATTTGTTGCTCGTTTTTCCAGCTCCTTTATAGTTGTGGAATCTTCAAAACTAGAACTGTTGTAATAAAAAGACATCAATAATTACTTGTAAATTAATGATTGGAAGTATATTCTTATTATTATATTTAATACTATGTTCGCACCGACACAAAATTCGTGTTTTCATAGACAAAAGAGGTTTTCACGCGAAAACTTGTGTTTTCATCCATAAAAAAACTGTCAAACGAAAACACAGTTTTCGCTGAAAACCCCTTGAAAACTTAAATTCCACTCATTACAATCGGTGCCTGCTCTAGTTAAATTCATATTATTAGAAGACATATTCTGCCAGCCCTAAATGTCAGTTGACAATTTGTTTACATTCCATAATTGGCCTAAACGTACCCTACAAGAAACTGCTGATGGGTTCACCAATACACTCACATTTGATATGTCAGTACTGTTAACTTACATTTGCATTTTTAATTCAGAACTATCCACTGATTGGAAAAAGACGTACGCAGAGCTATTGAGAGGAGGAGATGGCATCAAGTGAAAATTTATTTTTATTTATATATTATTATATTTTTGTTGCATTCCTTTTTATATTTAAGTATATTATTATAACTAATTTTGATTAAAAATTTGAAATTTATTAAAGAAAGAAAATAAATAAAAATTATATTATCTACTGCGCAAAAGAATTTTTCACTTCTGATAGCGTTTCAGTCATAACTGACAATTTTCAGCTATGACGGATTTATGGTCAGCAATGACTGAGAAAAAGACATGAGAGTGAGCAGTATAGATATATAGTGAATGAATTCCGAATACTCATGTGTTAAAGAGAGATGCAAACTCACACACATACGTTTGTTTACGTCAGTTTTTGCACAAGGCTCTTAAGAAAATGATAGAAACTTTGTTTTGCGCGCTGACAAATTTTTTTAGCTATGACTGTTATATTACCCATCAGATGACCGTCACTGTTCTTGTAGGGTACATAACAAATGTAAACAAATAGATGTGTGAACTGTCAATGAAAATTCATCGAAAACACAAACGAATCAATCGAAAAATCAAAACGACTTTGGTTCCAAAATCCACAAGTTGTGTTTTCAAAAGCGTTTCAATTCGGTGCGAACATAGTATAAAATTACATTTCTTCATTGCCGTCTCACACGTTCAATTTAAGTTTTGATATTAGGATCGTGATCCATTTTGATAATGGTTTGATCGCGAGTGAATGCTACACGTTCAATAATAAACACAGCAGTATTTATACGAAATAAATCGAGTTTTAAAACAAATATGTTAAAAAAATAGTTTCGCTTTATTAAATTGTTTAAGTTTTTGTCCGGTATAAAATGTTCAAAGAAAACTGACGAAAATTTTCTGTGGCATTTGTAAAAACACTAGGTTTTACCCGCGGCTACGCTCGCATCGAATCCATCAAATAAGTATCAAAGATTATTATAGTAGAAACGGATCAATAGAAAAAATATATTTTATTGCTTGCCTGGGATTACTTACTTGAAAAACTTACTAAATGCAATGAAGTTTCAAATTATAAAATATACTTTATTGAACCAATACAACAAAGATTAAAATATAGGTTAATGTATAGTTTAGGTCCCCACACTAAGGTGGCCTCAAAAATGAATTTTTTTTTTAAATCGTCTTATTTTGACGCGAATATTACAAATCCGTGAGCGGAAAGTGAATTTTTTCAATAATTCTTTTTTATTGTTTATTTATATAGTTGACCATGAGAAAAGCATGACTTTTATAAATGCACTCCTGACACCTGTAATGTTTGTCCTTGTGCTTTGTTTATAGTTACGGCAAAGCTAAGCTTGACGGGAAACTGAACTCTCTTAAATTGGAAGTAACATAGGGATTAATTCTTCTTGTTGCTGCAGTGCTATGAAATCATATTCTACCTCTCGACCAATTTCATTGTTAAAATCATCCCCATTATCTCTTCACGGACTTTGCATTCCAAAATCATCTAATTTTTTTCTAACCATTGTAAAAACTTTGTTTTCAATTAGAATTAGCGTTTGGTTGTAAATACGTTCATTGAAAGTTATATCTGTATGTACTTGCTGAAGTTGATGTAAAATATCTTCAGCCATGTATTCTTTGTACTTATCCCAAAGAGTTTGAGGGTTAGAAAGACCGCAAGACCTCTAACATGATGCAATAACATACGCAGACAAAAGCATTCGAAATTTGTAATGTGTACGGTATAGACACGACCAAGAGCATCTGATGATTTATCCCCAGATCAGTGGCTTTTTGACCAGGCATAAGTTCTTGAGTAACATTCTGCCACGATGGATTACAGGTAAAAGTTACAAAGAGGTCAGGCCTTCCATAAGTTCGTACATAAGTAAATGTGTCTTGAGTGTACTCATGCATAACCATTTTGCCAATGTCGTTAGGTCTAATATTGTCATCTGCGTTAATCGCATCTTGTAGATGTATGTAATTTTCACTTCGTAATTTTTTCTGATTTATAGAAATGTAACGAAGACGTTCACTCTCTACTACTTCTATACATATTTAGTAAAAATTGATTGAAGAGTTGCCTTGTACGCAGAAGAAGATTGAAGTCATGCTCTCGATGCATCATGTAATACGCATAAAAGTCCATACAGGAAACTTTTTTATTTGGAATTGGTTCGTTCGTTGTCGGATGGATGATTGAAATATTGAAATGATATCCAGGCATTCTTATCACTTTATCAACTCCGATGGATGTCATTTTAAAGCAAGAGTTATACTTCCTTATTTTACTTAGAAATCTTTTCGACTCATCTGTGACACTAAACAATAAAGTTTTTAAAGGTTCTTCTGGTTCACCAAGTAATGGAAGTGAAACTTTACCAGTGCTGCAGCACATTCTAGGAGTTTCATCTTTCCATTGAGCAAATAACAATTAAGGAATGATTAGAAGACTCAACTAAAGGATAATTTTGAAAACCAGTATCATTAAATACAGACCAATCCTGAGTCATGAAATTTCGACGACGCGTGGTCCTTACTTCTGCATCATGAATTCTTCTTGCCTGCAATTGTTCTGGCGTTTCCGTCGCTCTTCTAGCTTTCTGCTGCATAACTTGTCTTTCTGATCGAACTCTCGTCTGAAGAGAAGTTTCAGCTGCTCTCAAAACACGTTGTCGCTCTGCTTGCTGTTGTCTTCTCAGCTCTTTGTGAACTTCAGATTCTTGATTTCGTGCAACTTTAGCTTCACAGACCGACGAAAAATTTCTTGATAGCGTAGATTTCCGCTTTCGAGGCATTTTTAAAGAAGATAAGAGTAACAATTATTCTCAAATAATAAATTGGCATACATACGCATATATTGATAGAAGAAATAACAATGAAGAAAAATTCAAAATACCCGAAGGTACAATCTGTAGAAGTATAGTGTTTAGTCTCCGTAGTTTAGTGAATTGGGTTGGATGTTGACGTGGCTGTCGGTAATATAGTGTGATGGTATTATAATAGTGGTGGTATTTCTTTGATTTTCGTTTTTGATGCATTTTTGTTTTCTTACATTTTTCGACAAACAATCATATCTGCCAAACTTACTTTTTTCAAAATTCAAAATTTTGAAATTTATTTTACAAACATATATAATCCTCAAAAATAATTCTTTTAACAATCCGTAAAAAAATTATTTATTTTTTAATCAAAAGTATTCTATCATTCTGACACCTCCAAGAGTATGTGTACAAAGTTTCATGATGATCGGTTAAGTAGTTTTTGCGTGAAAGCGTCACCAACAAACGGACTTTCGCATTTATAATATAAGGAGGAATCAATCCTCAAATCATTTTAGCAAAATAATACTAGCTACCAGTTCGAAGAATTCACCGGATCCACGAAGAAGCTAAAATTTTTATATAATTATTATATAAATAAGTAGTACATATTTAATAAAAATTGCATATTTTTGCAGAGAACGTATATCATAGAGAAGGTTCATGGTGTGCCGATTGTCAAAATGTTCCTGTTGACGGAGGGTTACTCGCCAACATTAGAGGATTTCACCACAAACAAATTATAAGCGGATTTCACCAAAATTTTACCCCTGCGGAGCGCAAAATAGCAGAATTGAGCATTTTGAATGTTAAATGAGAAAAATAATGCTAAATTCAATGTTAAGAAATATACGCCAACAGATTCGTATATTTACAATGCGCAAACGACTTTGCATATAATTTTAAGATATTCTGCATATACAGGGCGGCTCACGAATCGTGCTACAAAAATAAACCGTAATAAGTTTCTTATTAATCAATGCATTACATTCGTTTTTTTTGTATTGTGTAGAAAATTTTAATCTTATTTTATACAATTCATTATTCCTCCATGCTCAGCCACGCATATGCGACAAATAATTAGAAAATTGATGCGGACTGAAGGGTTGAAGGCGGGATTGCCACATATATGTATTTTATGGACTGCTTCAGTTCAGTCAGACTTCTGGCTTTGATTTTGTTCACCTCTTGCTTGACATAACCCGATAAGAAAAGACTAAGCGGTCGCAAATTTTCTTATACATATAATATAATATATATATGTATTATTATGTGCGCGTGTTAACAAATATGAAAGTACCCATTATAAATGTTAATTTGTCTACATCCAACATATGTACAGAAATATGTACAATCATTGTTTCATGGGAAATCAGAACCATACACACTTTTACAAACATGCATCGCATATGACAAGTGCAAAATCAACCCCTATTCATATACAACGTGGCATGCGTAAATGGAAACAAAGTCAACAAATCATGTGCATATATACGGGCAGATGTGTGTACAAAAAATTCAAATATTTACATACGCACTTACGTATATTTTTTGACAAATACAGTCAATCCCGGTTAAGTGCCAAAACCAAAGATGCAGATATTTTGTGCTTTGTAGTGCATAAGCAATTGTGGTACCAAAAATAAATAATTTCTATGTATTTAAAAAAAAATTACCGTTTTCCTTAAAAAAATTAAGAAAAAAAAACGTGAGATGCAGCAAGACACAGGCAGATAACAGGGATTGGAGGAGTGATACTTAACCGGGGTTTACTGTATATATAAATCAGAGGAATATTGAATATTTTCTTTAAAAAGTTTCTTGAATTGTAAATCGACAAATATACTATATGGTCACTTTTATTCTAAAATATTTGCGGGGTTGTCACTTTTCCTTTCTAGAGGGAATATCAGAAATTTGTTCAGTTTATGATTTTTAGCTTTTGCCATCGTCGCGAAAAGACGCTTGTATGCAAACGCATGCTCAAGGAGATAAGAAGGTGTCTGTTTTTATGAATGAAGCGAGATTGCTTGTTGAAAGTACGCCTGCGTTCATGAATGAAAATGTTGTTGTTGTGGGATTTACAATTTGCCTGACATATTGACTTGTTACGATTGTTGTTTTTGTAGAACAATTTTCGTAGTTTTTGCGGGTGACATATTAACATGTGTACGGATATTCAGATGTATGTAGGTTGATTTGTCTATGCATTATTTGTTCGGCACTGTTATATATACATACATATTTATATATGTTGACATATAAATTAATGCGCGCACATATAGTGTATTGATAAGTGATAAAATCATGATTTGAATTTCTGAATGCGTACATTCAAATACATACGTACATATATATGACTATATAAGATTAATATGATAAAAGATGTACATATACATATATTGTAATAAATTTAATCTCTATTATTATAATACAAAATATTTATTAAGAATGTATATTATATAATTATTTATTTATTTCAGCCACCAGGGCCTAGAAACAGGACTTAGATACATGATACCTTATATTCTATTCTTATTAACTATTAATTATTAGTTATTAACTTTTGCATATTAATATTAGATACATGATTAGAACTATTAGTTTGAAAAATCTTTAAATCTTTAAGTCTATAAATTACATTTTGAATCACTAAATAATCTTTTAATTTATAAGGACTCTTTTACTATTAAATTATGTTTAGTAATTAGGATAGATTTTTCACACAACCTTGCACTAACACTCTCTCTACCTCAAGAATGTATATTAGGTAAAAACTAAATAAAATTATTAAATACCCAAATTGACTATAAATATTATTTCGAAATTCCATAATTTAATCTTATCAGTTTTGCATGCATTCATAAAAATTCGCAAAATGATATTCATATCAATAAATATGTTTGCTTATAAGCCTATAAAAATATAAGCCAAAAGGCTAACATGCAGCTGTAATATCAAAGCAAGTCTCTGAGAATAATTTTGATGTGGTGAAATCCACTAATAGAATCTTGTTAGGTTTTGACAATTCACACGCTGGTCCGCAATTGAACCTTCTCTATAATATACGTTCTCTGGTTTTTGAATTATTTTCAATACTTAGTTCTGTCATTTCGTGAATTTACATACAAAATGTCGTGGATCGCGCGATCAAAATGAACGTTTAACGCGCGATCGATTCGCAATCCGGATTTAAAAATATTTAAATATATTGGGATATGGATCGAAACCAGTCATATTGTAACGAATTTCTCGATAAATCGTCTAACTATAACTCACTCTTGAGCTCGATCACTGGATTCTTAAATTAAAGTTCCAATTTAATGCTTACACTTATCTTTATTGCCAATTCCAACAACTTAACGCTTATTGCTCGCTATTCGAACTTACAACTTATTGCTTATAGCTTAATTGCTCTTTACATGGCAACACTCTAATTAGAACTATCCCTGCTGCACAATCCGGCAGCCCTTATATAGTAAATTGTTAACAAAAGTTTGCTACTAGAACATTCTGGCAACTACGAATTCGCTGTCTAGTTGCTTCTGCCAGTTTATCGTCAATTCTGATTTGTTCTGGTACTCGTGTTCGCCACACTGCCCTCTACCTAAGTCTGATCGTCCCGATTAGACATATTTGCGGTACCAAACGCTGCAAGCCGTTCCATATGAACCACCTTCATTTTATTGCTTGGTCTTCCAATGGTCTGTATGCGATACACTACATCATTGAGTCGTTTAATAACCTTGTATGGTCTTTCCCAATTACGCACCTGAATTGTACTGCTTCATCAGGCCATGACTCCTGGACCGCGGCCCTTTAGCAGCAATGCACTCGACACAATTGGCGATCCACTCCGTAACTGATTGACGACAACCAACCCAATAAAATCTTTGTTTTAATTTCTCCAAGGTTTTATTGATACCCATGTGTCCTCCACTTGGACCGTTGTGCAGCTCGTTGAGAACTTCAGGAATTTTTACTTTTGGAACAATCATCAGAGCTCGTGAACTTTGCCCATCTTCGCTTTCCCATACGCGATGCAAGCAGCCAGACACTAACTTCAAACTATTCCATTGTGCCCAATAAGCCTTTGCGACTGGGCTTTCTGCAGCTATTTCTTCTCTCGTTGGACGTTTATTTATCTCCAATACGTGTATTACACTTTTCAAATCTGGATCCTCTTGCTGACATTTCCGTATCTCCTCCGGTTTCAGTCTGATGTTAAGAAATCTGCTGGCTCTCTGTTGTTATCACTCGTCTAACGTTGTACTTATTATCGTAACCGAACATAAGTGGTACTTCCATATTTCTATAGGACATAATCCTGTTTTTCATGTCAATTTTGATTCCTTGATTCGCTAGAAAGTCTACTCCAATTATGGCTTCGTCAACGATATCTGTCACTATAAAATTGTGTAACACGGCTGCCTTTCCAATTATGATCTCGCACGTTACCTTTTCGAGAACGGGTATCTTCTCCAGTTGTAGTACGCAACTTTGCCCCAGCTAACGGTCTCAGTTCTTTCTTAACCAGATCGGATCGAATTATGGAATGTGATGCGCCCATATCCACAATCAGTATGCGCTTTTTATCGTCTACGCATCCACTAATGGTAACGTTACACGTATTCCTGCTTATTTGTGAAATGGAGATTACAGGGCATTTGCTTGCAGGAGCCAGCCCGTGCGCTTTTTGGTTGGCTCGCTTTAGTTTTAACGATTAGTTTGATTTGACATTTGCTTGATCTTCCTCAGTTTTGCGTTTACGTCCAACTGGATTATTGGGCTGGTTACAGTAGCGTGCAATATGGCCACCTTTTCTGCAGTGGAAGCATTTAAGCACACCATCATTTTTCTTATGCGCTTCCGTAGATTTTTCCAATGCTTTCTGCATGTTGTCAATTTTTTCAAGTAATTGGTTCACCCAAGTGTGTTCCTCTATTTCTACTTTGTGACCTTTAAGTGTTTGATTGCAAAGCAGAGATTCAGTTTCCTGTGTCAGAGCATACGAAACAGTTGCTATAAACGTCAATTTTGGACATGCTAATGCAGCGAATCGTGTAGTGTTATCTCGTATTCCATTGATGAAAGTCTGAATTTTCGTGTCCTCGATGTATTCCAGGGATTTATGTGCATAAGCTAAGTGAGCTAACCTTTCAATCTCTGTAGAAAACTCCTGCAGAGGCTCATTGGCTTTCTGGCGGCGATTTCGCAACTCGATTTGAAAGATCTGCTTCCTGTGCTCACTACCATACCGTCTTTCTTATGCACCCATCAACGTTTCATAACTACTCGCCTCGCAGTTTGTAATGGTCTGTAAAAGCTCCGCTGCACATCCTTTTAATGCAACGAACAATGCAGCTACTTTATCTTCAGCGTTCTAATTATTTGAAGATGCCGTATTTTCGAATTGAAGCTTAAAAACGTGGAACGAAACAGTGCCATCAAAGGATGGAGGTTTTACCTTGGCAGAAGCTGACGACGTAATTGACCGATTTAATTGTAGCTCACGGAGACGATCTCTCAATTCATCCACTTCAGTTTTAATTCTATCCCGAAATCTGTGAGGACACTTTTGATAATAAACATGCATCTTGCGCTGCGAACTGCTCTTCCAACCGCGTTTCTAACGAGGACAATTGTGATTGTTGTGTTAACATTTGGGATGACACCTCTGCTATTTGTTGGGTTATACGTGCATCCTGCTCTTTAAATTGTGTCGATATTTCTGTTGATATTTGAGACATACGTGTATCCTGCTCTTTAATTTTTGTCGATATTTGCGTTGACATTTGAGACATACGAGTATCCTGCTCTTTAATTTGTGTCGATATTTGCGTTGACATTTGCGATATTGCAGCAAAAACCATGTTTATGTCCACAATCTTTGACGAGCATTGAGCCTCTTCCTTTTCTTTTATCTTTGTTGTCTCTTCCTCTAGATCCATGTGAAAGACATATTCTTCAACATTAATGTTTTCCGCCTCCATGGCCTCTCTCTCTCCTTTTTCAGTCGTGGAATCTTCAGATCGTTAAGCTTGGCCATTTTCAAATAATTATCTCTTTGGGAATTTATTTGACAATCCCACTTCTGACACCAATGCATGGTCATGGTTGCATCTTGCCATTTTCTTTTAATTTACGAAAAAGTTGTTCAAAAAATATTGGTTATATGTAAAACTTTAATATGTTTTCAAAATAAAATCAATTGTTGAAAATAATAAACCTATTTTAACCCGCCCATAATATGCATGATCGGTATATCATTTTAGAAGGATTTTATAAAAAGTTCGGTAACTTTCCACACCACCATGAGGTATGCAACTAGGCGCGTTACCGATTCTTTTGTGTGTTCGGTTACCCAGGAGGCCTATTTTCACCCATGTAACTAAATAACAAAATAATATATAATAAATAAATAATAAAAAAACAAAAACATTAAAAAAATTCATTTAACAATAATATTTAAATAAATACATTTTATGTGCATGCATTGCCAACAGTGGAGATCTAACTAAATTCTTTTAATTCAAATTATAGAAAATAATACTAACTTGTCGACCCCAAATAAGTTGTTAGAAAATGTTTATATGAAAAAAAAACATAAAATAATTATATTAAAAACAATTTTCAAAAACAATTACCTTTCAAAAAACAAGTCCGTCCGTTTGACAAAAAGTTGTTAATAAATTCAAATATGTTGCCAGTATTGCTATTGAGCATTGCGTAACAGTGTTGCGTAAGCTAATTTTAAATTACTTTTTATAAAAGAAATATATCGACCGTATTTTATACCATAAAGATATTACAATTTCAACAAATAATTTATTTTAGGGGTCTATATATTTAAAAACTAAACTAAGAACTACATAATAATATGGTAATTTTTTTGTCAAGAGTTGTAATAAAATATGGTACAAACATATATCCACCGCTATATGATATACTTATATGAAATATAGAACGTAAATAAAATTTGTGATTAAATAAATCTATACCAAAATTAGAGAAAACATCGGTTCAGTAACTATTTTTTTGATATAAGTACAATGGTAAATTTTGCTTTATTGTTTAAATGAATTAATATCACTTGTATGGTAATGATAAGTTTTGCTTTTTGGATTATATAAATTATTATTACTTACATATAATAACAAACTCTGTTACAATAGTTATTTTTTCCCGTCCACTCATAGTTAAATTGAATTTTCAGTTTGCCCATTAATAAGTTATTTAAAATGCTTGAAAATATGCCGCATATTTACCTATATATTGTTAGCATTAAACATCAATTAATAACCAAAATTTAAAATATTTATAAATAATTATTTAGGCGTTTTCTGCTACGCGCAACCCGTTTTAACCCCTCGCCACCCTAACTCACGAATACCACATTGTTGGATTCATTGTGAACGTACACCTCAGGGGTGGCGAAACTATTGTGAATGGGACTTTTGCTACTCCCTTATACCATGCCTTCCAGTTTTTTTACTTGGTAACACTGAAAGTGTATAAGAATTATTTGACAAAAATTGGCAGACGGCGTCTTTGTAGCAAGACATTTTCACAGTTCCATACAAGATGTTCGGATTAAGGACCGCTATAAAGTCGGACAGGAGCATTTTGCCACTGTTATGCAACTTAAGTAAGTACACAAATAATAACATTGTAATATTTGAAATATTCCGAATTGCTAAAAGAACAAAAATACGAAAAGATTTTCTCGGTTGCCCTTTTTTGACTAAATGACACCTAACCTAGTTACGGCCACGTTCGTTAAGTTATGTAATTGTGGGCTGCTGTTGATTCTTACTTCACACCCCAATTTGTGTTACTATTTTGTATTTAATTCACAGCGTTAACCAATACGTATACTTTTCTCATATATTGTTAATATATGTATAGTGTAAAAAATTGAGTAAATGTATAGTCTGGGTCCTCCACCGAAGGAGGCCTTAAAAATTGATATATTTTTCTAAATCATATTTTGACGCGAAGATTACAAATCCATGAGCGGAAAGTCGGTCGGTCCAACACCGGGGTGTCAATAGTTCTATTGTATCCAACTCCTTTCAGCACGCAAAAGAATATAAGTTCTTTTTTTGAAGTGCGGCCACCAGCGCAGAAAGGAGTTCAACGCCAATGAATTAACAATACCCCGCTGTTGGACCGACCAGGGTTATTTTTTTGAAGCGCGGCCGATGGCCAACAGTGCAGAAAGGAGTTACTACGCAAAAGAAAATGTGCGAGGTTTTTTGATTTTTCTTGTAAATTGTTAAATTTAAAAAAAATTAGAATTGAAAAAATCGACTTTTTGCTCACTTTTGTAATTTGTAATCTTCGCATCAAAATAAGACGATTTACGAAAAAAATTATAATTTTCGCAGCCTCCTTCGGTGGAGGACCCAAACTATACATTTACCAAAAATTGTTGCAATTATTGGTGTTGTTACTAATTTGGATTTAATTCACAACGTTAACTAATATGCATATAATTTTCTTATATATTGTTGATATATGTACATGTGTGTTAATAATTATTGCATAATCCTATTATAAACATATATACATTTTTTTTTTTGTAAAAATTCTTTGTAGAACGGGGCGCTGCAGCAAAAGCCGCTGCTAAGGCTGCCGCTGGAGCTAATGGCAAGGTAAATTTTACACATAAACTGTATATTTGTTGTATTATATCGATTCTCTTGAATTATATAGATCGTTGCTGTAATTGGTGCCGTCGTTGATGTTCAGTTTGACGATGACTTGCCACCAATCCTTAATGCTTTGGAGGTGGAAAATCGCGCTCCACGTCTTGTGTTGGAAGTCGCTCAACATTTGGGAGAAAACACAGTGCGTACGATTGCTATGGATGGTACAGAAGGTCTGGTACGAGGACAAAAGGTTCTAGATACTGGTTACCCAATTCGTATCCCAGTAGGTGCTGAAACTTTAGGCCGTATCATCAATGTTATTGGTAAATTAAGAATAGGTGTATTTGCCTAGCAATAAAATTAATTTTATTTTTGTGTTAGGTGAACCAATTGATGAACGCGGTGCAATCCCAACCAATAAGACTGCCCCTATTCACGCTGAAGCTCCAGAATTCGTGGATATGTCAGTCGAACAAGAAATTCTGGTAACTGGGATTAAAGTGGTCGATTTGTTAGCCCCTTATGCCAAGGGTGGTAAGATTGGATTGTTCGGTGGCGCCGGGGTCGGAAAAACTGTATTGATTATGGAGCTTATTAATAATGTGGCAAAGGCTCATGGTGGTTATTCGGTATTTGCTGGAGTAGGCGAACGCACTCGCGAAGGAAATGATTTGTATAATGAAATGATTGAGTCTGGTGTAATTTCATTAAAGGATAAAACATCAAAGGTCGCTTTAGTATACGGTCAAATGAACGAACCCCCAGGCGCTCGCGCACGTGTTGCATTGACTGGATTGACTGTTGCCGAGTACTTCCGTGATCAGGAAGGACAAGATGTGCTGCTTTTCATTGACAACATTTTCCGCTTCACCCAAGCTGGTTCAGAAGTGTCTGCCTTGTTGGGTCGTATTCCATCTGCTGTGGGTTATCAACCAACACTAGCCACTGATATGGGATCTATGCAGGAACGTATTACAACTACGAAGAAAGGTTCTATTACCTCAGTGCAGGCCATTTATGTGCCAGCGGATGATTTGACTGATCCTGCTCCAGCAACAACATTTGCTCATTTGGATGCTACAACCGTATTGTCGCGTGCCATTGCAGAATTGGGCATTTATCCAGCTGTGGATCCCTTAGATTCCACATCTCGTATCATGGATCCTAACATCATTGGTCAAGAGCATTATAATGTAGCTCGTGGTGTCCAGAAAATTTTGCAGGACTACAAATCGCTGCAGGATATTATTGCTATTTTAGGAATGGACGAGTTGTCTGAAGAAGATAAACTTACAGTTGCTCGCGCACGCAAGATCCAACGTTTCCTGTCTCAACCATTCCAGGTCGCTGAAGTGTTCACTGGTCACGCTGGAAAATTAGTCCCATTGGAAGAAACTATCAAGGGATTCACTCAAATCTTGTCAGGTGAATACGATCACCTTCCTGAAGTCGCTTTCTATATGGTTGGACCAATCGAAGAAGTGGTACAGAAAGCCGAGCGTTTGGCAAAGGAAGCTGCTTAGGCTTATGAAATATGAATTGTAAAAATTAAGCTGATTTAACAAAAAAAATTTAAAAAGGTGTTCACACAACATCTAATATTGAAATAATTTTGAGTATTTTTAATGATGTTGTGCAGCAAGGTAAGTAAACAACAGATAGCTCTTAGTTACAATATAAAAACTCTCAAAATATTTTTATGGAAATCTGCCAAATCAAACCTCCGCTAGCGATGGTAATAAATGGAAAGGTACTACATGAGTCCGTAATTCAGGTGATTTACAGGGGTGTTGTAGAATCTGATACTTGTCGGAATCAGAATTGAAATCTATAAAAAATGTAGGTGTCATGACTGTAGGATTACTGTGATCTTTTAGTATCTTCATTTCCTGCCGCCAATGCAAAAGGAGTTCTATGCGAAAAACTAATGTGCTTTTTATTTCCTGCCATTGGCGTATTATCTGTTCTCTTTATTTCTTTTGTAGGCTAAACTTACCTTGCTTTATTTTTAAAAATCCAGCATAACCTTACCTTACCGAGTTTTTATTTTTTTAATCTAGCCTGGGCGCACATTTTCCGAAAAAATTGAATAATCTGCAGCTAACGATATGTATTAAATCAAATATCTGTTGGATGTTATTCGGTCCGTTGTAGTTAAACTATAATAAATATGTGTCTCGGTGAAGCAAGTATGACCATGGGTATGTAAAAGTGCTATACAAGTAGTTGTTGTTGTTGTAACGGTTACCTAATCCCCGTTTGGTTGATAAGTTCCAGATTGGTTGTCGTCGAGGTCATCTAACGGGAGGCCCGGGAGACGAGCTGTTTCGACGGGGTCGGACCATAGGGAAAAGGGTGTTAGATGAGTGGGGTTCGTTGGGCATGCAAAGGGTGGTAAGTGTCATGCGGAGACTCATTGCACGCAGGACATGCATTTGGAATGTCGGGGTCTATTCTGGATAAGTAGGAGTTTAACCTGCTACAATATCTAGAACGAAGTTGCGCGAGGGTCACTCTGGTTTCGCGAGGCAACCCGAGCTCTACGTCTGCTATGGGTGGTGGTTTGACTCGTAGTACGCTATTCACTGAGGGAGTCGGTGAAAGTGTTGATGGCTCCACTGTGAATGGCGGTCAGTGCGTCTGAAGTTCGTTGCGTCCGAAGTAAGGTCGGCGTACTGTCTAATGTCGTCGACGTAATCAAGGAAAGACCTCTTGATGTTCCTAGGAGGAACTCCGCTTCAAGCAGACAACTGCAGGGGTAGTTTCTACGAAAACAACCCAGCAGAACCGCTTGGAGAGGAGCTCGTTATGTTCCTTAACCGGAAGCATACGGGCCCCACTGTGTAGGTGTTCGATTGGGGACATCAAGAGGCATCCCGGGATAGTCCGGAGTGCAGTGTTCTGACAGGTCTGCTTCTTCGTCTGCGTAGCACTACATCCAGGCGACCATATTGGGGCTGCATAGTTTAGGACCGGCCGGCCGATTGCCTTGTATGTCGCCAGCAACGTTTCTTTGTCTTTTCCCCAAGAGCTGCCGGCTAGCGATTTGAGGATTTTGTTGTGGCTCTGTACTTTGGCAGTTATCGCGGTCGTGTGAGGAGTGAAGAAGCAAAGACTGTCTAGTGTAACGCCTAGAATTTTAGGGTTGTTTACCGTCGAAATTTTGGTACCATCGACTGAAATGTTTAGATCAGTCTGTACTCCTTCGTCCAGTTCGTAAATATGGTCCCTGTGGATTTAGTGGGGGAGAGTGTCAGACTCCTTGCAGAGAAGAAGCGAGAAAGATCGCCGTTTACTTTTGAGCACATGCCATCGATTCCATTGCCGGAAGTCAATATCATGCAGTCATCAGCGTACGAGGTCACGGAAATTCGCTCTGGTGGTTGGGGGAGTTTCGAGATGTAAAAGTTTAACAGTAGTGGGGAGAGGACACCACCCTGCGGAACCCCGTGTTTAATTCTTCTCAGTTTGGAGTTTGGACGGATGATTGCCGACCGCTCAGGTAGTACATGGTCCACCGCTTCAGCCCTGAAGGGAACGTAGACTGTTCGATGTCCTCAAGTAGCGTTGTGTGGTTGACTGTGTCGAAGGCTTTCGACAAGTCCAACGCTACGAGGATCGTTCTCTCGCAGGTTGGCTACTGGTTTAGGCCATGAACTATCCGGGCGTTTATGACGCTAAGTGCTGTGGTGGTGCTGTGCACTTTTCGGAAGCCATGCTGATGTTCTGCTAGGCTCAAGTGGTGAGTGAATGTCGGGAGTAGCAAGGCTTCAAGTGTCTTCTCTACTGGGAAAGGAGAGTTATCGGACGATAAGACTCCCCTTTGTTGACGGGTTTCCCAGGTTTTAGTAGTGGAACCACTCTTCCGACTTTCCACACATCGGGTATTTGAAGAGTGGGAATCGACAAGTTGAGGAACTTGGTAAGGTACCTTACTCCCGTCGAGCTTAGATGTTTTAGCATCAGCATGCTTATTCCGTCAGTGGATTTGGACGATTTCGCCTTTGTGATGGCACTCTGAAGTCCAAAGCTTCCTTACACCGGTGGAGAGGTTGCGGGACTTCAGGTGCTCTATCCATTTGGTCCGCTTATGATGATTTACCATTTACAGAATCTCCAAATTGAGATCCCTTATTCGGGGATAACAGGGATCGGCATGGCGTAAGGTGTCGCGCTCGTTTGCTAGTACAGCTGCTTCGGCTGGGAAATTAGGGCGGAGTTCCGCGATTCTTCCAGCCGGTATAAAGCGAGCAGTAGCAGCAGCGATCACTTTGCGGAATTGACGTGCGTAGGAATGGGTAGTGCGTTAAAGGTGTTCTCGGTGAATTTTGTGAAGCCGACCAGTTAGCTTTGTTAAAGTTAACAAAGGTACGGTTGTCCACAGAAATAAAGTCAGGAGGTTTCTCGATCGAGATAATTATGGGCAGATGGTCTGATGCAAGAGTAAGCATAGGTCGCCAGGTTATACTATTTATCAGACCACCGCTAGCGATGGTAATATCTGGCGAGCTATTACAGGTGCCCATAATTCTGGCGGGGGCTTCGTCATTCATTGTGCAGAATGTCGAATCGTCAATCTGATCCGCCAGCCCCATTCCTCTACGATCATTTGACAGACAGGAGTGCCAAAGAAAAAAAAAGTGGTAATTCTTTAAAATTTACATATGGTGGCGACTTAGCCAATAAAATTTTAATTAAATTAAGTCATCAAATTAAAACTGGTTTTATTGCATAACTGGAAAGAGGTTATGCAACATGCCCGAGGTAGGCACTTTCAGAAATTTGTTATGCACGAAGAATTCGGTAGAAACTAGAACTAATAAGCTCTATCGGATAAATTTTAGCATCGGATGGATTGTTATTGTTTATAAACGGTCAGAAATACAGGAATTGTTCATAGATGGTGTAATTACTTTCGATGTCCTCAGGCATCAGATAAATGATTTTGATCGTTAAGTTTGTATGGCAGCTATATGATATTGTGGTCCGATCTGAACAATTTCTTGTATCGCTGTTATAAACAATAGTTAAAGCCAAATTTCGTGAAGATATCTTGTCAAATAAAAATGTTTTCCATCTATCGATATCTCAAAAGCTCGTCGTGCTGATCATACATATATATATTTATTTATAGGGTCTCCGGTGTTATAAACTTCGTGGTCCCGTTCAGCGTATATAAAAGTTGGTTTTTACTACTCTATTACTGAAATAAGTTATTCTTTAATATCATAAATGTGCAGGTATCGACTGGTAACCATTTAATTGTACAAACTATTTAATGATAGCCCATATAAAAACAAAGTGCAGACATTTTCCCAATTCGTTGTTTTAGAGATTTGTTGATATTAAAGCAAATACGTTGTTCAAAAAGAACAATGCAATCCCCGCACCAGCATGTTTTACGTTAACGGAATTAACTCGGATTTTATACGGCCAAGAGTTGTTATTTCGAGGACCTAACCCTGTTTGGATTGATCTAGTTCGCAAGGAAACATTCATTTAAGGTTTCGTATAAAAAAAAAATAGGTATTCCATTTTGTTGAAAACCCGATACTTCCTGCTTGAAAACATTTTTAACATCAGACCTCTAGAATTAAAAGAGGCATGACAGTCGGGTCGGGGAATGTTTTCTGTCGCAACAACAACAAGAGAATAGTAATCGAATTATCCCAATTTCCACAGTTTCGTTATAGAAACAAAATAATAAATCAAATGAGTACTTTTTTATGCACCGATTACAAAAAGATTAAAGGAAAAATTTACCAATATTTAATAATACCTAAATACTTCTTTTACCGACTTTTGCATTTGTAATAACTAGTACAACAAATGCAAGAAACTTACTAGTATATGCGCGTATACCAAAGAATTTATTGTGCTAGATGGTGTTATTGGTATTAAGACTCTTATTTAAAGAACATTTCAAATAGTTTTCATAAGATAGAGACTTTGAGCTAAGATAGAGAGATTGAGCTAAGAAAATGCCGTTCAATGGCAAATGTTTCATTTTACTTTTAAGCATAGTTGCTCACAATATGTAGAAATGTATATGCATATACTGCAGTATCATGTTTGTAATAACCAGGGTTGCGATTTTTTTTCTCTCAATTTCAACATCTTGGGTTAAAAATTAAATTAAAAATTTTTTGTTGGGATTCAAAATAAATTTTCATTTATTAATTCCGATGTTGGGATTAAAAATGAAAAATCTATATAAAATTTAAAACTATATTTCAATTTAATAGTAAAAATATCAAATTTATTTTCTACTTTTGTGGTCAAATTTAAACATTTTATTTTTAATCCCAAAATCAAAATTAAAAATTGATAAAATATAAATCTTTTTAAAGTGTCAGTTTAGAGCATTTAATAAGACGGCTCTGTGCCAGTTCTAGTTCAAAATAGTAGAACACAAAGTACGCAACCGCGAACAATTTTAAATTCTAAAACTATTTCTTGTTTTAATTCTTAATTATATGCTTATTTTATTTTTAATCTGGTATTTTTTATTTATAATGTTTTAATCCCGTATTTAGGATTAAATTTTTTTAATCCTAAAAAAATGTGTAACTCAAATATTAGTTCAATTAGTTTTTAGTGCATTATTTGCAACGCTGGTATTAACAATAAATTTATAATATAGCGAGTTGAATTAAATGAACTTAGTTGTTCTAGGTTGGGTAAATAAAAGTGGTGATATATTTACTCTACACAAGTTTTAAAGGCATTACGAACATTTTGCGGTATACTCTGATATATGCTATTGGCAACATGCCCGTATTTGTTGGTTTAAACAGTGCAATTTAATATTTTTATTGGAAATAGCACGGAAATGATTTTATTTCACGGTTTAACAAAATCTTCAATTTACTTTATTTTTTATTTTTTGGTCTGAAATACCTCTTTTTGACATTTATTATTGATCTTAACATTTACTTGTTACACATTAAATTTCATTTTATTATTATTTTAGCATTAAATTATTTCCACTAACTGTTTAGTAAATTAGTTATTTAACATCTTTATCTATTTTATGTTTGCATATAATACAATATTATTAATGGTGCAGCATTCACAGATTTTCTGGTTTTATTAACACATTTTTTCTCTCAATTCTTAAGTTGAAATCAACAATGTTACTTAAAACAATTTAAAACATATTTTTTTACACATTTAGAATTTAATTTCGTTTTGTTGTTTTGTTTTGCGTTACATTTCAACAATTAAGTTTTCAAAAAGCTAGAGATAACATAAAATCTAAATAATATTTTTTTGATACAATATTATCACTATATTTTTAATATATGTTCTCTTACGCCTCTTTTTCAACATATTTTCTTATTACCAATAAACTTTTCAGTTTTCACTTTATTGTTACCAAAAATAGTTTTTCTAAATTTTAAGGATTTGTATCTGAGCTTCCGCTTGTTTTAAGTATATTATAATAGTATAACATTTTTTAATCTAGTACATTATTCTTTTTAAGATTTGTATGTAATATGAAAATCAATTAATGATTATGAGGAAAACTAGATCGTATATCTGCTGCGCGCAGTAGACTTTAGGTACTATTTGGAACTACATGCAGTTTTCCTATCTTATATATATGTCCCCGCATGCAAATGTCAAAAAAAATTACATATAGCAAATAAATTTCTTTCGAAAGTAAAAACCAAATTTTAAAATACCTTAAATAATAATATGAAGAATCGCTGACTAACTAATTAACAGCAGTAACTGAACATTAATCTTAATTCATCAGATGTTGAGAAGCATCTACGTAACAACATCCTTCATTTATATTATCAATTGATCTAACATTTATAGTAGTAACTAGTTTTCTCTTCTTCAGTTTTTCTTTAATTACAACATGAAATAAGATTTATTTTATTAAGTATGTATTTTAATAAAATATAGCTTTCAACATTTTCTGTTGTTGGTTCTCGTTTTTGTTGAATTAGCGTTATTTGTTATTATAATTATTTATTTTTATTTTCTAATGTATAACCTCCGAAAGTGTATTTTAATTACATTCCGTAAATTTTATTTTAGACTGTTAGCAGGGGTTTGAATATTATTATCGGCAGTGATAGACGATGTGTCGGACGATTTCTTCATTTTGTCGCAATAGTCGTTAAAAATGTCACGAAAGCGCAGCCAGCATTTTTCTGGCACAGTTATAGCAGTGCGAAAATTACTTTTCACCTTAAATGAAATTCAAATTATAGTGCCGACCCATGGGAAATTATTGAATTTTTTCATTAATGTGAAAATATTTTTACCTCACTAATGCGCATATAAACCCCACGATTATTTTGTCCAATATCAAAGTAAAAATTTTTATTGTCCACCTTCATGTGGCGTTCTTCTGGCAGATCACCTTTAAATCTGTGAAAATGTATTTAAGCAAATATGCAATATATTATTCAAATTATTAGTTATTTTACTATATACAGTAGAAACTCTATATAACGAAACACTATTTAACGAAAAACTCGATATAACTTAGACAATACTAATATTTCTTTGATTTACATTATTATTCCTATAATAAAATATTTTATATAGCGTCACATACACTCTTGGTAACGAAATAATAATAATAATTCGGCTTGCAAATTCATATGACAGAAGAGAGGCTGACGTTGAGCCACCTCCGAGCATTAAATGGCGCTAACGCTGCAGTCACCCATGTTATAAAATCGTTAGCAGTAAATAATACGTTATATTACATATAATACTCGGACTCTGCCATTACTAAAGAGGTACCGATAGATATAAAACGTTAGGAGTAAAGGTTTCCTTAAAATAAAACTCAATACAGAGAAGAAAAAAGGAAAAGAGCAGCTGTGACATCAGCCCAAATGTCGATAGGAGAAGTGGCTGCCACACCGGCGGGAACAGTGAGTCTACTTGCTGAGTCGCCAGTGTCCATACCTCTGCTGTGAAGGGTGCAGTTCCCTTTACAACGCAAAGATGCCACGGTTCGTGAACACTCCGACCTCGAAAGCAGTCGTTAACGCGAATAAAGAGGAAGCTTTGCTTCCGGGATGCGGGTTCGGCATTAAAGACTAGACGCAGGGCAATACATGCAGGAGATGTTGAAGGCGAAAGCAATATACAAAGGAGCGGTCAAAGTCTAAGTCCAACCGAATGAAGGAAAAAGAGGAGAGGTTGGTTTGGGCTAAGAAAAAATGGAAGAAGGCGGAGCGTATTACGAATCACGACCGCGATTCTAGTCCAAGGATCCGAAATTTGCGAAACGGATCGAGGAGAAGATTGCGGCCAAAAAGCAGCTGTCCGCTGACAGCGGGGAAAGCTTAACGGCCGAAGCGAAAGGACGACGTTGTAAAGCAAAGCGTCAAATGAGGCCAAGAGAAATAGTCAACCTCCAGAACGGCGGAATCGATCAGTGACATAATCAAGAGGTACCTAATCGTGGTGATCATTGACTGGAGCAACCCCCTAGTACACATCACACAGGAGCAGTGGACTTAAAGCTGCTAGATGCACTCTTCACAAAAATGGAAGGAGACCAGGGGACGTCTATGCCAACCTTTGATGGTGTGGGCAGGCTGAATGGTGTCAAAATCCTGATATGTAAGGACAGGTAAAGGCAGTGTTGGTGAAGCTTTAAGGCCTGTAGTGGGGATGACCGTCCTCGAGATGGTGGAGTTGCTCTGGGCCATCCTGAAAGCGAAGGTGGTTATACTTCGCACGGTAGAACCGGGGGATGCACTACGGTCCTTCAGAGGCAAAACCCCGATGTATCGTCGGAATATTGCAGGGTGTTGAAGGTCACCAACTCCGGCAAGTCGGATAGCAGCCAGAACTACATCCTCCAAATAAACATATCCTCCGAGGAAATTATGTACGGAAGGTTCGAGAAGATGGCCATGGTATCTGGAGTGCAAAAACGCAAAGTAAGAACTGTTATACTGGTAAGGAAAAGTATACATTTAAAAATTAATATAAATTTCTCGTCAGATGACCTGCCGGTGGAGGGATGGCAAGGCAACTCCTTGCATTCTGTTACAAGCCCCATGACGATGAAGCGCCGTTAGAGGAACTCCGGCGGCTGGTTGATAAAGCTTAGAAAGCGAAATAGGCTGGGAAAAGCCTCTGACGCCAGTGATACCAACGATAGGGGTGAGTTAATACTAAATTTTATACTGGTAAGCCTACCTCAAAGAACGTTCTAGATTTAACACTTCACACTAGGACAATAATTAAGTTTGAAGATTGCGAGGTGCTTCGAACACACTCGTCTTCTGACCATAGGCATGTAGGAGTTCAAGTATAATTCTCCCCCCTCAATAAAAATGAACCTTTCAGAAATCTTCAATAAACTAAATTTTATACTAGTAAGCCTACCTCAAAGAACGTTCTAGATTTAACACTTCACACTAGGACAATGATCAAGTTTGAAGACTGCGAGGTGCTTCGAACACACTCGTTTTCTGACCATAGGTATGTAGGAGTTCAAGTATAATTCTCACCCCTCAATAAAAATGAAACTTTCAGAAATGTTAAGAACACTAACTGGGATTTGTACAGTAAGATAGTAATAGGGAATTTAACTAGACTCAAGGAAGGTGACTCAACATCTGAACTGGAGGGAGGGAGTGTCACGAAGCCTCCTTAGTGGAATAGGGAGCTCGAATCACGTAGACACTGCGCCAGGAGCTTTTCAAACTGGTCAAGATAGCCAGTGAGGAGTTTTGCTGAAGGGAATATAAGGATGTACATAAGAAATATATAAAAGAAATTCGCAAAGCTAAAAGAGAGTCGTAGAAGAGCTTCTACGACAAGTTAGAAAAAACAACCGAGGTAGCTAAGCTTAGGAAACTACTATCCAAGCACCCGACTACCCCTAGGCTAATATGCAAAAAATGTGGAAAGTGGACTGGGTTCAGTATTATACTGTATTTTCGACCCAAATACTGCATACTGCATTTTGTCCAAAAATACTGTATTTGTACACACAGTATGTAGAGTTACATTTTAAATTGCATCTGGTGGAAAGGCGGAAATCGTGCGTCATGTCAAAGCAATAAAACATAAAAATGCTTTAAGTGCTGCATCTGTCAGCACTTCAATAAAATCACATTTTGTATCGGATTTAGATTTACATTGAGCGGCAATGGAAGGAATCTGGAACTTTCATGTGATAAATGTCAATCATAGTTTCCAGTCGTCGAAATGTACCACGAAAATATTTAAATCGTGTTTTCAAATGAAGAAGTTTTCGTGTTCTCCTAAGAAATGGCAGGTAATAGTCATTAATGTTTTCTCACCGCATGCCCAAAAATTGCTCGAAAAAAATTTAAAAGGATGCCATTTTGTATCAATCTACACTGATGCATCGAATTATGGCAATATTCCACTTTTTTTTTTGGTAGTTCGATACTTTATTCCCACTGCTGGTGTACGTGTTAGCGCAAATAGCTGGTGAAACTTCTGCAATAGAATCCGAGCTCATAGAATCTGCCGCCAATAAATACGGTCTGAAGTTGAAAATCGTTTGCTTCTGTGTCGCTCACACTATACTCAACGCATTAAAATTAGCATGTGACGCGATAGCGTTTGACGTTGAGTTATACTGTACGCGTGACGGCACTGAAGGAATTTTGTCAAGATACCGAAGTGGAATATAATAAACAAAGACCAGATTCTTGGCTCTCGCACACGAAAAAGGAGAGCAACAGCTAAAGAAATTTTTCAGAGTTGTATTATCGTAATTGCGGATGATGATTTTTTTTATCATCAGCAACAGTAGCAGAGAAGCAAAGACTTGTTGATGATAGATACAAATCCGATGAGATGGATGCTATTCGTAAGGAATTTTACGGTAATTTTTTCCTTGCCATTGAACAGCTCTTCAATTATTTGATACTAATTTTGTCTTACTAATTTTCAGAGTGATGTCCAAGATGTTATGAACAACTTGAGCAAAAACATTCTGTACGATGTCAATGAAAATGCCGTTGCCAGTAAAATCGCATACAGGAAACCGTTGGAGCAAATACAGCGGCTCGCATAACGGGAGCACTAAGAACCACTCCAACGGCTGCACTTGAAAGGTTACTCAACCTGCCACCAATTGACATTGCAGTCGAAGCTCGGCAATGAAATCAGCTACAAGATTGGCGGCGTTAGGTGAATTTTCCACTAGAACCTTCGGACATAGCTCGATAGGCCTGTGGATAAAATAGACCACATACCTTCACGATTTATCTGGGAGAGAAGTTTTCAAGCCACGTTCAAAGAGGGGTGGATGGAGCATGCGATCCGCCACCGGAACTTTTAACATCTAAACGGATGGATCGAAAATGGCTGATGGAGTGCGCGTCGGTCAGGCGACCCTTAGAGCTTCCGGAATACTGCAGTATAATTCAGGCAGAAGTCTTTGCGGTCCGGAAAGCTGCTGATATAGCTAACAATGCAGGAAATGACGTAAATAATATTAATATATGCGTAGATAGCAAAGTGTATATTAAAGCAATAATCTCACATCGCACTTCGACAGATGTCCTTAGAAGCAGAAAGGCAGTAGATATAGTGACTGCCTGAAAGCGGCTGCATATATACTGGGTTCCAGGCCACAAGGGAGTTTCGGGAAAGGAAATAGTTGATGAGATTGCCAAGAATGCCGTTCTCTTGACTATCGAACCAGTTTACCTATATATACGTTTTGTTCTTCCTCAGCATTATCAATGATAGTCATGTTAAAAGCTATTTGAACAGGGGGCGACAACTTACGCGGCTGTCTGTGGTGTAATGCCATATTTTAATGTGTTTTTATATTTCGTAATTAAGTGTGTTTTGATAACTGCTTGGATATAAAGCTACTTAAAAAGGGTTGACATTTTTTTGATGAAATCAATATGTATAAATTTCGTACATAAATAATCTGCACTAAATTAACTAATGGTGCACAAAATGCGCCTTTAGATGTAAAATTTGATTTTTTGGATCTATATTCACAACTCCGTCAAGTTAAAAGCCGCTAAAGCGTAATATGTTTGACTTTGGTAGTTCAAACGGAATCATGTAAAAAATTCTTATGGGCAGGCTAGTTCAAAAACTTGGAATTGGGTAAAAATAATCTTAAATTTTTTTCTTTAATTGTACAACATTCTTTGCACACATCGCTAGGTTTGTATGAGTGCTTTATGTGGCAGCATGTGTGAAAAATTTACTGACTTTAAAATTTCTTTCTCAGTAGTCCTGTCTGTTCTAAAATTATGAGTGCGTTAGTAAAAAATAATGTAAATGTATTAAGTTTTTCGAACTGTTACTGGCCCACTGACATAATGTTATAAGTCTTCTCTCCCTATAACGAACACTCTTTATAACGTAAAAAGTATCCGGTCCCTTGAATTTCGTTACATAGACTTTCCACTGTACATATTTTGAATAAGGAAATACTTATATCCTATGTATGGTATAATTCGATGTCATAATTCGAAATTGGGTAGAGCACCCGTATACTTAGTGAATTGTCAAATACCTATCTATAAGTTATATTATCGGTTACTATGGAACCCTCGATTCCACGACAGCCGGTTCTACGTTACCGGAATTGACCCGGATTTTATCCGGCCAAGGGATGTTATTTCGGCAATCTAACCCTGTTTGGATCGGTAAGTTTTAGTTTAGGTTGGTCGTCTTCAGAGCAATGGATGGAGCCATCTTAAGACCTGCTCAGGCCTTAAGACTCATAGGGAGTGGACCCCAAGTTACGTGGCCCCATGCTGCCAACACCTGCCTCAACGGCTGTGCAACCTGCACCATGTTCGCGCACTGCGCCGCCACTCCAGTCAAATGGCCAAGAAAGGACCTCCACGGCCCTTAGGAACTCACACAGGCAGCATGACTCCCAGTCTGTCAGTTAAGAAGAATTAAACTGGGTGGTTCCGCAGGGTGGTGTCCTCTCCCCGTTACTGTTGAACCTCCATATTTCGAAACTTCGTCAACCACCAGAGGGAATTTCCATCACTTCGTACGCAGATGATTGTAAGCTATTGACGTCAAGCATTGGAATCAATGGAATGTGTTCGAAAGTAAATGGCTATCTCTTCGACCTTTCTCGCTTCTTCTCTGCAAGGAGCTTGGTATTCTCTTCCAAATTCGCAGTGATCATATTCGCGAACTGGACGAAGAAATACAGGCTGGATCTTAATATCACAGCCGATTACGTTAAAATTCCGATTGTCAAAAACCGTAAGAATATAGATGTTACATTCGACAGCCTGTGCTCCTTCGCTCACAGAGCACAACAAAATCATCAAGTCGCTAGCCGGCAGTTCATGTGGAAAAGAAAAAAAACGTTGTGCACTATACAAGGTAATCGGCTGGCCGGTCATTGACTACGTCGCACCGATATGGTCGCCTGGATATAGTGAAACGCAGACGAAGAAGCTGCAGACGTGACAAAATACTGTACTCCGGACTATAAGAGTACTCCTCTTGATGTCTTCAGTTGAACATTTGCACACTGATGTCCGCATGCTTCAGGTCAAGGAACATAACAAACTCCTCTCCGATGTCATCGACATCGAACAGTACGCCTACCAGACATCGGACGCAACACGATTTGGCAGCCATTCACAGTGGGCTAACAACATCTTAACCGACCCCATCTTACTTAAATAACCGCTACAACAACAACAACGGATAACTAAATAACTGCTACAACAACAGTAACGGATAAAACAAAAAACAAGACATTCGATGATTTATATAACTTCCATTTCCACCACATTTTGTTTAAAATTAAAACAAATAGTAAAAAATATCAATTATTGAATTACATACCCGCCGTCATTGGTACCAAACTCTTCAAGTAAATCTGTGAGCGCATCGCGAAACTCGATCATTCCTTGAGCTGGTATAGCTATTTGTGACCTCGGACCACCTCTTGTTATAGTTTGCGATACCTGAAATACAAATAATGACTATGAAAACATACACTGCTATCGCGTCAACGCACAAATTTCGAGTTTAAATGAATTAGTGATGGTCACTTCAAAGAACTTTGGTTGGAACTGGATCAACACAAACAGCCATTACTTTTAAAATTATTAATTTAACTTGGTAAAAGAATATTTTTTAAAGCGTAATTTTTTTAGGTTTCTAACTACTTCTAACCGCATAATTAAATAATGCGCATTTCTCCGTTTCCGTGCTGACGGTAGTTTTTATTACACAAAACGCTTGAAAATCTTAATTTTATTGAAAAAGAGCATTCAGGGAAAGTAGATTGTTTCGACTCCTTATCTTTTCCACGTTTCCAACAATCTCTGAATTTTACTTTCACTGCTTCCAAATTTTTGCTTTCTTCTTCCGGGATTTTTCGCTACTCGTTCAACTAGTTTTTCAATTTGTTGTTTTGTTTTAACATTGTTTAATGATCAGCGCGGCTAGCTGAGTCAATTTCGCCGTTCCGTCTATTTTCCTGCATATACGGGACTAGCCCTCAGTTTTCGAGATACCGAACTCAAATTTTGCACACGTCCTTTTCTCTCTCAAAAAATTCTTCTTATTCTAGTATTGTAGCTTCGGTGCAACCGAAGTTAACGTTTTTTTTGTATTAGCATTTCCTACTTGTTTATTGCTATTACTACTTTTAAATTGCGTGATGTTTTTTCTTTAGCGTCTAAGAAATACCTCGAGCTGGCCGTTAAATCGCTTGTGTTGCCATGTTAATGGTATCGGAGGGAATTACATAATATTCAACTAGTAAAACTAAATTGAACTAAAACCAATTATACAATACAACTTATCAACAAGTTATATTCCAAATTATCTAATGTATAAAATTATCGTGTCACGGTGTGCTTATCGAGTAAGTCTAAGAATCGCCAAGCATCTATTTTTTATAGCCCTAAATGTTAAGGGTGGTCCAACCCAAATATTATTATTTTCTTCTTTTTTGGACAAATTTTTTTTGTTTTTATTCTTAAAATTTTTATATTATTCTGTTCCATCCACAGATTCGCAGGGTGGCAATCGAATATTATAATTGTTATATACTATTATTTTCTTGTATAGTTCTATCAATCAATCAGTTATCCCCGCCAGGTGTCTCCCGTTGTCACTTCTGAATCAGCAAACATTACAGGACGATCCCAGAAAAAAGGGAATGAGCGGTGCCAGCCTGATGTGGTACCTGAGGCACCTCCAGGAGGGAAGAACTCCGGAGGAAGCCGAAGAACTAGCGCGAAACAGGGTGAGCTCCCAAGCTGGCAGGGTGGAATGGCCCCATCCTCTGCGCAAAAAAGGGGGACGAAATTCCGCCCATGCATAGCATGACGTTATTCCTCCCTAGGTGCGCAGGAAAGTCGTACGAGTTTGCTCTCGGGCTCATCCGATACCAAAACGATGGCCTCAGCACATCGGCCTGGCGGGTGATCAGCAGCAAGGCTGAGGATTCAGGGTGGAGGCTCAACCTCTGCATAGATGACGAATCGTACAAATTCGTCAGGAGGGTGAGCTTCCGTCTGAACTATAAGTTCAGCTCGGTGGTCCTGAGGCCATTCAAGCCGAAAACGATCACCGAGGGTGATGCAAAAGAAACAATGCAGGTGGATGAGGTTGCGACTCAACCTTGCGCAAGTACGTCGAAGCAGGCGGCAACTGCTGAGACAACGGTGAAGGTCCCTACCGAGAAAACGGGCGAGCAAGGGGGGGAGCTACCCTCCACTCAGGAGCTTCTGGAGAGGCTCACGAACCTAGCGGGGGTCATCGCGGAGGACGGTGAGAATGAGGACCAGTTCTTCATGGACCCGATCTTGTAGTGGGGTCGCGCATAGAAGTTGCCCAGGTGAACCTGCTCCACGCGGCGTCGGCCTCGGCGGTTATCTCAAGCAGGTTCACAATGGATGGACTGGGCATACTACTGATCCAGGAGCCATGGGTCAATAAAGGAGAGGTTAGGGGCCTCAAAAAGGAGTCAAATAAGGTAATCTGGGATCTCTCTAGTGAGAGACCTAGAACCTGCATAGTACTTAGGAACGGTATTGATTTCTTTTGTATTTCAGAGTTCCTAACACAGGACCTGGTCGCTGTGCAAGCAAGGAACGACGAAGGGGTAGACTTCGTCTTGGCAGCGGCCTATTTTTCGGTTGAGACTCCGACAGCACCCCCAGAGGCAGTCGGCAACCTGGTAGAGTAATGCAGGAGGAACAAGCTGCCCCTCATCATGGGATGTGACGCTAATGCCCACCACATCGAATGGGGCAGCACGGACTGCAACACACGGGGTGAGTATCTAATTGAGTTTATAGCTAGTAAGAATTTAAGTATTGCAAACGTGTGGTGCGAACCCACCTTTCTAACTAGTGTTAGAAGGGAGGTGCTTGACATCACTCTCAGTAACGAGTCTGAGACAGGGCTGATCTCACAATGGAGGGTGTCATCAGAACCCTCCATGTCGGATCACTGTATTATAAGATTCGCACTGGGGATGGAGGTCAAACAACTCCCTCCCAAGCGTATCCCTAGGAACACGGACTGGGCCGATTTTAGGGACTCACTTGTAGCAAATGTCAGTAGTAGGGAGCAGCTGGATAGGAGTGCAACGGCTTCTGGGTTTGAAAGCAGACTGTCTGCCCTAAACCAATCCATTATAGAGGCATATCACAGCAGCTGTCCCCTAAAGACAACCACCAAGATCCGTAACTGCTCCTGGTGGTCTAGTAAGCTCTCAGTACTAAGAAAAACGGTACGCAAGCTATTCAATAAGGCTAAGCGCACCGGAAACTGGGAGGATTACAGATGCAGCCTAACTGCTTATAATAAGGAGATTAGGACCGCAAAGCAGAAGAGCTTCAGGAAGGTCGGTGAAAGCGTCTCCTCAACCCCAGAGGCAGCAAAGCTGCATAAGGCTCTGGCTAGAGGTAAGACGGACACAGCACTAGCGATTAAAAGATCTGATGGGACTCTTCTACTTGCGCATTTCCTGGAGATGATTCAAGAAGACCTGATCCGACCTATGGTCGAACGAAGGCCATCACGCTTGGACTAGATAGTCGCAAAACAGCTCTTCGCTGCAGACTCCATCAAGTCGGCTTTGGCCTCCTTTGAAAAATATAAGTCCCCGCGTGCGGATGGTATCCTTCCAGCTTTTCTGCAACAGGGGGAGCAGGTGCTACTGCCCCACCTTGTTCGGCTGATGAGGGATAGCCTAGCGCAGGCATATATCCCAGAACCATGGCGCACTGCAAAGGTGATCTTCATACCCAAAGTAGGAAGGGAGGACTACTCATTGGCGAAATCATTTAGGCCAATCAGTCTTACTTCCTTCTTATTAAAAGTATGGAAAAGATCATAGTCCACGAAATTTGATCGAAGGTGCTGAAGGCTTCACCGCTTCATGCGAAGCAACATGCTTACAGAGCAGGCAGATCAACAAACACTGCTCTGTACCAGCTAACCTCAGAGATCCAGAATTCGTTAGATGGGGGCGAGGTGATGTTCTGCGCCTTCCTTGACATCGAAGGTGCCTTTGACAATACGTCTCATGAAAGCGTGTCAAGAGCACTGGAGAAAAGGAGTGTGGCAGAACCAGTGCGCAGATGGATTGCAGCCGTACTGCGCACTAGGGTAGCGGAAACCGCAGTAGGAGACAGCAAAATTCGTCTGGGCACAACAAGAGGTTGCCCACAGGGTGGAGTGCTATCCCCCCTACTTTGGAGCCTAGTTGTGGACCATCTCCTTGAGCGGCTAACTAGCAATGGAATCCGCTGTCAGGGATATGCGGATGACATTTTTATCTTAGCTAGGGGAAAATTCGAAGACACACTCTGCGATATCGTACAGAAGGGACTGGGACTGGCAAAGGGATGGTGTAGTGGAGTTGGCTTAAACATCAATCCCTCTAAAACTACAATCATTCCCTTCACCAGACGGAGGTCACTGCCCGGCCTCAGAAATATATCCCTTGACGGCAGAGTGGTGGAGATGGCCAGCACGGTCAAGTATCTGCGCCTCACGCTGGATTCCACTCTACGATGGAAGCAGCATGCGGACCAGACCCTAACCAAAGCTACAAAAGCACTCATGGTGTGCAACCGACTTGCTGGAAAATCTTGGGGGTGCTCCCCAAGGACTATCAGGTGGATGTACACCATGATCCCGAGACCGATTATCACGTATGGAGCGGTATCGTGGGTTTGTAAAGCATCGCAGACTTCGGTAGGACTCAAACTGTCGAAGCTGCAAAGACTTGCCTGCATCTGCGCGTCGGGAGAAAAGCGAACGTGTCCGACCGCAGCACTAGAAGTCATGCTAGAACTTTCACCGCTACACCTGGTAATCAAACAGACAGCCAAACGGACTCTACTCCAAATGACATCAGAGGGGGTTGGCAAAGGGAAGGTAATCTCCTCCCAGCAGATGAAGGCGCTAAGTGAGGAAATACCACTAGCCCTTCTCCCAAGGGACAGCATTACCAAAGTAGTAAACTTCACCAAGAAGTTCAAAGTTACCCTTGGCAGCAAGTCTGAATGGAATGATTCATCACTGGACCTGCTGCTAAGGGAAAGCACTATCAAGTGGTACACCGACGGGTCGAAAACGGAGGAGGGGATTGGTGCAGGTGTCGCTGGGCCAAGCACAAAATTCCCATGGGAAGTTTCCCGAGCATTTTCCAAGCCGAGGTCTATGCTATAAGTCGGTGTGTAGAGATAAACCTCCAACGCAACTATCGCAATAAAAGTATTGCTATACTCAGCGATAGTCAGGCGACACTAAGAGCGATCTCTGCCTATGAGGTCAGATCACTTCTAGTGCTGGAGTGTATAGAACGGCTGAACAGCTTATCAGAGCACAACCGAGTGCACCTTATTTGGGTGCCTGACCATAGGGGTATAGCCGGGAACGAACTGGCTGACGAGTTGGCCCGCTCTGCAGCCTCTACAAAAATGGTAGGACCGGAACCATTCATAGCGGTTGGTCCACATACCATTAAAGAGCTCCTCCGTAGGGAGGAAAGAGCAGGCAGGGAGACACATTGGCAACAACTTCAGGGCATGCTCTACAAAAATGGTAGGACCGGAACCATTCATAGCGGTTGGTCCACATACCATTAAAGAGCTCCTCCGTAGGGAGGAAAGAGCAGGCAGGGAGACACATTGGCAACAACTTCAGGGCATGCACTATGCCAGACTGCTAATGGGGGGTTACGACCTCAAACGGTTTAAAGCCACAAGTAATCTCCCGAGGAACAAATTCCGGCTACTTGTCTTCTACACCGGCCACTGCAGGCTCAAGAAGCACCTCTTCAACATAGGTATAGCCACTCCTGCAAACTGCCGGTTCTGCGACATAGAGCCGGAAACCCCTGAACATTTGCTGATGAGCTGCACAGCAGTCTGCAGACGCAGAATCAAGGCCCTGGGATCCATGTTTCCACACAGGGATTGTATCGCCTCACTAGCACCCAGCAGAATTTTGGAATTTATCAACATACTGAACTAGATGATACGATACGATGACTTAGGGGAGGGCACAATAGACCATAGGTCGCGGTGCATACCTCTAAATTAATCTATCTATCTAGATTTGGGTACACCATCATTTTCCACCGGACAACTTTATGTGTCTCGCGTGGGCAAAACATCCAGTTTGATTGTATTGACTAAAGACGTACTGATAAAAAATATTGCGTTGAGAAAATAATCTTTGCTTATTTTAAATTGCCATAATTAGTAATAAAAATTTGAAATATGAATTTTTTTTGATGTTAAGACAGCTAACAATAATCGTAATTTAACATATATTTGTTACTTTATTAAAGAACAATTTATGAGCTTATATAAAGTATAATTAACAACTCTTCATACCTCTTTCAATTATAATTACATCCCCCACTCACTTATAGAGTCAGTGTTATTAAAAATATTTCCTAACAAGTAAGGAAGGGCTAAGTTCGGATGTAACCGAACATTTTATACTCTCGCAAAGTCAAATAGTATACTCGTTTGAGATTTCTTTGTGGATTGGCTGATATTTTCGGTAGAAGGTCAACTATAGGCACTGGGGTCCACATATTTAGTACTTAGGGGCTTAAACAGTTTTGGTTCGATTTAGACAATTTTTGGCCACAAGGTGGCATACTTTGATCGCATTATTCACGCAAAGTTTTATCCCGATACAGTCATTGTTGCCTGATTTGCATAGTGGAAAGTGAAATAATCAGATGGAATTTAAAATGGTGTTATATGGAAAGTAGGCGTGGTTGTAGTCCGATTTCGCCCATTTTTGCACTGTGACATAGAAACATGAAAAGAACGTTATGCACCGAATTTGGTTGAAATCGGTTAAGCAGATCTCAAGATATGGGTTTTCACCTAAAAGTGGGCTGTGCCACGCCCACTGTCTAATTTTGAACGCGGTTCCTATAAAGTCATCTCATACCATCCCAGAGATAAAATTTAATGACTCTGGCGTGTTTAGTGCTTGATTTATCGCGCTTTTAGTAGTTTTTAACAGTACCGTTATATGGGGAGTGGGCGGAGTTGCCACCCGATTTCAACTATTTTCACACCGTCAATAGAAGTGCTAAAAATATTTGCTTCCAGTGAATTTTGTTATTATAGCATTAGCGGTTTAGGAGATATGCACATTAAACCTATTAGAGGCGGGACCACGCCCACTTTTTTAAAAAAAATTTTAACTGCAGATGCCCCTCCCTAATGTGATCCTGTGTACCAAATAACAGTCTTGTATCTTATTGCGGAGCTTAGTTATGGCAAGTTATTTGTTTTTGATTAATGGCGTTTTGTGGGCGTGGCAGTGGTCCGATTACGCCCATCTGCAATACCAACCGTCTCACGGTACCATGAAACATGTCTACCAAGTTTCATAAAGATATCTCAATTTTTACTCAAGTTAGAGCTTGCACGGACGGACAGACGGACGGACGGACAGACAGTCACCCGGATTTCAACTCGTCTCTTCATCCTGATCATTTATATATATATAACCCTATATCTAACTCGATTAGTTTTAGGTGATACAAACAACCGTTAGGTGAACAAAACTATTATACTCTGTAGCAACAGGTTGCGAGAGTATAAAAATAACGTGTATAGCAATACAACGTTTGCAGGGTCAGCTAGTTATACCTATAATTTTTTGTCCGCAAAAAGTGATTAAGACAACAATATATTTCTAGACCAAAACATATTTCTGTGGTATGTTGAAGTTTTCGAAATTTATAAAAGATCTTCTAATTTTGTTGTAAACAACGTTGCCTAACTGCATTTTATTATTCTGTCTGATTGCACCTAATACAAAGCCTTAGTAAAAAAAAAGCAAAACTCCTTTTGAAAAGCCCGTATATACCGGTAGATTCCATCCATCATGCCCATAAGAGACGTGAGTGCTAATTGGGCTCGATTCAAAGAGGAAAAGGAAATTTGCTTTGCGAACCACATAGAAAAGGCATTTCAGCCTAATTACCCAATAAACGATATTAGGTACCAACTTTGCCCGCACCGCTAATGAGTTGCCTTTGCCTATCAATACTTCAACTTTTGAAGTTTTTGTCTATAATAGCGTCTCTTTTCCTTTCTGTAATGAATTTAGAAGAGCTCTAATGAATTTTTAATTCGCCATGTGCAGAACTTATCACCTAATTTGTTTTTTCATTAACTCACAAAACGATATGACATTTCCAGCCTGTCTGGTATTTATATACGAGGGTGGTCCGATGGCGAATCTATCGTAGGAGAATATGACTCGTAGTTTGGTTTTGACCACTTGAGAAAGCGCGCATGCCAGCGGAACTTGAAAAAATTCATATCGGTCGGCAATTCCGTTGTAGGTGAAGACCTCTCTCAGACGGGAAGGTGTTGGGCAAAGCTGCCTTTATTATGCTGAATTATTGAGCCAATTTGACTTCAAATTGCAGAAAAAACATAAAAAAAGTTCCTCGTCGGGCAGAAATTTGGGTTGAAAAACGAGGTTATAGCCGGAGACCTACTTTAGAAACCTCTAATAAACGTATCTCTTGAATGGATCAAAGTACGGATGTTTTTTTTAGACGTGTGGTTTTCAATGAGGAAATACCTTTTTAGGAGTTGCACTGCGTCTAATATGCAGGCGATTATTTTTTGTGGAGTTATGTGATATCACTTATCTACACAGATAAGCCCGATACGATTTACGCCTTGGAAGAGAATTTCCAGCGCGTTATTGCTGTCATACGGCCCCTATTTCTGCGAGCCAGCCAACACTTGCCTAAAACATTCTTAGTACATATATGCAAACCCTTATCTAATAAATCTAATCCAGAATTCTTATTAGAATTTAGAACTTAGAATTAAATGGTGAAATACATAATACGATATAGAAATTTTAGTTTGATAATAAATGTCGATCATATATACTTACTCGTAAAAATCGGCCGCGCGCATTTTCTTTTAAATCCAAATAATATCGTCTATTATCTTTGATCATCATCTCCGATTTCAATTTTCCATCCTCAGGGAGATTATCTGGATTTGGTGGCCCTGCGAATTTGACTGCTATGGTTTAAAATGTATGTTTTATTATGTTAGTATACATTAAAGGTAATGGGCCAATGTAGTATTGGTTCGTTCACTTAGCTTCTAGAACTGTCAAAAATCAATGAAAATGTAACAAAAAGCATGAAATTGGTTTAATGGCGTCTTTACTTCACTTATAGCACCTTCATAAGCTTAAATCTCAATTAGACAGACATCTATACTCATTTGACTTTACTTTATAATTTGGTCAGATTTTAAAAGATTTCAAAGTAGACAAAAATAAGCCACGTAAAGACAAATATTATTTGGTCCGTACCTCAAAACAAACCGAATTTTTATATATTTATGTGCATGCTCCGTTAAAAAAAAAAGGTATAAAATAAAATGATTTGTCTCAACTCCGAGTATATTTCCGACATGGAAAACTTTCCCTTAGCAAACAACTATTTAGACGGACTTAATTCTCGATGTGAACGGATTTTCTCTTAAGAATTGCAGAGAGGTAAGTGACAATAATACATCAAATAACTTTCAGAATAATTGAGAAATACGGTGGACATAGACCGTTGGTTACAAAATGAGGAGAATGGAAATGAATTTTAATTTTCAGTCCGGTATTTCGAAAAAAATTTAATTTAAATGATTATTCATTTATTTTTTTAATTAATTTTTTGCAACCTTGCTCACAGTTATGTTAAAAATCTTCCTTGCCATTGTAATATTAATTCGCCATTATTAAAAGATCTAACGTTGTCCTGTGTTATTTGCAAAAAATTGCTAATAAAGCCATTAGTGGCATAAGACCCTAAATTGCAACCTTTGTATATTCGATTCCAAAAAAATAGGTCAACTTATATTATAAATATACTTGGGGCCGTTTTCTTAACACCCGGTTAATATAATATTATCCTAAACCGCTGGTAGCTTAACTCGATGGTAGCTTTAACTGACAGAACCGTTCTCAGCAAGGTTAGCTTACCTACACTTTTAGGTGGGTCAAAACATCAAACTTTTTTTTCGCTTGATTCTTTGAAATATAGGTTGAATAGTGGTAAAATGGTATTTTTTATTTTTCGTTTAAATTAAGCGTTTATGAGATATCCATCGTCAAAAATCAACGAAAAAATTTTAAAATATAATTTTTTTTAAATAAAAATAAATGACAGCCAATTTTTGTAGATTAGTAAAATGCCTAGGAAACTGTGAGTTTTGCAACTTAACGTTATTTGTTTTAACTAAGTTATAAAATTCATAAGAAATCAAAACTTTGCCTTAAAATAATCAAACTTCAACCGTTAATAAAATTTAAGCGGTTAGGTTTACAAAAAATCGTAAGAGACCATTTTGTAGAATTTCCCACAAAATCTGCGAAGGAGATATGTTTCATCCCATAATATGTTCTATGTAGTAACGGTACTGAAAATATAAGTAGCGAATTTATATTTAAAAAAATTACGATAGATGAGCTGAATAATGTATGTATGAATGTTAAAAAAAAAAAAAACATTGATAAAATTCATAAGGGGATGCTGATAGATCATTGGGAAAAATTAGTATAGTCTATTACATTGGATTATTAATTCGCTTACGAGAGAAGTTTTTCCTCAATTACTGAAAAAATCAATGATAACGCCAATAAAGAAATTAAATAAAACAGGGAAGGCTGAAGACTTCCGACCCATCAATACGTTAAAAAACATAGAAAATATTTTAGAAAGTGTTGTTAAAAAACAACTGATGAAATGTTTGGAGAGTAATGAACTTCTTTCGAAATTCCAATTGGGCTTTCGCAAGCATCACTCGTGTGAAGCAACAATAAATTAAACCATATTATTAATGAATGGAAGAGTGAGAGAAAGTAAAAAAAAGGAGAGAGAGAGTATTATATTGGATTCTTAATAGTGTAGATTTCTGGAGGATAGAGCATTAATCGTTGTTCCTGAGAGCATTAGTGTATATAACTCTGTATGAAATACATGATATCCTCAAGTTTTTGTGGTTAGGAAATAATAAAGAGGGTATGTAGATGGCTGTGATGACAAATTCTTTTCCGTTTGATATATTACATGCGCCCAAGCTGTTATCAAACTCATTGTATGTGTAGTAGAATTTATTACACTGATATGAAAATGTGGAATGTCAATGTTTAATGCATAAAATTATTAAAATAGATCGCAACACCTCCTGCTCGAATGTTCGGTCGTTTATATTTGACGACACAAGTGAAGTTTGATATGCTGACGTTCTCATCATTGTCTAACCAAGTATCGGTTAACAACACAATGTTTGTTTTCGTATCACTGCATCTGTGAGATTCTGAGAATGACTTCGAAAACTTTGGCATTTACGGGTGTATATTGATAATCCTTTACTATGGCGAATAAAGTCTAGCATTTGTTTATTAACAGTTTCCAATAAATTCGGAGTTCATCAGCTCTCCGACCATGATTAAAACCTAAATCGTCATTTGTTGTAGTTATCCATAATTCCTTGATACTAGTTTTAATCCCTTTTAATCATTCACCTACTTGGCAATTATGTTGCCAATAGATAAAAGTATTTATTAAAAACAGACCAAACTATTTTTTCGCAACATTATTCTATTCATTTCACTAAAACGTTTTCACTATAAACTAATAAATTAGGTATAATTCACGAATTAACAAAAGTGTTTACATTTGTTTCGATCACGTATGCTGTTGTCGTAATCTTCTGTACACTAGTGATTCAGTTAGCGACCGACGCAAGACCGTCGTAGACCTATCTTATGAGAGCGCAATGTAAATGAACCACCGCTTCTACCGTACGTAACGTAGGGTATCCGCGAAAATTGGTTTTTCCCGTAAAAACGAGTCAGCTGATTGTTCTGTGCCCATAAGAACGTGTGGATATTAATATTTGACAGATGCTGCCTGTCGCTTGTCATCGGTGCTGTATGTAAGTGTCAATTTGCAGCTTATCTCTGGTGCAGCTAGAAGCCTGCGAAGTGAACCGACCAAGCATGTTTATTAAAATGTATGCACATATGTCGAAGAGTGAGCGCAAAACAACAGCACATGCATTGCTACAATGTGTTTATGGCTACACACACGTAGCTGCTCCCGGAAAACAAAGGCGAGAGGAAATTTGAAAAAGTGTTGTGACGCGACCTTGAAAAATCACTCTAATGCGGCGAAAAAAGTATTCACTTCAAAAATGAGTAAATATGGGATTTATAGAGTGGAACTTGACTAGTTTAGGTCATATCTTCGATAGAAATAGATACGAAAGTCAACGGAAAGATATCAGACTCGGGAAGGGTGGAAAAAGGAGTACGCCAGTTTCTTGGACCAATATTATTTATATTGTTTATAAATGATAATAAAACAAGTAAGGATGTTCTAAGTTCGGATGTAACCGAACACTTTATACTCTCGCAACATGCAAGGATCAAAGCCCGGGAAATTACTTCAGGTGTTGGCAAAATTTTATATTAAAGGAAATATTGATCCGATTCAACCCGTTTTTGACACAAAAACATACTCGATAATAGTAGTTTCACTAATTTATTTCATTATATGAATTTGAATTATATATTTTACACATTGGTCAATATTTTCGGTAAAAAGTCAACTATAGGCACTGGAGTGCACATATTCAATACCTAAGGGTTAAACAGTTTTAGTTCGACTTTTTTGATCACAAACTGGCATACTTTAAATGCATTATTCTCGCAAAGTTTTACCCCAATACAATCATTGTTGCTTGATTTGCATAGTAGAAAGTGAAAGAAACAGATGGATTCTAAATGGTGTTATATGGGAAATAGGCTTGGTTGTAATCCGGTTTCGCTGATTTTCGCACTATAACGTAGAAATATGAGAATAATGTAATGCACCTAATTTGTTTGAAATCGGTTAAGCAGATTCCAAAAAATGGCTTTTCCCCTAAAAGTGGGCGGTGCCACGCCCACTGTATAATTTTGATCGCGGTTCCTATAAAGTCATCTGATACCATTCCAGAGATAAACTTTAATGTCTCTGGCGTGTTTAGCGCTTGATTTATCGCGCTTTTAGTAGTTTTAACAGTACCGTTATATGGGGTTATCCCCCGATTTCACTCATTTTCACACTGGCGATAGAAGTGCTAAAAAGATTTGTTTACAGTGAATTTTGTTTAGGAGGTATGCTTATTAAAACTATTAGGGGGCCAGACCACACCCACTTTTTAAAAAAAATAACAACACATAAAATTAACAAACTTAAATTAAATGAAGAAAAATTAAAATGATTTATGAAATTTAATGGCGCTTTTGCATTTAAAATAAACAAAACCATAGAAAAAACTTATAATATTAAATATCTTGAAGTAATTATTGATAGCGAATTAAACGATAACTTTGAATATATGTGTAGAAAGATAGTATATTTTGAAAGAAATTGCAGAAAAGTTTGTATAATGACAGCAATAAATATATTTAATGATATTATTAAGCCCCATTTTTAGTATTGCTCTGCTATTACATATACATACATGCTGCAACCAAACTCAGATGGAAAGGCCCCAAAAATTGCAAAATAAGGGAATGACACTTATATTACAATTTACTACATTATTAATGTAATGCTTGAAACTTTAAAACGGCTTAATATCAGAGAGCGATTTGAACTACATAAGCACTCTTACGACAGTCCTCAAAGCTTAATATCAAAATGTACCAAAACATTTCACTGATAACATTGAGTATGTAGAATAATCACAAAAATATGAATTAAAAAACAACTGTGTTAATTTTAGAGTAAATTTTAAACAGTCACTGTTTTATATAGGTTTAGGATTGTATAATACATTGTCAATGCAATTAAAATAAGAAACCAAGAATATAGCAATTAAGCAAAAATGTATTGAACTTATTAGAAGTAAGAGGAGTAATATAACGTAATGTAAAGTATAATTTTATACCAATAAATATATTAATAATGATAATAACAAGAAAAAATAGATAACTGTAAAGCGGAAGACCTTCCCGTTTCAACAAAGATCTTATACTTGAAGATTCTTTCCTAGAGGTGTCTAAGAATCTATTTTTCATAGAACCAAGGAAAAAAATATTATATTTTTTGACCCACCCTATTACACATAGTTTGTTATTGTATATTGTGTAGGAATAACAGTTCACAAAACTTGCATTGCGAACACGTAAAACTGTGTAAACGCTGTGACGACGAGGAAAGACGAAGAGACCGTGTTTTGTGTACTTTTCCCTAACAGCACCCTGCTGCTCAATTTGGAATTCCTTTTAATTTTGAAATTAATTTCATGGTTGAAACAGCGCCCGGTTTCAAAGGAATATTTACAACATATTCTGAAATTGAAATGTTATTTCTCCATTTTGTATGTAATATACATATATTAAAGGACCCCGTCCACGCGTTGCTGTGGCTAAGGTATATTCATTCAACATCTTTAAATAACGGTGGCCATTGACAGATACAGTTAGACCGTTTTCATCAAAGTGCGCACCACATATTAACTCGTTCTGGGTGAAGTTCTGGCTCGTGGATTATTTCTGAATTTAATTCATTCCATATACGGCAAGTTTGCTTATTAACATTTCCGTTTAGATAGAAAAAATCAGACATAAACAGGCAATTTATCAAGTTATTGTCTTCTTCGGCCATTTTAATAATTTTTTGACAAAATTCCAGGCGAATAGGCAAATATAGAGAGTTTAAACGGCTTGTTATTTGAGCTTTGTACGGAAACAGGTTTAAGTCATCATGAATTATCCGTTGAAATGACCGTCTGCTGATTCCAAGTTGCACCGTTAAGTTCCAAGTCGAAACTTTTGGAATTGCCTGAATTGACGATGTAACACAGCCACGATTGTTTCTTGAACATGAACATACGGATCTCGATGGTACGGGGGAGTGCCGTCAAAATCCTGTCTTAATTCCCTTTGGACGAAAATGACGGACTTCAAAGCATAGTACCGCTGCACTATCCAAACCCTCTTTTCGGTAAATTAAGCATTCATTTTTTAAAAAGTTAAATAATTATCTGCCAAAAAAAGAAAGTATGTCGATTGCTCACACATAAAGAGTGTGTTACAGTTTCGTTTTTGTAGCACGATTCGTGCACCACCCTGTATAACAGGATTCAGGAGAATCTTATATCAAAGGAGGGAGAAATTAAGTCCAGAGCTCCAAAAACCCCTGCTTAATTCCAATAAAGTGCATAATATTGCCAAACCAATTAAACGTAGCTCAAAACCAATTTCCAAATTCCAAACGCTTCCGCTATATAAATGCTTAACGTAAACAACTAATAATTCTTTAAGAAACAAAATACATTGTCGTACAATAAAACATCGACCTACTTATGTATTTTATAATCTAACTAGAGGATCCCGTCCACGCGTTACTGTGGCTAAAGTATACATTAATTATAAATTATTGTATTTATGAATAAAAACGAAATCGTTATTTCCGGTGAAAGAATACAAAAGGTTAAAATTTCAGCATTACTTCCAAATTTGAAAAAATGATTGATACCAATTTTCTTAGTTTTGTTATTAAGCACAAATAAACATAAGATATAATATGTTGTATTAAAAATAATATTTTATATTTTCTGTCATCTTTTTGATTACCAAACGTGTACCGTTGCATAATTGCGGTGAATTGAAATTACTCTGAATAACCGAAGATTATATGATGCCATTTCAGTAGATATAAATATACGATTTTAAGCTATCTCTCCCCCAATTTTCAGCCAAGTCAGTTAAACCGTTATATAATAATAAATAGATACACAATTTATTGGGGATCACCCACCACTGCCTTAGAATTGAAACTCGCTTTATTTTAAAGAATATCCCGTGTTTCGATATATAATAAGTTTGGCTTTATTCCGGAATATATAAACAATGTCTTTCGATTTTGACGAAATTAAAAAATATAGAAAATAACTACGTAACACTCAGGATCGCTGTTGTCGACAAAAACGAATAAAAGCAGCAAACAGTATCCGTGTTGATTGAAGCGAATGATCGAAAAGTGGTTGCGGAGTGATGTCGATCGCAGTAACCGTAGCACACCGAAACAGAGACGTGTTGAATGTTAAGTGGTCGAGTGTGGTTTTGCGAAAAGTCCCGACTGTCCTTTTGTTCATCCTTTTTGTTGAGTGGGGTAGTGTACAGGTACGGGGTATTGTGTTGAGTGCGAGTGTGGTGTCATCGACTATGATGTTTTCCAATTTGTGGTGTATTGGTGATTATGTGATGGGAAGTATCAGGGTGCGCCAGTTTTTCCCGAGTAGAGTGGTGTGTTTAGTTACTGAGGCTTAGCTCATTTAAACATCCTGGGCCCCCTAGGCGAATATTTTGCCTAGTATTGCACATATTTGCAGTAAACGTTCCAGGTATCTCGGCGTACTGCTGTTGGAATAGCAGAGCGCGCAGCATGTATGATAATGCAGTAGTGGTATATCTATATTTACCTGTACGTGTAGAAAGCAATTTTGATTTTAAATGGTTATTATGTATTTTGATTTTGTAGTTAATGCGTTAAACAAGCAACGTTGTTTTGCGCTTATTCGATTGTTGGTTGGGCGGACTTATTATTGGATTATTGTATATATTTTTTGTTTATTCATTTTATTAGCGGTCATTTACTATTTCTTTATTATCGGCTTATAGGATAGCGACTCCACGCCTGGCTTAGATATGGCCAGAATGGGTGCTCCTTTGAAACCTTTGAAGAGGGATCTTGCGAGTGTGAGATTTTTGATTTTCGCTCACCTTTTTGAAGTGAGATTTTCAACTTTTACTTGTGTTTCCCATAAACTAACCGTATGATGAGCGCTTAGATAGATGCGATAAGTGCGACCTTTGTTTTTTGTAAGTCTGGGTGCGTCACTGTATCACATTGGAAGTATGGTAATCCCTTAACTTTAAGTTTGAATTGTGTTATAATTATGAAAATTTAGGCAACTATGAGGCACTATATTGTAGTAAGAGACGTTTCGATTTTTCGACTTTCTAGGACAATTACTCGTATGTTGCCGACGATATTATGTATGGAAGTGGGCGATTGTGGCCAAGAATCGAGAAATTCTGGTATCGTTTAGATTGTTTAAGAATTGTGACCATTTTTCTAAGTGAAGAAGAATTAGAATTTTCGCTTGTACCATAATTGGCGAAAGCCATCCTGCGGGGTCGAAATTATTATTGCAGATAATGCGGATATTGGCTCAGTAGATATGAAAACTGGTCAGATATCGCATTCCATTGGATCCCCTGTGTTTTTGTTGTACTGCCCTTTTCGATTTAAAGGAAATTAGTGTACAACAAATTTTCTTTTGGAATATTTAGTAATATATTTGGATGATTTGGTTGAATTATATATATTTGCGTTTTTAACACTGGGGTTGTCAGAACAAACTCTCACATGGTTTTTTGTGCCAATTTGTAGAGTGTTGGAAGTTTGTGGCTTTGGTGGTAGTCGTACCACTTACCGACCATTATTTGATCGAGTAGTTGTGGGTTTGTAGAAGTCTTTACAATACTGATCTTTTGGGGTTGTAATTGATATGAGGGGGCGTTTTTCTAACTCCCGAAGTTTCCTTAATTGTGAATGAAGGTATTCTTTAGAGTATTCGTCAACTTGAGTTGTTGTTGTGGAAACTGGATCTGTAACTAGTCCACTTAGGATCCAACCGAAAATAGTATTTTGTGGCAATAGTTTGTTTGAAATTTTCTCAACACCCTCGAGTATTATCTGAGGTATGAGATCGCTGCCTAATAGAAGGTCTATTTGAGCGGGAGTGTTGCAGTTGGGAACTGCTAGCTTTAGGTGTGAAACCTTTTGTAAATGCTTGCTATTTATATGATAGCTTGGAAGCATATTTGTTAGTTGCGGTAAGACTATAGCTTCTGCTTGAAAGTGCTTATCCGCTTGTGGGGAAATTATGGTAATGGGGCAGATTTTATTTGAGTTTTGGACTACTCTTCCGCCCATTCCCGTGATTTCAAAATTGGCTAGTTTTGTTGGCAGTTGTAGCCTATTTTGAGCCCTAGACGCTATGAAAGATCGTTGTGATCCTTGGTCTATTAAGGCCCTAAGTTTAAACAGTTCTCCTCGGTGTTCGATGGAGACGACTGCTGTGGGTAGTAGTACTCTACTTTGATTTTCGCTGTGTAGCGTTTGGGTTTTTAATGCCTTTGAGCAGCATGGTGCTTCTTGGCAATTATCGGGATTTCGCACTTCGGGATTTGCTGTTGCAACTAAACCCGTGGCTCTTTTCATATTTGCGCTGTTTGGGGGTGAGCTGGAAAATGTGTTTTAATGCAGCATTGAATGATGTCGTTTATGACAATAAACGCAATTAAATTTGCTTTCGCACTCTTTAAGTGCATGTGCATGTGATAGGCAATTTGTACAAAGTCTTTTTGTTTTTACAAAATTGTTTCGGTCGATAATATTCAATTTTTTGAATTTCTCGCAAGATTTGAGCTTATGCCCCCCTGTACATAGTTCGCATGACGTTTGTTTATATTGTTCGGATGTGAACGTTTGATTTCTGAAGAAGCTTCTGTTTAAATTGTTGTTGCTACTGGCTTGGGGTCTGTGGAAGCTTCTATTTAGGTCGTGTTGAACGGTTTTCGTTCTGACCATTTTTTTATCTACCCTTTCTGCTATTTCGTATTGGGTTATTAAAAAGTCTTTCATCTGTTGCCACGTTGGGCATTTTTTTCGAGATGAGAGCGATTGCTCCCACTTCACTTGTTTCCTTTTGAATCTTAGGCAAGTTAATTAGTATCGTTACTTGCTTATCGACCAATATTCTCTCATTTTCATATCTAGATTTAAGAGCTTCCCAAGCCAAATTGAAATTATCGTCATTTAGTGCGAACTGTTTGACTATAACGCCTGCTTGACCTTTTGTTTTGTATCGGAGGTGATACAATTTTTGCGCATTTGTTAATTTTGGGTGGTTTATGTAAACGGCTGTAAACATGTCCCGGAAGGACGGCCATTGTTCATAACCACCATGAAATATTTCTGTATCACATGTGGGCACCTTGAGATGGATGCCTGAACTTGCCTCATGACTTTGTACTTGTGGCAGCTCTACTCGCTGATGTGGAGTAGGTGCAATTGCTTTTATTAGCTTTAATTGATCAGAAATCATAGCTTTTGTTTCTTCGTACTGGTCTAAGCAGTTTTCGTATAGCGCATAAGCCGATGATTTAAAATCGTGTGGTAGATCTGAATTGTCATAATCTACTATGGCGCCATGAGCCGTTTGGAGACGAGTCCAAAAATTGTCAATATTTTGTTTTTTTATTTCCAATAACGATTCAGAGATGTCTTGAATCGGTGAAGATGAAAATCGAGTGCAGTATCTGTTAATCTGTCACTCTCAGAAATGAATTTGGCAACCTGTTTTGGGCGTGTAGCTCCTACAAGTGTAGTTTGACTTTTGTCGCCATTAACCATTTTTGTTATGTTATTTATATAATGTTTCAACGAATTATTAATATATAACCTGTTATTAATTTTTTCAGTGTAAACTGAATTTACTTGCAATATGATTTTGTTGTGGTTTTATTTTCAATATATTATTTAATTTAATTGATAAAAATCGCACTTTTAATTCAATAATATTTTTTATGTCCTTATGTTGATGTATTTAGGTACACCCTAATACACGGACTTGTTAGTATATATTTATGTGCTCGTGAAATTGAGAGCTCGTTGAAGAGATCAATACACTTTGTACATAAGTATGCACGGATTGTTTGAGCGTATGTATGTATATTCTATTGCTCGTTGAAGAGATCAATGTGCTTTTAGTTTTTTATGTACGCAATCCTGCTTGTTTGTTACAAGGGGTATTGCGGGATGTATGCCAATGTGGACTTTGAAAATATGTTTATTTTTGTTTATAATAAATTATTTATTATTTTTAAATTTTTAATATCTACAAGCAATTGTAGTAGTGTTAATTTTACCACAACGTTTATTGTTTTATTTTTCATGTAATTTTACAACTTTTTATATTGTTTATATTAGGGTATATAAGCATATGCATAGATTATATGCCGTATGTATAAATATGTATGTTCAAAGAGAGCGCGAAAGCGAAGTGAATAATGTGCAGGTATGTTGGCGTATGCACTTTGTATTTATGTACAATTATGTTCTGGTATGTAAATATGTATATCAAAAATATATATAGGTATAAGATGTAAGCAAATATGCATATTTGTATGCTTTTGTTTGTTTTCTTCTTTTTGTTTTTTATATTAGAATTTTGATTTATACTTGTGCCTTTGCTTACTTAGTTTATACAATCCTGCTTATTGTTTTTTTTTTTTGTTTTAAAACATAAGGGGTATTGCGGGAGAAATGTGCAAGTATATACTTGAATTTGTTTTTTGTGTTTGTTAATTTGTGTGTTTGAATACACAAAGGTAAGCTTGTAGTTAGGCAAAAAGATAATATTAATTTTTGTTTTTGTTTTAATATATAAGTATGTTTTTTGAAATATATGTTATACTAGACTGTGTTCGGTTTTTCCCGCAAAAAAAACTCGAAACTGAGACAGTTTGGTAACCGTTTTTTTTTTGGTAAACGTATTTGTTATTACAGGTTCTATATATATAAAACTGTAATTTTTACATACATATATGCACGATAAAATAAAATAATAGGAAACGATACGACTCACTTTATGCTCCCTCAAGGGTTTTTTGAGGGGATAATATATAGGTATGTACGTGTGTGTATTCCTTTGTTGTCAATTCCTTTTTCTCCGCTTCCAGTTGAGCTTGGTTTTAGTGATTGTTGTTTTTGTTTATTATCGTTTGTTTTAAATTCGCGCCCGTTTAAGTTGTTTTTATTTATGTTGTTGTATTTAGGTGCTTTAGTATTTCGCGCCCGTTTGTGTGAATTATTGTTTGTTCAAACCCTTTTGTATTTGTTATTGTCTTTATGTTTTGGGCTACACGCACTTTTTCTTTATATAATATGTATATGTTAGTGAGAATTTTTGTTTGTTTAAACCCTTTTGTATTTGTTATTGTCTTTATGTTTTGGGCTACACGCACTTTTTCTTTATCTAATATGTATATAAATATGTATATATACGAGTATGGATATTTTTCCAGCACTGCACTGCGCTTTGTTTATATATATATAAATGTAAATATAAATATATTTATTTTTTTTTTTTTGAGTCACTGCACTCTTCCTTAGTAGTTTTGTAAATGTTTATGTATATTATTTTGTTTTCCACTACACTTCACTTAACTGTATCTTTGGTAGGTTTGTGTTTAAACTCTTTGTTTTTTGTCACCAAATTTTGTGTCTTGGACGTAAATTATAGTGCCTTTCGTTTAGGCTTGAAGGACCATGAATAAATAGATACACAATTTATTGGGGATCACCCACCACTGCCTTAGAATTGAAACTCGCTTTATTTTAAAGAATATCCCGTGTTTCGATATATAATAAGTTTTGCCTTATTCCGGAATATATAAACAATGTCTTTCGATTTTGACGAAATTAAAAAATATAGAAAATAACTACGTAACACTCAGGATCGCTGTTGTCGACAAAAACGAATAAAAGCAGCAAACAGTATCCGTGTTGATTGAAGCGAATGATCGAAAAGTGGTTGCGGAGTGATGTCGATCGCAGTAACCGAAGCACACCGAAACAGAGACGTGTTGAATGTTAAGTGGTCGAGTGTGGTTTTGCGAAAAGTCCCGGCTGTCCTTTTGTCCATCCTTTTTGTTGAGTTGGGTAGTGTACAGGTACGGGGTATTGTGTTGAGTGCGAGTGTGGTGTCATCGACTATGATGTTTTCCAATTTGTGGTGTATTGGTGATTATGTGATGGGAAGTATTAGGGTGCGCCAGTTTTTACCGAGTAGAGTGGTGTGTTTAGTTACTGAGGCTTAGCTCATTTAACCACCGTTATTGAGTTATAAATAATGTAACTAACACGACTCTCTTTTATATACATACATACATATATAATGTTACGAATCGTTTGTTTTTTCTCTGTGTAAGAACCAACCTCGTACTTCAAGCAATATTCTAAAAAAAAGATCTAGCGAAATCGGTTCAGCTGTTCTCGAGACTTGCGCTTAGCAGCACATTCAGTGATTTATTTTATTATAGATAGTAGGTATATTCGGTCCTTCGATTCTATGGCTATGATGTACATTAACTACTTCTACATATACAATAAACTATTTAATACAGTGAAAATATTATGTACGAATAGAGGCGAACACGTAATTGCCGGTATAAGAATCCAAGGGATCTCAACTTAAGTACAAGGTTTAATTTAGAAAATGATTCATACAAATTTAGTCAGTGGAAAAAATTAATTTTTCATTTAACATTTTACAGTAAATTCCATTTTATTTTTTTTTCAATTTTGAAAACATGCTTATGTTTAAAAATATATTTTTTTATGAATTGTTCTTCATTTTTTTAAATTTTACTAAAATCGGTTTAGTAGTTAAAGAGATAAAAGGTGACACGTTATTTTTATATATACAGATGTATGCAAATCTGCATAATATAATAAGCGACAAATTAGTCCCCATCTGAATGCCATCTGTGCAGCTGATTTTTCTTATTGATTTTACAGCTGACAGCTGTCATTTCATGTTATGATTAGAAACTAACTCCATCTTTCGGTAGAACTGACAGATGGTTGCTAACCACATATTGAGAAAACCATTTTTTAACATATCGCCAAAAAAGTTATGGTTAAGCAATAACGGCCCTAATTTACTAAAATACATTTGTATTCAAATATATGTTTAAATAGATATGATTTTCAAATACTCACCCAAAGAAGCATAATAATCGCTAAATGTTGAAAGATGATCACGAAATTCAGCGGCAGTCGATAGAGCCAAATAAACTTGACTACGTCTGCCATCTGCACCAATCTAGAATTAATACATTAATAAAATGTAATAAATAAGTTGTACCTCATTTAATGCATTTACCTCTGCGACTTTGATGAATCGCCCACGTCGATTTTGTTTCACATCCAAGTAAAATCGTTTCGATTGTATTTGTAGCATTTTTGTAGCCAATTCTTGTTCGCCTTGCTGTGCACTGGCTTGAGCTGATATAATTAAATCAATATAAAATGAAATAATATGTATTTAAACGTTTACCACTATTGCCACAAAAATAATGCTACATTTAAAAGCAATCTACATAAATTATTTAAATGAAAGCGATGTTAGTTACACTATCTCTAACTCGGGAACAGCTGAGATGTATCTGAAAATTGGTGAAAAGGTAGATTAGAACTAGCAGACGGACATATGATTTTTATCCTGTTCCCGTGGAACGTTACATTAAACGTGGTATAACAAACCCCAACTGACGCAACTGTTTGTCCGGACGAACCATGTGAAACCGGTAAGAAAATTCTAATATCACAACAGAAGAAACAGAGAATCGCATTGGTAGTAGCATTGCAGAGCTTGCGGCTACTTTGATAGATGAAGGGCGAATTACACACAGGCATTCATTACAAACCAAACATAACATGTAACAAACACAAGTAATTAAAGGCTAAGTTCGGGTGTAACCGAACATTTCATACTCTTGCAACTTGCAAGGACAAAGCCGGTTGAATACCTGCTCTCTGAGTTTCATTCAGATATCTCACATAACATACCATCACCAATATAAAGTCAACCGGATGTTCGAAAATCCTGATATTAGTTATATGGGTAGCCCCCCAACAAGTTTTTACCCGCTTTTATCCATTTTAGGCCCACAGATGCGCCGTTATTAGAAAAACAAGTCATTTTAATCCGATTTCGCACATTTTTGAATTGTAACATAGGCATTATTTACCAAATTTGGTTGAAATGGGTCAAGTAGATCCCGAGATATGGGTGTTCACCTAAAGGTGGGCGGTGCCACTCCCATTGTCCAATTTTTGTATTTGCTCCGATAAAGCTTAATTGTACTATCCTATGTGTAAAATTCAAAGTCTCTGACTTTTTTAATGGGTTATTGCACTTTTAGAAGTTTTATTCAAAACCGTTATATGTAGAGTGGGCGGGGTTATCATTAGCTCTTACCCATTTTCACAGTGTCGGTAGGGGTGCTAAAAACATTTGTCCCGAGTGAGTTTGGTTATTATAGCTTAAGTGGTTAAGGAGATATGCCTATTAAACCTATTAGAGGGCGGGGTCACGCCCATTTTAACAAAAATTTTAAACTGCGATTCGTTATACCAAAGAACAGTCATGTATCTTATAGTGGAGCTTAGTTATGGCAATTTATTGGTTTTCGATTAATGGCATTTGGGGGCGTGGCAGTGGTCTGTGGTGATTATCATCTACAACCAAAAACCTTCTTACGGTGCCAAATAACATGTGTACCAAGTTTCATCAAGGTATCTCAATTTTTACTCAAGTTACAGCTTACACAGATGGACGGGCGGACAGACAGTCTTCCCGGTTTCAACTCGTCTCTTCATCCTAATCATTTATGCATATTATACAATACTCTGTAGCAAAATGTTGCATGAGTATAAAAATAGCGGAATAGTTGCAGTGTTGAAAAAAAGTTCAATCATAATTTGATACGAGTCCTTAATGGATCACTGAATAACATTCACGAAGCATTGGACAGAACAATACACGATTCAAACGGCAACGATGAACTTTTCGGTGGTGCTGTCTTAATACTGTTTGGTGATTTCCGACAGATCGTTCATTTTTCGCTTTACTTTAACCAATGAGATTAACGATTGCTTAAACATTGGTTCTTATGGTGAAGTGCTGAAAAACTTCGCTTTACCGTAAATAAACGCGTACAGTTGCAATTGCTTCGGTTGAAAATTGGTTAACCCATTATTCTTCAGCATAATTTGAATCTACTTCAACTATGCAACGGTACACGGTTGGTAATCAGAAATGGTCCTGTTGTCACGTACTCCAAAATATACGGTTCTGTTGAGAAGGCTACAGTTCACCAAACTAGTGTGTGAAAACCATCGAATCTATTTTAGCTGAACCAAGAATATTATTTAACGAATAGGGCTGAATTAAATTGAGTTAGAAAAAGCTTATATGTAATTAAAAATTTTAAATATTATTGGTAAAAATGAAGTATGATCTACATTAGCTTTTCTCATTTCGTTTCTTAAACTCAAAAGAAATTTGCTTCAATAATTTTCAAATACAAATACAAAATATTCCTAACAAGAACTTGTTTTTGATCGGACAGATTGTATGGCAGCTATATACTTGTTGATAAATGAGCAGTTTCTTGAGGAGAAAAGAAACTGTACAATTTCAGATCTCAAAAACTGAGGGGCAAGTTCGCATATCAACTGACAGACGGAAATCGACTCAGCTCGTCTGGCTGATTATTTATATGTACATTTTATACGGTCTCCGACGTTTCCTTCTAGGTGTTACGAATTTCGTCGCAAAATTAATATATATTATTCATGGTATAATAATAACGACTTTATGGTACAATCAAAAACTAACAATTCAATTTGAAATTTACTTCCACAGTGTTGAAAAGATTAATTTTGTTTTTTATTATAAGAATTTTTCATTTTGCACCAATTTATTCAAAACATAATGCATTAAATAATAACTAAATATCTGGAAATACTTTAGAATAAAGTGTCCAATTCATCGTGGTTGTTTAACTCTTATGTTAGTAACCAACTTTACCGACGTCTTTTAGCAACCGATCTGTGTATTCAAAATTTTCTTTATTTTATTAAAAAAAATTGTTTCTGACAAATTTTTTTCTTTAAACATTAATAGTCAGTGACAATTTAAAGAAAAAACAAGTAAGGAACAAGTAAGGAAGGGCTAAGTTCGGATGTAACCGAACATTTTATACTCCCGCAAAGTCAAATGGTATACTCGTTTTAGATTTCTTTGTGGATCTTGCCGCCTTGTTCTATGTTGACCGATATTTTCGGTAAAAAGTCAGCTATAGGCACTGGGGTCAACATATTAATTACCTAGGGGCTTGAACAGTTTTAGACAATTTTTGCTCACAAGGTGGCATACTTCAAACGCATTATTCACGCAAAGTTTTACCCCGATATAATCATTGTTACCTGATTTGCATAGTGGAAAGTGAAAGAATCAGATGGAATTGAAAAAGGTGTTATATGGGAAATAGGCGTGGTTGTAGTCCGATTTCGCCCATTTTCGCACTATGACATAGAAACATGAAAAGAACGTTATGCACCGAATTTGGTTGAAATCGGTTAAGCAGATCTCGAGATATGGGTTTTCACCTAAAAGTGGGCGGTGCCACGCCCACTGTCTAATTTTGAACGCGGTTCCTATAAAGTCATCTTATACCATCTCAGAGATAAAATTTAATGTCTCTGGCGTGTTTAGTGCTTGATTTATCGCGCTTTTAGTAGTTTTTAACAGTACCGTTATATGGGGAGTGGGCGGAGTTACCACCCGATTTCAACTATTTTCACACCGTCAATAGAAGTGCTAAAAACATTTGCTTCCAGTGAATTTTGTTATTATAGCATTAGCGGTTTAGGAGATATGCACATTAAACCTATTAAAGGCGGGACCACGCCCACTTTTTAAAAAGAAATTTTAACTGCAGATGCCCCTCCCTAATGTGATCCTGTGTACCAAATAACAGTCTTGTATCTTATTGCGGAGCTTAGTTATGGCAAGTTATTTGTTTTTGATTAATGGCGTTTTGTGGGCGTGGCAGTGGTCCGATTACGCCCATCTGCAATACCAACCGTCTCACGGTACCATGAAACATGTCTACCAAGTTTCATAAAGATATCTCAATTTTTACTCAAGTTAGAGTTTGCACGGACGGACGGACGGACAGACGGACGGACGGACAGACGGACGGACGGACAGACAGTCACCCGGATTTCAACTCGTCTCTTCATCCTGATCATTTATATATATATAACCCTATATCTAACTCGATTAATTTTAGGTGATACAAACAACCGTTAGGTGAACAAAACTATTATACTCTGTAGCAACAGGTTGCGAGAGTATAAAAAATGGTATACTCGTTTGAGATTTCTTTGTGGATTGACTGATATTTTCGGTAGAAGGTCAACTATAGGCACTGGGGTCCACATATTTAGTACTTAGGGGCTTGAACAGTTTTGGTTCGATTTAGAAAATTTTTGGTCACAAGGTGGCATACTTTAAACGTATTATTCACGCAAAGTTTTACGCCGATATAATCATTGTTGCTTGATTTGCATAGTGGAAAGTGAAAGAATCAAGTGGTATTTAAAATGGTGTCATATGGAAAATAGGCGTGGTTGTAATCCGATTTCGCCCATTTTCGCACTATGACATAGAAAATAGTTGATATCGGGTGGCAACTCCGCCCACTCCCCATATAACGGTACTGTTAAAAACTACTAAAAGCGCGATAAATCAAGCACGAAACACGCCAGAGACATTAAATTTTATCTTTGGGATGGTATGAGATAACTTTATAGGAACCGCGTTCAAAATTAGACAGTGGGCGTGGCACCGCCTACTTTTAGGTGAAAACCCATATATCTGCTTAACCCATTTCAAGCAAATTCGGTGTATAACGTTCTTTTTTTATATTTCTATGTCAGTGGGCAAAATCGGACTACAACCACCCATATAACACCATTTTCAATTCCATCTAATTCTTTCACTTTCCACTATGCATATCAAGCAACAATGATTATATCGGGGTAAAACTTTGCGTGAATATTACGTTTAAAGTATGCCTCCTTGTGACCAAAAATTGCCTAAATCGAACCAAAACTGTTCAAGCCCCAAAGTACTAAATATGTGGACCCCAGTGCCTATAGTTGGCCTTCTACCGAAAATATCAGTCAATCCACAAAGAAATCTCAAACGAGTATACCATTTGACTTTGCGAGAGTATAAAATGTCCGGTTACATTTTACATCCGGACATTTTATACTCTCTTTACTTGTTTAGTATGTAACAGATTTTTGGTGGGATCAGACGTGTTTATTTGGTGTTCTCTTGACAGTGAAAAATAAAGCTATGAAACAATTATCGAGAGCTGACTATGCTCGGTAAGTAAACGTTAAATATATTTAACATTTGTAAATATTATATTTTAATTACAATTATATAATAATAATATAATTATAATTATTTACGACGTATATCACAAAATATTTAATTTATTAGGTTAAGTGCAATCGAAAGGAATGAGTACTTGAGGAAAGTACTTGGGGAACAAGACAGTGATTCAAGTAGGGTTTCTAATAGCGATGACGAAGACTGGATTCCAGCAAATAAAGCTAGACATCAAAATCAACAAGGTAATTCAGTGCGTGACGAACCAGAAGATTCTGAATATACAGAAGAAATCGCTGAAGAGAATTCAGCGTCAGAAGAAGAAGTTGATTTATTGAATGATTGAAATAATAATTCTTTTTCTTAAATAATTAATTAATGTTGTTATTATTATTTCAGGAAGAGCTCAAGGAACATCTGGGAGTTTTATTGCTAAAGATAAAACAGTGTGGAACAAAACTCCACCAACTAAGCATCAGACCGCAGCTCATAATGTTGTACGCCAGCGGAGGGCCTTATCGCAGTACGGAGACGTTGTCAATTAGCGAGATTTAAAAAAAAATGTTTACCTACGAAATGGTTGATATAATCGTCCGTCACACTAATAAAAAAGCTGAAACAATTTTCCAACAGTACAATGTTAACCATCCAAACTACAGCATCAATGAAAGCCCGTTACGATACCCGAAATTTATTCGTTCTTCGGTATCTTGATTTGTGCTGGAGCAAATAATTCGAATACAGATCATACATTTGACATGTGGCACTACAATTCTTATCCGATGTATCGTGCGACGATGGGATTGACGAGATTCAATAATATTTGCGATTCGACGATGGTAATACTTGAAGTGAACTTAAAAAAAAAAATGTGGAAAACGGTTGGCCTCAAGGGCCATCCCTGCAACTTCCCTCTAATTTAATACGCTAACGTTCAAATTTCGCTTTTTTCACTGCTTTTGAGCTCTTCGAAATTTTTCGTTTTCGATATCTCGCAAGTAAATCAACCGATTTTGACCCGGTTTGCGGCAAACGATGTGTTTTTTCAAGGTTTAGAACTGATTAGTTTTTGGTGTCGATCGGTCAAGTCGTTTGGAAGAAACGATTTTTCAAAATTTTTATTTTTAAGATTTCTCAAAATCTACTGGTCCGATTGGGTCCAAACTCACACGAAATTCAAGTGCAATGAAACCCTTTGGAATGCCGTTTAGTTTATTCAAATCGGTTGAGCCGTTTAAAAGTTATAAGAGGGTCACATACATCCACACACACACACATACATACAGACATACGGACATCATCGTAGAAATGTTCGGGGAAGCTTCCTCGACCCTCAAAACGTCGAGATCTGTTGAGAACTCGATTTTTGCAAAATGGGGTGAAACCAATATCTTCCCGATTTTTGGAAAATTTTCAATTTTCTTAACGGGAAGTTAAAAACCAAGGCAGCTCCAATTCGTGATGTGTGGACAATGTTGAATTCAAATTTAGCTCAGATGTACAAACCAACAGCTAACTTGACGATTGATGAACAGCTTTATCCATACCGTGGCCGTACTGGATTTACTCAATATATTCCATTGAAACCAGGTATATATGGTATAAAGATCTGGTGGATTTATGATGCAGAAAACGCATATCCTTTGCAAGGGATTATGTACACTGGTAAAACAGATAATACTCGAGAAAAAAATCAAGGTGAAAGAATTGGCGGCTCCGTACCGAGGTAGTGGTAGAAACATCTGCATGGATAACTTCTTTACTACTGTACCAGTTGCTAAACATTTGTTGTCGTGGAATATTACCATTGTTGCACGCTAAAAAAGAATAAACCTTACATCCCTAGTGTTATGGGAGCAAATAAGACAAGGGAGCAGTATTCGACAGTTTTTGGATTTAACGAAAAGGTTACCATGTGTTCCTACGTTCCTAAAAAAAATAAAGCTGTCATTCTGATATCTACAATGCATTCAGATATATCAGTTGGTGATGACGCTCAACGAAAACCAGAAATAATAAATTTTTATAATAAATATAAAGCTGGACTTGACACAATGGACCAAATGGTCAAAAAAACGACAGAACGTCGTCAATTTATGCGTAAACTAAGTGAAGAACTAGCATTGCCGATGATTGAACATCGCACGGCGAATCCACAAGTAATGCGCCACTTCTCAACAAAGATTGCCATTGAAAGTGTATTAGGCCATATACTGACAGACACAGGCGTGATAAATCCTGGTCCAGAGGCTCCAAAAGATAAAACCAGAAGGAAAAAAGTAACAGGATCTTGTCATGTCAGCAATGCTTTGCCAATAAGAAGACGGCGAAAGACACGTAAGGCCTGTGCCAATTTTCACCAACCTGTGTGTGACGAGCATTCAGTTAATCGTGTACAATGTGTTCAATGTCATTAATTATAAAAAAAGTGTAATATTTCTTTATTTTTTTAATAAAATTTAGTTGCATGCATTAATAGAAATTATATAAAATTTTCTGCTTATGCTTTCCACTGTGTACCCGGGTACCCGGTTGTTAATAGGGCGATGGCTAGAGTTTAAGCTTATTTAAAAAAAAAAAAATCAATTAAATGAACTCACAAATAGCTTTCTTTTAAGTTAAAAAACGACGATTTGAGAGCTTAAAATGAAATACTGAATTTTCTTTAAGCTATTCACACAATACACAGTTACTAACATAAGGGTTAAGTGGACGCAATACCCAAATATGGAGACGGAAATGAGAATTTTTCGTCTTCAAATTTTGTATAAGTATACATACATAATAATACCAAATAAAATTGAAAACTTTAGACAAAATTTCATTTGCTAAATGTTTTGGTACAAATTAAAATTACAGAGTTGCAACTCTGGTAGGAATCTCAAACCAAAATTGCTGAAAAATACAAAAAATCTACAGTTTTCCTTGCCCCCTTTATTTACTGAATCAAGCATTTTGGTCATTACAACTAGTGGTTAATTAGTCAATGTACACTCACCTTTGCCTGCAGAATCGAAGTCACTTCTTCCACTTGTGCCTTCCATGCCGCTTGCATTGTATTCTGAAATATTTAATTATATTATATATATTATGTATATATAGTATATATTAACAAATAAATTAAAGTATATATTCAAATTAAAAAAAACAGAATTTAATATAAGTTTTATGAGAAATAATAATCAATGGGTAATAGAGCCAATCCCTAGAACATTCAGTTTTACGTTGCTGTAATTGAGCCGGATTTTATCCGGCCAAGTACTGTTATTTCGAGGATTTAACCCGGTTTGGATCGGTTAGAAAAAAAAACACGTAGAATATTAGGACAGCTCACTCTGTACAAAGAATAACTAAATGTGTTATAGAAAAATGCAGCAGTTCATCTGATATAACTGATCTAATAAAAAGCATGACTTGGCGACCTATGCATCAGCTTCATGGAATTCGTAGCAAAGGTCTTTACCACTTTTTCCTTTATTCTACAGAAAACCAACTATCTTTGTGTTCTGCTAAATTCATTTCAATAAGCAAGAATGTAAAGAGATTGCACAAATAACCAAACGGTTTTCTGTTGAAAAGCCATTGTAATTCTCTACAGCAATAATATGCAAAATGTTGAGTGGCAGCAGGCGGGGAAATATTGTGTATAAGTTGAGAAAAATCGAATGTGACAAAATCTGCAAATTAATAAAAAGCGTTTGATAAATTTGAAATACTGAATAAAGACTACTAAAGTTTACAATGAGTTCCGCTATTTTAGCATTTATTTTATTGGAAGAAAAAAGCAACGAAAAAATTAAACAGAAGATATTAATTAAGAGATCACAGTAATCCACTTGATGCACCAAGGGAATCGCATGTGAAATTTGGCTTGCTTTACAGATTTAAATCACATCATCGACTAAAAAAATACGCATTAGGGTGCTAAATTACGTTTTGTATATCTTCTTGAAATAACTGAATTTTTCCATAAACTCAATAACTATGACATTTTGTGTTTCATTCTTATGTTTTTCCCTATAGAAATAAAGATAAATTAAATCGTAACAATAATATAAATTAATTTTTTAACTTACATTTCAAAACTGTCCTCTTGCTTTGCTTCTGATAACATAACCGATAAAATTGGTTTCCGTGACACCCAAAACCGATACAATTTCTGTTTCAAACGTCAAACCAATAATATCTGAATTCATGACACCCTACACATTTTTTTGTTGGTTTTAATTCTGATTCCGGCAGCTATCAGATTCTACATCACCCCTGATTATGATTACTCACACATTGATCGATGTATTTGGCATAAAGTCCACAATACTACCCTACAAGAAACTGCTGTTTCACCAATACACTCACATTTATTATGTCAGAGGTGACGACCAATTAACAAAAAATTTACTGTTGATACTGTTATTGTTAAAAAGAGACACTTACGACCTTTGTTGCTTACTATAGCTTTACATAAGTAAGAATGAAATAGCTGAATTCTTGAGTAGTTTCACCACTGACAATCAAATGATGACAATAAAATTACTGTCAATGTTTACGGTTTTTCCAAAAGCAAATTATGTATACGTCAAAAAGAGACAAAACACATTCTCATAGGGGTTTCGAGAAATTGTGAAATACCAAGAACGCCATTCTTTGCGCAAAGTCCCAAAAGTTGCACATTGTTTAAGTATTTCCGCTCTACATTAAAAAAGATAAATTAAAATGAAATGAAAGTATATAAAAGATATATGTTGTAAAAAAATTATAAAACCCATTTAAAATAATTTAATTTCTAATTCAGATGAATTCGTGAAAAAAAGAGATTGAGCTGAGACACAATAGAACCAAAAATGCCTTTGTTTGAATTATTAATTAATTTATCATTGTAAAATTTGTTTATATACTCTTGCAACATGTTGCATAATAGTTTTGTCCGTGCAAGCGATAAGATGAGTAAAAATTTAAATATCTTCTTGGTACACATGTTCCCTTTCGCCCAAGGAGGGTTGTTATTGCAGATGGACGTAATTGAATATTTGCCCACAAAACGCCCTTAATCGAAAACATATAAAGTGCCATAACTAAGCTACATAATAAGATACAAGGATGCTATTTGCTACAACGACTTGCATTAGAGAATGGCATCTATGATTGAAAAAATGTTGATATTTTCAGTATTTATGAAAGAAATGTGATCAGAGTAAAACCGCAAAGAACATCTTAGTTTACACATTAAAAACGAAAATCTGGTATATAACAAATTCATAGAAAGCAGTTGATATACCAAAAATCAATTAAATGTAGTTACATTACCAGAACGGGCGTGGCCGCGAAAAATAGGTGGTTTGAGTTTTGCTTTTTAAAGAGAAAAGGTGCAGTGAATTCAAAGAGCACCTGGATTCTATATATGGCGACTTTTTTCTTTCGGTAACGACCGTCATATATTGACGAGTTTCAATATGGCCGCACGTCCGTTTTAGGATGAACCATACCCAGTTATCCCGAAGGCGACTACAACGAAGGGTAACGTAACGTGGGGCCATTTCGCGACCCGCGATGAAGCATGAATCCACTGGTACACAACAGAGTAGTTTTATCGCAACGGCCAAATTGGTCGATTTAGGCACCGACTGCTACAACCAACCACCGTATTCTCCAGAGTTAGCCCAGTAAGATTTCTTTTTTGCAAACAGAATAAAGTCACTCGCCGAGCAGCACTTTGAGTAAAGTGAAAAGATATGCGAAGGTTATGAGGGTCGCCGCCAAGAAAGCCTACTTTGAAGTCCTTCAGAAAATGTTAAATCATTAGAGTTAAAGATGTTGGCCCTTCGCTGTATTAAATGTACCGAACTAAATTAAGACCATATAGAAAACTATATCGTAACTTTTCAAAATTTTCCTTTCCCTTTTGTAGGTTGATTATTATATTTAGTATGTTCTTCCAGACAGGGCAATTTCATGAAGTACACGTAAACAACAACAATTAATGTAATCACTCTCATAAGCAGTATTTATGACAACAAACGTTACAATGTAATATTTAAATAGATTTTTAACCATTATAAGAAGCCTTGTAGTCCAAGTAAACATTATAACATATATCTAATATAATATATAAAACATGTCTCGTGTCACGGTGTTTGTTGCCAAACTCCTCCGAAACGGCTGTTCTAATTTTGGTGAGATTTGGTGGGCTTACCGAATAGGTCTGAGAATCTATTTTTTATACCCCTAAATATTAAGTGTGGTCCAGCCCAAATTGTTTCTTGTTATTTTTTGTTTCCAACAGCATGTTCAGCGTTGAAAGATACATACAATTTTAAATATTCAATCTTATACGATCATCCCCTGATTTTTAATCGCGTTTTAAAATATCATTCTGTTCCATTCACAGATCCACAACATTCAATCGGATATAAAAATTGTGGTATTCTATAATTTGCATGTGAAGTTCTGTCAACTAATCAGTTATCCCCGCCATGTGTCTCCCGTTGTCACTTCTCAACCAGCCAACATCACGGAGTATGGATGAAAACGAAGCTTCCTTTTTCACAATCTTAATACAGTGTTCCTTTATTTTCTTTTGGTTTTATTTGAGCCACGATCATAGCAGTGACTGTTATACTTATAATTTTGCATCTCATAAGTTAATTTAATTCTCATAGTGAACTTAGCATTATTTCTTTGTGTATCTCGAACAAACGAGCGGCAAACGCGCATTTTTTCCGAACGAAATAACAATTGAACGTGCTATAAATCCATTGAAACCACACTATTTTACATGGGCTCAACCGAAAAAATTGATATTCCGGTGCATTTAAATTAAATAATTTGGGTCGTGTACATACATATAGTCAATCCAAGGAAGATTGAGTGCTGTAATCTGCGACTGTTAATGTTACCGGACCAATGTCATTTCAAGATATACTCGCACGTAAAGAAATGGACAACAGTATCTAACGTATATTGATGCATGCCTTGCACTAGATTTGCTAGAAGATGAAAATCATTGGGACAGTATGCTTGCTGAAGCAGCATTTAACTCCAAATTCGTCTACTATTTGCTATAGTGCTGAAGACATGTTTTCTGGTTCGATCAAAAATTTTGTTTGAAAATCACAAAGATTCGATGACCAATAATATATTCGGCCCTATTTCCGTTGTCGTTTCCAAGTTGTTGCATTGTTATCGTTGCTTCGTTTCTAAATTCGTATGAAGTATATAATAACCCAACGATTACAGGATTTTAATGTCACTCGTTGTGTTCTGTTATAACTATAAGAAGCTTCCCATTGGAGAAAACTTGGCTAAAAGCCCAGCAGATCAAGTTGATGTATGAGAATCGAGACATTTACTTTATCGTAAGCCTTGCTAAAGTCTGTGTATATAACATCCGTGTGCTTATGTTACCTAAAACCCAATGATACATGGTTTATAAAGTCAAGCAATTTGTTAGAGTCGATTTCCCTTTACGAAATCCATGCTGAGATGATGCAGTTATATGGTGAGTGATGATAGCTTTCAAAAGTTTAGGTATAACTGATAGTTTTGCGATACCTCTATATTTTTCAATATTGGACCTAAATCCACTTTTAGGCAAAGGAATTATAAATGACTGTTTCTATATTGAAGGAAATATACCGTGTTTAAGGGAGGAATTAAATATCCTGGTCAAAGCCAAGTAAATATATTTGGCACAATTTTTTAGGAAGCATGAGGGTATCATGTCTGGGCCGTAACTAAAAGAAGGTTTTAACTTATATAAATTAAATAGGACGTATTCTTCAGAAATAATTGGAACGTTAATTAAAGTATTAGAACACAGCAGTGCTGATAGGAAAAAGTTTTAGAAGAATTATTACAGTAGTTTGACTTGAAAAATTCAGCAAACATATTGGATATAATATCATTGTCACTTGAAATAATAGATTTGTATTTCATCGCGGACAGAAATTTGGAAATCCTGGGTTTGGAGTTGACGAAATCATAAAACGATTTTGGATTAATTACAATATTCTTGTTTACTTTATTTAAGTAATAATTATAACATTTTTTGTTTAGGTCAAAATATTGTCGACGCAATACAGAATATTGAGAATTGTCCACAAGCAGGATGATACGAGTCTTCTGGTAGAACAAGAGGATTACTCTGAATAACGGAACACTTTGAAGAGGTATTAACGTATACTAAATCAAAGCATTTACCAAATTTATTCGGAATCAAATAAATTTGGTTCAGACCCAACTCGGAAATTTTTTCTAAAAACTCATTAAAACATGACCGATTGCAGATCGGTACTATATAGTCATCGAAAGCTTTCCACGAAGCCCACGAAAAATTGAAATCTCCTAAAACGATTATTGAATCAGCATTATTTTCCAACGAGGTATCACTATTTATTAAAGAAGCACGCTGCATGTATACAGATAAGTCCAAATGGGGTGGTATATAAGATAGGGTTAGATAAATAAAGCAATTATTAACGAAGACATTTCAATTCAAATGAGTCGGTTCCTGGAACGAGAACATCTTCATATGGGATAGAGGAATGTACAAATAGAACACCTCCTCCGATTCTGTTCAGTCGATCACATCTAAATATTTGAAATTCGCTGTTTAAAATCTCATTATCAACAAGTAAGGAAGGGCTAAGTACGGATGTAACCGAAAATTTTATACTCTCGCAAAGTCAAATGGTATACTCGCTGAGATTTCTTTGTGGATTGACCGATATTTTCGGTAGAAGGTCAACTATAGGCACTGTGGTCCACATATTCAGTACCTAGGGGCTTGAACAGTTTTGGTTCGATTTAGACAATTTTTGGCCACAAGGTGGCATACTTTAATAGCATTATTCACGCAAAGTTTTATCCCGATACAGTCATTGTTGCCTGATTTGCATAGTGGAAAGTCAAAGAATCAGATGGAATTTAAAATGGTGTTATATGGGAAGTATGCGTGGTTGTAATCCGATTTCGCTGTTTTTGCACTATAACATAGAAATATGAGAATAATGTAATGCACCTAATTGTTTGAAATCGGTTAAGCAGATCCCAAGAAATGGGTTTTCACCTAAAAGTGGGCGGTGCCATTTTAACTGCAGATGCCCCTTCTTAATGTGATCCTGTGTACCAAATAACAGTCTTGTATCTTATTGCGGAGCTTAGTTATGCCAATTTATTTGTTTTTGATTAATAGCGTTTTGTGGGCGTGGCAGTGATCCGATCATCTGCAATACCAACCGTCTTACGGTACCAAGAAACATGTGTACCAAGTTTCATAAAGATATCTCAATTTTTACTCAAGTTACAGCTTGCACAGACGGACGGACAGACGGACGGACGGACAGACAGTCACCCGGATTTCAACTCGTCTCTTCATGCTGATCATTTATATATATATAACATAACTATTATACTCTGTAGCAACATGTTGCAAGAGTATACATATGGTAGTTTTTTAATTTTTAAACCGAAATACCGGATTTAAAAATAACAAACAAATTTTTAAACCCAAACACCGCAAAGAAAAAAGTTTAGTCCACAAAATCGAAAAATCGTAAAAAAAATATTTATTTTTTTAATTTTTAATTTTCATACAATAAAATTTAATAAAGTATTAGACCGCACCTGTAATGAGGGCAATCTTAATGCTGAAAATTTTTATAATACGTGCATGGCCTCGACTCCTAATAAATTTAATGTACATATCTCACAAACAATATAAGCTATATCGACCAAACTTTCTAAAGGAATTCTTTTGACACCTCCCCATATAACGGTTATGTTTAGCATTAGGTGACCATATTTGTCCCGGCAAAATCCGGGACGGTTTTTTTAGTTATCCATTGTTTCCATATTATAATTCACTGAAAATCGCGACATATAATAGATGAGAGAGCAACACAATTTTATTTAATTCATTCTTTTTTTCTAAGCCCGGGACGCTTAACACGGAATCCGGACTGTCCCTATCAAACCTGGACGAATGGTCAGCTATGATTAGCAGTTTTCAATAGTGCGATAACCTCCTTAATAAATCCGTGATGAGCATAAAATTTTGAACCTAAAATGGAACTTAACCGTTTTAAGAGTTGAGTTGTAAAAATTAGAAAATGGGTATGACACCGTCCACCTATAGGAGAAATTAGATAACTCAGGAACTTCTCAACTAATTACAATAAATTTTGGTGCGTAACATTACATTTGTATCCATTTATTACAGTGTGAAAATGGGCGAAATTGGAGAATGACCCCTACTTCCCATACATCACAATTTAAAATTCCATATGATTCTTTCCCTATACAGTACATATGGTAAATTGCGAGTCAATGACGTTATCGAAATAAGACTTTCCACACAAAGTGTATTTGAAGTATACGATTTAACGTTCAACAAGTAAAGAAGAACTAATTTCGGGTATAACCGAACATTTCATACTCTTGCAACTTGTCAAGTTCAAAGACGGGGATAAACCTTCAGGTGTTGGCAAAACTTCATATTAAAAAATGTAGCGAAAGAGTTAAATATTCATTGTTCGATGAAATCGTGAATGGATGGATTATAATCAAATTTATATCTTATTAACTTATATTATACGTTATAGAATAAAGCAGTTTTCTAACTATATTTTACTTCTCGACAGCGAAATTTATATATAAATTATCCTCAACTAAGCCATATGTAACATAAACTCAATCGAAGGGTCTAAATTTAATGTATTAAGTTGATGTGCAAAACGTCAACCAGAGCATCGGAATTCATTACATTAGAAAAATGAGATTTAGATCAAGGTCTAAACCAATTCCATTCATATTAAGCGCTAAACCACATATTTTTTAAGAAAGTCTACACACTAAAATTTCACATTTTATCAACCTAAAGGTTTAAAGACAGATGGAGAGTGGGAAATCACTATATAGGGTGTTTTGGGGACAGAAAAGGTCTCGGCTGATTGCATAATTTTTTGACATTCCTCAGGTATACTCGAGAACATATTTTTGAGCAATTTTATAAATATATAACTCATACACTGACCGACATATTCGGCGTATGGTTTGTTAGAATAATGAAAATCATTATGTATATAGTAATTCGTGGACCAATTTCACATATTCGGAATGAAACTATAGTACATACTTGTATATCCAATATTATGCGTTCAGTTAAATTTGCTACGATATCATACATATTGACCGATATATACGGTACAAAGCAAAGTTTGAATATTTTATATTAGGTATATAAGAGATAGGAGTAGTATTGACCCGATTTTATCTATGTTTGGCATCACTTCATATTATTAACAGAAAAACATGCTCTCTGAATTTCATTAAGGTAGTTCTCATACCATCACCAATATATACGGTATAGCGTCAACTAGATGTTTGAACTACCTGGTATTGAGTATATGGGATCTAACGCAAGTTTTCTCCCGATTTTATCCATTTTAGGCACTAAGATGAACCGTTATCAGATTAATACGCTGTCTCAATTCTTTGAGATATCTTACATATTTGCCGATACATGCGGTATAAAGTCAGCCGAAAGTTCGAAAAACTTTCTATTAGGTATATGCGGGCTAAGGAAATTATTGATCCGAATTTCTATAATATATCTCACAGATTGACCGATATTTTCGATAAGAAGATCGCAAATGGAACTGGGGTTCACATATTGAATAGTTTTGGTCCTATTATGGCAATTTTTGGCCATACGGTGCCACACCGCACTATTTTTGCAGTTTTGTCCGGATTGGTTCTTTATTTGTATACTGGAGAGTGAAAAAAACAGATGGAATTTAAATTTTTCGTCTAATTTCGCTTGTTTTCACACTTTAATGTAGGAATGTCAAGATAATATTATCTTCCAGGTTTGGTTTATATCGGTCAAGTATACTAGATAGATGCCCTTTATGCAATTTGTAATAACGGCCTTGTATCTTATTGTGAAGCTTAGTTATGGCACATTATAGGTTTTTATTTAATGGCGTTTTGTGAGCGTGACAGTGGTCCGATTATCCATACATGAATACCATCCTTCTTACGCTGCCAAGAAACATGTGTACCAAGTTTCCTCAAGATATCTAAATTTTTACACAAGTTACCCAGACGGACAGGATTTTAACTCGTCTTGTCTTGTTCATTTATATTATATATATATATATATATATAAATATATATAACTCTATATCTATCTTGATTAGTTTTAGGTGACACAAACACCCGTCAAGTCCTCAGATACCGATCAGATCAGAAGATACAAGTGGACCTCATGGTTGATTTTTACCGAAAATTTCGGTCAAGCTGCGAGGTCTCTTAATGAAAGTCAGGAGCATTCTTTCTTCCTTAGGCTCCCTTATACCGAATAGAAAGGTTTTTGGACTTCCGGTTGAGTTTATACCGAGTATATAATATCTTAAGGATACTAAGTAGATTTCTCAAAAAATAATATGGTTTAGTGTTGCATGTGAATCAAATTGGTCTTGACCTTTACCTAAACTTCATATCTCTAATATAATATAATATTATGATTTTTTCCTCATATACCGAATATACAATATTACTACGGATATTCATTTTAAAACTATTTATTTTGAAATTTGTTACTGTTTCGAAGTACATATTTTACATAATTCTTCATAAAATTTTTCTAACCTATATCACTATCCTAACCTATAAATTTGTTTAGGTAATTTAGAGTTTTCAGAGATACAATTTTAAAATTATCTTTCATTTTGAATTATACTGTAGTGGAAATAGTGAATATACAAAACTAAGAAATAAATAAATTGGGTCTGCTAGTATTATATAATTTAAAAAGATACAAAAGTTGTTTGTAATTAATAAAAGCATGTTGAACTCTAACGCAAATTTTTTTATAAATAACACTTGAAAGTGTTTCCTCGGCTTAGTTCTTTCACCTTTGTTTTAAAAGGTTGCCTGGACGCGAGGATACCTTGCAGTGAGATTTATTAAGTAATATAAATTTTACACATTTGCACTTATACGGAGAGTTGATATACAACTTACTTGAGCCAGAAATGCCTTCGTCGCCACTGCCAAGGTCAGACATGTTATTGTTGTAAAAAATGTTTTAAATGTTGCTTCTGACGATGTTTGTGTGCATATATATGCACATATATATCTTTGATTTTTGGTGTCCTTTCCTCTGACTTTAAAGAAAGCTGTTTTTTCTTATATAAATATTATATATACATACATATAAATGGATATTAATTCTAGAACTTCTACTTATTTCTTTTCGTTAATCTATTTAACAATTTTTAAACGACCAGCGCTCAATAGACCCGTTTTCGTACCACAGGTACTTACATAACTGTAATCTATATAGTATAACGATTATTCAATCCTTTTATAGTGCACCGGTTTTAAACAAGTAGATGAAGTTCGCGTTATTTGTCGTTTTATGGTGGTAGTATTCATTGATTCCCGCCAATTTCCCAAAAGGTGACGTTGTTGATAAATTTGGTATTTTAAATTTTTTAAATCAATTTTGAAAATTGGTTTTAACAATCTTTAACACTTTATTTATGTTTTTTAGTTGAAACGGGTAATAATTTAATACTTTCTTCTATTCAAAACTCTGGTATTAATACAAATAAAACTTATATATTTTTCATCCAGTGCTAACTGTTTGTCAGATATTCAAAACAAAAATTTCTGACTGAAACTTGCGCCACTCTCGCACCACCACTTTCCACCTGTGAATGACAAGAAATAAAAGCCAAAATTATCGTATATATTAAGTAATATAAGATTAATGAAAGATAAATGTAAATGTATACGTAAAAATCAATCTCATACGATATTTTTAAAATATATAATATATTCATGCAATTTAATTGTTTAGATATGAATATATATGAAATATTTATTTGTTACTGAAACCTGAAACTGTTTTTTTGCATCTAATATCTCAGAAATATTTTTAAGTAAATCCGCCAAATTCTTTTCGAGTTGTTAGAAACCGGTAGGTTAAGTGTTAAACTTAAATACGTTTTTCTCAAAGCTATGTTTCATTTCCTGCTGACCACTTTTGGTCGAAAACAGCTCGGTAGATTTCATGGAAATTTATACAGCTATTTGAAAATCTGCTTGGTCGAAGGATTTATTTTTTTCAATTTCGCATTTTTTTAAACAATTAACTGCTGTTTCATCCGAAAATCTGAAAAAAAATTTTCCGAGGCCGACATTTAGTTAATTAGAAAAATCAATATGCGATCGAGCACTAGAATAATTATTAATAAAACTAATTTTTTTGTCCGATTGATTTTGGATGAGTCTCCAAGGATTAGTGATGATCAATTCAAGGAGCTTCAGATAGACATAGATAGATAGATAGAAAATTATTAACCTTTTCTTTCAAATTTCTGTCTATTCCTGTTCTATATTTAATAATGGTATATAGGGTTTACTTTCATAAAATAAAATAATTTTCTGGAAAAACAATTTTCTTTTAAATTGGAACTTTTTCCATACTGCCTAGAGAGAACCCATTATCCCTGCAACATATATATAAAAATATTTTAACAATAGTAAATAGTTTAAAACAGTTGGTATCTGTTTTATAAGAGAAATGTAGACATTTTGGATAGTGTGCTACGAAACGGTAAGATGAAATCCATTACAAGTGTTCAAAAGTGAACGCCTATCAAATTGACCCTTTATAACTTCTTATTCTAACTGCAAGGAGCTTAAAACTTTCTCCTGCGCAATCCACAGCGGTCAGACTTCCAACTGGACGAAGAAAAACAAACTAGACATCAACATTTTTGTTGATGGTGCCAAATTTTCGACAGTAAATAACCCCAAAAATTCGGGTATTACGTTTGATAGTTTGTACTCCTTCACTCCACATACGACCGTGGATCTAGCTCTGTTTCGATCGATAAGTAATAAAGCAACACCTAGCAGCAGGTTTTCTCGTTATCCTCCTGAAAATTACTGGCATTGAGTCCAACTCTGGCCCAGAAAAATTTTTCGGCAGTGTTTGCGTCAAAAGTCTCCTCCATCTTGGTGAGAGCCGCTTGTTGCTTGGCGTCTTTAACGCGTACCATGATCTTTGCCACTCCTCTCTGTCAAACGATCGTAGAGTGATGGATCTGGCGAAACAGATAGATGACTCGACATTCTGCACAATGAACGACGAAGCCCCACCGGAATTATGTCGTGTCGAAAGCCAATTCCATGGTCGTACCTCCTCGGACTCGAAGAAGTTCGGGAGCTATTTCAGCCGACAATTCATACTGCACTTAACGGTGGAAGAGCCGGAAAATGTGGTACCCGACGGTTGCCCGGTCACCGACGAGGAGGTTCAGAGGAGAGTAAAACATCTAGTCTCGACGGAAGTAAGTTATCTCTCCACGATCCTCAACCTGTCACTAACCATTCTTCACATTACAGATGTGTAGAAAATCAGAAGGGTGGTCCCACCTGGGAAGCCTGCCAATCTAGGGGAGTCCTATCGCCCAAAAACTCTCCTTACGCTAGTAGTGAAAACACTTCAGGCCTTGCTATCGGAAGTCACAGGAGAGTCATAGGAGAAACCTGCTGGCTCTATAGAATAAGATATGATGATTGAAGCAAGGAAGATGAAGAACACCTTCGTTTCAATTTCTTTTGGTCTACTGCACTACTTGTTCTTTACCTATGTTCATCATGTCGCAATGGTAGAAGTTCTAATCGGACACTGTCAAATAAACATACAATGCGAAGAGGTTTAAAATCTTGAAGAACGCAAGACATTTTTTTCTAGACTGTCCAGCTTTTGCTAGAATTAAGTTGAAACATGTCATGTCTTGCCTTTATTGAATCGGGCCAACCAACTAGAATTGGTATTAGTACCCTCAACAAATTTCGGATAGGCTCAAACCGCTTCATCGAAACATGATGGTATTTTGATCCATACTGAAGAGTATTTGTATCACAAAAGACCGTGTTTCAACTTTCCATATTGGAATCTGGTGTCCTCTGTTGCGGGAATTAAGCCCATAGTTTAGACTAAAATTCGGACAGCTATAGCATACGTAGGTTGCCTTTTATATTTCGGGATTTGGCAACCCTAGATTTGCAAACTGGCAATTTACAACTTTATCACAAATGTTATACATATTCAGAACGTTTTGAAATACGAATGCTATTTGTGTTGTTTACAGTAACTTAAAATATTCATCTCAGCCAGTAAATGGAATTGAATCGCGAACATTTTCGCGCTTCTACTTTTTTACAACTTTCAACGTGGATTAACTTAGCAACAGTGCATCGATGAACTTAATTCAATTTTTGACGATGAAGCTCGACCGATAGCCAGTGTTTATCGATGATATGGTGAATTTAATCGAGGTCGTAGATCACTCCAAGACGTATTTCGTGAAGGACGTCCAAAATCAGTTGTTCCGGAAGCTATTGATGCTGTGAACGAACTGATATTGCAAGATCGTCATGTGACCTATCGTGAGATAGAGAAAACTATAGGCATTTGTGGGACCAGCATACATTCAATATTACATGAACATTTGACTGTAAAAAAAAATTGTCACGTTAGATCCCTCACAATTTGTCAATCGCTGAAAAAAAGGCTCGTGTTGATTGGTCGAGAGAAATGTTAAAAAAAAAAAATACGATAGCGGTGCTTCAAAACACGTCTATGACATCATGACAGGTGAAAGATCGTGGACTTACGCATATTAGCCCGAAAGTCAACAGCAGTCGACTGTATGGGTGTTCGGATTCGTCTCATATCCAACAAAAGTTGTTCGAAACATTTTCAAGCAAATCGCTGCCCGTTTTTTGGAAAAACTTGACATGTCGCAACCATACCACTAGGACAACGTAGAAAAGTAAATTCTGAATGGTATACAACTTATTGTTTGCCAGTTGGCTTTCAAAAAATCCAGAAAACCAACCGTCAATAACGGATAGCTCTTCACCGCGACAATGCGAGCTCTCACACATCGACTGAAACAACTGCATTTTTGAGCACTCAAAACATCGATTTGATGAGTCCTTCACTGTATAGTCTTGACTTGGCATCAAATGACTTCTTTTTATTCACGTACAAAAAAAATAAACTAACGTTTTTCGACAGCTAAAGAGGCGGTTGATGTGTTTAGAACGCATGTAAAATGGAAAATATTTTTCGAATACGGGATCAACTTTATAAAATTTCTTGATTTTCACTGTCATTGTTGAGTATATTATATATTATAGGACTATTCTGCAAAATTACGAGCTCTTAGCCTTTTACTTGAAACGTTATACCGGAAAAGAATCTGAATAATCGGTTGTATCTGGTATATACACATAGCCAATAAAGTCTGCGTTCACCCGACACTATTTTTTAAGTGAAGTAAAAACAGAATATAAACGGGTAATTCAGTTCAAATTTTCTACATGTATTTCTTCTTTATATTTTTAAGTTCAAAATGCAAAAACAAAAATGTATATTCCTATTTTCATTTTTGTGATAACGACGCGCTGGACAGAAGAATACGTTCTTCCAATAGTTTAACCAATATTTCTGAAACTTTCCATCTTTCCACAACTTAATAATAATTTTTCATTCCGACAGACTAATTTCGTTTCCTTTGGTTTCCATTTTTATACTCTATGTTTTTTCTATTATATGGTTTATTTTAAATTCAAAAGCGACATTAAATTTCATAAATCATTTTAATCTTTTCTTCATTTAATTTAAGTTTGTTAATTTTTAACCAACTACTGACTAACTCTATATCACTTAAAATTTTATCTCGACACTTTCTCATTTTCACCATTTTAATTAATTATTCTTTTATTAATTAATTAACGTATCATCCGCATATAAAATTATGTTTCATTTTTATACTATCGCAACATGTTGCTACAGAGTATAATAGTTTTGTTCTCCTAACGGTATAAATCATCAGGATGAAGAGACGAGTCGAAATCCGGGTGACTGTCTGTACGTCCGTCCGTCTGTGCAAGCTGTAATTTAAGTAAAAAATTTAGATATCTTTATAAACTTGGTACACATGTTTCTTGGTACCGTAAGACGGTTGGTATTGCAGATAGGCGTAATCGGACCACTGCCACGCCCACAAAAAGCCATTACTCAAAAACAAGTAAATTGCCATAACTAAGCTCCACAAGATACAAGACTCTTATTTGGTATACAGGATCACATTAGGGAGGGGCATCTATCTCCTATACCACTGAAGCTATAATAACAAAATTCACTGGGAACAAAGATTTTTAGCATCTCTATCGACAGTGTGAAAATGGGTGACAACCCCGCACACTTCCCATATAACGGTACTGTTAAAAACTACTGAAAGCGCGATAAATCAAGCACTAAATAAGCCAGAGACATTAAATTTTATCTCGGATGGTATAAGATGATTTTATAAGAACCACGTTCAAAATTAGATAGTGGGCGTGGCACCGCCCACTTTTAGGTGAAAACCCAACCTTGGGATCTGCTTAACCGATTTCAACCAAATTCTGTACATAATATTCTTCTTATATTCTATGTTATAGTACGAAAATGGGCGAAATCGGATTACAACCACGCCTATTTCCCATATAACATCATTTTAAATTCCATGTGATTTTTTCACTTTCCAGTATGCAAATTAAGAAACAATGATTATATCGGCGTAAAACTTTACGTGAATAATACGTTTAAAGTATGCCACCTTGTTACCAAAAATTATCTAAATTGAACCAGAACTGTTCAAGCCCCTAGGTACTGAATATGTGGACCCCAGTGCCTATAGTTGACTTTTTATCAAAATTATCGGTCAACATAGAACAAGGCGGCAAGATCGAGTATACCATTTGACTTTGCGAGAGTATAAAATGTTCGGTTACATCCGAACTTAGCAGTTCTTTACTTGTTTTAAATATTATTAAAACGCGTCACGAGCTTCTTTAACGACTAATTATATTAAAAAACAATATAATCTACGTAAAAAGAACGAACAAATTCATGAGAAGTAACGGTATTTCCAATTCAAGCTAACTGAACGCAGACTTATTGGTGCCTATGTTTACTAGTTCTTACACTAAAATCTCTTAATCACAAAAGTGAAAATAGGAATATACATTTTTGTTTTTGCATTTTGAACTTTAGAATATAAAAAAGAAATATTGTACATGCAGAAAATTTGAACTGAATTACCTATTTACATTGTGTTTTTACTTCACTTAAAAAACATGTGTCGGGTGAACGCAGACTTTATTGGCTATGTGTATATTACAGTTGCACGATTTTCGTTTTTCCTTTTTATTGTTAAGTATTCACTGGAGGACAATTCTGCAAAATTACGTTCGCTTAGCTTTTTAATTGAAGACAGGCTACCGGAAAAAGGATATCTAAATAATCGGTTGTATGGATATGTGATATACATAAGTGTCCAATCTGGCTGAATCCGACAAATGATTAAAAAAATGTCAAATTGCACCTATGTATGTATTAAATTTCGGGTCGGCTTTAATATACCGTCCCAGGCTTTCGGGGATAAAATGGGTGTGGGCGGACAGAGGAGATCCTCTAGATCAAGAATATATATAGATATAGCCGCAGGAAACTTATAGCTATTGAGATATTTACGTTTAAAGTTGAAAATTTCAACTATTTAAAATACGTATTTTTGCGATATAAAATGAATAATTCGCTCATACCTATTTTATCCCGAAACCCTGGGACGGTATACTAAAGTTTTCCTTAAATTTCATTTCGATATCTCAAAAACTGACGAAGACATTTTTATGAGCCCTAAAAATTATTCAGAATTGTTCAGAATGATCCGTAGAACATTTCCCGCGATTTTTTTGACTCCCTGTAAATCAACCCGCTCTAATATATATATATATATAACCACAACAAACTTATAGTTTTTAAGAAATATATATGTAAATATCATAAATGTAACAATTTAAGTACGCCATGTTTCGATTTATAATGCAAACACAAGTGACCAACACTTTCGTTGCTTCTGATACGAACTAACACTTCACTAAATCGGAGTAAATTTTATATGATGCTTTTATAGGATGCTATTGCCCTGAATTCGGGGTTAAAATAGGTATGTACGAATAGATGCGCTTTTCCAAATGAAGAAAATATATATATACGTGTGTTCAAAGGAAAAGGTGAGTTTTAATTTTTCGCGGGCTGTGTACATTCGATTATCGATATTTTGTTTTAATTATAATCATACACATACTTGTATGATTATCATGTGCTTGCATATGGAGCCGATTTCGATTAGTACTTTGTTTTTGTAAATTTTGGGCACAAGTAATGTCGCGTTAGTATCGTTGAATGACGTCAACAACAATCCGGGCTTGCTCAAACGGGTCATAACGACGACGGTGACGAAACGTGGGTATATGTGGTTATGATGTCGAAACCAAGGCCCAATCATCCCAATGGAAGCTGCCAGAGGAACCAAGACCAAAAAGGCACGCCAATTTCGATCAAATGTGAAGGCTTTGCTCACTGTTTTCTTTGATTACAATGGTGTGGTGCATCATGCGTTCCTGTCAAACGTTATGCAACGTTTGCGTGAAGCAATACGGATCCAACGATCGTAATGGTGGAAAAACAAATTGTGAATGCTGCATAACGATAATGCACCAGCTCCGCCATCCATGCTTATTCGTGATTTTTTGGTCAGAAACAAAACCGTAATCATGCTTTAAACACCGTATTCACCAGATTTGGCTGCCTACGACTTTTTCCTATTCCCAAAACTGAAGAATGAAAGGAAAGCGTTTTGCCACAATTAATAAGATCACTAGTGTATGAAATCCGAGGGGGATTACTTTAGAGGGGACAAAATAGATATTGATAAATAAATAATTATTTTTCAAAAAAAATTCAAAGTTCACCTGTTCCTTGGAACACACTTCGTAAATAGTTGCCGCTGGCTTATGGTTATTGAAATAGGTATTTTCAATTCAAAATCAAACTATTTCAAATGCGTGCTTCTTTTATTTTTATTATGAAATGCACTACCGCTTCACTAATTCGTTTCTATACATTTCTTTTATAAAAAATAGTACAAAAATTACTATAATTCAAGATTTAACTTTTGCATTCTAACAAATAATCAGTATTACCTTATCTACATATTTCGCAAAGGAACCAAAAGAAATAAATAAAAAACGCATTCAGGAGTTTGTAGAATCTGATAGTTGTCGGAATCAGAATTTAACCAATAAAAAAATGAAGCAGCTGTCATGGATTCAGACTGATTTGACGTTCGAAACAGAAATTGTATCGGTTTTAGGTGTCACGGAAACCAATTTTATCGGTTTTATTATCAGAAACAAAGCAAAAGGATATTCGCTGACAGATTGGAAATGTAAGTTAAACAAGTAAGGAAGGGCTAAGTTCGGATGTAACCGAACATTTTATACTCTCGCAAAGTCATATGGTATACTCGTTTGAGATTTCTTTGTGGACTGACCGATAATTCCGGTAGAAGGTCAACTATAGGGACTGGGGTCCACATATTATTGGTTTTGCGTATTTTCGAGAAGACGAAAATCCAATCGGATTCTGTGACACCATTGAAAATCAGAATTGGTTTGCAATACTGACAACTACGCAAATCTGTTTTGGATTTTACCACACCTCTGATTATTACTTTTTCGCGTAGAATTCCTTTCTGTGCAAAATTACGTTTTCTTTGTTGCTTCGATCTGATGGTAAGGACGGATAGAGGACCTCCTCAGGTTTGAAAAATTTAACTTATAGTTTTCGAGATATTTGTATTTAAAGTAAACACATTTTAGAAGTAATGCGCGTTGTTTTTCTATGTGTAATAAACTTTGTGTATATTTTTCAATTAATATATTTTTAATTACTCTGTACACTGTCCTTTTATATGGTAAACAGAGAATTTGTTGATTGTTTTTTTAAAACACAAAATGTGTCATAAATGTAAACAAAAATCTCTTGAAACTGTGAGTGAGCCAAGTAATTTTAAAAGCCTATCATATTTATTTTCTTAAAGCTGTGTAAATCTATATTTTGGATATATTTCAGTGTGTACAGTGTTATTACAAATATAATAATGAAATCGTAATCGTGCCTTTTTCTGCATTGGTGGCCTTTGGCAGCGCTTAAAAAAAAACAAACCTGGTCGGTCAAAATTGAAATGTCCTCAGTTCTTTCGCGGAGAACTTCTTTTTGTGCTGGCTGCCTTCAGAAGTGCTTCAAAAAAATAAAACTTGTACAGATAGATGTTTGAACTTTGAACTGAATTTTCTTTTAAACTATTTCAGCTTTTAAGCTGCAACCAAGAGTAACAATATGAGAATCTTTTGTACACTAACTTTGGCAACACTTTAAATGCAGTTATCAAGTAGGTGTCGTGATTTTTGTCTGCTATTATTTGCGTATGGTCAAACTGTATTATTTAGTAAGCGAATTTCTTTTGTGCGGTTGTAGCTTTTAAAGAAAAAAAAAGGTTAATAAATAAACATCTTAGGATTTAAAAGCTCTCGTGGTCAAATATTGGCAAGACAACAAAACTACTCAAAACACATACTATTTTTCAGTAAATTATTTAAAAATTAAAAAAAAATTGGTGGGGTTGAAAACTTGATGATAGTGGAACGTCCGCAAATGACTGCTGTCGCTATTGCTGTGGAGTTGAGGAATCTGGCATTGTAAAACTCCACTCCAAACTGTCCGCAACTTCTTGCTTTCACCCGATGTTTGAGCGTATACACCACGAAACAAGCCACAATTATCGAATGAAAATATTCCGAAATGATTACTATATTCCTAAGAGTATATCCACCGTTGGGGAAAACTTTAGTATAACGTCCCAGGCTTTCGGGGATAAAATGGGTATGGGCGGATAGAGGAGATCCTCCAGATCAACAATATATATAGTTATAGCCGCGGGAAACCTATAGTTTTCGAGATATTTGGGTTTAAAGTTCAAAATTTCGACTATTTAAAGTACGTATTTTTTTGATTTCAAATGAATTATACACTTATATTTTCCTCTTTTATATCCACTAACACTTCACTAATGCGTTTTTAAAAATTTTTCTTTTATATTAGATGCTGAAAAATAGCTTAGAACAATAAAATAAACAGAGATTGTACCCTAGATACAGATACATTTCTTAAAAACCTTACGTCAGCGGCAGTCATGTGTATATACATCCATATATACCTAATCTAGAAAACCTACTCCACCTTCAACCCCGTATTCTGAAAATGCTATTCTAAATTCCAGACAAAATAGTTGTATGAGAGTTTTATACCTCCTTCATGCGCCTATACCCATTTTAACGCCGGTATTTTAAAGAATCTAAAAAAATTGATTAAATGCACATTTCCGTACCAAAGATTTTAGGCAGCTTTTAATTGTGAATTTCATTCTTATTAAAATTATTGTTATCTCATAACAGTACTATGGAACATGTCCGTACCTTTTCTTGCAAATATTTATTTATATCCTCTAACACTTCCATAGTTCCTTTCTTCACATTGGTTTTGTATTAAATAGTGCAAAAATTACTTTAATCCAATATTTATCTTTAGTTGAAATCCATTTATTCATACAATAACAAAATAGTTGCATGCATGCAACAAAAAATAAGTGTTACCTTATTTTGCAAACGAACAAATAAAGGAAAAAAGAAAGATTATACAATAAAACCAATACAAAATTCATAATCGTGTGATGGATAACGAAAAATCTTTCAACGAAACCTTTAAAAAAAAATCTTTCTTTATAAATCGTGGTGCTAGAGCGACCACGGTTATTTTTTTTTAAGCCCGGCGAAAGTACTAGAGAACACATGGTGTTGCACCTACCAGGGTTATTTTTTTGAAGAGCGACTGAAAGCCGCCAATGCAGAATAGGATTCTACGCGAAATAAATAATTTAAATAGTTGAATTTTTGAACCTAAAAGCGCAAACATCTCAAAAATCATTAGTATATATCTATATTTTCTTAATCTGGAAAACCTCCTCTACAAACCAATTTTAATCCCCAACTCGGGGGGATGCAATTCTATAATTTATCCAAAAAAATAACCCTGGTCCGTCCAACACCAGGGTGTCTCCAGTTCATTCGAGTAGAACTCATTTTTGTGTTGGCGGCCCTCGTCCGCGCTTCAAAAAAATAACACTAAAAATATAAGTGTAAAATTCTTGAATTTTTGAACTTTAAATGCTAATACCTTGTATATAAATATTTTTTTAATCTGGAGAGCTTCCTCTTTTCGTACATACCCATTTTAACACCGAATTCGAAGGATGCGATTCTAAAATTTACCCGTTTCTTTTGTTTACAATAGGAGGAACAAAAATATAAATATACTAGGTTTGCAAAACTTTTCCATATGCATTTAATTAAAAAAGATTCATGTAGTGACTAAATTTTTAAACGATTTTCAACATCCATATATTATATTTTGGCGATTTAAAATAAAATTTAAAACGGGGATATATACTTATGTATTATATATTAATGTATGAATGTGAAGTAGATATGTACACCTATTTATAGATTGATATTTAGTACTTTGGAGTTTTTAATAATTCTTTTTAACTTAATACATTGTTTTTCACTTAATTTTTTGACTTATTTAGTAAATTTTACCTTAAAAAGATAGCATAAAGTAGTTATACACACGCACACAAGCACTTTATACTTATTTAGAACGTGTACACATGCCGATGTGTAGATAGCTATGTATTTAAAAAAAGAACGTTTTTATCAAAACATATTAAAAAAAAAAAAACACGACTAAAAGATATTAAACGTAATTTGAGTGACTGAAATGTGTAACGCATCACACATCAGTTAGTACAATCATACAATAAATCTATCTATATATATATATTTCAATCGGGATTAATTAATTGGTAATTTTATTCCAACTATTTCTTTTCGCTGTTACAATATTTTAAATAATCTCTCCACACATTATTTGTTTTGTATTTGTACATTAAGTTTTCATAACCACATACATTTTGTTTCAAGTTGTATGTGCAGCTATTTTTTACAAATAAATTTGCAAACACACTTATGTCCTATATACAACAAATACAGGCAGATTCAGATTTGAACAGCTTAGAAATATAAAACGAACGAATAACTACTAAGGAGTAACGGTGAGCAACGAAAATTAGTAGGATACAATAAGTAGATAAACTTGCACACATAACGATATAACGAAAAACCTTGAAGGTTACACGCCACACGATATATTATAAAAAGTGCCAATAAAACTCATTAAGCAGGATTACAGATTATCTTTTGCTTCCATAAACACTATGATTTTGATTCCATTAACTGCTTTCCTTATATTGCGTATACAATGCATTCATATTTAAAGTGTTATATACAGTTTTGAGTTCATGTAAACATATTGAAGTTATATATGCAATCTTTCTAATGAATAGTTTGCCTTTTGTTCACAATTTAATCAGCGTTTAATCATGTGCTCTAACAATTCATTTAGCAACTGCCGACATGACTACATTTTAATAAACTTTATTTCCTTTTGAATAAATATGTTCATACTTAAACTAAAGTAAACCAACCGTGCGACGAACTTTGCAGAACAGCTAGCATTCACACTGACTGCTTTAATGACTGACGGTCGAACCAAATAACCGAATGACAAGACACGCCGAAGAAGCAGTGAGTAAAGTTTTCCAAAGAGATATTTAACTACTTGGTTGAGAGCGGCAGGCAGTGACGTGAGAAAAATACTTATTAATGTTTGCATGTGCATACTATTTTGGAACTTCAACAAGTAATTCAATTAATGAAAAATTAATTCTCCGATATTTCGTCCTATTTTGTTTAATATATAAAATTTCAAGAATTTAAATAATTATAATTCAACTCCCATTAAGAGCATATCCAGTAGTGATAAGACCATGTAATAAGGGAGTAGCGAAAGTGCCCATTCAAAGTACTTTCACACTTCCCAGGCATACGTTCACAATAAAACCAACACGGTCGCCTCTGGGGAGTTAGGGTGGCGAGGGATTAAAACAGGTCGCGCATGACGAAAAACGCCGTAATAATTATTTATAAATATTTTAAATTTTGGTTATGATGATGTTTAATGCTGTTAACAACATATGCTATTATACCATGTTGAAATAAGTGAAGATTCGGCATATTTTTAAGCATTAATTTATATTAATAGACAAACTGAAAATTCAATTTAACTATGAGTGAACGGGAAGAAATAACTATTGTGGCAGAATTTGATATTTTAAGTCATAATAGTTCATTTGATCAACAAAGCAAAATTTATCATTGTCATACAAGTTATAATAATTCATTTAAACAATAAAAAAAGTTAATCTTTGTAGATATATCAAGAAATAATTAGCAAGCCGATGTTTCCTCTAATTTAAGTATACATTTATTTATTTACAAATTTTATTCACGTTTTATATTTCAGCTTTTAGCGATTAAAATATGCTTAATAAATTACACTCTTTACAAAAAAATTACCATATTATTATATAGTTCTAAGTTTAGTTTTTAAATATATGAAATTTTTAAATAAATTATTTTTTGAAGTTGCAATATCTTTATAGTATAAAATACGGTAGGCATACCTGGTAGCTGTCTTAGTATTTCAGCGTCTAGCGAGAAAAATATGTACAATATTTTATTACAACTCTTTAAATAAAACACTAAAATATTGATAATATAGTTCTAAGTTTAGTTTTTAAATATATAGACTTTTTAAATATATTATTTGCTGAAGTTCCATTATCTTTATATTATAAAAAAGTTAGGTATCTTTCTTTCCTAAAAAGTATTTTATAATTAGTTTACGCAATACTGGGAACACATTTGAATATTTTTAACATGGTCAGACTTATCTTTACAAAGGTGATTTGTTTTTGAGTATTGTATTGGAGAAATCCGTTACAATACATATACATCCCTAATTTACTGTAACGGATTTTTCGATAAATCGTGTACCTATAACTCACTCTTCAGTTCGATCGGTGCAATGTTAAATAAAAGTCCACATTTAATGGCTATACAATAATCTCTATTTCGAATCCACACAACTTAAAGCTTTACTACTCATTTTCCTAAATTACAACTTCCTACTTATATCTTAATTACTCTTAACACCGCAACACTGTAAATAGAACTGTGTCTGCTGCATAGTCCGGCAGCCCTCATATAGTATATCTTTAACAAACCATCGCCTCTAGAAAATTCTGGCAACTACGAATTCGCTTTCTAGTTGCTTCTCGTAATTTATCGTCGTTATATTTATTTCTATCATCCGTGTTCGTCACAATAAATTTAAATACCAAAACAAACCATAGAAACAGATATTACGACAGTTGCGGCCATTATATTAGTCTACAAGAAATGATAAGATTTTCACTAATTCACACGCAAAAATGTCTCACTCGTTACGGGTAGCCTCAAATATTTTACTACTAAAGTCACACTTGGTACGGGTTGCCCACTTATATTCTACTACTAAAGTCACAATTGGTGCGAGTTGTCTACTAATATTCTACTACTAAAACGTCCAAATAACTCATCTGTGTAGTGTGTTGCCGTGTTATGTTTTAAAATTTATAACTTTAAGAATGTTTTTAATACATATTCAAATATATTTCGATAAGTAAAACTCCTAAAGATTGAATTCACGTTTAATAAATATATGGCTTTGAGTGATTTAGAATCTTTTGTAAATATTGTTTACTTATCAGTACATAAATTTTACCCGATTTATTTTATATATAATTTTGCTTAAGGTGATAATTTCGACTTATATTGTATTTACTATCCATGAAGCGTAACTGATATTATATATATATATATATATTATTTTTTTGTTATATTTGTTATGAAAAGTAGTTTGATTTAGATTTGTATATTTAATACGGGTGTATATAGGCGTCCTAGGGAACCGAACACCTAAAAAAGATCGGTAACATACTTTCATTGCATCCTCAGAGGTGTTGAGGTATAACAATAAATATGCAATAAACTTTTGTTTCAGAAATATATTTGAAAGTTTTCATTAAAGTTTTCCATTACAGATACCCGTTCACAAAAAATTACATCCCTGTGTCAAAAAAGGCAGATTTCGATCAGGTGGTCTCAGCTGTTTTACAAACATAGGAAAACAGCTGATTCTTTTGTAACTTAAATGTACACATAGTGTAAATATACCAAAAACTTTTTTTATATTTTCAATGAACTGACGTAGGGTTTCACAATTCCATTTCTATAATCCATGTTACCAGAAGCCTTTCCCTGCCACGGTATATCTATTTATCAGCCGTCCTGCAGCTATCCTCACAAGAACGATAGCAACAAGATTACGCCAACCGCCATCTTGTGACGTAATTTTTTTAAATGAGAAGAAGAAGCATAGAAGAGGATCTAAATAATAAACAAACTCATAAACTGCTTTCTTAATTCGGGAAATAGACTTGAGGGAGTATTCTAGTCTAGAAATCTAAAATATCCGAAACTTTTTTCTTACATATTTTGACAGTTTAGATATTAAAAAATATCTCTTTATCAGGCAGTCGCCATTTCCTGAGTAATTTTGTTTCCAACTTTTCCATAGTTCCAGACAATGCAACATTATATTATATTAAATTGTTTTTTTGGTTTTAGGTTGTTTTGAGGATTGAATTCATGGGTATGATCACGTGCCAATTTTTTTAGAACCCGCACTTCATCAGCTCCTATTATATGAAACTTTTAACTTTTTTGATATTTTTCTGTATTTTTGTTATTTTAAAAGATAACTAATAACAAAATGGATATTAAAAATATAAATTCTCTTATATTACGACACTTCAAAAATTACCTGGAATTCATGCCTCTAGACTAGAATACCCTCTTAATTATTAGTTCATTAGTTCATAGGGAAAAAGCTTTAGGGAAATTAATATAATAGTCGTCACAAAAGTGTATACATACACAAATATATAATTTAAACTGATGAGTAGCAACGGATTCCAATTAAGTCGATGAGCAGCAACAAGTGCCAATACTAGAGGTAATTCGGCTAGTGCCAGAGCTAGTACTTTATTGTTATAATTTAACTTCAAAATACGAAATAAACTGAAGAATACAAATAGAGTAAACTTAATGCTGAGCATATAGAACTACAAAGTTGCAGTATGCGGACTTATCATAAGCAATAACACAGCCTCTTGCGACATATACAAGTGTCAGGTTACCGCTGCAGACCATTGTGGCCAGGATACTGAACTCATGTGTCAGAGGTCTACTATTTTACACTAGTTCACATATTTTGTGTCATTGATGGTTGCACAGGTATGGAATGTGATGATGTAATAATCTTCGTCTGTACTAACTTTTGCTGTGCTCTCGTTGATGACGATCATGCAGTCATCTACTTATGTGATGGGCTTCAGGTGGCTTGGTTGTGTGCGGCTGCCCGTGTATAAGTGTCTTGCTCAGTTAAGGAGGCGTATTTTGTTGTTACGCACTCACTGACTGCTAGTATGTCGTTGTTGCATTCGGCTATGGTACCATCTTGTATCTGTAGAATGACGTGGTTGTGTGTGAGCGGGAAGATGGTGATATTCTTGCAGATGAATTTAGGATATGCTACTAATATTTGGACGAAATTCTCGGACTAGGATGGACCTTAATTTTAGATGCTTTGGTTAGGCTAGCTATAGGAACTTCTACAGGATGCTCATTTGAAATGGACCTCAAATAATAGTGCTTCTTACAAATGCAGTGTATCAATCAACTCATTTTTTTGAAACTACGAATGCAAGAGCTACCAATCAGTGAAGATATTGATTTCTTTTTTAGTTTGGCTAATAACTCTCTAATTTGTGGTATAGTGTGATACCGATTGGCTATAGTTCGCTCGTTTAGCTGCCTAAAGTGGATCAGTAATCGTTAATTTTTATTTCCATTAGTATCGACACCTTTTTGTCAACAAACCAAGCTGGGCTGCTGTAGGGAGACTTCGATGGTCTAATGATGCCATTTTTAAGTAATTGTTTGATTTCGTTATTTACGAAATCTGAAACTTCCATAAGGTAAGGGTATAATTTAGTGTAATTGGTTCATTATCTACACTGCGAATCGTAGCAATGACCGCAGTGTTAAACGGTAATGCTTCGTTAGGGGTCGATAATGCCTTTAATTTTTTTAGTATCATGCCTATGAATTAGTTTTTGGTGGATGTGGGCACTACAATGTCACTGTGAAGTTTTCATTGTCACAGTATTGATAACAGCAGTTGTTCAGATTTGTTTAGTTAATTATAAGTGCTGTCTTATAAGTTTAACGCTGCTCTTGCTTGTGTTAACAAGTCAAATCCTATCATGGCGTTGAATGAACTTTGTGTGTCTAGCACAATAAATGGTGAGGTTTGTTCGAAGATTTTTGTTAAACATTTATTTGTTATTTTACTTGAGCCATGAATTGAGTTCACAGTGAAAGCAATTACGTTTTTTAGCTCCTTTACGGACTTAACGTAATTCTTTGCCGCCCTGTATGAACTAATATTTTTAAAGTTCTCCCGTCCAGCTGTCGTTTGCCCTCTCTAAAAAGTGCCATGCGTAATTGTCACCTAACGATTCGTTGTCATCTTCGACTTCGAGTGCAGCGCTTCCGCTGCCTTCCATAGTCCGATTCTTGTAACTCAGGGGCGCGTTGAAGAAAGTTATTCAGTTTCTGTCGCCTTGGCAATGTTACCCTATGGGACGTGTTTGGTCTTTTTTGGGCCTGATCTCAGTTTTGGGTATTTTTTAAAGCTAGCGTGTTCATCCCTAATATGTTTTCTCTTCTTCGCACATCATATACTCTTCTTTGGCCTGTTCCGTTTCTGCAATGGCTTTGGTGTATCAGGTCAAAAACATACTGCATTCGATACTAGCTTCTGTTTCTGTGACCAATGCTAAAGCAGATGGTAGGTTCTTTGGGTGTGCCGGAATGACAACAGATTTAAGGGACTTTTTTGGGCCAGAAATGAAGGTATGCAGTTAATAAAATAATTAAAAAGTTATCTAATCCCCGTTTGGGTGGTAAGCTTCAAGTTGTCATCTAACGGGATGCCCAGGAAACGTGCTTCTTTGACGAGGTCGGACAATAGGGAGAGGGGTGTTAGATGCGTGGGGTTCATTGGGCATGCAAAGAGGAGGTTAGAGTAATGTGGGACACACGCAGAATATATATTTGGTATGTCAGGTTCTTTTCTGAATAGGTATCAGTTTAACCTGCTACAGTATCCAGAACAAAATTGCACAAGGTTCACTCTAGATTCTTGGGGCCAATTCGAGCTTTTCGTCTGCTTTGGCTAGTGGTTTAACTCCAAGTACGCTATTCACTGGGAGGGACTGGTTGAAGTTGGTATATAAAGAACTCTTTATGCTCCTAGGAGGCTTTATTGAAATAATTTACTTCAAAAATATTTTGTTCCAAATTTGTAATCCGAAGCCTTGTTCCTTTACATAACCTCGGATCATCTAGATTACTCATAAGTATTATTAATACATTTGTATCAATTTATGTGACGGTGCACCTGATAGTTCAAGTGAATTTAAAAACTCCACAAGATATTTGTTTCCATTGATGATGATTGTATCTATTGACAAATACACTTTCATTTCTCATTGATATTCTTTCAAAATATCGGTGTTTTCTTTATTAACCACCTCATTTGTTGACGCGAATATTGCTGTGGCGCACAACCACTTATCACTACTCAAATTTTGTTGGAGTTCCGGAAAATCATGAGAAATGAGATCAACATCGTTTTCTACTAAATTAAAAAGTTCTCTTGGAAGTGAAATATAACCATCGTCGTCAAAGTCTAAACAACCGTCATCGATTTTCAACAACATTTTTTCATTACGTCCGGAATCTACGTCATTATAAAGATGTACCCTCATATTCGTTTTCAAACTGAATTTAACTAAAACTGCCATTCCTCCCATTATATATGTTTTGGTTATTTATGACGGACATTAATAATAAGCTGAGTAAAAACGTTTTTCCGGTTCCTGCAGGTGCGTCGAGAAAGAAGATTCTCTGTTGCTGGATTCTATTTTACTTATAACTTGATTGAAGACATGATTTTGGTTCAGTAATTTTGGATTTACCTCCGTCATTATTATGTAAAATCTTAGTTTAATTTTCGACCAATTTCATTATTAGAATCATCTCCATTGCCTCGTCAAAGACTTTGTATTTGAAAATGATCTAGCTTTTTTCCGACCATTGTTAAAACCTTGTTTTTGATTATAATGAGCGTTTTTTATACTCGCGCAACAAGTTTCACAGAGTATAATAGTTTTATTCACCTAAGGGTTGTTTGTATTTCAATTGTATTTTATTAAGTTTTATTAAAATTAACGAAAATATATATGATGTATACATTGTAAATTCAAAAAATACACCGCATGTTTTTTATTATAATCTTAGGTTGAAATTAAATTTAAAAACAACAAAAAAAACCAAAAAAAACTAGTTAGCGTATACATGATTTTCTTGAAATGACACCGCTCGTTGGTTTACAAAATACTCTGCCAAAAAGTCCCTTAAACGCAATGAGCTATTAGTATTACAATAGATGCATGCGTCGAGATGTATTTATTGAAAGTAATGCACCTCCAACTCTTCACGCCATTCTGCTTGCAGTATTCCGTGCTCTGCGCTGTCTGTGTCTACAAATATGTCTGGACAATACCAACGATTATGATCATTCAGAATTACAAATTGTGCAGAACCCAGCACCAAAGCAAGTTTTTATTACTCGAAGAGCTCGTGAAAACTGGTAAATTGCTTTTTTTCGTGGTAGCTGTAAGCCGGGATAAGGTCGCATTAAGTTTTCCTTCAATGGAAACGCTGCGTTAACTACAAAAAATGTGGAAAATGTGCTGTGGATTCATTCCATAAAGGAGTTCTTGATGGTAGTGGCAATCTGTTTCCCAGGAGTGCTTTCCCAAACGTAATTTGCTGAAAAATGCCTTGAAATAAAATTAAAATAAGTAAATATTAAAATGTTTTAAATCATTTAGTGTTACCTCCGTCACTTTGTCCGGCATAGCTACCAATGCTGTCAGATGTAAACGTATACCTAGCATCACAGGCTGCCATTAAAACTATACTATAGAACCTTGTATAGTTATAAAACAACGTGCCTGAGTTTTGTTGACGAATAATAGCTATATGCTTCCCGTCAATCACTCCAACACGATTTGGTAGATTCCATAGTTTTAAAAAATCAGCAGCAATGTGCTTGTATTGTGTGGTAGTCGGCTCACTAGGGTATATTGTGGACAATTTTGACCAAAGTATTTCGAACGTTTCAAGTACGATATTCCGCACTCTTGTTTTGTCTAATTTATGCATAGAGGCAACAAGTTCAAAAGGAGTTCCGTGAAAGAGGTACCTACAACATAAATTAAAAATATATGTGAATAAAAGTTAGTGTGCGTGTGTATGTCACTGAACTTCTCCTAGACTTCATTCTTTATAGAACGTGAGTTTTCGTAATAAAGTTGAACGATTTGTTAACGTTGTTCAGATCTAGGTCTTTCCATGATGAAATGCCAAAGAATATTATACAAAGTACCTCTAGTTGGAAATTCATGTCGTTGTATATTGTAGAATAAACTTTTTTATTTGACAAGATACCATCATAAAATTTGGCATGGATTATTGGCTAAAGCCACGGTACAATTTACGAAGAAACTGTTTAGATCCGACCGCTATAGCATATAGCTGCCATACAAACTGACCGATGACAATTAAGTATGCATCCGCTCTGATCTCTTCATTGAGTAGTGAAGCCTGCTCCGCTTCATGTGTCAATTTAATCGGCAAATAATGTTTGTTTTTTTCAACCTCAATGTAATACTCCATTAGACTTAGCTCGCCTTGTCTAATCATTTCAAGTCCTTGCCACAGAAAGCGTAGCAAGGTTTAGTCTGCATACGAGCAATCTATTCCAGCAATGGTTACTTCAAAATTAAGGACTGTATTGTGGGATACTAACACTGCTATGGCCGCTCCTCTGATTTTCTTTCTAATGGTCGTTACCGCCTGGTAATATAATATGTGCAGTTGCCATTAACTTCAGGGATTGATTTAATTATATCGAGTGAGATGTTACTATAAACCTCTATTTGTGGTGTTTCAATCCATAAGTGTTTAACTTTCGCTTTCAATTCTTTGAGTTCGGAATCTCTATTCTTGCTGCGCAAAAGCTTGGTTGACAGCTCTCCGGACTAACTCTATTCCTAACTACTATATCCCACATAATTCCAGTATCGTATATTATATTGTGATGAACACGGATGATAGAACAAAATCGAATCGACGATAAATTGACAGAATCAGCTAGACAGCGAATTCGTAGTTTTGTTAAAGATCTACTATATGAGGGCTGCCTAGTTCTGCAGCAAACACAGTTCTAGTTATAGTGTTGCCGTGTAAAGAGCAATTGAGATATAGCATAGCCAATAAATTGTTACTTTTATTTAACAATCCAGTAAAACAAAGTAGAAGCTTTATCGAAATCCCTTACAATTGGTGTCAGAAGTGGGATTGTCAAATAAACTCCCAAAAAAAGAATTGTTTGAAAATAGCTAAATTTACTGATCTAAAAATTTCACAACTGAAAAAGTAGTTGGAGCAAAGTGATTTGGCGACAAATCGATTTAAAACTGGATTACAATCACGGTTGCGACAGGCCATGGAGGCGCAAAATATTATTATTGAGGAGTAAGTCTTTCAATTGGAATTAGGGAAAGACACAACAGAGATAGAAGAAAAGGAGATGTCAACGCAAATATTGACACAGTTTAAAGAGCAGGTTGCTTGTACGACCCTACGAATTTCGCAGGTAGAAACGTGGTTGTCAACGCAGTTGAAAGAGCAGTTTGCAGGGAAAGATGCATGTATATCAGCACACATCGGCAGCGAAAGAGTTGACTTATGGCACTTATGGTGTGAACCTGTCAAAGGGTCCTCAGTGTCGGAAGAGCAAGAAGCTTGTATATCAGAAAAGTGTTCTTACAGTCGGGAGAGCACGATGGGTGTATTGATTGATTGATTAATTTTGAGGTATGCACCGCGACCTACGGTCTATTGTGCCCTCCCCTAAGTCATATCGTGTCGTCTAGGCCCAGCATATTGATAAATTCCAAAATTCTGCTGGGTGCTAGTGAGGCGATACAATCCCTGTGTGGAAACATGGATCCCAGGGCCTTGATTCTGCGTCTGCAGACTGCTGTGCAGTTCATCAGCAGATGTTCGGGGGTTTCCGGCTCTATGTCGCAGAACCGGCAGTTTGCAGAAGAGGCTATGCCCATGTTAAAGAGATGCTTCTTGAGCCTGCAGTGGCCGGTGTAGAACGCTACCAGTAGCCGGAATTTGTTTCTTGGGAGATTAATTATGGCATTGAACCGCTTGAGGTCGTAACCCCCCATTAGCAGTCTGGCATGGTGCATGCCCTGGAGTTGTTGCCAGTGTATCTCCCTGTCTGATCTTTCCTCCCTGCGGAGGAACTCTTTGATGGTATGTGGACCAACCGCTAAGTATGGTTCCGGCCCTACCATTCTTGTAGAGGCTGCAGAGCGAGCTAACTCGTCGGCTAGTTCGTTCCCAGCTATACCCCTATGGCCGGGCACCCAAATAAGGTGCACTCGGTTGTGCTCAGATAGGCTGTTCAGCCGTTCTATGCACTCCATCACTAGGAGAGATCTGACCTCATAGGCATTGATCGCTCTTAGTGCCGACTGACTATCGCTGAGTATAGCGATACTTTTATTGCGATAGTTGCGTTGGAGGTTTATCTCTACACACCGACTTATAGCATAGACCTCGGCTTGGAAAATGCTCGGGAAACTTCCCATGGGAATTTTGTGCTTGGCCCAGCGACACCTGCACCAATCCCCTCCTCCGTTTTCGACCCGTCGGTGTACCACTTGATAGTGCTTTCCCTTAGCAGCAGGTCCAGTGATGAATCATTCCATTCAGACTTGCTGCCAAGGGTAACTTTGAACTTCTTGGTGAAGTTTACTACTTTGGTAATGCTGTCCCTTGGGAGAAGGGCTAGTGGTATTTCCTCACTTAGCGCCTTCATCTGCTGGGAGGAGATTACCTTCCCTTTGCCAACCCCCTCTGATGTCATTTGGAGTAGAGTCCGTTTGGCTGTCTGTTTGATTACCAGGTGTAGCGGTGAAAGTTCTAGCATGACTTCTAGTGCTGCGGTCGGACACGTTCGCTTTTCTCCCGACGCGCAGATGCAGGCAAGTCTTTGCAGCTTCGACAGTTTGAGTCCTACCGAAGTCTGCGATGCTTTACAAACCCACGATACCGCTCCATACGTGATAATCGGTCTCGGGATCATGGTGTACATCCACCTGATAGTCCTTGGGGAGCACCCCCAAGATTTTCCAGCAAGTCGGTTGCACACCATGAGTGCTTTTGTAGCTTTGGTTAGGGTCTGGTCCGCATGCTGCTTCCAGCGTAGAGTGGAATCCAGCGTGAGGCGCAGATACTTGACCGTGCTGGCCATCTCCACCACTCTGCCGTCAAGGGATATATTTCTGAGGCCGGGCAGTGACCTCCGTCTGGTGAAGGGAATGATTGTAGTTTTAGAGGGATTGATGTTTAAGCCAACTCCACTACACCATCCCTTTGCCAGTCCCAGTCCCTTCTGTACGATATCGCAGAGTGTGTCTTCGAATTTTCCCCTAGCTAAGATAAAAATGTCATCCGCATATCCCTGACAGCGGATTCCATTGCTAGTCAGCCGCTCAAGGAGATGGTCCACAACTAGGCTCCAAAGTAGGGGGGATAGCACTCCACCCTGTGGGCAACCTCTTGTTGTGCCCAGACGAATTTTGCTGTCTCCTACTGCGGTTTCCGCTACCCTAGTGCGCAGTACGGCTGCAATCCATCTGCGCACTGGTTCTGCCACACTCCTTTTCTCCAGTGCTCTTGACACGCTTTCATGAGACGTATTGTCAAAGGCACCTTCGATGTCAAGGAAGGCGCAGAACATCACCTCGCCCCCATCTAACGAATTCTGGATCTCTGAGGTTAGCTGGTACAGAGCAGTGTTTGTTGATCTGCCTGCTCTGTAAGCATGTTGCTTCGCATGAAGCGGTGAAGCCTTCAGCACCTTCGATCAAATTTCGTGGACTATGATCTTTTCCATACTTTTAATAAGAAGGAAGTAAGACTGATTGGCCTAAATGATTTCGCCAATGAGTAGTCCTCCCTTCCTACTTTGGGTATGAAGATCACCTTTGCAGTGCGCCATGGTTCTGGGATATATGCCTGCGCTAGGCTATCCCTCATCAGCCGAACAAGGTGGGGCAGTAGCACCTGCTCCCCCTGTTGCAGAAAAGCTGGAAGGATACCATCCGCACGCGGGGACTTATATTTTTCAAAGGAGGCCAAAGCCGACTTGATGGAGTCTGCAGCGAAGAGCTGTTTTGCGACTATCTAGTCCAAGCGTGATGGCCTTCGTTCGACCATAGGTCGGATCAGGTCTTCTTGAATCATCTCCAGGAAATGCGCAAGTAGAAGAGTCCCATCAGATCTTTTAATCGCTAGTGCTGTGTCCGTCTTACCTCTAGCCAGAGCCTTATGCAGCTTTGCTGCCTCTGGGGTTGAGGAGACGCTTTCACCGACCTTCCTGAAGCTCTTCTGCTTTGCGGTCCTAATCTCCTTATTATAAGCAGTTAGGCTGCATCTGTAATCCTCCCAGTTTCCGGTGCGCTTAGCCTTATTGAATAGCTTGCGTACCGTTTTTCTTAGTACTGAGAGCTTACTAGACCACCAGGAGCAGTTACGGATCTTGGTGGTTGTCTTTAGGGGACAGCTGCTGTGATATGCCTCTATAATGGATTGGTTTAGGGCAGACAGTCTGCTTTCAAACCCAGAAGCCGTTGCACTCCTATCCAGCTGCTCCCTACTACTGACATTTGCTACAAGTGAGTCCCTAAAATCGGCCCAGTCCGTGTTCCTAGGGATACGCTTGGGAGGGAGTTGTTTGACCTCCATCCCCAGTGCGAATCTTATAATACAGTGATCCGACATGGAGGGTTCTGATGACACCCTCCATTGTGAGATCAGCCCTGTCTCAGACTCGTTACTGAGAGTGATGTCAAGCACCTCCCTTCTAACACTAGTTAGAAAGGTGGGTTCGCACCACACGTTTGCAATACTTAAATTCTTACTAGCTATAAACTCAATTAGATACTCACCCCGTGTGTTGCAGTCCGTGCTGCCCCATTCGATGTGGTGGGCATTAGCGTCACATCCCATGATGAGGGGCAGCTTGTTCCTCCTGCATTACTCTACCAGGTTGCCGACTGCCTCTGGGGGTGCTGTCGGAGTCTCAACCGAAAAATAGGCCGCTGCCAAGACGAAGTCTACCCCTTCGTCGTTCCTTGCTTGCACAGCGACCAGGTCCTGTGTTAGGAACTCTGAAATACAAAAGAAATCAATACCGTTCCTAAGTACTATGCAGGTTCTAGGTCTCTCACTAGAGAGATCCCAGATTACCTTATTTGACTCCTTTTTGAGGCCCCTAACCTCTCCTTTATTGACCCATGGCTCCTGGATCAGTAGTATGCCCAGTCCATCCATTGTGAACCTGCTTGAGATAACCGCCGAGGCCGACGCCGCGTGGAGCAGGTTCACCTGGGCAACTTCTATTCGCGGACCCACTACAGGATCGGCTCCATGAGGAACTGGTCCTCATTCTCACCGTCCTCCGCGATGTCTCCCGCCAGGTTCGTGAGCCCCTCCAGAAGCTCCTGAGTGGAGGGTAGCGCCCCCCCTTGCTCGCCCGTCTTCTCGGAGGGGACCTTCACCAATGTCTCGGCAGTTGCCGCCTGCTTTGACGTGCTTGCGCAGGGATGAGTCGCAACCTCATCCACCTGCATTTTTTCCCCTGCATCGCACATGGTGGTCGGCTTAGGCCTAAATGGCCTAAGGACCACCGAGCTGAACCTGTAGTTCAGACGGAAGCTCACCTTCCTGACGAATTTGTACGATTCGTCATCTATGGAGAGGTTGAGCCTCCACCCTGAATCCTCTTCAGTGCTGCTGGTCACCCGCCATGCCGATGTATTGAGGCCATCGTTCTGGTTGCGGATGAGCCCTAGAGCAAATTCGTAAGGCTTGCCTGCGCATCTGGGGAGGAATACCGTCATGCTATGCATGGGCGGAATTTCGTCCCCCTTTTTCGCGCAGAGGATGGGTCCATTCCAGCCTGCCAGCTTGGGAGCGATCTCCCGCAGCCAACAAGCCGACCTTTCATCCTTGCAGTCTACCTGCAATATGCCTCCCTTGAAGTAGACCCCATGGAAGGAGGCTTTGTATCCAGACCCCCTGAATACCTCCTCCATGAGCAAATCTTGGAGCACGGTGAGCTCCTCCGACCCCAGCGTCTCCGCCGGGTAGTTCAGCGGCAGCACCGCCATACGAATGCCTTTGAGGGCATCCGCATACCTGCGCTGTCCCTCCGCTACCCGGGGGGGATTAGGGGCGGAGCGGTTGCCACCAGTCGCATGAGCCACGTTGCCCCTCTGCCGCTTGGTGTTGGGCGGCTCCTGTGGCGTCAGCTGTCCACTTTTTCGCTTCGCCGCTTGGGTGGTCGAGGGAGCTGCCCTTTCGCAACCTCGGCCTGCGGGCTGAGTTGCGTTTACTGGGCAGTGGCCTCGATTGTTGCCATTGCGTTTCCTAGTGGCCGCAGTATTTCCACCCTTTTGTTTACCGGAAGCCGGGGAAGTGCTGTCACCTCTCACCCTGTTCCGCGCTAGGTCTTCTGCTACCTCCGGAGTTCTTCCCTCCTGGAGGTGCCTCAGGTACCACTTCAGGCTGGCACCGCTCATACCTTTTCTCCTGGGATCGTCCTGTCCTCCCGGACATCCCGTTGGTGGCAGGGGGGGTAGTCTGCCTCCCCTCTTCCTTTTCCGTTTAAGAGCCCCTCCGGAGGTCGCCCGTTGCGACTCCTCTACATCCGAGCAGTTGCTCCTGCTCGAGAGAGTCTCCGTGGGGTTCTCTCTTGTTTTTTCCGCAGCGGCCGCAGTCGAAATCGCCTGCTGAACGCCGCTGCACGAGGGCATGTCATCGTCGTCGTCCCTGGCATGCTCCTCGAACAGCGCTCGCTCCTCTGGCGAAAGGGCGTCCAGGAAGCTGAACTTTCGTTTAGCCCCTGATTCGCCCTTACCTGCACCGCTGCCCTTGTCGTTGCCGTTTTCCGTAGTCGTTAGCTGTTGTTGTTGCCGAGATCCGTTTGTTTTTGTTGTTGTTTCTTTTTTGTTTTTGTTGTTCATCTTGTTCGTACGACCCTTGGCTCGACGAGGCGAGCCGTCGGGTCAGCTTTTTTGTATGGGGAACAAAGAGTCCGCCGCGCCAGAGCCCCTTGACGCGGTAAGGCCACCGTTACTTCCCAATGCGGCCCGGTGTTGGGAAGGCTCCGTTAGAATACAGCCGAATTTACCTCCTGGCTGCAAATCATCCAATGGGCACGGGAGTCGCATAACACCCTGGATTAGGAGGTGGCAGCTCTTGGTTGTCGCACGCATACGGCCTCTGACAACCAGTGTGAGGGTGCAAGCACCGCTCGCACCAGTTGGGAGATGCCGAGGATGCCTTGCGACTTAAGCCCCTGCACCACGGCAAGGTGCCTGCCATTCGCAGAGGTGTATACCAGCACAGGTCGAAGAGCAGGATAAAACTAAACCTGAAGCGGATGACTCTTTGCAAGAAGGTCCAGAGTTGGAAGGTGTAATGAATAAAGCGAAGTTGAACCAATGTACAACGAGTGGAGAAATAAATTCAGAAAGCTCAGCTGTGGGGCTGCTTGCATCGAGTATGGAAAAGCGAAGATGAGCAAAGATCTCGAGCCCTTCTGGTTGTTCCGAAGGTTAGAATTCCTGAAGTACCTAACGTGCTGTACAAAAGTCCAAGTGAAGGGCACTTGATTGAGGGATCAGAAAAACAATGGAGACATTAAAGAACAGCTTTTATTTGACTGGCTGTCTTCAATCAGCTATATGGAAGATTGCGAAATGTGCTGAGTGCATTGTAGCTAAAGGGTCAAAGTCCAGGAGTCATGGCCAGATGAAACAGTACAATTGGGTGCGCTAGTTGAGCGAATTGGTGTGGATAAAGATGGTCTGTTTTCATCAATAAATTAGGAAATAGTTATGTTTTCGTAGTCAAGGGCCATTTCAACGAATGGCCAGAAGTATACCCAATTCCTAATCAAGAGGATGAACCAGTGGCGGACGCATTCATCAACAAGTGGGTAACGAGATTCGGGGTTCCAATGGAGTTAAGTTCTGATCAAGAATGGAATCTTAGGTCAGCTTTAAGATGATGTAACAGAAACTGAGTATCGTAGAATAAACGGATGGAATTAACTCCAAGAAGAGAAGGACGGCTAAGAAAGTTAGCACCAGTCTAGAAGACGGGATGATAGACAAAAGAGCTTTGTGTTTGAAATTAAAGTTTATATTTTCGAAAACAATTTCTAAGATTTATTTTATACGTTAACGAAAAAGTAAATGTCTTTTTTTGTGTGTCTGTGTTTTTTCTAAGATTAATTATTACTAAGGTAAAAAGTGCACTATCCAAAGTAGTAATCTATTGTATTTCTGAAAACAATTTCTAAAATTTATTTTATAGATTAACGAAAACGTAAATGTCTTTTTATGTTGTCTATGATTTTTTAAAAATTTATTACCAAGGTTAAAAGTGCTGAAGCAATTGTTTCTGCATCTCCAAATCAGATACGCATATTATTTGCTATCATCATTTCGACATGCTTCCCATCGAACCCACGTTACCTGTGGAACAAATACAAAGATAACATCTCAGAAGACATTTTACATCGAATTCGTGTCAGCACAAGAAATCCCGATATTGACGCGAATGAGGAGATGCATAACCAGGCTTTGCTCTTGATCGAAGATATCTGTTACCTCATTTGCGGCAGTTTTTTAGTCAGGTTAGGAATGCCAGCGCCCGATCACGGAATGAATGACGCATTTAATAGAGAATTGAAACGTGAAGTAAATACAATCAGTTCGAACGAATGTACTACTGTTGAGTCCTAAACAGAGAGAAGTCTATGATACATTGATTAATGCAATTGATGATGGAAACGGTGGCTTATTTTTTCTGGATGCCCCTGGCGGAAATGGAAAGACATTCCTCATGTCCTCAGTTGCTTCTTCTGGAATTGCGGACACATTGTTAGACGGATGCCATACGGTTCACTCAGCGTTAAAATTGCCATTAAACCTTCAAACTAGTGAATAATCGACATGTAACCTTTCGAAACACTCCGCAATGACCAAAGTTTCAGTAGTATCAAAAATCATAATATGGGACGAATGCACAATGATGCACAAACGCGCATTGGAAGCTCTTGAACGAACATTAAAAGATCTAGGCAATGACTCGAGATGTTTTGGTGGTGCAATGATTTTACTATCTGGCGATTTCCGACAAACACTACTAGTCATTCCAAGATCTACTGCTGCCGACGAAATCAACGCTTTCCTCAAAGCATCAAATCTGTGGCGATATGCAAAGAAACTTCAACTGTCAGTAAATATGAGAGTTGCATTCTCCAAGTAATTGCTAACTATCGGTAATGGCCGTGTTCCTGTTGACGAATCCGTCGGATTGATTTCGTTTCCTCCAAATTTTTACAATTTCGTCTCATCGAAAGACGAGCTTATCAACACAGTATTCTCAGATATTATTGCTAACCACAAAAATACTAAACGGTTAAGTGAGCGAGCAATTTTGGCGGCTAAAAATAAAAATGTGTCAAGCTGACCTAAATATTATAATTCAGAATCAAATCGTAGGTACTCTGTATTCTTTCAAATCTATCGACTGCGTAACGAACGAAGATGAAGTCACTAATTATCCAACTGAATTTTTAAGCTCCTTGGATGTGCCTGGTTTACCACCACACAATTGGCAACTGAAGGTTGGCTCGGTAGTCATCATGCTTAGAAATTTAAACCAACCAAAACTGTGCAATGGAACACGTTTGGTGATAAGAAAACTGATGAGCAATGTGATTCACGCATTACTCAAAGGAAAATTTAAAAATGAGGAAGTTCTTATTCTAAGGGTTCCGATGATCCCAACGGATATGCCCTTTGAATGCCATGACGATTAACAAATCACAGGGCCAATCATGGTCTATTTGTCTCCTCAATATAGAAAATGCATGTTTTTCTCATGGTCAGTTGTACGTGGCATGTTCACGTGTCGGTAAACCATACGCTTTATTTGTTCATGCGCCTGACAAAAAAACAAAGAATGTCGTTTACTACAAGGTGCTTGAATGAACAGAGTTAATCCGAGTGCATCACATGCTACACAACATACTATAATTCAATCTTTTTTTTTCTGGCACGTGTTTGAAGTACATAATTTTTATTTGTATTCTTTTTCTGTATGTATTGTTGATCATAATAAAATAATTTTATATATCTATCTATGTTCATATTTATTTTGTATCATTGTATTACGTTCATCAAAGCCTAAATTAGTTCAGCTAAAAGGTAACACGACATTAATTGACTGTTAGGCGGTACGAAGTTCGTAGTATATATATGTATAAATTCATGAATGTAACGAAATATTCATATTCCCGACAATTTCATGGCATTGGTTTGCAAAACTATGAGATCAGATGCCGTTCCAGGTCGAAAAGTTAAAGTGAGGTAGTAGAGAAGTGTGAGTGTATTGCAACTTGAAAGTAATTTCTTAATTGGGTACGGAACACGAAGAATTGAAGTTGACAACGTTTTGGGGCGTTAAATTGATTTGTGGTCACACATGCTAGTAAATCGTTGGCAGTAAAGAATACGAATTATTACTGCCAATCCTAAAAAAAAGCAACAGCTGTAAATCACTGTCAAAAGTTCCTCATGCCCATACATTTTATATGGTGCATACCTAAATAGCGCGGCGGCAACGCTGAGTGGTTAAAAATCCGATTTTGACAGCGCGTTACGAAGTAAAGTTGGCTGCAGAAAACGAAAAAATTGTGCATTGTCTGCAAAATTTCTGGATTTCTAATGCTTGTTCAAATGGATGTAAGTATTATTAATAAATTAATTCGCTTGATATTTCATTCCTTTTGTACTTATTTTAGAAAATGATAATTTGATATAAAATGCCGCTTAATTTAGGGATGCCGTGTCGGCGTTAACGCAGAGCGGTAAAAAATGCTCGGCTCAAGGTTTTTATTTAGGTATGCCAGTTGCCGAAAATTCAAACTGGAATAAAACATTCTAAGGTGTCATACCTGCAAGTGCAAGTTCATTTCACAATTTTTTTCACGGGCGAAGGTACTTGCACTTACATATACCATAAAATCTGATTCAGCTTTCGTTGGTTCAATGCCCTTTTTTTCAAGTTCCTTATCTTTGGTAATTAATCGTGTTTTGGCAACTTCTTGGATAAAAAACTACACAAAAAGGACAAAATTAGGGGATTCTTTCTTGGTTGAAATACATACCTATATATATATTTTGTTTAAAAATAGTCTGCATTGATTTAACCAATGTTGCACATAATGCACCTTAGGATGTAGTATTTCATTTTTATACTCATACTATTCACAACTCCGTATTATCATGTTCCCACCAAAAATTTTAAGTGATAAGATTATATTTATGCCTCGGCAGTTTCACTCCACACTACTCTCCATTTTTATACTCTCGCAACCTGTTGCTACAGAGTATAATAGTTTTGTTCACCTAACGGTTGTTTGTATCACCTAAAACTAATCGAGTTAGATATAGGGTTATATATATATATAAATGATCAGGATGAAGAGACGAGTTGAAATCCGGGTAACTGTCTGTCCGTCCGTCCGTGCAAGCTCTAACTGGAGTAAAAATTGAGATATCTTTATGAAATTTGGTAGACATGTTCTTGGTACCAGGAGACGGTTGGTATTGCAGATGGGCGTAATCGGACCACTGCCACGCCCACAAAACGCCATTATTCAAAAACAAATAAATTGGCATAACTAAGCTCCACAACAAGATATAAGACTCTTATTTGGTATACAGGATCACAATAGGGAGGGGCATCTGCAGTTAAAATTTTTTTTAAGTGGGCGTGGCCCCGCCCCTAATAGGTTAATGTGCATATCTCCTAAACCGCTGATGATATAATAACAAAATTCACTGGAAGCAAATGTTTTTAGAACCTCTACCTACAGTGTGAAAATGGGTGACATCGGGTGGCAGCTCCGCCCACTCCCCATATAACGGTACTGTTAAAAACTACTAAAAGCGCGATAAATCAAGCATTAAACACGCCAGAGACATTAAATTTTATCTCTGGGATGGTATGAGATGACTTTATAGGAACCGCGTTCAAAATTAGACAGTGGGCGTGGCACAGAAAATGGGTTAAATCGGACTACAACCACGCCTATTTCCCATATAACACCATTTTAAATTCCATCTGATTCTTTCACTTTCCCCTATGCATATCAATCAAGCAACAATGATTATATCGGGGTAAAACTTCGTTTAAAGTATGCCACCTTGTGACCAAAAATTGTCTAAATCGAACCAAAACTGTTCAAGCCCCTAAGTACTAAATATGTGGACCCCAGTGCCTATAGTTGACCTTCTACCGAAAATATCACTGACTTTGATTTTGCGAGTGTATAAAATGTTCGGTTACATCCGAACTTAGCTCTTCCTTACTTGTTTTATACTATTTTCTGTATTTTTTTTTTCTTTGACAGTTTGTACTGTCTAATCTACTCAACAGCCTGGCCTGAATCTCGTGGATTAAGTATCGGTGTGAACATGGTGTAATGTTGGTAAGAGCTAAAGCGCAATGTGATTGGTATTGCCGCAGCTTCGTGGCGTTAAACGCAATTCCCATGTGTTTAAATAAGGGATATGCTTATTCCGACAATGAAATTCAAGTAAAGATACACAATTTGATCAATAACTACAGGTAACTTCATATAATATGCATATTTATTTATATATAAAAAAGTCTTTAAAAAATTAACCTATTTACAGAGATGAAAAGAAATCAGTGGGTCCTTCTGGTGGCAGCCCGTCGACTTGGTAATACTATAGAAAAATTAATGGTATTCTCAGAGGCTATAAAAGTTTTAATTTGGAAACCTTGGTGGGGAAAGCACAGGTTAGTGAAACAAGACAGAACTTTGAAAAGTTTGTATTTATTTTTGTAAATTAATTTATTACAGTTCACGAAGTTGTGGAAGATTATGAATCATCGTTTAAAAGCTCTTCGCTGATTGGAATCGATTCCCAGGAAGAATTGTCGCTTCCAAAGGATGAGGCCTGCAAAGAAAAAGAAAAAAACAAATGTATCAGTGAACATTCAAAATGAATTTTTGGAGGAATTCCGGGTGGCAAATAGAAGAATAGCGACAGAAATTGAAGCAATTAAAGAGGATGGCAAGGAGGTCCTGCAAATTGAAGGAGAGAGAAATACCATCTTCGAAAAATTTCTGGAAGCATTAGGCCTTTTTGTGGCCTTTTCCACCGATATATCTCTAAAAACATGCGATTTGTGATTAACACCACGAAGCTGCTCTAGTCCAAGGGAAGTTCAACTTCTTTCTAATAAACTAAGAAATTCACTATTTAAATTTTAAGTTTTTAAGTTTAAGTATTTTGTTTTGTTAATGAATTCAACTTGTTTCGTTGTTGAGATAAAATTGATTTACAGTAAATAATAAAATAACAAAAAATTAACTGAATGTAAATGAAAAATTTAACTGATATAAGAAATTAAACTTACATAGAAATAGAGCTATTGATTTTCTGATGTTCTCTGCATTATTGTCATTAGTTCCTGAAATTAATAACGGATCTGGTTGCTCTCGTGTGCAAGCGCTTTCGAAATTTGTTTGCATTTGCAACCATTTCATTTAAAAATTATGCAAGATGCAAGAACATTTTATTATTGTTATTGCGTTTTTAATATCGTTGTCAATTCATTTTCCTATCTTTCTAAACTTGCTTTCAGATGTTCAAATGCGGTCTCCACAACCCTTCCAGATTTAGATAAGTGGTAATTGAAAATAAACTCGTGATCCTCAGTGGCAGGATTATAGGGATAGGGCTTCATTAGAAACGGAGTATAGCGAAATGCTGAGTCCCCAAGAACATCAATGGGAACTTTAGTGTCACACATTTTTTTTGCATTCTCTTTAAGCAGAGGGTTTTGCAAAATTCTTTTCAAGCGATTTTTCAAATATTGGAGAATTGGTTTGTGATATAAAAAATATGAAATGAAAACTCGTCATTGTAAACTATTTAAATATCTTGAGAAAATTACATCTATTGTCGTACCTGATCTGGTTGTTGCGTCTTTGGGAGAATTCTTCATTTTTAAATTAAATTAACTAATCTAAAATTTGTACAAGTTGTTAAGGTTCTTCCAGAGCAAAATTGACATTAATTAAACTTCTTAAAATCATTGGCATGGTGTGCAAATCTGGTCCTAATTCTGCTACACTAGAGGGAGTATATGCCAATAATGTTCTATGTATGAATTTTATTATATCGTTAATTCTCTGGTTCGGAGTGATGTAGAGAACAATCATTGCCACACTCTGTCCGCTTTCTATGACAATTTTGGCCGCACAAATATCTCCAACTGCAGCAGCATTCACAGCCAACCAGTTAATTTGTTGTAAATTCATATCCATATGTGGAGTGACAATATTTATTCTGTCAGTGGAGTTATGGTAGACAGTTACCCCACCATCTCTTACATTGGGACGTTTGAAATGGACGACACAATCGAAGTTCGGCACATCCACAGCTTCTTCATTATTTATCCATGTTTCCGACAATAATAAAGTATTCGCTCGTGTTCGTCAAGTCTACTGCGTGAACCCGTAAAGAATTAACATTATTATTAACATTTCCTGTCGCTTTTTCGTTTCATTCGATAAGCGAAGCTATTTTTTTTCAAAAGGAATATATTGCCTGTATCTCGTATTACGTTTGCCAATGTTTTTGAACTCATTACACAAAATTATGAATGATTCCCGACTCATCCCGAAGCTTTCCTAGAAAATTTGGTCACTATTGCAAGCAACGTCGAGCTCCTAAAAATTACTGTACCTTTCCTACAATACAACATCAAGCAGATAAGTTCTTTTGGAAATTTAATAAAAAGTGATGTAATTGTTTACGTGTTTCCACACACGATTTGGTCTATTATTATTTAATACAAAATGCAATAACGCATTTTCAATCTGTGTTGTCGTCTTTTCCGTATTCTTGCCAACTTTTTATTTCTGGCAACAATCTGCGCAATTAAGTATACAATCGCCTTCTCTGTTTCTTCCATATCTTTAAAATTTATAATTTTTCCGGTCTTTTTTTTTTGTTTTCAACGCTTTTATTAATATTATATTTCGCTTCACCAAGAAGAGAACAAATTCAACACATTTGTCATCTGATAATCTCATTTGATGTTTTTGAATAATATTCTTTCCACAAATGGGCATGTTTATGTGTTTATGATTATATGAATGCTTGTTGTGTATGTAAACTATTTTGCTTTTTACTGGCAGCATGTGTAAAAAGTTTACAGTGTTTGGAATTTTCTTGTTAGATAGAAAAGTCCCTGCAGCCCAACTAGCGGTTAAATTACCAGTTATTTACCCAAAAGCGCTACGAGATATCAGTCCTTTTCTTATGCACTGGCGCTATGCCTTGCACAGCGTTTACAGACGTACTAGTCTCCGCGTCAATTTTTTGAATTAAATTGATTGTATTGTATACTGTTATGGCCCATTCACATACAACTTTCTTCGTTTTTTACTTAATAATTCATATTTTAACAACAAAGCGAAGAAAGGAAAGGGTATGTCAGAATGCTACTCCTTAATAGTAATGGCGACTGTTGCTTGGCAAAGCGTAAAAAAATGAGAGCTGCCCAACATTTTTCTTCGCTTTGCTGCGTATCGCTTTGATGTAAACGTAGTCATACAAAAGTACATCTCGCACGTGTTGGCGTCCAGCTAGAATAATGCACATATTGTCCTTAATAAATTAATAGAGAGGTGGAATGGGTAGAAATAGATGAGTTGAAAAAAGGCATTTCGTTGTACGAAAGCTACTTTAGGATATATTACAGATTTTTTGCTTTTTTCAACTTGTTCTGCTCTATATCTATTATTGTATAAATCTACAATAATAGCTATTCGAGAGACACAGCCATTTGTAGAAATTTATAATTAGATCTATATCTTGATATCAATCTATATATATAAAATAAAGTCGGGTTTGCTACAACACTTATAACACGAGATCGGCTAGACCAATTTTCATGGTTTTTGGTTCGTTGGATTCCCGCCCCGAATAGATACATCTTAAATACATCTTAGAATACATCTTAAAAATAATGAAAACTCGACGAAAACATAATTATAAAAGATGAATCACTTTCCCTAAATGTTACTTTGTTTCGTACCTGCCAAAAATTTGTTGCCCATCCTGTCAAATACTATAAGTAATGGTTGAAATGCGTTCTCTAAACTATTGTCTCTGTCTCGAAAGTTCAGGTTCTCTTTAAATTTGTTTCCAAAGAGTAAATTTGTTTGTTTTGTGTGGTTTTGTGCGAGTACATATTCAGTATTACTATTCATAATAATGCCGCGTCCTAGCAGATCAAATTTTTCCCAGCGAAGCCGTAATGCAATTAGGCAACGGAACATCGCAGCATTTCTATATGATTGCACCATCGACTACAGCTTGTATCGTTTAGTTAGCATTGGTCCAATGGACGTTGCTTGCCAGAATTGTGGCGTATTGAAATTTGCTGGTGAAACGTCTGTTTTGTGCTGCCTTAGTGGCAAAGTGAAATTGCGTTTATTGGCTCCGCCACCAGAGCCATTGTGTTCCTTACTTTATGGCGAAACACCAGAATCACCACATTTTCTAGCGAACACTCAAAAATACAATGGCTGCTTTCAAATGACTTCATTTGGAGCAGAAATTGTCGAAGAACACGTATATAATCCGACAGTTAAGGTAATTTATGTTAAAGACTTTATTTTCTGTGATGGTAAAAAATTGTTGGAATGTAGTTTGTTAGATTTCTGTATTTGTCTCTAAAACAAAAATTTCATGTTACCATTTGAAAATAAAAGTGATTGTAAATCTAACTATGCCTTTGACTTTACAGATTCAAAGCCAAATTTACCATCGCATTGGATTATTGCAACCTTTTGAAGATGCACAGCATACATTCCTGCAAATATGCTTCATGGGCAATATGGAAGAACAATTTGACCGGCGTCAAGCGATCAACACAGCTATGAAAAGAGCAGTTCTCCAAGATCTGCAGCAACTGCTTCATGAACTTCATGCATTGGTCAGGCTGTTCAAGACAGTATTAGAGCGCATGCCAAGTGATGATTATAAAGTTGTGATCAGAGCAGATATATGACCAGCTGGAACACATGAACGCACATTTAATGCTCCAACAATCGATGAAGTAGCAATCGTGATTGTTGGTGAAAGCTTGGAAACACGTGAGATCGTACTTACACGACGCAATACTAGGCAACTACAAAAAATATATGAAACACACCGTTCATATGACGCATTACAATACCCCCTGATGTTACGATGATGGATATTACTTCAATATCTAAATGATTATTCTATTGAATGGTAAGCATCAATATCATAGTTTTCATTTTAACTTAATATATACATTTTATTCTGCTTGCTTTTGGTACCAAAAAATGGTCACTACTAATTTAGCAGAGAGTAGCTGTAAAAGTTGTTAACCCTATTAGGGGTTGTTGGTTTAGAAAATATTGAACAAAAATTAGTGATCACATTCTGTTTACCCCTTCAAGGAATACAGACAAAGATTTTTTTCTAAAATACAAATACAGTAAGTATTTGTTTCAGATGAGGAACATACCAAGAAGGTTAGTTCGATGAATTATTATGCATATCGTTTGATGATTCGTGAATATTATGACAACTATTTGTTGCGATTTCGTAGACTGCTTCAACAATATTGCGTTGACATGTACGTTAAAATCGAAACGGAGCGCCTGACTTTCATCGGTTGAACCAAGCTAAATTGCGTTCGGAAAAGTATATCCATTTACGCAATGCAATTAGCACAGAAGGAGATGCAGAAAATGTTGGTCGATTGATTATTTTACCGGCGACATACACAGGTAGCCCGCGTCATATGCATGAATATGCGCAAGATGCGCAAGATGCCAAGGATGAAATGATGCGAAACTCTTTGATTCGAGAGAGAGAGCTGTCAAAACCCACCTTTTTTATAACATTTGCTGGGGAATCGCCACAAGGTTTCCATTCGCATTCTGTAATGATCATCTGGAAATAAATAATATACAATTTTCGATTTAATTATGGTTGTATGTATATTAACATTTTAAAACAACATTTTAAAAACAAATTGAAGAAATGCCATCATCTTCAACAAGAACAAAAAAAATCAATCCCGAACGAGTAGAAATTTAAATTAGAAAAATGAATAGCAGTTAATGAAAGCACTCGGATATATGGAACGTTTGGACAAAATGTTGTTAGAGAAATACAGGAATTTCCTGAGGCTTATCAGCTTATGGCGGATATCCAAGTCTTATTAACAAGCCGAAGAATGGTATTGTTACAGAAAATCAGTGAGAAAAAAATGGTTAGCAGAGCATCGACACTGATTCAAAGACATAATTCCAATATTTCAAGTGATGTTTAGAGTTCTTCCGTATCTGATGCTGAGATACTAGAAGACTGCATAATTCCTTAAGTAAAATACCTATATGTATGTAGAAGTCATTGCTTAAAATTTTTTTTTTTTTTGTGTGGTATGCAATGAATTTTGTTTTATGTTTTTTGTGTAAATGCGTATACTTTAGTTTTAAATAAATTAAATAAATCGGTAAGGAAAAATATATTGAAAAACTACAACTAATTGTCTTGATTAAAATTCCCAGGACTTGAAGGGCTCTCCAGTACTTAAAAGCCTTTAAGTAATACACAATTTCATTCAGGGTGTAATAGCTGCTCGCATTACCGTGTCAGTGTTTTTTGAGCCGGTTCTGAACCGATTTATAGAAATTAATATGTACTTTTATTATTTTGTTACAGTATAATTAATTATTCTAAATCTTTACCATTTGGAGTAAGTGTTCAAACTTATTTATATCAATGAATGTAAAGCTGCTGGTATCACTTCATCGTCATCCCAAACCAAATTCTTTAGTAAATAAAATTTACGTAACAAGGTATAACGGTTTCATCCAACATATTTTTGTACATTTTTTATCTTTTTCCATTAAACTAATTTTTTCTTGCAAAACTTTCAAGGATGCAAGAGTTTTAATTTGTTTCCTTGACGACGGCATTTTGAAACTAAAATTGATTATCAAGTTGCATGCAGCCTACGGCACGGCAACATCAGTTTTAACAAGTAGTTTGTGTGATAAACCTTAAATCAAGTTCTTGATTGTGTAACTGCAGCGTAACGAAATATTCATATTCCCGACAGTTACATGGCATTTTTTTGCAAAGCTATGTGATCAGCTGTTTTCACTTGATCGCCAAGTTGCCCCACGACTTGAATGGGAAAATTTAAATCAAGACGGCGTTCAAGTTCGAAAAGTAAAGATCCATTGACATACAACTTGGCTCGCTTTGCATGACGACACAAAGACGACGGCACGACAAGACTGCCCGACAGTCGCCTTGTACATTTTGAAGACGGCAGCGACATATCAAGCAGCTGATGTTTAAATCTCGCTGCTGCCGTACTAAAACCATTCACTTCAATTATATTTAAATGTTCCGTTCAATTGTTATTAAAAATAATATATTAATGCTAGTTTATGCTTCTGTTAGTAAAATAACATTAGATAAGTTAGTGCTTTAAATAATTTTAAATTTCACATATTAGTGGCAACACTACAGCCGGCCGTTGTCATCGGTAAAATTAAAACCAGTTCTAATGCATGACATTTGTTTGCAAAACTATGTGATTAGCTGTTTAAACTTGATCGTCAAGTGAACTTGAATGGAAAAATTTATTTGAATTCGGCTTTCAATGAATGTAGAGATTGGACTGTGTATCTTCAAAACAACACTTATATACGACTATATACTGTGACGAATACGGATGATAGAATAAAGTCGAATCGACGATAAATTGGCAAAAGCAACTAGTTAGCGAATTCGTAGTTGCTAGAATGTTCTTAAAGAGAAGTTTTGTTAAAGTTCTACTATATAAGGACTGCCAGATTGTGCAGAACACACTCTTCTAGTTAGAGTGTTGTCGTGTTAAGAGCAATTGAGAGAAGCAAGAAGTTGTAAGCTCGAATAACGAGCAATGAATGTTAAAATGTTGGAATTATATAGTCATTAAATTGTCAGTAAATGAAAGTGTATAGTCATTAAATTGGAACACGCATATACCACATATTTACAAACATATAATAAGTAAGTAACTTTTTGTCTACTCTACAATTTATTTAGAAACTAAAAATAATTTATATGGCAAAAGAATGTTTGCCGGGTCAACTAGTATAGCTCTCCGAAAGCTCCCCCAGTGGCACTTTTTCAGCAGAGCAGTTGAGAGGAAAATGAGCATCCAGGAGTAGTTTCTACGACTCCCCACTGCTCGTTGTCCAGCCACTATCTGCATTTCTCAGATATTCTAATGGAGTAGGATTTTTCGCAAGAATGCGCCTAAATCGTAAAAGCCTTATGACAACCCTTTACACCGCCGCAAAAAGCACTCCACGAGGCTTTCTTGGCTTTCTTTAACTCAGACGTGAAAATGGTCAGTCCGGCCTCGTACACGGAAATATATTTATGATCGGAGAAGGAGTGGTTGTCTAGGACTCTCCGTTCCAAGATCAAGGAAGCAATTTCTCTAGAGGCTAGCTATGCTAAGACAGCACACAAAAATTATGAGCGATAAAATAAAAGCAAAATACGACAAGGCAATGAACTCTGTGGGTTTGAGAGAAGGAGGTTGGGTATTGTTATATAACCCACAACGAAAGCATGGGCTGTCTCCCAAATTACAAGGTAGTTGTGAAGGATCATACCAAGTAATCAAACGACTCAAATCGCATAGAGACCGTTGAAAGACCTCGGAATAAAATGAAGATAGTTCATCTTGAACGGTTTGCAGCGTTTGGTACTTCAAATATGCCTAAGCTGGACGATCAGACTTAGGTGGCGGGCAGTGTGAGAACCAACTAAATAGCGAAATTCGTAGTTGCCAGAATGTTCGAGTGGCGATGTTTTGGTAACACTCTAAAATTGTGCAGCACAGACAGTTCTAATTAGAGTGCGGCTTAGTAAAGAAATATAAGCGATTACAATACTATAATTTAATTTTAATAGTTTAATCAATCAATCAGTTATCCCCGCCAAATGTCTTCCGTTGTCACTTCTTAAGCAGCAAACATCACGGAGTAGAAGTAAAAATAAGTCGGCTTATTTTATTCCCATTAAGTCACGTTAATTACATTCTCATAGCGAATTTAACATATTTTCTTTTTACATCTCGAAAGCGGCCAAAGCCGTTCACGAATGAATTGTGTAATCGTGCGAATATTTTTGGTGATTTTGCACAAATATTCCTATGCAAAAGTAGCGCGCTATTTTACATCAGATCAATCAAAAATGTATGCCCTGGGGCAGACTGAGTGCTAGTAATAATTTCTTGATAGTTCACCTAATTGTTAGAAGTCTAAATACAAATTTCAACAAATTAGAGTTATTTATTGAACATCTTGTAATAAAACCAGATATTATTGTCTGTACGGAGACTTGGCTCCTTACTTTTTATACTTTTTTTGAAATGATTGATTGTAATATTTTTTATTGTATTATACTTGTATATTAAAAAATCTTTAAAACATGATGTTGAGATAGATGTAATTGATAACGTGAAAATTATCTCAACGACAATAAAATTAAAAGGTAATAAAAATGTAAAAATATCGGGTTTATATAGATGTCACGACATTCCTAAAGACAACTTTATAGATGCAATAACAAAATTTTAAACGTAAACAAGCATGAGAACAATCATTTTCTAGTTAGGGATTTTAACATCAATTTATTAAATTCTGATATTGCTACAAATGAATATTTAAATAATCTATTAGATCGTGGCTATTAACCATATTTCAATGGTGTAACCAGACCTAATGACTCAGGGGTACTTGTATCGATAACATTTTTGTTAAATCAAATATTGAGAAAATCAGATCCTTTACTTATGCTAATGTTTTTACAGATCATTATCCTATTTTTGTTGCTCCTGATTTGTTCCCTATAAAGTCTATGCTTAAAGAAACCAATTTCATTAACCACAATCTTATTAAAGTAAATATTAGTTTATATGATTGGTCTCATATGCTCGATACAAAAGATCCAGAAGCTTTATTAAGCTCCTGACTGAAAATATAAAGAATACTATTGATGTTTTAAGATCCAAAGTAAATAAAACTAAAAACAATAACAAATCGAGGAGTAAATGAATAACTAAAGGTATTATAAAATCATGTAAAACAAAAGAAACTTTATACAGACTATAGAACCTGGATAGAAATAATCTAAAATTAAAATCTGATTATAACGCGTACTGTAAAATACAAAAGTAGTATAAGTACTTGAGAGAACTAACTACGAAAATAAATACAATATGTTAAAAAATGTGGTAATACGTTAACACGAAAATAGGTAAAAAAAACTAAAGTAACGCCAGTACTGGATTATCTTGTATGTAATGATGAAATCATATCCGATCACCAGGTTACAATGCTAACTACACAACCAAGGACGAGGGAGGAAGCAGGTCGAGACCGACCTCTTCAACAGTGGACAGTTCCCTGGGGGGGACATCCTCACCTATGGGGACGAAACCGTTGCCGCTAAAGGTTGAGAAGAAAAATTCCGGGGGTGTCTGGCTTACCGTCACTAGGGGCGGTAAGGCGGGGGGAGTGGGCAGGAATCTGCCGACTGACACCTTAGGCAGGGCGGAAGTGCGCGGCGGAATCGCCAGCACTAGCATAGGAATCTCTGTTAAGTTGATGGGGGGCGCGGGGTCCTCAGCGAACGCTAAGGGTTCCGGAGGGAAGTGCATGACCACAGCTAAAAAGCTAAAGTCGGACCGTCGGCTGGCTGCCAAGATTTTGGAGCGCTATGGTGGCAAGCAGGCTGACCAGAAATCTGATTAGCATGCTAGCACACTTAATTCGGCCAAAAGGGTGCTAAGCGACGTTAATGACGGGAAAGTGGGGCCGAGCGAGCCCCACATCTCGATGATGCGACAGAGGTCGCAGGAGGGGGAATCCTCCCTCGGCAAGAAGCCTCGGGTCGGAGCCGCACTGATGTTCAGCGAAATTGCTAAACTCGCCAGCTCAATAGAGCTTGGGGTGTACGACAGCACCAGGGGTAGCGGCTGCTATCCCCGCTGTGTTTATGAAGGTGGTCAGGGGAAGCCCTGGACCTGGAGATGTGAAAGTGCCGGGTGGAACCTCGGCTTACACAAACTTATAAGGTGTGCCGACGAACGGTCGGCATTCCTTTATAAGGAGGCGGTAGCCAGGGTGGGGGAAGTTTGGAAGGGAGCAAGGCTCGAGGCGGTGGCCAAATCGGATCTTCCGATGCGACCTTGTGCTCGTGTTTGGCTTCCGGCCGAACCCTCTACCACGACCGAAATTGAAGGGATGTTGCGGTACTGCAATCCATCTCTTCCCACCCAAGACTGGAAGGTGGTTAGGCTGGAGAGGACCGAGGAACCTTATCCATATCCTAAACAAGGAGTTACTCGTGCTTACCTCTGGTAAAAATTGGAATGAAGTTAAAACACGCCTGAATAGATGGTTGGAGATACTAAATAAATGGCTACGGAGTAATCAATTATCTCTTAACATAGACAACTTACATCACTTTTGGCAGTTATTGTCAATTATATACTAAATATAAACAACAGAGAACTTACAAGAGTAGATTACAGCAAATATCTGGGTCTGTACTTTGATACACATATGAAATGGAATTTTTATGTGAACGAGCTGGCAAAAATAAGTCAGATACTTTGCTTTCCTCTTTATATATATACTATGGACTTTTCGAAAGTGTAATCAATAATTGCCTGGGGTGGAGCCTACAAAAATGCTCTGCAGCCCATAACAAATATGCAAAACCGTTTATTAAAGTTCTTTGAAAACAATTATGAAACTAATTTGCCACTTGACATTAAGAAAACTTTTATTGTTGAAGCTCTAATACAATACTATGAAAAGTGTAAATCAAAATATCTTACTAAACAAGTACAAACTAGAGCTAATACTCTAACATTACCAAAAATTAAAAAGTCAATTAGCATTAAAAATGCATATTATATAGCAATTAAGTACTTTAACATGCTTCCTAATAATTTGAAGATTCTTACATGTAATCAAAAATCTCTTAACAAATATCTAAAATCCTGGATAAATAACTTATCAATATAGTAAATTTTAGCTATCTATTAAGTGTTTCATTTTTGCTCCTGCTAGGTATAATTTATAATTTTTATATGTATAACTTTGTAACGCAATATTTAGTGTAATATACTATTATCTATACAATAATATTAATAATATTAGGAAATAAGCTCTTAAATATATTGTATTTTTAATGCCCTGGTTCTATGCACAAATGTTAAACATCTCTATAGACTTGTACCAGATGAAATAAATATAAAATATAATATATTAACATTTCAAGATATACGTAAAGAATGGCTTGCACTGGGATTACTAGAAGATGACAATAAGTGGGACAGTATGCCTCTTGAAGCAGCAAAGCACTGCACAGAAACACAAATTCGTCTATTACTTGCTATAGTATCCTCGAAATGTTTCTCGGCCCGATCACAAATAGTGTGGGATAATCATAAAGATTCGATGACTGATGATATATTGTGTCGACATCGCAACGGGTGCAACGATCTAACGATATCATCCAGTGATGCAATGTACAATGAAGCATTGCATTGTCATTGAGAATTTAAAAATCAGTCATTTCGGTATGAGTTCAGCAAAGTGCATAATAATCAACACAGAAAAGATATGAGGTATAGTACTGTCGACTCAAGTGTGAGTTACAAAGTAGACGATTTATCGAGATCTCCGTTACAATGTTGCGGAATTATGCTACCCGTTTTGTTTTTTGCAATACAGCTAGCAATGACGTAATATTGTGGTATTTGAGTTCGTGCTAACAAAATATTTCACACAAACTCCTCCAACGAATGTACTCTTAATCATTCACTTAATTAGCAATTATGTTGTTAATAGATAAATATATAAATTGTGATTGCGAAGTATCCAGCAGTATTTTCTTTAATTATACACAAATATATACATATGTTAATAATAGCTCTGATGTTTTTAAATGGGACTATAGTGAGAAACTTCTGTAATTATAATTATTATGAAATTCATTCCTCTACTTTTATGTCCAAATCCAAATGAAATCTCAAAAAAAAAAATAATTTTTAATGGTTTAGTTGCATAATAGTTATTACAACTCGCGACTGCACACTTCATTTTTCAAAATCGATATATTTTATAAGTATAAATTTAAATAAATACAACCGTCGCAATACATTCACTTAATTGGCAATTACAATACATTTGTTTTCAATAGATAAATGTATTTAAAAATGACATACATATTTTCACGCAAAATTATTGTATTATTTTATTAAAACTTTTTCGATGTAAGTAATACGTAAATTTTATTTAACGAATTAACAAAAGTGTTAACGTTTTTGTTTACTATTTACATGCTGTTCTATGCTTTATATCAATTTTGTTTTTCCATTTCTTGGAGTATTTAAGGACTACTCTCTACCGTTTCCGAAAAACATCTTGAGTTATTTTCGTTCATTCCTCTTGGAGCAAAGCTTTAAGTTGATCCCTGGTTTTGCACCTTTTATTTTCAATCATGTGACATAGCTGATATCACATATTTAGGTCGGGTCATTGCGCTGGTGGTTTTGTGACCTTGGGGCAAATTTTTATATACATAGCAATTAAGTCTTCACCAACAACGAGGAGTGCTTCGGACCATTGCCATGATAAAACTCCTTTTTTCCATTATTCGTTCAATAAAATGGACGAACCGTATATTATTTATAAATATTTAAAATTTTTGTTATTCAAATAGAATGATGTTTCATGCTGTTAGCAAATATGATATTATTGTTTATAATACCATGTTGATATAGGTAAATATGCGGTATATTTTTAAGCCTTTTAATTAACTTATTAATGGACAAACTGAAATTTTTTTTAACTATGAGGGGACGGGAAGAAATACCTATTGTAAAATAATTTCATATTAAAAGTCATAATAATTTATTTAAACAATAAAGCAAAATTTATCATTGTTATCACGAAATAATTATTGAGCCGATGTTTTCTCTTATTTAAGTAAACATTTATTTAATTACGAATTTTATTTACATTTATATTTTAGCATTTATCGATACAAATATTATATGTACAATATTTCATTAACAGCTCTTTACATAAAAAATTACCATATTAATAAATAGTTCTAAGTTTATTTCTTAAATATATAGCCTTTTTAAATAAATTATTTGTTGAAGTTGCTCCCTCAATTGTGGCGAATGTATACTTTTAATAAGCAAACATAAAAACGCATACGCATACGCATAAGCAACAAAAACGCAAACACAAAGTGAATCTTTATAGTATAAAATACGGTAGGTATACCCAGTAGCTGTCTCTTATTAACTACTCCTTATATAATTAAATTACCATATTGTTATATAGTTTTGAGTTTAGTACTTAAAATTAGCTTACGCAACACTGTTACGCAATGCTCAATAGCAATACTGGCAACACATTTGAGTTTATTAACAACTATTTGAGAAACGGACGGACTTATTTTTTGTAAGGTAAGTTGTTTTTGATAATTGTTTTTAATATAATTATTTTATGGTTTTTTCTTCATAGAAACATATTGTAACGGATTTCTCGATAAATCGTCTACCTGTAACTCACTCTTGAGTTCGATCACTGGATTGTTAAATAAAAGTCCCAATTTAATGGCTACACACTTATCTTTATTTCTAATTCCAACGACCTAACACTTATTGCTCGTTATTAGAGCCTACAACTTCTTGCTTATGTCTCAATTGTTCTTATCACGACAACACTCTAACTAGAACTGTGTTTGCTGCACAATCCGGCAGCCCTTATATAGTAAATCTGTAACAAAACATTGCTTCTAGAACATTCTGGTCACTACGAATTCGCTAACTACTTTACTACTAGAACATTCTGGCAACTACGAATTCGCTGTCTAGTTGCTTCTGGCAATTTATCGTCGATTCGATTTTGTTCTATCATCCGTGTTCGTCACACTGCCCTCCACCTAAGTCTGATCGTCCCGATTAGACATATTTGTGGTACCAAACGCTGCAAGCCGTTCCAGATGAACCACCTTCATTTTATTCCTTGGTCTTCCAATGGTCTGTATGCGATACACTACATCATTGAGTCGTTTAATAACCTGGTATGGTTCTTCCCAATTACACTGTAATTTGGGAGATAACCCTTTCTTTCGTTGTGGGTTATATAACAATACCCAATCGCCTTCAATAAAACCTTCAGAGTTTATTGCCTTGTCGTATTTTGCTTTCATCTTATCGCTCATAATTTTGGTCTTCTCGTCTTCTAGGGGACTATTGAATTCCTTAGTATTCCTTCCTCCGTTGGCGTTAATTCCAAATTTTAAATCAATCGGTAGTCGAAGATCATTACCAAAAATTTACCTTGCTGGGGTCTGCCCGTTGTTTCATATACAGCAGACCGATAAGCCATCAGGAACAAGGATATATGAGTATCCCAATCTTTTTGATACTTGTCCACAACTTTCCTCAAATGTTCTTCCAAAGTTCGATTGAATCGTTCTACCATGCCATCGGACTGCGGATGTAGTGCAGTTGTACGCGTTTTCCGGATTCCCAGTTTCTGGCATATCTCCTGAATTAGAGCTGATTCAATATTTCTCCCTTGATCAGAATGTAATTCTATTGGAACACCATATCTCGACACCCAATTCTTGATGAATACGTCCGCCACTGTTCTTGCCTCTTGGTTAGGAATTGCGTATACCTCTGGCCATTTGCTGAAATAGTCCATGACTACCAAAACATATTTGTTTCCTAACTTACTGATAGGAAATGGACCAGGTACATCCATGGCAATTCGCTCAAACGGCGCACCCGAATTGTACTGCTTCATCTGACCATGACTCCTGGACCTCGGCCCTTTAGCAGCAATGCACTCGACACAATTGGCGATCCATTCCGTAACTGATTGACGACAACCAACCCAATAAAATCTTTGTTTTAATTTCTCCAAGGTTTTAGTGATACCCATGTGTCCTCCACTTGGACCGTTGTGCAGCTCGTTGAGAACTTCAGACTACTTTTACTTTTGGAATAATCATCAGAGCTCGTGAACTTTGCCCATCTTCGCTTTCCCATACGCGATGCAAGCAGCCAGACACTAATTTTAAACTATTTCATTGTGCCCAATAAGCCTTAACGACTGGGCTTTCTGCAGCTATTTCTTCTCTCGTTGGACGTTTATTTATCTCCAATCCATGTATTACATTTTTGAAATCTGGATCTTCTTGCTGACATTTCCGTAGCTCCTCCGGATCCCAGTCTGATGTTATAGTCATTAATCGGACATCTATAATGTCTTCTTTGGCCTCGGCTTTTGAGCAATGCCTGCATTCCAGATTACAGGGACGGCGGGACATGGCATCAGCATTTCCATGATTACTACCTTTGCGATGTTCTATAGAGAAGTCGTAACTTTGGAGTCTTTCAATCCAACGTTCCAACTGTCCTTCTGGGTTCCTGAATTGCAGAAGCCATTTTAATGCTGCATGATCTGTTCTCACCCGAAATCGCTGGCCATAAAGGTACTTATGAAAATGTTTGATGCACTTCACCAACGCCAGTGATTCCCTCCGAGTAACACAATAATTTCTCTCTGGTTTGCTTATGGTCTGGCTGTAATATGCAACCACTTTCTCATGGCCATCAATGACTTGTGATAGAACGCCTCCTACTGCAAATCCACTAGCATCCGTATCCAAAATAAACGTTGATCTTGGGACCGGGTATGCTAACATTGGCGCAGTACCGTTTCTTCAGAGTTTGGAAAGCCACTTCCTGTTCTTGATTTCATTCAAAAACTCTGTTCTTTTTCGTGAGTTCATGGAGGCTACTAGCTACGCTGGCAAAATTTGAAACGAATCGTCGATAATAAGTACACAGTCCAAGGAAACTCCGCAAATTCATGTAAATTTTTAGGATTGGGCCTATCTCTTACTGCCTCGATCTTTTCATTAGCTGTGCAAATGCCCTCCGTTGTCACTTTGTGTCCTAAGTAGCTTACTTCCTTTTTGAAAAGGGAACACTTCTTTGGACTCAGCTTCAGACCAGCGCTAGCTATCCGTTGGAAAACCTCTTCCAAGTTCTTAAGGTGTTCATCGAAGCTTTTACCCAACACGATGATATCGTCGAGGAATACCAAACAGGTCTTCCAGTGTAATCCTTTTAATACCTGGTCCATAAGTCTCTCAAAAGTAGCAGGAGCGTTACATAATCCAAAGGGCATTACGGTAAATTGCCATAGACCATCTCCAACGCTGAAAGCCGTCTTTTGTTTGTCTTCTTCGTTTACCTCCACTTGCCAATAACCACTTTTCAAATCAAGTGTTGAGAACCATTTTGTGCCTGATAACGAGTCCAGTGTGTCATCGATTCTAGGTAGTGGATAACTGTCTTTCTTTGTTACATCATTCAACCTTCTATAGTCCACACAAAATCTCATGTTGCCATCTTTCTTCTTTACAAGTACTACAGGTGAGCTCCACGGACTCTCTGATGGTTCGATTACGCCGCTTTCACTCATTTCACGTATGGTCTGGCTTACAACTTCACGTTTTGCTAAAGGAACGCTTCGAGGAGCGTGTCGGATTGGTCTTGCATCACCTGTGTTAATGAAATGTTTCACAACTTTGGTTCTTCCTGGTTTGGCATCGTCTTTATCAAATATGGATGAGTATCTGAAAAGAAGTTGTTTAGCCATAATTTGATGGTTTGCCTCTAGTTCCTTGGTCCATTCGTTTATTTCGCTCGATATGTCGTTTTCGTCCATGGAATCTTCCACAAGACGTATTTCGCAATTTATCACGGCCTCAATCTCTTGACACTGCCCTAATATAGCTCCTTTGGAGAGTTTGATTGGTAACTTGCACTCATTAAGTACTCTTACTGGAACACGTTTATCTTGTCTTGTCATAGCCAGGGTTTTGCCTATAAGTAAGTTAGGTGTAGATGCTTTTGTGGCCTTAACAATCCACCACTTGTTTGGCCCATAGTCTCCATCTATTTCTGCCCAAATAACTGCTTCCGATGTTGGTGGAATCTGTTGGCTCTCTGTTGTTATCACTCGTCTGACGTTGTACTTATTATCGTAACCGAACATAAGTGGCACTTCCATATTTCTATAGGACATAATCCTGTTTTCCATGTCAATTTTGATTCCTTGATTCGCTAGAAAGTCTACTCCAATTATGTCTTCGTCAACGATGTCTGCCACTATAAAATTGTGTAACACGGCTGCCTTTCCAATTACGATCTCGCACGTTACCTTTCCGAGAACTAGGGTATCTTCTCCAGTTGCAGTACGCAACTTTGCCCCAGCTAATGGTCTCACTTCCTTCTCAACCAGATCAGATCGAATTATGGAATGTGATGCGCCCGTATCCACAGTCAGTATGCGCTTTTTACCGTCTACACATTCACTAATGGTAACGTTACTCGTATTCCTGCTTATTTGTGAAATGGAGATTACAGGGCATTTGCTTGCGGGAGCCAGCCCGTGCCCTTTTTGGCTGGCTCGCTTTAGTTTAACAATTGGTTTGATTTGATATTTCCTTGATCTTCCTCAACTTTGCGTTTACGTCCAACTGGGTTATTGGACTGATTACAGTTGCGTGCAATATGGCCACTTTTCCCGCAGTTGAAGCATTTAAACACACCATAATTTTTCCTATACGCTTCCTTAGATTTTTCCAGTGCTTTCTGCATGTTGTCCATTTTTTCAAGTAATTGGTTCACCCAAGTGTGTTCCTCTATTTCTACTTTGTGAGCTTTAAATGTTTGATTGCAAAGCAGAGATGCAGTTTCCTGTGTCAGAGCATACGAAACGGTTTCTGCAAACGTCAATTTTGGACATGCTAATGCAGCGAAGCGTGTAGTGTTATCTTGTATTCCATTTACGAAAGTCTGAATTTTCATATCCTCGATGTATTCCACGGATTTATGTGCATAAGCTAAGTGTGCTAACCTCTCAATCTCTGTAGAAAACTCCTGCAGAGACTCATTGGCTTTCTGGCGGCGATTTCGTAACTCGATTTGAAAGATCTGCTTCCTGTGCTCACTACCATACCGTCTTTCTAATGCACCCATACACGTTTCATAACTACTCGCCTCGCAGTTTGGAATGGTCTGTAATATCTCCGCTGCAGATCCTTTTAATGCAACGAACAATGCAGCTACTTTGTCTTCAGCGTTCCAATTATTTGAAGATGCCGTCTTTTCGATTTGAAGCTTAAAAACGTGGAACGGAACAGTGCCATCAAAGGATGGAGGTTTTACCTTGCAGAAAAAAGCATGTTCATGTCCACCATCTTTGACGAGCATTGAGCCTCTTCCTTTTCTTCTATCTTTGTTGTCTCTTCTTCTAATTCCATGTGAAAGACATATTCCTCAACATTAATGTTTTCCGCCTCCATGGCCTCTCTCAACCGTGATTGTAATTCAGTTTTAATCCATTTGTCGCCAAACAACGTTGTTCCAGCTCCTTTTTCAGTTGTGGAATCTTCAGATCGTTAAACTTGGCCATTTTTAAATAATTATCTCCTTGGGAATTTATTTGACAATCCCACTTCTGACACCAATTGTAACGGATTTCTCGATAAATCGTCTACCTGTAACTCACTCTTGAGTTCGATCACCGGATTGTTAAATAAAAGTCCCAATTTAATGGCTATACACTTATCTTTACTTTTATTTCCAACAACTTAACACTTATTGCTCGCTATTCGAACTTACAACTTATTGCTTATAGCTTAATTGCTCTTATCACGACAACACTCTAACTAGAACTGTGTTTGCTGCACAGTCCGGCAGCCCTTAAATAGTAAATCTGTAACAAAACATTGCTTCTAGAACATTCTGGCAACTACGAATTCGCTAACGAGTTGCTTCTGGCAGTTTATCGTTCATTCGATTTTGTTCTATCATCTAGGCTCGTCACAATATTATCCATGTAGGAAAGTCGACTCTGACTTTGGTCAAGAATCGATCTTTAACTTAAAATAATCGATTTTTAGAATCGAGTTTGAATGCCTCAAGTCGATTAAAATCAATTCTAACTCGATGACTTCGACTTTTCTGTCAACAGTTATAACATTCGATGGTATAACAGTTTGTATCGTTTTCATGTACCGACTTATATATATCTTATACTTTATTGTTAAACTAACCTCTTTCTGATTGGACATAATTAAACATCATCGCTGGTATCCTTGGTAACCGTTTTAAATAAGCATAGTATAACATAACTGACCGAAATATAATTGTTTAATTTTTAAAAAAGTCGACTTGAGAGTCGACTTTTAGCAATGTTTAATTGACATTAAGAGTCATAAAATTCTAAGTCGACTCTAAAATCGAAAGTCAACTTTTCGCGCGCTGTTACCATCCCAAATTTCATGTTTGCTGGCATCATGGGACCGAAATTATGTATGTATGTATATATTATATATGTATGTTGCCGCTTCAAATGTTCTGTAGAAATGAAAATATCTCTGTCAAAGCACCAAAATGACAGTTCGTTGTTGGCAATGGATGGCAAGATATATATTTAAACTTCTATTGCTAAACGTTAGCAATGCGCAGTCTCCATTGGCAATATGCTAGCAACACAAGAATGATAAAATACATGATTACAACAATAATTTACCATTACCTTTTTCGGTTTAGGTTTTGACAATTGTTTCAAAAACAAATTGCACTATACCGCCATCTTGTGACGTAATTTTATTGAGTTGGGAAGATGAAGCATAGAACAGCATGTAAATTGTAAACAAAAACGTCAACACTTTTATTAATATATTACTTTACAGTGAAAAATTCTTAATATATAAATTCTTTATATATATATATATATTCTATTAATAATGTAGCGTGAGAATATTTGGCCTATTTTCAAATAAATACATATATCTATTGACAACATAATTACCAATTAAAAAAACGGATAAAAATGATTGTAATTGCGATGGTTGTATTAAATTAAATTTATAGGTATAAAATATATTGATTTTGAAAAATGAAGTCTGCAGTCTCGAGTTGCAATAAATATTAAGCAGACCCATATGTATAAAAACCGTCGTGTTAGTTACACTATTTATAACTCAAAACCGCCTGAACCGATTTATCTGAGGTGGCGTGGAGGTGGCTTAGAACCAAGGGACGGCGATAGAAAAACATTTTATCAATATATCAATACAATATATATATACAAAAACTATATTTCAAATCGAAAGCATGTGTTTAAAATTCAGATAAGAATCATTTGCGTATTTTATTACTTCAAAACAAAAAAAATAACAACACATAGCTACTGCTAGAGTACAACAATTTTCGTATACATATTATATTTATATTGATTGTACTGATTGTTGCTACTTAACGAGGCGGTATTTTAGGATGCACAATGTGAAACTGTTAAGACATTTTTAATATGCCAACAGAAACTCGCATGGATATAGTATCGCCAAAGCAAAGCGGCCACTTTGCTAGATTATGGGCGAACGACGCACAAGCATCGTACCAAACCAAATGCAACATCTAATATTAAAAAAAATATCGGAAAAGCTCCAGAGTGGCTCATAAATATTCGCGAAGCACAGAACAATGCAATATGATTATACAATCGCTCTTATAGTGAAGTGTTAAGAAAAATTGCTAGATATTGAAATTAATACAATAGAACTGCAGCCACATATATGACTTATACTGCAAGACAATTTCTGCACTCCTGTTCACGAAAAAATATGATTAATTGAGAGTGTATTCCTGAAGGTAAAACTTAATTGTTTGGATCATAACTAGCTCAGTAATTGGGCTACATTAACGGCCATAAGTGTAGAAGTTGATGAAATTAGTTTTAAGTTACAACAGTTGTTGCCAGGCTATCAGATGTGTTTTAAATCATCCGCTACTGTTGTTGATCAAAATGAAAACGTAAATTATATAAATATACCTAAAATGATATCACATCTTCGGTTGAAAATCGTTCAACTATTATTATTCAGCGTAATTTTAATCCACCTCAATTATGCAACAGTACACGTTAATCAAATCATACTACAGGAAATATTAGTGTAGCGACCACTTTGACTGGAAAATTTAGTACTTAAACTAACACTTACCATGAGCAATGAAGCTCCGCATGATACTAACAACCTTTGTGCTTAATAACAAATCGAAGAAAATTAGTATCAATCATTTTAAACTTTGGAAGTAATACACTGGGTTGTTTTTACACCGGAAATAACGTTTTAGTTTTAATTCATATATATATATATATATATATAGTTTTAATAAGTAAATAATAGTAACAAAAAAAATTATGTCTTTTTCACGAATTAATAAAAGTGTTTATGTATCTGTTTCCAATTTACAAGCTGTTCTATGCTCCTTCTTCTCAAGTCAAAAGAATAGAAATGTCGCAAGATGGCGATAGGCGTAGCCTTGTATTATATTATTCTTGCTAGCAATACATATATTAAGCAATCTTTAATTGCTTCTCGAGATGCTCCGTTATACAGTATATTTATGTACAGTATGGAATCGTATAAACGATTTGAAACGGTCGGGTTGAATCGGGGAATAAATTGACGGTATGTGCATATATCTGTTGCTACAAAATTTGGTTTTAGTAGGAATATTGAACTCGTTCATTTGCTGAAGATTTTGTTTTAATTGTGGGTTCTGTAATAGTTCCTTTTTTGTGTGCAGCGTAAGATCATACAAAATGCATCGCATTTAGTGAAGTTTTAATTAATGAACAACTGTGTGTTTGTTTGGATTTGAGAGTGTGAATCACTAAATAACTGAAAATTTGTGTAATAAAGTATAGCTAAAAGGCGCTACAAGGTGTGGGATGACATGCATCAAGTTTATGGCATTGTGTTTTCTGTATCGCAATAATTAAGGAACATAAAAGAAAATAGAGGAAGTGGTTTTCTTCTCATTAAAGTGGTGTGTGTTTTTCTTACTTTTTTAATTATATTAAGTAAAGTGTATTTAAATACATACATACATCTACCAATTCAAATACAAATTCACAGTATGTAATTCTCGTTTGTTTGGAACTGTAAAAACAATTTTAATTGAATAAGAAATTTAAACTGAAGCAGTGGAATTTAAATTGACATTGTGGAGTATATATGCGACGCATCCTTTTGAAATTCTTAAGTAAGTTTAACAATGATATACTTTTGTAACTGAATTGTGGAAATGTGCTAGATACTTGCTTTTTCAATCCGAATTTTACCGGGGCGGCAGCTGCAGGTATAGAATTATTGTACATTTGTTGTTTTCGCCCCTCTCATACGAGAGCGAAAGTGGGAGTGTATACGAATATGCACATATCCTGATATGTGCGTATGGGGGAATATAAACTTAAATATACTCCTATTTATATAGAAGTCACGCGATTCCGTCAACACAGATAACATGCAAATGATATGTTATTGTAAATTCTTTGAGATCTGTAAAAATATCTTATTATTGTTCATTGAAAATATACATATTTGGATAGTGATTGATTGTCGATAATTTCAAACTTTAGAACTCATATTTTTGCGTTGTGATATCTGAGGGTATCCATATAATTGTGTGTATACATAATCAGCTGTCAACCCCGACAGGGCAAAAGTTGTATTGTAAAAGGGTCTTATGTATTGTAGTTAGAAACCTATAAAATTCGTCATTACACACTCCTGTACTAGTTTGTATATTGGGTTTACCCTCATACAGTAATGGCCTAAAGAATATTTTTAGGAATCTTTAAGCGGGAAGTGCTTTCAGTAAATTAATAGTGGTAATCATAGTTCGGGAAAACTTTAGTATAACGTCCCACGCTCTGGGTATGGGCGGATAGAGGAGATCCTCCAGATCAAGAATATATATAGATATAGCCGCGGGAAACTTATAGTTTTCGAGATAATTGGGTTTAAAGTTCAAAATTTCGACTATTTAAAGTACGCATTTTTCCCATTTTGAATGAGTTATACACTTATATTTTCCACTTTTATATCCACAAACACTTCACTAATTCGTTTGTACACATTTATTTTACATTATATAGTGCAAAAATAGTTTAATTCAATAATTGAATCATTGTTAAATTCTATTAATTCTGACAATAACAAAAGGGTTGCAAAATTTCAAATAACCAGTGTTACCTTATCGACATCTTTTGTAATTGAACTGAAAGAAATTAAAACAGATAATACCCCAAATACAGGAATCCAAAACCTAGAGAAATAAACTATTACAAAGCATTGATGTTAAGTATTATGTTATACCCTCTATAACAATATTACTTTTTTCTTGTAGAACTTCTTTTTGCGTTGGCGGCCTTCGGCCGCGCTTCAAAAAAAATAACCCTGGTCGGTCCAACACCGGGGTGTATCAAAATATTTTTTGCGCAGAACTTCTTTTTGCGTTGGCGGCCTTCGGCCGCGCTTTAAAAAAATAACCCTGGTCGGTCCAACACCGGGGTGAATCAAGGTTTTTTTGCGCAGAACTCCACGCTGAAAAAAAAATAACCCTGGTCGATCCAACACCGGGGTGTTTTTCTTCGTTTACAAAATATATTAGTATGGCAACACTGGTGTTTTGACATTCACAACCATTTTGTTATTGTCAAAATTAATACATTTGAAGAATGATTTAAATATTGAAATAAAGCTATTTTTGCATCATATAATATAAAAAAAATGTTTAAAACGAATTAGTGAAGTGTTAGTGGAAGAGAAAAATTTAAGTGTATAATTCATTTTAAATCGAATAAATACGTACTTTATATAGTTGAAATTTTCAACTTTAAACGTAAATATCTCGAAAACTATAAGTTCCCCTATATATATAGGATCATCAAGGAAGTTCTTAAGAGATGTAAGTTTGTTTTCAACATCTGTCAATCTCGTATCAAGTTTCTGTTGCTGCTGGGAAAAACTTTGTTTTGTTCAGAGTATTTAGGTCAGTGCGGATACCTGCGAAAACTCTGTTCAATTTTCTTCATTTGTTTTGTAAAAGGAGATAATTAAGAGCAAGAATTTTCTTGAGATATATTCTTCATTTGGTTTGGTAAAGGAGATAAGTAAAAGCAAGAATTTTCTCGAGATCATTCTTGTTGACGGACATTGCGTGTGAATTAGCATATTTCCAGCTAGTTGAGCATTTTTTCCGGAACTCAGCTAGGTAAACATTAAACTCCGAGTCACTTAACTTACTACACATTTTGTGATACCAATTTTTACAGTCACAGCAACCGATACAACCAGAATTCGCTCTAATTAGTTTAGCACAACGTGCACACATGTGTTTACTTTCAGCCGTATTGAATTTTTATATATTGGTTTTATTTATTGCAATTAAAGCTATTTTTGCACTGTAGAATGTAAAATGAATGTGTACAAACGAATTAGTGAAGTGTTAGTGCATATAAAAGTAAAAAATTCATTTAAAATTGAAAAAATACGTATTTTAAACAATTGGTATTTACATCCTTAAACGTAAAAATCTCGAAAACTAGTAAGTTTCCCCCGGCTATATCTATATATATTCTTGATCTAGAAGATCTCTTCTATCCGACTATACCCGAATATTCAGTATTCTAAAGTTTTCCCAGTTATATTTTATATATCTTTTGCTGCTTACTTTTGGATTTTGAGATATTTGCATTTAAAGTTAAAAAATTCTACTATTAAAAGTGCGTATTTCTTCGAAATATGATTTTATACTGATATTTTTAACTTTTATTTCCACTAACATTTTACTTATTCGTTTCTAAACATTTGTTTTCTATTAAATAGTGCAAATCTAACTTTAATTCATTGTTGTTGTTGTAGCGGCGGAATTATACCGAGATGACAATCCTTGACCGGATAAAAACGCGGATGCGTTCCGGTAACGTACATCCGACTGTCGCGGGAACGGAAGTTAGAGTTCTACGCGAAAGAACTGAAGACGTCTCGATGTTGGACCGACCAGGGTAATTTTTTTGAAAGCCGCAGGCCGCCAACGCAAAAACGAGTTCTTCGCGAATGAACTGAAGACACCCCTGTGTTGGGCCGACCGGTGTTATTTTTTGGGTAAATTATAGAATTGCATCTCCCGAGTTGGGGATTTAAATGAGTTTGTAGAGGAGGTTCTACAGATTAAGAAAATCTAGATACATACTTATGGTTTTTGAGATATTTGCACTTTTATGTTCAAAAATTCAACTATTTAAATTATTTATTATGCGTAGGATCCTATTCTGCATTGCCGGCCTTTGACCGCGCTTCAAAAAAAATATCCCTGGGATCTTTGCAGAGAAAAAGCGAGAAAAGTCGGAGAGATAGCCGTTTATGACGGTAAGTGCTATAGTGCTGCGCACTTTTTGAAAGCCATGCTGATGGTCTGCTAGACTCAGGTGGTGAGTAAATGTCGGGAGTGGGTAGGCCTGAAGTGACTTCACTACTGGGGAAAGGATAGTTCTCAGACGATAAGACCCCTTTTTTGGCGGGTTTCCAAGGTTTCAGCAGTGGGACCATTCTTCCCACTTTCCACACATCGGGAATTTGAAGAATGGTCAGCGACAGGTTGAGGACCTTGGTGAGATAGCTTATTCCCGTCGAGCCTAGATTTTTTTGCATCACCATGTTTATTCCATCAGGGCCAATGGATTTGGACTATTTGGCCTTGTTGATGACATTGTAAACCTCCTCATCAGTGAAAGTGGCGCGCAGTCTTTTGGCATTTTGCGCAGCCGTCGTTTAAGTCGTCGTTTGGTCTTGTTTGTCGAAGGGTGCAGTGTGAGTTGCCGGCTAAAAAGGCTTGCGCACTTCTTCGGGCCCGAGGAGGCATGGCCATCGAATTGAATTTCAACCTGGTCGTCATGTTTTCTCGGATTAGACAAGGCCTTGACAGTAGTCCAAAGTTTACTCACACCGGTGGATAAATGCAGGACTTCAAACGCTGATTCCATTTTGTTTGCTTATGCTGATTTACCATTTGCCGTTTCTCCAAATTGAGATCCCTTATAGATCACATTGATCAGTATGGCGTAAGGTGTCGCGCTCGTTGGCTAATACAGCTGCTCCGGCTGGGAAGTAAGGGCGGAGTCCCGCAATTCTTCCAGCCGGTATGAAGATAGCAGTAGCAGCAGCGATCACCTTGCGGCATTGACGTTCGCCAACGATGATGTCCGCAGGAAAGGGTAGTGCGGTGCAGGTGCTCTGGGTAAATTCTGTGAAGCCGACCCAGTTAGCTTTGTTAAAGTTTAAAAGGTTTATCGATCGAGATAATTATGGGCAGATAGTCATAGATCAGACCACCGTTAGCGATGTACCCCTGCTGGCGATGTCACCATCAATAAGACGATATTGCACTGTGCATTGAAACCTGCACAACTTAGAAGATCTGAGCAGCTGTTAAGCTTGGTTTCTTAGACCGCAGCTATCGATACGCGTTCCCGGCTCATAAATGCACTGTCTCTTCGACCTTGCTCTGGAGTCCGTTGCAATTAATTTACAGATGTCGGGTTTGTCTCGGGTGTTTAGTGGTAATCCTGGGGGTGAGGGAGGTTCGTATAGGTGGTGGTTGTTGCAGCTGTTATATTCGCAGGGGCGGTTGTCGTTTTGTGGTGTTATTTGGCGACGCCGCTCTATGCGATTGCGGGGGCAGACTCCTACAGCACGGGGCAACATACGACACATTCCACTCACTTGTGGAACGCAGGCCGGAACACAACAGAGAGTGACACCAGCCAGTAGAAGAATTGCACTTGGCTGATGTGACGTTCTGGCGTATGACGATCTGACACACGGAACAAACAGTGCGAGGAACCAGGAGTTGTTGAATGGTTCTAGCACGAGGATTGGAGTGGGATGAAGGTTGGGGGGAGGATTGATCAGAATGGGAGTCATGCTGCCTGTGTGAGCTCCTTGGGGCTGCGGGGGTCCTTCCTTAGCCACTCGACTGGAGTGGCAGTGCGCGAACATGGTGCAGCTTGCACAGGCGTTGAGACAGGTGTCGCAGTTGTGCGTTGGCAGCATGGGGCCACATAACTTGTAGTCCACTCCCTATCGTTCTTAAAGCCCAACAGCCCTGGGCCAGATAAAATCCGGGTCAATTCCGGTAAGTTGAACCGGCTGTTATGGGAATTGGCGGTCTTCGGTCGCGCTTCAAAAAAATAACCCTGATTGGTCCAACACCGTGGTGACCATAGTTCTTTTGCACTGACGGCAATATGGCAATGATATTTGTCATAAATGTTACCACGGTTAGGAACAGCGTTGATGTTATTATATCGGGTGTTTTTTTTTTGAGGTATAGAACTTTAAGTTGGCATTACTGTTCAAGATGGCGACCGATTTAACAGCTGTCAAGTGATGTATTCGCAGTTTGGTTTGGCAATTCATCGTAAATAGACTCACGCCTGAACAACGCTTGCAAATAGTGCAATTTTATTTCGAAAATAATGGTTCTGTGCGTAATACCCCACTACGTTCATTTTATCGTCGACTGGTTCGGGTTGAATGGCTACGTCAATAAACAAAACTGCCGCATTTGGAGTGAAGCTAATCCCCAAGTGTGTGTCGAATCACCGTTACATTCAGAAATACTGACTGTTTGCTCCGCTTTATGGGCTGGTGGAATCATTGGTCCGTACTTCTTCAAATACGATGATAGCTAGAACGTTACAGTCAATGGTGATCGGTATAGAGCCATGATTACTAACTTTTTCATTTCTGAATTGAACTGTGGTTCCAACACATCAAGACGGCGCGACATGTCACACAGCTCGTGCCACAATCGATGTATTGAAAGTCACGTTTGATGACCGCCTAATTTCACGTTTTGGACCTGTTAATTGGCCCCAAGATCTTGTGATTTAACACTGCTATACTACTTTCTGTGGGGTTATGTAAAGTCATTGGTCTATGCGCTTAAGCCACAAGCGGTTAACCATTTGGAAGACAAAATTCGCCGTGTTTTTGCCATATTCCATATTTTGCAATCGACTAAAACTAAATAAAAGTAAGTATTATAATCGTGTGATGAGTTGATGAATCTCCTTCCTCTTCGTAAATCCAGGTGTTGGATCGACCAGGGTTATTTTTGAAGCGCGACCGAAGGCCGCCAACCCAAAACGGAGATCTACGCGAAAGAACTGAGAACACCATGGTATTGGGCCGATCAGGGTTATTGTTTTTTCAAACGCGGCCGAAAACCGCCAACGCAACAATTCCCTCAACAACCTGTTCTACGTTGCCGAAATTGACCCGGATTTTATCCGAATAAAGACTGTTAGTTAGGCGATCTAACCAGAGAACTTAGAACAACGAGAAGGTGCAGGTTCGACAGCGAACAATTTGTAGGATTTTATCAAGGAGTTCACCTCACATACACGAAAAACAAATAACATTTCTCGCTTTTATAACAGCGGTGAATCTGTAAACATACGCTCTCTTAACATAACCAAACGGCGAATATTGAAGAGAATATAATGTGTATGCCAAACTGGGAATATTGATATGCTATTTGAAACATATTATATATATACATATATGTACACTCAATTCTTCATGTGAAATCTCCGTTGACACATTTTTTGCTTTTATGTCAAAGAGTCTATCTGTCGAAGGACTGACGCGACGACAAAGCGTCACAACATTGTGTTATTGGTAGAAAATCCGAGATGTGCCGAAAAATAAACGAACGCTCGCCGATTGTCATCATTTCCCTTGCCGCTCTAACACAAATCATTGTAGGTATGTATGTATTTATATGAACATGCATACATATTGACGAAGATTTTTGCGAGCCACGGAAAAATATTTTAGAATTGTGAAATATTTTAAATCGACAAAAGCTTTGTCATTGATTTCTGTGTTTGCAGGGTTGTCACTTTTCCTTTCTAGAGGGAAAATCAGAAAGATGTTCAATTTATGATTTCTAGCTTTTGCCATCGTCGCGAAAAGACGCTATTAGGCAAGCGCATGCTCGGGGAGATGTGTAAGGCGTTTGCTTTTATGAATGAAACGACTTAGCTTATTGCTTGTGCGCCAGCGTTCATGAATGAAAATGTTGTTGGTGTGTGATTTACTACAAATTTAGGATTTGTCCATACATACTTACATATAGATCAGTACGCGCACATGTATTTATTGATAAGTGATAATATATTATTATATTATATGACATATTGATGTACATATGTACATACATAAATTATTAGTTCTGTAACAATTGAAATTAGAAAATTATAAAAATAGTAAAATATCATTTTTTGCATAATCTTTCGCATTTTATCATGCCTCATTTGTGCAAAAAAAATCATATTTTATAAATTTTTTATCATAAAAATCGTTTATATGGCAAAAAATAATCATGCATATGTGAAGTGGCATTTGTATTTTTTGTTTTCTCATTCATTTCATTTCATTTTTCTCTTTATGTTAGGAGATACGTAATTTGTCAGAGAACGTTGTTAGAAATTCTCATTTCTGTTAAATAACAGCAAATCCTACAGAAAATGGTGAACTCCTTGATCTTAATTTTTCAGCCAACCAATCGAGCATCATACAAAATTCAATTTGCACCTTTTCGTTGTTCTAAGTTCTCTGATCTAACCCTGTTTGAATCGGTATGTTTTAGTCTTAAGTTTTTCGTCCTTAGAGCAAGTGTTGCCTGACTATCGCTGAGTATGGTAATACTCTTATTGCGATAGTTGCGTTGGAGGTTTATCTCTACACACCGACATATAGCATATACTTGCAAGGAAAACTTCACATGGGAATAGAGAGCTTGGTGTGTGGTCCAGCGACCCCTGAACCAGTCCCCTCCGCCGTTTTCTAGCCGTCGGTGTACCACTTGATAGTGCTATCCCTTAGCAGTAGGTCCAGTGTGGAATCATTCCATTCCGCCTTACTGCCAAGGGTAACTTTGAACTTCTTGGTGAAGGTTACTGCTTTGGTAATGTTGTCCCTTGGAAGAAGGGCCAGTGGCATTTCGTCACTTATTACCTTCCCTTTGCCAAACCTTTCTGCTGTCGTTTGAAGCCCGACGCGCAGATGCAGGCAAGTCACCGCTCGTCGTCAAGTTGTTGTTGTTGTAGCGACAGAATTCTGCCGAGTTGACAGTCCTTGGCCGGAATAAATCCGGGTCCGTTCCGGTTACGTAGACCCGACTGTCGTGGGAACGGGCTCGTCGTCAAGTCGTTATGATCGGTCTCACAATCATGGTGTACAACCATCTGATAATCCTCGGGTTGCAGCCCCAAGATTTCCCAGCAAGTCGATTGCACACCATGAGCGCTTTCGTAGCTTTGGCTAAGGTCAGGTGCACATGCTGCTTTCACCGTAGAGTGAGATCCAGCGTAAGGCCTAAGTACTTGACCGTGTTAGCCATCTGCAGCTCCGTGCCGCCTAAGGATAGGTATCTGAGGCCTGGCAGTAACCTGCACCTGGCAAACGGTATGATTGTAGTTTTGGAGGGGTTGATGCTTAAACCAACCCCACTACATCATCCCTTTACCAGCCCCAATCCCCTTTGTACAATATCGCGCAGAGTGTTTGCGAACTTACCCCTGGCTTAGATAACAATATCGTTCGATCTTATTACGTGATCAATGCTCTTTTCCATATTTTTAAGTAGGAAGGTAGTTAGTTTTATTGGCGGCCTGAAGGTTTTCGCCAACGAATAGTCTTTCCTTCCTACCTTGGGTATGAAGATCACCTTTGCAGTGCGCCAAGGTTCTGGGATATATACCAGCGCTAGGCAGCCGAACAAGGTCAGGCAGTAGGACCTGCTCCCCCTGTTGCAGAAATGCTGGAAGGATGCCATCTGCACCCGGGGACTTTTTCGAAGGAGGCCACAGCCCACTTGATGGAGCCTGCAGTGAAGAGCAGTTTTGCCACTGTCTATGCGAGATGGCTTTCGTTCGACCATAGGTCGAATCTGGTCTTCTCGAATTGTCTCCGCGAAGTGCGCAATTAGAAGAGCCGTGGCTCTTTCCTCTGCGCTGGACGTATAGGTCCCATCCGATGTTTTAATTGCTAGTACTGTGTTCGTTTTGCCTCTGCCCAGAGCCTTATGCATCCTTGCTGCCTATGGCCTTAAGGAGACGCTTTCACAGACCTTACTAAAAACTACTTTAAATTAATTGCAACGGACTCAAGGCAAGGAGATAAATGCATTTATGAGCCGGGAACGCGTATCGATAACTGCGGTCCAAGAAACCAAGCTAAACAGCTGCTCAGATCTTCCGGGTTGTGCAGGTTTCAACGTGTTACGTAAACATAGCGAGCGAGATAGTGTTGGTAACGTAGCCTTCATATTGCACCACACAGTGCATTATCGTCTTATCGATGGCGACATCGGCCGCAGGGATACTACCCTAGAATGTCAGGACATAGCTATCCGGTCAGGTGATGTCGAGATCGAAATATTTAATTCATACAGTGACGAGCAATACTGTAACAGGTTAAAGGCGCTTTTATTTTGACTAAGTATATTTCATAATTTTTTTTTTAATGTTGTGTGTATTTTATCGTATTTTACCTGTTCTGTAAAACAATAAACTACTGTGCACAGCAAAAATTAAAAGGAACTAAAGTGTTAAAGTTATGCTCGCGCGTCATGTGAGCGTTTATTACCGATGTGTTTTTGTAATTGTAATAAGCACGCGGGAATTTTTTAGTTGTGCACAGGTTAAACCAAAATTATTTGAAAACCACGTCTAACAACATATGTGGTCGGTGTCGGTCATGGTTGGGGGGTGTATCACGCATTAATGGAATCATGCGTAAGGAGGATATGAATCCAATCGAAAATTTGTGAAGTCAGGTCAAGGTGCACCTAGCGAAGTACCCTAAACCTCCTAAGGGGGTTAATTAATTGTAGGAGCGGACTAAAGAAATTTGGAATGCAATTCCCCTGATTTTGTATCGTAACATACAAAACTAATGTCTAACCGATTGAACGCCACTGTTGTTGCTGTTTAGCTTGGTTTTTTGCACCGCAGCTATCGATATGCCTTCCCGGGTCATAAAATCAACTGTCTCTTCGATATCCGTTGCAGTTCAGTTCTAAAAGTCGGGTTTGTCACGATAAATTTGTAGTGATCCTGGGAGTGAGGGAGTTGTGTACAGGCGGTTGTAGTTGCAGCGGTATTACCTGCAGGGGCGGGACACCCGTACTTAGCCCTTTCTTTCTTGCTTTAATGTATAACTTTTGCACTCAACTGTGTAGGTCGTTCCCCCTACAGTCGAGACTATGTAACCGGAGAGGACCGGGATTTTTATCCGACCAAGGACTGCCAACTCGGCAGAATTCTGCCGTTACAACAACAAAAACGGGATAGGTAGGTAGGTTTTTATTTAGTTTTGTCTGTGCAACCTCTGAGACGTCGTCAAGAAACTCTCGACCGATAGTTTATATATATATTTATTATAGATTATTTTCCTATATAGGCCCTTACATTCGTATAGAAGATGTTTTATAGTCTCTTCCTCTTCTTCCTTTTGACAGCTTCTACAATAGCCGTTATATGGCGTTCCTAGTCTACTGGCATGCTTGCCAATTAGACAGTGACCTGTTAGCACTCCTACTAGAATTCTTATATCATTCCTTTTAAATTTTAATAGTCGGCATCTTCTTCCCATCTTCCAATCTTGCCGCGTTTGCCTTGTTGAGCAAGTCAGCGATTGATCCCATCGAGACTCTAATATGTTTATAACATATTTGTCTATTAAATATCTACAAGTAGCCAGAGGCATATTCTCTCGTTTCCGGACTCTAGTTGTAGTCTAGTGCCTGTTCTGGCTAGTTCATCTCACCAATTGCAGGTTTATCGTTCGTGAAATAGGATGTTAGATCCACTTTGAGACCACGGCATTCTTTCTCTAATTTTGACGAGACCCTAACAGGCTTAAGTGATTTCAAAGCCGCCTGGCTATATGTATATATAAATATCCTTGTTGTGAGCTCACTCTACGATGCTTTCGAAGCCCAAGCCACAGTCCGATACGAAATAATCGGTCTCAAGATTATAATGTACATCTATCTGATAATCCTCAGCCCCAAGATATCCCGACAAATCGATTTCACACCATGAGTGCATTTGTAGCTTTGACTATGTCAATCAAATTATCTAATGTCAAATCTTCATGATGCTTCCACCGAAGAGTGAAATTCAGAGTAAGACACAGATATTTGACCACATAAGTCATCTCTAATTCACTGCTGCCAAGGGATAAGTTTCTGAGGCCTGGCAGGGACCTTCTCCAGTGCTTTTGCCTCGCTTTCGTGAGACGTATTGTCAAAAGCACCTTCGATGTCTAGGAAGGCGCATAGCATTACTTCTCCACTATCCAGTGAACTTTGGATTTCCGCAGTTAACTGGTACAGAGCAGTATTAGTTGACCTTTCTGCTCTGTGAACATTATGATTCGCATGTAGAGGTGCAGCCTTCAGCGCCTTTGATTTTATTTCGTAATCCATGATCTTTTCCAAATTCTTAAGTGGGAAGGAAGTGAGTGACCTTTCTTCCTACTTTGGTTATAAAGATCACTTTTGCAGTACGCCATGGTTCCAGGATATGCGCCAACGATAACTCATCAGCCGAACAAGGTGGGGCAGTAAAACTTATTCCTCCTGTTGCAGAAATGCTGGAAAGATGCCATCCGGCTCCAGAGACTTATTATATTTTGGGAAATAAGCCATAGTCTCACAGTAAAAAGCTGTCTTGCTTGCTGCTTGCGTTCTCGTTCGAACTTTTCGGCTACCTCAGTAGTTTTTCCCTCCTGGAGGTGCCTTAGGTACGACTTTAGGTTGAAACCGCTCATACAATTCTTTCGAGGATTGTCTTGTTTACCGGGACAAGCTGCTGGTGGGAGAGCATACAATCTGCCTCATCTCTTCCTCTTCTTTTTGCGAGCACCCCCCGTACAAGCCCGTTGCGACTCACCCGAATCCGAGGAGCTGAGCCGGCTAGAGGCAGTTTTGGTGGTGTTCGCTTCCACAGCAGCGGCCGCAGTTGATGTCGGCATGGGGGCATGTCATCGTCATCATTTTTGGCATGATCCTCAAACAACGCACGCTCCTCAGTCGATGGGGCATCCAAGAAGCTGACCGTTTATGAAGGGAACGCAGAGGTCCACCGCACCAGAGTCCCATGACGCGATAAGGCCACCGTTACTTCCCAATGCGGTCCGGTGTTGGGATGGCTCCGTTCGAATCATTCTGGCTGCAGATCATCCAATGGGCACGGGAGTCGCATAACACCCAGGATTAGCAGTTAGCAGCTCTTAGCTGTCGCATGCATATGGTGCCTGACAACCCGCATGAAAAGTGCCATTCAGTACCATTCATGGTGGTTGGGAGGTGCCGAGTATGCCTTGCGACTTAAGCCCCTGCACCACAACAAGGTGCCTAGTATTCGCAGAGGGGTGATACCAGGCCAGCAGCTTCACTTTTCTAGATTGATCAATATGTGCAAAAAGAAATATTAAATTGGACGAAGAGGCGAAACTGCTATTCTTAGCTAAAATGACCTTTGTGTCCTTCCGATACTTCTGATTTCGATTAAGTTTGGTTTTTTTAATGTCGTGAGTGTAAATTGTTATTAAAAAAATTAAATTTAAGAACAAAAATTTGTTTTAATTCCTTTTTTCTCCTCCACCTGATGCGAATACTAGCTACTCTATGTTTACTTTCCATACGTCTTACCGCATATTTCTCCCAATCCTCGTGCGAGATCCACTCAGCATTTCCTGGTTCCTCGCACAGTCTGTTCCGTGTGTCAGACCGCAATACGCTAGAACGTCACATCCGTCAAGTGTAATTCTTGTGCTGGTTGGTGTCACTTTCTGTCGTGTTCCGGCCGGCGCACCACACGTGAGTGGAGTGCGTCGTATGTTGCCCCGTGCTGTAGGAGTCTGCCCCCCCAATCCCATAAGGGGCGTCGCCAGACAACTGTGGATTTACCCTTAGAAAACGCATGCTGTGAAACTGCCATTTTTTCCTGGGTTTAGTTTTCCCCTTATGTGTATTTCTATTAGTCTCTCAAAAGTTTTTAAGAGAAATGAGGAAAGACTAATTGGTCTAAAATCCTTTGGATTAGTGTGTGAGCTTTTGCTGACCTTTGGTACATATATCACGTTGATTTTCCTCCATATCGGGGGGAATATAGTTTAATTGCAGTGCCTCTTTAAGCATGGATGTTAACCAGTTTATTTTGTAGCTCTGGGACTGCTGTAACTGAGCCGGGAATATCACGTCTGATCATAGCTTATCAGGCTTGAAGCTGTCTATTGCCCAATAGACATTACTGTCTGACACTATGTCTACAGGAAGGGACTCTGCTTCCACTTCACTGCCCAGTGTATACTCCATTGCGTGGTTTTCAGAGTTGCCTGTGAAGTGAGTATCCATTAGCAGGCTTAGAGACTTTTCACTTGATATCGTTCAGCTGTGGTTTGTCTTCTTTAGATATCCAATGTTATGCACCCATTGTGTCATTATTTCTCTAAGTCGAGACGCTTCCTCCGTATTGTCGATATCATTACAAAAAGATTTCCACAAATTTCTGTTTGCGTTCCTGATTTTTTTTTTTGCCCTTAAGAGGTTATAATAGTTATCCCACTTCTCTTCTCCTTGGTATAATTTGGGTAAATTAAATTGCTTCCTGCAATATTTCTGTAAGTTCTTAACTACATGAGACCACCAAGGGGGCCTTATTTAACTAGGATGTCTAGGCCTATTTATCAATTCTTCCGACCTGAGTGTGATGTTTAATACCTCCTGCCGGTTAATCTCTATTACATAACACCAGCCTAGTACCTAGTAGGTAGTTAAAGAGTATAGTCATGCACCTGTATGCTTCACTGTCTTGTACATGCTCTTTCGACAGCTACGATGGTATCTCTACATCATCATACGGCATGTAGCATGACACCAGCCAATGTTTGCTGCTGGCAGTCGCCCAGTTTACTGCTGTGGTGTCCTAATTTCTATAGCTTTGTAACAAGAAGACATTAAGCGTTTTATTAGCCAATATACATGTCCTAACCATACCTAAGCAGTTTGCCATGTATAGATTATTCCCCGATGTCTTTAGTCCTGAACGAGGATGAAGTCAGTCTGCGAGGATGAAGTTATTTGAATTTTGGATATAACTAGTAACTATCTAATAACCGCAACTTAAATTTTTTTTAATTATATGCAATATTATGTAATAAATCGTATTCAATAAAAACTCTAATACAATTTTTTTGATACGTTGGATACGCATGTTAGGTGACGATATTATTGTAGAAAATGGCTTTCTATAATTTTTATTAAAATTAAGTTATATGGAATATAATATGGATAATATAGATTAAAAATTTTTCGATTATTTCGTTTTAGATTTGATGTTATGAATCATGCCGGTTATCATTTGGTTCCTTCTGGCATTTATGCTACCTTACGTGACTTCAATAGGAAGCATTAATACCCAAAATAGCCAAATTAAAAGTAACAGTAGAATTAATGAAAATAATCACATCAGCACAGATATTTTATATGCTAGCTCCTTATTAAATGCTGTACGTATTCACAAGACCGAACTTTTGAGCGATGAAGAGGACCTTGTGCAAAACAGCGACGGTATAATCGACGGTTTTACATCTGCTAGCTTAAAATCTGCGCTTTCTGATAACAATGGCGGAAGTTCACCATCTTCATCTGAATCAGCACAATTCGGTGGTAAAGACGATAGTGAGAAAGGTGGTGCTGTAGATGCCAAAAACTATAGCAACATAATAACTAATGTTATTAATTTTGATACACGGTTGAACCATTTGGTTGTCGACCCATTCACTGGACGAGTGTTTGTGGGTGGTGTCAATTATTTATATCAACTTTCACCAGAGTTAGAATTACACGAAACAGTAAAAACCGGTCCAAAAAATGACTCTGTCGAATGCACTGTTCTAGATTGCCCAGCTCATGCCGTACGCAAGCCTACAGATAATTATAACAAAGTGTTGCTCATCGATCGTTCGACCTCACGTTTAATTGCGTGTGGATCTTTATTTCAAGGTACGTGCACAGTCCGTAATTTGCAAAACGTTAGCATTGTCGAACAGGATGTACCAGATGCAGTTGTTGCGAATGATGCAAACTCATCAACTGTAGCATTCATAGCGCCAGGGCCACCGCAACCTTCGATTACCAATGTCATGTATGTTGGTGTCACGTACACAAATAACTCTCCATATCGTAGTGAGATTCCTGCTGTAGCATCACGCTCACTGGAAAAAACTAAAATGTTTCAAATCGCATCATCGGCAGTGACAACGGGAACAAGAACTTTTATAAATTCGTACGCCCGTGAAGGATATTTAATTAATTACGTTTATGGATTTAGTTCCGAAAGATTTTCATACTTTTTAACGACCCAATTGAAACACAATTATCATTCTTCGCCGAAAGAGTATATAACGAAAATTGTGCGTATTTGCCAGGAAGACTCAAACTACTATTCGTATACAGAAATCCCAATCGACTGTATAACTGGTGGAACAAAATATAATCTAGTTCAGGCTGGTTACTTGGGCAAGCCGAGTATGGATCTAGCCGGAAGTCTGGGTATAACAGTCCAAGATGACGTTCTGTTCGGAGTATTTAGTGTTGGAGATGGAAATGTATCTACTGATAATTCAGCTTTGTGCATTTACTCATTAAAATCTATACGACGAAAATTTATGCAGAATATCAAATCTTGCTTTAACGGCGTTGGATCTCGCGGTCTGGATTTTATATCACCAAATATGTTATGTGTTCCAACTGTAAGTATTATGTAAAATTGTTGTTTGTGATTTTAAAAACTTTTCTAATAACTTACGAAATTAAAGTAATAATTCGAGAGCATTCATTAAGTATATGTATTGTTGTTTATAGTAAAACTGGTTATCACTGGTTTATGTATTGAAAAAAAATTTTGTAAATTGAACAAATTGAGTACAAACAATAAACTGAATTTCTTAAAACATAATATGAACAAGTAAGGAAAAGTGTAACCGAACATTTGATACTCTCCTGATTTCCGAAGATGTCGAAAACAGCAACCAAAGAGGAACGGAAATCAATAATTATTGATACGAAGTTTAGACCAAATCAATAATTATTGATACGAAGTTTTTACTCAAGTTCTCACTTGCACAGACAGACGGACGAACATACAGTCACTCGGAATTCAACTTGTTTCGTCATTTAGAGCATTTATATGTTTATAACTTAAATTCTAAACCAAATAACTTCAGAAAATTTATGGATATTATTTCGAAATTGTTCATAGAAATTACAAACTATTGGCGAAGATTTTTGCGGACTCGACGTGAACTCGCCATTGGGCGGTGAACAACCCATCGCCGTTATACCCGTAGCCAAGTTTAATACTCGACTAACGGCAGTTGCGGCTACAAGTACTAGTGGATATACAGTCGTTTTCATTGGCACTGCAAATGGACACCTAAAAAAAGTAGTTGTCGAATCGGTGGATTCCGCAAATGAGTACGCAGATATACCAATTAAAGTGGGTTCTCCTATTAATCCAGATATGCACTATGATAGCCGAAATCTTTTCATATACGTAATGTCGCATAATGAAGTAGCCAAAGTTAAGGTTTATGATTGCTCCGATTATGGAACATGTGGGGAGTGTTTGGGTGCACGTGATCCCTATTGCGGGTGGTGTTCGCTTGAAAACAAATGTAGTCCACGTTCTAGCTGCCAAGATGATGCCAACGACCCTCTATACTGGGTTAGTTATAAAACGGGCAAATGCACTACAATTACAAGTGTTGTACCACATCAACTTCAGCGTACTACAGCAAGAACTTTAGAACTCATTATCGACCATTTGCCGCAATTGAAAGAGAACCTTGTATGCGCATTTACTACTGAAGAAAAAGCACTCTTTACTAATGCTACAAAAAAACGTAATGGTGTGAATTGCACAACTCCACGTACAGATATGCTACCACAAATAGAACAGGGAAAACATCATTTCACCGCCAAACTATCCGTACGAACTAAGGATGGACCAGATCTTGTCTCCACAGATTTTACTTTCTTTGATTGTAGCACACATTCATCCTGTACTCGCTGTGTATCTTCAGAATTTCCTTGCGATTGGTGTGTAGAAGCTCATCGATGTACGCATGACACTGCTGAAAATTGTCGTAATGACATTCTTGTTACTGGAGTGAGTCGCATTGGACCTAGTTATCGCTCAGGCCCTGGATTTTGTCCAACTATAAATGCCACTGGGGAAGGTAGTGAGATGCTTGTTGCTGCTGGGACTAGTAAGTCCATAAAAGTGAAAGTGCATATAATCGGGCAGTTCATAGTGCAAACACGTTTTGTATGCCAGTTTAACATCGAAGGACGTGTCACTAGTTTAAATGCACAATTATTGGGAGATACTATATATTGTGACAATATGGAGTTTCAATACACTTCCCGCTCTCCCAATTTAACTGCAACATTTGCTGTTATCTGGGGTGGCTCTAAGCCACTCGATAACCCTCATGATATTCATGGTAAGTAGTATTTTTAACGGAAAAAAATATTATTTCAACATAACAAACATTAAGGTATTAGGTAGGTGTAGTCGGAGTCATGAAAAAATTACAATTTGAAATAATTTTTTTTTACCAGTACATTATTTTATTTTATAAAAGTAAAAGCATAACACCATTAAGGTTTCGGCTTGGCTTGACTGAAATTTTAATAAATATAGTTTTAAAAAAAACTAAAAAACACGCCTTTAAACCACTTCAAACTAAAAAGTGAAAAATAATTCCTTATATAAACTGACAGATATATTGACCAACAAATATTTGTATTAATATGAGAAAAATGTGATGTGCCCGATATACGAAAAATATGGCACAAACCATCGCACGCTTTTCTCACACGTGATTTTACCCACAGCGTATGAAAAGTGCTCAAAGGACTTACTATCAGCAAATTTGGTTGAGTTAGCTTTGGCGGATTGTATTTTTGGATATTTAATAATTTGGGTGGCGGGGTTACGCCCGCTTTTAAAATAATGGGAAACTGCTTTCAAACAATTGCATTGTCATCGGTCTTTGATACGTATGCAAATTTTCAAGTTGATCAGACTTCTGGAAACCTGTGAAAATTGAGTTGTAATATTCCATTACATATGTACATACATATAACGCTAATATTATATAAGCGTGTTAAAAAAGAAAAGAAATTTGAAAAGTAATGGATTTTTGCGTTGATTCAGTTCCGCCCGAAGCTCCTTGCGGTAACTATCATTGATCCTTGGAGATAATTCTAAAATCAATCAGACAAAAGAATTAGTTTCATTAAGAGATAAAGTAGTGCCTGATTGAAGTTGTGTTTTTTTTTTAAATTACAAAATGGCTGTCTCAGGAAAATTTTTGGTATAAAACTAACATATTTAACTGTTTATGGTATAAAAAAATCGAAATTAAAAAAACTCTCGATAAGGCTCTACTTTTTCATGTTTTCAAAAATCTGCATAAATTTTATTAAAATCTGCCTTGCGGTGATCGGCTATAGAAGTTACCAGTTCAAAAAACATAGTTTTGAGAAAAACGCATTTAAAGTTTTACACTCAATTTTACCGGTCGCTTGCAGCTGCTGCTAACTACCTGCTTTCGAGCGTCCGATAACCCTTTGCTAATCATTGAATAAATCGCAAAGTATTGTCGGATTTACTCAAAATTTTCAGAGAATATTTCAAAGATGCTATTTAAGAAAATGCAAATTCTGACAACTTCTAACGCCATAAAAACTGTGCAGTTTGCATTGTTGAGAGAAACGAGCAAGTAATGTTTGTTTGTGCCTTTTGCCTTTTAAATTTATCAAAATGCTTTAGCTTATAGTTAAGAAAAAAACTAATAATATAAAATATACTTTATTTTTTTTATGGTTTTTTTTTCTATTATTATTTAGTTGTGATATATAGATGTCGTGATATGGCTGATAGCTGTGGCATGTGTTTAGCTTTATCAGAAAAATATAATTGTGGTTGGTGTTCGTCTACAAATACGTGCGAAGTAGAAGAACAATGTAATAAAAATAATGAAGGTAAAACTGATTGGTTGAATCGTATGGAAACTTGCCCCAACCCTGAAATTCATTTATTTTACCCAAAAACTGGTCCCTGGGAAGGCGGGACCAACATTACTATACGCGGTATCAATTTAGGAAAAAATTTCTCCGACATATATTCAGGGGTACGAATCGCCGGTATTAGCTGCATGCCTTTCCAAGAATACTATGTTGATACAAAGGAAATAGTTTGCAACGTAGATAGTCCTGGTGTTCAACTGTATCGAAGTGGTCGCATTGTCGTACAAATTGGTGATTATAGGGGTGAATCTAAACAGGATTACGAATTTGTTGATCCAAAAATTACAAATTTTACGCCACAATATGGCCCAGTTTCTGGTGGCACTCATTTACGGATAGTTGGCAAATATTTGAATGCCGGATCCCGAATTCAAGCATTCATAAACGAGCATCTGCGTTGCGAAATAATAAGCGTAGATGTTACGGAAGCTATATGTCGCACTGCACCTTCACCAGGTATCATAGAAGGTCGCCTCAAAATGCTATTTGACAACGGACCCCGAGAGTTTAACGAATATAATTTTAAGTACGTTCTGGACCCCAGTATCGACCAAGTGTCGTCAGGTCCTAGTAGCCAACTAAAAGTACCCCGTGGCATTCCAGCAGGAGGTATTGAAATCGCTGTAACTGGAACTCAATTTAACTATATTCAAAGTCCCAGAATGTACGTATATTATAGAAGTGAAATATTTTATAGCCAATGTAAGGTACAATCGGCGACGGAGATGTTATGTTATTCGCCTGTAATTGAAACTGGCAATGACTTATTTGATGCAGATAATCCGGAACTACTAGAATACGGATTTATTATGGACAACGTTTTGAGAGTTCAAAATCTCTCTAGTAAGCAAAATAATCATTTTGAGCTTTATCCAAATCCTTTATATTACAATTTTGAAGAGGATATAAAATATTATAAAAGTGAATATTTAACCATTAACGGGCGAAATTTGGATCGCGCATGTAAGGAAACAGACGTAATAGTACGAATTGGCAGAGGTATTTGTAACATAACATCACTGTCCCGTCAACAATTGACATGCCGTCCGCCACCAGAAGTAGCAACAGAAACGGGCAATGAATCGGGGCCAGAAGTAATTGTGCGTATAGGACATTCTTTGCAATATCGTATTGGAATATTAAGCTATGCATCACCAAATTTAATGCATGATTTGAGCAAGAATGTACAATTAGGCATCGGGGCAGGTACAGTGGTGATTCTTTTAATTTTTGTTGCATTTCTTGTGGCATACAAAAAGAAAACTTCGGAATCCAATCGCGTTTTGCGTAACATGCAAGAACAAATGGATATATTAGAGCTTCGTGTTGCGGCGGAATGTAAAGAAGCGTTTGCCGAACTTCAAACTGAAATGACAGATTTAACAGGTGATCTCACTTCCGGGGGAATACCATTTTTGGACTATCGTACATATGCTATGAAAATTCTTTTTCCAAATCACGAAGATCATATTGTACTACAATGGGAACGTCCTGAATTGCTACGAAAAGAAAAGGGGTTACGTCTTTTTGGCCAACTTATAATGAATAAAACATTTTTATTACTTTTTATTCGAACATTAGAATCGAATCGTTACTTTTCCATGCGTGAGCGTGTTAACGTCGCTTCTCTAATAATGGTAACACTTCAATCAAAGTTGGAATATTGCACCGACATACTAAAAACCTTGCTTGGCGATTTGATTGAAAAATGTATTGAAGGTAAGAGTCATCCAAAACTTCTGTTGCGTCGTACCGAAAGTGTGGCGGAAAAAATGCTTAGCGCTTGGTTCACCTTTTTGTTGTATAAGTTTTTGAAGGAATGTGCTGGTGAACCTTTGTATATGCTGTTTAGAGCAGTCAAAGGTCAAGTAGACAAAGGACCCGTTGACGCGTGTACACACGAGGCTCGTTACTCACTAAGTGAAGAAAAGCTTATACGTCAACTTATCGATTTTCGCCCAATGACTGTGTATGCTAGTATTATACAACAGCCAATATTCTGCAATAGTATTGATATGATGCCAACACATACCGAAAATGTACCTGTCAAGGTACTAGATTGTGATACAATTGGTCAAGTTAAGGAAAAGTGTTTGGACACAATATATCGTAACATTCCCTGGAGTCAGCGACCGCGAAGAGATGACTTAGATTTAGGTATTGCTGGCGAAATTAACAATATAACTTCATTTGCAATATAAATTTATATTTTATCAGAATGGCGTACGGGAGCTAGTGGTCGGGTAATTTTATATGATGAAGATACAACTTCCAAAACCGAAAGTGAATGGAAGAAACTCAATACACTACAACACTATAATGTTCCTGACGGCGCAGGCCTGAGCTTAGTACCCAAGCAAAGCTCAAACTACAACTTTTCAATACTTTCCGACAGAAATGAAAAGTGTCACAAGTGAGTCATATTGACGTTGTAATTTTTGTGCTACAATTTTTTAAAATTATGCATATTGCTCTATACTATAGAACATATTTCTTTCATATTCTTTAAAGATATTAAATTAAGTTTTGGTCCTAATGTTTCTCCCACAGATATGAAACATTGAATTTATCGAAATATACATCTTCCTCACCAACGTTTAGCCGAGCTGGTAGCCCTCTAAATCATGACTTACATGAAAATGGTATAAAATTTTGGCATTTGGTAAAACACCACGATAGCGATATTCAAAAGGAGGGTGAACGTGTCAATAAGCTAGTATCGGAGATATATTTGACACGTCTGTTAGCAACCAAAGGGACTTTGCAGAAGTTTGTCGATGACCTTTTTGAGACAATTTTTAGTACGGCTCATCGAGGCTCCGCGTTGCCATTAGCAATCAAATATATGTTTGACTTTTTGGATGATCAAGCAATACTGCATGGAATAACAGACCACGAAGTTGTGCACACCTGGAAAAGTAATAGTTTGCCTTTAAGGTAATTATACTTGTAGGATAGGGATCTCTCGATCATCTTTGCTCTGTGCTAACAAATCATTTTTATTCTAGGTTTTGGGTTAATTTGATTAAAAATCCGAATTTTGTGTTTGACATACATAAATCAAATATAGTTGATTCCTGCTTATCAGTTGTAGCACAGACGTTTATGGACTCGTGCTCAACATCAGATCACCGCTTAGGTAATTGTGCATTATTAATTTATGCCTTATTAACAAGTTAATGTACAAAACTTTAAACAGGTAAGGACTCGCCGAGCTCTAAATTGTTGTACGCAAAAGATATACCGGAGTATCGCAAATGGGTTGAAAGATATTATCGTGATATAAGAGAGATGCCATCGATCTCCGATCAAGACATGAATGCTATGTTAGCCGAGGAATCGAGAGTATGAATTATATACATATATGAATTACATATATATAAAATGTAAATTAATATCTTGAAACTTTTTATTTCAGTTACATACAACGGAGTTCAATACAAACTGTGCCCTCCACGAACTATATACTTATGCTGTAAAATATAATGAGCAGTTAACTGTAACATTAGAAGAAGATGAATTTTCACAAAAACAGAGACTTGCCTTTAAATTGGAGCAAGTTCATAACATGATGTCAGGAGAGTAAAAAGCTATACAAACTAGAAATTTTATTTTATATGCGATATAATTTTGCTAAGTGTCGTCTATTCTATCTAAACACACATATATAAAATCAATTTTATTCAACAAAAGAGCAAAGAAATACGGCACATTTAGCAGCTTTTTCATAAACTTTTGCTTAATTTAATAACAACGACAACAATTATATACAAAAAAACGAGCAATAATTTGAAACTGCCAGTGTAGACATAATTGTTTGCAATGGATCGACACTATAATAGTGCCATTATTTATATAAAGTTTTGACAGAAAAAATAAAAACAGCAATTCGGATTTATCTGTATGCTAAACAAATTTAAAGAAGTAAAGTCGTCACTATAAATGTATTAAAAAATTGTATAATGTAACTATTGCTTTTTTAATTTGCGTACACAAATGCTGTAAACTGTTTGTAATTATCAGAGTAACGAAATATGATTTAAATTTTTTTAGTCTCAAAGGCAATCTCTTATGTGGTGGCGAACAAATGTTTCTGAGTATACAATTGACAAAAGGCCTCAAAGTTTATTAATATAGTTCCTTTTGATCTGCGTTTCTTGTTTACCAATATATATATCATAATTTTTTTTTTTATTGTGAATCCAAGAGAGTCCAACCACGTCAAATACTAAAAAAAAATAATATATTTTAATTATAATGAAACGCACATAGTCAACATAATTTTGACTGTTTTTTTTTTTTTAAATCCTTTGGCTATTCTGTTTATTAATGCAGTTGTAAAAGTAGACATAAATCTTTAAAAAATATAATTTGCTTAACTGTCGCAAATCTAAAGGTTACTCACTAGTGCTGTTATTTAAGTATTTCTATAGTCGATTTAGATCTTTCCATCCCTTTGCCCATCTGTTGCAGATGGAATTGCATAATCACGAACATAAATATTAATGTAGCAGATTTAAGGTCATATAAACATAAATAATCGTAAAAACACAAAAACGACTGATTTTTATATGAAATATAAAGTAAAATAAATGTTTATATTATAAAATATATTATTTGGTTGTACTGCTAAGGATGTAAGTAATGTGTTAAATTAAAATTGTAGTAATAACTGTTTGTATAATTTATCTAAAAATTGTAAATGTGTACTGAATGTAAGTCGTAATCGTAACAATAAGAACTGTATTAGTAAATCTATTTGCTCCAAATTAGTGTAAACCTAGGTTACAGATGGGAGGTTCACTGCATAGGAATATGCTACTTATTATACATATATAAAGGTATATATTATGGAACTCGGATGACAGCGAGATTATACCATAACATTTCCTTTCTAACTATAAAATTTTCCAATGGTTCCCGAAATGCAATCATGAATTTTGTTACAACCCTCGTAATGGTGTTATCATTTGTAGATATTATGGGAATTGATTAACTTCTATTCTACTTTTTTGCAATTTTAAAAAGTTTCCTAATTAAAATTAGAAAAAGAGGATACATTAAGTTATATTTGTTTCGGCATTACTACTCTTATTATATTAAAACTAAAACTATTACAACGGTAAAAAATCTACTGGTACAACAACCATTTAATTAGCTTGCGCCTTGGAATGGAACTCGAGTCTACGGAGCCCAGTTTAAATAGTTGATAAATAAAACTCAAGTTTGCTAATCTAATTAAATTTTTTTTATTTGCTTGCTAAAATTAGTGAATATATACGTTATTTTTAAACAAATGTTCCGGTTGACTCGAAATTTATTTAGAGTGATTCAAATATGGTAAATAGTATATGGAACTCGCCATCCAGTAATATTAAAAAAATGTGGCGTTCGAATGTTGACATGTTGCTAAAGCTTTGGTTGGCATTCAGTAACATTACAAAATACGGGTATTTTCGGTTTTTGCTGTACTTTTTTGGTTTGGATTTTTATCGAATTTGTAAAATAAACCTTTTTACCTAGACAAGAAGATGCTTTATTTGTAAAAATGTGTCATCAAAAACAAAAACATATATGTATAAGCGCATATTTTTTTTATTTTTGAATTCAATGTACTTCAAATTTTTAGAATTCTTATAAGATATTATTTTCTTAAGAAAATGCGAAAAGATTGATTTTTGGAAAATTCTGACTACCCCTTACCCATTAATAGAAAAATTGCGTTTTAAAACGCAATACATATCATCCATATTACTTATTAGTATATCTGTATGTAAAGTGCACTTTTCACCCCCCTTATAAACCTCTGAACATTATGTTACCCATATCTTTATTATATTATATTATATACTATATGCTATATACATTTCACAAAAAAATTAAAAAAAAAACAATTGCTAAGGGCAATAATTTAAATAGACGAATAAAATCCAGTAGTTAGTTTGTAATTATTAATCATATATTATTTGATGAATAATGCGGTTAAAGATTGCATAATATATTAGCCTTTATATTATTTTATAACTTTTTTTTTAATTGTTTCATGCATTATAATGCTTTAATAATTAATTGTTTTAAATCCTTCATTCATCTTCTATAGCAAAGACTTTTTAAAAGTGTATTACAATTATTAATGGAAGATATATCTTTTTAAACAATTTAGCGTAAGTTTTGATAAAAATAATAAAACGCAAATAATAATAATAAAAAAATTAGTTTTATATAAGCTATATTATTATTTATTAATTGTTAAGTGTGCTTTCTGTTCGTTTAGTATGATCATGTTCAGTTGTTTCTATATCTATAATAACTTTACTATTTTCGTAAAAAGTGGTATAAAAGATTACGTTACATGGATGTCAAGGTTGAATTATTCAATCGATATGACTACGTAACAGAGATTATTGTAATTAATATATGTGCAAGAGTTCAGCATGTACATGTGTACGTATTTCGTCCATCATTTTCCAGGCTGTTTTTTTTTTTTTGCAAAGGCCACTAAAGTTTCAGTTTCTGTCATAAAAACAATGATCTATTGTAAACAAGCTCTTTATTTATAATTTAAACCGTGTCTAATTCATATTCCTTTCCCATGTATATAGCATGGGATTTTTTGATACTTCGCATTAAGCGAATAAATCTACAAGATTGAGAAAGTATTAGCATTTGAAGGAATGTTTTTATCAAAACAATCTTCAAGGTTTTTGTTCTTTACAAAAGATCAAAAAATCTATATTTTTTATATATGAAATCAACTTGTGAAATAACGGACACCCTAATGTGTATGTACGTAGTCCAATAAATCTCATATTAATGTCTAATACAACTATAACTTCATCTATTTATAATGAGTTACGCAATTAGATTACAATGAATATTGTTTACTATTAGTCTTGTAATTAGTATAGATTTTACATGCCTCTTTAAATCTCATATGATCAACATTGTGAAAATGTAAACAGATACGTATTTATTTCTTTCAGCTCTTCGTTAAAATTGCATGCACACTCTAATTGTTGATGATCGAACTGATTTAGAAAGTATTAAAATATATAATTACTGCTAATATCTTCGAATTTGAATTTAAAATTGCAATGAAAATAGTGTGGCAATTGATTGCAAGATTGATACACAATGAAAACAACGATATAAAATAGTGAGCGAGTTATCTACTTTTTAAATTTCTATCATAAAAACGATTTAATTGATTAGAACTATATATATATATTTATATTGTTTATACGTAACATTTATGTATATAATAATATGGTATGTATGTTCATAGGACTATGCTGGTACACACTTAACCACTTAAAACCTGAAAGCTTGTAAACTTTTTATATTACGAGTTAGATATTAAAACGTTTGTAAAAAGGTTATAGTTCATATGAGTGCTCTGTAAAGAAGTGCTTTTGCGCATATGTCAATTTGAATACTGCTCGATATTTACCAACGCGAAAAAATAGTCAAAATATAGTTACATTTACGCGATATTATATACATACATAAATGCATATATTTTCATACTACAAGACTACAATTTACTAATTAATTTTAATATTTAATATTAAAATGATTTATGATTAGGTTACTGGCATTTTCCAGTAAATTTCCTGAATTGACGTAACGTAGATTAATTTCAAAGAAAGTATGAATATAACAGATATATGACACCCTCATTGTTAGATGAAGAATGTCCAATGGTGAGTGTCATATTAAATGCTATTTTAGCGCAAAAAACATTTATTAATGACAAGAACTGTTGACTTTAAACCGATGGGAAATGGATTTTTGTCACACAATTTAATATCGACGTTGTTGTACTTTTCTCATGTCGATATTGTATATCTTATTTTCTGTTTACAAAAGCCAGTAGTTAATAAACTAATGTCAACTTGAAAACAAGAAACAAAAATATACAAGACATTCTTAAAATGCGTTATATACGCAATATACTACAAAAGTCGTTTATGAACAAAACAACTACTTTGCAATTTGGTTGAGTGCAGAAGAATTTCAGAAGAATTGTTGCACAATTCAAGAAATACTGAATATCTAAAAGCACAATTACGTAAAAATAAATCTGAAACACCGCACAAACCTTTTTAGGAAATGTTGCTGGAGTTTTCGTCCCGGTATATCTGGCTAATCGAATTTTAGTAAGTTGTAAAATGTTTGTTTGGCTTTAAATTTGACTATGTAATTCTATATTATATTTTCTTAATATTATTGTATAAAGATGATTTACAAGACATTCCATAAAAATACGTAGTTAGAAATGTAAATGTAAGCAATGAAACCGTAAATAAATAGCGTAATAATAATAGGTTGTGTGTAAATCATGTATAGTATACCTTATATGAAAAATCCGTAAAGCATCATTAATACTACACTTACCAACAAGAAAATGTAAAGTTATTAAAAAATACATTTTAAAAATATATCACAAACAATGTACGTAATAAACTGTAACTACATAACATGCGAAAGCGTATTCGCAATCATAGCAATTTATTTGCATAAAATTCGAACAACTTTATAGCTAGAACATACAAAGAACAATACAAACAATTTAGGGTTAATAGTATACAACCTGTTGAAGTTGATTATCTTTACGCAAGTTAGCATTTGAAAGTAGAGGAAATTCAACTTTACCATTTTATACCCATGCTCGAAATATCAGAGTGTTGTTTGTGTAAGCTTGAAGTTCAACTCATAAGAACTTACATATTCATTCTACTCATCTGTCAAAGTTACGCATTCGCTTACGCATGTTATGTTGTTTAAACTTTGTATAAGTAAAGTGAATAGCAACGAAATGCTTCTAAATGTATAATTTGATTAATAAATGTTATAACAATAGTGTGAAAAATCTGTAATAGCATTTCCATAACAGCTTGTGACTTTTAAGAACACACAAAAAATTATAGCACAATAATCACACTATAATCACAGTATATTTCAACAAAAGCACAAAAAAAACAATGTATATTAGCTACACTACTCATATACTTGTATTTTATCAAAGGTACTGATATTGTGTATACAGCAAATACCGAGATTATTTAAAGAAAACTTCCCGGACAAAAACCTAACTAGTTCACCTCAAAACCCTTAATATTTGATGCATTAGGTTTAGTTTTATTTTTTATATTCTCTCAAAATGTTTCTACAGAGCAGTAAGGCAAATGTACGCACAATTGTGCATTTTTCCGCCCTTTCAACTCTAGTCGGTACGTAAGCACAATCGACTACTTTTGGTACGATATGACGAATAACGAAAATATGTACATACATATGTATATCTAAAACCTCTTTGTAATAAAAAGGTCTAAATTAATTACGAATATAGAACATTATCTAACTATTCAGAAATAAAAGATTTTTTAACAACAATGAATTGAACGAATATTTAGTTGCAAATGTTTTTCGTATCGCACAGGTATTCTGGCACTACCTTTTTTCGGCTTGTGTTGAGCGGATACTTTCTATACAAAATTTAATGAAAAGATAATGTAGAAACTAATTAGCTATCAAGACTTTGCCGCTTTGATTCAGACTGAACTTCATTAATTTCGGCACTCAACTACATTTTTGCCCAATTTCTCCACTAAATTCGACACAATTGAAAATCATCAAATACCATCCCTTCTACATAGTAAAATAGTTCTATTCACCTAACGGTTGTTTGTAACGCCTAACACTAATCGAGATAGATATAGAGATATGTACATATGTATATATAAATGATCAGAATGAAGAGTCGAGTTCAATTTTGGGTGATTCTGTCCGTCCGTTTGTGCAAGCGGTAACTTGGTAAAAAATTGGGATATTGAGTTGATATTGGTACACCTTGGCCAAGAGAGGTTGCTGTTGCAGATGGACGAAACTATTGCCACACCCACAAAATGCCGTTAACCCAAAACTTGTTGTATAACTAAGCTCCAAATTAGACTACAACACTGAAATTTGATACGATTAGGTTTAATTTTTATATCTTACTAACCGTATGAACTATTTCGACCGAACTTGCTAAGGAGGAATTCTTTTGACATATTATGTACATGTGAAGGTATGAAAATGGGTGAAATAAGAAGATAACCTCTCTCACTTCCCATATAACGGATATGTTGAAAACTGCAAAAAACGCGATAACTCGCTAAATAAAAATTGGACAGTAGGCATGGCACCGTACACCGTTAGGTGAGATCCCATATCTTAACCAATTTCAACAAAATTTGGTGCATAACATCAAAATTGGCGAAATCGAGCTACACCCACGCTCGTATATATCGGTAAATATGTGAGATATCTTAAACATATTAAGACAGCGTTGCTCTCTAGTAACATTGTGTCCTTGGGTTTAAAATGGATAAAATAGGGCCAATAATAACCCTAGCCCCATATACCTAATATAGAAATGTCCAACTTCATAGTGAATTTATACCGTATATATCCGTCATTAATGATGTCTAAGCAAAATTAAGTGAACGTGTTATATTGGTTATACAAATACTAGTAATCAATTTTAAAATAATGAGGTTTAGTGTTGAATATGAATCGAATTGATCTTGACCTTGACCTGAACCTCACATACCTAATATAATGACTTGTAGTTCTTTAGTTGACTTTTTTCTCATAAACCCAAAATATATTAAATTTAGCCCCTTTGAATGGGTTTACTAGGATGATTTAAAATAAATATTGTGGACACGAAGCAAAATTTTGTAATCAAACTAAGTGAGTCTGCAAATTTTAATATCAGTCAATGAAATACGAAATTTTTTCATCCAAGGTTGCGTCAAATAATTTATGTTTAATTCTTAGAAATAATTTTTTTTTTTTTAAATTAAGTTTTGCAGCCCCTGAAAGTATTTCCTAGCTCCCTAATTGCGTGAGTATAAAATGTTCAGTTACTCCCGAACTTAGCCCTTCCTTACTTGTTTACTAGTTTTTAATGTTTAATTATGTTCAATATTTGGAGACCCATAACTTACTATATTTAATCAAAAACTGATCACATACATATGTATGTATGTATGACGGCAAAATTCATAAGAGTTTCAGTCAGATTTAATATTCGTGTTAAAGATTTATTCACAAACAAGTTAAAAATTTATAAACTCCACATGGACTTTAATTTTGACCTAGATTACGGGCTTAATAGTATTGATAAAATGATGTTTGAATCACAAATAAAATGTAATAATTTTAAGCAATAAGCATTTTAAACCAGCTGTGTATGTTATTAAGAAATATGATAATTTTTATTATACGTACTTTAAAAATAATTTTTGACAGATTATTCATCAGATTTAAAAGAAGTTTATTAGTGTGGATAGAATATTTTGAAATATAATCGCCGATATACATATGTAAGCAGTATTAAAAAGGAAAGCTTGTCAATCATTCTTAATTTCCCTCAATTGGTATATTGTATACATTTACTTCTTAGGTCGTAGGTCAATTAGTTTTATAAGCACGGACACAAAATCCCTCACCGGATATACTTACGAATATCGTGAATGTAAACAAATAACAGCAACATACTTACATAAGTTTTAATGTTTGTTCTTTAAATACTTGAATAGATATATATGTAGGTTTCATTTGGTAAATAGCTACAAAATAAAAGAATACTCTAGACCTGTGTAAAATACACATTTAACATACATATATACACACATACCAATGTATTTAGAAATTTTGATCACCTTTAGTTATCACTACAATAACGCAAAGTTCGTTTCATATTTTACCATCTATGATTTCTTTTAACATATAACAGGGTATTTAAATGAAATTAGTTTATATAAAGGAATGTGACACAAAAATGTAACTATTAGAAAATTTAATTTAATAAAACACATGTACATATAGAGTTATAATTTGTTACGATTCTAATTGCACAACGTTTAAAAAATTAGTATACAGAATTTTTTTACCCTCAAAACTTTAAACTATATAAGTAATGCCTATTACAAAATGAAACAATCAAATATAATTGCGTATATAGCATTTGTTTGGTCATTACACTGTACAACACTCGACTGGGTTTTAGAAAAAAGCAATTTTTTTCGAATACAAAAACGATTTTTCCGTTTTGAGAAGTTAGCCCCCAAAAACGAAATATATGCCTTCGAAGTTCGAAATTGACCTTATTTCAAACACCAATATTATTTTTAACATGTTTGTTACTCAGCGTTGCGAAGTTTTAAATTTAAAAATTTTAGATTACAAATTAAATTCGGAATTAAAACTCAAATTTTTAATCCATGATGTTAAAAATTAAAATTACTGTTTTTACTACTAAATTAAAAAATAAAATTTGTAATTTCTAATCCCGAACAACTGAATTTAAGATCAAAAATTTAATTTTTAATCCATATTATTTTCATATATAAAATTTTTATTTTTTTCGAAGGGCTGACATTGGTCGCTGGATACATCTGTAATATAAGCCTAATAGAAAAATAAAATGTTATACCTCATTGAAATTAGAGAAAAGGGTAGATTATCTCCATATTTTTCCTTTTTTAGTAAATTTCCTACTATAATTAATAATAATGTTTGAAATAATACTTTTGAAATTTCTTTTTCTTAGTTAGTATATATATCAATCAGGGGTGTTGTAGAATCTGATAGTTGTCGGAATCAGAATTGAAACCGATAAAAAAATGTAGTAGGTGTCATGAATTCAGATATTATTGGTTTGACGTTCGAAACAGAAATTCTATCGGTTTTGGATGTCACGGAAACCAATTTTATCGGTTTTGTTATCAGAAATAAAGCAAGAGGATTTTTGCTGACAGATTTGAAATGTTAGTTAAGAAAATAATTTATATTATTGTTACGAGTTAATTTATCGTTATTTCAATAAGGGAAAACATAAGAATAAAACAAGAATTATTTATTCATTTGAAATCACAGTCACATTAGTAGACAGCTGATTCGAATATTGGTTTTGCATATGTTCGAAAAGACGCAAATCCAATCAGATTTTGTGACACCATTCAAAATCAGAATTGGTTTGCAATTCTGACAACTACGCAAATCTGTCTTGAATTCCACAACACCCCTGAATAGCTCAATATATGTATTGCTGTATGTTATTATTTTTTTATTTTATAAAAGCATCATTGCATAAGGTTTCGACTTGATTTGACAGAAATTAAAAAAGTAATTTTAAAAATAATGGCTGTTTGTGTTGATCCAGCTCCAGCCGAAGCTTCTTGCGGTGACCATAACTAATCCTTGGATTAATCCTTAACCCTTATATAATGAATCCTTCAGATAAAATCAATAGGACAAAAATAATTAGTTTTATTAATAGATAATTTAGTGCCCGATTGAAGCTTTTTTTTTCAAATTACAAAATGGCGGTCTCTGGAATTTTTTCCCAGATTTTCTGAAAAAACCAACCTTTAATTGTTTATAAAAATACGAAATTAAAAACAAAAAGGTCCTTCGACCAGGCAGTAGTTTTTCAAGTTTTCTGAAACAGTATAAATTTCATTGAAACTTACCGAACGGTTTTCGAGCTACAGAGGTCACCAGTTCAAAAAACATGGTTTTGAAAAAAACGCATTTGAAGTTTTAGACGAACGTTCCAGAGAGACCGAGAACCCTTTGCTAATTATCGAATAACTCAAGAAGCATTTGTTGCACTTACTTCAAATTTTCAAAATATTTCTAAGATATTATACTTTAAGAAAATGCAAAAATTATAGATTTTTCGAAAATTCTGACTACGCCTAACGCCGTAATTTGCGAATAATTAATTTCTTACAAAAATTAAAAAAAAAACTATATAACTTAGAGCAAGCATTGATTACTAAAAAAGTTCATCAAGTTTATACTTTTTCAATTAAAACTAGTTGACTGTATATTTGTTGCTCCATGCTGCACCAGAAAATTTACTTTGTGTTGCGTAAGTGAAAATTTTCGCTATCGCGAAAATACTAAAAAAAGCACCAAAATACTAAAAAAACACTCTTTTTAATCAGCATTGATTACTAAAAAATTTTATCAATTCCATACTTTTTCAATTAAATCTAGTTGACTGCATCAAAGTTTTGTTGCTCTATGCCACAGCATGCTACACCAGGAGAGTTACTCTGTAAGACGTTGCGCAAGTGAAAATGTTCGCGATAGCGATAAGGCAATGAGCGCAGTGCAAATAGCGTAAATGTGTCATCGCAAAACCGCACAACACTGTTTACAATGCGAATGAGTTACAGAGTACCGATTGCCCTTCGCAACGCCCTACAGACCCCAAGATAACCTAGAACTAGAATTAAGGATAATAAAATGTCTATCGATCATGTTTTATTGGAATGCTTTTATGAAAGGGTTTTTTTTTCTTAACTGAAGTGGATTAAATTTAATGTAATAATCGACGCAATTTTTTCATTGTATCTAAACACGTAGGAGCACATATTTTTGGTTTTCACGTCGATTTTTATAGAAATTTTGTATGAAATCGATACGTGCTTCCAAGTTCCGTTTGGTGTATTCTTTATATTTTGTCGATTAACTAACGAAGAGTGAAGACTGATCATGAATAACAAGATTGCAACAGCATCAGTCCTAGTGCTACAAGCAGATGATCAATTAAATCACTTAAATTCGTACGATGGTTTCTTACAGGGATAATGGGATGCCCAACTCTTTCCAGTGTGAGAGCGCCTCAAAATTAGCGTTTTTTATAACATTTTCCATTGTAGCCAGATGGTACAAAATAATAATTTTTGGGAATTTAATTTAAAATACCCATCATTTATTAAGATTAAATATTATTATACATGTATCCGTTAAACATATGCAGAAACTTTTTATACTCTTTTTTTTTGTGATTTTGTGATTTATTAAACAATTGATCTTTGAACTTTCAATACGGAATCAAAAGAATAAATGTATTAGCTCTCAATTAATAAATGTTTTTAAAAATTTTCAATTGAAAATCAATACCACTTAGCATGACATCACAAAAGATATCATCACATACATTTCAATTTCGCGTTTTCTTTCATTTTCATTGTTTTCTAATTTTTGTTAGTGATCTTCAACAGCAGCACAAATCTCTCTGTTTACATATTTTTCTGTAGGATTTTAATCTGGCCGTCCCTCTTTTTCCAATTGCTAAACGTCAGACCTACTGAACTTTGACAGTTGCTTGAGTTCAGTAGGTTTTGACGTTTATCAATTGCGCTCTCATTTCCTGTGAGAGACGAGTTGGGCATCTCCTTATCTCTGGTTTCTTATGTTTAGCAACGCAAAAATTTGAATATGAATATTTTTGAATATTTTCTAAAACATAATGAAAAGTTGTCTTAAAACATATCCTAAAACGATACAAATTTATTGCACCGCAAAATCAAGTAACCAATTATTCATGGTATCATCCAATACTTTTATTTGTGTGTAGTAAAACTATATAAACAATTGCGTGATTATTACTTTACAATGTGAAAACAGTAGAATATCTCAAATATAAATGAAATTGACTCATGATTTAAGCATATAAATTGTATGCAGGGCAAAATAACCTGGTGGTTACATACATACATATGTATGTAGTTCAACGTTTACTTGAACGCTAAACTTAAAACGAATCAATTTGCAGTAACACGGGACAAAAAAAAAAATAGCTGAAGTTAAAATCAGCCTTGGTTTAAACAAAATTATTATTATTAATAATAATATTAGCTAAATACCAAAAATGACATTCATAAATATGTAGAAGAGCGAATTGTCACACCCTTTGCAGAAGTGTTTACTAATAACTACAAAGCGCAGAGCTAAGTAAAATTGAAACAAAAACAAAAAAAAAAATAAAAACAAATACAAAATACGTTGTGTAATAAAAATGTCATAAATAAGTAAAAATGTGAGTATATCTAACTAATTTATAAAACATTGAATAAGATTTTGAATAATTATGAATATAATATAATGAATGTAATTGTATTTTATGTATATGTGTATGTGTAAAATATTCTTTTAAAAGCTACAATAAAAGTGGAATAGAAATTTCTGTTATTGTTATTAAAGAAGAATGAGTTCAAGTGCAGGCTGCTTGATTAATCTCTTCCGTTTGTATATACGGATAAATATTTTAAAATCCCATATTCCATGTATAATTTTTAAGATGGTTGTAAGGGCAAAAGACACTCTCTAAATAATTTTGACGAATATTGTCTTGTCATCACCGGAACCGACTGCCGTGAAAAAAACGTTTACTTTTGCTCAGTTGGGAATTTCTTATTTCAAAAATGTTTAATTTAAAATTAAAATTTGTAATTCCGATGTTGATATTAAAACTTTAAAGCTTGATTTTTAGTCCCAAAATCAGAATTACAAATTGATAAAATAAAAATCGTTTGAATGTGATATCTTGTTGATACTTGGAACATTGGGTATGTGGGTATGTGTGCTATAACTAAGCCTCAAATTAAGACACAAAACTTTTATTTGGTGCAATGAATCATATTATGGTGTTTGAAAATATTTAAAAAGTGGAAGTGGTGCCGCCCCTTAATAGATTTAATGTATATATCTCCCAAACCACTCAAGCTGTATCAATCAAATTTGCAGAGGACAAATCCTTTCAACATCTCCTACGACAGTGTGAAAATGGGTGAAATCGGATGATAACCCCGTCCACTCCGCATATAACGGTTTTGATGAAAACAACTAAAAGTGCGATAACTCCTTAAATAAATATGTACGTCATTATGGCATTTATTTCCATAGCCAAGTAGCTACGGAAAAACTTTATAGGAGCCGGTGTCAAAACTGGGAAATGGACGTAGCTCTTATTAGTGACATCGGACAACCACGTATTCGTTCCATATAACAAAACTTTGAATTTCATCTAATTCCTTCACTTTACAGTGTAGAAATCAAATACCGAAGGGATATCGAAATGAAACTTTGTTTGAAGAGTGGTTTTGGAGCATGGCTTCTTACGTCTAAAAATTATTGGAATCGGACCATACCAATTCAAGCCCCTAGATATCGCATTTGTAGACCTCAGTGCCTATAACTGATATTTTAGTTAAAATATAGGTATTTCTTGGAGATATAATTAAAACTCAGAAAAAATTTTTTCCTGATAAGAGTGTGCTCTTGTGCCAAAAAGGGGAAAAACTTTGGCCTCTAAATACCTCATATACGAGGTATATATCGTAAATATTTTCGTTGTCTTTATACCATCATCGGTCAACATGTGGGTTGTGTTAAAAATAATGAGAGAGCGTGGTTTTCTAATAACAGTGCATTCATGTGCCTCGAATAGATCGAATTGGGTGAATACTTCATCACACATTCACATTTGTTGAGCTCTTGAACCGTTTAGAAATTTTATGAAGAAGAAAAAATGTATAAGGATAATGGAAAAAGAAAATTTATCTGTTTAGACAAAGGGTGCGTTCGAGATGACAATCACGACAACAGTGTTTCAAAAGTGTCATAGTATCACGTTATGAGGGAATTTCTGGCAACACTTGCGCCAGCATCACGTTCTGCTGTCACGTTTTGCGCAAAATTTACACAAATAATCGGCAACACTCAATTTATGGATACACATCAGCAACGAACTGTTAAATATGTAACATAGCTGCAGTATTGCTATAATTATTACGCAGCACGAACGCACGGATATGCACTTTTGGAAAAATAAGATTTCATTTTAAATGGTTCAACAGTTTAATAATTTTAACGTAATGTCAATTTACCAGTTTGAGAGTACCATTATCAATAATGAAATATGTGAATAGATATGTACGTATACTAATAATTATCATTTATATATTAACTAAACATGTATATGCATATGACTTTACATATTGTAACGGATTTCTCGATAAATCGTCTACCTGTAACTCACTCTTGAGTTCGATTACTGGATTGTTAAATAAAAGTCCCAATTTAATGGCTACACACTTATCTATATTTCTTATTACAACAACTTAACACTTATTGCTCGTTATTCGAGCTTACAACTTCTTGATTATAGCTTGATTCCCGATTAGACATATTTGCGATACCAAACACAAAGCTTTTATGTCCCCCATCTCGTCTTCTAGGCTGGTGCTGACATCGTTAGCCGTCCTTCTCTGCTTAGAGTTAATTCCATCCGTTTTCCGGATACTCAGTTTCTGGTACATCCCTTGACCTAAAGCTGACTCGAGATTCCATTCTTGATCAGAACGTAACTCCATTGGAACACCGAATCTCGTTACCCACTTTTTGATGAATGCCTCCGCCACTGGTTCAGTCTCTTGGTTAGGAATTGTGTATACTTGTGGCCATTCATTGAAATGGTCCTTGACTACCAAAACATGACTATTTCCTAATTTATTGGTGGGGAATGGACCATCTTCATACACGCCTATTTTCTTAACTGGCGCACGCGAATTGTGCTGTTTCATCTGCCCATGACTCCTGGACCTTGATCCTTTAGCTACAATGTTCTCAGCATATTTCGCAATCCTTTCTATAGCTGATTGACAACCAGTCCAATAAGACCTTTGCTTCAAATGCTCCAAGTATTTCATGTCTCTCAAGTGCAATCCCCTTGGACATTTGTACTGCACGTTAAAAACATCAGGAATTCCAACCCTTGGAACAACCATAAGTACTCGGAAGGGTTGCTTATTTTCGCTATTCCATACTCGATGCAAGCAGCCATACACTAATTTTAAACTGCTTCGTTCTGCCCAATATGATTTTGTGACTGGCCTTCCTGTAGTTATTTCTCCAATCGTTGTACATTGGTTCAACTCCACTTTATGTAATGCACCTTCCAATTCTGGATCTTCTTGAACAGAGTCATCCGTTTCAGGTTTAATTTTATGCTGATCTTCCACCTGTGATGGTATACACGCTTCCTGCTCTTCCAACTGTAAGGACACTTGTGCTGGTATCCAAGCTTTTTGCTCTTCTACCTGTGAGGAACCTTTTATTGGTTCACACGCTTCCTCCTCTCCAACTGTGGGAACACCTGCCCTGACATACGCAGTTCCAGCTCTTTTGACTGTGAGGACCCTTGTACTGGTACACACGCTTCCTCCTCTTCCGACTGTGAGGACACTTTTGCTGGTATACAAGGTTCTTGCTCTTCATACTGTGAAGATCCTGGTTCACATGCTTCCTCCTCTTCCAACTGTGAGGATACCTGCGCTGACATATGCACGTCGAGCTCTTTCGGTGCTGACTACTGTGCTGAAAAACGTGCATGTTGCGCTGCGAACAGCTCTTTCAAATGCGTTGACAATCGCGTTTCTAACTGCGTTGACATCTGAGACATACGTGTATCCTGCTCTTTAAATTGTGTCGACATTTGCGTTGACATCTGAGACATATGTGTATTCTGCTCTTTAAATTGTGTCGACATTTGCGTCCCCATCTGCGATATTGCAGAAAAAAGCATGTTCATGTCCACCATCTTTGACGAGAATTGAGCCTCTTCCTTTTCTTCTATCTTTGTTGTCTCTTCTTCTAATTCCATGTGAAAGACATATTCCTCAACATTAATGTTTTCCGCCTCCATGGCCTCTCTCAACCGTGATTGTAATTCAGTTTTTAATCCGTTTGTCGCCAAACCACGTTGTTCCAGCTCCTTTTTCAGTTGTGGAATCTTCAGATCGTTAAACTTGGCCATTTTTAAATAATTATCTCCTTGGGAATTTATTTGACAATCCCACTTCTGACACCACTTGTAACGGATTTTCGATAAATCGTATACCTTGTAACTCACTATTGAGTTCGATCACTGGATTGTTAAATAAAAGTCCCAATTTACAACAACTTAACACTTATTACTCTTTATTCGAATTTACAGCTTATTGCTTATAGCTCAATTGCTCTTTACACGGCAACACTCTAATTAGAACTGTGTTTGTTGCACAATCCGGCAGCCTTTATATAGTGGATTGCTAACAAAACTTTTCTACTCGAACATTCTGGCATTCGTGTTCGCCACAGTGTTCATACGTCGTCGGTATGCAACGCCAAACAACATTGCAAAATGATGCGTGTATAATTTGACGTTATAGAACACTTTTACTGCAAAGTTTACTTTCGCAATAAGTTGTTCTGTTTTCGTGAGCGTATAAACACTAAAATGTTAAAATTAAAAGCAAATAGTTAAATTATAGATAATTTATTCCGTTTCATCAAAAATGCAGGCACAGCATCTTGCCGTCATAAGTACATTATTAGCCATAACATCTGAATTTAATGCAAATTTAGTAAAAATAATAAAAAAATTGTTTTTTTTTAATATATATTTTGAAAATTTTTAAATGAACTTCGGTTCATGCGAAAGTTTTTTTTAAAAAAACAGATCCATGAAAATTTTGCATCAGTAGAAACCTATACAAACTTTTGTCCAACACGATTTAGTCGGCATCCCATGGTACTTATTATACCTAGTAGCGTAGTGTTTTTTCAACCTTTTTATCGTTTACAAGGGCAAGGTGCTGGGTAGTAATACTTGTAGTCTCGTATCACTTCTCTAGAAGAATCATCGTTGCGCAAGGTATTTATCTGGCTTCTCTAAGCCAATACTTTTATTTTTAAAAGTTTCTTGTCGAAATTCTATAAAACACGATCTTTAATAATAATTGTACGCAAATATTAAAGATTCCAAAACTAACCATTCTTGTTCCTCAAACAAATAAATTTGTGAATTGTCAACCAAAACGCATCGAAAACATACGATGTCGATCAGGACTTTGATTCCACAATTCACAGATTTTGTTGTCAAGATGTTTTCAATGTCGATTCGAACATGGTATAAGGAATGTTATAACTTAACGCCGCATCTCCACAGGTAATGTACATTGTTTTTTATTTGAAAAGATATCATCACGAAATTTGACTATAGCATATAGCTGTCATACAAATCGACCGATCTAAATCAAGTTCTTGTATGAAAAATATTTTTATATGTGAAGGGTATTTTTGCTTCGGTACAAACGAAGTTTTTTCTTGTTTTGAATTACAAAACACTGATTGAGCGTAACTACAAATTAAAAGCGAGATTATCATACAAGAAGAAATATATGGATAATATGATTTAAAAAGCCTCCTTTTTGCTTGTTGAGAGGGCTCATGATCTCGTGGTTTAATTTGACAGCACTGAAATTTCGTGAGCAGATGACAAGCAAAACAACCACTAAGAATCCTGCAAAGAATCCTAAGACTCCACAATTTTGCTTAACTGATTTGATACAGTCAACGCATAATTGTATATATTTTGGTTAGAATTCGCCCCAAATGTTATTTAAAGTTTAACTTCCGAATAAATTATCAAAGAGTATTTGTTTATTAATAACATTATTTAAACAGAAAAAGAAATAAGCTTCATGTTTAGGTGATTTAAAACATGTAATTGTTTTGAAATAATAAAATAGTTTGTTATATTGAGGTTTAAAAGTTGATGTTGGAAATCCTTTGTGACTAAAATACATATATTAGGGCCTAATATATCCTTCTAAAACCAATTTTGATTATGTATACGTTTCTGTAGTATATGACAATAATGTTCTATGTATAAATTTTATTATATCGTTGATTCTCTGGTTCGGAGTGATATAAAGAACAATCATTGTCACACTCTGTCCGCTATCTATGACACATTCGGCCGCACAAATAGTATTAACTGCAGCAGCATTCACAGCCAACCAGTTAATTTGTTGTAAATTCATATCCATATGTGGAGTGAAAATATTTATTCTGCCAGTGGAGTTATGGTAGAGAGCTACCCCACAAGCTCTTACATTGGGACGTTTAAAATGGACGACATGTGAAGTGACAATATTTATTATGTCAGTGGAGTTATGGTAGGCAGCTACCCCACCAGCTCTTACATTGGGACGTTTGAAATGGACGACAAAATCGAAGTTCGGCACATCCACAGCTTCTTCATTGTTTATTAATGTTTCCGACAATAGTAAAATATTCACTCGTTGAGCTCCGTCAAATCTACTGCGTGAGCCCGTAAACGTTGGCAATTTAGGGAGAATAATAAGAGTTCTTAACTTCTCTTCATCTTAGCTGAGATGAAATGAGATCAAATTATGATCACTCAATCCCCACCCTTCTGGGGTGCATTGACGCAACCGGCAGCTCTGTGGCCTTCTAGACCGCACCTCTGACAGACATCTTCTTTGGCCCTACACTCAGCCAATCTGTGATCGAAACCCATACACCGGAAGCAGCCAGCAACGGGGCTATCCGCTCGCACATGGAAGGAGAACCACTTAATGTAGCACCTACCTGCCTCCAAGAGGGCGGACATCATTTTGTCAGTACCGTCTAGAATGACATTGGTGCTACCATCAAGGGCCACCTTCCAGGAACGACTGACCTCTGGGGCGCCGGGCTGAAGTCCTGCAGGTTCAGCCGGAGTAACTCTTCCATTCCTCTGCGAATGGCAGGCACCTTGCCGTGGTGCAGGGGCTTAAGTCGCAAGGCATCCTCGGCATCTCCCAACTGGTGCGAGCGGTGCTTGCACCCTCACACTGGTTGTCAGAGGCCGTATGCGTGCGACAACCAAGAGCTGCCACCTCCTAATCCAGGGTGTTATGCGACTCCCGTGCCCATTGGATGATTTGCAGCCAGGAGGTAAATTCGGCTGTATTCTAACGGAGCCTTCCCAACACCGGGCCGCATTGGGAAGTAACGGTGGCCTTACCGCGTCAAGGGGCTCTGGCGCGGCGGACTCTTTGTTCCCCATACAAAAAGCTGACCCGACGGCTCGCCTCGTCGAGCCAAGGGTCGTACGAACAAGATGAACAACAAAAACAAAAAAGAAACCACAACAAAAACAAACGGATCTCGGCAACAACAACAGCTAACGACTACGGAAAACGGCAACGACAAGGGCAGCGGTGCAGGTAAGGGCGAATCAGGGGCTAAACGAAAGTTCAGCTTCCTGGACGCCCTTTCGCCAGAGGAGCGTGCGCTGTTCGAGGAGCATGCCAGGGACGACGACGATGACATGCCCTCGTGCAGCGGCGCTCAGCAGGCGATTTCGACTGCGGCCGCTGCGGAAAAAACAAGAGAGAACCCCACGGAGACTCTCTCGAGCAGGAGCAACTGCTCGGATGTAGAGGAGTCGCAACGGGCGACCTCCGGAGGGGCTCTTAAACGGAAAAGGAAGAGGGGAGGCAGACTACCCCCCCTGCCACCAACGGGATGTCCGGGAGGACAGGACGATCCCAGGAGAAAAGGTATGAGCGGTGCCAGCCTGAAGTGGTACCTGAGGCACCTCCAGGAGGGAAGAACTCCGGAGGTAGCAGAAGACCTAGCGCGGAACAGGGTGAGAGGTGACAGCACTTCCCCGGCTTCCGGTAAACAAAAGGGTGGAAATACTGCGGCCACTAGAAAACGCAATGGCAACAATCGAGGCCACTGCCCAGTAAACGCAACTCAGCCCGCAGGCCGAGGTTGCGAAAGGGCAGCTCCCTCGACCACCCAAGCGGCGAAGCGAAAAAGTGGACAGCTGACGCCACAGGAGCCGCCCAACACCAAGCGGCAGAGGGGCAACGTGGCTCATGCGACTGGTGGCAACCGCTCCGCCCCTAATCCCCCCCGGGTAGCGGAGGGACAGCGCAGGTATGCGGATGCCCTCAAAGGCATTCGTATGGCGGTGCTGCCGCTGAACTACCCGGCGGAGACGCTGGGGTCGGAGGAGCTCACCGTGCTCCAAGATTTGCTCATGGAGGAGGTATTCAGGGGGTCTGGATACAAAGCCTCCTTCCATGGGGTCTACTTCAAGGGAGGCATATTGCAGGTAGACTGCAAGGATGAAAGGTCGGCTTGTTGGCTGCGGGAGATCGCTCCCAAGCTGGCAGGCTGGAATGGACCCATCCTCTGCGCGAAAAAGGGGGACGAAATTCCGCCCATGCATAGCATGACGGTATTCCTCCCCAGATGCGCAGGCAAGCCTTACGAATTTGCTCTAGGGCTCATCCGCAACCAGAACGATGGCCTCAATACATCGGCATGGCGGGTGACCAGCAGCACTGAAGAGGATTCAGGGTGGAGGCTCAACCTCTCCATAGATGACGAATCGTACAAATTCGTCAGGAAGGTGAGCTTCCGTCTGAACTACAGGTTCAGCTCGGTGGTCCTGAGGCCATTTAGGCCTAAGCCGACCACCATGTGCGATGCAGGGGAAAAAATGCAGGTGGATGAGGTTGCGACTCATCCCTGCGCAAGCACGTCAAAGCAGGCGGCAACTGCCGAGACATTGGTGAAGGTCCCCTCCGAGAAGACGGGCGAGCAAGGGGGGGCGCTACCCTCCACTCAGGAGCTTCTGGAGGGGCTCACGAACCTGGCGGGAGACATCGCGGAGGACGGTGAGAATGAGGACCAGTTCCTCATGGAGCCGATCCTGTAGTGGGTCCGCGAATAGAAGTTGCCCAGGTAAACCTGCACCACGCGGCGTCAGCCTCGGCGGTTATCGCGAGCAGGTTTACGATCGATGGTCTGGGCATACTACTGATCCAGGAGCCATGGGTCAGAAAAGGAGAGGTCAGGGGCCTCAAAATGAAGTCAAACAAGGTAATTTGGGATCTCTCAAGTGAGAGACCCAGAACCTGCGTAGTACTTAGGAACGATATTGATTATTTCTGTCTTTCAGAGTTCCTAACACAGGACCTGGTCGCTGTACAAGCCACGAACGACGAAGGAGCGGACTTCGTCGTGGCAGCGGCCTATTTTCCGGGGGAGACTCCGATAGCACCCCCAGAGGCAATCGGCAACCTGGTAGAGCACTGCAGGCGGAATAAACTGCCCCTCATCATGGGCTGCGATGCGAATGCCCACCATATCGAATGGGGCAGCACGGACTGCAACACACGGGGTGAGTCTCTTATCGAGTTTATAGTTAGTAATAATTTAAGTATAGCAAACGTGGGGTGCGAACCCACCTTTGTAACTAGTGCCAGAAGGGAGGTGCTTGACATCACTCTCAGCAGTGAGCCTGAGATGGGGCTGATCTCACAATGGAGGGTATCATCGGAACCCTCCATGTCGGATCACCGTATCATAAGATTCGTGCTGGGGATGGGTGTCGGGCAACTCCCTCCCAAGCGTAACCCTAGGAACACGGACTGGGCCGCTTTTAGGGACTCGCTTAAAATAAATGTTAGCAGTAGGGAGCAGCTGGATATAAGCGCAACGGCTTCTGGATTGGAGAGCAGACTGTCTGCCCTAAACCAATCCATCACAGAAGCCTATCAAAGCAGCTGCCCCCTAAAGACAGTCGCCAAGAGCAGTAACTGCTCCTGGTGGTCAAGTAAACTCTCAGTACTGAGAAAAACGGTGCGCAAGCTATTCAATAAGGCTAAGCGCACCGGAAACTGGGAGGAATACAGATGCAGCCTAACTACCTACAATAAGGAGATTAGGACGGCGAAACAGAAGAGCTTTAGGAAGTTCTGTGAGAGCGTCTCCTCTACCCCAGAGGCAGCTAGACTGCATAAGGCTCTGGCTAGAGGCAAGACGGACACAGTACTAGCGATCAGACGATCTGATGGGACCTATACGTCCAGCGCAGAAGAAAGAGCCACGGCCCTTCTACTAGCGCATTTCCCGGAGACGATTCATGAAGACCAGATTCGACCTATGGTCGAACGAAGGCCGTCACGCTTGGACTGGACAGTCGCAAAACAGCTCTTCACTGCAGACTCCATCAAGTGGGCTCTGGCCTCTTTTGAAAAATACAAGTCACCGGGTGCGGATGGAATCCTTCCAGCTTTTCTGCAACAGGGGGAGCAGGTGCTACTGCCCCACCTTGTTCGGCTGATGAGGGATAGCCTAGCGCTGGCATATATCCCAGAACCATGGCGCACCGCAAAGGTGATCTTCATACCCAAAGTAGGGAGGAAAGACTACTCATTGGCGAAATCGTTCAGGCCAATAAGTCTTACTTCCTTCCTACTCAAAAGTATGGAAAAGATCATAGACCACGAATTACGATCGAAGGTGCTGAAAGCTTCACCGCTTCATGAGAAGCAACATGCTTACAGAGCAGGTAGATCAACTAACACTGCTCTGTACCAGCTAACCTCAGAGATCCAGAATTCGTTAGATGGGGGCGAGGTGACGCTATGCGCCTTCCTCGACATAGAAGGTGCTTTCGACAACACGTCTCACGAGAGCGTGTCAAGAGCACTGGAAAAAAGGAGTGTGGCAGCACCAGTGCGCAGATGGATTGAAGCCGTACTGCGCACTAGGGTGGCGGAAGCCGCAGTAGGCGAAACTAAAATTCGTCTGGGTACAACAAGAGGTTGCCCACAGGGCGGAGTGCTATCCCCCCTACTTTGGAGCCTAGTTGTAGACGACCTCCTTGAGCGGCTGACTAGCAATGGAATCCGCTGTCAGGGATATGCGGATGACATTGTTATCTTAGCTAGGGGAAAATTTGAAGACACACTCTGCGATATCGTTCAGAGGGGATTGGGACTGGCAAAGGGGTGGTGTAGGGGGGTTGGCTTAAATATCAACCCCGCTAAAACTACAATCATTCCCTTCACCAGACGGAGGTCACTGCCGGGCCTCAGGAATATATCCCTGGACGGCAGAGTGGTTGAGATGTCCAGCACGGTCAAGTATCTGGGACTCACGCTGGATTCCACACTGCGATGGAATCAGCACGTGGACCAGACCCTAACCAAAGCTACAAAAGCACTCATGGTGTGCAACCGACTTGCTGGAAAATCCTGGGGGTGCTCCCCAAGGACTATCAGGTGGATGTACACCATGATTGTGAGACCGATTATCACGTATGGAGCGGTATCGTGGGGTTCGAAAGCATCGCAGACTTCGGTAGGACTTAAACTGTCGAAGCTGCAAAGACTTGCCTGCATCTGCGCGTCGGGAGCAATGCGAACGTGTCCGACCGAAAGAGCCAAGCACCAAACTCTCCATTCCCATGGGAAGTTTCCCTAGCATATTCCAAGCCGAGGTCTATGCTATAAGTCGGTGTGTAGGAATAAATCTCCAGCGCAACTATCGCAATAAAAGTATCGCTATACTCAGCGATAGTCAGTCGGCACTAAGAGCGATCAATGCCTATGAGGTCAGATCTCTCCTAGTGATGGAGTGCATAGAACGGCTGAACAGCCTATCTGAGCACAACCGAGTGCACCTTATTTGGGTGCCCGGCCATAGGGGTATAGCTGGGAACGAACTAGCCGACGAGTTAGCTCGCTCTGCAGCCTCTACAAGAATGGTAGGGCCGGAACCATACTTAGCGGTTGGTCCACATACCATCAAAGAGTTCCTCCGCAGGGAGGAAAGATCAGACAGGGAGATACACTGGCAACAACTCCAGGGCATGCACCATGCCAGACTGCTAATGGGGGGTTACGACCTCAAGCGGTTCAATGCCATAATTAATCTCCCAAGAAACAAATTCCGGCTACTGGTAGCGTTCTACACCGGCCACTGCAGGCTCAAGAAGCATCTCTTTAACATGGGCATAGCCTCTTCTGCAAACTGCCGGTTCTGCGACATAGAGCCGGAAACCCCCGAACATCTGCTGATGAACTGCACAGCAGTCTGCAGACGCAGAATCAAGGCCCTGGGATCCATGTTTCCACACAGGGATTGTATCGCCTCACTAGCACCCAGCAGAATTTTGGAATTTATCAATATGCTGGGCCTAGATGACACGATATGACTTAGGGGAGGGCACAATAGACCGTAGGTCGCGGTGCATACCTCAAAATTAATCAATCAATCAATCAACTCTTCCATGAACTTATCATGGGAGATCTCCGTATGAACCACTTGAACTATAACCCGAGTACCCAACTTCCGGTTGACAGTCACGTTCAACCCCACCTCCCCGAATCTTGCGTTAGTCGCTACTTTCTCCCTCTCCAAAACAAAGGGAGTGCGGATAACCGGCCTAACCTTGTGGATCCTCAAACCGAGTGAAGGACCCACCTCCTTAACAACTTTTTTTTCGACTTCCTCAGAGAAAGTTGCTGCCCCTTACTCCTGACCACAACCGACCAAGTCTCAACAGGCTTCGGCGTCACCGATGCAATCGCCTCCAGTACAGGTGCTGGGGCGCAGGCATTCCCGGTTACTCACGCCCTCCTTGTTCGCACTCGCCTTGTTAGCGCCCGTTTTCTTCGCGTCCATATCAACGCGCGAGACACCTGTTTCACCCTCGCCCAAATTTGCGTTGTAAACAGCCGCTTTTTCAGCACTGTCACCACCGCTCGTTTTACACAGCGACCCCATACGTGCCTTCCGCCGTGGCGGGGACCTTTCCGGTGGCCCCGCTGCCTCGTCTCCCGACGTAGTATCCACCGCTTCCGTCGATGGCCCCAACCTTCCAGCGAGGGATTTAACCCACCTCCTCCGTGGTGGCGGCTGACGCAAATGGCACTTGTTCAACAAATGCCGAAATAGCTGCTCGGCAGGCACGTGCAACTGAACGCGCTGGAGAAGATGTCTCTATCGTAGACCCGCTCTATAGCAGCGACGACTTAATCAGACGATTAATGCTCGCTAGGGTACAGCCCACAACTCCAGCCAAAGGTCTCGACAGAGGTCACTCAATTGACCGCCGGACGGATCAATGTCCCTACAATGGCCGCGAGTCGATCGATGTGGCGCTGGACCGAATCGATCCGTGGGTTAAACGCCCACTGCTACGACCGTTTGTCTGCACAAGATTTACTAGCTTCAGCACTGGACAGACGCCGGTACCTTTTGAGCAATCCTGCTTAGAGTCTGCCGAAACTATCCAACTGAACACCAGATGCCCAACAAAACACTCCAAATAGGCTGCCCCGCCGGCAAAAATACCAACAATACGGTACTAAACTGGGATTGTGCAAGGAGTCCTACAACAATAACAACGTGAATAACCATGTTGAGTAAGTACCTAAAGGTACAGTACCCTACAAATACACTATGTGTACTTACTGCTACCCATGCACCAAACTCGTCCAATATGCACAAAAATGCACAAAACGCGAAAAAAATGTGAACTGCAATAGTAATACAAGCGGTCACTAACCCGATTGCACCGCACTACCGCTATAAACACGCGCCAGGTAAAAATGGTGCCAACTAATTCACGTAAACAAATACCGGACAAAAGAAAATGCCGAAAAACTCACTATAAAATAACAACGATGCGCAAGCACGTCTATTCGCGTCGGAATCCAAACAACGGGCTCGGGTCAACGTCCGGTGTGTTTAACGTGGGTACCTCCTGACGACAGCCTTACCCCACGGTGCTCAAAAGTAAAGCGGTTCAAATCAATGCGTTGATCAATGCAATGCTCTCTGGCTCTCTGCCAGGCATTTTTCATTACCGATTGGTAGTGTAGAATGCAGGATTGTTAAATAAAAGTCCCAATTTAATGGCTATACACTTATAATTTTATACTTGTATCATATATTATTCAAGCTTACAACTTCTTGCTTATGTCTCAATTGCTCTTAACGCCAAGTATGACATGATGCGAGACTCTCTCATTTTCGCTGATTTTTCTTTTATTCTCTTTCCTTGATTATTAAAATCAGGGAATTTCGAACAGCTGATGTCAAAAAAGGCGGGATGCCAGAAATAAACCAGCTAAAAATAGCTAACAAAAGTAGTGCGAAACGAAATTTCAGGGGCCGGCACAAATACTTTTGAATAACGTGCAACTAAATTTTATTTGCTTATTTAATTTAAAACGTTCATCATAAAACCATGATATTTTATTATTACTTGTATTGTTTCTTTGTTATATTTTTTTTAATTATATGTTTTTTTATGTTATATGATTTTTTAAAAAATTTATAATCCTGCCATCCAGAACGCTTCGATAAATTTCAAAGAAGTCCTTGCAAAATTTTTTCGTTTATCCGTGACGTCATTACGCCTCAATGTTTGCTTACGACTGAAAAAATATACTGCGTGCATGATGCCAGCGTTTACACCATAAAACATGTTCATAACAACATCATGTTTTTAAAAATATTAAAACCCATCGCACATGTATGACGAACACGAATTTATTATGTTTACACGCTCATTCTTCTCATCACGCCGCACATGCTTGCAAACATGAATGACCGTGTAAAGGCCGCTTTAGAGCAATTTTCTGATTGATAAACTATTGATAGTGAGACGGAAAAAAACTAGCGATAGTCCCATCGACTTTTTTGCTGCTTCAATAACGGCAGCGACAACTGCTAGCCTGTTCCCTTAAAGTTACTGTATTCTCCATAAGTACCCAAAAAATCAGCTGTTTTCCTTTGTTTGTGACACAGCTAAGATCACCTGATCGAATCTGCCATTGTTAGACACAGATATGTAAATAAAAAAAATGTAGTTTAACAACTTGTTTGTGAACATGTATTTGTAATGCAGAATATTAATGAAAATTTTCACGAATATTTTCGAAACAAATGGTTATTATATATTTATTGCTTTTCCTCACTCCTTCTGAGGTTGCAATATTGAGGTGTTCGGTTCCCCGGGAGGCCTATATTACAGTTCTAAAACAATCTACATTTCGTAACAAATATAACTCGAAAATATCTATACATAAAATTAGCTACATTACCAATATGATATAACATTAACGATATAAGTTGAAACATTCAACGTGATTTAAACAAAAACGAAAATAAATATATGAAAATCAGGTACAATTCAATTGTATTCATGAACAAATATAAATGAAAATAATCTACTTGAATTAATTAAAAAAAAAAATTATGGAATTAAATATTATAATGGAATAAAAAATGGGGTACAATTCAGGAACAACAATAATAATAAGCGAAACAATGTACCAATTAAAAAACAATATTTACAAAATATTCTAAATCACCCTCAGCGATATACTTATTAAATGTAAATTTAATCTTTAAGAATCTTAATAACCGAAAACTATTTGAATATGTAATAAAAACATTCTTAAAGTTATAAATTTTAAAACAGAACACGGCGACACACTATAGCAGATTTCTGTCATTTGGACGTTTTAGTAGCAGAATAATGGTTGGCAACCCGTATAAAGTGTGACTTTAGTAGCAGAATATTGGTTGGCAACCCGTACCAAGTGTAATTTTAGTAGTAGAATTTACGAGGCAACCCGTACCAAGTGGGATATTTTTGCTTGTGTATTAGTGAATATCTTAGGATTGGCTACTTGTAGTTTTATACAATGTATGCAATGGAATAAATTCGCCTTGCATAACTCTATCGGTGCTGTCATTTGGTTCGCCAACATTACAATTTATTTTATAGAACGAAAATTATATTCAAAATGTTTGCAATAAGGGCTGTTGTAAAATGCGAGAAAAATCTCTTGCCGCATTTATCTAAAATCAGTGAGTAGTTTATTAATGAAATATTTAAGAATAGTATTCGATTTAAAGCAAGTGGAGTCTGAAAAACAGGGTTACATAATAAGAATGTTGGTGTTGAATTAATGTATTGTTAAGTTCGGACCCAATTCGTTTGACGATTATAAAAATGATAACTAATATATTATCTGCATATTTTAGCCCGTGGTGCTACAGCAAAAGCCGCAAGCCGGGCGGCGGCTGGGGCCAATGGCAGAGTATGTCTGTTTTTGTGATTGTATTATTCAATATGTATATGTTAATGTTTATTATATAATACATTAGATTGTAGCGGTAATTGGTGCCGTCGTTGATGTTCAGTTTGACGATGACTTGCCTCCAATTTTAAATGCTTTGGAGGTGGAAAATCGCGCTCCACGGCTTGTGTTGGAAGTCGCTCAACATTTGGGAGAAAACACTGTGCGCACGATTGCTATGGATGGTACAGAAGGCCTTGTACGAGGACAAAAGGTTCTAGATACTAGTTACCCAATTCGTATCCCAGTAGGTGCAGAAACTTTAGGCCGTATCATCAATGTTATTGGTAAATTAAGGATAGGTGTATTTGCCTAGTAATAAAATTAATTTTAATTTTGTGTTAGGTGAACCAATTGATGAACGCGGTGCAATCCCAACCAATAAGACTGCCCCTATTCACGCTGAAGCTCCAGAATTCGTGGATATGTCAGTCGAACAAGAAATTCTGGTAACTGGAATTAAAGTAGTCGATTTGTTAGCCCCTTATGCCAAGGGTGGTAAGATTGGATTGTTCGGTGGCGCCGGTGTCGGCAAAACTGTATTGATTATGGAGCTTATTAATAATGTGGCAAAGGCTCATGGTGGTTATTCGGTATTTGCTGGAGTAGGCGAACGCACTCGCGAAGGAAATGATTTGTATAATGAAATGATTGAGTCTGGTGTCATTTCATTAAAAGATAAGACCTCGAAGGTGGCTTTGGTATACGGTCAAATGAACGAACCCCCAGGCGCTCGCGCACGTGTTGCATTGACTGGATTGACAGTTGCCGAGTACTTCCGTGATCAGGAAGGACAAGATGTGCTGCTTTTCATTGACAACATTTTCCGCTTCACCCAAGCTGGTTCAGAAGTGTCTGCCTTGTTGGGTCGTATTCCATCTGCTGTGGGTTATCAACCAACACTAGCCACTGATATGGGATCTATGCAGGAACGTATTACAACTACGAAGAAAGGTTCTATTACCTCAGTGCAGGCCATTTATGTGCCAGCGGATGATTTGACTGATCCTGCTCCAGCAACAACATTTGCTCATTTGGATGCTACAACTGTATTATCACGTGCCATTGCAGAATTGGGCATTTATCCAGCTGTGGATCCTTTAGACTCCACATCTCGTATTATGGATCCCAACATCATTGGTCAAGAGCACTATAATGTAGCTCGTGGTGTCCAGAAAATTTTGCAGGACTACAAATCGCTGCAGGATATTATTGCTATTTTAGGAATGGACGAGTTGTCTGAAGAAGATAAACTTACAGTTGCTCGCGCACGCAAGATTCAACGTTTCCTGTCTCAGCCATTCCAGGTCGCTGAAGTGTTCACTGGTCATGCTGGAAAATTAGTCCCATTGGAAGAAACTATCAAGGGATTCACTCAAATCTTGTCAGGTGAATACGATCATCTTCCTGAAGTCGCTTTCTATATGGTTGGCCCAATCGAAGAAGTGGTACAAAAAGCCGAGCGTTTGGCAAAGGAAGCTGCTTAGGCTATATTATGAAATATGGATGTTAAGCTGATTTAACGAAAAATAGTAAAAAGGTGTTCACACAACATATAATATTGAGTATTTTTCAATGATGTTATGCAGCACCGTAAGTAACCGTCAGATAACTTATAGTAACAACATAAAAAGTCTCCAAATATTTTTATGGAAAGGTGCCTAGTTGACAATCCATGATCACATAAAAATTTGAGCCTGTTCCGGTTACATAGAAAAAATTGTATTTTTGCATAGCTGATATAAACCCTGTTTGGAGGGATCATGTATTGATTTTCATTAAAGTTATTTAGAGGAGGATCAGTTTCAGCGGGGTCGGATAGGGGATAGGTGGAAGAGTTGGTTTCATAGGGCATACAAAGAGATGGTTAGTGTCATGTGGCGACTCATTGCTTGCAGGACACATGTTCAGTATGTGAGAGCTCATTTTAGATAAGTAGGAGTTAAACATACTGCAGTATCTAGAACGAAGTTGCGTGAAGGTCCAAGCATTTCTGCGAAAATACAGCAGATATTTGTAGATGGTTAGTGTCATGCGTTGACTCTGTAAGCAGGACATAGGTTCAGTATGTGAGAGTCCATTCTGGATAAGTAGGAGTAGTAGCACTGCAGTATCTAAAACGAAGTTGCGCGAAGGTACAAGAATTTCTGCGAAAACATAGCAGATTTGTTTAATTTTAAAAGTCGGGTGGAGTGTTAGCACATGCCAGATTATGCGATTTATCATACCTGTTGTTGTTGTTGTAACGGTTACCTAGTCCCCGTTTGGGGACCATGTATGTTGCCAACAACGTTTCTTTGTCTTTTCCCCAAGAGCTGCCGGCAAGCGACTTGAGCATTATGTTGCGGCTCTGTACTTTGGCAGTTATCGCGGTCGTGTGAGGAGTGAAGAAGCAAATACTGTCTAGTGTAACGCCTAGAATTTTAGGGTTGTTTACCGTCGGAATTTTGGTACCATCGACTGAAATGTTTAGATCCAGTCTGTACTCCTTCGTCCAGTTCGTAAATATGGTCCCTGTGGATTTAGTGGGGGAGAGTGTCAGACTCCTTGCAGAGAAGAAGCGAGAAAGATCGCCGTTTACTTTTGAGCACATGCCATCGATTCCATTGCCCGAAGTCAATATCATGCAGTCATCAGCGTACGAGGTCACGGAAATTCTCTCTGGTGGCTGGGTAGTATCGAAATATAAAAATTAAACAGTAGTGGGAGAGGACACCGCCCTGCGGAACCCCCTGTTTAATTTTCCTTAGTTTGGAGTTTTGACCTCGAAACAGTACGGATGAATGCCGCCCGCTCAGGTAGTTCATAGTCCACCGCTTCAGCCCTGGAGGGAGCGTTAATTGTTCTAGGTCCTCAAGTAGCGTTGTGTGATTGACTGTGTCAAAAGCTTTTGACAAGTTCAACGCTACGAGGATCGTCCTCTCGCAGGGTGGCTTCTGGTTCAGGCCATGAACTATCGGGGCGTTTATGACGCTAAGTGCTGTGGTGGACTTTTCGGAAGCCATGCTGATGATCTGCTAGGCTCAGGTGGTGAGTGAATGACGGGAGTTACAAAGCCTCAAGTGTCTTCACTACTGGGGAAAGGAGAGTTATCGGACGATTAGACTCCCCTTTGTTGGCGGGTTTCCGATGTTTCAGTAGTGGACCACTCTTCCGACTTTCCACACATCGGGTATTTGAAGACTGGATATCGACAGGTTGAGGACCTTGGTGAGATTATTTACTCCCGTTCGGCCTAGGTGTTTTAGCATCAGCATGCTTATTCCATCAGGGCCAATGGATTTAGACGATTTCGCCTCTTTGATGACACTCTGAAACTCCCCATCGGCGAAAGTAAGTGGTGCGCAGCCTTTGGCCTTTTGCGCAGCCGTCGGGTAACACGTCGTTTGGCCTTGTCAGTCGAAGGGTGCAGTGTAAATTGTCGGCTGAAATAGCTCGCGCACTTCTCTGGGTCCGAGGAGGCATGGCCATCGAATTGAATTTCAACCCGATCGTCATGTCTTCTCGGATTTGACAGGGCCTTGACAGTAGTCCAAAGTTTACTCACACCGGTGGATAAATGCAGGACTTCAAACGCTGATTCCATTTTGTTTGCTTATGATGATTTATCATTTGCCGAATCTCCAAATTGAGATCCCTTATTCGGGGATCACAGGGATCGGCATGGCGTAAGGTGTCGCGCTCGTTTGCTAGTACAGCAGCTTCGGCTGGGAAATTAGGGCGGAGTTCCGCGATTCTTCCAGCCGGTATGAAGCGAGCAGTAGCAGCAGCGATCACCTTGCGAAATTGACGCTCGCCAACGATGACGTCCGTAGGAATGGGTAGTGCGTTGAAGGTGCTCTCAGTAAATTCTGTGAATCCGACCCAGTTAGCTTTGTTAAAGTTAACATAAGTGCGGTTGTCCACAGAAATAAAGTCAGGAGGTTTCTCGATCGAGATAATTATGGGCAGATGGTCTGATGCGAGAGTTGGCATAGGTCGCCAGGTTATACTATTTATCAGACCACCGCTAGCGATGGTAATATCTGGCGAGTTATTACAGGTGCCCATAATTCTGGTGGGGGCTTCGTCATTCATTGTGCAGAATGTCGAATCGTCTATCTGTTCCGCCAGCTCCATCCCCCAACGATCGTTTGACAGGCAGGAATGCCAAAGATCGTGATGCGCGTTAAAGTCGCCTAGCACCAAACGGTTTTCACCACGAAGTAGCGCATCTATGTTCGGGTGATATCCTGTTGGGCAACATGTAACTGGACGGATGTATATATTAAATATTTCAAGCTCGACATCGCCTGACCGGACAGCTATATCCTGACATTCTAGGGTAGTATCCCTACGGTCGATGTCAACATCGATAAGACGATATTGCACGGTGTTGTGCAATATGAAGGCTAGGCCTCCACCATTATCTCGCTCGCGATCCTTACGTAAAACGTTGAAACCTGCACAACTCAGAAGATCTGAGCGGCTGTTTAGCTTGGTTTCTTGGACCGCAGCTATCGTTACGCGCTCCCGGCTCATGAATACAACTATCTCCTCGATCTTACTCTGGAGTCCGTTGCAGTTGAATTGTAAGAATTTTACTGCTGGGTTTGCGCTAAAAGGCTGCCAGCACGGGTTAGGAGGATACGGAGCAACCCTGCTGCTGGGCGTTGCTCCAATGACGACAAACTTAATCTAAAACTCACCGATCCAAACAGGGTTAGATCGCCGAAATAACATCCCTTGGCCGGATAAAATCCGGGTCAATTCCGGTATCGCAGAACCGGCTGTTGTGGGAATTGATTTATCAAACCTGGCTAGCGGTGGTAATAAATGGAAAGGTACTACATGTGTCCATAATTCGGGTGATCTAGATTGAGAAGAATGACATTTGGACTGCCAAAGATCGTGGTGCGCGTTAAAATCGGCTTGTATCAAACGGTTTTCACCACGTAGTAGCGCAGTTATGTTCGGCTAATATCCTGTTGGGCAACATATAATAGGGGGGATGTATAGGTAATTGTTATAAACAGCGGCTTTTTTGAAAAAATGGTAAATTTTTTTAGGAAAATATCTTCAAATGTGTGTTTAAATTGCACTTAACCAAAAAATAGGACGCATGCGGTTGAAAACAAGATTTTTTTTTGTTTTTATGACACCCCGGTGTTGGATCGACCTGGGTTATTATCTACGCGAAAACTAATAATGTTTTATTTATTTCCTGCCATTGACGTATTATATTTATTTCTTTTGGTTCTTTTGTAGCCTAAACTTACCTTTCTTTATATTTAAAAATCCAGCCTAACCTTACCTTACCAAGTTTTTATTTTTTAATATAGCCCTTACATTTTCCGAAAAAATTGGATAGTTCTTTCAAAAAAGCCGCTGTTTTGAACATTTACCGATGTATGTATATGTTAAATTTTTCGCCCTGACATTCAAGGTTAGTGTAACTGCGGTCAATGTCGTCATCGATGAGACGACACAGTGTACAGGTTGAAAGGTAGGCGCCAACCAATTTCTCGCTCGCCATACGTATAACTTTGAAATCGGCACAACTCACAAAATCCGAGTAGCTGTGTTGCTTGGTTTTTTTGGTCCGCAGCTATCGATATATTAAATTAACTATATTTTGGATGTTACTCAGTTCTTTGTAGTTAAACTATTAGAAATATATGTCTCGGTGAAGTAGTAATGACTATGAGTATGTAGGAGTTGTGTACAGGTAGTGGTCGTTGCTGCTGCAGTACCACCGGTCGGTAGGTGGTCGCACTGTGGTGCTGTTTGGCGACTCCAACGGGGCAACTTATGTCACATTCGGCTTACTTATGGTGAGCAGGGCATAACACGCTATAAATGATATCAGACAAAGCATTAATTGCAATGTTGCGATATATTACGGTCTGACACACGGAACCGACTGTGCGAGGGACCAGGAGTTCACAGTTCTCGAACCATGATTAGAGCTGGAAGAAGGTTGGGGGAGCAAGGGTTGATCATTATAATTAAGGTTATTTGACAGCAACTCAGTGGGAGGTATGGCGCCGTACGTGAACTAGGTATGTCAGTAGTGTGTTGACAGTATGTGCCACATAATCTGTGGTTCACTCACTGTGTGTCTTAAGGTCTGAAAATCAGCCTCTTTAGGTGTTGCTCAATGAATACAAAACAGAAAATACAGCTCTTGTTGGATTCCGATAACGTAAAACTGGTTGTCGTGGGAATTGTGTTACGTTGGTTGTCAGCTCAAGGGAGCGTTTGGTATTGTTATTGTCCGTTGGTTACAAAAGTGGTCATTCTGTGAAATTTACATATGGCGGAGACTTCGCCAGTAAAATTTTAATCAAATTAAGTCATCAAATTAAAACTGGTTTTATTGCACAACTGGAGAGATGTTAAGTGCGTGTGCATCATGCCCGAGGTAGGCACTTTCAAAGACTTGTTATGCACGAAGAATTCGGTAGGAAATAGGACTTATAAGCTCTATCGGATAAATTTTAGCACCAGATGAGTTGTTGTTGTTTATAATATACAGTATAGTACAATTACTATTGTTGTCCTTAGGCATCAGATAAATGATTTTGATCGAAGTTTGTATGGCAGCTATATGCTATTGTGGTCCGATCTGAACAACTGTCTTATAAATAATTATTCGAGCCAAATTTCGTGAAGATATCTTGTCAAATATAAAAGTTTTCCATCTATCGATATCTCAAAAAGTGAGGGACTAGTTCGCGTAGGTATATACAGACGGACATAGCTAAATTAACTCAGCTCGTCATGCTGATCATTCATATATATATTTTTTTATAGGGTCTCCGGTGTTACAAACTTTGTGACCCCGTTTAGCGTTTAAAATGTTGATTATTACTATGCTATTACTGAAATAAGTTATTTCTTAATATCTTATATGTGCAGGCATCGACTTGTAACAATTTAATTATACAAAATATGTAACGATTTAGTAGCCCATATAAAAACAAAGTGCAAATCATTTCCCAATTCGTTGCTTTAGAGATTTGTTGATATTAAAGCAAATACGTTGTCCAGAAGGAACAGTGCAATTCTCGCAACAGCATGTTCTTCGTTAACGGAATTTATACGGCCAGGGGTTGTTATTTCGGGGACCTAACTCTGTTTGGATTGTTCTAATTCTCAAGGAAACATTTGCTTAAGGTTTCGTAGCCAGAGAAATTAAGTATTTCATTTTGTTGAGAACCCGATAGTTCCTTCTTGAAAACCTTCATAACATCTGACCTCTAGCATTAAAATAGGCACGGCAGTCGGGTCTACGGAACCGGAACGGACCCGGATTTTTATCCGACCAAGGACTATTAACTCGGCAGCATTCTTCAAAATTTTGCTAAGGATGTTTTCGGCCGCAACAACCACATCAGGATAATAATCTTAATTATCCCAATTTCAAAAGCATTTTTGTCAAAGACACAAATAATAAAATAGTTTTTCTATGCATACCTAAATACATCTGTTATCGACTTTTACATTTTGTCATTTGTAATAGGAGGTACCAAAAATGCCAGAAACTTATTAGTATATGATAAATCAAATAATTTATTGTGTTAGATGGGTATATTGGTATTAAGACTCTTATTTAAAGAACATATGAAATAGTTTTCATAACTCTAAGTCAGGAATAGAGCCATAAACAAATTGAGCTCAGAAAATGCTGTTCAATGGAAGATTTTTGATTTTACTTTCCAGCATAGTTGCTCACAATATGTAGAAAATGTTTATGTATATACTACAATATCACGTTTGTATTAAACAGGGTTGCGATTCTTTTTTATTCAAAATTCCTACATCTTGGATTAAAAATTAAATTTTAAAGTTTTTGTTGGGGTTAAAAAAAAATTTTCATTTTCTAATTCCGATGTTGGGATTAAAAATGAAAAATCTAGATTAAATCAAAAATTTGAATTTAACAGAAAAACCTTAAAATTTAATTATTAATTTAATAGTCAAATTAAAAATTTTATTTTTAATCCCAAAATCAGAATTAAAAATTGATAAAATATAAATCGCTCGAAAGTGTCGGTTTGCCGACCAGTGTTTTAAAGCATTGAATAAGATAGTTCTGTGCGAACTCCAGTTCAAAATAATAAAACACAAAGTACGCAAACGCCAAAAAAATTTGAATTTTAAAACTTTTTTTTTTTTAATTCTTCATTATATGCTTGGGATATATTTTTTTATTCGGTATTTTTATTGTATATTATATTCCTAAAAATTTTTTTACTCAAATATTAGTTAAATTATTTTTTAGTGCATTGTTTGCAACCCTGGTAATGACAATTAATTTCTAACATAGCATAGGTTTCAATTAAAAGAAGTTAGTTGTTTTAGGTTGGGTAAATAAAAGTGGTAATATATTTACTCCACCCAAGTTTTAAGGGCATTACGCACATTTTGCGGTATACTCTGATATATGCTATTGGCAACATGCCCGTTTTTGTTGGTTTAAGTTTAAATAACAGTGTAATTTAAAATTTTTATTGGAAATAGCACGGAAATGATTTTATTTTACGGTTTAACAAAATTACCTATTTACGTAATTCTTTTTTGGTCTGAAATATTTATTTTTGACATTTATTATTGATCTTAACATTTACTTGTTACACATTAAATTTCATTTTATTATTATTTTAGCATTAAATTATTTCCACTAATTGTTTAGTCAATTAGTTATTTAACAACTATATCTAATTTATGTTTGCATATAATATTGTACAATATTATTAATGATGCAGCATTTACAGATTTATTTGGATTTATCAACATAAATTTATAATATATGTTCTCTTTTCGCCTCTTTCCTCCTTGCGGGGGGGAAACTGCTACTGCTACTAAACTACCCGGCGTAGACGCTGGGGTCGGAGGAGCTTACCGTGCTCCAAGACCTACTCATGGAGGAGGTATTCAGAGGATCTGAATATGCAGCCTCCTTCCATGGAGTATATTTCAAAGGAGGCATGCTGCAGGTTGACTGCAAGGAGAGATCTGCTAGCTGGCTGAGGGAGAGCGCTCCCAAGCTGGTAGGCTGGAATGGCTCCGTCCTCTGCGCAAAGAAAGGAGACGACATACCGCCAATGCATAGCGTAACGGTGTTCCTCCCCAGGTGCGCGTACGAGTTTGCTCTCGCGCTCATAAAGAACTAGAACGAAGGGCTAAGTACATCAGCCTGGCATGTAGTAAATAACAAGGTCGAGGATTCTGGGTGGAGGCTTAACCTCTGCATAGACGACGAATCGTACAAATTCGTCCGGAGGAAGAGCTTTCGCTTGAACTCAAGGTTCAGCTTGGTGGTTACGAGGCCTTATAAGCCCAAGGCGGCCACCGAAAACAAAACGGAAGAGAAGATGCTGGCAGATAAGGTGCGACTCAACCCGGCAACTGCGGAGGCCAAGGTGAAGGTCCCTACTGAGAAGACACACGAACAAGGGGTGTGCTATCCTGCATGCAAGAGTTTCTGGAGGGATTCACGTACCTAGCGGGTGGCAACGCACAGGACCGCGAATATGAGGACCAGTTCCTCATTGATCCGATCCTGTAGTCGGCTGTCAATGCGAGCAGATTCTCAGCGGATGGCCTGGGCATACTGTTGATGCAGAAGCATTGGATCTACAAAGGAGAGGTCAGGGATCTCAAAACAGAGTCAAATAAGGTAATCTGGAATCTCTTTAGTGAGTGCTAGAACCTGCGTAGTAATTAGGAAAGATATTGACTTCTTTTGTATTTCAGAGTTCCTACCACAAGACCTGGTCGCAGTGCAGGCAAAGAACAACGAAGGAACAGACTTCGTCCTGGCAGCGGCCTAGTTTCCGGGAGAGACAACACCCCCAGAGGCCGTCGGTAACCTGGTGGAGTACTGCAGGAGAGATAACCTGCCCCTCGTCCTTGGATGCGACGCCAACGCCCATCACATGGAATGGGGCAGCACGGACTGCAACAAACGGGGTGAGTCTCTCCTTGAATTTATAGTTAGTAAGAGTTTAAGCATTGCAAACGTGGGATGCGAACACACCTTTGTGACAAACTTATGACAGGGCGATGGAGAGTGTCATCGAAACCTTCCATGTTAGATCATCGCATCATTAGATTCGCACTGGAGGTAGAGGTCAAACAACTCCCTCCCAGGCGTATCCCAGACTGGGCCACCTTTAGGGATATGCTTGAAATAAATGTCAGAAGGAGGGGGCAGCTGGACAACAGTGCAACTGCTTCTGGACTGGAGAGCAGATTGTCTGCGCTAAACCAGTCCATTACAGAGGCATATCACAGCAGCTACCCCCTAAAGGCGACCACCAAGAGCCGCAGTTGTTCTTGGTGGTCAAGTAAGCTCTCAGTACTTAGAAAAACGGTAAGCGAACTATTTAAAAAAGCCAAGCGTACCGGGAACTGGAAGGATTACAAGTGCAGCTTCACTGCTTACAACAAGGAGATTAGGACAGCAATGGAGAAGAGCTTCAGAAAGTTCTGTGAAAGCGTCTAGTTAACGCCATAGGCTGCAAGGATGCGTAAGGTTCTGGCTAGAGGAAAGACGGACACAGTACTAGCAATTAAAAGATCGGATGGGACGTATACGTCCAGCGCAGAAGAAAGAGCCACGGCTCTTCGCATTTCCCGGAGACAATTCGAGAAGACCAAATTCGACCCATTGTCGAACGAAAGCTATCTCGCTTGGATTTCATAGTCACAATTCACTGCAGACTCCATCAATTGGGCTTTGACCTCTTTCGAAAAATATAAGTCTCCGAGTGCGGATGGCATTCTTCCAGCATTTCTGCAACAGGGATAGCCTGGTGCTGGTATATATCCCAGAACCATGGCGCACTGCAGAGGTGATCTTCATACCCAAGGTAGGAAGAAAACACTATACATTGGCGAAATACTTCAGGCCAATCAGGTTAACTTGCTACTTAAGATCATGGAAAAGATCATTGACTTCGAAATACGATCGAAGGTTCTGAAGGCTGCACCGCTACATGCGTAGCAGCATGCTTACAGAGCAGGCAGACAAATAATACTGCTTAGTATTAGTTAACCTCAGAGATACGTAATTCGTTAGATGGGCTCGAGGTGTTGTTATGCGCCTTCCTTGACATCGAAGGTGCCTTGACAATACGTCACACGAAAGCGTGTCAAGAGCACTAGAGAAAAAGAATGTGGCAGCACCGGTACGGTATGGATAGAAGCCGTACTGCGCACCAGGATAGCTGAAACCACCGAAAGCGATACCAGAATTCGTTTGGGCACAACAAGAGGCTGTCCACGGGGTAGAGTGCTATTCCCCCTTCTTTGGAGCCTAGTTGTGGACGAACTTCTTGATCTGCTAACGAGCAATGGAGTCCGCTGTTAGGGATATGCGGACGACATTGTTATCTTAGCCAGATGTAAATTCGTAGACACTCTCTGCGATATTGGACAAAGGGGATTGGGGCTGGCAAAGGGGTGGTGTAGTGGGGTTGTCTTAAACATCAACCCCTCTAAAGCTACAATCATACCGTTTACCAGACGAAGGTCACTGCCGGGCCTCAGAAATCTATCCCTTGGCGACAGATAGCTAGAGATGGTTAACACGGTCAAGTATCTAGGCCGCAAGCAGCATGTGGACCTGACCTAAGTCAAAGCTACAAAAGCGCTTATGGAGTGCAATCCAATTGCTGGGAAATCCTGGGGCTGCAACCCGAGGATTATAAGATGGATGTACACCATGATTGACTGGTAATCACATATGAAGCGGTGGCTTGGGTCTCTAAAGTATCAAAGACTTCGATGAGACTTCAACTATCGAAGTTACAACGACTAGCCTGCATCTGCGCGTCGGGCTCAATCCGTACGTGTCCGACTGCAGCACTGGAAGTAATGCTTGAACTCACAACGTTATATTTAGTGATCAAAATGATGGCCAAACAGACCCTGCTTCTAATGACAGCAGAAGGGTTTGGCAGAGGGAAGGTAATCTCGTCCCAACAGATGTAGGCTCTAAGTGACGAAATGCCACTAGCCCTTTTCCCAAGGGACAGCATTACCAAAGTAGTAAGCTTCACTAGGAAGTTCAAAGTTGCCCTTGGCAGTAAGGAGAAATGGAATGATTCCTGCTAAGGGAAAGTACTATCAAGTGGTACACCGACTGCTCGAAAACGTCGGAAAGGATTGGTGCAGGGGTCGCAGGACCACGTACCGAATTCTCCATTTTCATGGGAAGTTTTTCAAGCATATTCCAAGCGGAAACCTAAGCTAAAGGTCAGTCTGTAGGGATAAACCTGTAACGTAATTATCGCAATGAAAGCATTGCCATACTTTGCGATAGTCAGGCGGCAATAAAAGGGATCCTATGAGGTCAAATCGCTTCTAGTGCAGAAGTGTATATAGCTGGGAATGAACTGGCTGACGAGCTAGCCCGCTCTGCAGCTTCCACAAGAATGGTAGGACCAGAGCATTTCGTCGCGGTTGGTCCGCACACCATTAAGGAGCTACTCCGTAGTGAGGAAAAAGCAGGCAGGGAGAGATATTGGCAACAACTCCAAGGCATGCACCATCCAATGGATAGGCCTCTTGTGCAGACTACCGGTTCTGCGACATGGATCCGGAAACCCCAGAACACCTACTAGTAGACTGCGTAGCAGTCTGCAGATGCAGAATTAAGGCCCTTGGATCCATGTTTTCTAATAGGGATCACATCGCCTCACTAGCACCTAGTAGTATATTGGAGTTCTTCAATGTGCTGGGGCTAGGTGAGTTGTTGTGACTTCTGGGAGGACACAATAGACCATAAGTCGCGGTGCTTACCTCTATTCAATCTATCTATCTATCTACGTATTACATTTAATAAAATAATTAAAAAGTACCATTTGTTAATGAAATAAGCAGTCAATATTGTTTACTTTTTGAATGTGTAGTTCTATATGATATTGCTGTTATTTTGACGGTTATCTAATCCCCGTTTGGGTGGTAAGCTTCAAGTTGTCATCTAACGGGATGCCCAGGAAACGTGCTTCTTTGACGAGGTCGGACAATAGGGAGAGGGGTGTTAGATGCGTGGGGTTCATTGGGCATGCAAAGAGGAGGTTAGAGTAATGTGGGACACACGCAGAATATATATTTGGTATGTCAGGTTCTTTTCTGAATAAGTAGCAGTTTAACCTGCTACAGTATCCAGAACAAAATTGCACAAGGTTCACTCTAGATTCTTGGGGCCAATTCGAGCTTTTCGTCTGCTTTGGCTAGTGGTTTAACTCCAAGTACGCTATTCACTGGGAGGGACTGGTTGAAGTTGGTATATAAAGAACTCTTTATGCTCCTAGGAGGCTTGAAATAATTTACTTCAAAAATATTTTGTTCCAAATTTGTAATCCGAACCCTTGTTCCTTTACATAACCTCGGATCATCTAGATTACTCATAAGTATTATTAATACATTTGTATCAATTTATGTGACGGTGCACCTGATAGTTCAAGTGAATTTAAAAACTCCACAAGATATTTGTTTCCATTGATGATGATTGTATCCATTGACAAATACACTTTCATTTCTCATTGATATTCTTTCAAAATATCGGTGTTTTCTTTATTAACCACCTCATTTGTTGACGCGAATATTGCTGTGGCGCACAACCACTTATCACTACTCAAATTTTGTTGGAATTCCGGAAAATCATGAGAAATGAGATCAACATCGTGTTCTACTAAATTAAAAAGTTCTCTTGGAAGTGAAATATAACCATCGTCGTCAAAGTCTAAACAACCGTCACCGATTTTCAACAACATTTTTTCATTAAGTCCGGAATCTACGTCATTATAAAGATTTACCCTCATATTCGTTTTCAAACTGAATTTAACTTAAACTGCCATTCCTCCCATTATATATGTTTTGGTTATTTATGACGGGCATTAATAATAAGCTGAGTAAAAACGTTTTTCCGGTTCCTGCAGGTGCGTCGAGAAAGAAGATTCTCTGTTGCTGGATTCTATTTTACTTATAACTTGATTGAAGACATGATTTTGGTTCAGTAATTTTGGATTTACCTCCGTCATTATTATGTAAAATCATAGTTTAATTTTCGACCAATTTCATTATTAGAATCATCTCCATTGCCTCGTCAAAGACTTTGTATTTGAAAATGATCTAGCTTTTTTCCGACCATTGTTAAAACCTTGTTTTTGATTATAATGAGCATTTTTTATACTCGCGCAACAAGTTTCACAGAGTATAATAGTTTTATTTACCTAAGGGTTGTTTGTATCACCTAAAACCAATCGAGATAGATATGGAGTTATACAACAATATATAATATTGTGACGAACATAGATGATGGAACAAAATTGAATGAACGATAAACTGCCAGAAGCAACTAGTTAGCGAATTCGTAGTTGCCAGAATGTTCTAGAAGCAATGTTTTGTTACAGATTTACTATATAAGGGCTGCCGGTTTGTGCAGCAGACACAGTTCTAGTTAGAGTGTTGTCGTGATAAGAGCAATTAAGCTATAAGCAAGAAGTTGTAAGCTCGAATAACGAGCAATAAGTGTTAAGTTGTTGGAATAAGAAATAAAGATAAGTGTGCAGCCATTAAATTGGGACTTTTATTAAACAATCCAGTGATCGAACTCAAGAGTGAGTTACAGGTAGACGATTTATCGAGAAATCCGTTACAATTGGTGTCAGAAGTGGGATTTTCAAATAAATTCCCAAGGAGATAATTATTTGAAAATGGCCAAGTTTAACGATCTGAAGATTTTACAGCTGAAAAAGGAGCTGGAGCTGGAGCAACGTGGTTTGGCGACTAATGGATTAAAAACTGAATTACAATCACGGTTGAGAGAGGCCTTGGAGGCGAAAAACATTAATGTGGAGGAATATGTCTTTCACATGGAATTAGAGGAAGAGACAACAATAATAGAAGAAAAGGAAGAGGCTCAATGCTCGTCAAAGATTGTGGACATAAACATGATTTGTGCTGCAATATCGCAGATGGGGAATGAGATGTCAACGCTAATGTCCACACAATTTAAAGAACAGGATACACGTATGTCTCAAATGGAAACGCGATTGTCAACGCATTTGGAAGAGCTGCTCGCAGCGCAACATGCACGTTTTGCAGCACAGTTGTCAGCACCGAAAGAGCTCGACGTGCATATGTCAGCGCAGGTATCCTCACAGTTGGAAGAGGAGGAAGCATGTGAACCAGGATCTTCACAGTATGAAGAGCAAGAAGCTTGTATTACAGCAAAAGTGTCTTCGCAGTCGGAAGAACTGAACGGGCGTATGCCAGCGCAGGTGTCCCCACAGTCGGAAGAGGAGGAAGCGTGTGTACCAGTACAAGGGTTCTCACAGTCGAAAGAGCTGGAACTGCGTATGTCAGGGCAGGTGTTCCCACAGTTGGAAGAGGAGGAAGCGTGTGAACCAATAAAAGGTTCCTCACAGTTAGAAGAGCTAAAAGCTTGGATACCAGCACAAGTGTCCTTACAGTTGGAAGAGCAGGAAGCGTGTATACCATCACAGGTGGAAGATCAGCATAAAATTGAACCTGAAACGAATGACTCTGTGCAAGAAGATCCAGAATTGGAAGGTGCATTACATAAGGTGGAGTTGAACCAATAAACAACGATTGGAGAAATAACTACAGGAAGGCCAGTCACAAAATCATATTGGGCAGAACGGAGCAGTTTGAAGTTAGTGTATGGCTGCTTGCATCGAGTGTGGAAAAGCGAAAATGGGCAAACCTTCCGAGTACTTATGGTTGTTCCAAGGGTTGGAATTCCTGATATTCTTAACGTGCAGTACAAATGTCCAAGAGGAGGGCACTTGAGAGACATGAAATCCTTGGAGCTGGTTGTCAATCAGATAGAAAGGATTGCGAAATATGCTGAGAACATTGTAGCTAAATAATCAAGGTCCAGGATTCATGGGCAGATGAAACAGCACAATTCGCGTGCGCCAGGTGAGAAAATAGGCGTGTATGAAGATGGTCCATTCCCCACCAATAAATTAGGAAATAGCCATGTTTTGGTAGTCAAGGACCATTTCAATGAATGGCCACAAGTATACACAATTCCTAATCAAGAGACTGAACCAGTGGCGGAGGCATTCATCAACAAGTGGGTAACGAGATTCGGTGTTCCAATGGAGTTACGTTCTGATCAAGAATGGAATCTCGAGTCAGCTTTAAGTCAAGGGATGTACCAGAAACTGAGTATCCGGAAAACGGATGGAATTAACTCCAAGAAGAGAAGGACGGCTAACGATGTCAGCACCAGCCTAGAAGACGAGATGGGGGACATAAAAGCTTTGTGTTTGATATCGCAAATATGTCTAATCGGGACGATCAGACTTAGGTGGAGGGCAGTGTGACGAACATAGATGATAGAACAAAATTGAATGAACGATAAACTGCCAGAAGCAATGTTTTGTTACAGATTTACTATATAAGGGCTGCCGGTTTGTGCAGCAGACACAGTTCTAGTTAGAGTGTTGTCGTGATAAGAGCAATTAAGCTATAAGCAAGAAGTTGTAAGCTCGAATAACGAGCAATAAGTGTTAAGTTGTTGGAATAAAAAATAAAGATAAGTGTGTAGCCATTAAATTGGGACTTTTATTTAACAATCCAGTGATCGAACTCAAGAGTGAGTTACAGGTAGACGATTTATCGAGAATTTCGTTACAATGTAATATAAAAAAGATCTTGGTTACGAAAAGAGTTGGATTCCGAGTGACTGTCTGTCTGTCCGTGCAAGCGATAACTTGAGCAAAATTTAGACATCATGATGAAACTTGGTACATATTCCTTGGCACCCAAACAGCCGTTAAGCGAAAATACATACATAATGTGTCATAACTAAGTACTAAATTAAGATACAAAACTGTAATTTGGTACAGCAGATCAAGGGACACCTATGTCAATTTTTTTAAAGTGGCCGTGTCATCGTCCCCTAAATGGTTTAATGTACATATCTCCCAAACCGCTGCTAAATTATTTTAAGCATTTCTTCATACGCTGTGAAAATGGGTAAAATCATCCAAACCCCATATGGTAAAAATATCAAAACCCCATAAACGGTTGTGTTAAAAACTGCGATATCTCACTGAATAAATGCATGAAATTTTACAACCAAGATGCCAGGGAAGGGTTTTACGGGAGCAGGTGCACCGTCCACCTTTGGGGGAAATCCTATATCTTAAAAACTACTTGACCAATTTCAACCAAATTTGATTAGTAAGGTTATCCAAATATTTCTATCACACGCTGTGAAAATGGGCGAAATCGGAAACGCCTAGTTTATACAGGTATATAACAAACTTTTAAATTTAATCTGATTTTTCTACTTCAGAGTAAACAAATTAAACATCAATGCAGTTATCAATATGAGGTTTGGAGAAAATCGGAACAAAATATTCCATAGCCCTTATATACCTTGTTAGTTATAGTTGACATCACTAAAAGGGCAAACCAAATACCATGTATATGTACATAATTAAGTTTCTTATGTATTACACCTGTTACTCTTTTCATTGTTATTTTTACATACTAAGTACAGTTTTTTGTTCACTTCAATAAAACATTTCGTATCGAACGAACGTCTTTGTGTTAAATGTTCTAAAGGTATGTTAACAAAAAATAATTATGTAAGAATTGCAAACTTCCTGTTGGCTTTATACTGTTTATATTGGTCGATATGTAAGATATTTTAGCAAAATTAAATGAAAGTATAATATGGGATATACTATAGTTTATGTCAGTGCCATCGAAAGCCAATGATATGATCGCAATAAAATTTAGGCATATAAAGTTAATTTAAGGTATGTGATCTCACCTTTCATCATTTCAAGTTCCCAGATACAGAATATGTGGACCTCAGTGCCTGTGGTTGAAAATATCGGTAAAACTCAGAAATTTATTATTGAAATTCAAAGAGAATCTTTTGATCAGAATAGTGTACCCTTGACTCAAAACAGGTTTAATCTTACATTACACCCCACATACTTAACATAAACATTTTTGAACCTCCGGTTGATTTTACAGCGTATATACCAGACAGCATGTGAGATGTCTTACGGAAATTCAGAAAATGTGTATCTCTAAAAACATCTTTGTGCCACATTTTACCGAAAATATCGGTCAATATGTGAGATATATTAATGAGTTTCAATTATGGTTTTGAAATGCTTATGAATAATATGTGAATACAATTTGATGGCAATGATGGGTTTGTTTTTTCTGATATTAGTATGTGTATACAATATAATGAATTTTGTATTTTTCTATATATATATCTTACTAAAAATAACTGAACATGTTACGACAAATATACAGCGAAAGTCGGATCAAGTTATCTCATATATATCATTATATAACGGACAGGATGTAATGCCATATAACGTAGTATAGCTATTATAGAGAAGGTTCATTTGCGGACTAGCGTGTGAATTTGCAAAATCTAACAAGATAAGATGGACGGATTTCACCAGAGAAAAGGAGAAATTTTAACATTGGCGCGTGAATAGAGCTGAGCATTGAATAAACATTATGCCCAGAGACTTGTTTTGATATTAGAGCTGCATGTTAGCCTTTTGGCTTATGTTTGTATACATACGTTTATATCTTAATATATAAAAATCCAGTGTCACTGTGTATGTTCCGAAATAACTCAAAAACGAGTCAACTGATATTCATGAAAATTGGCATGTATATGTAATTTGGTCCAACTTGAATGATAGGATAGTTATTATTTCAATTAATCGTCTCAACAATTAATAATTAACAATAAACTGATCATCAATGTTGATTGTTGTCATTAGTCGTAGGTTCCATAAGTCTGGAACAGATGGCGCCTCAAGCGAGTTTCTTTACAGAGAACTGTAAAATTTTGTCCTGTGCACCTGATAGATGGCACCACACATTAATGTAGTATACTTTCTTATAGACTACACACTATACATGTGTTATTTTGACTATATAACTTGACGTCGCTTCTTTTGAATCATTTTTCATTTTGTCTTCGTTGCTTACATTACTTTGACAGTTACATAAATACAGCCAAATATACAAAATCCGAAAACAACGAAATTCATTCACATTAAAAATTAAATTAATATTTTTAGTAAAATGCGACCAAGAAAATCTAACCTTAATATTCCGATGATACCATCCGATTCTCCCATACCATTTAAAAGACTACAGTTTCCCATTCGTTTAGCTTTCGCGATGACTATAAATAAATCTCAAGGCCAAACAATGTCTATTTGCGGTTTAGACTTGGAAAATCCATGTTTCTTTCATGGGCAATTATACGTGGCCTGTTCACGAGTAGGAAGACCATCAAGCTTATTTGTATTAACCAAAGACCGGTTGACCAAAAATATTGTACACCGATTGGCGCTTCATTAAACATTGGAACTGTGATTTATTACAATTATTAATTATTAATTTAGAGTATTAATTGTTAAACAAAAATTTTTAAAGTATTTGTTGAATAAATGTTATATTAATTTGTGTTAAATTTTCTGTTTCAAACCACAGCAACGCGTGGCCGGGTCAGCTAGTGCAATTATATTTATTAATATGCATTTCAAATTGTTAATTTTTACTACTCAAATTTTGTTGGAATTCCGGAAAATCATGAGAAATGAGATCAACATCGTGTTCTACTAAATTAAAAAGTTCTCTTGGAAGTGAAATATAACCATCGTCGTCAAAGTCTAAACAACCGTCACCGATTTTCAACAACATTTTTTCATTAAGTCCGGAATCTACGTCATTATAAAGATTTACCCTCATATTCGTTTTCAAACTGAATTTAACTTAAACTGCCATTCCTCCCATTATATATGTTTTGGTTATTTATGACGGGCATTAATAATAAGCTGAGTAAAAACGTTTTTCCGGTTCCTGCAGGTGCGTCGAGAAAGAAGATTCTCTGTTGCTGGATTCTATTTTACTTATAACTTGATTGAAGACATGATTTTGGTTCAGTAATTTTGGATTTACCTCCGTCATTATTATGTAAAATCATAGTTTAATTTTCGACCAATTTCATTATTAGAATCATCTCCATTGCCTCGTCAAAGACTTTGTATTTGAAAATGATCTAGCTTTTTTCCGACCATTGTTAAAACCTTGTTTTTGATTATAATGAGCATTTTTTATACTCGCGCAACAAGTTTCACAGAGTATAATAGTTTTATTTACCTAAGGGTTGTTTGTATCACCTAAAACCAATCGAGATAGATATGGAGTTATACAACAATATATAATATTGTGACGAACATAGATGATGGAACAAAATTGAATGAACGATAAACTGCCAGAAGCAACTAGTTAGCGAATTCGTAGTTGCCAGAATGTTCTAGAAGCAATGTTTTGTTACAGATTTACTATATAAGGGCTGCCGGTTTGTGCAGCAGACACAGTTCTAGTTAGAGTGTTGTCGTGATAAGAGCAATTAAGCTATAAGCAAGAAGTTGTAAGCTCGAATAACGAGCAATAAGTGTTAAGTTGTTGGAATAAGAAATAAAGATAAGTGTGCAGCCATTAAATTGGGACTTTTATTAAACAATCCAGTGATCGAACTCAAGAGTGAGTTACAGGTAGACGATTTATCGAGAAATCCGTTACAATTGGTGTCAGAAGTGGGATTTTCAAATAAATTCCCAAGGAGATAATTATTTGAAAATGGCCAAGTTTAACGATCTGAAGATTTTACAGCTGAAAAAGGAGCTGGAGCTGGAGCAACGTGGTTTGGCGACTAATGGATTAAAAACTGAATTACAATCACGGTTGAGAGAGGCCTTGGAGGCGAAAAACATTAATGTGGAGGAATATGTCTTTCACATGGAATTAGAGGAAGAGACAACAATAATAGAAGAAAAGGAAGAGGCTCAATGCTCGTCAAAGATTGTGGACATAAACATGATTTGTGCTGCAATATCGCAGATGGGGAATGAGATGTCAACGCTAATGTCCACACAATTTAAAGAACAGGATACACGTATGTCTCAAATGGAAACGCGATTGTCAACGCATTTGGAAGAGCTGCTCGCAGCGCAACATGCACGTTTTGCAGCACAGTTGTCAGCACCGAAAGAGCTCGACGTGCATATGTCAGCGCAGGTATCCTCACAGTTGGAAGAGGAGGAAGCATGTGAACCAGGATCTTCACAGTATGAAGAGCAAGAAGCTTGTATTACAGCAAAAGTGTCTTCGCAGTCGGAAGAACTGAACGGGCGTATGCCAGCGCAGGTGTCCCCACAGTCGGAAGAGGAGGAAGCGTGTGTACCAGTACAAGGGTTCTCACAGTCGAAAGAGCTGGAACTGCGTATGTCAGGGCAGGTGTTCCCACAGTTGGAAGAGGAGGAAGCGTGTGAACCAATAAAAGGTTCCTCACAGTTAGAAGAGCTAAAAGCTTGGATACCAGCACAAGTGTCCTTACAGTTGGAAGAGCAGGAAGCGTGTATACCATCACAGGTGGAAGATCAGCATAAAATTGAACCTGAAACGAATGACTCTGTGCAAGAAGATCCAGAATTGGAAGGTGCATTACATAAGGTGGAGTTGAACCAATAAACAACGATTGGAGAAATAACTACAGGAAGGCCAGTCACAAAATCATATTGGGCAGAACGGAGCAGTTTGAAGTTAGTGTATGGCTGCTTGCATCGAGTGTGGAAAAGCGAAAATGGGCAAACCTTCCGAGTACTTATGGTTGTTCCAAGGGTTGGAATTCCTGATATTCTTAACGTGCAGTACAAATGTCCAAGAGGAGGGCACTTGAGAGACATGAAATCCTTGGAGCTGGTTGTCAATCAGATAGAAAGGATTGCGAAATATGCTGAGAACATTGTAGCTAAATAATCAAGGTCCAGGATTCATGGGCAGATGAAACAGCACAATTCGCGTGCGCCAGGTGAGAAAATAGGCGTGTATGAAGATGGTCCATTCCCCACCAATAAATTAGGAAATAGCCATGTTTTGGTAGTCAAGGACCATTTCAATGAATGGCCACAAGTATACACAATTCCTAATCAAGAGACTGAACCAGTGGCGGAGGCATTCATCAACAAGTGGGTAACGAGATTCGGTGTTCCAATGGAGTTACGTTCTGATCAAGAATGGAATCTCGAGTCAGCTTTAAGTCAAGGGATGTACCAGAAACTGAGTATCCGGAAAACGGATGGAATTAACTCCAAGAAGAGAAGGACGGCTAACGATGTCAGCACCAGCCTAGAAGACGAGATGGGGGACATAAAAGCTTTGTGTTTGATATCGCAAATATGTCTAATCGGGACGATCAGACTTAGGTGGAGGGCAGTGTGACGAACATAGATGATAGAACAAAATTGAATGAACGATAAACTGCCAGAAGCAACTAGTTAGCGAATTCGTAGTTGCCAGAATGTTCTAGAAGCAATGTTTTGTTACAGATTTACTATATAAGGGCTGCCGGTTTGTGCAGCAGACACAGTTCTAGTTAGAGTGTTGTCGTGATAAGAGCAATTAAGCTATAAGCAAGAAGTTGTAAGCTCGAATAACGAGCAATAAGTGTTAAGTTGTTGGAATAAAAAATAAAGATAAGTGTGTAGCCATTAAATTGGGACTTTTATTTAACAATCCAGTGATCGAACTCAAGAGTGAGTTACAGGTAGACGATTTATCGAGAATTTCGTTACAATGTAATATAAAAAAGATCTTGGTTACGAAAAGAGTTGGATTCCGAGTGACTGTCTGTCTGTCCGTGCAAGCGATAACTTGAGCAAAATTTAGACATCATGATGAAACTTGGTACATATTCCTTGGCACCCAAACAGCCGTTAAGCGAAAATACATACATAATGTGTCATAACTAAGTACTAAATTAAGATACAAAACTGTAATTTGGTACAGCAGATCAAGGGACACCTATGTCAATTTTTTTAAAGTGGCCGTGTCATCGTCCCCTAAATGGTTTAATGTACATATCTCCCAAACCGCTGCTAAATTATTTTAAGCATTTCTTCATACGCTGTGAAAATGGGTAAAATCATCCAAACCCCATATGGTAAAAATATCAAAACCCCATAAACGGTTGTGTTAAAAACTGCGATATCTCACTGAATAAATGCATGAAATTTTACAACCAAGATGCCAGGGAAGGGTTTTACGGGAGCAGGTGCACCGTCCACCTTTGGGGGAAATCCTATATCTTAAAAACTACTTGACCAATTTCAACCAAATTTGATTAGTAAGGTTATCCAAATATTTCTATCACACGCTGTGAAAATGGGCGAAATCGGAAACGCCTAGTTTATACAGGTATATAACAAACTTTTAAATTTAATCTGATTTTTCTACTTCAGAGTAAACAAATTAAACATCAATGCAGTTATCAATATGAGGTTTGGAGAAAATCGGAACAAAATATTCCATAGCCCTTATATACCTTGTTAGTTATAGTTGACATCACTAAAAGGGCAAACCAAATACCATGTATATGTACATAATTAAGTTTCTTATGTATTACACCTGTTACTCTTTTCATTGTTATTTTTACATACTAAGTACAGTTTTTTGTTCACTTCAATAAAACATTTCGTATCGAACGAACGTCTTTGTGTTAAATGTTCTAAAGGTATGTTAACAAAAAATAATTATGTAAGAATTGCAAACTTCCTGTTGGCTTTATACTGTTTATATTGGTCGATATGTAAGATATTTTAGCAAAATTAAATGAAAGTATAATATGGGATATACTATAGTTTATGTCAGTGCCATCGAAAGCCAATGATATGATCGCAATAAAATTTAGGCATATAAAGTTAATTTAAGGTATGTGATCTCACCTTTCATCATTTCAAGTTCCCAGATACAGAATATGTGGACCTCAGTGCCTGTGGTTGAAAATATCGGTAAAACTCAGAAATTTATTATTGAAATTCAAAGAGAATCTTTTGATCAGAATAGTGTACCCTTGACTCAAAACAGGTTTAATCTTACATTACACCCCACATACTTAACATAAACATTTTTGAACCTCCGGTTGATTTTACAGCGTATATACCAGACAGCATGTGAGATGTCTTACGGAAATTCAGAAAATGTGTATCTCTAAAAACATCTTTGTGCCACATTTTACCGAAAATATCGGTCAATATGTGAGATATATTAATGAGTTTCAATTATGGTTTTGAAATGCTTATGAATAATATGTGAATACAATTTGATGGCAATGATGGGTTTGTTTTTTCTGATATTAGTATGTGTATACAATATAATGAATTTTGTATTTTTCTATATATATATCTTACTAAAAATAACTGAACATGTTACGACAAATATACAGCGAAAGTCGGATCAAGTTATCTCATATATATCATTATATAACGGACAGGATGTAATGCCATATAACGTAGTATACCTATTATAGAGAAGGTTCATTTGCGGACTAGCGTGTGAATTTGCAAAATCTAACAAGATAAGATGGACGGATTTCACCAGAGAAAAGGAGAAATTTTAACATTGGCGCGTGAATAGAGCTGAGCATTGAATAAACATTATGCCCAGAGACTTGTTTTGATATTAGAGCTGCATGTTAGCCTTTTGGCTTATGTTTGTATACATACGTTTATATCTTAATATATAAAAATCCAGTGTCACTGTGTATGTTCCGAAATAACTCAAAAACGAGTCAACTGATATTCATGAAAATTGGCATGTATATGTAATTTGGTCCAACTTGAATGATAGGATAGTTATTATTTCAATTAATCGTCTCAACAATTAATAATTAACAATAAACTGATCATCAATGTTGATTGTTGTCATTAGTCGTAGGTTCCATAAGTCTGGAACAGATGGCGCCTCAAGCGAGTTTCTTTACAGAGAACTGTAAAATTTTGTCCTGTGCACCTGATAGATGGCACCACACATTAATGTAGTATACTTTCTTATAGACTACACACTATACATGTGTTATTTTGACTATATAACTTGACGTCGCTTCTTTTGAATCATTTTTCATTTTGTCTTCGTTGCTTACATTACTTTGACAGTTACATAAATACAGCCAAATATACAAAATCCGAAAACAACGAAATTCATTCACATTAAAAATTAAATTAATATTTTTAGTAAAATGCGACCAAGAAAATCTAACCTTAATATTCCGATGATACCATCCGATTCTCCCATACCATTTAAAAGACTACAGTTTCCCATTCGTTTAGCTTTCGCGATGACTATAAATAAATCTCAAGGCCAAACAATGTCTATTTGCGGTTTAGACTTGGAAAATCCATGTTTCTTTCATGGGCAATTATACGTGGCCTGTTCACGAGTAGGAAGACCATCAAGCTTATTTGTATTAACCAAAGACCGGTTGACCAAAAATATTGTACACCGATTGGCGCTTCATTAAACATTGGAACTGTGATTTATTACAATTATTAATTATTAATTTAGAGTATTAATTGTTAAACAAAAATTTTTAAAGTATTTGTTGAATAAATGTTATATTAATTTGTGTTAAATTTTCTGTTTCAAACCACAGCAACGCGTGGCCGGGTCAGCTAGTGCAATTATATTTATTAATATGCATTTCAAATTGTTAATTTTTATGAATGCATGCAAAACTGATAACACTCTAATTAAACTATGTAATTTTTAAAATAATATTTATAGTCAATTTGGACTTGTACATTTAATAATTTTATATGATTTTTACATAATATACTTTCCTAATAAATATTTGGTATTGCAATTGTTATTTGCAGAGATTTAATTTATTAGAAAAGATAGATATGTACATCTTTTATCATATTAATCTTATATACTAATGTAAACACATGCATCATGCACATATGAATGTATGTACGCATTCAGAAATTTAAATCATGATTTTATCACTTATATATGTATATGTACATATAATATAATCATGATGGTTGCCGGATAAAAAGAAGGCTACATGGGCAAACATCGCCCGAGGGCTAGGAGAAACAGGTTTATTAAGGAAATACGAATGGTTGAGTCCTCTTTCGGCAGTGCGGCGCTCATTACGACACTTGGCCACTGCTGAAAAATATAGACTTCTTAAAACCGTTTGTAAAGGCTAGACCGTAAGTTCATATTTATTTACATGTAAAGTATTATAGACATATTTATTTATATATATTATTTTATAGAAATCGCTGCACATCAAATATATTTGATTTTCAAAACTCGTCGAAATTCGCTGTTGGTTGATGCAGAGGAGTCTCCGCAGTTGATGCAGTCGCCGCCGGAGTTGTCGGCGTAAAGGAGTAAGGAGAAAACGAAGGAAGACAAACAGCGACGTTGACGACAGTTTTAAAGAAGCCGTTGAATTATACAAAAAAGCGTGTAAGGAGCGGGCTTCTCAAAAAGGCAGCGAGACGGTGCAAGCATCCGACAAAATGTTGGTGAAACTCATACATATATAATGACTGATATGAGCTAAGGTAAGCAGATGAAAGCCACACAGGTGCTCAGCAATAATTTAATGGCCATAGAAGCGGAGCTAGAGGAATTTGAATTTAGCCATGTCTGATCGTGTGTTCTTTTTTAACGTCTGTTAACATTTTGCCGAATGCTTGCACCGTCTCGCTGCTTATTCATATATATTACATGATTTACTTTGGTCCTATGTAATTGTACCTACATATATATTTACATACATATATATTCATATATGTTTATTAACTGAATTACTTTGTTCATATGTACCTCCAGAGCAGATATCTATATTAATTAATTTTTAATAATAGCTTTAAAAATTTGTTATTGAAATTATACTTATATTTACATATGTATATAACAATGAATGCTTTTGAATCATGTATCCTTTTTATTTTTTTATATACATAGTTATGTTTGTTGTTGTAGCGGCTGAAAACATTCTTGAAGTAACTTCGAGGAATGGTTCAGAGCTATATATATAATATATATTTATATTAAGTGCAATTTAATAAATAAATGTACAGATGGTTTAAGTTATAGAATAATCTATAGTTTTATTAAAATTAACGAAAATATATATAATGTATACATTGTAAATTCAAAAAATACACCGCATGTTTTTTATTATAATCTTAGGTTGAAATTAAATTTAAAAACAACAAAAAAAAAACAAAAAAAACTACTTAGCGTATACATGATTTTCTTGAAATGACACCGCTCGTTGGTTTACAAAATACTCTGCCAAAAAGTCCCTTAAACGCAATGAGCTATTAGTATTACAATAGATGCATGCGTCGAGATGTATTTATTGAAAGTAATGCACCTCCAAATCTTCACGCCATTCTGCTTGCAGTATTCCGTGCTCTGCGCTGTCTGTGTCTACAAATGTGTCTGGACAATACCAACGATTATGATCATTCAGAATTACAAATTGTGCAGAACCCAGCACCAAAGCAAGTTTTTATTACTCGAAGAGCTCGTGAAAACTGGTAAATTGCTTTTTTTCGTGGTAGCTGTAAGCCGGGATAAGGTCGCATTAAGTTTTCCTTCAATGGAAACGCTGCGTTAACTACAAAAAATGTGGAAAATGTGCTGTGGATTCATTCCATAAAGGAGTTCTTGGTGGTAGTGGCAATCTGTTTTCCAGGAGTGCTTTCCCAAACGTAATTTGCTGAAAAATGCCTTGAAATAAAATTAAAATAAGTAAATATTAAAATGTTTTAAATCACTTAGTGTTACCTCCGTCACTTTGTCCGGCATAGCTACCAATGCTGTCAGATGTAAACGTATACCTAGCATCACAGGCTGCCATTAAAACTATACTATAGAACCTTGTATAGTTATAAAACAACGTGCCTGAGTTTTGTTGACGAATAATAGCTATATGCTTCCCGTCAATCACTCCAACACGATTTGGTAGATTCCATAGTTTTAAAAAATCAGCAGCAATGTGCTTGTATTGTGGACAATTTTGACCAAAGTATTTCGAACGTTTCAAGTACGATATTCCGCACTCTTGTTTTGTCTAATTTATGCATAGAGGCAACAAGTTCAAAAGGAGTTCCGTGAAAGAGGTACCTACAACATAAATTAAAAATATATGTGAATAAAAGTTAGTGTGCGTGTGTATGTCACTGAACTCCTCCTAGACTTCATTCTTTATAGAACGTGAGTTTTCGTAATAAAGTTGAACGATTTGTTAACGTTGTTCAGATCTAGGTCTTTCCATGATGAAATGCCAAAGAATATTATACAAAGTACCTCTAGTTGGATCACCCGTTAGCTGTCATACAAAATAAACTATGAAATTCATGTCGTTGTATATTGTAGAATAAACTTTTTTATTTGACAAGATACCATTATAAAATTTGGCATGGATTATTGGCTAAAGCCACGGTACAATTTACGAAGAAACTGTTTAGATCCGACCGCTATAGCATATAGCTGCCATACAAACTGACCGATGACAATTAAGTTATTGTATGAAACTTTGTGAAGAGTATTATTTCTTTTTTTTTAATAACATGAAAATATTTATTTAATAGTAAATACCCGAACCACTAAAACGGAATAAACTCCCTGCAGGTGTTATTTAAACGTGAAGGTTTTTACGACATTAACATCCTAACATAAACGAAAGAAACTCCCTGCTCTTGATTGGCCCCGAAGCAATGACAACAGCAACAATAAAAATCTTTATATACTTATATATCTTGTGTGCGTGTGTATGTCACTGAACTCCTTCTAGACGGCTGGACCGATTTTGATGAAATTTTTTGTGTGAGTTCAAAGGGACTCGAGGATGGATTAGATTCACAATTTGATCCACTGGTAAAATTTGTATTTAACTAATTTTTCATTTATAAGTAGTTCTTAATTTTGGAATGTTTTACATGGGATCCGGTAGACTGCGCTACCATCGCAGATGTTAGAACGTTTTACATAGAATTCCGGCAGACTTCGCTGCAATCGTGACAGATATTCAAAAGTATATTTGCCTGGTAGATGGCGCAGAGATCAGATTCTAAGATAGCATTAGTATAGTTTAAACTATTAAGAACAAGCTAAAATCGAAATAATTAAAATAAATTAAATAATTAAGAATTATTAAATAATTAAATAGTTAAAATAATAATTATTTAAATAACAAAGATGTGTAGGAATATTTTTTTTCATTAATTTTTATTTTTCAAAAGGCTTTAAAATAGAAAATGACTTATTTTGTTTAGCATTCGTCTTGTTATTTATATTATATATTATATCATATTATATTTACTTTACTAATATTTTTAATAATAAATTAATATATATTAATCTGTTCATATTATCTACATTCACACATTTCAACGATTAAATTAACTATACGAGTATTACGTTTGTTAAAGCGAGTAATTCCTCCGAAACTCCGAATCACTTACTTTTTCACAGTCATTTTTAAGATCATACATGTGAACAGTAAACATGCTCAGCATTTCTTTTGTAGGTACAAATAAAGTACATTGTTTGTAATTTCGTTGCAAAGAAAATTTAAACATCATTATACTCTGAACCATATCTAATGCTAATTTGTTCCTTAACTTATTTTTTTTCACAGTATATATTAAAAATACTCTCTCGACAACAGCATCTAAAATAGGAATAGTTATCAGTGCTAAAGCAAGTTTGGCAACATTTTTAAATCCTGAATCCACCTGAATCAAGATCTTCATTAACATTCGACCAAAATGGAACTGTTTCTTTGGTATTTTCCCATTGTTTATTGGATATCATGTTCCACTCTTTCATAATGTAATATTTCGATCCGTACAATGGTTATCTTATAAATTGCTCCAACAATTTCACTATATCAGGTTTCCTTTGTGATGTAGCGTATAACGGTGTAAGACCATTAATTGATTTTAAGATTGCAATATTAACAGGTTCCTGACTTTCAGTACATAATTTTGCTAACAATTTTTTACACCGATCTCGAATATTGGATATTTCATTTAGTGGAATTGATTTTGCTGCCTGATCAAAGTTGTAACCTAAAAAAATTGATGATGTATAAATCAGATAATTTTGAAACTGGAATGTAACTAAATCGTCATCTTTATTTTTTTGTAGTTGAGTTAGAACAACAATTTTTTGTAGAATACTCTAATACAAAAAAATAAGTCTTCAAGCAGTTTAAATATCTCTATATTACATATATAAATATCTCTATATTGTAGTACTTTGAAACAGTTTATTTAAATTAGTCAATAGTTCTAAATTAGAGTGCAAAAAACCCATAAATAGTTTATACGCCGGACAAACAATTATGTCGTATAAGTACTGCGCTTGTAAACATTTGTCGTTACTTTTAGCTAGTTCAAAGAGCAGTTTTAAATTATCTCCCTGCTCCAAAATAGTATTAATAGCTGAATATCTTGCAAGCCATCGTGTCCCGCTCAAACCAGCAATTTGTTTCGGATCCTTAGCTTCATTCATAACATTGTAAAGTAATCTATGTTCGTCTTTGCGTTTTGGACTGTTGGAAAACCAATTGTGAACTTCCCTGACAAGATATTCCAGTTGACGAAGCAGTGTAGAGAGTAGCAGATACATTTAATAATTATAACATCAGGAAGTTCTTATTTTAACAGCGATGAAACAGAGTGATTTACACGCACCACCACATTAGCACCACCGACTCCAATCCCAACTAAATTTTTCAAAGAAAGCCTGCAGTTTTAAAGCTTTGTAAATACCATTGGCAGTAGCATCAACTATTTTCACAATACGATAGAATGTTGTTATTAATGTCTTTTTCTTAAAAAAAAAATAACGCATCATTATGCACAAAACTTTCTCAGTTAGTACATCTGTGCTTTCATCAACAATAAGTGAGAAGGGAGCCTCCTTCATATCATTTATTAAGTCTTCAAGCATGCACGGACCTAAACTATTTTTAATGAGAGCAGCGCACTTTGTCCGATGCAATATCATGTTACCAAAAATTGCCGAATCAAGGTCAATTTTTTTTAATAACTCGTGATCAATTGTAACAATCGATGTGTGTTCTGCTGCAAGCTGAAGTTCCTTAACTTTAGTGTCTGGAGGTTTTATAACTGGCAACGGACGACACTCAAGTGTGCTTTATTAAATCTTTTTTATGCGCTGCATAAACAGATATTTACAAAACGCCTTCGTACTATCACGAGTAGGATCAGGATATAACTAATCTACAAGAATATTGAAAAAAAGTTCTATTCATAAACAAAAACTCTTTGAAAATCAAATTAAATATATCATATTGAAGTAGAAATAGAAAAGAAATTATTAAAATTATAAAAAACGAACCTTTCAACCTATCATTTTTTCCCCATTCTTTGGAATATTTTTGAAAATTTTTTTTCCTTAAAGCTCATTATTTATGTTAATATAAATCGTGAGTTATTGTGCAGTGTTTAAAATATAAAACTTGTTTCTTACTAGACTCAGAACTTTTCAACATTTCAATAGTAAATTCCACTGAGTGACGTAGACTACAATATAGATGCGTGAATCTGTATCTATAGCACAACTTTAAATTTTCATTGTACACTTTTCTGGTACTTTGCTTCAGTATATTCAGTAAATTTTTAATTAAAAATTTAGGGTAAAATCCCCCAAGTTGGCATCACTGAACTGAGCCTTTGCGATGGGACAAAGCGACAATGAAATCAGTCTGCAACATTGTATAGACCAACAGATAACCAAAAATCAGCTGTTTTCCTATGTGTGTGACACAGCTGAGATCACATGATCGAATCTGCCTTTTGACACAGAAATGTAAACAAAAAGAATGCAGTTTAACAACTTGTTTGTGAACATGTTTTTATAATCGAGAATATTAATGAAAACTTTCAAGAATATTTTCGAAACGAAAGGTTATTATATATTTATTGCTTTTCCTCACCACCACTGAGGTTGCAATATAGGTGCGTTACCGATCTTTTTTGGATGTTCGGTTCCCCAAAAGCCCTATATTCACCCATATAATATATACAGTTCTAACACAATCTAATTTTCGTAACAAATATAATCAGTTTAATGTATATTAATTACATTAACAATATAAGTTGAAATATACAACTTGATTTAAACAAAAACGGAAATAAATATATAAAAATCAGGTACAAATCAATTGTATTCATAAACAAATAAATATATGTGAAAACAATCTACTTGTATTAATTTTAACAAAAACAAAAATAATTGAATAAAATTCAGGAAAAACAATAATAATAAACAAAACAATCTACTAAGTAATAAATAATATTGAGAAAATATTCCAAATCACTCACAGCGAAATACTAATTAAAAACCCCTATCAAAGTAATAGTGGTGGAGAAAAGGGTCCTATACTCGGTACACGAAAACACTTAGCGAACAAAAAAAATACGTAATAATAAGCGTACAAACCTAATTACAAAAATTCTTATTTCAAAATCATAGATCCAGGTAAGGGTAGGTTTTTGAAATCATTTTGTTTCACTTTTTTGTTAAAAGCATTTACTAGGAAATATGTTCTAATTCTAATGAATAAACATTTTATAATATCGGAATTACAATTTTCACAACAATATTATGGTTCTACGTTCACCCTTTCCGACCGATCCTGTGGCAAGTTGAATCAAAATGTGGGTGGTTTTACTATTTGGCTACATTGCTTTTCAGTAGTGAAGAAGAATTCTTCTTCAGTAATACCATCATCAAATATTGGCAAAGGCATTAAACAATCAGGTTTTGTTTTTAAATATTTGTAATACAAGTAACCGCAGAAATATACAAAAGCAGTTTTATGTAGAAAGCTGTTTCGTCTACATCTACATTTACCTCGATTGGTATATTTTGAAATGAAGTAGAATTGGAAAACCTTGAAAAGTTTGCCAAGAGGTGCTTTAACCAAAGCGTCGTTACAGGCGTTTTGGAAGGAGCTATTACAAAATGACTCACACTGGTCAACTGGCAAGAGTTCGCAATTTTATTTATCTACACATCTTATATATCCCCAGACTTTTCTGAAAATACAAACCCCCCCTCTGCGTATATGTCCAAAAAAATTCTCCAGTCTGTCCTGAGTCAGTTTTCTAGTCATTAAATGTGTGAATCTCTTATTTGACCAGAAGCGCCACAAAGGTCTTAAGCTACTTATATTAAAAAGCCGACTTTTTATAAAGCTAAAAGTGTTTGTTGTTTTGTGACCGAAAAAACTGTGCACTTTTATGGAGTCAAGAAGCTCCTCGGCTTCTTTAAGAAATTTTAATTGCACCGCAGTTGCCGAAAAGGGTTCTTTAAAATTCCTTACTGCTCCAAAAACATTACTTTAAAAAAATTTAATAATTTATCAAAAAAGAGGACGAACTCGGCTGTATAAATAAACGCGTTCGCGGATAAATTAAATTTTTTAATCCTTCCCTATCCAGTTGATTTACACATATAAATATGTCACCGCAGAAACTACAAAAATTGTTCTACAAAAACAACAATCATCTCAAGTAGCCTCACAAGTCGATATGGCAGCCAAATTACCCAAGCCCAAATTTATAGTAAATCGCACAACAACAACATTTTCATTCATAAAACCAAACGCCATACTGCCGTCCCTAAATAAAAGCGGCAGTGGTAAATTACTGTCAAACATTCCTCATGCCCATAGATTTTGTATGGCGCTTACCTAAATAAACGCGGCGAAAACGCTAAGCGTTGAAAAATTCGATTTTGACAGAGCGTTAAAAAGTGAAATTGGCTGAAAAAAGCGAAGAAATTGTTACTTTTCTGAAAAACTTCATAACACGCGATGTTTAATGTTTGTACAAAAGGATGTAAGTAATATAAATAAATTAATTCGTTTTACATTTGATTTCTTTTGTACTAATTTTAGAATTTAAGTGAGAACTTGACGTAAAGTTGCCGCTTTATTTAGGGATGCCGCGTCGGCGTTAACCCTGAGCGGTAAAAAACGCGCCACTCGACGCTTTTTTTTAAGGACGGCAGATACATATCTCCGCGAAAAATTGTAAACTGAACAATTTTCTGATGTTCCCTCTAGAAGGGAAAAGTGACAACTCAAAAAATATAAGTATTTAAATATTTTAGAATAAAAATAACAACAGGTCAATTTGCAAGTCAAAAAACTTTTTAAAGAAAATATTCAATATTCCTCTGATTTATGTATACAGTCAATCCTGGTTAAGTACCACTTCGCTTAAGTGCCAATCCCCCTTATCTGCCTGTGTCTTGCTGCATCTCACGCTTCTTTTTAAAAGCATGGAAATTATTCTTTTAAGTACCACTCTCTTATGTACCATACTTTATTTGTATTTTTAACAAATCACAAAACGCGGGATCTTTGGTTGTGACACTTAACCAAGATTGACTGTATTTGTCAAAGAATGTACGTATGTAAATATATGTAGAGTAATTTTTCAAGGTCGCGTCACCACACTTTTTGCTGTTTGCTGTGTTTTTTTTCTTTATCGAAAGACACTGTTGCCTTTACAAAAGGAGTGTGCGACTTTAACCCACTAAAAAACCTGTTATCAAAAAATAATTCGAAGTTTTGATTGCCCTGCGGGACTACCGTTAAATATTATATCGCAGGGCTAGCTAAGCCTATCTGCTTGATCGTCTCAGCGATTTACTAACTGGTTTTGATTGTTTGTCACGCTATGTTACATTCGATCTAATCTTCGCTGTTCTTCAATAACATTTGCGGCCTAAGAGTTTACATGATTCCACACCTGCTATGAATGAAACACGTGTAGCACTATATTTTCTGGCATTAGTCTCTCAGAAATTTGATTTTCTAAATTTATTTTATCTGTCTTACATTTCGGACTGTGGAAAAAGACGTGTTCAGCATTCTCTCTCTCACTATCACAACATGAACACATTTTTGCATCATCATGACCATATTTGTTAAACAACCAAGACCACTTAGAAACTGCGTCAAATAAAAGTCAACGTCGCTATGCGCAAAATGTTTTTTGCTCTAGGGCGTTAGCCCATAAAGGCGCAGCATACATCACTATTGATTGTGTTACTTTTGCCAATAGTAGTCTTTGACTAGGCTCGCCTATTTTAGCCATTATTCGGCTTAAATTCAAACCAGTTCTCTCTCTTCTGAAACGCTGCGATGCTTGCACTACCTCATGGTTCTCGGCGGGTAGAAAAACCTTAGTAATACCGGGCAGGTCGGCATTTATCCTTTACCACCTCTAACCTTTGACATTACTGCCTTATTCGCTCCATCCCAAGGGCTTTCATCCCTTTTGTCACAGAGTTCTTGAATTGCTGATTTGCAGATTCGCAGATTTGCTTCTCCTGATTGCTATTTTAAGTTCCTTTCGTTTTATTTTAAAACTCTCGCGTAGTCGCACATATTCCACGTAACCCTACTTCTTTGACGTTGCCGCCTAACTTTGTGACAGCTACTTCTCATATCCGCGATTTCGCTAGCTTCGCTGGCTTTAGACGGCAGTTCTACTTTTTTCTTATTATTGTCGATACCCACAGCCTATCTTAATTTTTTCTGCGTCTTAAAGATGCCTTGTTTCCCTTGAAAGGCATAAATGTTCAGTAGAGGTTTTTTATACTGCGTTGGAATCTTTCTTTGAGAGTTTTTCAGCACAGTTGTCAGCACCGAAAGAGCTCGACGTGCATATGTCAGTGCAGGTATCCTCACAGTTGGAAGAGGAGGAAGCATGTGAACCAGGATCTTCACAGTATGAAGAGCAATAAGCTTGTATACCAGCACAAGTGTTTTCACAGTCGGAAGAACTGAACGGGCGCATGCCAGCGCAGGTGTCCTCACAGTTGGAAGAGCAAGAAGCGTGTATACCATCACAGGTAGAAGATCAGCATAAAATTGAACCTGAAACGGATGACTCTTTGCAAGAAGATCCAGAATAGGAAGGTGCATTACATGAATTGGAGTTGAACCAATGTACAACGATTGGAGAAATAACTACAGGAAGGCCAGTCACAAAATCATATTGGGCAGAACGGAGCAGTTTAAAGTTAGTGTATGGCTGCTTGCATCGAGTATGGAAAAGCGAAAATGGGCAAACCTTCCGAGTACTTATGGTTGTTCTAGGGTTGGAATTCCTGATGTTCTTAACGTGCAGTACAAATGTCCAAGAGGAGGGCACTTGAGAGACTTGAAATCCTAGGAGAATTTGAAGCAAAGGTTTCATTGGACTGGTTGTCAATCAGCTATAGAAAGGATTGCGAAATATGCTGAGAACATTGTAGGACAGATGAAACAGCACAATTCGCGTGCGCCAGTTGAGAAAATAGGCTCCATTCCCCACCAATAAATTAGGAAATAGTCATGTTTTGGGTGTCAAGGACCATTTCAACGAATGGCCACAAGTATACACAATTCCTAACCAAGAGACTGAACCAGTGGCGGAGGCATTCATCAACAAGTGGGTAACGAGATTCGGTGTTCCAATGGAGTTACGTTCTAATCAAAAATGGAATCTCGAGTCAGCTTTAAGTCAAGGGATGTACCAGAAACTGAGTATCCGGAAAACGGATGGAATTAACTCCAAGAAGAGAAGGACGGCTAACGATGTCAGCACCAGCCTAGAAGACGAGATGGGGGACATAAAAGCTTTGTGTTTGGTATCGCAAATATGTCTTATCGGGACGATCAGACTTAGGTGGAGGGCAGTGTGACGAACACGGATGCTAGAACAAAATCGAATCAACGATAAACTGCCAGAAGCAACTAGTTAGCGAATTCGTAGTTGCCAGAATGTTATCGAAGCAATGTTTTGTTAAAGATTTACTATATAAGGGCTGCCGGATTGTGCAGCAAATGCAGCAATAAGTTGTAAGTTCGAATAGCGAGCAATAAGTGTTAAGTTGTTGGAAATAAAAGTAAAGATAAGGGTTATATAACAATACCCAATCGTCTTCAATAAAACCCTCAGAGTTTACTGCCTTGTCGAATTTTGCTTTCATCTTATCGCTCATAATTTTGGTGCGCTGTCTCACCATAGCACGTATATCCCTCATCTCGTCTTCTAGGATGCTATTGAATTTCTTAGTATTCCTTCCTCCGTTGGCGTTAATTCCAAATTTTAAATCAATCGGTAGACGAAGATCATTACCAAAAATTACCCTTGCTGGAGTCTGCCCCGTTGTTTCATGTACAGCAGACCGATAAGCCATCAGGAACAAGAATATATGGGTATCCCAATCTTTTTGATATTTGTCCACAACTTTACTCAAATGTTCTTCCAAAGTTCGATTGAATCGTTCTACCATGCCATCGGACTGCGGGTGTAGTGCAGTTGTACGGGTTTTCCGGATACCTAGCTTCTGGCATATCTCCTGTATTAGAGCTGATTCAAAATTTCTTCCTTGGTCAGAATGTAATTCTATTGGAACACCATATCTCGATACCCAATTGTTGATGAATACATCCTGCCTCTTGGTTAGGAATTGCGTATACCTCTGGCCATTTTCTGAAATAGTCCATGACTACCAAAACATATCTGACTTCATCTGACCATGACTCCTGGACCGCGGCCCTTTAGCAGCAATGCACTCGACACAATTGGCGATCCACTCCGTAACTGATTGACGACAACCAACCCAATAAAATCTTTGTTTTAATTTCTCCAAGGTTTTGGTGACACCCATGTGTCCTCCACTTGGACCGTTGTGCAGCTTTTGGAACAATCATCAAAGCTCGTGAACTTTGCCCATCTTCACTTTCCCATACGCGATGCAAGCAGCCAGACGCTAACTTCAAACTATTCCGTTGTGCCCAATAAGCCTTTGCGACTGGACTTTCTGCAGCTTTTTCTTCTCTCGTTGGACGTTTATTCATCTCCAATCCGTGTATTATACAGTCTGATGTTATAGTCATTAATCGGACATCAATAATGTCTTCTTTGGCCTCAGCTTTTGAGCTATGTCTGCAATCCAGATTACAGGGACGGCGGGAAATGGCATCAGCATTTCCATGACTACTACCTTTGCGATGTTCTATAGAGAAGTCGTAACTTTGGAGTCTCTCAATCCACCGTGCCAACTGTCCTTCAGGGTTCCTGAATTGTAAAAGCCATTTTAATGCTGCATGATCTGTCCTCACCCGAAATCGCTGGCCATAAAGGTACTTATGAAAATGTTTGATGCCCTTCACCAACGCCAGTAATTCCCTCCGAGTAACACAATAATTTCTCTCTGGTTTGCTTATGGTCTGGCTTTAATACGCAACCACTTTCTCATGCCCATCAATGACTTGTGATAGAACGCCTCCTACTGCAAATCCACTAGCATCCGTATCTAAAATAAACGTTGATCTTGGGACAGGGTATGCTAACATTGGCGCAGTACTTAACCGTTTCTTCAGAGTTTGGAAAGCCACTTCCTGTTCTTTATTCCATTCAAAAACTCTGTTCTTTTTCGTGAGTTCATGAAGGCTACTAGCTACGCTGGCAAAATGTGGAACGAATCGTCTATAATAAGTACACAGTCCAAGGGAACTCCGCAATTCATGTAAATTTTTAGGAGCGGGCCAATCTCCTACTGCCTCGATCTTTTCATCAGCTGTGCAAATGCCATCCGTTGTCACTTCGTGTAAGTAGCTAACTTGCTTTTTGAAAAGGGAACACTTCTTTGGACTCAGCTTCAGACCAGCGCTAGTTATTCGTTGGAAAACCTCTTCCAAGTTCTTAAGGTGTTCATCGAAGCTTTTACCCAACACGATGATATCGTCGAGGTATACCAAACAGGTCTTCCAGTGTAATCCTTTTAGTACCTGGTCCATAAGTCTCTCAGAAGTAGCAGGTGCGTTACATAATCCAAAGGACATCACGGTAAATTGTCATAGACCATCTCCAACGCTGAAAGCCGTCTTTTCTTTGTCTTCTTGGTTTACCTCCACTTGCCAATAACCACTTTTCAAATCAAGTGTTGAGAACCATTTTGTGCCTGATAACGAGTCCAGTGTATCATCGATTCTAGGTAGTGGATAACTGACTTTCTCCGTTACATCATTCAACCTTCTATAGTCCACACAAAATCTCATGTTGCCATCTTTCTTCTTCACAAGTACTACAGGTGAGCTCCTCGGACTCTTTGATGGTTCGATTACACCGCTTTCGCTCATTTCACGTATGGTCTGGCTTACAACTTCACGTTTTGCTAAAGGAACGCTTCGAGGAGCCTTGCGGATTGGTCTTGCATCACCTGTGTTAATAAAATGTTTCACAACTTTGGTATTTCCTGGTTTGGCATTGTCTTTATCAAATATGGATGATGGAAGTACTCTTACTGGAACACGTTTATCTTGTCTTGTCGTAGCCAGGGTTTTGCCTATGAGTAAGTTTGGTGTAGATTCTTTTGTGGCCTCAAAAATCCACCATTTTGACCCATAGTCTTCATCTATTTCTGCCCAAATAACTGCTTCTGATTTTGGTGGAATCTGCTGGCTCTCTGTTATCACTCGTCTAACGTTGTACTTATTAGCGTAACGGCACATAAGTGGAGTTTCCATATTGGTATGGATTCAGTCCTTCATCTCAATTTTGATTTCTTGATTCGCTGGAAAGTCTACTTCAGTAATGACTTCGTCGACGATATCTGTCATTATCAAGTTGTGTAACACGGCTGCCTTTCCAATTAAAATCTCGCACGTTACCTTTCCGAGAACTAGGGTATCTTCTCCAGTTGCCGTACGCAACTTTGCCCCAGGTAACGGTCTCACTTCTTTCTCAACCAGATCAGATCGAATTATGGAATGTGATGCGCCCGTATCCACAGTCAGTATGCGCTTTTTACCGTCTACACATCCACTAACGGTAACGTTACTCGTATTCCTGCTTATTTGTGAAATGGAGATTACAGGGCATTTGCTTGCGGGAGCCAGCCCGTGCCCTTTTCGGCTGGCTCGTTTTAGTTTAACGATTGGTTTGATTTGACATTTGCTTGATCGTCCTCAGCTTTGCGTTTACGTCCAACTGGATTATTGGGCTGGTTACAGTTGCGTGCAATATGGCCACTTTTCCCGCAGTTGAAGCATTTAAACACACCATCATTTTTCCTATGCGCTTCCTTAGATTTTTCCAGTGCTTTCTGCATGTTGTTAATTTTTTCAAGTAATTGGTTCACCCAAGTGTGTTCCTCTATTTCTACCTTGTGAGCTTTAAATGTTTGATTGCAAAGCAGAGATGCAGTTTCCTGTGTCAGAGCATACGAAACGGTTTCTGCAAACGTCAATTTTGGACATGCTAATGCAGCGAAGCGTGTAGTGTTTTCTCGTATTCCATTGACGAAAGTCTGAATTTTCGTGTCCTCGATGTATTTCATGGATTTATGTGCATAAGCTAAGTGAGCTAACCTCTCAATCTCTGTAGAAAACTCATGCAGAGACTCATTGGCTTTCTGGCGGCGATTTCGCAACTCGATTTGAAAGATCTGCTTCCTTTGCTCACTACCATACCGTCTTTCTAATGCACCCATCAACGTTTCATAACTACTCGCCTCGCAGTTTGGAATGGTCTGTAATATCTTTGCTGCAGATCCTTTTAATGCAACGAACAATGCAGCTATTTTATCTTCAGCGTTCCAATTATTTGAAGATGCCGTCTTTTCGAATTGAAGCTTAAAAACGTGGAACGGAACAGTGCCATCAAAGGATGGAGGTTTTACCTTGGCAGAAGCTGTTGACACAATTGGCCGATTTAATTGTAGCTCGCGGAGACAATCTTTTAATTCATTCATTTCAGTTTTAATTTTATCCCGCTCTTCCGAAATCTGTGAGGACGTTTCTGCTATTTGTGAGGTCACCTGTGCTGATATACGTGCATCTTGCGCTGTGAACTGATCTTCTAACTGTGAGGACACCTGTGCTGATATACGTGAATTTTGCGCTGTGAACTGCTCTTCCAACCTCGTTTCTAACGAGGACAATTGGGATTGTTGTATCAACATTTGTGATGACACCTCTGCTATTTTTTGGGTTATACGTGCATCCTGCTCTTTAAATTGTGTCGATATTTCTGTTGATATTTGCGTTGACATTTGAGACATGCGTGTATCCTGCTCTTTAAATTGTGTCGACATTTGCGTTGACATCTCTTTCCCCATCTGCGATATTGCAGCAAAAATCATGTTTATGTCCACAATCTTTGACGAGCATTGAGCCTCTTCTTTTCTTCCATTTTTGTTGTCTCTTCCTCTAATTCCATGTGAAAGACATATTCCCCAACCTTAATGTTTTCCGCCTCCATGGCCTCTCTCAACCGTGATTGTAATTCAGTTTTTAATCCATTTGTCGCCAAACCGCGTTGCTCCAGTCCTTTTTTCAGTTGTGGAATCTTCAAATCGTTAAACTTGGTCATTTTCAAATATACAACTTAACACTTATTGCTCGCTATTCGAACTTACAACTTATTGCTTATAGCTTAATTGCTCTTTACACGGCAACACTCTAATTAGAACTGTGTTTGCTGCACAATCCGGCAGCCCTTATATAGTAAATTTTTAACAAAAGTTCGCTACTAGAACATCCTGGCAACTACGAATTCGTTTATCGTCAATTCTGATTTGTTCTGGTACTCGTGTTCGCCACAATATCAATAATTTTTATTGTTAATAAATCTTCTGTACGTGTGTTTGTAATTGAGCTCTTTCTAAACGGCTGGACCGATTCTGATGAAATTTTTTGTGTGTATTCAAGGAGGTTAGATAATGGTTTCGATTCACAATTTGATCAACTAGATAATGTTTTAACATTGAATTTATTTCTTTATATATAGTACATATCTGAATGAAGATTCATAAAGGATAGTTCGGCTGAACACATTTGTTACGTTTTGGTACCATCCATTTCTTTCTTCTTACGAATATTACCAAAAACTATTTATTTTGAAATTAATTTGAAATTTGTTACTGTTTCGAAGAACATATTTTACATAAGTTCTTATAAATACTTCCTAACCTACATAACTATCCTTTACATTTTGTTTTTGTAATTTAAGGTTTTCAGAGATACAATTTCAAGTTATCTTTCATGTTGAATTATACTGCACAGGATATAGTGAATATACAAAACTAAGAAATAAATAAATTGGGCATGCTAGTTTGTTTATAAAATCGCGATGCCATAAACAATTAATTTAAATTTATTATATAATAAAGCACAAAATTCAAATAATAAATAAATTTTTTGTGTCCGCGCGTTGCTGTGGCTAAGGTATACATTAATTACATACTATTAAATACAGTAAAATTGTTTGATTTGCTCTTATATATCTTTGACTTGCAGTATTTCGAGTTCTGCGGTCTAAGTTTGTACGTCTGCTTGGTGGCATTTTTAAAAACGAAAATCCAACTGAAAATAAAAAATTGCTCCCTTATATTTTCTGTTTAACCAGGTATACAAAATTTTAATATTGTGTAGTCATCAAAAGTTACTTAAAATCGATATTAAGCTGTGAACTTACCGTGATTAACAAACACTTATTAGCAAACAACAAACTTCTTAGTCTTTAAAACAAAACAAACTTTATCAAAAACTTAATAAAATTATTGTTTGCGCTATGTTAGGCTATGTGTGTCAGATTACCACAGATTGCTAAATAGGTTATGCGAAGTTTGTATACTGCGTTCTGAAATCTAACTTATAGTATACATATTTTATTATTATTAAATAGTTACATTAAAATAAATTCATCACTGGTATTATTAATATTACCGTCAAAGTCGGTACATTTAATTGTGGCGAGTAATTTTCAAAAATTAGTAAATTAGTGCGATAGAATTTAAATAAGTAACCACATTTCCGAACAAACGATGCTCTTTCAATATAGTCTATGGCTGTGAATGACGATGACATTCGTTACGCGCGTTTTTTAAAATATGCAAAATTAAATGTATTTTTTTAATCTTTTTGAGACATTTTCTTAATATTTTTTTCCGTAAGAACCTTCTACAGAGTATTAGAAAACTACAAAAATAAACATCAGCCAAATCGGTCTAGTCGTTCTCAAGTTATGGCGTGATAACGGGAAACGGGTTTAATTTTTATATATTATATATAGATAAGTACAGGGAGTAATTACATTTGTTTATACTTATATACTTAATTGTATGTATGTGGAATCGCATGGACACCGAACATGTAGTGGACAGACCAACTAACGTACAAAAAAATACAACCCTGATGAATCGAAAGTAAAACGAGTAACACGACAAAAATTACATTGGCTAGACAGTGAGTAGCGACAGAGAACGTATATCATAGAGAAGGTTCAATTGCGGACCAGCGTGTGAATTGTCAAAACCTAACAAGATTTTATTAGTGAATTTCACCAAATCTGGCTCGGAAGGAGGAATTTTAACAGTGAAGAGTGAACAGAGCTGAGAATTCAATGAAAATTATTCTCAGAGACTTGCTTTGATATTACAGCTGCATGTTAGCCTTTTGGCTTATATTCTTATACGTTTATATGCAATCATATTTATTGATATGAATATCATTTTGCGAATTTTTATGAATGCATGCAAAACTGAAATTATGGAATTTCGAAATAATATTTATAGTCAATTTGGGCATTTAATAATTTTATTTAGTTTTTACCTAATATACATTCATACTAAATAGTTTATATTATAATAATAGAGATTAAATTTATTACAATATATGTATGTATATACATCTTTTATCATATTAATCTTATATAGTCATATGTATGTACGTATGTATTTGAATGTACGCATTCAGAAATTCAAATCATGATTTTATCACTTATCAATACACTATATGTGCGCGCATTGATTTATATGTACACGCATATATGTATTTATACATAAAATTTCCGAACAAATAATGCATACACACACCAACATACATACATATGTATATGCGTACACATGTTAATATGTCACCCGCAAAAACTACAAACATTGTTCTACAAAAACAACAATCGTCACAAGTTTATAGTAAAATATTCAACAACAACATTTTCATTCATGAACGCAGGCGTACTTTTAACAAGCAACCTCGCTTTATTCATAAAAACAGACACCCTCACATCTCCCCGAGCATGCTTTTGTCTACAAGCGTCTTTTCACGACGATGGCAAAAGCTAAAAATCATAAATTGAACAAATTTCTGATATTCCCTCTGGAAGGGAAAAGTTGCAAACACGCACGCCCACAAAACACAGAAAAAATTGACAAAACTGGCAACAAAGCTTTTGTCGATTTAAAATATTTTACAATTTAAATTTACAATTTTAAAATATTTTTCCGTGTCTCATAAAAATCTGCGTCAATATGTATGCATGCTCATATATAAACATACATATTTACGATGATTTGTGGGCAAAGCTGTTAGAGCGGCAAGGGAAGCGGTGACAATCGGCGGCCGTTCGTTAATATTTTTTCGGCACAGCTCGGATTTTCTACCAACAACACAATGTTGTGACGCTTTGTCGTCGCGTCAGTCCTTCGACACAGTGACTCTTTGACAAGAAAACAAAAGACGTGAGCTTCGGCCATTGGTTGTCCGTGGCAACGGAGATTTCCCATGAAACAATGAATGTACATATTTACACACATACGTTGCATATAGACAAATTAACAATTATAATGGGTACTTTCATATTTGTTTACATGCACACATAATTATACATATACTTACATATATATGTATAAGAATATTTGCGACCGCTTGGTCTTTTCTTATGGGGTTATGTCAAGCAAGAGGAGTACAAAATCAAACCCAGAAATCTGACTGAACTGCAGCAGTCCATTAAATAGATATTTGAGGCAATCCCGACTTGAACCCTCCAGCCCGCATTAATTTGCTAATTAGGTGTCGCATATGCGTGACCAAGCATGGAGGAATAATTAATTGTATAAAATAAAATTAAAATTTTCTATACAATACAACAAAAATTGATAAAAAAGAAACTTAATACGGTTAATTTTTGTAGCACGATTCGTGAGCCGCCCTGTATATGCAGAATATCTTAAAATTATATGCAAAGTCGTTTGCGCATTGTAAATATACGAATTTGTAAGCGTACATTTCTTAACATTAAATTTAGCATTATTTTTCTCATTTAACATTCAAAATGCTCAATTCTGCTATTTTGCGCTACGCAGGGGTAAAATTCTGGTGAAATCAGCTTATAATTTGTTTGTGGTGAAATGCACTAATGTTGGCGAGTAACCCTCCGTCAAGAGGAACATTTTGACAATCGGCACACCATGAACCTTCTCTATGATATACGTTCTCTGGTAGCGAGGCCAAGAATGAAATGATGCGAAACTTTTTTATTCGAGAGAGAGCTGTGTAACCGGGTTTTAACATTTTTTATAACATTTGTCAATCATGCCACTGTCGAAAGAAAATGGACTGGGTATTTTAAAAATAACTTTTTGGTATTTTGCATTTCGATATTATTTTTAGGTGCTCGGTTCCCGAGTAGACCTTTATAACGCATATACATCCCTAAATACGTATATTCATATAATAAAATTTTTAAAACATCATATAACAAAAAAAAAAAATATATGTACATAAATAAAAAAATTATAACAAAGAAACAATACAAGTCATAATATAATATCATGGTTTTATGATTAACGTTTTAAAATTAATTAGCATAAAAAACTTTAGTTGCACGTAATTCAAAAGTATTTGTGTCGTTTCTTGTAATTTTGTTTCGCACTGCTTTTGTTAGCTATTTTTAGAGGGTTTATTTCTGCCATCCCGCCTTTTTTAATATCAGCTGTTCAAAATTCCCTAATCTTAATAATCAGGGAAAGAAAATGACAGAAAAATTGAAAATGAGAGAGTCGCGCATCATGTCATCCTTGGCGAGGCATCAGCCAAAGTGCACGACTGGGACCGGCGGACTGAAATAAGGACTTAAACATTTAAGTAAACCGGGAACGAAACCGTTATAAAACAACTTGTTGTACAAATTTATGGTGTTTCAGTTATCACAAATTATATTAATTATTATAAACTAATCTATATATATAAAACAAAGTCGGGTTTGTTACAACACTTATAACTCGAGATCGGCTAGACCAATTTTCATGGATTTGGTTCGTTGGATTTGTCCCCGCCCCGAATAGCAGAATACATCTTAAAAATAATAAAAACTCGACGAGAACATAATTATAAAAGTTGAATCATTTTCCCTAAATGTTACTTAGTTTCGTACCTGCCAAACATTTGTTGTCCATCATGTCAAATACTATAAGTAATGGTTGACATGCGTTTAGAAATAATGACAAATGATTAACGTTTACGCGTGCGTTCATAAATTTATTTTGTGTAAATTAAAGTTTATACGAATTAAAGTTTATTCGAAAACTATTTCTAAGATTTATTTTATACGTTAACGAAAAAGTAAATGTCTTTTTATGTTGTCTGTGATTTTTCTAAGACTAATAATTACTAAGGTTAAAAAGTGCATTATCCAAAGTAGTAATCTATGATTTAAACTATTGTATTTCCGAAAACAATTTCTAAAATTATTTTATAGGTTAATAAAAACGTAAATGTCTTTTTATGTTGTTTATAATTTTTTAAAGATTTATTACCAAGGTTAAAAAGTGCACTATCCAAAGTAATAGTCTATTATCTAAACTATTGTCTCTGTCTCGAAAGTTCAGGTACTCTTTAGATTTGTTTGCAATAACGAGGCTTGCCACATGCACACATTCTAATTTGGTTAGTCGAAAGAATTCGGACAGATCAAATAGATGACATCATATGTGCGGAGATTCCTGATCCTGAAACCGACCCAGACCTACATGATGTTGTAATCAAGAATATGATTCATGGGCCGTGTGGCACCATCAACCGCCAATCACTGTGCATGGTCAACGGCAAGTGCTTCAAGCCGTATCCACGAAAAATGACGGCAGAGACCATCATAGGCAACGATGGTTATCCACTGTATAACGTGGATCGTCCGATGGTAATGGTAGAACTATCACAACTAAAGTGAAAACAAACGATTTTGTGGACGCCAACAGTTGGGTTGTTACATATTCGCCACTTCTTTCCAAAACATTCAAGGCCCATTGTAATGTTGAGTATGGCAATTAGGTCAAGTCAATAAAATACATTTGCAAATATGTCTCGAAAGGTAGCGACATGGCGGTTTTTGGTATCCAAACATCCAATACCAACGATGAAATTACACGCTATCAAGTCGGTAGATATGTGAACTACAATGAAGCAATTTGCCGTATATTCTCATTCCCTATTCACGAACTTTATCCCACTGTTCTACATTTGGGGGTGCATCTAGAGAACGGTCAGATAGTTTATTTTACAACGTCGAATGCTGAGCAACGTGCCGCAACACCTCCAGTGACAACACTGACCATTTTCTTTGCGATTTGTTAAAGCGATCCGTTCGCACGAAGCAATTGTTTCTGCATCTCCAAATCAGATACACACATTATTTGCTATCATCATTTCGACATGCTTCCCATCGAATCCACGTGACCTGTGGAAAAAATACAAAGATAACATGTCAGAAGACATTTTACATCGAATTCAGCACAAGAAATCCCGATATTGAGGCGAATGAGGAGATGCATAACCACTTGAAGAAGTACAATCAGTTCGAACGAATGTTGAATCCTAAACAGAGAGAAGTCTATGATACATTGATTAATGCAATTGATGATGGAAATGGTGGCTTATTTTTTCTGGATGCCCCTGGCGGAGATGGAAAGACATTCCTCATGTCACTGATATTGGCCACTGTACGTGTGAGATCAGAAATTGCGGTGGCAGTTGCTTCTTCTGGAATTGCGCCCCCAATGATGCCGTACGGCTCACTCAGCGTTAAAATTGCCATTAAACCTTCAAACTATTGAACAACCGCAATCGCAAAGTTTTAGTAGCATCAAAAATCATAATATGGGACAAATGCAAAATGTCGCACAAACACGCATTGGAATCTCTTGACCGAACATTAAAAGATCTACGCAATGACTCGAGATGTTTCGGTGGTGAAATGATTTTACTATCTGGCTATTCCCGACGAACACTTTCGTCTCATCGAAAGACGAGCTTATCAACAAAGTATTCCCGGATATCATTGCTAACCACAAAAATACTAATGGTTAAGTGAGCGATTAATTTTGACGGCTAAAAATAAAGATGTAGCTGACCTTAATATTATAATTCAGAATCAAATCGTAGGTACTCTGTATTCTTTCAAATCTATCGACTGTGTAACGAACGAAGATGAAGCAACTAATTATCCAACTGAATTTTTTAACTCCTTGGATGTGCCTCGTTTACCACCGCACAATTGGCAACTGAAGGTTTTCTCGGTAGTCATCATGCTTAGAAATTTAAACCAACCAAAACTGGGAATGGAACACGTTTGGTGATAAGAAAACTGATGAGCAATGTGATTCACGCTTTGATACTCAAAGGAAAATTAAAAGATGAGGAAGTTCTTATTCCAAGGATTCCGATGATCCCAACGGATATGCCCTTTGCATTTAAACGAATTCAATTCCCGATCCGTCTTGCCTTCGCCATGACGATTAACCAATCATTGACTATTTGTGGCCTCAATCTATAAAATGCCTGACAAAAAAAAAAGAATGTCATTTACCACAAGGTGCTTGAATGAACAGAGTTAAGCCGAGTGCATCACATGCTAAACAACATACTTTAATTTAATCATTTTTTTTCTGACACGTGTTTGAAGTACTTAATTTTTATTTGTGTTCTCTTTCTGTATGTATTGTTGATCATAAAAGCTCCTTTTATATAACTTTCATATGTGCATATTTATTTTGTTTCATTGTATTACGTTCATCAAAGCCTAATACTATTTTCGCACTGACAAAATTCGGGTTTTCATAGACAAAAGAGGTTTTCACGCGAAAACTTGTGTTTTCATTCATACAAAATCTGTCAAACGAACACACAGTTTTCGCTGAAAACCCCTTGAAAACTTACATTCCACTCATTATAATCGGTGCCTGCTCTAGTTTAATCGATATTATTAGAAGATATATTTTGCCAGCCCTAAATGTCGGTCGACAATTTGTTTACATTCCATAATTGGCCTTAATGTACCCTACAAGAAACTGCTGATGGGTTCACCAACGCACTCACATTTGATATGTCAGTACTGTTAATTTACATTTGCATTTTTAAATTCAGAAATATCTACTGATTGGAGAAAGACGTACACAGAGCTATTGAGAGGAGGAGATGGCATCAAGTGAAAATTTATTTTTATATATTCATATTTTATTATATTTTTTGTTGCATTCCTTTTATAAATTGTATAAGTATATTATTATAACTAATTTTGATTAATAGTTTGAAATTTAGTAAAGAAATAAAAATTATATTATCTACTGCGCAAAAGAATTTTTCACTTCTGATAGCGTTTTAGTCATAGCTGACAATTTTCGGCTATGACGGATTTATGGTCAGCAATGACTCAGAAAAAGACTTGAGAGTGAGCAGTATAGATATATAGTGAATCAATTCCGAATACCCATGTGTTAAAGAGAGATGCAAACTCACACACATATGTTTGTTTACATCAGTTTTTGCACATGGCTCTTAAGAAAATGATAGAAACTTTGTTCTCCGCACTGACAAAATTTTTTCAGCTATAACTGTCATATTACCCATCAGATGACCGTCACTGTTCTTGTAGGGTACATAACAAATAGATGTGTGAACTGTCAATGAAAACTCATCGAAAACACACAATGTCGGTCAGAACGACTTTGGTTCCACAATCCACAAATTGTGTTTTCAAGAGAATTTCAATTCGGTGCGAACATAGTATAATAGTTCCTACATATACTTATATAATTGTATGCCTTTCTATCTGACGGTCTGTTATGATATGGCAATGGTATGTAGCAGGGATAATGGGATGCCCAACTCTTTCCAGTGTGAGAGCGCCTCAAAATTAGCGTTTTGTATAACATTTTCCATTGTAGCCAGATCGGACAAAATAATAATTTTTGGGCATTTAAATTAAAATACCCAATTTGCAGTTTCCACACCACCCAGGAGGTATGCAAAATGAAGCGTTACCGAAGTTATTTTTGGGTGCTCGGTTCCCCAGTAGGCCTATATCACCCATTATACATTTATTTGTATAAAAAAACAAAACCAAAAAACAAAAGATAAAAATTCACAGATAAATACATATAAAATAAAATTAACAAAAACAATATCACTTCATATCACAGATAAAATAAAATATTTAGTAATATAAAAATATACAATATACAAAAATTTAGTAATATAAAAATATACATATATACAAATGCCTACATTCAAACCCCAAATTCTAATTTTACTTAAAAAAAATTGCATTATAATTTTAGAGCCTCTTTGTTCTAGCCCATCTGTTTAAAAAATTTTTTTGGTATAATATTGTATATTAAGTTCACTTATTGTAACCACTAAAAAATAAATATAAAAACCTATAGGTGTGAAACACACAAAATTTTATTTTTAAAATTAGGGACAGAAAGTTCTTTATTTAAAAATTTTATTACAAAATAAATTCTTATTCGAATGAAAAGGGCTATAACTATTTTCGGGTCACAATTTTCACAACACAAAAAGGGCCTAACATCTTTTATTTTATTAAAAAGAATGTCTCCTATTCCTATCTTATGACAATTACTATCGAATTCTTCTAAAAATTTTGTTTCCAAGACTTTTACAAATGCAACAAACTCCTGAGGCGGCTTCACTAAATTGCATTTGTCTATTTGATTTTGATAAATGAAGATGAATTCGTCCGAAGGAATTTCATCTCCTAAATAAGGTAATGGAAGGGAGCATGAGTGCATTTTGAAAATTTTTAAGTACAGATAGCCGCAAAAATAACAAAAAGCATTTTCTTTTAAAAAGTTAATTTCTAAAGTGCTATCTAAAGAAATTGATCTAACGAGGAAGTGTTCAGGCCGTGGTAAGCCTTGAAAATCCTGCCAAGAAAGGTCGTTCAAAAGTGAATCATTGCACACATTAAGTAGAACATTATTACTATGTTCTGAAATTACTGTAGCATCAGGTTCTAAAGGCAGCTCACAGTTTCCTTTTGTTACGATATTTACATAACGTAAGCCCCACGATTTCCTAAATAATCTAGAGAACATGTAAGGCGTTACTCTAGTACCTCCTCTGCTTCTAATCTGCCCAAAAAAATGTTCCAAACTGTCCTGACATAGTCGTCTAGTCTTCAAGTATAGAAATCCTGAGTGTGACAAAAATCGCCACAAGCGTCTTAAACTGTTTATATTTAATACCCACCCCTTTAAAAAACTAAAATTATTGGTTGTGTTGTTTTCTAACTCATCTACGACCCGAATAGTTTTTAAAATTGTTTCGGCCTCATCTAAAAACTCTAACTGTTCTGGGGAACCTACAAACACTTTTTTAGTGGGTACAATAGCCTCAACGAAACTGCTATTAAAAATATCAAATAATTTATTAAAAAAAGAAACGAATTCCGCGGTATTAATAAAGCTCCCACTGTTCGAGCTTAAAGCTCCCGAGCTATAAAGGGACAACATACCAGAAGCGACCGTATTACTCAATACCTGAGATGCAAATTTAACCTTCATTTTTTGGAAGGTATTGGGATAAATATGAGCATCGGTTAATTTATGCGCACACCGATAACTCGACTTTGAGTCGATTTCATAAAAATGAATAATATCCGACCAACTTACGCGACAATTTTTAAAGAAAACCGTATTTTTAAAATTTTGTAAACAGTTACGACTATTTTTTATTAAATGGGGGCTATCGTAAAAAAAATATATTTTCTTGCCATTAACATTAAAAAAAGGCCGTGACGCTGAAACACCTAACAAATTAGCGAAATTTTGAAAATTGGTGCCCTGGTCGCATACAAAATGTCAAGGAATTAGTCCTATATTTTGGAGTTGGGTAATGACTTCAAGAATATATTTCTTGAGGACATCCCCTTTGCAGGCTCCTTTAACAAAAAAATAAGCTAATGGGTGGGACCAAGGCTCCCCACCTATACCTTGCACCATTATGGTCATTGCAGTTGTGGCTAATCTCGAAGTGCGATTTTCATCGCCATAATCTTCAATACCTATTATCCTATCGAATTTCCTATCATACTGCAAATGACATTTCAGTGACATTTCATCGCATGAAATCGACACGAACTTTTGTTCAAAAGAGAATCCCCTACTCCTAATCTCTAACGATTTTATGCTGCTTTGGGTGCAACCTGGGAAACGAGGCCAGTCGGTAACAAAATTTTCCAAAGTACTTTCGGAGGGAAAATCTAACTGGTGCTTCAAGTAACGATAAGCAACTGGCGACAAAAAAAATACACCCAAAGCTATCGTTTTAAAAAAATTGTCATAACGCCGACCGTGGTTACGGCGATTACTATTTATAAAACTACTTCTAATACAAGCACCTAACTGCGGAGGAACTTTGCTGCAAACTATCTCAAGAGGATCTGACTCTTCCCTAAATGAACCACTTCTTAACATTTCCCTACATCTTTCTAATTCAGTGGCCATTTGGACCAATTGAGCCTTTAAACTTCTATTCTCCTGTTCTTTTTCATCTAATTTTACTTTTAAAATCCTATTCTCTTCTCTCAATTTCTTCTTCCTATCTGTCCCTGCTGTCAGACCCCTACCTGTTTGCGCGGCTTTATCGGTACTATTTAATAGTTCCTCCTCAAGAAGTGGAAGAGGCTCTAAAATCATTTTGCAATCCTCCCTTTCTAAAAGCGGAAGAAGCTGCCTCGCTGCACCGTTTGCATTTGAGGCAGATTCCTCCATTTGGGGAGCGAAATCTTCAAAACCCAGTTCTATGGGGTTTTCAAAAAAAAAATTTGAGGCGTTAAATGTAGGCTCAACAATTAAATTAACGTCGGGAACGGCTCTCGGACGCAATTTTTTTGCGTGGCGCATTTTTTCGGAAAAATGTCGCTCACAAGCAAAAATGTGTTTAGGTGTTTCTTCATTAAATCTTTCAGAAACACCTAAACGTCTGAGCCAACATTTACGCCTGTTAAAAGAAAAAAAATTATATGCGTAAGTTATAAAATAATATAATATAAAATATATATAATTATAATAGTGCAAAAAATGGCAAAACACGTAAACTTTTATTTTAATGAAGCCGTATCGATATTTAATTTAGTTAGTTATTTTATAATTGTCATAAATATTCAACGATAAGTCGTTACTTCAAAATAATTTAAGAATGAAATTTAGATAAATCGTAAACTATCGAAACTCATATTTTAACACTTGTTACAATTATTTAAAACTTTTTTGATCACTTTTGCACTTAAATATATGCAGAACTAAAATTTAAATTGTATTATTAATAGCACATTCAAAATAATTAATGATATGCGCACAGTCGTTACTTCAAAAAATAATTGTCTAAATTTTAATATATCGAAAACTATCGAAAGACATTTTTAACACTTTTTTATCATATATCACATATTAAACACACTTTTTGCACTATTTAATTAATTTATTTTGTGATGTACTCACCGTTCGAGATCCGTTCCCTCACATGGAAAATGGTAAGTTCGTCCCTCCTCGCTGCAGCCTGCAACACACTTTCTCCATTTTAACACTGATTTTGGCATTTCGGCTGTAAAATAACGTTAAAAATTATTAAATAAATGCAAATTTATCTTATAAAAATTAAAATATACTTACCAGTTCACAAGCTGCGTGCTGTTTTTCTTTCGTTATTCTTCGTAATAACGGCCGTTACAAATTGAGAGTATAAATAAAAAATGTCTCCATTCACATTATAATTTTGTGTGATTTCAATCTGGCCGTCCTTCTTTTTCCAATTGCTAAACGTCAGACCTCCTGAACTTTGACAGTTGCTTGAGTTCAGGAGGTTTTGACGTTTAGCAATTGCGCTCTCATTTCCAGTGAGAGACGAGTTGGGCATCTCTTTATCTCTGGTATGTAGAATATGAAACAAGTCACCTAAGCGTAAAATCGATTGTCAAGAATCGAAATCGAGGTTTCCAACCCTAGAAATGATGATCAATACCATCGATTCTCGGTGGCGACTTTAATGTAAGTTTTGCGGAGTATGCGTCCTTGTCATTACTTCAGTTTCTTCGTAAAAAATTCGGTTTAGATAAAAAATTTTACCGGAAAATTGCCGCGACTAAATCAGGAACAACGATTGATGCTCTATTCTCCAGAAATCGACGCTATTTAGAATCAGGAACATATGTTTCACTCTTTATTTACCATTAGACATTATATCCGTTATACCTATACCTGCTCCGACTGAAGATAATGTACAAATTGAAAAAATAAATTATATATAAAATTGCTATTCCCCATCTTATTATTTCGATTATCCCTGTAACCAGTGTGGTTGTTTTGGTCCGATCAGACCAAAATAGGTAGTCCTATGGCAGTATTTTTTTCATATGTATTTAGAAGGAAAGTTAATCTTAAGATTAGTTCACTGGAAATTACATAATTTCTTGTTTGCTATTCATATTAACTAAAAACAGCCATGAATGGGAACCATCTGTTCAATGTGTGGAAAATGAGAGATCTAACTATAATTAAAACTGTGAAATAAAGATGGAAATGGTCAATAATACGATATATTCGCGCATTTCTGAAACTTCTTCCATTAAATGACAGAAAAAGATGCTGATGGGCAAATAAATACTTTAGTATACTCTTTAACTGGTTTTCTAGATATAACAGTAAAGTACCTTAAACCTCCGTAGTAAGCAAGCAAAATGATATCGACGTCAGGTAAATGAAAATTATTAATTTTGCGACATGTCAATTAACAACTTGATAATGTTGTTGTTGTAGCGGTTATCTAATCTTCGCTTAGGTGGTAAGGTTCAAGTTAGTTGTCATCGAAGTTATCTAACGGAAATGTGCTGTTTCGACGGGGTCGGGCTTTAGTGGAGTGGAGTTGGCGATGAGTGGGATTGATTGATATATATATTTGGTATGTCGGGGTCGATTTTGGATAAGTAGGAGTCTAACCTGCTCCAGTATCCAGAACGAAGATGCTCAAAGGTCACTCTAGATTCGGGGCAACTCGAGCTCTTCATCTGCTATGGATGGTAGTTTGACTGTAAGTACGACATTAACTTCATTGTGTCCCAAGCACAACTCCTCAATATGTAATTATACGGAGAGCAGTATTCTGAAACGTCTGAAGATTCTTCGTTTGCGTTTCACTACATCCAGGCGACCAAATGGGTACAGGGTAGTTGATGAATGTCGGAATAGAAGTTAAACAGTAGCGGAGAGAGGACCATGCGGAATCCCTTGTTTTATTCTTCTTAACGTGAATTTTGACCTCGAAACAGTACGGTTGATTGCCGATCGCTCAGGTAGTTCTTGATAATCTTTTGTAGTGATAAATGCTCGCCTGACCTTCAAAGCGAAATTTTCGTAGGAAGTGATTAAACATATTCGATTGGTTTGAAGAAAATGAAGGGTATACCTACATGAAGCTAAATTTAGTTAACCTCTAAGGTTTATTTGTATGTACATATTTTTCAAATGTGATCTAAAGACCCAATGTTTTAATGATGAGATAATTTGGTAGTTTTGCAACAGATTTGATAGGCATTTTGGTACCCAGAGATTTTCTCAAGTGGCGATGAATCGGTAAGAAGTATTTACTTCTATTACGTGCATTGTGCTGCACGCGATTTTTTTGTTTGTACATATGTATGTATATGCATGAAATTGAATTCAATTCAATCCAAAATTATTTGGACTTCTAAATAAATAATTGTTTTGGGATAAAAAATGCAAATTTTATTGATATATTTTTACTTAAAACTAACAGCTTAAGGTTTTTTTTAAATGAATAAAGAATTTAAATTATGCATAATACTGATTTACGAAGCTTTCTATTTAAAATGGAAATTTCTCACACGACTTAATAATTAAATTAAGTCATTTAATTTCTCCTGCTTTTTTTTAACACAATCAATCTATCTTGATCAAGTGCAATATTAGTGTTTAAAAAAGCTAGGCTCAGTTGCAACGCTAATCTATCTATATATATATAAATAAAACACGTTTCCCGTTGTCACGCCATAACTTGAGAACAGCTAGACCGATTTGGCTGTTTTTTTTTTGTAGTCTTTTAATACTCTGTAGAAGGTTCTTATGGAAAAAAAAAATTAAGAAAATGTCTCAGAAATACTGAAAAAAAATACATTTAATTTTGCATATTTTAAAAAACGCGCGTAACGAATGTCATCGTCATTCACAGCCATAGACTATATTGAAAGAGTATCGTTTGTTCGAAAATGTGGTGGCGCGTGGTGTTGAGCTCAGTGTTTACTTCAAAATACCAACTTGTTCGGTAGCGATTTGTAAAAATGTAAGTGGATTTATGAAACTCTATGGAATAAGCACTATTATGAAAAAAAAAATATATATTTTATGTAATAAAATTATGAAATTAGTAAAGTCCTTCTCAGTTATGGCGAGACCAGGGAAATAGGGATTCATTTTTATATGGGGATATTATAGATTCCAGTTTAAATTGAATAGGTACTCATACCTAAGACAACTGTCAGCTCTACAAAATAAAGTAGTGCATCAAAACTACGCTATTGCGGTACGGTTCGCCGGGTTAGCTAGTAAAAAATTAAAATTAAAAAAAAAAAACTGGAAATATAATAAGATAAAACTGAAAGTAGAAAAAAAAGGTGAAAATATAAAACAAAACTGAATACAAAAAAGTTCTTATACAATAATCAAATTCAAAACACATAATAAAACCGAAATATTTTTTTATTTTGTTAATTCATTTCGCACTCAACAGTAAGATGTTCATTAATCAACGGGACCTGACTTGCAACTTACAGTCACTAAATATTTTAAAAGTTTGGTTTTATGATCATAAAACTCATCGGACTGATTAAACCATTGAGGAAAAACCTTTCCGGTTTTTTGTTGTATAGCGGATAACATTAGAAAACGACGAACATTAGAATAAGCAATAGTTTTTTTGTGAAAATAAAACTGATTATTCCATATTTCATATTCATATTTCGTCAACGTTCTGCGCACGGGCTTGAATACTTGGCAATAGTCATATAAGCAATACACTTTTACATAGAAACGTCTGCATGTAAAAAGGATTTTATTCACTGATTTCTAATGAATTAGGAAACTGAAACAGACTAAAGCCTTTACTTTATGACCAAACGAGACAATCGACTTCAGTTCTGCGATATTTTTATTTAAAATTTATAATATATTTTGTGTAAGAAGTGTGCCTTTGGAAATAAAATAAGAAAACACATATTTCCAACTTGAACTCAACCCTTTTACCATAAAAAAACAAGACTTACTGCCTTTTTTCGCCCACGCATAAAACTATAGGATTTGATGGACATGTAATTAATATTTTGTGCCAATGTTTTTTCATTGTCGCTAAAAAAAGTGCGTTTTGAGACGTTCATCCTAGCGAATGTTACGGCATCATTGCTTTAAACTTCATTCTATTGCGGGTTCTTTAAGTTCTTTATATTGTGTTTCTAATTCTTTAATAACCCCCTCGAACTCTTCGACCATTTTATTTGGTTTGAGTGCATTACTCTGATAAAAAAGTAAGGATCGAGCAAATTGTTCGCGGCTGTCTAATGCAGAGCCTACGTCGTTATTTTGTGGCTCTAATCCTAATATTTTTTATTCTAAAATGGAATATTTTTTAAATGCCCTCAAAGTTATGTCGTCTTCTTCTTCTCTACCTTCTACAGCTACCTTAGGACGTTCATAGATGACAGTGACGGGTGGGCACACCCAATCAGAGTCAGCACTAGATGAGCTACGATTTAGTGCTTACTATAATCTTAAACATGGAATAGCCACAGGCAAAAGTTTGAATCTAGTGACGTAATCTGGGTTAAAATCGTTGCTACAAACAAATGGGATATCGGAAGGCGACACAACTATGTTGCAAACCTTTGCCCAACTCTGGCGAACATCTTTCTTTTTTGGGAATTCGAAGAGCGTCGCCTGTCTAGATACGCAGCTGCTATTGCAGCATCTTCTCTGTGCCAGTGGAGCAGTCCACAAATGTCTGGGTGCTTCATGGTGTCCTAATTACAGACAAAAAGAATTTTAAATTCAAATAAGCTAAAATTTATATAAATATTATATTATAATTAAGGAGGTATTCTATTCTAGAAATTTGAGAAATTCTTTTTTTTTTTAAATCGGTAGTTTAGATAATCAAAAATATCTCCTTAAAAGTATTTTTCAAAATTCCAATTATTTCCGAAGTTATAGTCGTTTTAGTGGCGTGGCAACTGGACCGGTAAACGTTAACGTAAAACTTTAAACGCGTTTTTCTCGAAACTACTTTTTTCGATGCAGCTGTCACAATATCTAAAGTTCTAATCAGCCGATTTACTTGAAATATTTTTTAAATATCTCTCTATTACCTGAATAATCAAATAATGAAATTCGTAACTTTTTTGAAAAATTCGACGAAGTTAAAAAATTAGTTAAAAAAATAAACCTTTATTTTTAAATTGCTTTTGAGTAATCCATATACACACGAGTAATAAGAGTACATACACACACCATATGTAGACATGTCTTTATTTTGTTATAAATTTTATAAAACAGAACAACGGAAAGTTGCGACGAAAAAAAAATCAAGCATAAATAATTATTTACAGGTTGAAATATATTTTTTTATTCAATATAATCTCGCTTAACTCCAATATACTCATTCCAATGGTCCTCCAATAATCTTATGCCATCCATATAATGACTTTTCGGAAGCTCTGGAAAATACCTGTAATAGATTCTTCATTCGACGAAGAACGCTTTCCACTAAGGCATTGTTTCAGGTTTCTGAAAAGATAGTAGTCGCTGGGAGCCAAAACTGGTGAATACAGCGGATGCTCAAGCAATTCGTACTTTAATTAGTTGAATTTTGTCATTGCTAAAACATCTTTGTGAGCGGGTGCATTGTGTTGATAAAAAAATTTTTTTTTGTGCTGCAAACCAGGTTTTTTCTCACGAATTTTTTTATCCAGCTGTTCCAAAAGGCTGCAATAAAATTCAGAGTTGATTGTTTTACCATTTTGCAGATAACCAATCAACAAAATTCCTTTTGCATCCCAAAAAACTAATGCCATAACCTTCTTTGCTGATCGTTGTGACTTCACCTGTTTTGGAGCTGAACTGAATCACTGTGCATGGTCAACGGCAAGTGATCCAAATCGTATCCACGAAAAATTACAGCAGAGACCATCACAGGCAACGATGGTTATTCACTGTATATGGTAGAACTATCACAACTAAAGTGAAAGGAAACGATTTTGTGGTCGACAACAGTTGGGTTGTTCCATATTCGCCACTTCTTTCCAAAACATTCAACGCACATTGTAATGTTGAGTATTGCAATTAGGTTAAGTCAATAAAATACATTTGCAAATATGTCTCGAAAGGTAGCGACATGGCGGTTTTTGGTATCCAAACATCCAATACCAACGATGAAATTACACGCTATCAAGTCGGTAGATACGTGAACTGCAATGAAGTAATTTGCCGTATATTCTCATTCCCTATTCACGAACGTCATCCCACTGATGCACATTTGGGAGTGCATCTAGAGAACGGTCAGAAAGTTTATTTTACAACGTCGAATACTGCTCAACGTGCCGCAACACCTCCAGCGACAACACTGACCAGTTTCTCTGCGATTTGTTAAAGCGATCCGTTCGCACGAAGCAATTGTTTCTGCATCTCCAAATCAGATACACACAATATTTGCTATCATCATATCGACATGCTTCCCATCGAACCCACGTGACCTGTGGAACAAATACAAAGATAACATGTCAGAAGACATTTTACATCGAATTCGTGTCAGGACAAGAAATCCCGATATTGAGGCGAATGAGGTGATGCATAACCAGGCTTTGCTCTAAATCGAAGATATGTGTTACCTCATTTGCGGCAGTTTAGTCAGATTAAGAATGCCAGCGCCCGATTGCGGAATGAATGACGCATTTAATAAAGAATTGGAACGTGAACGTGAATATGATCTACATGAAGTAGTACAATCAGTTTGAACGAATGTTCCACTGTTGAATCCTAAACAGAGAGAAGTCTATGATACATTGATTAATGCAATTGATGATGAAATTGGTGGTTTATTTTTTCTGGATGCTCCTGGCGGAACTGGAAAAACATCCCTCATGTCACTGATTTTGGCCACTGTTCGTGCGAGATCAGAAATTGCGGTAGCAGTTGCTTCTTCTGGAATTGCGGTCAAATTGTTAGACGGATTCCGTACGGTTCACTCAGCGTTAAAATTGCCATAAGACCTTCAAACTACTGAACAACCGACATGTAACATTTCAAAAAACTCCGCAATGGCCAAAGTTTTAGTAGCATCAAAAATCATAATATGGGACGAATGCACAATGGCGCACAAGCGCGCATTGGAGGCTCTTGACCGAACACAATATCTACGCAATGACTCGAGATGTTTTGGTGGTGCAATGATTTTACTATCTGGCGATTTCCGACAAATACTACAAGTCATTCCAAGATCTACTGCTGCCGACGAAATCAACGCTTGCCTCAAAGCATCAAATCTGTGGCGATATGCAAAGAAACTTCAACTGTCAGTAAATATGAGAGTTGTATTGTTGAAAGATCTATCTGCTGATGATTTCTCCAAGCAATTGCTGACTATCGGTAATGGGCATGTTCCTGTTGGCGAATCGAGCGGATTGATTTCGTTTCCTCCAAATTTTTGCAATTTCGTCTCATCGAAAGACGATCTTATCAACAAAGTATTCCCGGATATCATTGCTAACCACAACAATACTAAATGGTTAAGCGAGCGAGCAATTTTGGGGGCTAAAAATAAAGATGTAGCTGACCTAAATATTATAATTCAGAATCAAATCGTAGGTACTCTGTATTCTTTCAAATCTATCGACTGCGTAACGAACGAAGATGAAGCCACTAATTATCCAACTATATTTTTAAGCTCCTTGGATGTGCCTGGTTTACCACCGCACAATTTGCAACTGAAGGTTAGCTCGGTAGTCATCTTGCTTAGAAATTTAAAGCAACAAAAACTGTGCAAAGGAACACGTTTTATTCAAATATCTTTGAACAAGCTTATCTTTAGTAATGCTGAGGTAGTACAACTCCATAACTCCTTACATATAGACATTAACAAACATAAAACTATATGCTGCAATAAAAGCGTCTAAGTTTGGTATTAGAATCATCCGAGTCATCTTCATTTGTTATGCCTCCATCGTCGGAGACAATAATTTCCTCATCGTCATTTGCCTCTTCATCAGGAGGATTAGGATCCAATGTTGCGTCTATGACAACACACCCAGCCTCCCTAATTTCTCCAGGGTGAGGAGTCTCCGGGGAAATAATAAGGTTTTCTTCCTCACCTTTTTCATTCTCCTTGAATACCAGAGGAGACCACAATTTGGTGTTCATACTATTAGCTACCATTGGGTCGTGTTCTTCCATTATGACATCAACTTCAACATCTATTTCTTTTGTAAATTTTATGTATGTAAGATCTTCAAAGATCACTAGAACTGCATCCTCTTTTAATTTGTTCTTTTGCTTCCAATGTTTCATTTTTGCCTGTATGTATATCATACAGAATTTTTTCATTTGCCTTGAGCTTTATCCGGCTCGAAGGACCAAATGTTTCATTGTTGCCTGTATGTATATCAAACTGGACTTTTTCATTTGCCTTGAGCTTTATCCGGCTCGAAGGACCAAATGTTTCATTGTTGCCTGTATGTATATCATACAGGACCTTTTCATTTGCCTTGAGCTCTCTCCGGCTCGAAGGACCAAATGTTTCATTGTTGCCTGTATGTATATCATACAGGACCTTTTCATTTGCCTTGAGCTCTCTTCGGCTCGAAGGACCAAATGTTCAATTGTTGCCTGTATGTATATCATACAGGACCTTTTCATTTGCCTTGAGCTCTATCCGGCTCGAAGGACCATATGTTCAATTGTTGCCTGTATGTATAGCAGCAACACGGAACTCAAAGGTCAAGGAGAAGAAACGTATGAGACGTCCGCCACGCAATGAAGAGGAGTATGGTAAGCCACAAATAAAGAAGCATAAAATCAAGGGTACACCACCGCCTGATGAGAGAGAGAGAGAAAACCGACAGAATAACTTTGCGACGAATATGAAGAAATAGTTACAAGTAAACTATCGTTAATACAACATAGAAAAGCGCATAGTCATCGTGAACCGTTATTTGAGATGTCAAGATTTAAATGGCAGAAAGACGAATATGCAGCAACCAGCTACGACGTCACTTAGTTGACCATGACACGACTACATGCTGCGGGTACCTTTTCAGCAGTCACTTTTGTCGCCCGGTAGTATGTTCAAAAATGAACATGTGCGTTGATGCCAAAGGGCATCACTTTCAGTATACATCAATAAATTTAGTTTTATTAAGAATATAAGATAAGATAAGAAACATGTAAGAAATACAGTCCACTAAAATATTTTCCTTCGGCAATATGTTCAAATATCTTTGAACAAGCTTATCTTTAATAATGCTGAGGTAGTACAAAACTTACATATAGACATTAACAAATATAAAACTATATGCTGCAATACATATGCATACATAAATAAATGTATGCATTGATAAAAAAAGAGTTCTGAAAATACATTTATGCACTATAATTCTGTGCACTTGAACACTAAATATTATATGTCACATCACATAAAATAGATAACCTACGAACACAACCTTATACAATGATATGTGTACACGCACATAGATTGAGTTGTACAATTAAAAACAACCCCATGTCGTGCAACGATACATGAAAAATATACACATATATATACATATAATTAGATAGTAAGACTTGTAAATAGTATATAAGACATGCATTTAATAAAATAAAATTGGAATGAAATATTTCTCAGCTCAGTGAAGATCTTTATATTTCCTCCACCAGCGGTAAGAGTCTAAAGAATCTTCATTGAGTTTATTTATTGGCCCTTCGAGCCTTGATAGAGCTCAAGGCAAATGAAAAAGTCCTATATGAAATACATACAGGCAACAATTGAACACGTTTGGTGATAAGAAAACTGATGAAAAATGTGATTCACGCGTTGATACTCAAAGGAAAAAGGAAGTTCTTATTCCAAGGATTCCGATGATCCCAATGGATATGCCCTTTGAATTTAATCGAATTCAATTCCCGATTCGTCTTGCCTTCGCCATGACGATTAACAAATCACAGGCCAATCATTGACTATTTGTGGCCTCAATCTAGCATGCATGTTTTCTCATGGTCAATTGTACGTGGCATGTTCACATGTCGGTAAACCATCCGCCTTATTTGTTCTTGCCCCAGACAAAAAAACAAAGAATGCCGTTTACCACGAGATGCTTGAATGAACAGAGTTAATCCGAGTGCATCACATGCTACACAACATACTTTAATTTAATCTTTTTTTTCTGACACGTGTTTGAAGTACTTAATTTTTATTTGTATTCTCTTTCTGTATGTATTGTTCATCATAATAAAATACTTTTATATATCTATGTTCATATTTATTTTGTATCATTGTATAAGGTTGGCCATTATTTCCCTTCCGCTTTTTTGCTCTTCATTCAATGCTTTATAAAAAGTGTTACAGTGATCGGATTTAGTTAAAATATGCGCCGTTTTGGTCGATGATCTGTTTCCATCTAGACGGCAACTTCATCTTATACCTTCCTCGTAGAAGCCCCCCTCCTTATTTGCGAAGAATTCGGACAGCCACTTTTCACAAGCCTCTTTTGAGTTTAACTTCACACCACCAAGGGCATTCTCCATGGACAGGAACAGGTGGTAATCACTTGGCGCTACGTCCGGGCTATATGGTGGATGCGATAAAACCTCCCATCCGAGCTCCCGTAGCTTCTGACGAGTCATCAACGAAGTGTGTGGTCTGGCGTTGTCCTGGTGGAACACTACACCCTTCCTGTTGGCCAATTCTGGACGCTTCTGGTCGATCGCCTGCTTCAAGCGGTCCAGTTGTTCGCAGTAGATGGTAGAATTAAGCGTCTGGCCATATGGGAGCAGCTCATAGTGGATGATTCCCTTCCAATCCCACCAAACACACAGCAAAACCTTCCTGGCCGTCAATCCCGGCTTGGCCACTGTTTGGGACGATTCACCGGCCTTCGACCACGACCGTTTTCGCTTGATATTGTCGTATGTGATCCATTTTTCGTCGCCAGTCACCATCCGCTTCAAGAATGGGACGAGTTCGTTCCGTTTCAGCAGCATTTCGCAGGCGTTGATTCGGTCCAGAAGGTTTTTTTGCGTCAAATTATGCGGCACCCAAACATCAAACTTTTTTTTGTATCCAGCCTTCTACAGATGGTTCAAAATGGTTTGGTGACTAACTCCCATCTCCTGGGCGATGTCACGAGATGCCATATGCCGGTCTAACTCGATGTATTCCATGATTTGATCGGTATTTGTCGTCACAGGTCTTCCGCCGGCTGGCTTATCCATGGTGTCGTTTTCACCGGCTCTGAATCGTCGAAACCATTCCTCCGCGGTTCGAAGTGATAGAGTACTATCCCTCAAAACACCATTAATCTCACGGAACGTTTCTCTAGCGGATTTGCCTTTAACGAAGGAAAACTTTAAAATAGCGCGAATTTCGGCGTTAGTGAAATCCATGTTTACACGTCTATAACTGTTGAACGCAATATCCAAACTAATCATGCATAGCGCTGTTTTGTAGGTTATGTCAAGACCTTTCAAATTATGTATAGTGTTGCCAGATACGAGCTCTGTAGCGCTTTGTACATAGCCGCGAAATTCAAAAGACAAAAAAGCGGAAGGGAGATATATGGCAACACGAAAACGGTCGTGGTCGAAGGCCGGTGAATCGTCCCAAACAGTGGCCAAGCCGGGATTGACGGCCAGGAAGGTTTTGCTGTGTGTTTGGTGAGATTGGAAGGGAATCATCCACTATGAGCTCCCATATGGCCAGACGCTTAATTCTACCATCTACTGCGAACAACTGGACCGCTTGAAGCAGGCGATCGACCAGAAGCGTCCAGAATTGGCCAACAGGAAGGGTGTAGTGTTCCACCAGGACAACGCCAGACCACACACTTCGTTGATGACTCGTCAGAAGCTACGGGAGCTCGGATGGGAGGTTTTATCGCATCCATCATATAGCCCGGACGTAGCGCCAAGTGATTACCACCTGTTCCTGTCCATGGCGAATGCCCTTGGTGGTGTGAAGTTGAACTCAAAAGAGGCTTGTGGAAAGTGGCTGTCCGAATTCTTCGCAAATAAGGAGGGGGGCTTCTACGAAGAAGGTATTATGAAGTTGCCGTCTAGATGGAAACAGATCATCGAACAAAACGGCGCATATTTTAACTAAATCCGATCACTGTAACACTTTTTATAAAGCATTGAATGAAGAGCAAAAAAGCGGAAGGGAGATATATGACAACCTTATATATTATAAATTGTACACATGTTCCTAATTTATATAAAAGTTTTCTAATCGTAATAAAGTTAAACCCATATTTATATAATTTTATATATTATATGTATGTATATAATTTTATATTCATATCATTTTTTTTGTTATATTGTATATATTGTAAAAACACATGTATTAGCTTTTGTGGTTCGTTTTGGTGCGATTTTCCCATTAAAACATACATCAGAAAAAGTTAGAAAAAACCTAACTTAACAATCTAATATACAAATTTCCAACAAAACAGCACCTGCATATATGGTAAGTACTTACATCTGTATACATACATAAAAGAAAGTCGTGTTAGTTACACTATTTATAATTCAAGAACTGCGGAACCGATTTGGCTGAAAATTGGTAAGGAGGTAGCTTAGAACCAGGGGCGGACGTAGAACATTTTCTTTATACAAAAATTATATTTTAAAACATAAGCATGTAATCAAAATTCATGTAAGAATCATTTCAATATTTTATTACTTCAAAAAAACAAAAACACTAACAACACATAGCTACTGCAAAAGTACAGTAATTTTCATATACATACATTGTATGGATTATTATACTGATTGTTGCTACTGAACAAGGCGGTTTTTTGTTAGGACGCACCATTTGGAACGCGTAAGGCATTTTTAACATCACAACAGGTAATTTTATGGACAGTTGCATCGCCAAGACTTTGCTGGATTATGGACGAACGATGCACAGGCATTCATAACAAACCAAATGTAACATCTAACATAAAATAATAGCGGAATAGCTGCAGTGTTGATAAAAAGTTCAATTATAATTTAAGATGAGTGCATAAGGGCTCATAAATATTCTCGAAGCATTGTACAGAGCAATATTTAAACGGCAACAGTGAAGTTTTCCGTGGTTCTGTCTTACAACTGTCTGGTTATTGCCGACGGCACGGTCACCTTCGCTTTTCTTAAGCCAATAAGATTATCGAATGTTTCAGCAATTGCTCTCATGGTAATGTGTTGAAATACTTCGATGGACCATAAATATGCGAGCACAATAGCAAATTGATTCAACAGCACAAATATGTTCCCAACAATTGCTAGATATTGGAAATAGTAGAATAGAACTGCATTATACTACCAGACAATTTTCGCACTCCTGTTCACGAAAACAATTGATTACTTGAATGTATATTCCTGAAAGGAAAAATTTATTTTAAAATAAACTGCGTTATTTCAATCCAACTCAATTATGCAATGGTACACGTTTGGTAATTAAAAAGATTAGAGGAAATATTATTGTAGATCCACTTTAACTGGAAAATTAATAGAGAAATTATCCTCTTGCCACGTTTTCCAATGATGTACGATACGAAAAAGTTGAATTAAATTGAATTTGAAAAAATCGAAATCGAAAACCTCAATAACTCGTAAAAAAAAGCAGTATCCTTGAAAAAAATTTGTTAATTTGTAAAAATTGCATATATTTGGTCCCCTCGTTAATTCGTATTTTTTTCGCAACGCAAACAATGTTTAACCTCTAATAAAACGAAATTTTGTTTCGTAACCTGTTATAATTCAATTTGGAATTTCTTGTCATTAAATCACCGTTAGGTTTTGCAGACTGCCATGGCGCCATTATGAAGTTGTGCATGTTGAGTTTTGTGTTTTTCACACTGTTTTCGCGCAGTTTGCGGTGTTTTTTTCAAGCGGCAAAATGGCACAAAAACGTACGCATAAAACGTTATCAATCGGGCAAAAACAAAGCATTATTTCAGCCATGGATAATGAAACAAAAAAGATTGAATTGGCAAAACAATTCTATATCGCTCCATCAACCATATCATCTAAGCTTCTGTCGCCTATTTCCGGATTTAGAAAAGGCTCTACTCTGGTGGTTTACACAATGCCGTCAAAGCAATGTTCCCATTGGGGGAGAGTTATTAAAAGAAAAAGCTTTGGCTTTTGCTAAAGCTATGAACATAACTGATTTTAAGAAAAGCAGTGGTTGGCTAGATCATTTTAAACACATTCTGAATGGAAGAAAAAGCAGAGTGATCTGATAAAGGACTACGAATCAAATAATGTATTCAGGCGAAACTGGGTTATTCTACAAGTGTTTGCCAGATCGAACCTATTGCCTCAAAAATGAAAAATATCATGGGGGCAAACACAGTAAGAGAGTGACCCTATTATTTGCTGTAAACGTGGATGGCACCGAAAAACTAAAGCCCCTGCTAATCGGAAAGTCAGCAAAACCAACCAACCTTTATCGACATAATAAGAAAGCGTGGATAACAACAACTATATTTAACGAATTGCTGTAAATACGAAATCACTCCATGGCAGCTAATAATCGAATGATAACATATTGTATATATTCATAGACAATTGTATGTCGCATAATAGTTACCCTCATCTTAGCCACGTGGAAATTGAGTTTTTGCCACCCAACACCACTTCCACGGTGCAGCCACTTGACATGGGTATTATAAAAGATTTTAAATCATTATACCAGAAGGAAATGGTTATTAATATTAATGGTAAACAGCTTTGAAGAAAAAAATGTTTAATTGCACAATATTAACAACTACAGAAATTGCTTTAAAGCTTGGTAAAATATTAGCACATTGTGTATTCAAAACTGCTTCCGTGCTTGCGGTTTCAGTTAAACGATTATATATTGGAGGATAGTCCAGTGAAAATAGATTATCTTTGGGCAACTATTTCTGAGAGCTCTCTAAATTCTGGTACTTTTGAGGAATACGAAGATGTTGATAATGAATTTGCTGTATCTGGTATGTTGACAGATAACCACATATTGTATGGAGTTTCGGATATAAATACTGAAAGTGACAAAGCTGATGTTTACGCCGAAGGAGATGACAACATACAATCCAGAGCATTGATTCCTCAATTAAAACTTTTTCAACACATAATGTTCATAACAGTGCATATGACAACCTAATCCGTTTGGATAACGAAATAGAAAAACTAAGAGAAATAACATAAAGCAATCAAAAGTTACGGGCTTTTTTAACGCTTGACTTTTTGTTATTATAATTTTATGTTTCTGTTAAATTTTTAATTGTTATTAAATTTGTAAGTGGTACAAATGAATGTACATACCTATATTATTTTTTAATTTCCAATAATGTTAAAAATGAAAACATGATCTCAAATATAAAAGCCTCGTTTATTTGAATTTTTCTTTGTTGAGCCTCGATAAATGGGAATCTCGGTAAATCGAATTCCTGTGTAATTCGTAAAAAATTAAATCAAATTGTCATTTTGAATTATCATCGAGTCCCGATAATTAAAAACTATAAATATTACCCTTTTTCATTATATCAAATGTTATCAACTAACTGCTTTTTGCTGCCCCTGCTTCTTGTGATTTACTGAGGTATAATCGCCGTGTCAAGGGTTCGTTACAATAAATTTGTAAACGATTGGGCCTTTTATAAATCGTATTTTATTAAAAATTACCATACATCCACAATTTCCCTTTTTCTTGACTGTACAAAATGGTGTCTTCCGCGTTGTAGTGGCGTCACCCGAGGATGGCGCTATGGCAGAGTAGCGGTTTGCGTGGCCCGTTAGCGCGTCACTATCGCTCAGAATTAGGAGCCTTCGTAAGGTTAAGAGTGAAATGCCTGCCAGATGATCGACTCACTACGAGGCATTCGCTCCTTACCGCAGTAGTGTCATCCGCCTCTCCGCGCCTCCGGTTAAATAGTTATTATACGATAGCGTATTCTACTCTGCCACGCTCTGGGGTTGCTAAGCGGCTTAGGATAGCGTTCTGTGGTGATGATGACTTCGACGGCGATTCTACTGCTGCGTGAGTTGACGCTCGTCTGTGCTACGACGACGATGCTCGGATGTTTCTGCCGGCGCTCGCGTAGGCTTAGGTGACGATGTGCTGCTGAGTTCGTTGACGCTCGGATGTTTCTGGCGCTCGTGTAGGCTAAGGTGACGATGTGCTGCTGCGTGCGTTGACGCTCGGATATTTCTGCCGGCGCTCGTGTAGACTTAGGTGATGTTGTGCTGCTACGTGCGTTGACGCTCGTGGGTGCCACGACGACGACGCCTGGATGTTTCTGCCGGCGCTCGTGTATGGCCGTTTAAAAATAATCCTGGACCACAGGAGACTGTGTTGCCGACCGAAAGTTAAGGGTTGAGTCGGTCAGAGGATCAACTCACTACCGAGCTCACCCTTAACGAACGGCGTTCATAACATAAGACACTAAGACTAGCCAGAGGATCGACTCACTGCTGAGTCTAGTGTCATGCGTGTGATCGCTGTTATAGTCCTGTGCTGACTGACTGCTGATGGGCCTGCTTGCTTTCCGTCAAGCCGTGTGTTGCTGCTAGCGCGTTCGCAACATGTTGCTTTAGGATAACGCTTATTGCTAGAAGTGGCGTGGTTTTCCCGTTGCAGCCCAATAATTGTTGTGTTGTTTACGTGGCGTGATTTTACCGTATCGTGTAAAAGCGCTTGCTATGTTTCGTTCTCCTTCTTCGTGTATACCCTTGCTATGTTGTATTTGTTTAACAGGGTGCGTCTTCATACGTTGTGTGGGCTAAATTCCGTATGGATATTTTGTTCTCACAAACTTTGAAAATTACTCATTTGTTACAAACTTGAATATAAAATTAATAAAAAATATCAAAAATATATTGTATATTTTATGTTTATTTGTGCTTAATAACAATTCGAAGAAAATTAGTATTAATCGTATTGAAATTTGGAAGTAATCCACGGGGTTATTCTTTCGAACTTCGTACCGCCTCACAGTCAATTAATGTAGTGTTACCTTTTAGCTGAACTAATTTAGGCTTTGATGAACGTAATACAATGATACAAAATAAATATGAGCATAGAAAGATATATAAAAGTGTTTTAATATGATGAACAATACAAACAAGAACAATTAGGCGGATGGTTTACCGACACGTGAACATACCACGTACAATTGACCATGAGAAAATATGCATTTCTAGATTGAGGCCACAAATAGTCAATGATTGGCCTGCGATTTTGTTATTCGTCATGGCGAAGGCAAGACGAATCGGGAATTGAATTCGATTTAATTCGAAGGGCATATCCATTGGGATCATCGGAATCCTTGGAATAAGAACTTCCTTTTTCCTTTGAGTATCAACGCGTGCATCACATTTTTCATCAGTTTTCTTATCACCAAACGTGTTCAATTGTTGTCTGTATGTATATCATATAGGACTTTTTCATTTGCCTTGAGCTTTATCAAGGCTCTGATATCCGGGAATACTTTGTTGATAAGCTCGTCTTTCGATGAGACGTAATTGCAAAAATTTAGAGGAAACGAAATCAATCCGCTCGATTCGTCAACAGGAACACGCCCATTACCGATAGTCAGCAATTGCTTGGAGAAATCATCAGCAGATAGACCTTTCAACAATACAACTCTCATATATTCTGACAGTTGAAGTTTCTTTGCATATCGCCACAGATTTGATGCTTTGAGGCAAGCGTTGATTTCGTCGGCAGCAGTAGATCTTGGAATGAATTGTAGTATTTGTCGGAAATCGCCAGATAGTAAAATCATTGCACCACCAAAACATCTCGAGTCATTGCGTAGATATTGTGTTCGGTCAAGAGCCTCCAATGCGCGCTTGTGCGCCATTGTGCATTCGTCCCATATTATGATTTTTGATGCTACTAAAACTTTGGCCATTGCGGAGTTTTTTGAAATGTTACATGTCGGTTGTTCAGTAGTTTGAAGGTTTTATGGCAATTTTAACGCTGAGTGAGCCGTACGGAATCCGTCTAACAATTTGGCCGCAATTCCAGAAGAAGCAACTGCTACCGCAATTTCTGATCTCGCACGAACAGTGGTCAAAATCAATGACATGAGGGATGTCTTTCCAGTTCCGCCAGGGGCATCCAGAAAAAATAAACCACCATTTCCATCATCAATTGCATTAATCAATGTATCATAGACTTCTCTCTGTTTAGGATTCAACAGTGGAACATTCGTTCAAACTGATTGTACTACTTCATGTAGATCATATTCACGTTCACGTTCCAATTCTTTATTAAATGCGTCATTCATTCCGCAATCGGGCGCTGGCATTCTTAATCTGACTAAACTGCCGCAAATGAGGTAACACATATCTTCGATCTAGAGCAAAGCCTGGTTATGCATCTCCTCATTCGCCTCAATATCGGGATTTCTTGTCCTGACACGAATTCGATGTAAAATGTCTTCTGACATGTTATCTTTGTATTTGTTCCACAGGTCACGTGGGTTCGATGGGAAGCATGTCGATATGATGATAGCAAATATTGTGTGTATCTGATTTGGAGATGCAGAAACAATTGCTTCGTGCGAACGGATCGCTTTAACAAATCGCAGAGAAACTGGTCAGTGTTGTCGCTGGAGGTGTTGCGGCACGTTGAGCAGTATTCGACGTTGTAAAATAAACTTTCTGACCGTTCTCTAGATGCACTCCCAAATGTGCATCAGTGGGATGACGTTCGTGAATAGGGAATGAGAATATACGGCAAATTACTTCATTGCAGTTCACGTATCTACCGACTTGATAGCGTGTAATTTCATCGTTGGTATTGGATGTTTGGATACCAAAAACCGCCATGTCGCTACCTTTCGAGACATATTTGCAAATGTATTTTATTGACTTAACCTAATTGCAATACTCAACATTACAATGTGCGTTGAATGTTTTGGAAAGAAGTGGCGAATATGGAACAACCCAACTGTTGTCGACCACAAAATCGTTTCCTTTCACTTTAGTTGTGATAGTTCTACCATTATCATCGGGCGATCGACGTTATACAGTGAATAACCATCGTTGCCTGTGATGGTCTCTGCCGTAATTTTTCGTGGATACGATTTGGAGCACTTGCCGTTGACCATGCACGGTGATTGGTGGTTGATGATGCCACACACAACATCATGTAGGTCTGGGTCGGTTTCAGGATCAGGAATCTCCGCACATATGATGTCATCTAATTGATCTGTCCGAATTCTTTCGACTAACCAAATTAGAATGTGGGCATGCGGCAAGCCTCGTTTTTGCAATTCAATTGAATACATTCAGCATTGAGTAATCCCAAAGAGGTGTTGTTTAACAATGTAAATCATCAGTGACTAGATTTTTTGCTTGAAAACACGTGCGGTGATGTCGTGTCGATCACTTGATGTTCGTCTGGGAAGCAGCAGTTGAATAATTTCCATCCATTTCGGATTACAGGTACGAAACAAAGTAACATTTAAGGAAAATGATTCATCGAGTTTTTATTATTTTTAAGATGTGTTCTGCTATTCGGGGCGGGGACAAATCCAACGAACCAAAAACCATGAAAATTTGTCTAGCCGATCTCGAGTTATAAGTGTTGTAACAAACCCGACTTTGTTTTATATATATAGATGTATAGAAACGCGTGGACGGGGTGATCTAGTGTGTTTATATAAGCTTTTCCCTTCATCGGCTGTCTATCATTTACATATTAGCATTATTTTTCTCATTTAACACTCAAATTGCGCAATTCTGTTATTTTCGAGTCCACAGGGGTAAAACTCTGGTGAAAGCCGCTAAAAAAAATTTATAGTGAAATCCTCTATTTTGACAATCGGCAGACTATGAACCTTCTCTACAATATACGTTCTCTTTTAAGATTTGAACTCTTTTTTACTTAGCAGTTTTCCAACAAGTTTGAAACTGAGGGTACTGAAGTAAACAACAACTTCGATAATGAAGACAGACACTATATTTACATGTTAATACATTAAAATAGTTATATGTACACGAAAAAACGGTTTCGAATATGAACTCGTTATCTAAATTATAAAATACACATAAATAGTGATATATATGTAGATTAGCATAACAATATAAATTGTTTATAAGATTTGTCATTTGGTTAATCGTCTTTAAATTAGTCACTCGAAAAACTCATTTTACAAATTTTGTGAATGCTTTTTAAAACAAATTTATAAATAAATTGTAAATTTACTAACACGAAATTTTAACCTAAATATTTATATCTAATATATATTTAGGTAGCAAATTTCTACCTCCGTGAATTATACAATATGTAGGTAAGAAAATGAGTTTTAGAAAGCATTAAACAAAAAAAATTTACGGAGGGCTCTTCCTTGTAAATTATTTCAATACTGTTAAACAAATGAATTGAATTGTTAATGAATAGGTACATCGAAAATGCGCAAGTTCGAAAATAAAATTACACCAGGTCGAAATAGAACCTTCCCCTCTAATAAGCGGACTCAACAAACTACATCACTCTAAGAAAGAATCAAGCTAATTTTTACCACCTTATAAAGTAACGGCAAATGTATGTAAGCGCAGATGTTCTTTGGCGTGCGTATTACGGAAATATAGAATAACAAAAATAAATAATAGAACATTTATAAAAAATAAAACTACACATGTAATAAGGTTTGAACTCAGACAAAATATTCGATGTAAATTTGCAAAAACGAGCTGTGCTATACAAACAGCACCATAAACTCTATTTGGTCATCTGCGTCTAATCTGTAAACAGCTGTCGTCGTTTACTTGTTTCAAATGACCAATTTACATGTGAATATTCCTAAAATTGCCTTCCCTTCATTTACATATCCAAACATATTTGCATAAAAAAATCAAACATTCGCGTAAGCGAAAAAAAAAGCGCAGACGCACCAATAAGATTCGAGCAAGCTCGCTCAATTTTTTTAAATATTTCATATAGCAACGACAAAAAATTCATTCATAAGGAACCCGTTTATGCACTGCACTCTTTTTTCTGTGCGCCTAGTCAACCACATTTGGTTTTCATATGGAATCACCACCGCAAATGCGCGAAAATTAAGTTTTTTTTTTTAATTAAATTTAATGAAATTGAATTTGAATGGTTTCAGTAAAATGGAACAAACCTGGCTAGATGAGTTACGCCTCCACCCTCCATACACGTCACTGAGCGCCAACACACCACATCAACACACACCACAACTCTACACAACCAAACCATCAAAACGGACTAACACAGGACCAGAGGCCCTTCCTTTCTTTCGCTTTTTGAGCCGTGAAGACAAGCCGACCGCAGTAAATTTTCAATTGTATGTGTTTTTAATAACCTTGAAATAATATTTTTAAAGATATAATATTTAATCTTCACCGTAATTTTTTTGGGTTTTTAATACACGCCTTTAAACGGTGAGTGCAAGTGTTAACATTATTCATGGCCCTTGAGCGGCACTATGGTGTGAAAAAACTTTAAAAACGAAAAAACGAAAAAATATATATATAACTTAAGTGAAAAAAGTGCTGTGACCACTAAACGTTAATTTATACACACAAACGAAAAAAAAACCAAAAACAAATATAAATGTATAACAAGTGACTAAAGGGTGCTGTGTAGTGGAATAGTATACATATACACATAAAAACAAACAAAAAAATTGAAGAAAGTGAGTAAAGTGTGAAGTGACACAAATCTATATACATAAAAGAAGCAGTGAAAACCAACAACAACAAAAACAAACAGCAATCAAAAAAAAAACACGGGCGCGAAATAATCACAAATTACATACTGGCGCGAATCTCAACAAAAAACAACATAAATACATACATAACGGGCTCGAATTAAAAAAAAAAATACTTCAACAGCAAACAACAACCACAGCATCTCACCAAAGTCAGCGCAGCTAACCAGCAAAGGACTGGACCACAAGACGAAAAGCACACGCAGAATAACATATATGCCATACATACATATGTAGGCAATTCACAAGCTTTGTATTTCAATAGCTTAAAAAATACGACACTTGTGAGCACCCCTTAGTTGTTGTATGTCATATTATGTAATATTTCTAAACTTCACCAGCTGGTAATGATATATTAAAAATACAAAAATGCCGCGGGAAAGTGACAAAAATAAAATTAAAGCTTCCTTATGTTAAAACAGCGGCATTTTGGTTCACATTACAACCACAGAAACAACAAAATATTTTTATATCTTACTTTTCTTCAACTTAATTTACCTGCATATCGTGACTTCCTTCCACATTATTAAAGAAATTGATGAAATTTATTTAATTTATTAATTTTAGACACTTAAACGTCAACAATAAAAAAAGTGAACAGATACAGCTGGTAGAATAGCACACTCAAAAAACATACCTCGCCGCGTTGTATTTGCCGTATTTCAATTTTGTATGGGAAACAACAACAGTGTTGATATGACAGTCATAAAAAATAAGATAATACGACGATGTGACACAATATGACAGCTTGTGAATAGCCTAATGGTATATCATATTCCCCAAAACCCCTTGGCGGAAATCAAAGTGAGTCGTATGCATTCAATTTAGTATTTTGTATATTTTCTAAAAATTTGATTTTAATAAAAGCAATAACAAAAAAGAGCGGTTACCAAACTGTTTCAATATTTCGGTTTATTTTTCGATAAAAACCGATATACCGCTAACAGATAAAACAGTTTGGTAAAAAATATATATCCAAATATATTACCAACTCTTTATCAAGTATAAGCAGGATTGCGTAAAATAAGCAAAGGCAAATCAAATGCAAAATAAAAGAGTGAAAACTTACAAGATTAATTTAAACATACCTACATAAAGGCCAATCCAATTTATGATATACATATATATTTGTACATATATTTTTTTTTATTAAATATAAGTTATCGAGTGTAGTAGCAAAATGTCCCACGTTAGATGCAAACCGTTCGCAGGCTACGCCTTCAGATCCAGTCACTGTTACATATAGTTATTACAAGAACAGCTTCTAGCTTGTGTAGTTGGTGCAGTACACTTCTGCGTTTTATTGAGTCTGATAAGAACTGATTTACATAAGCGATAACGTAGACATTTGCAGCATAGTCAAATATCAGATTACCGCAGCTGACACTGAACTCATGCGTCAACGGAGCAAATGGGTAGAGGTAATTACAGTTTCTCAATTCTTATATGTTAACTACTCCCACTAAAGTCTATGACCGTCCTCGGTTATTTTATAGTTGTTGATGAACTTCTGTACTTCCCGCGAAGCTTGTCTTCTCTTTGAGATTTGCCATATGATGAGAAAGCCACTTAAGATGACGCTGAGAGAAACACCAGCGATAATCCATGTATTGAATGAGTCGGTGGACGCCAGCTCGTCTTTGACAACTTGGATGACACGAAGATTGACATTGTCCATTCTATGGAGTTGCGGCATACTCAAAACTGGGTCGTGACTAACGATGTTATGCACCCCGCCATGCCTAGCTTCCTATTTAGTATCTCACGCTGGTTCACATATTTCTTGTCATTGATGATTGCGGAGAAACGGAAGGTGACGAGATGTGTCCCGTTCGTAATGATCTCTGGGCCATCGTCTGTACTGACCCTTGCTATGCTCTCGTTGATAATTTTGATTCCATCATCTACTTGCGAGATAGGCTTCAGGTGGCTTGGCTGAGTGCGGCAGGAGGCCACGCCGCTAGAATGCACTGCTCGTGCACAGGTATCTTGTGCCGTTAACTTGCAAACGAATACGAATGTTGTTGTTACGCATTCGTTAATCGCTTGTACGTCATCGCTGCGTTCGGGTATGGTGTCATCTTGTAGCTGTAGTGTTACATGTTGATGTGATACCGGGAAAATGGTGACTCTGGTACAGATAAACTTAATTCTAGGGTGGGCTATGAGTAAATGAATTATATTATATTTTCGAACTGTAGGACTTTCATCTTCGATGCTTCAGTTAGGCTAACTATCGGAATCTCTACGGGGTGTTCCTTTAAGATTCTTTTCAAATCTTCATGATCAAAAATAGTGGGACTTATTATGTTAGCCTTAGCCAATGTAATTGTGAGAATCATGTTTGAAATCGGGTTTATTAACATTCTATTTCACCTTAATAATGTTTCATTTAAATGCGGTGCGTCAACCAACTCATTCTTTTTTGTTTTAATTATTTCATTTATCGTATCTGTGAGTTTATTAATTAAAAGGAATGGCAATTTAATCCTGCAAAGATAGAAAAAGAGGGAATAAAGATAAGGTTGTCTTTGTGGACCACCCTCCCTTTAATAAGAACAGACGTTCCCGGGTCTGCTTGAATCATTTCCTCTGTGCAAAGCGGTGTTAACTTATTTCCTAACCTTTTATTGTTTTTTTCGAACACTTTTTCGCCTACTTCAAAAACTCTGCTTGTTCGGGTTAGATCTTTCAATGTTATCATGTTGGGCTTTTGCGATTTTATTTTTTATGGTCCGCCTGAGTAGGCTAGATGCTGCGTGAATCACATCGATCAGGGTTTGGCTTGTGACTGAGTGTATGGATCGGTTGTTGGCTATTGTTGCCCTCAAAATTAACTCGGCTGTGTCATCAGACATTTTTTCTAGTTTAAAAGATCTAGCTATGTCCGCAAGAGTGCCATGGAAGCATTCCACTTGTCCATTTGAACAACTGTGAAGAGGTGGTGCATTCACAATGTCAGTTGTTTTTGTTTGAGGAAACAAATTTAAAAGTTGGAAAATGGACATTTTTAAATCCATTATCGTGCGAGAAGCGATCTATTGTACAACGGCAAACTTCGAGAACTTGTCAACGCAAGTAAGGAACGATTTTTTGTGGAACATTTCTCCAGCATATGATAAAATTGGTGTTACCCCAAGCATTTGTTTCTTGGGGTGCCTGTCGTGTTTCGCTTTGGTACATGTTTTGCAATTGATCACCATCTCATTGGCTAAATTTTTCATTTTCGGAAAATAATAATCACAAAGGATTTGTTTAAGATTTTCCTGAGCGGCCCTATGGGCGCGATTGTGTTCAGTGATGATAATTTCAGTTTGTTCACCTTTGTTTGTAATGTCGACAATGATATTCTTGCAGTGCCAGAGCTTAGTTGCCGGAAAATTTAACACTAAATCATGTTGTATACTGGCCAACGCCGGTAAATCACAGTAAATCGTGTTTACAGAGTTGGTACTAACGAGTGGTTTAATTATTGTATTTTGAATAGAGCGTTTTTATCTGAAAAATTTATTAGGTGGCGTATTTTTCTGCAGAAGAGTATGATGTTTCTTTTTAACGGAGATTTGGGTTCTTCGAGAATGAACTGGTTGGCAATTTAAAGGCTATTCTGTCGAATCGATCGTGTTGGATAATGAATTGTTGCAGCATCTGAATGCACTTCATTTTCCAGATTGTTTACATTCTGTCGGGACAGAGCATCCGCCAAGAAATTTTCTTTGCCGGGTTTGTAGAATCCTTTTGCATTGTGTTCATCAATGTATAATTTTCACCTTTTGATTTTCGCATTTGTGTTCCTATCAGAGACAGCGAAGGTGAGAGGTTGGTGGTCTGTAAAAATGTTGATTCTTTTGACCCATACAGGTAATTTTGCAATCTACCCAAAGCCCAGACAATGGCTAACAACTCCCTTTCGTTTGTGGCATAGTGCGCTTCGCTTTGTTTTAGCGTTTGCGAAATCATGGTAATTGGTTTGCCTCCTTGGGACAGAACCGCACCGATGCCGTCCATAGAGGCGTCAGTGGTTAAGTCAAAAGCCTGTTTGAAATCATGAGAATAACATTCTCGAATGCCAGGATATTTCTCAAACTTTCAAAGGCGCTACGTAGAATTTCATTAAACTTAATTTTTACCTCTTTGGAGATATGTTTGCTCACCGTGCTATTTTCTCCTTTGAGAATGTTGGTCAAAGGTCTCGCTATTGCCGCAAAGATCTTAATGAATCCCCTGTAATAACTAGCTAGGCCAAAGAATGATCGTAAACTGAATAAGTTTTTAGGCTCGACATATTCCCGTATGGCTCTAACTTTTTCGGAGTCAGTTTTTGTCTCGTTTTTGGTTACTTCAAAGCCCAAGAATTCTCTCTTTAAAAAACTTCGTTTTCTCTTATGATACCCTCATATTGGCATAGCATAAGCATTTTAAAATTGTGTCGATATGCTTCATGAGGTCGAACTGCTATTGCTATGTTGTAAGTCCAATGCCGCTCTTGCTTGTGTTAATTAGTCAAAGCCTTTAATGGCATCAAAGCAACTTTGCGTGTCAAGTACAAAAAATGGTGAAATTCGGCCAAAAATTTTCATAAGGTATTTGTTTGTTATTCTGCTCGAACCATGTACCGAGGTCACATTGAAGGGTTTTTCGACATGAATTATTTTTTTTTTTATTATATTTATTTATACGGGTTTAATGTGATTCTTTGCCGCCCCTGTATCGATTAATAATTTTAAAATTCTCCCACAACTGTCGTTTGATGTACGGCAGTCGGGATTGTTCCCAAAAAAATGCAGTGAGTCATTGTCACACAGCGACTCAGTGTCCTCTCCAATTTCAATTGCAGCAGCCTCTGCTGCGTTTTCGTATCTTAGTTTTTCAGCGTTAGGGCCACTCTGAACAGCATTGCTCAGCTTTTAACGCATTTGCCCTGTCGCTCTATCGGACATATTTGATCTCTTTTGAGCGTGTTGATTGCTCCCTTGAGGTTTGGAGGAGTTAGTGCGCTGCCTAAGCCCGGATGAAAAGTCAATTTCCATTGGCTCTGCGGCCTGTCCCCATTCAGTTCTTTTATTTGTTTCATGGTAACTATTGCTGTTTTGCTGTTTCCTGACGAAATACAACAAGAGTTTTTTTTCGCTGCCCCGTTCGTTCCTATTATGCTTTCCCTGCTTTACATAGGCGCGGTTTCTATGGTTCTTTCCCCTGCTCTCTTTCCGCTATAGCTTTAGCGTATGAGGCCGAAAATATGCTACGCTCGATGCTAGCTTCTGCTTCTCTAGCTAATGCTAAAGCAGATGCTAGATCCTTCGGCTGAGCCGGAAAAGCAATAGCTTTGAGTGATTTATTAAGACCTGAAATAAAGGCGTGGAGCGCGTCAGTAGTAACGTCATCATTCAGAAGCTTAGCAACTTAGTCATAATATTTTATTAAGGTCCAGTCACCTTGTCTAACCATCTCGAGGCCTTGTCTCAGAAGTCGTAGGGAGGCTTTGTAAGCGTAAGAGCAATCTAGTCTGGCTATGATTGCATCAAAGTTTAGGACAGTATTGTGTGATACTACTACCGCTCTGGCTGCTCCTCTGATTTTATTTTTAATGATTGTTACCAAGCGGTAATGCGTGCAGCTACCGTCAAAAGGTTTGAATAATTCGTACGCATCAACGGCTGATTGCCTCCATGCTACGTTTTCTTCTGACCCGGCATTAAATTCTGGGACAGCTTTTATTATGTACAGAGAAATATTGCAATTGATCTGTGGGTCCACAGAAATTTCTTTATACGGCTCAACTTATGGTATTTCGATACTCAACTTTTTTACCCGCTCATTCATAACGTTAAGCTGTGTTTGAAATCTTTGTTCTTGCTGCGATAATGCTTCGCTAACAGCGGTCACTATTAATGCTTGCACTTGGTTTACGTCCATGGCGAAATTCGTTTGGTTTGGGATTTGGCTATCGTTGTCACATTTAATATCACTGTCGCACTCGGGGTTTATATTGCGTAACGCGTCTAACCAACTCATGTGCTCATGTGTATAAATCAAATTCTTGGCAGCGGCTTGAATTTATTTAGAATGGATTTATTTTTTATGAAATAATTATTTTAGCTGCCACAAAGCATATATATATATTTTTTTTTAATAACTCGAAATTTCACAATCACATCTGTTACTGTAAGTAGTTTATAACTAATTTGGTGCTAGTAATTTGGAGATAATCTTAAACGAACTTACATGGTGTGGAAAGTAGAGTAACTCTTACTCTAACTAGGGTGTGAATCATTGTATGTTGGGCGCCACTTATCGAGTGTAGTAGCAAAATGTTCCACGTTAGATGCAAACCGTTCGCAGGCTACGCCTTCAGATCCAGTCACTGTTACATATAGTTATTACAAGAACAGCTTGTAGCTTGTATAGTTAGTGCAGTACACTTCTGCGTTTTATTGAGTCTGATAAAAACTGATTTACATTACAAAATTATCTTAAAGGTAAACGTAAAAGTTGAACCCATAAGCTACAAAGCTACAGCCGGCAAGCCGAATCAGCATAAGCGATAACGTAGACGTTTGCAACATAGTCAAATATCAGGTTACCGCAGCTGACCTAGTAGTCAGGCCACTGAACTCATGCGTCAGCGGAGCAAATCGGTCAAGGTAACTTCAGTTTCATAATTCTTATGTGTTAACTTATATACATACTATATTAGGAAAAAACCTCCGTGTGAACATTAAAGTAAATATGTAAAAAAAACATACAAACATACATATATAATTAAATATCACTATATACATATATTCCGCACAACTGTATAACGTGACATACAAATATACATAAATTTTACGAAAATTACCTGCGGTATATTATTCTCCTTTCCGCGGTCTCTTCGTACTACGAACATTTGTACATACATACGGGCGCAGGTATACAAACATGCACGCGGAATAGCATAAAAAATATCCTATTGATATTGGGTACACATTTTTTTTTACGGTTCTTATACCTTTAGAAAAAAATAAAGCGGCGGCAATTTGTGAACTAATGTAACCAAAAAAAAAATGATTGTTTCTGACCAATATACACAAATATTGGTATATTCGTGTATATGCATATATTGGTGCATACGTACATCGCTTCAAAGTCCACATTGGCAAATATTCCAAGATACCCCTTGTTCTTTGTCAAACAAAAACACGTGGGATTGCGTATATATATAATATTCTAAGACCACATTGATACATATCAGCAATACCCCTTGTTCTTTGTCCAACAAAAATAAGCAGGATTGCGTAAAAAATATTATAGCATAATATAATACATACACACATATGTACAAAGTGCACTGATCTCTAAGACGTGCTCTCAATTGCGCTTAGCGACAAGTACATATGTGTAAGCGGATCCGCTTATAGATATACCCTATAAGATTAACGGACACATACATCCAAATAAAAAAAAAACAACCTTTGCGTTTATCTATTAAATAAAATTAAATTTAAAAAATTTTAATATCAAAACGATTAATACGAAATACGCGTAATTTATTCATTTAATTGGAAATACAAACTCTTATTAACTTAAAAGAGTTGTCGGTTAAATATACGAGTATACACGGAAAATGAAAACGTTCTTGTTTATTTTAATTTTATTCGAAACTTTTATTTACTTCAAAGAGTTTTCTCACATACATACTAAAATATTTGTGAAATTTCATCAGTTTACACTGAGAAATTTTTTATCTAATTCAACACATCTTTTAAATGAGCTCAGACTCGAAAGATTCAAAAACAACTCAGTTGCTAAAAGTTCCAAAATGATTTCTGACGAAAAAAGTCCATGTACACCTGCAGAAGCTACACGCTGAAAGCAAGGTAGCACAAAGCAAAAAAGGGTGATAGATATTCCATACATAAAATAGATAGATAGATATTCAGGACAATTCTGAATCGGCACTAGAAATCAAAAAAGAAAATCTTGACAATTACTTGACACGTCTCCAAGCTGCATATGATGCAATCGTCGAATCTGATGAATCAGATTTACCGGAAAATTTCAAATCCTCGGCTTGCGCCAAATACGAAAACTCTTGAGACCAGTTGGAAGAAACAAAAGCAATGATTTTTCCAATTAAAATTAATTAAAACAATTGCACCTACTCCACAGACGAGAGTAGAGCTGCCACAAATACAAAATCAAGAGGCAAGTTCAGGCATCTATCTCAAGGTGCCCGCAAGTGACACAGAATTTTTTTATGGCAGTTATGAATAATGGCCGTCCGTCCGAGACATGTTTACAGCCGTTAAACATAAACCACCCACCACAAACATTTTATCAACTCCGATACAAAACAAAAGGTCAAGAAGGCGTCATAGTCAAACAGTGCGCTCTAAATGAAGATAATTTCAATTTGGCTTGGGAAGCTCTTAAATCATGATAGATAAATAGATAGATTAATTTCGAGGTATGCACCGCGACCTATGGTCTATTGTGCCCTCCCCTAAGTCATATCGTATCATATAGGCCCAGCATGTTGATATATTCCAAATTTCTGCTGGGTGCTAGTGAGGCGATACAATCCCTGTGCGGAAGCATGGATCCCAGGGCCTTGATTCTGCGTCTGCAGACTGCTGTGCAGTTCATCAGCAGATGTTCAGGGGTTTCCGGCTCTATGTCGCAGAACCGGCAGTTTGCAGAAGAAGCTATGCCCATGTTGAAGAGGTGCTTCTTAAGCCTGCAGTGGCCGGTGTAGAACGCGACAAGTAACCGGAATTTGTTCCTTGGGAGATTAATTATGGTTTTGAACCGTTTGAGGTCGTAACCCCCATTAGCAGTCTGGCATGGTGCATGCCCTGAAGTTGTTGCCAATGTGTCTCCCTACCTACTCTTTCCTCCCTACGGAGGAGCTCTTTGATTGTACCAACCGCTATGTATGGTTCCGGTCCTATCATTTTGGTGGAGGCCGCAGAGCGGGCCAACTCGTCAGCCAGTTCGTTTCCGGCTATACCCCTGTGGCCAGGCACCCAAATAAGGTGCACTCGGTTGTGTTCTGATAGGCTGTTCAGCCGTTCTATACACTCCAGCACTAGAAGAGATCTGACCTCATAGGCAGAGATCGCTCTTAGTGCCGCCTGGCTATCGCTAAGTATAGCAATACTTTTATTGCGATAGTTGCGTTGGAGGTTTATCCCTACACACCGACTTATAGCATAGACCTCGGCTTGGAAGATGCTCGGGAATGGAGAGTTTGGTGCTTGGCCCAGCGACCCCTGCACCAATCCCCTCCTCCGTTTTCGACCCGTCGTGTACCACTTGATAGTGCTTTCCCGTAGCAGCAGATCCAGTGATGAATTATTCCATTCAGACTTGCTGCCGAGGGTAACTTTAAACTTCCTGTTGAAGTTTACTACTTTGGTAATGCTATCCCTAGGAAGAAGGGCTAGTGGTATTTCCTCACTTAGCGCTTTCATCTGCTGGGATGAGATCCCTTTCCCTTTGCCAGCTCCCTCTGATGTCATTTGGAGCAGAGTTCGTTTGGCTGTCTGTTTGATTACCAGATGTAGCGGTGAAAGGTCTAGCAAGACTTCCAGTGCTGCGGTTGGACACGTGCGCATCGCTCCCGACGCGCAGATGCAGGCAAGTCTTTGCAGCTTCGACAGTTTGAGTCCTACCGAAGTATGCATTGCTTTAGCAACCCACGATACCGCTCTATACGTGATAATCGGTCTCAGAATCATGGTGTACATCCACCTGATTGTCCTTGGGGAGCACCCCCAGGATTTTCTAGCAAGTCGGTTGCACACCATGATTGCTTTTGTGGCTTTGGTTAAGGTCTGGTCCCCGTGCTGCTTTCATCGTAGAGTGGAATCCAGCGTGAGGCCCAGATATTTGACAGTGTTGGCCATCTCCACCACTCTGCCGTCAAGGGATATACTTCTGAGGCCTGGCAGGGATCTCCGTCTGGTGAAGGGAATTATTGTAGTTTTGGAGGGGTTGATGTTTAACCGAACCCCGCTACACCATCCCTTTGCCAGTCCCAATTCCCCCTGTACGATATCGCAGAGTGTGTCTTCGAATTTTCCTCTAGCTAAGATAACAATGTCATCCGTATATCCCTGACAGCGGATTCCATTGCTAGTTAGCTCAAGGAGATCATCCACAACTAGGCTCCAAAGTAGGGGGGATAGCACTCCACCCTGTGGACATCCTCTTGTTGTGCCCAGACGAATTTTAGTGTCACCTACTGCGGTTTCCGCTACTCTAGTGCGCAGTACGGCTTCAATCCATCTGCGCACTGGTGCTGCCACACTCCTTTTCTCCAGTGCTCTTGACACGCTTTCATGAGACGTATTGTCAAAGGCACCTTCAATGTCAAGCAAATCAACGTAGAGTACTACTACCCACAGCAGACGACTCCATCGAACACCGAGGAGAACTGCTTAAGCTCAGGGCCTTAATACTAGATCAGATAATGGTCAATACGTCGTATGACTACCACTAAAACAACCCTTTTCCTAACTCACTCGCCTTAGGTCACTCTCGCACCTCTGCAATACAGCAGTTTTTAAGTATGGAAAAAAACTTACGAAAAAATTTTAAACGGCAAATACTACTCATTTTACTTGCATCATAACGCAGTAGTAAAGCCAGATAAAAAACCAACAAAAGTCAGAGTGGTCTTCAATGCCACACTCCAACCAGATTTAATGCTCCTCATATTAAATTGGCGTATATTCAAATACGTATTAAATGGATACGTCGAAAAAATGTATAGACACATAGTTGTACGTAAAGACGATCAAGATTTTCGGCGAATTATTTTCCGAGAATCCACAAATAGTCCATAATGCGACTACAAATTAAAAACAGTGACCTTCGGCGTTAACTGTGGCGTTAACCCATTCTTAGCTATTCGACCACTCCACGAATTGGCAGAAAATACCAAGTCAGAACTTCCTCTGGCAACCCAGGTATTAAAAACACAAACGAATGTAGACGATATCCTGTCTGGAAGTCACAGTCTTCCGCAAGCATACGAATCCTTATCACAGGTTATACAGCACTCAAAACCGCAGGGTCTCCTTTAAAAAAAATTAGATGGCTAGATGAGTTACGCCTCCCCCCTCCATACACACCACTGAGCGCCAACACACCACATCAACACAATCCACAAGAAGACTCCACCCACTAATACACACAAACACACACCACCCCTGCAACCACCACACCACGCAGGTCCACCCACACATACACACCACAACTCTACACAACCAAACCATCAAAACGGACTAACATAGGACCAGGGGACCTTTCGCTTTTCGAGCCGTCAAGACACGCCGACCGGAGCAACTTTTCGCCCGAGGTTTATTTGAAATTTTCAATTGTATATTTTTTTAATAATCTTGAAATAATCTTTTTAAAGATCTTGAATCTTCACCGTAATTTTTTTGGCTTTTTAATACACGCCTTTAAACGGTGAGTGCAAGTGTAAACATTATTCACCAGCCAAAATTTCAATTCTACAATTTGTACCACTGAAAATCCTACTCCTAATTTATTCCCTTGCATTTGCATGTTGCCCTCAAACTGCATCCTCACGACGATGCTAAAAATCAGAAATTGCAAAATTTGTATGAAATTTCCTTCAGAAAGGAGAATTAGCAACATGGCCTATTTGCGGCTTAAAATATTAATTTAATTTATTTCATATTATGCACACTATACTTATTCAAATGTTTTTAAAATAAATTCGATGCAAAAATATATCTGAAATAATAATGTGGCAGTGCGCCTCTGTCTCCTCCTGGCCTGCGATCGTTCAACTTGCTTCTCGCAAGAAGCAAAAAGTGTAGACAAGTCATTGTTTGTGCGGGGCAAGAAGAAGCAAGCATCAGCGTACGTGTATTTATGAATGTATGTGTGATTATCACATTTGTGTAAATACTCATAATAAGGAAATATTCAATTAACCTATATGAACATATTTTCCTATAATATACTCGTATTCGGATTGAGCTTACCTCCTTCACGCTCACGACCTAAGCTACCATAAAAATGGAAACGCGACTGCTTTAGCCACAGTTTTATTATTATCCTTTGCTCAATGAGCAATAGCTCACGCACATAAATGTGTTGAAGAATTTATCTATTAAATGTTTATTATATTTTGCGGTTTTTACCAGTAATATTGATTTTAATTCAAACGGCTTTTCATAATTACAAATTTTGTCATATCATAGAAATTGAAAATACAAATCAAAAGCAGCATGCGCAAAATTCATTTAAGAACATTCGTTGTGTCTATTTCTTAGCCTTTTTCCCGTTTCGCACATTGCGTGGTGTATTTCTCTTTTTCGAAGTTGTATTTTTCGATGTTCTCTCATCTGGAACTACAAATTAGTACTCAAAAAGATTTCATTTAACATTTACGCCTTCTCTATTCATTAACATTCTCTGCTTGAAGGGTGAAGTGCTAATGAATTTGAAGTTAAATTTTTTATCTTAAAATTTCATATATCGAAGTACTACTATATTGTGTTTAATATCATTACACATTCAACCATGCACCAGTCTACACATCCAAGGAAGCTCCACACCGAAAAGACGGATAAAACCATATCAAGGGTTACACAACCCTGAAGCAGAGTGGATCAAAGTTTTCAAACCCGGACGGATGGTCCCACAAAATTATAAATTGGGTATATAATTAATTTATCTGTTTTGGTAAGCTGTTTATTAGTAATTAATTATACCTAGACTAAGTAAAAGATCTATTGCACTAAGTCGTCTAGAAAATATAAGACGTATGCCAATGCTGGGGGAAAATAATATTTACAGATAAGATCCCGAAATACATCTGTCCGAGCAAATGAATAATACTCTTCAACATAGATGCAGACGTCAAAATCCAGAAATTCGCTAAGAAGAGCAAGGAATAGGACTAAACGTCAAAACTCGGAAATTTGCTCAGAAGAGCAGAACAGAGATACTCGAAGACATAGAAAATTTCGCGCAACAAATTCTGAGCATAAGAATCTAGAGCGCATGCGTGATCAAATACAAAGAGAACATGCAAGAAAAAATCCTGAAATAAGGGGAGAGGAAAGTTATAGAGAAATATAGCGTCGATAGCTTAGCAGGAGGGGTGCAAGGAAAGAAATTTTAAATTGAAGACGTCGTCAGCAGAGTCAGAACCGCATTCACAGAGGCAATCTGGTCAATAGCCAAATTGAAAACAAATGGCGGCCCGAAAGAATGATTAGGTTAGGTTAGGTTAGAGGGTCGATCCTAAGAAGGATCACACTTGGCCAGTTCAAACGCCGGTCCGTTGTGGTACCCAAAACTCCTATGAGCAGGATCAATAGACCCTTACATGTCGACAAAGCGCTTTGTGCCTATGACAAACTTGTTGAGACGGCCAATATCTGTTTCGACCAGATCTTCTGGTCCGCCAAAAGTGAAATTGCCGAGATGTTTCAATCTCAACCTAGCAAAAGCCGGACAATAGAGGAGAAAGTGCCGGGATGTTTCCACTTCACCCTCCTCCATACAGCTTTGACAACTGCCATCGGGTAGTATTCTAAGCCGCACCGCATGAGTTCCCATTGGACAGTGCCCAGTGAGAACTCCTACCATGGCGGCGAGGTGAACTTTATTCAAGACGAGAAGACCCCCGACCTCCTGCGATCCACTCTCGACCAGAAGGATCGCGCAGTCGCGCAGGAGCTGGTCGTCGACCAGCGTCTTCTGAGCGCATACGAGGTCCATTGGTCCAGAGCCAGAATGCAAGACGTTAGTGGAGAACCAACTCGATCCCATTCCGATGTGAGCGGGGCAAGGGTGCCCCCCTGGCCAGCTCATCGGCCTTGCAATTCCCAGCGATTCCGCTGTGACCAGGCACCCAAACGTGCCTGATATTGAAGTAGCCTGATGCTAATTCTAGCGAGGACAGACACTCCTTGACTAGCTTTGAATGCACGGTTCGCGCACTCAGGGCTTGTATTGCCGCTCTGCTGTCGGAGTGAATGCTCACCTCTCTAAACGAAGCTACACTGCGTAACAGTGCTTCTACCGCCACCTTGATCGCGGCCACTTCCGCCTGAAAAACGCTACAGTGGTCCGGTAGCCTAAAGCAAAGATTGACGGAGAGCTCTTTACAGAAAACCCCCCATCCAACTTTCCCTCCTAGCTTCGACCCATCCGTGAAAAAACTCACCGCGCCTCTTCTCCAGCGGCTTCTTCTCCTCCACATCTCCCTCGTCGGGATATGAGCAGAGCAAAAGCCGCCTCGAGTGGCCGCTGTGACGCAGTGATCCAAATTTTCAGGAATGCAGGTGAAGGAGGAGAGAATTGCGGCGTGTCCTTGTTCGGACCTCTTCAAAAGCCCAGCTTCTCTAAGCCTAATAGCACACCTCGCAGCAATGCACCTACCGGCAATGTCCACAGGTGCTATATTTAATATAGCGTTGAGAGCTATCGTTGGTGTGGTTCGCAGTGCACCGGAGATTCCGATGAGCGCCGCTCTTTGGACTCGCTCAAGCTTTTTAGCCAGGGTAGTCTTTTCGAGCGCCTTCCACCAGACGAACACACCATAAAACAGTATGGGCTTGACTACGGTTTCGTAGAGCCAGAACACCACCTTTGGTGAGAGTCCTCACCTTTTCCCTATAGCTCCCCTGCAGCAGTATAAGGCGACCGATGCCTTCTTGACTCTCTCCTCGATGTTCGGCCTCCAAGAAACCTTTCTATCAAGGATGAGTCCTAGGTATTTCACCTTATCAACAGGTTGAAGACGTGAACCCCCGAAAGAAGGGAGAGGCACATTTGGGATCTTATAACTCCTAGTGAATGAAACCATTTCAGTTTTACTTGGGTTGACGGCTAGGCCGGTTCTGTTTGCCGAGTTGGATACCACGTTTAGATACCCTTCGGTGAGCTCATAGACGGTATTCAGGAATTTACCTTTAACCATAAGAACCACATCATCAGCATAGGCTATCACCCGACAGCCTTGCTCCTCGAGTTCTATAAGTAGGTCGTTTACCACCAAGATCCAGAGCAGTGGGGAGAGTACTCCTAACTGCGGAGTTCTCCTATTAACCTTTCTGGTTGACTTGGCACTACCCCACTCCGCTACGACAGTTCTGTCGCAAAGAAGACTGAAAATGAGGTGTTTGAGGTTCGATTCCACCTCAAGCTTTTCGAGGGCTTTAACCACTGCCTCTGACCGCACGTTATTGAAGGCCCCCTCGATGTCGAGAAAGGTGCCCACTGCAAATTCCTTGTGCAACTGCGCTGTCTTCAGCCATGACACTACATCATGCAAAGCAGGTTCGACCGACCTGCCCTTGATATAGGCATGCTGCGCCCGTAGCAGTTTACCCCTCGGTGTTCTGCACCTAATGTACAGATCCATAAGTCGCTCCAGCGTTTTCAACAGAAACGAGGATAGGCTGATGGGTCTGAAATCTTTTGCACCGACATGAGAGCTTTTACCGGCCTTCGGAATGAACGCAACCTTAACCTGTCTCCAGGCCTTCGGAACATGGCCCAATCTAACACAGTTCGCGTAGATAGGGGCCAGCCAGCTACATGACACCTTAACCGTTCGCTCTAGTTGCGCCGGAATGATGCCATAAGGCCCGGGGACTTGAAGGGCTTAAAAGATTTCAGCGCCCAGGTAAGGTGACGCTCATCCAGAAGGTCCAAGAAGGCTGTACAGCCTTCCTGAAGCTCCTCCAGTGGCACTTCTTCAGCAAAGCGATTCAGTAAAAAAATGAGCATCTAGGAGTAGCCTCAGCGACTCCCCGCTACTCGTAGTCCACCCGCTATCTTCATTTCTTATATACCCCACCGGAGTAGGATTTTTTGCAAGAATGCGTTTAAACCTTGAGGACTCGTGACAACCCTCTACACTGCCGCAGAAGGCTTTCCACGAAGCCCTCTTGGCTTTCTTCAAGTCGGACTTGTAAATGGCCAATCCGGCCTTGTACAACGCCCAGTCGTCGCTAGAGCCACTTTTACGGGCTTTCTTGAAGAGTCTTCTACTCGAAGATCTGATCTCCGTTAGGTCCGAAGTTCCCCAAGGGGGTTTCCCTTTACTTTTCTGATTTTTCAGAGGACAGGAGCTTTCAAGAGTGGATCTGCTAACAGAGCTGAAAACCTCGACGAGCTCTTCAATCGCGTCCGCAGATAGGATCGAATCCCTGTCAGGCGCGGTTGGAAGAGCTGATCGAAGCTTCCTGCAATACAGGACCCAATTGGTATTGCTGAAGTTTCTGTAGGTTCTATGCTTCGGGCGCGAGGCGTCCAAGCTGAACCCAATATATTTATGATCAGAAAAGGAGTGGTCGTCTAGAACTCTCCATTTCGAGATCAAGGGAGCAATTTCCCTAGAGGCTAGCATGACGTCAAGGACTTCCGCCCTGCTAGCTGTCACAAAAGTAGGGCAGTTTCCCCTATTACAGATAAGAAGGTCTACATCACAAATAAAATCAAAAAAAGATTCACCTCTTGCGTTTGTGTTCGAGCTCCCCCAGACGGTGTGCCTTGAGTTGGCATCCGAGCCTATTATCCCCGCGGCTCCTTTGCGCCTGGCCTCTGCCAGAGCCATCCCCAGCAGGTTCGGAGGTGGTTACACCTCGTCGTCGTGCGGCATGTAGGCTGAGACAAGCCAGATTTCCCTAGCACTGTCCTCCAGCCTAGCAGTGGCGACGTCCTCGTTGCTAAAATTAGGTAAAAGAAAAACGTTAAGTTCATTTCTGACAAACAGACAGGCTCTGGTTCTACCTGTGCTGCTTGCCGCCAGGAGATTATGGCTTTTTGTCCTTAGTCCGGATATGCCATAGGTACTCAGCCACGGTTCCTCGATAAGGACAAGGTCGGCTTCGTCCCTTCCTAGACGAAGCAAAAGATCGGCGGAGGCCGCCTTTGAGTGCTGGAAGTTAATTTGGAGGAAAACTCCTCTCCAGCAGTGCGAGTTCCGCACCATCGTCCATATCGTCGACGCCGGCCTCCTCGACCGTTCGTCGGCACACCTAATTAATTTGTGAATGCCGCGGTTCCATCCAGCACTTTCACATCTAGGGGTGGTCTAGGGTTTCAATTTCGGCCGGAAGCCAGACCTGAGCCCGAGGCCGCATCGGGAGATCCGATTTGGCCACCGCCTCGAGCCTTGCTTCTTTCCACACCTCCCCTATTCTGGCTACCGCCTCCTTATAAAGGAGAGCCGACCGTTCGTCGGCACACCTAATCAGTTTGTGAATGCCGAGGTTCCACCCGGCACTTTCACATCTAGGGGGTGGTCCAGGGCTTCCCCTGACCACTTTCATGAAAACAGCGGAGATAGCAGCCGCTACCCGCTTCCACTCGTCATGGGAGATGGCTCCATCTCCCCTGCTTCGGTCGTACACCCCAAGCTCCACTGAGCTTGCGAGTTTAGCGATTTCGCTAAACATAGGTGCGGGTCCGACCCAAGGTTTTTTGCCGAGGGAGGATTCCCCCTACTGCGATCTCTGCCGCTTTATTGAGGTATGGGGCCCGCTCGGCCCCACTTTCCCGTCGCCCACGTCGCTCAGCACCTTTTTGGCCCACTCCAGTGTGCTAGCATGCTGGTCAGATTTCTGATCAGCCTGCTTGCCATCGTAGCGCTCCAAAATCTTGGCAGCCAATCGACGGTCAGACTTCAGCTTTTTAGCTGCAGTCACTCGCTTCCCCACCGGGCCCTTAGCGTTCGCCGAGGACCCCGTGACCCCCATGAACTTAGCAGAGGTTCCTCTGCTAGTGCTCGCGATTCCGCCTCGCTCTTCCGCCCTACCCAAGGTTGCCGTCGGCAGACTCCTGCCGACCCTTCTGCCTTACCGCCCCCCGTGACGGTAAGCCAGGCACCCCCTGGATTTCTTTTCTCACCCTTAACCGGGGAGGATTTCGTCCCCCTCGGTGAAAGTGTCCCCCCCAGGGAACCGTCCACTACAGCGGAGGTCGCTTTCGACCCGCTTCCTCCCTCGTCCTTAGTGTTTTTGTTTATTTGCATGTTGTTTTTGTTGGGTCCCCACTCAGAACCGCTAGCCGTCTCCCGGAAAGGTAGTCACTTTTTATGGTTCCAAGGTTGTCTCAGTTACGAGGCCAAGGCGAGGTTTGACGCACGCCCTTATGAGGCAATGCGTTCAGAGCCGACCAGCGCAAAGAAGGAGTCATCTCAACAAACACCTACCACACCAACTTAATGATGACGGGAGGGGAACGTACTCCGAGGCCTGCCATGGTTTTAACCATTGGCATTAGCCCATCAGCCATTTCTGCAGGGTATCACCCCTGCATACTCAGGTGACAGAATACCAAGACCACCAATCCAGGTCGAGCAAAGGTCAGATCAGGAGTTCAAAAAAAGGCCGTAAAGGCCGCAGGTCATTTGGCGTTACCCAGGATGCACCACGCGGAGGCGAACCTGCTCTACATCCCCGAACGAATGATAATAGCGAGAGAAAATAGTGTTATAAACACTGATTATAACAGAAACATTTATTTTCAAAATATAAAGAAAGGTCCGACCAAAATATGCTCAAGGTCATCCGATGAGTGATGATATTGATGAGTAAGATTGGGTTATGAAGTTTAAATAAAAGTGAAAAACAACAAGTTATGCTTTTTTGTTTTTATGTATACTGAACATGAATATTAGACAAACTCTTGTCCGATTATGCGATGGAGCCACTGTAGGTCACAAATTTATATTTGGCACAAAAATATCTGCGCACGAAGCAATATTGCTGCATTGGGATCCATCTTTCGAAAGGAAGTAATGCAGAAATACTTATACATACTTCTCGACCTGAGGAACGTTTTCCGATCATAAAACCTAGAGCAGAACTTCAGAACCTCCAGCGACCCAATCAGTTAGAAACTATGTGTTCTGCTGATTTTGCATCAATGTATAAATTTCTTAAATCCAATAGAGCAGTACAAAACAGTGATCATGAGAAGAAGAGGCGGAAGATGATATTGTACCAAAAAGTGGGGTTGTCTTGTCCCTTAGAAACGGCAGCGGTTTCGTTGAAAAACGTGGCAAGCCATGTATAATTCGGTATAGAAGATTTAGCCCAGACGTGGCCAGTGTTGAGTGTTTTCGCGATGATAAATCTTTACTATCCATGGCGGAATGAACAGCAAGATCTCTTTAAAAACAATAACGAGCAGACTTGCATAACCCATCATAATATAATTGAGGAAAATCAAAGAAAATATGATGAAATAGACTTAGAAGAAGGTGCACAAAATTAATTGCCTATAGTGGTAAATGAGTTCAAGGTGTTGGCACTTTCTGAAATAAACCCAAATATTAATTTATTGGACTTGCATGGTGAAGATTCAACAAATAATGGCACTGAATCTGATTGCAATATTTAACTTATTGAATTAACCCCTTTAATTTCAGTTGAGGAATTATATTATTTAGTTCGAAGTGAAAATATGAATCAAAAAACTTATTTCGCCCATTTTATGAATTCATTTGCGGTGTTGCAGGTCTAGGAAAGAGTCGTTTGATATCTGCAATATCTCCAGCCCTTTAAAGGAACACTCACCTGTTGGGGATAGGTTGATAATCTATTCTAATCCCAATGATGCATATAACACTTTGGCTGGTTTCCCTTAATGGTAGTTGTTCAAATACTTTGAATTAACAGAAATAATAAGGCAAAGAGAGTATCCGCTTTTCCTATTGTATTAAACCATATGGCATCTGGTACTATTTTTTTTTTTTTTTTTTTTTTAGGCCGTAAGGAGGGTTTAAAATGCCTTCGCACCATATAGGGATCGTCATCCTACGTGAGTGGTGTACCCACTAAAACACTCCCCCCTTCTATCATGGATTTTTACCTTGCCCCGGGACCGCTTTCGCATTACTTCAGAGCAAGGTTTCCAAGATGGACCCATATCGGGTCAGTTTCTACTCTCTCTGCGTCCAGGGATGCCTACTGGTTTGTAGCCAGCATCAGGCTGACTATCTTCTATTTGAGTGGGATTGTTCGAAGGGTCCGCGTCCATGTCCCTTTTCTTGATGCGAAGTACATGTTCCACGTATGAGGCAATTTGTTTCCAGTTTTCGCCGCTAGCTATCATTTTCGCTATTAGGTTTTCCGTGTTTAGTTCTCCAACTTTGTTCTCTAGAGTTCTCCGAGCTTCATTCCATCCATGGCACTTAAAGAAGGTATGGTTTGCATCATCGAGTGGTTCGTCTCCGTAAATACATGCAGGGCTCTCGGCTTTACCCATGTTATACAGGTATTTTCGAAAATATCCGTGGCCGGAGAGCATCTGTGTTAGGTAGTAGTTCACCTCGCCGTGTTTTCTACTGTGCCATGTCTCTATATATTTGATCAAATTGGCGGTCCATCTCCCTTTGCGCTCCCTTGTCCACCGATCTTGCCAAAATTCGAGTGTTTGCTTCCTTGCTTGTTGTCTTGTTTGCATGTGTATTTCCGTTCCATTTTTCTTCCATAACCAGAGTTGTCTTCTCTCCTTTGCGAGTAGATCTATTGGGATTACGCAGCTTATCACTATCACTGCGGATTCGGATACAGTGCGGTAAGCCGAGGCGACTCTCAGGGCTGCTGTTCTCTGCACCTTAGCAACTACTTTCCGTCTATGTTTCACATTTAATGTATCGGCCCACAGTTCACTACCATATAATAGCACTGAGTTGTGTTATGTCCATGAGCAGTTTCCTTCTGCTTGCAAGCGGACCTCCGATGATGGCATCTGGTACTATGATAAATGATGATATATCACTAATTGACTCTCGAGTAGTTAATTCCGAAGCAGTTCCCGATGATGCCATACATTTATTTTAGTTCAACGAAGATTTTATTAATTTTAATGCCCTTAAGCTCAGTCGAATTCCAACTGATGCTATCCTTTCAACTGCCAAAAACTCAGTTAAAAGAATGGGTATAAGTAAAAATGAAAATATTTTGGAAAGAGTTAAACTTTTGAAAATTACTGAAAGCGGGACTGCTTTTTGAATTGAAAACCAGTGCCAAATTTATGAGTAAATTGAAAACACGTGCCAACTCATTGGTTATTGGGGCAACTAGACAAATTGATTTCCATTGTTGTTATCTCTCTCTCTCTCACTCTGTGGATTAAATTCTTGAAACATTCTGTTGGTTTTATAACACAATATAAAATTTTTAACATGTACACGACCAAGAGCGTTCGATGCTTTAATCCCAAAATGATTTTTAACAGTTATAGCCAGAACACGATTATGCCATTCTTTTTTGATATGTTCCATGTATAATAACGGAATACATATACCATAAAGTCCTTGCAAAAAGATCGTTCTGGCAAACTTTGTTAATTACAGTGAATGTGGTTTTTGCAGGACATTAAATCCTTTCTTAAAATGTATTCTTAGTAAAATAAACACACAGCCCGTTTTCTAAATGTACTGCAAGATGTATAAAAGTTGGATATCTTTCAATGAAAATTCAAGCAGCCGCCACGCTGCTTTATTGCTACTGACATACATACCTATGTATGTACCTTCCTGCTTAATATGTTTGTATTTCATTTAGGAGCTGTACAGTACCTTCATTACGCAGTTTGAAGATCGCCTGATCGCTTCCTTTTTTGATTGCTGCATGGGCCCTTGATGAACTTCTGGATAGATTCAATTTATGATTTCATAGCAATTTTTGTTTTGATTAATTTTAAAATTTTTCAACTACAACAATAATATTTTTAATTTTTCTAATTTTCAAATATGTTTACAAACAATCAGATCTGCCAAAAGAAATTTTTTCTCAATCCATTAAAAATATTATTATTTTTAAATAGGTATGCTATGTCCTTTCTAATACCATTTGTACTAATTTTCATGATGAGTGGTTAAGTGGTTAAGTGGTTTTAGCGTAACAGCCTTCACAATTATAATATTAGTATAGATGCATGTATGCATACATACATACATATATATAAAGCAATAACCACACATCGCATTCTTTCCAATGGGAAGTTTTTCTCGAAGCTCACTTGATTCATGTTGATGAAACTAGAGAACTGAAACTTAGCGGATAACTGTTTAATTTATTTATCAACTGAATCAATAAAGTGTGCAGGGCTCAATTTGTACCGTTTGTAACCGAATGCTTCCGAATAAGAGAAGTGCTAGAGTAAGAACAAACATATAAGTATCATTACATTCCTTCTTATAGTTCATTCGACAGATGTGAAGTCATAAAGTAACGATAGTTATCCAAATAAGCATGGTTTTAAATTTTATTCCCCTTAAACAAAAAAAAAAACTTTTCACACAATCACAAGTATATGCATGGAGTAAAATAGTCTTAATCATCTAACGATTGTTTGCAAATCCTGAAAGTGTCTCAATGTCTTCGCAAATCTGTAAAAAGTTTTGAAAATTGTCTGTGCCGTGTTTTAATGAATAGAAATTATATTTCTCGTAAACTACTAAATCGATGTTAGTCACACTTAGCCGATACATTGGTTTTTACCTTTTCATCAGATAAGTCATGGAAATTGATGAAATTATATAGTAATGAAAATAAAAATACTAAAAGTGCGGTAGATAATGCTTAAAATATAACAAACCGTGGATTTACGTGTACAATTCCAACGTGCATGAAACCTAGCATCAACCATTGCTACTTCCCATATGACACCATTTTTATATAGAACACATAATAAATATAAAAACAAGAAAAACGCTAACTAAACTAAGGCTAAGGTATAATACCCTTCACAGGTGCATTTAAGGGTAACAGCAAGTAGCCAGAAGAGCATTGCCAAAAATTGTCCACTAAGTGAAGCATGCCCACACTATTATACCATCGCCACCACGATTCCAATAATAAGACTTACCATCAGAAAAGAAACGAATGTTCTATAACATGTTTTCAGTCCTTACCTGACATATTATTACTTTCTCAGCGGAACTGAACTCGTGCTGCAATGCTTTTTTTTGACAGCTATAGCTCAAAAGATACGTCTACCCCAAATTTTTTCAATGCTCTTTTGGCTGTCCACTATTGGGGTTAATTAAGAGTTTTAACAAATCAACCGTTCCATATGACAAGCATCATTGTCATTCAATATCAATGGTCCACCACAAGAGTTGCCCGAAAACGCCAAATTATTCCTTTTCTGTATTAATATGACTGTTGTGTTACTAACACCGGTTAGTTTTGCTGTTTCTCTGGCTGTTGTTTGGTTTAATATAATATATAAAACCGATACGGTTTTCCAAACTTTGTGAGATTTTCCTAATTTTTCCAGAACTCAATTCTTGTAAAACACGACACAATTAAATTGACAATGTACGAACTGCACTTTTTAGTGCGATACTTAAAAATGCCAAAATAAACTAAAAACTCGTTGTCTTCTTCCGAAAAATAACGGTAAATCAAATATCAAAATGTACTAAGGTTGGCGTGCTGGATGCATGAGTTTCGTTCGGCTTTCGTATGATATTATTAGTTTATGTTGCCTTTTTTAATTTTTGGATTTACTTTACATTCAAAGAAGTAAACATACATTTAAAAATTTCGAGCAAATTGAATAATTATTGACTTTTTTGTGGCATCTTACTTTGAATTTGAACAAACATCCGACCAGTATTGCTCCACTGTATATTGTAGGTATAATATAATAAATGTATGTGCATATGTTTTTGAAACATTTGTAATCAATCCGAAACGGCCTGGGCCTGTGCTTTTAGGACAAGATTCATATTCATTTTCAATTATATATTTATAAACAAACATAATTGCTTATATAATAACAAGAATATAAACAAATCGCAATTTCAATAAGAAGGCCAACGCTTAAAACCTCAGCTGTAATTGTGCTGTTAGGCTGGGGCTGTTAGATAGTTTTATTATTATTACTTTTTTTGATTTGAAAGGGTTGCGGTCATTCCACGGAAGTTAGCTCGAATAAAGTGTTATTTAATACGTGTATATGAAAGGATAAAACTTGTATATAAGTGTCACGTGTTTCAAAGTTTACTATAGTGCGCAGAGTGTTTCTCGTAATATTTGTTAGCTGTGTAAATTTTGTAGTTTTTTAAAACGCGTGACAGGCGCTTATCTGAATAAAATATTCGCTTGAAAAATAACATGGTAAAAAGTACAAGAACTCATTACAATTACAAAATAATGATAATATAAAAACCAACTGGTTTCAAACTAATAAAATCACAGGCATATTTTTAATTAATTTGCTATTTTACTATAATTTATTAATCTTTTTTGATACTTGGATCGTGATCCATATTGAGAGTTGAGGATCGCGAGTGAACGTATACGTTTAATATTTAGCGCGCCAACATATATTCGAAATAAATTGTATTTTTGAAATAAAAATTAAACAAAACTGATTAAGGTTTATTATTTGTTTGAATTTCCGTTCGTTTTTTTATAAAACGTCGCTAGAACACCGAAAAAAGCGTTTTTGTGAATGAAGAAAAAATTTAAACATTGGCATTTTAGAAAAAACACTAGGAACCATTGCGAAAAATGTATTTACCAAATGTGATAAATGTTCTATATTGATCGAGCGATTTAGAATGCGCGATCCGGATTTCAAAATATTTAAATATTTTCTGATATGGATCGGCATCCTGCATCGCGATCTATGTATATATATGGAACGTGTATAAGGATATATCTAATTGCAGCATAAGAGTTGAAGATAATCATTGAAAACAGCGAAGAACTCTCGACTATGGAAGTGTGTGAAATTAATGAAAAATAATCTAAATTTGTTCTCTCAAAAATTATTAACCAAAATCTTTTATGGTAAATGAAAAATGGAAATGATACACAATTAAATTAGTTAAGCTGTCATGCGGAGAATTTAGCAAGATTTATTTTGTAAACACTATACGTTAAGTGAACTAACCCGGCAAAGTAATGCTTCATATAGTGAAAAACGCAAAACCGTATACCGTATCAGCTGATACGACCTACCTGAAGAATGACATGATACGAAACTCTTTGATTCGAGAAAGAGCTGTCACAAGCCATATTTTATATAATATTTGTCAATCATGCCGCGGTCGAAAGAAAATGGATTGGGTATATTAAAAACAACTTTTGGGTATTTTGCAGTTCGATATTATTTTATACGTGTATTAATTTTGTAAACATTTGAAAAATCCTATAACATAATAAAAATAATATATATATAAAGAATAATATACCAAAGAAACAATACAACTAACGTTTTAAATGCAAATACTTAGCATTTATAACAAAGAATAGCAAAAAAAGTAAAGTTGCACGTTATGTTAAAGTATATGCATCGTTCCTTGAAATTTCGTTTCGCACTGCTTGTGTAAGCAACTTTTAGCTCCCTAATGTTTATAATAAGGGAAAAGGAAATGAGAGAAAAATTAGGGAAATTGAGGGAGTTTCGCATCATGTCATCATTGCCTATCTTATGAGAGCGCAATGTAAATAAACACCCACCACCGCTTTTACCGTCCTTAACGTGGGATATCCGTAAAAACATAAACAAAAAACTGTTAAAAAGCGTGTAAATTGTAAACATAAACTCTTTTATAATTCGTGAAATAGATTTTATTTATTAGTTTATAGTATAAAAGTTTTAGTGAAATAAATTGAGTAATGTTACGGAAAAATATTTGGGTAATATTTAAAAAATACATTTATTTATTGAGATGGCAACATTGCCCAAATGTGAATTAAAAATAAATACTGATTTTTACGTTGTCACTACGGGCATACACTCTGACAAATGTCGTTGCATACGGACGGTAAGTACGGAAGGGCGGCCGTCGGCCACTAATTCGAGCATCATACTTTGTTACCTTAAAATTGGTTTTCATTTTTATATTGGACAATAGAAAAGATCACTATCCTTCATATCTGTTAACGGTAAAAAAAGAAAGTAGTTAGTTAATATATGTTGAAGTAGCTGTAAACATGTGCAGTGTGCATAGTGAAAAGTGCTCTGTAATATCTGAAAATATTACACCAATCGTATACATAAAAGTGAAAGAATTTTAAATTAATGCCTCATATAAGTTTCCTTAAAAGAAAATAATAATTCTTATAAGAAAATATAAAGGATGTGCAAAGAAAAGTTCGATTAAATTTTGATATTGAACCATAATTGAATTTCGTACAACAAAGAAAGGTGTGTGCGACGTAATATTGTGAGGTGTAATAATAAAAAGCATAACAAACATTAACATTGATTGTGAATTAGACATCATAGAGTGAATGAATGCATTGATAATACACGAAAATAAAAAATTACTCCGGAATTATTTGGAACATATCTTTTCTCCTGTATCGTGTACTTACAAAATGCCACCCAAAAAAGTAAATACAACACAACAGATTTGTGGTTATTGCTCAGACATAATCCGGGATAAAACGCAGCCAAGTATTCAATGTGCGGCTCGTTGACGTTGGGTTCACTCAAAGTGCACCAACCTTTCATCCGATGAGTTTAAATCCATCGCCAACAGCATTAAGAAAAAAGAAACAGTTTGGAACTGTGACTCATGTGCAAGTGACATTAGTGTCAAGACATGTGATGTATTGGATTCCGATGAGGAGGCTGATAAAGCTGCTGGAAAGGACCGTTTAGAGGATGACAGAACAAAGTTAGTCACAGCTTTGCCTCCCAGTCTCAAGGATGAGGCCACTGAACTCAAGCTACGTAGACTGGGTCGTCCTACACCTGTACGTACACGTCCTCTTCACATTACCACCCGCTCAGCAGCCGATGCACTTTCCATTATCAAATACAGACCAACAGACGAAAACTCAGGTTTTATTTTCAAGACTGATCTAACTCCCTCTCAACAACTTCATCTGAAAAATTTGCGTCAAGAGCTTGATTCAATCGTGAAGACTGGTGATGACAGTAACACAATTAAATATATCCATGGTGTCCCAAGAATCGTTAAAAGAAATTTTCGTCCGCTCAACGAGCAAGAAGAAAGTATCTTACGTCCACCTGTGCTACCAGAACGTCAGAGGTCTGCGTACAAAACTCTCAACATTTCAAACCGCATTAGCGGCTAACCAGTACGACGTTGTATGTATTTCGGAATCCTGGCTTCACTCATCCATATGTAATGGTGAAGTCATTGATTCAACATATAGTATTTACCGTAAAGATATTACCTTGGACACTCATTAGACTATTCAAGTCACTTGTACTACCAATTTTAGAATATGGTTCGGTAATCTGGTCTCCCTACACTAACACGACAATCGATAAAGTTGAAAAGGTGCAGCGTAAATTCTGTAAGTCACTGGCCTATAAACTATCTTCACCAAGTCACATCTGCTCTACTGATGAGGTCTACCAGTGCTACTGTATAAACAAACTGTCTTCTCGTCGACAGGTCGCTGACCTCTGCTTTTTCTACAAAGTAGTCAATAACATCACTGATGCTCATGAGATCCTAAACAATTTTGAGCTCGCCCCTGCTGGTCTTACCCTGAGGCGAAATATATGACTAAAAACATCGAAATCCAAGAAAAATTATGTTATCCATGGTCCTCAGAATAGACTGGCTAATTTAGTACATTTTCTTCAAGGTGAAATTGATTTCTATGGAGGAACATACGCTGCTTTTACCGAAAACACCAAGAGACACCTGCTCGTCTGAATTACATCTAAATCAAGTCTGAATTACATATTAACTTACAATTATTTAAATATTTTCCAGATATTACACTAATATACCCTAGCTACTTTTTTATAATACTTTAATTCTTTATTGTATCGATGTATATTGCCGATCGGCGTTTAAATAAATAAATAAGTAAATAAATAATAAAGGAAGATTTTTCTCTTAAGTGAAGGAAAAAAAAAGATAAAAGTTAAATCGCTTTCCTGCTTAAACGCTTCGAAATAAAAGCTTTAAGAGTACTTTTACATTCGTAAATTGTTATTTCAGTATTGATATGAATAAAGGTTGATTATTGAATATTATCTCACGTAACTTACACGTTGAAGATCCCTTGAAAGCAGCAATTGACTTTATCCAAATATGTTACGAAGCGGTAAGGTCACTTGGCGCTATCAGGGATTTTTTAATGCTAACATCATTATTTTGAAGCTTTTATAAATAACATTGTTGCATATTTCAATTAACTTATAAAATAGTGCAAGCAAACAAACATAATTTTATGACTCCAATCTCTTTTTTATAAAGGGAGTCGGTTACACTTTGTACTAAAGTGTTACTGACTTCTACATTTCCTACTGAGACAAGGGGGAACTTATTGGCTACAGATTTGGAAAAATATCCATTGATATATAACTCCTGAGGCACATTTGTTCGCTCTTCGCATCATTAGTATCTGCCACCCATAAATAAACTAGCTGACCCGGCAAAAGTTGTTTTGCCACATATGTTATTTTTATTAAATATTTTTTAAAAAATTAACACTATAAGTGTGTGGGGGATGTAATTATAATTGAAAGAGGAATCAAGAATTGTAGACGAGTAAAATATTTACCTAACTTTGTTAACTTAAAATAAACAATAATGTTTACTGAGTAGAAACAGACTAGATAGCTTGGCCACACCAGAACATGCCACATAAAGTTGTACAAGTAAGTGGAAAAAGCATGATGTACTCAATTATGAGCTACGAACAGACAACTCTTGGCCTTGTGTCTTATTGATTATCATTGTGAATGTAAATCTAATTGGAGGTCGAGTGCGAGTATTTTATGAGTTGATGATTGTGCAAAAATCCGTCGGTAATTTTATGCATTCAATATTTTCATGTACAGCAACTTCTTCATTGCCATATCTAACAGTTGTTTTAAGAAAGTTTCGGCAGATTAATCTTTAACCATATGAACGCGCATATTTACTGTCAGAGGTACTTTTTAACCATTACGCCATAGTCGCGATGATTTTAAGCTAGCGTTGATTTCATCGGCGTGCGTTGAACGTGAAATAACGGGAGGTGTCTATCTGAAATCACCTGAAAGGAGTAACAGAGTTCCATCAAATGGTTGTTGTTTTTTTTTTATCTTTCAATATCCTATCCAATACCTCAAACGAACGTTTGTGTGCCATAGTGCATTCATCACAAATGATAATTTTACACTCTGTTTTAGCACTGTGGCATGACCGATTGTTTTTTTTTATGTTGCAAACTGCATCTGGGTTATTTCGAATGTTTAATAGGAGCTTAAATGCTGAATGAGCTGTTGAGCCTATATCTAATAAAGTTGCAAATACATAAAAAATCAAATTTGTAATGGTACTATTTTGAGAATGGCCACTCATTGCAAAGATGCAAAGGATTGTTTCCTTTCAATAAAGACGATTGTTTACATTGATTGGCGATTCCCAAAATGGTACCGTTAACTTATCCTAATATAATAATTGTATTTTACTGTACGGGAAGGAGCTCCGTTAGCTTCTTGCGATTCACTACTGGATTGTTGGGCCTCAGACCAGCTCATCAAGCGTTGGTCAACTATTAGCAGCTGTGCTGTCGCAGGATCCTTCTAGCCCAGGGTAAATCGCAAGAGGTCTAGTGAACTCTTCGCACTTTCAATAGCTGTAGGAATTCTAACTGGACACTGTTCGATCGGAATCCGAAATTGCGGTAAGATTGAAAAATTTACCGGATGCCAGTTGCGTCAGCTGCTTGGAAGAAGATCAGATAAATTCATCTCAACACTTCCTCCTCGAATCTTCCGTCTTTGCCAAATTAAGATTAAAATACTTCGGATCTCATACTTTTAGACATCCAGGTGAAATAGTGGAAGTGGAAAATCAGACTTGTTATAGGTTCAGAGCGCTTTACCGATAACTGATATCCAACTACAGGAGTTCTTCATCTGGCTTCACAAAGGACTGTACATAACAATCTAAGTGTGCTCCCCGCCATACCGAGGGATCAGCCATCTATACTAACATAATCTAACCTTTACTGTGTGCACAATCTTTTTTTGCTTGCTTAACACATGTATGGGAAACAAAAATAGGCTGTGGGATTTAAAAATTAAATGGTTATTAAATAGTCCCGTTGCATAGTCTCGCATAATGTCATCCAGGAAAAACTGACCCTTTATTGTCAAGGATCACATGATGCCAGACTCTCTCATCTCAAGGAATTTTGAGCAGCTGATATCAAAAAAGGCGGGATGCCAGAAATAAATGATAACAGTAACTCACAAAATCAGTGCGCACAGCTATTTATTGGTTATTCCAGAGTTTCGAAATAGAGCTATTTTAGGCCTATTTTTTAATTATTTATTTGTAATAGACGGAATTGATTTTGATTTTCTGATAAGCTTTCGCTGTTAAAAATTTACAGCATAGTATGGTCAAAAAACTAAGCTTTAAACTAATATCGTGTGTTCAATCTGAAAACTTATGTATATCAAAGGTAGTATCTTTAAGTAAGTATAAGATCTAACCTTAATCTTAAATATTTGAAAGCTAGATGGTATATACATTCATTATAATGATAATTATCAGTTACTTTATATAATTACTTCATTAAATGACAAGTAAAGAAGGGCTTAGTTCAGGTACAGGCGAACATCATATACTTAATTTTCAGAATTAAATGCGTAAAAACATTTTCAGGTACCAGGAAAGCTGTAGGTATAATGAAAATGTTCCATATAAATTCAAGAGACGAAATTGTTAATCGATTCAATTCAACCAGAAAGACGAACATCCCTATATTGTATATATGGGAGTTAGGGGAGTAAATGGGCGGATTTTATAAATTTTTAGAACCACATTATGTCTAAAATGATATATTCACTTAATACAATCAAAATATCTCACATATTAATCTTCGACATAAGGTCAACCTGAATAAGGGATATGTTGTTGTTGTTGTAGCAGTAAACAACATCCCTGGTGTAATTCGGAGGAAGTTGACGTCTTTGGCTGGATAAAAATCCGGATCCGTTCCGGTTACGTAGATCCGACTGTCGGAGACTGTTGGACTGGAAACGGAGAGAAGGGGATTTAATTTTTATTAGTACATGGAGGTTAGAGCCAAGTCTGTAACATGTTCAAGGAAATGCTTTACAATCCGAAAACCAATTATTCATCTAATTCTGATCATTTTGATATATACATATAACTCGATTAGTTTTAGGAGTGCAAACCACCGTTTGGTGAAAGAAAATTTATACTCTATGCAACATGTTGCGATCATCTGATTATCCTTCTCTCTTGGAATGATTTCGTTTTAACATACTTATACTTCAGCAACCTTTATATAATATTCCACGTTTCCACTAGTAGCTTCTTTGAATTAATTTGGTTCATAATAGTGCGCAATATCGAAACTGTCTTTCATTACTTCTCATATTCTAAGTATACTTTTTCTATTCTCTCGAACGAATCTCGTTTATATATATGTACGTATATTATTATTTATGTTTTTATTTAAAAAAAAATTTTAGTGATAACACAGAAATTATAAATTTGTCAGTTAGAAAGCTGATTTAGATTTTAATAAATAAATAAAAAATTATATAAATAAGGTTTTTCCAATATTCGTCTACTTACATCAACTGCTGTATTAAACGAATTCTAAAACGTTAGAACAATAAATCTTAAAAACAACTGATAGAATGTGGAAGAGTCCTGAACAAGATTTATTTACCATGAAGTTTGTAACACCAAGAAGGAAAAGTCGGAGTCGATTTATCCATGTCCGTCTATCCGTATTTCTGTCTGTATATACACGAACTTGTTCCTTAGCTTTTGACATATCGATCTGCAATTTGGCGTCCTTTAATCTCCAAGAAGCTGCCCATGTGCCGGAAACGCCGATATCGGACCACTATAACATATAGCTGTCATACAAACTGAACGATCAAAATCATATCTCTACATGGAAAACTTTTTTATTTGACAAGATATCTTCCTGAAATTCACCTTTCTTTTGTATTCGTGAAGGGTATTATAGCTTCGGTGCAAGCTTGGTTAACTTGGTTCTATATCTCGAAATTTAATGACTATTGATTAAAACCAAATTAATAATTATAGTTTTCTTGGTGTGAAATCTTTATTTGTGCAGAATTTTGTGAATAAAAGTCTCTTAAATATATGTAATGTTACAGCAGTGTACGTTTACTGGTTGGTTTTTTTTTGTGAAAATTGGCAGGACAACTTATTCTTACATATAAATTGGTATATATATTTATTTAAAACATTTATCCAAATTATATTTAACATGTTCTTATACTTTTTAAGCTCTATCTATTTAACAACAAATAACATAAAGGATTTAGATTTTTAAATCAAAACATCTACATAATAATATATTTTCTTTTATTGCATTTTTCTTAAAAACTGCTATCAAAATTGCTACGTCATTCAAGTGCCATTATGTTTGAAAACAAAGGAAGAACTATTGCACTAAGTCTGAAAACTTTAGTTCGAAATAGAGACACAAATACTGTCATGATAGCTGTGTACATACTGTCTCAATAATTACATTAACATGGAGGATCCATGTTTGAAAATGCCCAATCAATTTGTGTACCCGCAGGTGTAGTTGAATATTCTACACCAAGCAGGAAACAAAAGTCATTTTCATGGAGAAGATTTCCTAATGTATTTCCTGTAGACTTTAGACAAATGTTAAAATCACCAACAATTAGCACATTTTGATTGCACAACTCAGTAGTAAAAACTTCTTGAAGTTCTGCAATTAAATGTCTGACAGAAAAAGCTGAATTTCTGTAAGAACCAGAATATTGACATTGAAATATTTAAACAAAACTGCTTCTAAAACTTTGCGGCCTGAATTATAATATTTGGTTCTATAGAGCTAGCAATACTATGCTTTGCATACAAGTATATTAAAATGCCTCTTTTATTGCGGTTGCTTGTCTCAGTGATATCTATATTTAGCTCGTTTATTAGAGTAAATCCTGGTACTTCAAAATGTTCACAAGGATAACTCCAAGTTTCTAATTTCTTCATAATATATCTGAATATAACATCAGACAGTCGTCTTTTATATCATTAATGTAAGCGTGGAGACTTTGATGTTCAGGAAATCATAAAATTCAAAACCCTTTCAATTGGTGTCCAGGAACTTTCTAAAGGATGAGGCTTCTTTGATCATGCTATAAAACCAACAGAATGTTTCAAGAATTTAATCCACAGAGTGAGAGAGAGAGAAAACAACAATGGAAATCAATTTGCATAAGTTGTCTAGTTGCCCCAATAACCAATGAGTTGGCACGTGTTTTCAATTTACTCATAAATTTGGCAGTGGTTTTCAATTCAAAAAGCAGTCCCGCGTTTCAGTAATTTTCAAAAGTTTAACTCTTTCCAAAATATTCTCATTTTCACTTATACCCATTCTTTTAACTGAGTCTTTGGCAGTTGAAAGGATAGCATAAGTTGGAATTCGACTGAGCTTAAGGGCATTAAAATTAATCGCATCTTCGTTGAACCAAAATAAATGTATGGCATCATCGGGAACTTCTTTGGAATGAACTACTCGAGAGTCAATTAGTGATATATCATCATTTGTCATAGTACCAGATGTCATATGGTTTAATACAATAGCAAAGGCCTGATATTGGGTTGGCAACTAAATATCAAAATCAAAGACAATTTTTTCATGGAACTAAATAACTTTATTCTGTAATGTATTGCCCATTTTGGTCAATGACCTTTTGTCATCTTTCAGGCAGCATCATAATCCCACGTTTATAAAACTTTTGGTTTTTATTAGCAAAAAACTGAATCAGGTACGATTTGACATCATCATCGTTATTGAAATTTTTACCATTCAAGGAGTTTTGTAAACATCGAAACAAAAAGTAATCCGATGGTGCAAGGTCAGGACTATATGGTGGATGTGGCAAAACATCCCAACCAAGCTCCAATAATTTTTGCCGAGTGACCAAAGATGTGTGTGGCCTTGCATTGTCATGATGGAATACAACACCTTTTGGATTTATCAATTCGGGCCGCTTCTCTTCAACTGCATTGTTTAATTTCATTAGTTGTTCAATGTAGACAACAGAATTGATCGTAAAAGTTCAAAGTAGACAATTCCTTCATAATCCCACCAAACTGATAACAAAACCTTCTTTTGATGAATACCAGCTTTTGATGTTGTTTGAGCTGGTTCACCTGGCCTCCTCCACGATCTTTCCGCTCGATATCATCGATCAGCACATAACTTTTTGTGAGCTTGCGATGCGTTTTTTCCTTTGCGAAAAATAAAACAGCAAAATATGTCGATAATGTTCCTTTTGATCTTCCATTTTTCAACAAACGCCAAACGAAAACTACTCAACCGATCAAAAAACTTTTTTCACTGATTGACAGCTGAATTGCCAACTATCAAATAACAAAATGTGTTTTACATTTGGACTACGCCAGCAAACCTAAAAATTCAACTCAAGCCATCTAAAAGTGAAATACGCAATTACCTAGTTGCCAACTCAATACTTTGCCTCCTTATTTCTGTTAATTCAAAGTATTTGAATAACTTCCATTAAGGAAAACCAACTAAAGTGTTATATGCATCATTGGGATTAGAAGAGAATATCTACCTATCCCCATAACAGCCGGCCGCCTCGGTTAGGTGCAATACATGCAATGGATGGAGCCATCTAAAGACCTGCTCAGGCCTTAAGACCCATAGGGAGTTGACCACGAGTTACGTGGCGCCACAGTGCCAACACACTACTGCGACACCTGCCTCACCGGCTGTGCAATCTGCACCATGTTCGCGCACTGAGCCGCCACTCCAGTCGAGTGGCCAAGAAAGGACCTCCACGGCCCTAAGGAGCTCAAGGTAGCATGACGCCCAGTCTGACCAACCAGGTGCAAATACCACCTACACGTACCTCTCTTATACCCAGGATCACAACCGGACACTCGCGACAAACACGAATTCTACAATTTAACTGCAGCGGACTTCAGAGTAAGATCGAGGAGATAGTTGCATATATAAGCCGGGAACGCGTATCGATAGCTGCGGTCCAAGAAACCAAGTTAGACAGCCGCTCAGATGTTCTGAGTTGTGCAGGTATCAACGTTTTACGTAAGGATCGCGAGCAAGATAATGATGGGGACCTAGACTTCATACTGCACAACACCGTGCAATATCGTCCAATCGATGGTGACATCGACCGCAGGGACACTATCCTTGAATGTCAGGGTATAGCTGTTCGGTCAGGTGATGTCGAGTTCGAGATATTTAATATATACATCCCCCCAGTTACAGTTTCCCAACAGGATATCACCCGAACATAGATGCACTACTTCGTGGTGAAAACCGTTTGGTGCTAGGCGACTTTAACGCGCTTCACGATCTTTGGCATTCCTGCCTGTCAAACGATCGTTGGGGGATGGAGCTGGCGGAACAGATAGACGATTCGACATTCTGCACAATGAATGACGAAGCCCCCACCAGGATTATGGGCACCTGTAATAGCTCGACTGATATTATCATCGCTAGTTACAGGTCTGATAAATAGCATAAGCTGGCGACCTATGCAAACTCTCGCATCAGACCATCTGCCCATAATTATCTCGATCGAAAAACCTCCCGACTTTATTTCTGTGGACAACCGCATCTTTATTAACTTTAACAAAGCTAACTGGGTCAACTTCACAGAATTTACTGAGAGCACCTTCAACGCACTACCCATTGCTACGGACGTCATCGTTGGCGAGCATCAACTCCGCAAGGAGATCGTTGCTGCTACAGCTCGCTTCATACCGGCTGGAAGAATCGCGGAACTCCACCCCAATTTCCCAGCCAAAGCAGCTGTATTAGCAAACGAGCCCGACACTTTACGCCATGCCGATCCCTGTGATCCCCGAATAAAGGATCTCAATTTGGAGATTCGGCAAATAGTAAATCAACCTTAGTGGACAAAATGGATAAAGCACCTGAAGTCCTTCAATTTCTTAACCGCTGTGAGTAAGCTTTGGACTACTGTCAAAGCCTTGTCTAATCCGAGGAAACATGACGAACGGATTGAAATTCAATTCGATAGTCATGCCTCCTCGGACCCGAAGAAGTACGCAAGCTATTTTAGCCGGCAGCTTACACTGCATGTTTCGACCGACAAGGCCAAACGATGTGTTACCCGACAACATCTAGGCTCGACGGGAGTAATCTACCTCATCAAGGTCCTCAACTTGTAGATGTCCACTCTTCAAATACCCGATGTGTGGAAAGTCGGAAGAGTGGTCCACTACTGAAACATCGGAAACCCGCCAACAAAGGGGAGTCTAATCGTCCGATAACTCTCCTTTTACCAGTAGTGAAGACGTTTGAGGCCTTGCTACTCCCGACATTCACTCACCACCTAAGTCTAGCAGACCATCAGCATGGCTTCCGAAAAGTGCACAGCATGACCATAGCACTTAGCGTCATAAACGCCCAGATAGTTCATGGTCTAAATCAATCACACAACGCTACTTGGTGACCTAGTGCAATCAAGGCTCCCTCCAGGGCTGAAGCGGTGGACTATGAACTACCTGAGCGATCGGCATTCATCCGTACTCTTTCGAGGTCAAAACTCCAAACTTAGAAGAATAAAATAAGGGGTTTCGCAGGGTGGTGTCCGCTTCCAGCTACTGTTTAATTTCTACATCTCGAAACTCCCCCAACCACCAGAGGGAATTTCCGTGACCTCGTACGCTGATGACTTCACAATATTGACGTCGGGCAATGGCATCGATGGCATGTGCTCGAAAGTAAACAGCATCTCTCCGGCCTTTCTCGCTTCTTCTCTGCAAGGAGTCTGTCTTTCTCCCCCACTAAATCCACAGCGACTATTTTCACAAACTGGACGAAGGAGTACAGACTGGATCTGAACATTTCAGTCGATGGCACAAAAATTCCGACAGTCAACAACCCTAAAATTTTAGGCGTTACATTAGACAGTCTGTGCTCTTTCACTCCTCATACGACCGCGATAACTGCCAAAGTACAGAGCCACAACAAAATCCTCAAATCGCTTGCCGGCAGCTCTTGGGGAAAAGACAAAGAAACATTGTTGGCAACATACAAGGCTATAGGCCGGCCGGTCCTAAACTATGCTTCACCAATATGATCGGACTACCACGGGATGCCTCTTGATGTCCCCAATAGTACACCTGCACAGTGAGGCCCTTACGATTCCGGTTACGGAACATAACGAGCTCCTCTCCAAGCAGTTTTCGTTGAAACCACTAATGCAATCGTCTGCTTGAAGTGGAACCGCCTGCTGGGAACATCAAGAGGTCCTTCCTTGATTCCGTCGACTACATCAGACAGTACGCCGACCGGACTTCGGACGCAACGAACTGTAGACAGTGGAGCCGTCAACACCTTCACCGACTCCTTCTCAGTGAATAGCGTACTAGGAGTCAAAAGACCACCCATAGCAGACGTAGTGCTCGAGTTGCCTAGCGAAACCAGAGTGACCCTCGCGCAACTTCGTTCTGGATATTGTAGCAGGTTAAACTCCTACTTATCCATAATAGACGCCGATATTCCAAATATATGTCCTGTGTGCAACGAGTCTCCGCATGATACTAACCACCTCTTTGCATTCCCAACAAACCCAACTCATCTAACACCCTTTTCCCTATGATCCTAGATGACCTCGACGAAAAACCAAACTATAAATTATCATCCAAGCGGAGACCCCAACGGGTGAGAGTTGCTTCAAAGGGCTTGATATAATATATTGCAGATATCAAACGACTCTTTCCTACACCTGCACCACCGCAAATGAACTTATAAAATGGGCGACTTGTTTTTAGCTGCTGCATCAAATGGGTCCAATATGTTTTTTGATTCATCTTTTCACTTCAAAATAATACTTTTTGTTTAACTGTATAATTTCCAGCATTTACTTCTGATATTGCTTCATTTAAGAGCCTAGAAATTCCTCGGTTTGATTTGTTAATATAATTAATTCTATGTGAACAGAAAGCATGTGCATCTACTTGTAGTATATAATATAATATATTGGATATTCATATTTGCGATATGGAGTACCAAAATCAGAGGATCATAAGCATTTATAAAACGATCCTGTAATTTTGTTTAGACAAATTTTAGTTTCTGATAAGCTTGACTCCAGAGCTTTCAAATAGTCATCAAAAGATATATTAATTCTTCTATCAGACTCTTATTTGATTAAAATTAATAAGCTTAATTACTACAATAAACAATAGTACAACGATAACATATAATACGTACAGTGTCTCTAGACGAGCTCTCGAGTACTCCGCTATCAATAATTAGTAACATTTTATTAACTAATGATATTATTTATCTCTTAACTTAGTAGATATAAGTACATACTTGTACAAGTATTTCTTGCAAGGAAAAAGTGAAAAAAACGATGCATAGATGATTTTATAACATAAAATGGTTAAAAGAAGAACAAGAAATCAGACCAGATGTGTCATGGAGTGAATTAGTGTTCAAAATCATTTAAACTCGAGATGTCTTATGACTTTCCAAATTTTGAATTGTTTCTGGGGTAGCAATATTTAAATGTAGAAGGCATTGGTGGCTATGGTATACCAAAACGAAAAAACCTGTTGTACTTTTGTTTCCTTAGTACAAGACCATCATCGTGGCGAATAAGGTTTTGAACAAAGTTTTCGTTTAATAGATTTTGGGCCGTAACTCGCTTGCGACCTGAAAACTCTCTAAGGCAAGGGTTGTAATATTCTTAATTTGCAGTAATTATAATTTCTTATAATTTTAGAACAACTTTGGAATGTACCCTTTCCCGTCAAAGCGGGGAATTTCAGAACGTACAAACTTTCTATGTCTATCCTATATCTTGAGAGCATGTGCGTTTCTGCCCAAGATATATTGTTCTAAACGAGAATTCTTCGGAATGATTGTCCTGAATTATGTCAATTGGTCTTTGCCCTTCACCTGGCGCTATAACTAAACGGTTAAAATGCAAGTTTTCTACAGGAATATTGTCCAAAAGAGTTTCATGACCGCCTGGCCTGGATTTAGCACTGCTGGTACTGTCGCGTGAGAATACGATTGCTGAAACAAACAAGTTATTGAACCAATCTTTCATCTTCGGCAGATGCAACAAAAGGAACTTCTTCTTGAGAGATGTCACAATATTGTTATCAGAAAGAAGTATATTAGCAACAGCACCTCTTAGCAAACTCTGCCCTTGATACCCCAAAGCTCGAATTGTCATAAAAGGCAATCTAGGCATTATTAGCCGTTCTTTAATTGGAGTTAAATTTTTTAAACAATCTGGTATTTCCGGAAAATTTAGACTATTTGCATTCCTGTAAATTGCGCAGAAATTGTAACTTCCATCTTCAGAATGGAACTTTTGCATTAAAAAGAAGGCTGATGCAGCTGACATAGTTTCGAAATTCAACTTTAAATAACCGGGAAAATCAATTGACTGGGGTCAATTAAGCGGAGGATACTAAATATGGCATAAAGTCAACCGGAATTTCGAAAATCTTATTCCTCAACACCTTTTTACTTTCAAGGCATTATTTATGCAAAGTTTTTTTCCTATATCTTTATTGGTGCTTGATTTATATACTGTAAAGTCAAAGAATGAAATATTTAGAACTTTGTAATATGGAAAGTAGGCGTGGTTGTAGGCCGATTGCGCCTATTTGCACACCATAATGCTAGGATGCAAATACAATGTTACTAATACACCAATGCACCTAATTAAGTTTTAATCGGTCGAGAACTTTCTGAGATATAGGATTTCAACTAAAGGTGGGCGGTGCCATGTCTATTGTCCAATTTTAATATTAGCTCCTATAAAGTTTGTTTGTACCGTTTTGGGTGTAAAATTTAATGTGCCTGCCGTGTTTAGTTAGTGAGTTATCGTACTTTTCGTAGTTTTCAACATTTCGATTTTACCCAATTTCACAGTGTCCAGCCACAGCGCCAAAAATATTTTCCATATGCAAATTTGTTTAATATATCTTAAATGGTTTGGGCAATATTTGCATTAAACCTACTAAGGGCGGGCCACGCCTACTTTTTAAAGATTTTCAAACCAAAGGTGCTCCTCTTTCACGATTTTTTTCACCAAATTTCAGTTTTATCTGATTTTGCGGTATGGCAGTGGTCCGATTACGCCCATTTACAATACAGAACTTTTAATGGTGCCAAGAAACATTAGTACCAAGTTTCATCAAGATACTTAAATTTTTACTCAAGTTACAGCTTGCACGGACGGACGGACGGACGGACAGATAGTCACCCAGGTTTCAACTCCTCTAGTCATCCTGATTATTTATATACACATAACACTATATCTAATTCGATTAGTTTTAGGTGATACAAACCACTGTTGAACAAAACTATTATGAGCAACATTTGCTTATATATATAAAATATGGAAAAATTCAACTCAATAAAAAAACACAAAAACTTTACATAAAAATAATATGTTAAAAAAAAGACGATTCGTTAAAGGTCCATTCTTACAATAGACATTTTAAAATATATGAGAAAAGGAGAGAAGGGACAAAAGTGAGTAGCCTATCTTATCGCATAGTGATGGTGGCAATCAAAGCAAGGGCAGATGAAATTCGTAATACTATTCAAAAAGTGAAAAAAGGAAAGAATACGGCCAACGAAGATGAGCTTGAAAAGAATGAATGAATTAAATCCAAATTTCACTGAAGAGAAAGATTATTTAGACGATGGCAAGCAGCCAACAAGTACAGCACGCGAAGATGCTAAAATGGCGAATTATGTTGATGAAAACCAAGTCGCGTCTGTACCAGCATGGATGATCGAAACAGTCAAAGGCATGAATAAATAAATTAGTAAATTAATGAAAATACATCCGACCGTGTACATTGCCCCAAGGGATTTTATGCCACAATGTATGTGCAATACTTGCTTGAATAATGTTTTTTTTATTTCAAATATTTTTGAATCGATAACAATGTTTGATAGCACTACAACTAGTTTTATAAACTAACGATCAGTTTTTTTTTATAGCTTACAAAGATAACAAATAAATTCGTAATTCCTTGAATTTCTTGGTATTCTAACTATCAGCTAAATTATGAGGGTTTTTTCGACATAAGCGACTAAAGAGACATCTGTCTAAGAGGAGAGGGACCCGCACCTATGTTTAGCGAAATCGCTAAACTCGCAAGCTCAGTGGAGCTTGGGGTGTACGACCGAAGCAGAGGAGATGGAGCCATCTCCCATGACGAGTGGAAGCGGGTAGCGGCTGCTATCTCCGCTGTTTTCATGAAGGTGGTCAGGGGAAGCCCTGGACCACCCCCTAGATGTGAAAGCGCTGGGTGGAACCTCGGCATTAACAAACTCATTAGGTGTGCCGACGAGCGGTCGGCTCTCCTTTACAAGGAGGCGGTAGCCAGGGTAGGGGAGGTGTGGAAAGGAGCAAGGCTCGAGGCGGTGGCCAAATCTGATCTCCCGATGCGGCCTCGGGCTCGGGTCTGGCTTCCGGCCGAACCTTCCACCCCGGCCGAAATTGAAGGGATGTTGCGGTACTGCAACCCATCTCTCCCCACCCAAGACTGGAGGGTGATCAGGCTGGAGAGGACCGAGGCACCATATCGGCAAGCGCTGATACTCCTCTCAGTGTCACAAAGGGGGCCATAAGCTATGGCTTCGAGAGAGTCGTTTTCAAGACGCTTCCAACAGAAGCCAGGGCGGATGGCCCGCTGCCTCCTGCGGGGGTGGAAGAGAGTGGGAAAGTTCCCCTCTCGAAAATGGACGTCGACCCTCTCCTCTCGGACGCGGTGAGCACGGGGGCGGATCGTCAAGTGATGGCGGATCCGTCTTCAGTCTCGAGCATCTGTTCGAGGAGGCTGGCGTCGACGATATGGACCATGGTGCGGAACTTGCACTGCTGGAGAGGAGTTTGGAGGATGAAGATCCTTCCCAGCCTTCTTGGACCTTCTGGATGAGCGTCATCTTACCTGGGCGCTGAAATCTTTTAAGCCCTTCAAGTCCCCGGGTCCTGATGGCATCATACCGGCGCAACTAGAGCGAACGGTTAAGGTGTCATGTAGCTGGCTGGCCCCTATCTACGCGCACTGTGTTAGATTGGGCCATGTCCCGAAGGCCTGGAGACAGGTTAAGGTTGCGTTCATTCCGAAGGCCGGTAAAAGCTCTCATGTTGGTGCAAAAGATTTTCAGACCCATCAGCCTATCCTCGTTTTTGTTGAAAACGCTGGAGAGACTTATGGATCTGTACATCAGGTGCAGAATAGTTTGAAGTGGAATCCTCATCACCTCATTTTCAGTCTACCCTGGCTAAAAAGCTTGAGCGAGTCCAAAGAGCGGCGCTCATCGGAATCTCCGGTGCACTGCGAACCACACCAACGATAGCTCTCAACGCTATATTAAATATAGCACCCGTGGACATTGCCGGTAGGTGCATTGCTGCGAGGTGTGCTATTAGGCTCAGAGAAGCTGGGCTTGTGAAGAGGTCCGAACAAGGACACGCCGCAATTCCCTCCTCCTTCACCTGCATTCCTGAAAATTTGGATCACTGCGTCACAGCGGCCTCTCGAGGCGGCTTTTTCTCTGCTCATATCCCGACGAGGGAGATGTGGATTGGAAGAAGCCGCTGGAGAAGAGGCGCGGTGAGTTTTTTCACGGATGGGTCGAAGCTGGGAGGGAAAGTTGGAGGGGGATTTTCTGTAAAGAGCTCTCCGTCAATCTTTGCTTCAGGCTACCGGACCACTGTAGCGTTTTTCAGGCGGAAGTGGCCGCGATCAAGGTGGCAGTAGAAGTACTGTTACGTAGTGTAGCTTCGTTTAGAGAGGTGAGCATTCACTCCGACAGCAGAGCGGCAATACAAGCCCTGAGTGCGCGAACCGTGCATTCAAAGCTAGTCAAGGAGTGTCTGTCCTCGCTAGAATTAGCATCAGGCTACTTCAATATCAGGCTCGTTTGGGTGCCTGGTCACAGCGGAATCGCTGGGAATTGCAAGGCCGATGAGCTGGCCAGGGGGGTACCCTTGCCCCGCTCACATCGGAATGGGATCGAGTTGGTTCTCCACTAACGTCTTGCATTCTCGCTCTGGACCAATGGACCTCGCAGGAGCTCAGCAGACGCTGGTCGGCGACCAGCTCCTGCGCGACTGCGCGATCCTTCTGGCCGAGAGTGGATCGCAGGAGGTCGGGGGATCTTCTCGCCTTGAACAAAGTTCACCTCGCCGCCATGGTAGGAGTTCTCACTGGGCACTGTCCAATGGGAACTCATGCGGTGCGGCTTAGAATACTACCCGATGGCAGTTGTCAAAGCTGTATGGAGGAGGGTGAAGTGGAAACATCCCGGCACTTTCTCCTCCATTGTCCGGCTTTTGCTAGGTTGAGATTGAAACATCTCGGCAATCATACTTTTGGCGGTCCAGAAGATCTGGCCGAAACAGATATTGGCCATCTCAACAAGTTTGTCATAGGCACAAAGCGCTTTGTCGACATGTAAGGGTCTATTGATCCGGCTCATAGGAGTTTTGGGTACCACAACGGACCGGCGTTTAAGCTGTCCAAGTGTGATCCTTCTTAGGATCGACCCGCTAACCTAACCTAACCTAAGAGAAGATTTCTCGATTCCTCATTCACATGTTCATTAAGTCTTTTGTAATGGGCCTCTGCCTGAAATCTTATTTTTTCGGCGACTGTATTTACATTTAGGTCGCGATGAATATCAGAAATACTTTCGGTCTTAACAATACTCCTTAGCACCTTATTTTGGAAACGTTGAACAATATTTATGCTTCTATCATTGGCGAAACCACACAGTTGCGCACCATATGACTAAACCGACTTGATGAGTTGTTTGTATAAAAGTAATTTGTTATGTATGGACAGGTTTGACCTTCGTCCAAATAGCCATTTCAATTTTGATAATTTCAGGTTAAGTTCAACCTTTTTCCTTTTAATGTGCTCTTTGCAGAATAATTTAGCATCGAGCGCAATGCCAAGATATTTGGCTGTAATGGCATAAGGTATGCAGACATCAAAAAGACTTGGGTGATAAGTGATTCTTTTGTTCGTGAAATTCACATGAACCGACTTGCCACCCTTTAGTTTTATTCTCCATTTCTTAGTCCATTTGACTACGGAGTTGAATACATGTTGCAGATGCATCGTTGCTTTTTCTGCTGTATTTTCGACGCATAGTATTGCGGTGCCATCATCAAAAGTGGTAGTCATACTGTTTGGTACTAACAGTAAGTCTCTAGTATACATACGCCTGTTTCAATCTCTTTAAGTTTCTAGTTTTCATTCCCTTCTTTTACACGGAAAAGTCTCGAAGTGATATACGATTCTAACAGAGCACAGTACTCAACCGGAAAACATAATTTTAATTTATACATAAGGCCTTCGTAGCAGACTTTATCGAATGCCTGCGCAACGTCAAGGAATACCGCTAGGCACACTTTTCCCTCTTCCAGGGTTTTTTCTTTTTTAAATGTTGTTCTATGAATTGGTTCTATTGATAAATACCTGTTTCTGAAGGCGAACTGATGTCATGGGAATAACTGCTTTTTATCGATGATAGATTATAATCTTAAGAAGATTAATTTTTCAAAAGGTTTTGAGATTTGTGGAAGTAGTAAAATTTGTCTATATGACGAGACTATGTGTGAATCCTTTTCAGGTTAAGGAACCATGACAAATTCTGCAACTTTCCAGAGACTTTGAAAATGCGTCAGTCGGATTGATGAATTGAAGAGATAGGTGAGTTTTAATAAACTTTTGTGTAGTGGCTGCTTTAATACTTCAGCTGTTATTATAATAGATCGATCCGGGTGATTTCTTAGCTTTAAGCCTTTTAATTTAATTTTTGAGCTCTCAAATGGAGATTGCTGGGATTGTTGTATCATCTGGTTGAATATTACTGAGGAACGTATTTTCACTACTCTCATTTGGGCGAAAAGTTTCAGCTACTTGTGTTGCGAATGCATTTGCTTTATCACAATCACTTATAGCCCATGTGTTACTGTTAATTTTTAATGGTGCAAAGTTGGATGCTTAAGGTATTTGGTGCTTTACCAGAGAGAGTAATAATTTTTTTTTGTCAGCCGATAGTTGAGATAACGATTTGTGCATTGACTCATTCTCGCTATAATTCAGCTGTGGCTCTATTAAGGTTGGATTTGTCTAGTAGTGAGCGTGTTTATTGCCATTTCCGTCGTAACTTTCTTTTCTTGGTTGGGAGAATTTTTATTTCTTTATGGTAATTTGAACCTATAATTTTCCGCTTCATTTTCGGAGTATTATCCCAAGCAGCTTGATGAATTTCTTTGTAAACCAATTCAAGTCAATTTCTAGCTCTAGTTGTTCGATTGTTGTGACTTATGGACAGTTTATTGTAACCAGTACTAGTTGTTTGAACGAAGTCCAGTCCGTATTCTTGTTGTTTAGTTTCAAATTTAGTTCTTTTATAATGATTGTTTCACTTACTGTTAAATATATTGGGGAATGATCAGAGCTTAGATCTAGCCCCCCTTCTATTTTGATGAAATTTCGGGATACTTTCCTAGTAATAAAGAAGTCTGTTACATCGTGTATTTTGTTGGTATCCGTTGGCCAGTAAGTCGGTGTTCCGGTCGATACAAACTCACACCCTACTTGTATTTCCTGAGCCGCCTGAAATAAGTCTCGTCCTTTTGACGTCGTTGGGCCCAATCCCTAGTAGACACGCATTAATGTCGCCACCGATAGTAAATTTGTGAGTGTGCATGTTGCAGAGTTCTTTATTCATCAAGGAGTATTTTGTACCTCGGCGGGCAATATATTGCAGTAATTGATTGGGGCTGGTTCAACTATTTTAATGTAATAGTTGTGGTTTGAATATTATGCGTACTGGTTTTTCCATCCTCATAATGCTCAAAATTGTTTTTAATAATAACTGCAGTCCCCCCTCACACAATTGCAAGGGTGTATTTTGTGATAGACACGTAGTTTTTGAAAGTAATATGAGTGTGCCTCGTAAAATGAGTTTCGGATATTAGACAAGCTTAAATAAAGCAAACATTGCTTTACAGTTGAAGGCACTGTGTGAAGATACTGAACGTAAATTGAAACAGAAACTTTCACGCAGCAAGATTAAAGTTAAATGAAAGTATCCGACCATGAAAGTATAACAACAGAAGAAGAATCGGATCATTCTAAATTTGGTAACACATCCAAAAAGATACGTTCCCGACATGGTGCTAGGAGTAGATGAGATAAACAAAATTAACGGCCGCAGCAATATGGGACCCAAAAGTCAAGAAGAAGAATTGGATGAAACATCCGTGAAACAGTGAAGAGGAGCATGGTAAGCCACAAAAAAGAAGCGTTAAATCAAGAGTGCACAACCCTCCGAGAAGAAAGAAGAAACATCGTTATAATATTCTTGCGACGAATGTAAACAAGTAGTTACGAATAAATTATCATTAATACTACACAGGAAGGCACTTAGTCATCGTGAACCGTTATGTGAGATGTTAAAATTTTAATATCACAAATGCGAATATGTAGTCACGAACTACGACGTCACTTACCCTACCAGAACAGTGACAGTCATCTGGCCGGTAGTATGACAGTCACAGCTGAAAAAACTTTGTCAGCGCGCAGAACAAAGTTTCTACCATTGTCTTAAAAGCCTTGTGCAAAAACTGATGTAAACAAATGCAAGTGTGTGGTTTTGCATCTCTCTTTAACACATGGATATTCAGAATTGATTCACTATATATTTATACCGCTCACTCTCATGCCTTTACCTGAGTCATGGTTGATCATAAATTCATCAAAGGTGAAAATTGTTAGTTATGACTGAAGCTTTCATAGTCAGTTATGTCTTTTCATTTGCCAGTTATGACTGTAAATGCGCCGTACATAATACATTTTTTGTTTTTTTAATAAATTCACAACTTTTAAGCTTAAACTTCAAAGAATGAAATATTTAGAACTTTGTAATATGGAAAGTAGGCGTGGTTGTAGGCCGATTGCGCCTATTTTCACACCATAATGCTAGGATGCAAATACAATGTTACTTATACACCAATGCACCTAATTAAGTTTCAATCGGTCGAGAACTTTCTGAGATATAGGATTTCAACTAAAGGTGGGCGGTGCCATGTCTATTGTCCAATTTTAATATTAGCTCCTATAAAGTTTGTTTGTACCGTTTTGGGTGTAAAATTTAATGTGCCTGCCGTGTTTAGTTAGTGAGTTATCGTACTTTTCGTAGTTTTCAACATTTCGATTTTACCCAATTTCACAGTGTCCAGCCACAGCGCCAAAAATATTTTCCATATGCAAATTTGTTTAATATATCTTAAATGGTTTGGGCAATATTTGCATTAAACCTACTAAGGGCGGGCCACGCCTACTTTTTAAAGATTTTCAAACCAAAGGTGCTCCTCTTTCACGATTTTTTTCACCAAATTTCAGTTTTATCTGATTTTGCGGTATGGCAGTGGTCCGATTACGCCCATTTACAATACAGAACTTTTAATGGTGCCAAGAAACATTAGTACCAAGTTTCATCAAGATACTTAAATTTTTACTCAAGTTACAGCTTGCACGGACGGACGGACGGACGGACAGATAGTCACCCAGGTTTCAACTCCTCTAGTCATCCTGATTATTTATATACACATAACACTATATCTAATTCGATTAGTTTTAGGTGATACAAACCACTGTTGAACAAAACTATTATGAGCAACATTTGCTTATATATATAAAATATGGAAAAATTCAACTCAATAAAAAAACACAAAAACTTTACATAAAAATAATATGTTAAAAAAAAGACGATTCGTTTAAGGTCCATTCTTACAATAGACATTTTAAAATATATCAGAAAAGGAGAGAAGGGACAAAAGTGAGTAGCCTATCTTATCGCATAGTGATGGTGGCAATCAAAGCAAGGGCAGATGAAATTCGTAATACTATTCAAAAAGTGAAAAAAGGAAAGAATACGGCCAACGAAGATGAGCTTGAAAAGAATGAATGAATTAAATCCAAATTTCACTGAAGAAAAAGATTATTTAGACGATGGCAAGCAGCCAACAAGTACAGCACGCGAAGATGCTAAAATGGCGAATTATGTTGATGAAAACCAAGTCGCGTCTGTACCAGCATGGATGATCGAAACAGTCAAAGGCATGAATAAACAAACAATTATTAGTAAATTAATGAAAATACATCCGACCGTGTACATTGCCCCAAGGGATTTTATGCCACAATGTATGCGCAATACTTGCTTGAATAATGTTTTTTTTATTTCAAATATTTTTGAATCGATAACAATGTTTGATAGCACTACAACTAGTTTTATAAACTAACGATCAGTTTTTTTTTATAGCTTACAAAGATAACAAATAAATTCGTAATTCCTTGAATTTCTTGGTATTCTAACTATCAGCTAAATTATGAGGGTTTTTTCGACATAAGCGACTAAAGAGACATCTGTCTAAGAGGAGAGGGAACCGCTGGGAATTGCAAGGCCGATGAGCTGGCCAGGGGGGGTACCCTTGCCCCGCTCACATCGGAATGGGATCGAGTTGGTTCTCCACTAACGTCTTGCATTCTCGCTCTGGACCAATGGACCTCGCAGGAGCTCGGCAGACGCTGGTCGGCGACCAGCTCCTGCGCGACTGCGCGATCCTTCTGGCCGAGAGTGGATCGCAGGAGGTCGGGGGATCTTCTCGCCTTGAACAAAGTTCACCTCGCCGCCATGGTAGGAGTTCTCACTGGGCACTGTCCAATGGGAACTCATGCGGTGCGGCTTAGAATACTACCCGATGGCAGTTGTCAAAGCTGTATGGAGGAGGGTGAAGTGGAAACATCCCGGCACTTTCTCCTCCATTGTCCGGCTTTTGCTAGGTTGAGATTGAAACATCTCGGCAATCATACTTTTGGCGGTCCAGAAGATCTGGCCGAAACAGATATTGGCCATCTCAACAAGTTTGTCATAGGCGCAAAGCGCTTTGTCGACATGTAAGGGTCTATTGATCCGGCTCATAGGAGTTTTGGGTACCACAACGGACCGGCGTTTAAGCTGTCCAAGTGTGATCCTTCTTAGGATCGACCCGCTAACCTAACCTAACCTAAGAGAAGATTTCTCGATTCCTCATTCACATGTTCATTAAGTCTTTTGTAATGGGCCTCTGCCTGAAATCTTATTTATTCGGCGACTGTATTTACATTTAGGTCGCGATGAATATCAGAAATATTTTCGGTCTTAACAATACTCCTTAGCACCTTATTTTGGAAACGTTGAACAATATTTATGCTTCTATCATTGGCGAAACCACACAGTTGCGCACCATATGACTAAACCGACTTGATGAGTTGTTTGTATAAAAGTAATTTGTTATGTATGGACAGGTTTGACCTTCGTCCAAATAGCCATTTCAATTTTGATAATTTCAGGTTAAGTTCAACCTTTTTCCTTTTAATGTGCTCTTTGCAGAATAATTTAGCATCGAGCGCAATGCCAAGATATTTGGCTGTAATGGCATAAGGTATGCAGACATCAAAAAGACTTGGGTGATAAGTGATTCTTTTGTTCGTGAAATTCACATGAACCGACTTGCCACCCTTTAGTTTTATTCTCCATTTCTTAGTCCATTTGACTACGGAGTTGAATACATGTTGCAGATGCATCGTTGCTTTTTCTGCTGTATTTTCGACGCATAGTATTGCGGTGCCATCATCAAAAGTGGTAGTCATACTGTTTGGTACTAACAGTAAGTCTCTAGTATACATACGCCTGTTTCAATCTCTTTAAGTTTCTAGTTTTCATTCCCTTCTTTTACACGGAAAAGTCTTGAAGTGATATACGATTCTAACAGAGCACAGTACTCAACCGGAAAACATAATTTTAATTTATACATAAGGTATTCGTAGCAGACTTTATCGAATGCCTGCGCAACGTCAAGGAATACCGCTAGGCACACTTTTCCCTCTTCCAGGGTTTTTTCTTTTTTAAATGTTGTTCTATGAATTGGTTCTATTGATAAATACCTGTTTCTGAAGGCGAACTGATGTCATGGGAATAACTGCTTTTTATCGATGATAGATTATAATCTTAAGAAGATTAATTTTTCAAAAAGTTTTGAGATTTGTGGAAGTAGTAAAATTTGTCTATATGACGAGACTATGTGTGAATCCTTTTCAGGTTAAGGAACCATGACAAATTCTGCAACTTTCCAGAGACTTTGAAAATGCGTCAGTCGGATTGATGAATTGAAGAGATAGGTGAGTTTTAATAAACTTTTGTGTAGTGGCTGCTTTAATACTTCAGCTGTTATTATAATAGATCGATCCGGGTGATTTCTTAGCTTTAAGCCTTTTAATTTAATTTTTGAGCTCTCAAATGGAGATTGCTGGGATTGTTGTATCATCTGGTTGAATATTACTGAGGAACGTATTTTCACTACTCCCATTTGGGCGAAAAGTTTCAGCTACTTGTGTTGCGAATGCATTTGCTTTATCACAATCACTTATAGCCCATGTGTTACTGTTAATTTTTAATGGTGCAAAGTTGGATGCTTAAGGTATTTGGTGCTTTACCAGAGAGAGTAATAATTTTTTTTTGTCAGCCGATAGTTGAGATAACGATTTGTGCATTGACTCATTCTCGCTATAATTCAGCTGTGGCTCTATTAAGGTTGGATTTGTCTAGTAGTGAGCGTGTTTATTGCCATTTCCGTCGTAACTTTCTTTTCTTGGTTGGGAGAATTTTTATTTCTTTATGGTAATTTGAACCTATAATTTTCCGCTTCATTTTCGGAGTATTATCCCAAGCAGCTTGATGAATTTCTTTGTAAACCAATTCAAGTCAATTTCTAGCTCTAGTTGTTCGATTGTTGTGACTTATGGACAGTTTATTGTAACCAGTACTAGTTGTTTGAACGAAGTCCAGTCCGTATTCTTGTTGTTTAGTTTCAAATTTAGTTCTTTTATAATGATTGTTTCACTTACTGTTAAATATATTGGGGAATGATCAGAGCTTAGATCTAGCCCCCCTTCTATTTTGATGAAATTTCGGGATACTTTCCTAGTAATAAAGAAGTCTGTTACATCGTGTATTTTGTTGGTATCCGTTGGCCAGTAAGTCGGTGTTCCGGTCGATACAAACTCACACCCTACTTGTATTTCCTGAGTCGCCTGAAATAAGTCTCGTCCTTTTGACGTCGTTGGGCCCAATCCCTAGTAGACACGCATTAATGTCGCCACCGATAGTAAATTTGTGAGTGTGCATGTTGCAGAGTTCTTTATTCATCAAGGAGTATTTTGTACCTCGGCGGGCAATATATTGCAGTAATTGATTGGGGCTGGTTCAACTATTTTAATGTAATAGTTGTGGTTTGAATATTATGCGTACTGGTTTTTCCATCCTCATAATGCTCAAAATTGTTTTTAATAATAACTGCAGTCCCCCCTCACACAATTGCAAGGGTGTATTTTGTGATAGACACGTAGTTTTTGAAAGTAATATGAGTGTGCCTCGTAAAATGAGTTTCGGATATTAGACAAGCTTAAATAAAGCAAACATTGCTTTACAGTTGAAGGCACTGTGTGAAGATACTGAACGTAAATTGAAACAGAAACTTTCACGCAGCAAGATTAAAGTTAAATGAAAGTATCCGACCATGAAAGTATAACAACAGAAGAAGAATCGGATCATTCTAAATTTGGTAACACATCCAAAAAGATACGTTCCCGACATGGTGCTAGGAGTAGATGAGATAAACAAAATTAACGGCCGCAGCAATATGGGACCCAAAAGTCAAGAAGAAGAATTGGATGAAACATCCGTGAAACAGTGAAGAGGAGCATGGTAAGCCACAAAAAAGAAGCGTTAAATCAAGAGTGCACAACCCTCCGAGAAGAAAGAAGAAACATCGTTATAATATTCTTGCGACGAATGTAAACAAGTAGTTACGAATAAATTATCATTAATACTACACAGGAAGGCACTTAGTCATCGTGAACCGTTATGTGAGATGTTAAAATTTTAATATCACAAATGCGAATATGTAGTCACGAACTACGACGTCACTTACCCTACCAGAACAGTGACAGTCATCTGGCCGGTAGTATGACAGTCACAGCTGAAAAAACTTTGTCAGCGCGCAGAACAAAGTTTCTACCATTGTCTTAAAAGCCTTGTGCAAAAACTGATGTAAACAAATGCAAGTGTGTGGTTTTGCATCTCTCTTTAACACATGGATATTCAGAATTGATTCACTATATATTTATACTGCTCACTCTCATGCCTTTACCTGAGTCATGGTTGATCATAAATTCATCAAAGCTGAAAATTGTTAGTTATGACTGAAGCTTTCATAGTCAGTTATGTCTTTTCATTTGCCAGTTATGACTGTAAATGCGCCGTACATAATACATTTTTTGTTTTTTTAATAAATTCACAACTTTCAAACTTAAACTTCAAAGAATGAAATATTTAGAACTTTGTAATATGGAAAGTAGGCGTGGTTGTAGGCCGATTGCGCCTATTTTCACACCATAATGCTAGGATGCAAATACAATGTTACTTATACACCAATGCACCTAATTAAGTTTCAATCGGTCGAGAACTTTCTGAGATATAGGATTTCAACTAAAGGTGGGCGGTGCCATGTCTATTGTCCAATTTTAATATTAGCTCCTATAAAGTTTGTTTGTACCGTTTTGGGTGTAAAATTTAATGTGCCTGCCGTGTTTAGTTAGTGAGTTATCGTACTTTTCGTAGTTTTCAACATTTCGATTTTACCCAATTTCACAGTGTCCAGCCACAGCGCCAAAAATATTTTCCATATGCAAATTTGTTTAATATATCTTAAATGGTTTGGGCAATATTTGCATTAAACCTACTAAGGGCGGGCCACGCCTACTTTTTAAAGATTTTCAAACCAAAGGTGCTCCTCTTTCACGCTTTTTTTCACCAAATTTCAGTTTTATCTGATTTTGCGGCATGGCAGTGGTCCGATTACGCCCCTTTACAATACAGAACTTTTAATGGTGCCAAGAAACATTAGTACCAAGTTTCATCAAGATACTTAAATTTTTACTCAAGTTACAGCTTGCACGGACGGACGGACAGATAGTCACCCAGGTTTCAACTCCTCTAGTCATCCTGATTATTTATATACACATAACCCTATATCTAATTCGATTAGTTTTAGGTGATACAAACAACTGTTAGGTGAACAAAACTATTATGAGCAACATTTGCTTATATATATAAAATATGGAAAAAGTCAACTCAATAAAAAACACAAAAACTTTACATAAAGATAATATGTTAAAAAAAGACGAATCGTTTAGGGTCCATTCTTACAATAGACATTTTAAAATATATGAGAAAAGGAGAGAAGGGACAAAAGTGAGTAGCCTATCTTATCGCATAGTGGTGGTGGCAATCAAAGCAAGGGCAGATGAAATTCGTAATACTATTCAAAAAGTGAAAAAAGGAAAGAATACGGCCAACGAAGATGAGCTTGAAAAGAATGAATGAATTAAATCCAAATTTCACTGAAGAAAAAGATTATTTAGACGATGGCAAGCAGCCAACAAGTACAGCACGCGAAGATGCTAAAATGGCGAATTATGTTGATGAAAACCAAGTCGCGTCTGTACCAGCATGGATGATCAAAACAGTCAAAGGCATGAATAAACAAACAATTATTAGTAAATTAATGAAAATACATCCGACCGTGTACATTGCCCCAAGGGATTTTATGCCACAATGTATATGCAATACTTGCTTGAATAATTTTTTTTTTTCTTTCAAACATTTTTAAATCGATAACAATGTTTGATAGCACTACAACTAGTTTTATAAACTAACGATCAGTTTTTTTTTATAGCTTACAAAGATAACAAATAAATTCGTAATTCCTTGAATTTCTTGGTATTCTAACTATCAGCTAAATTATGTGGGTTTTTTTCGACATAAGCGACTAAAGAGACATCTGTCTAAGAGGAGATTTCTCGATTCCTCATTCACATGTTCATTAAGTCTTTTGTAATAGGCCTCTGCCTGAAATCTTATTTTTTCGGCGACTGTATTTACATTTAGGTTGCGATGAATATCAGAAATACTTTCGGTCTTAACAATACTCCTTAGCACCTTATTTTGGAAACGTTGAACAATATTTATGCTTCTATCATTGGCGAAACCACACAGTTGCGCACCATATGACTAAACCGACTTGATGAGTTGTTTGTATAAAAGTAATTTGTTATGTATGGACAGGTTTGACCTTCGTCCAAATAGCCATTTCAATTTTGATAATTTCAGGTTAAGTTCAACCTTTTTCCTTTTAATGTGCTCTTTGCAGAATAATTTAGCATCGAGCGCAATGCCAAGATATTTGGCTGTAATGGCATAAGGTATGTAGACATCAAAAAGACTTGGGTGATAAGTGATTCTTTTGTTCGTGAAATTCACATGAACCGACTTGCCACCCTTTAGTTTTTTTCTCCATTTCTTAGTCCATTTGACTACGGAGTTGAATACATGTTGCAGATGCATCGTTGCTTTTTCTGCTGTATTTTCGACGCATAGTATTGCGGTGCCATCATCAAAAGTGGTAGTCATACTGTTTGGTACTAACAGTAAGTCTCTAGTATACATACGCCTGTTTCAATCTCTTTAAGTTTCTAGTTTTCATTCCCTTCTTTTACACGGAAAAGTCTCGAAGTGATATACGATTCTAACAGAGCACAGTACTCAACCAGAAAACATAATTTTAATTTATACATAAGGCCTTCGTAGCAGACTTTATCGAATGCCTGCGCAACGTCAAGGAATACCGCTAGGCACACTTTTCCCTCTTCCAAGGTTTTTTCTTTTTTAAATGTTGTTCTATGAATTGGTTCTATTGATAAATGCCTGTTTCTGAAGGCGAACTGATGTCATGGGAATAACTGCTTTTTATCGATGATAGATTATAATCTTAAGAAGATAAATTTTTCAAAAAGTTTTGAGATTTGTGGAAGTAGTAAAATTTGTCTATATGACGAGACTATGTGTGAATCCTTTTCAGGTTAAGGAACCATGACAAATTCTGCAACTTTCCAGAGACTTTGAAAATGCGTCAGTCGGATTGATGAATTGAAGAGATAGGTGAGTTTTAATAAACTTTTGTGTAGTGGCTGCTTTAATACTTCAGCTGTTATTATAATAGATCGATCCGGGTGATTTCTTAGCTTTAAGCCTTTTAATTTAATTTTTGAGCTCTCAAATGGAGATTGCTGGGATTGTTGTATCATCTGGTTGAATATTACTGAGGAACGTATTTTCACTACTCTCATTTGGGCGAAAAGTTTCAGCTACTTGTGTTGCGAATGCATTTGCTTTATCACAATCAATATTTGGTGCTTTACTAGAGAGAGTAATAATTTTTTTTTTGTCAGCCGATAGTTGAGATAAGGATTTGTGCATTGACTCATTCCCGCTATAATTCATCTGTGGCTCTATTAAGGTTGGATTTGTCTAGTAGTGAGCGTGTTTATTGCCATTTCCGTCGTAACTTTCTTTTCTTGGTTGGGAGAATTTTTATTTCTTTATGGTAATTTGAACCTATAATTTTCCGCTTCCTTTTCGGAGTATTATCCCAAGCAGCTTGATGAATTTCTTTTGTAAACCTGTCAATTTCTAGCTCTAGTTGTTCGATTGTTGTGACTTATGTACAGTTTATTGTAGCCAGTACTAGTTGTTTGAACGAAGTCCAGTCCGTATTCTTGTTGTATAGTTTCAAATTTAGTTATTTTATAATGATTGTTTCACTTACTGTTAAATATATTGGGGAATGATCAGAGCTTAGATCTAGCCCCCCTTCTATTTTGATGAAATTTCGGGATACTTTCCTAGTAATAAAGAAGTCTGTTACATCGTGTATTTTGTTGGTATCCGTTGGCCAGTAAGTCGGTGTTCCGGTCGATACAAACTCACACCCTACTTGTATTTCCTGAGCCGCCTGAAATAAGTCTCGTCCTTTTGACGTCGTTGGGCCCAATCCCTAGTAGACACGCATTAATGTCGCCACCGATAGTAAATTTGTGAGTGTGCATGTTGCAGAGTTCTTTATTCATCAAGGAGTATTTTGTACCTCGGCGGGCAATATATTGCAGTAATTGATTGAGGCTGGTTCAACTATTTTAATGTAATAGTTGTGGTTTGAATATTATGCGTACTGGTTTTTCCATCCTCATAATGCTCAAAATTGTTTTTAATAATAACTGCAGTCCCCCCTCACACAATTGCAAGGGTGTATTTTGTGATAGACACGTAGTTTTTGAAAGTAATATGAGTGTGCCTCGTAAAATGAGTTTCGGATATTAGACAAGCTTAAATAAAGCAAACATTGCTTTACAGTTGAAGGCACTGTGTGAAGATACTGAACGTAAATTGAAACAGAAACTTTCACGCAGCAAGATTAAAGTTAAATGAAAGTATCCGACCATGAAAGTATAACAACAGAAGAAGAATCGGATCATTCTAAATTTGGTAACACATCCAAAAAGATACGTTCCCGACATGGTGCTAGGAGTAGATGAGATAAACAAAATTAACGGCCGCAGCAATATGGGACCCAAAAGTCAAGAAGAAGAATTGGATGAAACATCCATGAAACAGTGAAGAGGAGCATGGTAAGCCACAAAAAAGAAGCGTTAAATCAAGAGTGCACAACCCTCCGAGAAGAAAGAAGAAACATCGTTATAATATTCTTGCGACGAATGTAAACAAGTAGTTACGAATAAATTATCATTAATACTACACAGGAAGGCACTTAGTCATCGTGAACCGTTATGTGAGATGTTAAAATTTTAATATCACAAATGCGAATATGTAGTCACGAACTACGACGTCACTTACCCTACCAGAACAGTGACAGTCATCTGGCCGGTAGTATGACAGTCACAGCTGAAAAAACTTTGTCAGCGCGCAGAACAAAGTTTCTACCATTGTCTTAAAAGCCTTGTGCAAAAACTGATGTAAACAAATGCAAGTGTGTGGTTTTGCATCTCTCTTTAACACATGGATATTCAGAATTGATTCACTATATATTTATACCGCTCACTCTCATGCCTTTACCTGAGTCATGGTTGATCATAAATTCATCAAAGGTGAAAATTGTTAGTTATGACTGAAGCTTTCATAGTCAGTTATGTCTTTTCATTTGCCAGTTATGACTGTAAATGCGCCGTACATAATACATTTTTTGTTTTTTTAATAAATTCACAACTTTTAAGCTTAAACTTCAAAGAATGAAATATTTAGAACTTTGTAATATGGAAAGTAGGCGTGGTTGTAGGCCGATTGCGCCTATTTTCATACCATAATGCTAGGATGCAAATACAATGTTACTTATACACCAATGCACCTAATTAAGTTTCAATCGGTCGAGAACTTTCTGAGATATAGGATTTCAACTAAAGGTGGGCGGTGCCATGTCTATTGTCCAATTTTAATATTAGCTCCTATAAAGTTTGTTTGTACCGTTTTGGGTGTAAAATTTAATGTGCCTGCCGTGTTTAGTTAGTGAGTTATCGTACTTTTCGTAGTTTTCAACATTTCGATTTTACCCAATTTCACAGTGTCCAGCCACAGCGCCAAAAATATTTTCCATATGCAAATTTGTTTAATATATCTTAAATGGTTTGGGCAATATTTGCATTAAACCTACTAAGGGCGGGCCACGCCTACTTTTTAAAGATTTTCAAACCAAAGGTGCTCCTCTTTCACGATTTTTTTCACCAAATTTCAGTTTTATCTGATTTTGCGGTATGGCAGTGGTCCGATTACGCCCATTTACAATACAGAACTTTTAATGGTGCCAAGAAACATTAGTACCAAGTTTCATCAAGATACTTAAATTTTTACTCAAGTTACAGCTTGCACGGACGGACGGACGGACGGACAGATAGTCACCCAGGTTTCAACTCCTCTAGTCATCCTGATTATTTATATACACATAACACTATATCTAATTCGATTAGTTTTAGGTGATACAAACCACTGTTGAACAAAACTATTATGAGCAACATTTGCTTATATATATAAAATATGGAAAAATTCAACTCAATAAAAAAACACAAAAACTTTACATAAAAATAATATGTTAAAAAAAAGACGATTCGTTTAAGGTCCATTCTTACAATAGACATTTTAAAATATATGAGAAAAGGAGAGAAGGGACAAAAGTGAGTAGCCTATCTTATCGCATAGTGATGGTGGCAATCAAAGCAAGGGCAGATGAAATTCGTAATACTATTCAAAAAGTGAAAAAAGGAAAGAATACGGCCAACGAAGATGAGCTTGAAAAGAATGAATGAATTAAATCCAAATTTCACTGAAGAGAAAGATTATTTAGACGATGGCAAGCAGCCAACAAGTACAGCACGCGAAGATGCTAAAATGGCGAATTATGTTGATGAAAACCAAGTCGCGTCTGTACCAGCATGGATGATCGAAACAGTCAAAGGCATGAATAAACAAACAATTATTAGTAAATTAATGAAAATACATCCGACCGTGTACATTGCCCCAAGGGATTTTATGCCACAATGTATGTGCAATACTTGCTTGAATAATGTTTTTTTTATTTCAAATATTTTTGAATCGATAACAATGTTTGATAGCACTACAACTAGTTTTATAAACTAACGATCAGTTTTTTTTTATAGCTTACAAAGATAACAAATAAATTCGTAATTCCTTGAATTTCTTGGTATTCTAACTATCAGCTAAATTATGAGGGTTTTTTCGACATAAGCGACTAAAGAGACATCTGTCTAAGAGGAGAGGGACCCGCACCTATGTTTAGCGAAATCGCTAAACTCGCAAGCTCAGTGGAGCTTGGGGTGTACGACCGAAGCAGAGGAGATGGAGCCATCTCCCATGACGAGTGGAAGCGGGTAGCGGCTGCTATCTCCGCTGTTTTCATGAAGGTGGTCAGGGGAAGCCCTGGACCACCCCCTAGATGTGAAAGCGCTGGGTGGAACCTCGGCATTAACAAACTCATTAGGTGTGCCGACGAGCGGTCGGCTCTCCTTTACAAGGAGGCGGTAGCCAGGGTAGGGGAGGTGTGGAAAGGAGCAAGGCTCGAGGCGGTGGCCAAATCGGATCTCCCGATGCGGCCTCGGGCTCGGGTCTGGCTTCTGGCCGAACCTTCCACCCCGGCCGAAATTGAAGGGATGTTGCGGTACTGCAACCCATCTCTCCCCACCCAAGACTGGAGGGTGATCAGGCTGGAGAGGACCGAGGCACCATATCGGCAAGCGCTGATACTCCTCTCAGTGTCACAAAGGGGGCGATAAGCTATGGCTTCGAGAGAGTCGTTTTCAAGACGCTTCCAACAGAAGCCAGGGCGGATGGCCCGCTGCCTCCTGCGGGGGTGGAAGAGAGTGGGAAAGTTCCCCTCTCGAAAATGGACGTCGACCCTCTCCTCTCGGACGCGGTGAGCACGGGGGCGGATCGTCAAGTGATGGCGGATCCGTCTTCAGTCTCGAGCATCTGTTCGAGGAGGCTGGCGTCGACGATATGGACCATGGTGCGGAACTTGCACTGCTGGAGAGGAGTTTGGAGGATGAAGATCCTTCCCAGCCTTCTTGGACCTTCTGGATGAGCGTCATCTTACCTGGGCGCTGAAATCTTTTAAGCCCTTCAAGTCCCCGGGTCCTGATGGCATCATACCGGCGCAACTAGAGCGAACGGTTAAGGTGTCATGTAGCTGGCTGGCCCCTATCTACGCGAACTGTGTTAGATTGGGCCATGTCCCGAAGGCCTGGAGACAGGTTAAGGTTGCGTTAATTCCGAAGGCCGGTAAAAGCTCTCATGTTGGTGCAAAAGATTTCAGACCCATCAGCCTATCCTCGTTTTTGTTGAAAACGCTGGAGAGACTTATGGATCTGTACATCAGGTGCAGAATACCGAGGGGTAAACTGTTACGAGCGCAGCATGCCTATATCAAGGGCAGGTCGGTCGACACTGCTTTGCATGATGTAGTGTCATGGCTGGAGATAGCGCTATTGCAAAAGGAATTTGCAGTGGGCACCTTTCTCGACATCGAGGGGGCCTTCAACAACGTTCGGCCAAAGGCAGTGGTTAAAGCCCTCGAAAAGTTTGAAGTGGAATCCTCATCACCTCATTTTCAGTCTACCCTGGCTAAAAAGCTTGAGCGAGTCCAAAGAGCGGCGCTCATCGGAATCTCCGGTGCACTGCGAACCACACCAACGATAGCTCTCAACGCTATATTAAATATAGCACCCGTGGACATTGCCGGTAGGTGCATTGCTGCGAGGTGTGCTATTAGGCTCAGAGAAGCTGGGCTTGTGAAGAGGTCCGAACAAGGACACGCCGCAATTCCCTCCTCCTTCACCTGCATTCCTGAAAATTTGGATCACTGCGTCACAGCGGCCTCTCGAGGCGGCTTTTTCTCTGCTCATATCCCGACGAGGGAGATGTGGATTGGAAGAAGCCGCTGGAGAAGAGGCGCGGTGAGTTTTTTCACGGATGGGTCGAAGCTGGGAGGGAAAGTTGGAGGGGGGTTTTCTGTAAAGAGCTCTCCGTCAATCTTTGCTTCAGGCTACCGGACCACTGTAGCGTTTTTCAGGCGGAAGTGGCCGCGATCAAGGTGGCGGTAGAAGTACTGTTACGTAGTGTAGCTTCGTTTAGAGAGGTGAGCATTCACTCCGACAGCAGAGCGGCAATACAAGCCCTGAGTGCGCGAACCGTGCATTCAAAGCTAGTCAAGGAGTGTCTGTCCTCGCTAGAATTAGCATCAGGCTACTTCAATATCAGGCTCGTTTGGGTGCCTGGTCACAGCGGAATCGCTGGGAATTGCAAGGCCGATGAGCTGGCCAGGGGGTACCCTTGCCCCGCTCACATCGGAATGGGATCGAGTTGGTTCTCCACTAACGTCTTGCATTCTCGCTCTGGACCAATGGACCTCGCAGGAGCTCAGCAGACGCTGGTCGGCGACCAGCTCCTACGCGACTGTGCGATCCTTCTGGCCGAGAGTGGATCGCAGGAGGTCGGGGGATCTTCTCGCCTTGAACAAAGTTCACCTCGCCGCCATGGTAGGAGTTCTCACTGGGCACTGTCCAATGGGAACTCATGCGGTGCGGCTTAGAATACTACCCGATGGCAGTTGTGGCACTTTCCGGCACTTTCTCCTCCATTGTCCGGCTTTTGCTAGGTTGAGATTGAAACATCTCGGCAATCATACTTTTGGCGGTCCAGAAGATCTGGCCGAAACAGATATTGGCCATCTCAACAAGTTTGTCATAGGCACAAAGCGCTTTGTCGACATGTAAGGGTCTATTGATCCGGCTCATAGGAGTTTTGGGTACCACAACGGACCGGCGTTTAAGCTGTCCAAGTGTGATCCTTCTTAGGATCGACCCGCTAACCTAACCTAACCTAAGAGAAGATTTCTCGATTCCTCATTCACATGTTCATTAAGTCTTTTGTAATGGGCCTCTGCCTGAAATCTTATTTATTCGGCGACTGTACTTACATTTAGGTCGCGATGAATATCAGAAATATTTTCGGTCTTAACAATACTCCTTAGCACCTTATTTTGGAAACGTTGAACAATATTTATGCTTCTATCATTGGCGCAACCACACAGTTACGCACCATATGACTAAACCGACTTGATGAGTTGTTTGTATAAAAGTAATTTGTTATGTATGGACAGGTTTGACCTTCGTCCAAATAGCCATTTCATTTTTGATAATTTCAGGTTAAGTTCAACCTTTTTCCTTTTAATGTGCTCTTTGCAGAATAATTTAGCATCGAGCGCAATGCCAAGATATTTGGCTGTAATGGCATAAGGTATGCAGACATCAAAAAGACTTGGGTGATAAGTGATTCTTTTGTTCGTGAAATTCACATGAACCGACTTGCCACCCTTTAGTTTTATTCTCCATTTCTTAGTCCATTTGACTACGGAGTTGAATACATGTTGCAGATGCATCGTTGCTTTTTCTGCTGTATTTTCGACGCATAGTATTGCGGTGCCATCATCAAAAGTGGTAGTCATACTGTTTGGTACTAACAGTAAGTCTCTAGCATACATACGCCTGTTTCAATCTCTTTAAGTTTCTAGTTTTCATTCCCTTCTTTTACACGGAAAAGTCTCGAAGTGATATACGATTCTAACAGAGCACAGTACTCAACCGGAAAACATAATTTTAATTTATACATAAGGCCTTCGTAGCAGACTTTATCGAATGCCTGCGCAACGTCAAGGAATACCGCTAGGCACACTTTTCCCTCTTCCAGGGTTTTTTCTTTTTTCAATGTTGTTCTATGAATTGGTTCTATTGATAAATACCTGTTTCTGAAGGCGAACTGATGTCATGGGAATAACTGCTTTTTATCGATGATAGATTATAATCTTAAGAAGATTAATTTTTCAAAAAGTTTTGAGATTTGTGGAAGTAGTAAAATTTGTCTATATCTCGAGACTATGTGTGAATCCTTTTCAGGTTAAGGAACCATGACAAATTCGGCAACTTTCCAGAGACTTTGAAAATGCGTCAGTCGGATTGATGAATTGAAGGGATAGGTGAGTTTTAATAAACTTTTGTGTAGTGGCTGCTTTAATACTTCAGCTGTTATTATAATAGATCGATCCGGGTGATTTCTTAGCTTTAAGCCTTTTAATTTAATTTTTGAGCTCTCAAATGGAGATTGCTGGGATTGTTGTATCATCTGGTTGAATATTACTGAGGAACGTATTTTCACTACTCTCATTTGGGCGAAAAGTTTCAGCTACTTGTGTTGCGAATGCATTTGCTTTATCACAATCACTTATAGCCCATGTGTTACTGTTAATTTTTAATGGTGCAAAGTTGGATGCTTAAGGTATTTGGTGCTTTACCAGAGAGAGTAATAATTTTTTTTTGTCAGCCGATAGTTGAGATAACGATTTGTGCATTGACTCATTCTCGCTATAATTCAGCTGTGGCTCTATTAAGGTTTGGATTTGAGTAGTGAGCGTGTTTATTGCCATTTCCGTCGTAACTTTCTTTTCTTGGTTGGGAGAATTTTTATTTCTTTATGGTAATTTGAACCTATAATTTTCCGCTTCATTTTCGGAGTATTATCCCAAGCAGCTTGATGAATTTCTTTGTAAACCAATTCAAGTCAATTTCTAGCTCTAGTTGTTCGATTGTTGTGACTTATGGACAGTTTATTGTAACCAGTACTAGTTGTTTGAACGAAGTCCAGTCCGTATTCTTGTTGTTTAGTTTCAAATTTAGTTCTTTTATAATGATTGTTTCACTTACTGTTAAATATATTGGGGAATGATCAGAGCTTAGATCTAGCCCCCCTTCTATTTTGATGAAATTTCGGGATACTTTCCTAGTAATAAAGAAGTCTGTTACATCGTGTATTTTGTTGGTATCCGTTGGCCAGTAAGTCGGTGTTCCGGTCGATACAAACTCACACCCTACTTGTATTTCCTGAGCCGCCTGAAATAAGTCTCGTCCTTTTGACGTCGTTGGGCCCAATCCCTAGTAGACACGCATTAATGTCGCCACCGATAGTAAATTTGTGAGTGTGCATGTTGCAGAGTTCTTTATTCATCAAGGAGTATTTTGTACCTCGGCGGGCAATATATTGCAGTAATTGATTGGGGCTGGTTCAACTATTTTAATGTAATAGTTGTGGTTTGAATATTATGCGTACTGGTTTTTCCATCCTCATAATGCTCAAAATTGTTTTTAATAATAACTGCAGTCCCCCCTCACACAATTGCAAGGGTGTATTTTGTGATAGACACGTAGTTTTTGAAAGTAATATGAGTGTGCCTCGTAAAATGAGTTTCGGATATTAGACAAGCTTAAATAAAGCAAACATTGCTTTACAGTTGAAGGCACTGTGTGAAGATACTGAACGTAAATTGAAACAGAAACTTTCACGCAGCAAGATTAAAGTTAAATGAAAGTATCCGACCATGAAAGTATAACAACAGAAGAAGAATCGGATCATTCTAAATTTGGTAACACATCCAAAAAGATACGTTCCCGACATGGTGCTAGGAGTAGATGAGATAAACAAAATTAACGGCCGCAGCAATATGGGACCCAAAAGTCAAGAAGAAGAATTGGATGAAACATCCGTGAAACAGTGAAGAGGAGCATGGTAAGCCACAAAAAAGAAGCGTTAAATCAAGAGTGCACAACCCTCCGAGAAGAAAGAAGAAACATCGTTATAATATTCTTGCGACGAATGTAAACAAGTAGTTACGAATAAATTATCATTAATACTACACAGGAAGGCACTTAGTCATCGTGAACCGTTATGTGAGATGTTAAAATTTTAATATCACAAATGCGAATATGTAGTCACGAACTACGACGTCACTTACCCTACCAGAACAGTGACAGTCATCTGGCCGGTAGTATGACAGTCACAGCTGAAAAAACTTTGTCAGCGCGCAGAACAAAGTTTCTACCATTGTCTTAAAAGCCTTGTGCAAAAACTGATGTAAACAAATGCAAGTGTGTGGTTTTGCATCTCTCTTTAACACATGGATATTCAGAATTGATTCACTATATATTTATACCGCTCACTCTCATGCCTTTACCTGAGTCATGGTTGATCATAAATTCATCAAAGATGAAAATTGTTAGTTATGACTGAAGCTTTCATAGTCAGTTATGTCTTTTCATTTGCCAGTTATGACTGTAAATGCGCCGTACATAATACATTTTTTGTTTTTTTAATAAATTCACAACTTTTAAGCTTAAACTTCAAAGAATGATTTAGAACTTTGTAATATGGAAAGTAGGCGTGGTTGTAGGCCGATTGCGCCTATTTTCACACCATAATGCTAGGATGCAAATACAATGTTACTTATACACCAATGCACCTAATTAAGTTTCAATCGGTCGAGAACTTTCTGAGATATAGGATTTCAACTAAAGGTGGGCGGTGCCATGTCTATTGTCCAATTTTAATATTAGCTCCTATAAAGTTTGTTTGTACCGTTTTGGGTGTAAAATTTAATGTGCCTGCCGTGTTTAGTTAGTGAGTTATCGTACTTTTCGTAGTTTTCAACATTTCGATTTTACCCAATTTCACAGTGTCCAGCCACAGCGCCAAAAATATTTTCCATATGCAAATTTGTTTAATATATCTTAAATGGTTTGGGCAATATTTGCATTAAACCTACTAAGAGCGGGCCACGCCTACTTTTTAAAGATTTTCAAACCAAAGGCTCTCCTCTTTCACGCTTTTTTTCACCAAATTTCAGTTTTATCTGATTTTGCGGCATGGCAGTGGTCCGATTACGCCCCTTTACAATACAGAACTTTTAATGGTGCCAAGAAACATTAGTACCAAGTTTCATCAAGATACTTAAATTTTTACTCAAGTTACAGCTTGCACGGACGGACGGACGGACGGACAGATAGTCACCCAGGTTTCAACTCCTCTAGTCATCCTGATTATTTATATACACATAACCCTATATCTAATTCGGTTAGTTTTAGGTGATACAAACAACTGTTAGGTGAACAAAACTATTATGAGCAACATTTGCTTATATATATAAAATATGGAAAAAGTCAACTCAATAAAAAACACAAAAACTTTACATAAAGATAATATGTTAAAAAAAGACGATTCGTTTAGGGTCCATTCTTACAATAGACATTTTAAAATATATGAGAAAAGGAGAGAAGGGACAAAAGTGAGTAGCCTATCTTATCGCATAGTGGTGGTGGCAATCAAAGCAAGGGCAGATGAAATTCGTAATACTATTCAAAAAGTGAAAAAAGGAAAGAATACGGCCAACGAAGATGAGCTTGAAAAGAATGAATGAATTAAATCCAAATTTCACTGAAGAAAAAGATTATTTAGACGATGGCAAGCAGCCAACAAGTACAGCACGCGAAGATGCTAAAATGGCGAATTATGTTGATGAAAACCAAGTCGCGTCTGTACCAGCATGGATGATCAAAACAGTCAAAGGCATGAATAAACAAACAATTATTAGTAAATTAATGAAAATACATCCGACCGTGTACATTGCCCCAAGGGATTTTATGCCACAATGTATATGCAATACTTGCTTGAATAATTTTTTTTTTATTTCAAACATTTTTAAATCGATAACAATGTTTGATAGCACTACAACTAGTTTTATAAACTAACGATCAGTTTTTTTTTATAGCTTACAAAGATAACAAATAAATTCGTAATTCCTTGAATTTCTTGGTATTCTAACTATCAGCTAAATTATGTGGGTTTTTTCGACATAAGCGACTAAAGAGACATCTGTCTAAGAGGAGATTTCTCGATTCCTCATTCACATGTTCATTAAGTCTTTTGTAATAGGCCTCTGCCTGAAATCTTATTTTTTCGGCGACTGTATTTACATTTAGGTCGCGATGAATATCAGAAATACTTTCGGTCTTTACTCCTTAGCACCTTATTTTGGAAACGTTGAACAATATTTATGCTTCTATCATTGGCGAAACCACACAGTTGCGCACCATATGACTAAACCGACTTGATGAGTTGTTTGTATAAAAGTAATTTGTTATGTATGGACAGGTTTGACCTTCGTCCAAATAGCCATTTCAATTTTGATAATTTCAGGTTAAGTTCAACCTTTTTCCTTTTAATGTGCTCTTTGCAGAATAATTTAGCATCGAGCGCAATGCCAAGATATTTGGCTGTAATGGCATAAGGTATGCAGACATCAAAAAGACTTGGGTGATAAGTAATTCTTTTGTTCGTGAAATTCACATGACTCGACTTGCCACCCTTTAGTTTTATTCTCCATTTCTTAGTCCATTTGACTACGGAGTTGAATACATGTTGCAGATGCATCGTTGCTTTTTCTGCTGTATTTTCGACGCATAGTATTGCGGTGCCATCATCAAAAGTGGTAGTCATACTGTGTGGTACTAACAGTAAGTCTCTAGTATACATACGCCTGTTTCAATCTCTTTTAGTTTCTAGTTTTCATTCCCTTCTTTTAGTAGAGGAAAAGTCTCGAAGTGATATACGATTCTAACAGAGCACAGTACTCAACCGGAAAACATAATTTTAATTTATACATAAGGCCTTCGTAGCAGACTTTATCGAATGAAGGCGCAACGTCAAGGAATACCGCTAGGCACACTTTTCCCTCTTCTAGGTTTTTTTCTTTTTTAAATATTGTTCTATGAATTGGTTCTATTGAAAAATGCCTGTTTCTGAAGGCGAACTGATTTCCTGGGAATAACTGCTTTTTATCGATGATAGATTATAATCTTAAGAAGATTAATTCCGACATCCGAGACATCCGTGAAGCAGTGAAGAGGAGCATGGTAAGCCACAAAAAAGAAGCGTTAAATCAAGAGTGCACAACCCTCTGAGGAGAAAGAAGAAACATCGTTATAATATACTTGCGACGAATGTAAACAAGTAGTTACGAATAAATTATCATTAATACTACACAGGAAGGCACTTAGTCATCGTGAACCGTTATGTGACATGTTAAAATTTTAATATCACAAATGCGAATATGTAGTCACGAACTACGACGTCACTTACCCTACCAGAACAGTGACAGTCATCTGGCCGGTAGTATGACAGTCACAGCTGAAAAAACTTTGTCAGCGCGCAGAACAAAGTTTCTACCATTGTCTTAAAAGCCTTGTGCAAAAACTGATGTAAACAAATGCAAGTGTGTGGTTTTGCATCTCTCTTTAACACATGGATATTCAGAATTGATTCACTATATATTTATACTGCTCACTCTCATGCCTTTACCTGAGTCATGGTTGATCATAAATTCATCAAAGCTGAAAATTGTTAGTTATGACTGAAGCTTTCATAGTCAGTTATGTCTTTTCATTTGCCAGTTATGACTGTAAATGCGCCGTACATAATACATTTTTTGTTTTTTTAATAAATTCACAACTTTTAAACTTAAACTTCAAAGAATGAAATATTTAGAACTTTGTAACATGGAAAGTAGGCGTGGTTGTAGGTCGATTGCGCCTATTTTTACACCATAATGCTAGGATGCAAATACAATGTTACTTATACACCAATGCACCTAATTAAGTTTCAATCGGTCGAGAACTTTCTGAGATATAGGATTTCAACTAAAGGTGGGCGGTGCCATGTCTATTGTTCAATTTTAATATTAGCTCCTATAAAGTTTGTTTGTACCGTTTTGGGTGTAAAATTTAATGTGCCTGCCGTGTTTAGTTAGTGAGTTATCGTACTTTTCGTAGTTTTCAACATTTCGATTTTACCCAATTTCACAGTGTCCAGCCACAGCGCCAAAAATATTTTCCATATGCAAATTTGTTTAATATATCTTAAATGGTTTGGGCAATATTTGCATTTAACCTACTAAGGGCGGGCCACGCCTACTTTTTAAAGATTTTCAAACCAAAGGTGCTCCTCTTTCACGCTTTTTTTCACCAAATTTCAGTTTTATCTGATTTTGCGGCATGGCAGTGGTCCGATTACGCCCATTTACAATACAGAGCTTTTAATGGTGCCAAGAAACATTAGTACCAAGTTTCATCAAGATACTTAAATTTTTACTCAAGTTACAGCTTGCACGGACGGACGGACGGACAGATAGTCACCCAGGTTTCAACTCCTCTAGTCATTCTGATTATTTATATACACGTAACCCTATATCTAATTCGATTAGTTTTAGGTGATACAAACAACTGTTAGGTGAACAAAACTATTATGAGCAACATTTGCTTATATATATAAAATATGGAAAAATTCAACTCAATAAAAAACACAAAAACTTTACATAAAAATAATATGTTAAAAAAAAGACGATTCGTTTAGGGTCCATTCTTACAATAGACATTTTAAAATATATGAGAAACGGAGAGAAGGGACAAAAGTGAGTAGCCTATCTTATCGCATAGTGGTGGTGGCAATCAAAGCAAGGGCAGATGAAATTCGTAATACTATTCAAAAAGTGAAAAAAGGAAAGAATACGGCCAACGAAGATGTGCTTGAAAAGAATGAATGAATTAAATCCAAATTTCACTGAAGAGAAAGATTATTTAGACGATGGCAAGCAGCCAACAAGTACAGCACGCGAAGATGCTAAAATGGCGAATTATGTTGATGAAAACCAAGTCGCGTCTGTACCAGCATGGATGATCAAAACAGTCAAAGGCATGAATAAACAAACAATTATTAGTAAATTAATGAAAATACATCCGACCGTGTACATTGCCCCAAGGGATTTTATGCCACAATGTATATGCAATACTTGCTTGAATAATTTTTTTTTTATTTCAAACATTTTTAAATCGATAACAATGTTTGATAGCACTACAACTAGTTTTATAAACTAACGATCAGTTTTTTTTATAGCTTACAAAGATAACAAATAAATTCGTAATTCCCTGAATTTCTTGGTATTCTAACTATCAGCTAAATTATGTGGGTTTTTTCGACATAAGCGACTAAAGAGACATCTGTCTATGAGGAGATTTCTCGATTCCTCATTCACATGTTCATTAAGTCTTTTGTAATAGGCCTCTGCCTGAAATCTTATTTTTTCGGCGACTGTATTTACATTTAGGTCGCGATGAATATCAGAAATACTTTCGGTCTTAACAATACTCCTTAGCACCTTATTTTGGAAACGTTGAACAATATTTATGCTTCTATCATTGGCGAAACCACAGAGTTGCGCACCATATGACTAAACCGATTTGATGAGTTGTTTGTATAAAAGTAATTTGTTATGTATGGACAGGTTTGACCTTCGTCCAAATAGCCATTTCATTTTTGATAATTTCAGGTTAAGATCAATCTTTTTCCTTTTAATGTGCTCTTTCCAGAATAATTTAGCATCGAGCGCAATGCCAAGATATTTGGCTGTAATGGCATAAGGTATGCAGACATCAAAAAGACTTGGGTGATAAGTAATTCTTTTGTTCGTGAAATTCACATGAACCGACTTGCCACCCTTTAGTTTTATTCTCCATTTCTTAGTCCATTCGACTACGGAGTTGAATACATGTTGCAGATGCATCGTTGCTTTTTCTGCTGTATTTTCGACGCATAGTATTGCGGTGCCATCATCAAAAGTGGTAGTCATACTGTTTGGTACTAACAGTAAGTCTCTAGTATACATACGCCTGTTTCAATCTCTTTTAGTTTCTAGTTTTCATTCCCTTCTTTTACACGGAAAAGTCTCGAAGTGATATACGATTCTAACAGAGCACAGTACTCAACCGGAAAACATAATTTTAATTTATACATAAGGCCTTCGTAGCAGACTTTATCGAATGCCTGCGCAACTTCAAGGAATACCGCTAGGCACACTTTTTCCTCTTCCAGGGTTTTTTCTTTTTTAAATGTTGTTCTATGAATTGGTTCTATTGATAAATGCCTGTTTCTGAAGGCGAACTGATGTCATGGGAATAACTGCTTTTTATCGATGATAGATTATAATCTTAAGAAGATTAATTTTTCAAAAAGTTTTGAGATTTGTGGAAGTAGTAAAATTTGTCTATATGACGAGGCTATGTGTGAATCCTTTTGAGGTTAGGGAACCATGACAAATTCGGCAACTTTCCAGAGACTTTGAAAATGCGTCAGTCGGATTAATGAATTGAAGAGATAGGTGAGTTTTAATAAACTTTTGTGTAGTGACTGCTTTAATACTTCAGCTGTTATTATAATAGATCGATCCGGGTGATTTCTTAGCTTTAAGCCTTTTAATTTAATTTTTGAGCTCTCAAATGGAGACTGCTGGGATTGTTGTATCATCTGGTTGAATATTACTGAGGAACGTATTTTCACTACTCTCATTTGGGCGAAAAGTTTCAGCTACTTGTTTTGCGAATGCATTTGCTTTATCACAATCACTTATAGCCCATGTGTTACTGTTAATTTTTAATGGTGCAAAGTTGGATGCTTAAGGTATTTGGTGCTTTACTAGAGAGAGTAATAATTTTTTTTTGTCAGCCGATAGTTGAGATAAGGATTTGTGCACTGACTCATTCCCGCTATAATTCATCTGTGGCTCTATTAAGGTTGGATTTGTCTAGTAGTGAGCGTGTTTATTGCCATTTCCGTCGTAACTTTCTTTTCTTGGTTGGGAGAATTTTTATTTCTTTATGGTAATTTGAACCTATAATTTTCCGCTTCCTTTTCGGAGTATTATCCCAAGCACCTTGATGAATTTCTTTTGTAAACCTGTCAATTTCTAGCTCTAGTTGTTCGATTGTTGTGACTTATGGACAGTTTATTGTAGCCAGTACTAGTTGTTTGAACGAAGTCCAGTCCGTATTCTTGTTGTATAGTTTCAAATTTAGTTCTTTTATAATGATTGTTTCACTTACTGTTAAATATATTGGGGAATGATCAGAGCTTAGATCTAGCCCCCCTTCTCTTTTGATGAAATTTCGGGATACTTTCCTAGTAATAAAGAAGTCTGTTACATCGTGTATTTTGTTGGTATCCGTTGGCCAGTAAGTCGGTGTTCCGGTCGATACAAACTCACACCCTACTTGTATTTCCTGAGCCGCCTGAAATAAGTCTCGTCCTTTTGACGTCGTTGGGCCCAATCCCTAGTAGACACGCATTAATGTCGCCACCGATAGTAAATTTGTGAGTGTGCATGTTGCAGAGTTCTTTATTCATCAAGGAGTATTTTATACCTCGGCGGGCAATATATTGCAGTAATTGATTGGGGCTGGTTCAACTATTTTAATGTAATAGTTGTGGTTTGAATATTATGCGTATTGGTTTTTCCATCTTCATAATGCTCAAAATTGTTTTTAATAATAACTGCAGGCCCCCCTCACACAATTGCAAGGGTGTATTTTGTGATAGACACGTAGTTTTTGAAAGTAATATGAGTGTGCCTCGTAAAATGAGTTTCGGATATTAGACAAGCTTAAATAAAGCAAACATTGCTTTACAGTTGAAGGCACTGTGTGAAGATACTGAACGTAAATTGAAACAGAAACTTTCACGCAGCAAGATTAAAGTTAAATGAAAGTATCCGACCATGAAAGTATAACAACAGAAGAAGACTCAGATGATTCTAAATTTGGTAACACATCCAAAAAGATACGTTCCCGACATGGTGCTAGGAGTAGATGAGATAAACATAATTAACGGCCGCAGCAATATGGGACCCAAAAGTCAAGAAGAAGAATTGGATGAGACATCCGTGAAACAGTGAAGAGGAGCATGGTAAGCCACAAAAAAGAAGCGTTAAATCAAGAGTGCACAACCCTCCGAGAAGAAAGAAGAAACATCGTTATAATATTCTTGCGACGAATGTAAACAAGTAGTTACGAATAAATTATCATTAATACTACACAGGAAGGCACTTAGTCATCGTGAACCGTTATGTGACATGTTAAAATTTTAATATCACAAATGCGAATATGTAGTCACGAACTACGACGTCACTTACCCTACCAGAGCAGTGACAGTCATCTGGCCGGTAGTATGACAGTCACAGCTGAAAAAACTTTGTCAGAGCGCAGAACAAAGTTTCTACCATTGTTTTAAAAGCTTTGTGCAAAAACTGATGTAAACAAATGCAAGTGTGTGGTTTTGCATCTCTCTTTAACACATGGATATTCAGAATTGATTCACTATATATTTATACCGCTCACTCTCATGCCTTTACCTGAGTCATGGTTGATCATAAATTCATCAAAGCTGAAAATTGTTAGATATGACTGAAGCTTTCATAGTCAGTTATGTCTTTTCATTTGCCAGTTATGACTGTAAATGCGCCGTACATAATACATTTTTTGTTTTTTTAATAAATTCACAACTTTTAAACTTAAACTTCAAAGAATGAAATATTTAGAACTTTGTAATATGGAAAGTAGGCGTGGTTGTAGGCCGATTGCGCCTATTTTCACACCATAATGCTAGGATGCAAATACAATGTTACTTATACACCAATGCACCTAATTAAGTTTCAATCGGTCGAGAACTTTCTGAGATATAGGATTTCAACTAAAGGTGGGCGGTGCCATGTCTATTGTCCAATTTTAATATTAGCTCCTATAAAGTTTGTTTGTACCGTTTTGGGTGTAAAATTTAACGTGCCTGCCGTGTTTAGTTAGTGAGTTTTCGTACTTTTCGTAGTTTTCAACATTTCGATTTTACCCAATTTCACAGTGTCCAGCCACAGCGCCAAAAATATTTTCCATATGCAAATTTGTTTAATATATCTTAAATGGTTTGGGCAATATTTGCATTAAACCTATTAAGGGCGGGCCACGCCTACTTTTTAAAGATTTTCAAACCAAAGGTGCTCCTCTTTCACGCTTTTTTTCACCAAATTTCAGTTTTATCTGATTTTGCGGCATGGCAGTGGTCCGATTACGCCCATTTACAATACAGAGCTTTTAATGGTGCCAAGAAACATTAGTACCAAGTTTCATCAAGATACTTAAATTTTTACTCAAGTTACAGCTTGCACGGACGGACGGACGGACAGATAGTCACCCAGGTTTCAACTCCTCTAGTCATTCTGATTATTTATATACACGTAACCCTATATCTAATTCGATTAGTTTTAGGTGATACAAACAACTGTTAGGTGAACAAAACTATTATGAGCAACATTTGCTTATATATATAAAATATGGAAAAATTCAACTCAATAAAAAACACAAAAACTTTACATAAAAATAATATGTTAAAAAAAATTCGTTTAGGGTCCATTCTTACAATAGACATTTTAAAATATATGAGAAAAGGAGAGAAGGGACAAAAGTGAGTAGCCTATCTTATCGCATAGTGGTGGTGGCAATCAAAGCAAGGGCAGATGAAATTCGTAATACTATTCAAAAAGTGAAAAAAGGAAAGAATACGGCCAACGAAGATGAGCTTGAAAAGAATGAATGAATTAAATCCAAATTTCACTGAAGAGAAAGATTATTTAGACGATGGCAAGCAGCCAACAAGTACAGCACGCGAAGATGCTAAAATGGCGAATTATGTTGATGAAAACCAAGTCGCGTCTGTACCAGCATGGATGATCAAAACAGTCAAAGGCATGAATAAACAAACAATTATTAGTAAATTAATGAAAATACATCCGACCGTGTACATTGCCCCAAGGGATTTTATGCCACAATGTATATGCAATACTTGCTTGAATAATTTTTTTTTTTATTTCAAACATTTTTAAATCGATAACAATGTTTGATAGCACTACAACTAGTTTTATAAACTAACGATCAGTTTTTTTTTATAGCTTACAAAGATAACAAATAAATTCGTAATTCCTTGAATTTCTTGGTATTCTAACTATCAGCTAAATTATGTGGGTTTTTTCGACATAAGCGACTAAAGAGACATCTGTCTAAGAGAAGATTTCTCGATTCCTCATTCACATGTTCATTAAGTCTTTTGTAATAGGCCTCTGCCTGAAATCTTATTTTTTCGGCGACTGTATTTACATTTAGGTCGCGATGAATATCAGAAATACTTTCGGTCTTAACAATACTCCTTAGCACCTTATTTTGGAAACGTTGAACAATATTTATGCTTCTATCATTGGCGAAACCACACAGTTGCGCACCATATGACTAAACCGACTTGATGAGTTGTTTGTATAAAAGTAATTTGTTATGTATGGACAGGTTTGACCTTCGTCCAAATAGCCATTTCAATTTTGATAATTTCAGGTTAAGATCAATCTTTTTCCTTTTAATGTGCTCTTTCCAGAATAATTTAGCATCGAGCGCAATGCCAAGATATTTGGCTGTAATGGCATAAGGTATGCAGACATCAAAAAGACTTGGGTGATAAGTAATTCTTTTGTTCGTGAAATTCACATGAACCGACTTGCCACCCTTTAGTTTTATTCCCCATTTCTTAGTCCATTCGACTACGGAGTTGAATACATGTTGCAGATGCATCGTTGCTTTTTCTGCTGTATTTTCGACACATAGTATTGCGGTGCCATCATCAAAAGTGGTAGTCGTACTGTTTGGTACTAACAGTAAGTCTCTAGTATACATACGCCTGTTTCAATCTCTTTTAGTTTCTAGTTTTCATTCCCTTCTTTTACACGGAAAAATCTCGAAGTGGTATACGATTCTAACAGAGCACAGTACTCAACCGGAAAACATAATTTTAATTTATACATAAGGCCTTCGTAGCAGACTTTATCGAATGCCTGCGCAACGTCAAGGAATACCGCTAGGCACACTTTTCCCTCTTCCAAGGTTTTTTCTTTTTTAAATATTGTTCTATGAATTGGTTCTATTGAAAAATGCCTGTTTCTGAAGGCGAACTGATTTCATGGGAATAACTGCTTTTTATCGATGATAGATTATAATCTTAAGAAGATTAATTTTTCAAAAAGTTTTGAGATTTGTGGAAGTAGTAAAATTTGTCTATATGACGAGACTATGTGTGAATCCTTTTGAGGTTAGGGAACCATGACAAATTCGGCAACTTTCCAGAGACTTTGAAAATGCGTCAGTCGGATTGATGAATTGAAGAGATAGGTGAGTTTTAATAAACTTTTGTGTAGTGACTGCTTTAATACTTCAGCTGTTATTATAAAAGATCGATCCGGGTGATTTCTTAGCTTTAAGCCTTTTAATTTAATTTTTGAGCTCTCAAATGGAGATTGCTGGGATTGTTGCATCATCTGGTTGAATATTACTGAGGAACGTATTTTCACTACTCTCATTTGGGCGAAAAGTTTCAGCTACTTGTGTTGCGAATGCATTTGCTTTATCACAATCACTTATAGCCCATGTGTTACTGTTAATTTTTAATGGCGCAAAGTAGCATGCTTAAGGTATTTGGTGCTTTACTAGAGAGAGTAATAATTTTTTTTTTGTCAGCCGATAGTTGAGATAAAGATTTGTGCATTGACTCATTCCCGCTATAATTCAGCTGTGGCTCTATTAAGGTTGGATTTGTCTAGTAGTGAGCGTGTTTATTGCCATTTCCGTCGTAACTTTCTTTTCTTGGTTGGGAGAATTTTTATTTCTTTATGGTAATTTGAACCTATAATTTTCCGCTTCCTTTTCGGAGTATTATCCCAAGCAGCTTGATGAATTTCTTTTGTAAACCTGTCAATTTCTAGCTCTAGTTGTTCGATTGTTGTGACTTATGGACAGTTTATTGTAGCCAGTACTAGTTGTTTGAACGAAGTCCAGTCCGTATTCTTGTTGTATAGTTTCAAATTTAGTTCTTTTATAATGATTGTTTCACTTACTGTTAAATATATTGGGGAATGATCAGAGCTTAGATCTAGCCCCCCTTCTATTTTGATGAAATTTCGGGATACTTTCCTAGTAATAAAGAAGTCTGTTACATCGTGTATTTTGTTGGTATCCGTTGGCCAGTAAGTCGGTGTTCCGGTCGATACAAACTCACACCCTACTTGTATTTCCTGAGCCGCCTGAAATAAGTCTCGTCCTTTTGACGTCGTTAGGCCCAATCCCTAGTAGACACGCATTAATGTCGCCACCGATAGTAAATTTGTGAGTGTGCATGTTGCAGAGTTCTTTATTCATCAAGGAGTATTTTATACCTCGGCGGGCAATATATTGCAGTAATTGATTGGGGCTGGTTCAACTATTTTAATGTAATAGTTGTGGTTTGAATATTATGCGTATTGGTTTTTCCATCTTCATAATGCTCAAAATTGTTTTTAATAATAACTGCAGTTCCCCCTCACACAATTGCAAGGGTGTATTTTGTGATAGACACGTAGTTTTTGAAAGTAATATGAGTGTGCCTCGTAAAATGAGTTTCGGATATTAGACAAGCTTAAATAAAGCAAACATTGCTTTACAGTTGAAGGCACTGTGTGAAGATACTGAACGTAAATTGAAACAGAAACTTTCACGCAGCAAGATTAAAGTTAAATGAAAGTATCCGACCATGAAAGTATAACAACAGAAGAAGACTCGGATGATTCTAAATTTGGTAACACATCCAAAAAGATATGTTCCCGACATGGTGCTAGGAGTAGATGAGATAAACATAATTAACGGCCGCAGCAATATGGGACCCAAAAGTCAAGAAGAAGAATTGGATGAGACATCCGTGAAACAGTGAAGAGGAGCATGGTAAGCCACAAAAAAGAAGCGTTAAATCAAGAGTGCACAACCCTCTGAGGAGAAAGAAGAAACATCGTAATAATATCCTTGCGACGAATGTAAACAAGTAGTTACGAATAAATTACCATTAATACTACACAGGAAGGCACTTAGTCATCGTGAACCGTTATGTGACATGTTAAAATTTTAATATCACAAATGCGAATATGTAGTCACGAACTACGACGTCACTTACCCTACCAGAACAGTGACAGTCATCTGGCCGGTAGTATGACAGTCACAGCTGAAAAAACTTTGTCAGAGCGCAGAACAAAGTTTCTACCATTGTCTTAAAAGCCTTGTGCAAAAACTGATGTAAACAAATGCAAGTGTGTGGTTTTGCATCTCTCTTTAACACATGGATATTCAGAATTGATTCACTATATATTTATACCGCTCACTCTCATGCCTTTACCTAAGTCATGGTTGATCATAAATTCATCAAAGCTGAAAATTGTTAGATATGACTGAAGCTTTCATAGTCAGTTATGTCTTTTCATTTGCCAGTTATGACTGTAAATGCGCCGTACATAATACATTTTTTGTTTTTTTAATAAATTCACAACTTTTAAACTTAAACTTCAAAGAATGAAATATTTAGAACTTTGTAATATGGAAAGTAGGCGTGGTTGTAGGCCGATTGCGCCTATTTTCACACCATAATGCTAGGATGCAAATACAATGTTACTTATACACCAATGCACCTAATTAAGTTTCAATCGGTCGAGAACTTTCTGAGATATAGGATTTCAACTAAAGGTGGGCGGTGCCATGTCTATTGTCCAATTTTAATATTAGCTCCTATAAAGTTTGTTTGTACCGTTTTGGGTGTAAAATTTAACGTGCCTGCCGTGTTTAGTTAGTGAGTTTTCGTACTTTTCGTAGTTTTCAACATTTCGATTTTACCCAATTTCACAGTGTCCAGCCACAGCGCCAAAAATATTTTCCATATGCAAATTTGTTTAATATATCTTAAATGGTTTGGGCAATATTTGCATTAAACCTATTAAGGGCGGGCCACGCCTACTTTTTAAAGATTTTCAAACCAAAGGTGCTCCTCTTTCACGCTTTTTTTCACCAAATTTCAGTTTTATCTGATTTTGCGGCATGGCAGTGGTCCGATTACGCCCATTTACAATACAGAACTTTTAATGGTGCCAAGAAACATTAGTACCAAGTTTCATCAAGATACTTAAATTTTTACTCAAGTTACAGCTTGCACGGACGGACAGATAGTCACCCAGGTTTCAACTCCTCTAGTCATCCTGATTATTTATATACACATAACCCTATATCTAATTCGATTAGTTTTAGGTGATACAAACAACTGTTAGGTGAACAAAACTATTATGAGCAACATTTGCTTATATATATAAAATATGGAAAAATTCAACTCAATAAAAAACACAAAAACTTTACATAAAAATAATATGTTAAAAAAAAGACGATTCGTTTAAGGTCCATTCTTACAATAGACATTTTAAAATATATGAGAAAAGGAGAGAAGGGACAAAAGTGAGTAGCCTATCTTATCGCATAGTGGTGGTGGCAATCAAAGCAAGGGCAGATGAAATTCGTAATACTATTCAAAAAGTGAAAAAAGGAAAGAATACGGCCAACGAAGATGTGCTTGAAAAGAATGAATGAATTAAATCCAAATTTCACTGAAGAGAAAGATTATTTAGACGATGGCAAGCAGCCAACAAGTACAGCACGCGAAGATGCTAAAATGGCGAATTATGTTGATGAAAACCAAGTCGCGTCTGTACCAGCATGGATGATCAAAACAGTCAAAGGCATGAATAAACAAACAATTATTAGTAAATTAATGAAAATACATCCGACCGTGTACATTGCCCCAAGGGATTTTATGCCACAATGTATATGCAATACTTGCTTGAATAATTTTTTTTTTATTTCAAACATTTTTAAATCGATAACAATGTTTGATAGCACTACAACAAATTTTATAAACTAACGATCAGTTTTTTTTTATAGCTTACAAAGATAACAAATAAATTCGTAATTCCCTGAATTTCTTGGTATTCTAACTATCAGCTAAATTATGTGGGTTTTTTCGACATATGCGACTAAAGAGACATCTGTCTAAGAGGAGATTTCTCGATTCCTCATTCACATGTTCATTAAGTCTTTTGTAATAGGCCTCTGCCTGAAATCTTATGTTTCGGCGACTGTATTTACATTTAGGTCGCGATGAATATCAGAAATACTTTCGGTCTTAACAATACTCCTTAGCACCTTATTTTGGAAACGTTGAACAATATTTATGCTTCTATCATTGGCGCAACCACACAGTTGCGCACCATATGACTAAACCGACTTGATGAGTTGTTTGTATAAAAGTAATTTGTTATGTATGGACAGGTTTGACCTTCGTCCAAATAGCCATTTCATTTTTGATAATTTCAGGTTAAGTTCATTCTTTTTCCTTTTAATGTGCTCTTTCCAGAATAATTTAGCATCGAGCGCAATGCCAAGATATTTGTCTGTAATGGCATAAGGTATGCAGACATCAAAAAGACTTGGGTGATAAGTAATTCTTTTGTTCGTGAAATTCACATGAATCGACTTGCCACCTTTTAGTTTTATTCTCCATTTCTTAGTCCATTTGACTACGGAGTTGAATACATGTTGCAGATGCATCGTTGCTTTTTCTGTTGTATTTTCGACGCATAGTATTGCGGTGCCATCATCAAAAGTGGTAGTCATACTGTGTGGTACTAACAGTAAGTCTCTAGTATACATACGCCTGTTTCAATCTCTTTTAGTTTCTAGTTTTCATTCCCTTCTTTTACACGGAAAAGTCTCGAAGTGATATACGATTCTAACAGAGCACAGTACTCAACCGGAAAACATAATTTTAATTTATACATAAGGCCTTCGTAGCAGACTTTATCGAATGCCTGCGCAACTTCAAGGAATACCGCTAGGCACACTTTTTCCTCTTCCAGGGTTTTTTCTTTTTTAAATGTTGTTCTATGAATTGGTTCTATTGATAAATGCCTGTTTCTGAAGGCGAACTGATGTCATGGGAATAACTGCTTTTTATCGATGATAGATTATAATCTTAAGAAGATTAAATTTTCAAAAAGTTTTGAGATTTGTGGAAGTAGTAAAATTTGTCTATATGACGAGGCTATGTGTGAATCCTTTTGAGGTTAGGGAACCATGACAAATTCGGCAACTTTCCAGAGACTTTGAAAATGCGTCAGTCGGATTGATGAATTGAAGAGATAGGTGAGTTTTAATAAACTTTTGTGTAGTGACTGCTTTAATACTTCAGCTGTTATTATAATAGATCGATCCGGGTGATTTCTTAGCTTTAAGCCTTTTAATTTAATTTTTGAGCTCTCAAATGGAGATTGCTGGGATTGTTGCATCATCTGGTTGAATATTACTGAGGAACTTATTTTCACTACTCTCATTTGGGCGAAAAGTTTCAGCTACTTGTGTTGCGAATGCATTTGCTTTATCACAATCACTTATAGCCCATGTGTTACTGTTAATTTTTAATGGCGCAAAGTAGGATGCTTAAGGTATTTGGTGCTTTACTAGAGAGAGTAATAATTTTTTTTTTGTCAGCCGATAGTTGAGATAAGGATTTGTGCATTGACTCATTCCCGCTATAATTCATCTGTGGCCCTATTAAGGTTGGATTTGTCTAGTAGTGAGCGTGTTTATTGCCATTTCCGTCGTAACTTTCTTTTCTTGGTTGGGAGAATTTTTATTTCTTTATGGTAATTTGAACCTATAATTTTCCGCTTCCTTTTCGGAGTATTATCCCAAGCAGCTTGATGAATTTCTTTTGTAAACCTGTCAATTTCTAGCTCTAGTTGTTCGATTGTTGTGACTTATGTACAGTTTATTGTAGCCAGTACTAGTTGTTTGAACGAAGTCCAGTCCGTATTCTTGTTGTATAGTTTCAAATTTAGTTCTTTTATAATGATTGTTTCACTTACTGTTAAATATATTGGGGAATGATCAGAGCTTAGATCTAGCCCCCCTTCTATTTTGATGAAATTTCGGGATACTTTCCTAGTAATAAAGAAGTCTGTTACATCGTGTATTTTGTTGGTATCCGTTGGCCAGTAAGTCGGTGTTCCGGTCGATACAAACTCACACCCTACTTGTATTTCCTGAGCCGCCTGAAATAAGTCTCGTCCTTTTGACGTCGTTGGGCCCAATCCCTAGTAGACACGCATTAATGTCGCCACCGATAGTAAATTTGTGAGTGTGCATGTTGCAGAGTTCTTTATTCATCAAGGAGTATTTTGTACCTCGGCGGGCAATATATTGCAGTAATTGATTGGGGCTGGTTCAACTATTTTAATGTAATAGTTGTGGTTTGAATATTATGCGTACTGGTTTTTCCATCCTCATAATGCTCAAAATTGTTTTTAATAATAACTGCAGTCCCCCCTCAATTGCAAGGGTGTATTTTGTGATAGACACGTAGTTTTTGAAAGTAATATGAGTGTGCCTCGTAAAATGAGTTTCGGATATTAGACAAGCTTAAATAAAGCAAACATTGCTTTACAGTTGAAGGCACTGTGTGAAGATACTGAACGTAAATTGAAACAGAAACTTTCACGCAGCAAGATTAAAGTTAAATGAAAGTATCCGACCATGAAAGTATAACAACAGAAGAAGACTCGGATCATTCTAAATTTGGTAACACATCCAAAAAGATACCTTCCCGACATGGTGCTAGGAGTAGATGAGATAAACAAAATTAACGGCCGCAGCAATACGGGACCCAAAAGTCAAGAAGAAGAATTGGATGAGACATCCGTGAAGCAGTGAAGAGGAGCATGGTAAGCCACAAAAAAGAAGCGTTAAATCAAGAGTGCACAACCCTCTGAGGAGAAAGAAGAAACATCGTAATAATATCCTTGCGACGAATGTAAACAAGTAGTTACGAATAAATTATCACTAATACTACACAGGAAGGCACTTAGTCATCGTGAACCGTTATGTGACATGTTAAAATTTTAATATCACAAATGTGAATATGTAGTCACGAACTACGACGTCACTTACCCTACCAGAACAGTGACAGTCATCTGGCCGGTAGTATGACAGTCACAGCTGAAAAAACTTTGTCAGCGCGCAGAACAAAGTTTCTACCATTGTCTTAAAAGCCTTGTGCAAAAACTGATGTAAACAAATGCAAGTGTGTGGTTTTGCATCTCTCTTTAACACATGGATATTCAGAATTGATTCACTATATATTTATACTGCTCACTCTCATGCCTTTACCTAAGTCATGGTTGATCATAAATTCATCAAAGCTGAAAATTGTTAGTTATGACTGAAGATTTCATAGTCAGTTATGTCTTTTCATTTGCCAGTTATGACTGTAAATGCGCCGTACATAATACATTTTTTGTTTTTTTAATAAATTCACAACTTTCAAACTTAAACTTCAAAGAATGAAATATTTAGAACTTTGTAATATGGAAAGTAGGCGTGGTTGTAGGCCGATTGCGCCTATTTTCACACCATAATGCTAGGATGCAAATACAATGTTACTTATACACCAATGCACCTAATTAAGTTTCAATCGGTCGAGAACTTTCTGAGATATAGGATTTCAACTAAAGGTGGGCGGTGCCATGTCTATTGTCCAATTTTAATATTAGCTCCTATAAAGTTTGTTTGTACCGTTTTGGGTGTAAAATTTAACGTGCCTGCCGTGTTTAGTTAGTGAGTTTTCGTACTTTTCGTAGTTTTCAACATTTCGATTTTACCCAATTTCACAGTGTCCAGCCACAGCGCCAAAAATATTTTCCATATGCAAATTTGTTTAATATATCTTAAATGGTTTGGGCAATATTTGCATTAAACCTATTAAGGGCGGGCCACGCCTACTTTTTAAAGATTTTCAAACCAAAGGTGCTCCTCTTTCACGCTTTTTTTCACCAAATTTCAGTTTTATCTGATTTTGCGGCATGGCAGTGGTCCGATTACGCCCATTTACAATACAGAACTTTTAATGGTGCCAAGAAACATTAGTACCAAGTTTCATCAAGATACTTAAATTTTTACTCAAGTTACAGCTTGCACGGACGGACGGACGGACGGACAGATAGTCACCCAGGTTTCAACTCCTCTAGTCATTCTGATTATTTATATACACGTAACCCTATATCTAATTCGATTAGTTTTAGGTGATACAAAAAACTGTTAAGTGAACAAAACTATTATGAGCAACATTTGCTTATATATATAAAATATGGAAAAATTCAACTCAATAAAAAACACAAAAACTTTACATAAAAATAATATGTTAAAAAAAAGACGATTCGTTTAGGGTTCATTCTTACAATAGACATTTTAAAATATATGAGAAAAGGAGAGAAGAGGCAAAAGTGAGTAGCCTATCTTATCGCATAGTGGTGGTGGCATTTAAAGTAAGGGCAGATGAAATTCGTAATACTATTCAAAAAGTGAAAAAAGGAAAGAATACGGCCAACGAAGATGAGCTTGAAAAGAATGAATGAATTAAATCCAAATTTCACTGAAGAGAAAGATTATTTAGACGATGGCAAGCAGCCAACAAGTACAGCACGCGAAGATGCTAAAATGGCGAATTATGTTGATGAAAACCAAGTCGCGTCTGTACCAGCATGGATGATCAAAACAGTCAAAGGCATGAATAAACAAACAATTATTAGTAAATTAATGAAAATACATCCGACCGTGTACATTGCCCCAAGGGATTTTATGCCACAATGTATATGCAATACTTGCTTGAATAATTTTTTTTTTATTTCAAACATTTTTAAATCGATAACAATGTTTGATAGCACTACAACTAGTTTTATAAACTAACGATCAGTTTTTTTTTATAGCTTACAAAGATAACAAATAAATTCGTAATTCCTTGAATTTCTTGGTGTTCTAACTAAATTCTAAATTCTTGCTAAATTATGTGGGTTTTTTCGACATAAGCGACTAAAGAGACATCTGTCTAAGAGGAGATTTCTCGATTCCTCATTCACATGTTCATTAAGTCTTTTGTAATAGGCCTCTGCCTGAAATCTTATTTTTTCGGCGACTGTATTTACATTTAGGTCGCGATGAATATCAGAAATACTTTCGGTCTTAACAATACTCCTTAGCACCTTATTTTGGAAACGTTGAACAATATTTATGCTTCTATCATTGGCGCAACCACACAGTTGCGCACCATATGACTAAACCGACTTGATGAGTTGTTTGTATAAAAGTAATTTGTTATGTATGGACAGGTTTGACCTTCGTCCAAATAGCCATTTCATTTTTGATAATTTCAGGTTAAGTTCAATCTTTTTCCTTTTAATGTGCTCTTTCCAGAATAACTTAGCATCGAGCGCAATGCCAAGATATTTGGCTGTAATGGCATAAGGTATGCAGACATCAAAAAGACTTGGGTGATAAGTAATTCTTTTGTTCGTGAAATTCACGTGAACCGACTTGCCACCCTTTAGTTTTATTCTCCATTTCTTAGTCCATTCGACTACGGAGTTGAATACATGTTGCAGATGCATCGTTGCTTTTTCTGCTGTATTTTCGACGCATAGTATTGCGGTGCCATCATCAAAAGTGGTAGTCATACTGTTTGGTACTAACAGTAAGTCTCTAGTATACATACGCCTGTTTCAATCTCTTTTAGTTTCTAGTTTTCATTCCCTTCTTTTACACGGAAAAATCTCGAAGTGGTATACGATTCTAACAGAGCACAGTACTCAACCGGAAAACATAATTTTAATTTATACATAAGGCCTTCGTAGCAGACTTTATCGAATGCCTGCGCAACGTCAAGGAATACCGCTAGGCACACTTTTCCCTCTTCCAAGGTTTTTTCTTTTTTAAATATTGTTCTATGAATTGGTTCTATTGAAAAATGCCTGTTTCTGAAGGCGAACTGATTTCATGGGAATAACTGCTTTTTATCGATGATAGATTATAATCTTAAGAAGATTAATTCCGACATCCGAGACATCCGTGAAGTAGTGAAGAGGAGCATGGTAAGCCACAAAAAAGAAGCGTTAAATCAAGAGTGCACAACCCTCTGAGGAGAAAGAAGAAACATCGTTATAATATCCTTGCGACGAATGTAAACAAGTAGTTACGAATAAATTATCATTAATACTACACAGGAAGGCACTTAGTCATCGTGAACCGTTATGTGACATGTTAAAATTTTAATATCACAAATGTGAATATGTAGTCACGAACTACGACGTCACTTACCCTACCAGAACAGTGACAGTCATCTGGCCGGTAGTATGACAGTCACAGCTGAAAAAACTTTGTCAGCGCGCAGAACAAAGTTTCTACCATTGTCTTAAAAGCCTTGTGCAAAAACTGATGTAAACAAATGCAAGTGTGTGGTTTTGCATCTCTCTTTAACACATGGATATTCAGAATTGATTCACTATATATTTATACTGCTCACTCTCATGCCTTTACCTGAGTCATGGTTGATCATAAATTCATCAAAGCTGAAAATTGTTAGTTATGACTGAAGCTTTCATAGTCAGTTATGTCTTTTCATTTGCCAGTTATGACTGTAAATGCGCCGTACATAATACATTTTTTGTTTTTTTAATAAATTCACAACTTTCAAACTTAAACTTCAAAGAATGAAATATTTAGAACTTTGTAATATGGAAAGTAGGCGTGGTTGTAGGCCGATTGCGCCTATTTTCACACCATAATGCTAGGATGCAAATACAATGTTACTTATACACCAATGCACCTAATTAAGTTTCAATCGGTCGAGAACTTTCTGAGATATAGGATTTCAACTAAAGGTGGGCGGTGCCATGTCTATTGTCCAATTTTAATATTAGCTCCTATAAAGTTTGTTTGTACCGTTTTGGGTGTAAAATTTAACGTGCCTGCCGTGTTTAGTTAGTGAGTTTTCGTACTTTTCGTAGTTTTCAACATTTCGATTTTACCCAATTTCACAGTGTCCAGACACAGCGCCAAAAATATTTTCCATATGCAAATTTGTTTAATATATCTTAAATGGTTTGGGCAATATTTGCATTAAACCTACTAAGGGCGGGCCACGCCTACTTTTTAAAGATTTTCAAACCAAAGGTGCTCCTCTTTCACGCTTTTTTTCACCAAATTTCAGTTTTATCTGATTTTGCGGCATGGCAGTGGTCCGATTACGCCCATTTACAATACAGAACTTTTAATGGTGCCAAGAAACATTAGTATCAAGTTTCATCAAGATACTTAAATTTTTACTCAAGTTACAGCTTGCACGGACGGACGGACGGACGGACAGATAGTCACCCAGGTTTCAACTCCTCTAGTCATTCTGATTATTTATATACACGTAACCCTATATCTAATTCGATTAGTTTTAGGTGATACAAACAACTGTTAAGTGAACAAAACTATTATGAGCAACATTTGCTTATATATATAAAATATGGAAAAATTCAACTCAATAAAAAACACAAAAACTTTACATAAAAATAATATGTTAAAAAAAAGACGATTCGTTTAGGGTCCATTCTTACAATAGACATTTTAAAATATATGAGAAAAGGAGAGAAGGGGCAAAAGTGAGTAGCCTATCTTATCGCATAGTGGTGGTGGCATTTAAAGTAAGGGCAGATGAAATTCGTAATACTATTCAAAAAGTGAAAAAAGGAAAGAATACGGCCAACGAAGATGAGCTTGAAAAGAATGAATGAATTAAATCCAAATTTCACTGAAGAGAAAGATTATTTAGACGATGGCAAGCAGCCAACAAGTACAGCACGCGAAGATGCTAAAATGGCGAATTATGTTGATGAAAACCAAGTCGCGTCTGTACCAGCATGGATGATCAAAACAGTCAAAGGCATGAATAAACAAACAATTATTAGTAAATTAATGAAAATACATCCGACCGTGTACATTGCCCCAAGGGATTTTATGCCACAATGTATATGCAATACTTGCTTGAATAATTTTTTTTTTATTTCAAACATTTTTAAATCGATAACAATGTTTGATAGCACTACAACTAGTTTTATAAACTAACGATCAGTTTTTTTTATAGCTTACAAAGATAACAAATAAATTCGTAATTCCCTGAATTTCTTGGTATTCTAACTATCAGCTAAATTATGTGGGTTTTTTCGACATAAGCGACTAAAGAGACATCTGTCTAAGAGGAGATTTCTCGATTCCTCATTCACATGTTCATTAAGTCTTTTGTAATAGGCCTCTGCCTGAAATCTTATTTTTTCGGCGACTGTATTTACATTTAGGTCGCGATGAATATCAGAAATACTTTCGGTCTTAACAATACTCCTTAGCACCTTATTTTGGAAACGTTGAACAATATTTATGCTTCTATCATTGGCGAAACCACACAGTTGCGCACCATATGACTAAACCGACTTGATGAGTTGTTTGTATAAAAGTAATTTGTTATGTATGGACAGGTTTGACCTTCGTCCAAATAGCCATTTCAATTTTGATAATTTCAGGTTAAGTTCAACCTTTTTCCTTTTAATGTGCTCTTTGCAGAATAATTTAGCATCGAGCGCAATGCCAAGATATTTGGCTGTAATGGCATAAGGTATGTAGACATCAAAAAGACTTGGGTGATAAGTGATTCTTTTGTTCGTGAAATTCACATGAACCGACTTGCCACCCTTTAGTTTTTTTCTCCATTTCTTAGTCCATTTGACTACGGAGTTGAATACATGTTGCAGATGCATCGTTGCTTTTTCTGCTGTATTTTCGACGCATAGTATTGCGGTGCCATCATCAAAAGTGGTAGTCATACTGTTTGGTACTAACAGTAAGTCTCTAGTATACATACGCCTGTTTCAATCTCTTTAAGTTTCTAGTTTTCATTCCCTTCTTTTACACGGAAAAGTCTCGAAGTGATATACGATTCTAACAGAGCACAGTACTCAACCAGAAAACATAATTTTAATTTATACATAAGGCCTTCGTAGCAGACTTTATCGAATGCCTGCGCAACGTCAAGGAATACCGCTAGGCACACTTTTCCCTCTTCCAAGGTTTTTTCTTTTTTAAATGTTGTTCTATGAATTGGTTCTATTGATAAATGCCTGTTTCTGAAGGCGAACTGATGTCATGGGAATAACTGCTTTTTATCGATGATAGATTATAATCTTAAGAAGATAAATTTTTCAAAAAGTTTTGAGATTTGTGGAAGTAGTAAAATTTGTCTATATGACGAGACTATGTGTGAATCCTTTTGAGGTTAGGGAACCATGACAAATTCGGCAACTTTCCAGAGACTTTGAAAATGCGTCAGTCGGATTGATGAATTGAAGAGATAGGTGAGTTTTAATAAACTTTTGTGTAGTGGCTGCTTTAATACTTCAGCTGTTATTATAATAGATCGATCCGGGTGATTTCTTAGCTTTAAGCCTTTTAATTTAATTTTTGAGCTCTCAAATGGAGATTGCTGGGATTGTTGTATCATCTGGTTGAATATTACTGAGGAACGTATTTTCACTACTCTCATTTGGGCGAAAAGTTTCAGCTACTTGTGTTGCGAATGCATTTGCTTTATCACAATCACTTATAGCCCATGTGTTACTGTTAATTTTTAATGGTGCAAAGTTGGATGCTTAAGGTATTTGGTGCTTTACTAGAGAGAGTAATAATTTTTTTTTTGTCAGCCGATAGTTGAGATAAGGATTTGTGCATTGACTCATTCCCGCTATAATTCATCTGTGGCTCTATTAAGGTTGGATTTGTCTAGTAGTGAGCGTGTTTATTGCCATTTCCGTCGTAACTTTCTTTTCTTGGTTGGGAGAATTTTTATTTCTTTATGGTAATTTGAACCTATAATTTTCCGCTTCCTTTTCGGAGTATTATCCCAAGCAGCTTGATGAATTTCTTTTGTAAACCTGTCAATTTCTAGCTCTAGTTGTTCGATTGTTGTGACTTATGTACAGTTTATTGTAGCCAGTACTAGTTGTTTGAACGAAGTCCAGTCCGTATTCTTGTTGTATAGTTTCAAATTTAGTTCTTTTATAATGATTGTTTCACTTACTGTTAAATATATTGGGGAATGATCAGAGCTTAGATCTAGCCCCCCTTCTATTTTGATGAAATTTCGGGATACTTTCCTAGTAATAAAGAAGTCTGTTACATCGTGTATTTTGTTGGTATCCGTTGGCCAGTAAGTCGGTGTTCCGGTCGATACAAACTCACACCCTACTTGTATTTCCTGAGCCGCCTGAAATAAGTCTCGTCCTTTTAACGTCGTTGGGCCCAATCCCTAGTAGACACGCATTAATGTCGCCACCGATAGTAAATTTGTGAGTGTGCATGTTGCAGAGTTCTTTATTCATCAAGGAGTATTTTGTACCTCGGCGGGCAATATATTGCAGTAATTGATTGGGGCTGGTTCAACTATTTTAATGTAATAGTTGTGGTTTGAATATTATGCGTACTGGTTTTTCCATCCTCATAATGCTCAAAATTGTTTTTAATAATAACTGCAGTCCCCCCTCACACAATTGCAAGGGTGTATTTTGTGATAGACACGTAGTTTTTGAAAGTAATATGAGTGTGCCTCGTAAAATGAGTTTCGGATATTAGACAAGCTTAAATAAAGCAAACATTGCTTTACAGTTGAAGGCACTGTGTGAAGATACTGAACGTAAATTGAAACAGAAACTTTCACGCAGCAAGATTAAAGTTAAATGAAAGTATCCGAAGATGAAAGTATAACAACAGAAGAAGACTCGGATCATTCTAAATTTGGTAACACATCCAAAAAGATACGTTCCCGACATGGTGCTAGGAGTAGATGAGATAAACAAAATTAACGGCCGCAGCAATACGGGACCCAAAAGTCAAGAAGAAGAATTGGATGAGACATCCGTGAAGCAGTGAAGAGGAGCATGGTAAGCCACAAAAAAGAAGCGTTAAATCAAGAGTGCACAACCCTCTGAGGAGAAAGAAGAAACATCGTAATAATATCCTTGCGACGAATGTAAACAAGTACTTACGAATAAATTATCATTAATACTACACAGGAAGGCACTTAGTCATCGTGAACCGTTATGTGACATGTTAAAATTTTAATATCACAAATGCGAATATGTAGTCACGAACTACGACGTCACTTACCCTACCAGAACAGTGACAGTCATCTGGCCGGTAGTATGACAGTCACAGCTGAAAAAACTTTGTTAGCGCGCAGAACAAAGTTTCTACCATTGTCTTAAAAGCCTTGTGTAAAAACTGATGTAAACAAATGCAAGTGTGTGGTTTTGCATCTCTCTTTAACACATGGATATTCAGAATTGATTCACTATATATTTATACTGCTCACTCTCATGCCTTTACCTAAGTCATGGTTGATCATAAATTCATCAAAGCTGAAAATTGTTAGTTATGACTGAAGCTTTCATAGTCAGTTATGTCTTTTCATTTGCCAGTTATGACTGTAAATGCGCCGTACATAATACATTTTTTGTTTTTTTAATAAATTCACAACTTTTAAACTTAAACTTCAAAGAATGAAATATTTAGAACTTTGTAATATGGAAAGTAGGCGTGGTTGTAGGCCGATTGCGCCTATTTTCACACCATAATGCTAGGATGCAAATCAAATGTTACTTATACACCAATGCACCTAATTAAGTTTCAATCGGTCGAGAACTTTCTGAGATATAGGATTTTAACTAAAGGTGGGCGGTGCCATGTCTATTGTCCAATTTTAATATTAGCTCCTAGAAAGTTTGTTTGTACCGTTTTGGGTGTAAAATTTAATGTGCCTGCCCTGTTTAGTTAGTGAGTTATCGTACTTTTCGTAGTTTTCAACATTTCGATTTTACCCAATTTCACAGTGTCCAGCCACAGCGCCAAAAATATTTTCCATATGCAAATTTGTTTAATATATCTTAAATGGTTTGGGCAATATTTGCATTAAACCTACTAAGGGCGGGCCACGCCTACTTTTTAAAGATTTTCAAACCAAAGGTGCTCCTCTTTCACGCTTTTTTTCACCAAATTTCAGTTTTATCTGATTTTGCGGCATGGCAGTGGTCCGATTACGCCCATTTACAATACAGAGCTTTTAATGGTGCCAAGAAACATTAGTACCAAGTTTCATCAAGATACTTAAATTTTTACTCAAGTTACAGCTTGCATGGACGGACGGACAGATAGTCACCCAGGTTTCAACTCCTCTAGTCATCCTGATTATTTATATACACATAACCCTATATCTAATTCGATTAGTTTTAGGTGATACAAACAACTGTTAGGTGAACAAAACTATTATGAGCAACAATTGCTTATATATATAAAATATGGAAAAAGTCAACTCAATAAAAAACACAAAAACTTTACATAAAGATAATATGTTAAAAAAAAGACGATTCGTTTAGGGTCCATTCTTACAATAGACATTTTAAAATATATGAGAAAAGGAGAGAAGGGACAAAAGTGAGTAGCCTATCTTATCGCATAGTGGTGGTGGCAATCAAAGCAAGGGCAGATGAAATTCGTAATACTATTCAAAAAGTGAAAAAAGGAAAGAATACGGCCAACGAAGATGTGCTTGAAAAGAATGAATGAATTAAATCCAAATTTCACTGAAGAGAAAGATTATTTAGACGATGGCAAGCAGCCAACAAGTACAGCACGCGAAGATGCTAAAATGGCGAATTATGTTGATGAAAACCAAGTCGCGTCTGTACCAGCATGGATGATCAAAACAGTCAAAGGCATGAATAAACAAACAATTATTAGTAAATTAATGAAAATACATCCGACCGTGTACATTGCCCCAAGGGATTTTATGCCACAATGTATATGCAATACTTGCTTGAATAATTTTTTTTTTTATTTCAAACATTTTTAAATCGATAACAATGTTTGATAGCACTACAACTAGTTTTATAAACTAACGATCAGTTTTTTTTTATAGCTTACAAAGATAACAAATAAATTCGTAATTCCTTGAATTTCTTGGTATTCTAACTATCAGCTAAATTATGTGGGTTTTTTCGACATAAGCGACTAAAGAGACATCTGTCTAAGAGGAGATTTCTCGATTCCTCATTCACATGTTCATTAAGTCTTTTGTAAGAGGCCTCTGCCTGAAATCTTATTTTTTCGGCGACTGTATTTACATTTAGGTCGCGATGAATATCAGAAATACTTTCGGTCTTTACTCCTTAGCACCTTATTTTGGAAACGTTGAACAATATTTATGCTTCTATCATTGGCGAAACCACACAGTTGCGCACCATATGACTAAACCGACTTGATGAGTTGTTTATATAAAAGTAATTTGTTATGTATGGACAGGTTTGACCTTCGTCCAAATAGCCATTTCAATTTTGATAATTTCAGGTTAAGTTCAACCTTTTTCCTTTTAATGTGCTCTTTGCAGAATAATTTAGCATCGAGCGCAATGCCAAGATATTTGGCTGTAATGGCATAAGGTATGCAGACATCAAAAAGACTTGGGTGATAAGTAATTCTTTTGTTCGTGAAATTCACATGACTCGACTTGCCACCCTTTAGTTTTATTCTCCATTTCTTAGTCCATTTGACTACGGAGTTGAATACATGTTGCAGATGCATCGTTGCTTTTTCTGCTGTATTTTCGACGCATAGTATTGCGGTGCCATCATCAAAAGTGGTAGTCATACTGTGTGGTACTAACAGTAAGTCTCTAGTATACATACGCCTGTTTCAATCTCTTTTAGTTTCTAGTTTTCATTCCCTTCTTTTAGTAGAGGAAAAGTCTCGAAGTGATATACGATTCTAACAGAGCACAGTACTCAACCGGAAAACATAATTTTAATTTATACATAAGGCCTTCGTAGCAGACTTTATCGAATGAAGGCGCAACGTCAAGGAATACCGCTAGGCACACTTTTCCCTCTTCTAGGTTTTTTTCTTTTTTAAATATTGTTCTATGAATTGGTTCTATTGAAAAATGCCTGTTTCTGAAGGCGAACTGATTTCCTGGGAATAACTGCTTTTTATCGATGATAGATTATAATCTTAAGAAGATTAATTCCGACATCCGAGACATCCGTGAAGCAGTGAAGAGGAGCATGGTAAGCCACAAAAAAGAAGCGTTAAATCAAGAGTGCACAACCCTCTGAGGAGAAAGAAGAAACATCGTTATAATATACTTGCGACGAATGTAAACAAGTAGTTACGAATAAATTATCATTAATACTACACAGGAAGGCACTTAGTCATCGTGAACCGTTATGTGACATGTTAAAATTTTAATATCACAAATGCGAATATGTAGTCACGAACTACGACGTCACTTACCCTACCAGAACAGTGACAGTCATCTGGCCGGTAGTATGACAGTCACAGCTGAAAAAACTTTGTCAGCGCGCAGAACAAAGTTTCTACCATTGTCTTAAAAGCCTTGTGCAAAAACTGATGTAAACAAATGCAAGTGTGTGGTTTTGCATCTCTCTTTAACACATGGATATTCAGAATTGATTCACTATATATTTATACTGCTCACTCTCATGCCTTTACCTGAGTCATGGTTGATCATAAATTCATCAAAGCTGAAATTGTTAGTTATGACTGAAGCTTTCATAGTCAGTTATGTCTTTTCATTTGCCAGTTATGACTGTAAATGCGCCGTACATAATACATTTTTTGTTTTTTTAATAAATTCACAACTTTTAAACTTAAACTTCAAAGAATGAAATATTTAGAACTTTGTAATATGGAAAGTAGGCGTGGTTGTAGGTCGATTGCGCCTATTTTTACACCATAATGCTAGGATGCAAATACAATGTTACTTATACACCAATGCACCTAATTAAGTTTCAATCGGTCGAGAACTTTCTGAGATATAGGATTTCAACTAAAGGTGGGCGGTGCCATGTCTATTGTTCAATTTTAATATTAGCTCCTATAAAGTTTGTTTGTACCGTTTTGGGTGTAAAATTTAATGTGCCTGCCGTGTTTAGTTAGTGAGTTATCGTACTTTTCGTAGTTTTCAACATTTCGATTTTACCCAATTTCACAGTGTCCAGCCACAGCGCCAAAAATATTTTCCATATGCAAATTTGTTTAATATATCTTAAATGGTTTGGGCAATATTTGCATTTAACCTATTAAGGGCGGGCCACGCCTACTTTTTAAAGATTTTCAAACCAAAGGTGCTCCTCTTTCACGCTTTTTTTCACCAAATTTCAGTTTTATCTGATTTTGCGGCATGGCAGTGGTCCGATTACGCCCATTTACAATACAGAGCTTTTAATGGTGCCAAGAAACATTAGTACCAAGTTTCATCAAGATACTCAAATTTTTACTCAAGTTACAGCTTGCATGGACGGACGGACGGACGGACGGACAGATAGTCACCCAGGTTTCAACTCCTCTAGTCATCCTGATTATTTATATACACATAACCCTATATCTAATTCGATTAGTTTTAGGTGATACAAACAACTGTTAGGTGAACAAAACTATTATGAGCAACATTTGCTTATATATATAAAATATGGAAAAATTCAACTCAATAAAAAACACAAAAACTTTACATAAAAATAATATGTTAAAAAAAAGACGATTCGTTTAGGGTCCATTCTTACAATAGACATTTTAAAATATATGAGAAAAGGAGAGAAGGGACAAAAGTGAGTAGCCTATCTTATCGCATAGTGGTGGTGGCAATCAAAGCAAGGGCAGATGAAATTCGTAATACTATTCAAAAAGTGAAAAAAGGAAAGAATACGGCCAACGAAGATGTGCTTGAAAAGAATGAATGAATTAAATCCAAATTTCACTGAAGAGAAAGATTATTTAGACGATGGCAAGCAGCCAACAAGTACAGCACGCGAAGATGCTAAAATGGCGAATTATGTTGATGAAAACCAAGTCGCGTCTGTACCAGCATGGATGATCAAAACAGTCAAAGGCATGAATAAACAAACAATTATTAGTAAATTAATGAAAATACATCCGACCGTGTACATTGCCCCAAGGGATTTTATGCCACAATGTATATGCAATACTTGCTTGAATAATTTTTTTTTTATTTCAAACATTTTTAAATCGATAACAATGTTTGATAGCACTACAACTAGTTTTATAAACTAACGATCAGTTTTTTTTATAGCTTACAAAGATAACAAATAAATTCGTAATTCCCTGAATTTCTTGGTATTCTAACTATCAGCTAAATTATGTGGGTTTTTTCGACATAAGCGACTAAAGAGACATCTGTCTAAGAGGAGATTTCTCGATTCCTCATTCACATGTTCATTAAGTCTTTTGTAATAGGCCTCTGCCTGAAATCTTATTTTTTCGGCGACTGTATTTACATTTAGGTCGCGATGAATATCAGAAATACTTTCGGTCTTAACAATACTCCTTAGCACCTTATTTTGGAAACGTTGAACAATATTTATGCTTCTATCATTGGCGAAACCACAGAGTTGCGCACCATATGACTAAACCGATTTGATGAGTTGTTTGTATAAAAGTAATTTGTTATGTATGGACAGGTTTGACCTTCGTCCAAATAGCCATTTCATTTTTGATAATTTCAGGTTAAGATCAATCTTTTTCCTTTTAATGTGCTCTTTCCAGAATAATTTAGCATCGAGCGCAATGCCAAGATATTTGGCTGTAATGGCATAAGGTATGCAGACATCAAAAAGACTTGGGTGATAAGTAATTCTTTTGTTCGTGAAATTCACATGAACCGACTTGCCACCCTTTAGTTTTATTCTCCATTTCTTAGTCCATTCGACTACGGAGTTGAATACATGTTGCAGATGCATCGTTGCTTTTTCTGCTGTATTTTCGACGCATAGTATTGCGGTGCCATCATCAAAAGTGGTAGTCATACTGTTTGGTACTAACAGTAAGTCTCTAGTATACATACGCCTGTTTCAATCTCTTTTAGTTTCTAGTTTTCATTCCCTTCTTTTACACGGAAAAGTCTCGAAGTGATATACGATTCTAACAGAGCACAGTACTCAACCGGAAAACATAATTTTAATTTATACATAAGGCCTTCGTAGCAGACTTTATCGAATGCCTGCGCAACTTCAAGGAATACCGCTAGGCACACTTTTTCCTCTTCCAGGGTTTTTTCTTTTTTAAATGTTGTTCTATGAATTGGTTCTATTGATAAATGCCTGTTTCTGAAGGCGAACTGATGTCATGGGAATAACTGCTTTTTATCGATGATAGATTATAATCTTAAGAAGATTAATTTTTCAAAAAGTTTTGAGATTTGTGGAAGTAGTAAAATTTGTCTATATGACGAGGCTATGTGTGAATCCTTTTGAGGTTAGGGAACCATGACAAATTCGGCAACTTTCCAGAGACTTTGAAAATGCGTCAGTCGGATTGATGAATTGAAGAGATAGGTGAGTTTTAATAAACTTTTGTGTAGTGACTGCTTTAATACTTCAGCTGTTATTATAATAGATCGATCCGGGTGATTTCTTAGCTTTAAGCCTTTTAATTTAATTTTTGAGCTCTCAAATGGAGATTGCTGGGATTGTTGTATCATCTGGTTGAATATTACTGAGGAACGTATTTTCACTACTCTCATTTGGGCGAAAAGTTTCAGCTACTTGTTTTGCGAATGCATTTGCTTTATCACAATCACTTATAGCCCATGTGTTACTGTTAATTTTTAATGGTGCAAAGTTGGATGCTTAAGGTATTTGGTGCTTTACTAGAGAGAGTAATAATTTTTTTTTTGTCAGCCGATAGTTGAGATAAGGATTTGTGCACTGACTCATTCCCGCTATAATTCATCTGTGGCTCTATTAAGGTTGGATTTGTCTAGTAGTGAGCGTGTTTATTGCCATTTCCGTCGTAACTTTCTTTTCTTGGTTGGGAGAATTTTTATTTCTTTATGGTAATTTGAACCTATAATTTTCCGCTTCCTTTTCGGAGTATTATCCCAAGCACCTTGATGAATTTCTTTTGTAAACCTGTCAATTTCTAGCTCTAGTTGTTCGATTGTTGTGACTTATGGACAGTTTATTGTAGCCAGTACTAGTTGTTTGAACGAAGTCCAGTCCGTATTCTTGTTGTATAGTTTCAAATTTAGTTCTTTTATAATGATTGTTTCACTTACTGTTAAATATATTGGGGAATGATCAGAGCTTAGATCTAGCCCCCCTTCTCTTTTGATGAAATTTCGGGATACTTTCCTAGTAATAAAGAAGTCTGTTACATCGTGTATTTTGTTGGTATCCGTTGGCCAGTAAGTCGGTGTTCCGGTCGATACAAACTCACACCCTACTTGTATTTCCTGAGCCGCCTGAAATAAGTCTCGTCCTTTTGACGTCGTTGGGCCCAATCCCTAGTAGACACGCATTAATGTCGCCACCGATAGTAAATTTGTGAGTGTGCATGTTGCAGAGTTCTTTATTCATCAAGGAGTATTTTATACCTCGGCGGGCAATATATTGCAGTAATTGATTGGGGCTGGTTCAACTATTTTAATGTAATAGTTGTGGTTTGAATATTATGCGTATTGGTTTTTCCATCTTCATAATGCTCAAAATTGTTTTTAATAATAACTGCAGGCCCCCCTCACACAATTGCAAGGGTGTATTTTGTGATAGACACGTAGTTTTTGAAAGTAATATGAGTGTGCCTCGTAAAATGAGTTTCGGATATTAGACAAGCTTAAATAAAGCAAACATTGCTTTACAGTTGAAGGCACTGTGTGAAGATACTGAACGTAAATTGAAACAGAAACTTTCACGCAGCAAGATTAAAGTTAAATGAAAGTATCCGACCATGAAAGTATAACAACAGAAGAAGACTCAGATGATTCTAAATTTGGTAACACATCCAAAAAGATACGTTCCCGACATGGTGCTAGGAGTAGATGAGATAAACATAATTAACGGCCGCAGCAATATGGGACCCAAAAGTCAAGAAGAAGAATTGGATGAGACATCCGTGAAACAGTGAAGAGGAGCATGGTAAGCCACAAAAAAGAAGCGTTAAATCAAGAGTGCACAACCCTCCGAGAAGAAAGAAGAAACATCGTTATAATATTCTTGCGACGAATGTAAACAAGTAGTTACGAATAAATTATCATTAATACTACACAGGAAGGCACTTAGTCATCGTGAACCGTTATGTGACATGTTAAAATTTTAATATCACAAATGCGAATATGTAGTCACGAACTACGACGTCACTTACCCTACCAGAGCAGTGACAGTCATCTGGCCGGTAGTATGACAGTCACAGCTGAAAAAACTTTGTCAGAGCGCAGAACAAAGTTTCTACCATTGTTTTAAAAGCTTTGTGCAAAAACTGATGTAAACAAATGCAAGTGTGTGGTTTTGCATCTCTCTTTAACACATGGATATTCAGAATTGATTCACTATATATTTATACCGCTCACTCTCATGCCTTTACCTGAGTCATGGTTGATCATAAATTCATCAAAGCTGAAAATTGTTAGATATGACTGAAGCTTTCATAGTCAGTTATGTCTTTTCATTTGCCAGTTATGACTGTAAATGCGCCGTACATAATACATTTTTTGTTTTTTTAATAAATTCACAACTTTTAAACTTAAACTTCAAAGAATGAAATATTTAGAACTTTGTAATATGGAAAGTAGGCTTGGTTGTAGGCCGATTGCGCCTATTTTCACACCATAATGCTAGGATGCAAATACAATGTTACTTATACACCAATGCACCTAATTAAGTTTCAATCGGTCGAGAACTTTCTGAGATATAGGATTTCAACTAAAGGTGGGCGGTGCCATGTCTATTGTCCAATTTTAATATTAGCTCCTATAAAGTTTGTTTGTACCGTTTTGGGTGTAAAATTTAACGTGCCTGCCGTGTTTAGTTAGTGAGTTTTCGTACTTTTCGTAGTTTTCAACATTTCGATTTTACCCAATTTCACAGTGTCCAGCCACAGCGCCAAAAATATTTTCCATATGCAAATTTGTTTAATATATCTTAAATGGTTTGGGCAATATTTGCATTAAACCTATTAAGGGCGGGCCACGCCTACTTTTTAAAGATTTTCAAACCAAAGGTGCTCCTCTTTCACGCTTTTTTTCACCAAATTTCAGTTTTATCTGATTTTGCGGCATGGCAGTGGTCCGATTACGCCCATTTACAATACAGAGCTTTTAATGGTGCCAAGAAACATTAGTACCAAGTTTCATCAAGATACTTAAATTTTTACTCAAGTTACAGCTTGCACGGACGGACGGACGGACAGATAGTCACCCAGGTTTCAACTCCTCTAGTCATTCTGATTATTTATATACACGTAACCCTATATCTAATTCGATTAGTTTTAGGTGATACAAACAACTGTTAGGTGAACAAAACTATTATGAGCAACATTTGCTTATATATATAAAATATGGAAAAATTCAACTCAATAAAAAACACAAAAACTTTACATAAAAATAATATGTTAAAAAAAAGACGATTCGTTTAGGGTCCATTCTTACAATAGACATTTTAAAATATATGAGAAAAGGAGAGAAGGGACAAAAGTGAGTAGCCTATCTTATCGCATAGTGGTGGTGGCAATCAAAGCAAGGGCAGATGAAATTCGTAATACTATTCAAAAAGTGAAAAAAGGAAAGAATACGGCCAACGAAGATGAGCTTGAAAAGAATGAATGAATTAAATCCAAATTTCACTGAAGAGAAAGATTATTTAGACGATGGCAAGCAGCCAACAAGTACAGCACGCGAAGATGCTAAAATGGCGAATTATGTTGATGAAAACCAAGTCGCGTCTGTACCAGCATGGATGATCAAAACAGTCAAAGGCATGAATAAACAAACAATTATTAGTAAATTAATGAAAATACATCCGACCGTGTACATTGCCCCAAGGGATTTTATGCCACAATGTATATGCAATACTTGCTTGAATAATTTTTTTTTTTATTTCAAACATTTTTAAATCGATAACAATGTTTGATAGCACTACAACTAGTTTTATAAACTAACGATCAGTTTTTTTTTATAGCTTACAAAGATAACAAATAAATTCGTAATTCCTTGAATTTCTTGGTATTCTAACTATCAGCTAAATTATGTGGGTTTTTTCGACATAAGCGACTAAAGAGACATCTGTCTAAGAGAAGATTTCTCGATTCCTCATTCACATGTTCATTAAGTCTTTTGTAATAGGCCTCTGCCTGAAATCTTATTTTTTCGGCGACTGTATTTACATTTAGGTCGCGATGAATATCAGAAATACTTTCGGTCTTAACAATACTCCTTAGCACCTTATTTTGGAAACGTTGAACAATATTTATGCTTCTATCATTGGCGAAACCACACAGTTGCGCACCATATGACTAAACCGACTTGATGAGTTGTTTGTATAAAAGTAATTTGTTATGTATGGACAGGTTTGACCTTCGTCCAAATAGCCATTTCAATTTTGATAATTTCAGGTTAAGATCAATCTTTTTCCTTTTAATGTGCTCTTTCCAGAATAATTTAGCATCGAGCGCAATGCCAAGATATTTGGCTGTAATGGCATAAGGTATGCAGACATCAAAAAGACTTGGGTGATAAGTAATTCTTTTGTTCGTGAAATTCACATGAACCGACTTGCCACCCTTTAGTTTTATTCTCCATTTCTTAGTCCATTCGACTACGGAGTTGAATACATGTTGCAGATGCATCGTTGCTTTTTCTGCTGTATTTTCGACACATAGTATTGCGGTGCCATCATCAAAAGTGGTAGTCGTACTGTTTGGTACTAACAGTAAGTCTCTAGTATACATACGCCTGTTTCAATCTCTTTTAGTTTCTAGTTTTCATTCCCTTCTTTTACACGGAAAAATCTCGAAGTGGTATACGATTCTAACAGAGCACAGTACTCAACCGGAAAACATAATTTTAATTTATACATAAGGCCTTCGTAGCAGACTTTATCGAATGCCTGCGCAACGTCAAGGAATACCGCTAGGCACACTTTTCCCTCTTCCAAGGTTTTTTCTTTTTTAAATATTGTTCTATGAATTGGTTCTATTGAAAAATGCCTGTTTCTGAAGGCGAACTGATTTCATGGGAATAACTGCTTTTTATCGATGATAGATTATAATCTTAAGAAGATTAATTTTTCAAAAAGTTTTGAGATTTGTGGAAGTAGTAAAATTTGTCTATATGACGAGACTATGTGTGAATCCTTTTGAGGTTAGGGAACCATGACAAATTCGGCAACTTTCCAGAGACTTTGAAAATGCGTCAGTCGGATTGATGAATTGAAGAGATAGGTGAGTTTTAATAAACTTTTGTGTAGTGACTGCTTTAATACTTCAGCTGTTATTATAAAAGATCGATCCGGGTGATTTCTTAGCTTTAAGCCTTTTAATTTAATTTTTGAGCTCTCAAATGGAGATTGCTGGGATTGTTGCATCATCTGGTTGAATATTACTGAGGAACGTATTTTCACTACTCTCATTTGGGCGAAAAGTTTCAGCTACTTGTGTTGCGAATGCATTTGCTTTATCACAATCACTTATAGCCCATGTGTTACTGTTAATTTTTAATGGCGCAAAGTAGCATGCTTAAGGTATTTGGTGCTTTACTAGAGAGAGTAATAATTTTTTTTTTGTCAGCCGATAGTTGAGATAAAGATTTGTGCATTGACTCATTCCCGCTATAATTCAGCTGTGGCTCTATTAAGGTTGGATTTGTCTAGTAGTGAGCGTGTTTATTGCCATTTCCGTCGTAACTTTCTTTTCTTGGTTGGGAGAATTTTTATTTCTTTATGGTAATTTGAACCTATAATTTTCCGCTTCCTTTTCGGAGTATTATCCCAAGCAGCTTGATGAATTTCTTTTGTAAACCTGTCAATTTCTAGCTCTAGTTGTTCGATTGTTGTGACTTATGGACAGTTTATTGTAGCCAGTACTAGTTGTTTGAACGAAGTCCAGTCCGTATTCTTGTTGTATAGTTTCAAATTTAGTTCTTTTATAATGATTGTTTCACTTACTGTTAAATATATTGGGGAATGATCAGAGCTTAGATCTAGCCCCCCTTCTATTTTGATGAAATTTCGGGATACTTTCCTAGTAATAAAGAAGTCTGTTACATCGTGTATTTTGTTGGTATCCGTTGGCCAGTAAGTCGGTGTTCCGGTCGATACAAACTCACACCCTACTTGTATTTCCTGAGCCGCCTGAAATAAGTCTCGTCCTTTTGACGTCGTTGGGCCCAATCCCTAGTAGACACGCATTAATGTCGCCACCGATAGTAAATTTGTGAGTGTGCATGTTGCAGAGTTCTTTATTCATCAAGGAGTATTTTATACCTCGGCGGGCAATATATTGCAGTAATTGATTGGGGCTGGTTCAACTATTTTAATGTAATAGTTGTGGTTTGAATATTATGCGTATTGGTTTTTCCATCTTCATAATGCTCAAAATTGTTTTTAATAATAACTGCAGTTCCCCCTCACACAATTGCAAGGGTGTATTTTGTGATAGACACGTAGTTTTTGAAAGTAATATGAGTGTGCCTCGTAAAATGAGTTTCGGATATTAGACAAGCTTAAATAAAGCAAACATTGCTTTACAGTTGAAGGCACTGTGTGAAGATACTGAACGTAAATTGAAACAGAAACTTTCACGCAGCAAGATTAAAGTTAAATGAAAGTATCCGATCATGAAAGTATAACAACAGAAGAAGACTCGGATGATTCTAAATTTGGTAACACATCCAAAAAGATATGTTCCCGACATGGTGCTAGGAGTAGATGAGATAAACATAATTAACGGCCGCAGCAATATGGGACCCAAAAGTCAAGAAGAAGAATTGGATGAGACATCCGTGAAACAGTGAAGAGGAGCATGGTAAGCCACAAAAAAGAAGCGTTAAATCAAGAGTGCACAACCCTCTGAGGAGAAAGAAGAAACATCGTAATAATATCCTTGCGACGAATGTAAACAAGTAGTTACGAATAAATTACCATTAATACTACACAGGAAGGCACTTAGTCATCGTGAACCGTTATGTGACATGTTAAAATTTTAATATCACAAATGCGAATATGTAGTCACGAACTACGACGTCACTTACCCTACCAGAACAGTGACAGTCATCTGGCCGGTAGTATGACAGTCACAGCTGAAAAAACTTTGTCAGAGCGCAGAACAAAGTTTCTACCATTGTCTTAAAAGCCTTGTGCAAAAACTGATGTAAACAAATGCAAGTGTGTGGTTTTGCATCTCTCTTTAACACATGGATATTCAGAATTGATTCACTATATATTTATACCGCTCACTCTCATGCCTTTACCTGAGTCATGGTTGATCATAAATTCATCAAAGCTGAAAATTGTTAGATATGACTGAAGCTTTCATAGTCAGTTATGTCTTTTCATTTGCCAGTTATGACTGTAAATGCGCCGTACATAATACATTTTTTGTTTTTTTAATAAATTCACAACTTTTAAACTTAAACTTCAAAGAATGAAATATTTAGAACTTTGTAATATGGAAAGTAGGCGTGGTTGTAGGCCGATTGCGCCTATTTTCACACCATAATGCTAGGATGCAAATACAATGTTACTTATACACCAATGCACCTAATTAAGTTTCAATCGGTCGAGAACTTTCTGAGATATAGGATTTCAACTAAAGGTGGGCGGTGCCATGTCTATTGTCCAATTTTAATATTAGCTCCTATAAAGTTTGTTTGTACCGTTTTGGGTGTAAAATTTAACGTGCCTGCCGTGTTTAGTTAGTGAGTTTTCGTACTTTTCGTAGTTTTCA